>NC_135337.1:40094820-41344820 GCF_023851605.1 Tamandua tetradactyla | reverse complement strand
GGATGCTTCTACTGCTGCTCACTCCTGGTTCTCCTCTCTAGGGGCCAGTGAGATTTCCCTCTCTGCGGCCCTTGGCTCCAGAAATCACTGCTTCTGTCAGTCGCCACAGTATAGCCTCGTGTACTCTAGGGTTTGGTAAGAATCTGATTTGCTCCTGATTCTGTTTAAATGTGCATCACCCAGAGGAGACAAAGAAAGGCTCTGTAACCTCTGTGGGTTTTGGAAATGTGGTTTACAAACTTGTGTTCTGTTCAGCCCCCTCCCCACAGTTTCTGTCATATTTACCCCTTCCCATTTCTTGAGGCGGTCTCCGCTTTTATAGCAGCCTTATGCACGGAGTCCTCCAGGGGCCTTTCAAACAAATGAAGGGAGAAAGTTAGGAAGGCCCAGCTTTGTCCCTTCTCATAACAAAGCCCGAAGCTTTGCTGGGCTAAATTCACTGGGCTAAAATAAAGTCTCCAACGGAAGTCTCCAGCAGCACCCTTCCTTTGAGAGTTCCTTCTCAGAGCCAGGAGTCATTTTTATTGCCTAACAAACCGTTGCTTAAGTGGGTAGTCTCCAATGGTTTTTATCTCCCCCTTTCACCTCCAGAGGCCACACAATTCTCCCAAGGGTGGGGCAGGCCGGGCAGCAGCCGTCCTGCGTCCTGCGGGCCCACCACTCACTAGCACTCTTATATAAGCTCAGGTTATCAGCAGGACCTAGGGAGACCTGCTGCGGTGGGAGTGGTCGAATGATCTGGAACTTTTAAGAAAGCATTCCAAATGCTTTGTGGCACACTTAGCCCTCAGAGGAGGGAGGTTTTGGGAACAGGGTCAGCTTTCTTCCTTGGGGAAGTGACTCAAACAGGTTTTGAGATTTATAGTCTGGGTTGTGACAATAAATAAAAAGAAAATATGCCTCCCAAACTCAGACTTTCTTTGGCGGAAGAGGTCCTCTGTACTTGGTTCCCTCTACTGCTATTCTCTGTTTTGACAGAAAACTGGTTTCCAGGAAGCTGCTCCAGGACCCGGGCCTCTGCTCTCCCTCAGCTCCCCTCCCAGTCTTACTTGCATTCCATCAACTTACCTCCCTCTTTTAGGGAACTTCCTTTCCTGCAAACCACCACTGCCACCCTCGCCCACTCACCGCCCACCCAAGTCAACTAACTCCAATTCCGCAGCTTCTACGTTTACCCTTTGCTTCTCTGCAGCTCTGGCAGAGAAACCTGTCCCTCCCGAATCAAAAGCAACTTCGCAAACCCATGAACAGCACACTGATGTCTGAAAACAAAGCCTTGCATCCCTCCTTGACCTATCATCCTCGCTGGTCCCAGTCACAGGCCACTACACCTCACTCTGGCTTGCACCTATTTGCAGCACAAGTCCAAAACACAAACACACAGAATTACATTTAAATATTCAAAATCTAGGGTGCCAGTCTGGGGTATGATTAAACAATCAGCACTTACCATATTACAGAATATCACTGGGGTGAGACTGTAGAGTTGCACGTATGGGTATTTTTTCCTATTTTCTGAAAACAGTCTTGATGTGTTGGCGTGACACTTCGTAAACATTGTACTTCTCAAAGCATCTTATGAATTGTGTCCAAATATAAGGAAAGCAGACTAGTTTTGAAATAACATCTGCCCTAATTTACTTGCTTCTACATTATGATTCTAATTGCGCTCAATATAACCTATTGTTGCTGGATTCCCCCAGGGTCTTGGAAAAACTAGCAAAAACAATGTGGAATGGATTCCATGTGTGAAATCGACAGGCTTTTTTTTTTTTCTTCCTTTGCCTTATATTAAGTTAGAATTTATCATACTCCATACCCAGTATGAAAAGCATTTCAAGTGATATGGATGAAATTATCTCCTGAAACTAATTTCTCACATAAAAATTGAACTTGCTGAACTCTTCTCACAAGCAGCTGGCAGGTAAAAAATGTTCAGTGAGTTAACTTCAGTTTGGGAATGTTCCTTATTTGGACAAATAATCTAAGTCATTTGTTAAAAAAAAAAAGAAGAAGAAAAGCAGTTTAAAGGTATGTGCATCTAAAATCTCCTTTTGTACATGTCTTCTATTTCATATCAGCTGAATCAATAACCATTTGCAGGGCTCCTCTAGGATACAGCATTCTAAAATATTCTTGAGGTTTCTTCCACCACTGAAAGTTGAAACAAGAATAAAATGATAAGGACATCTCCGTACATTTTTAAAAAAGCAAAACCAGGTATTTTTCTCAAAATCTACTTAACATTGAGGGAAAAGCATTTACGATCATTTCACTAATTACAGTTAATATTTTTAGTGCTTAAAATGTGCTAAGTACTGTATTAAGCACTTTATATGCATTATCTGTTTTGACCTACATACCAACTTTTTGAGATAATATTATTGCCCCCAATTTATGCAGATAAGGAACTGGAAGAGGTTAAGAATCATGCTCAAGACGACTCAGCTGGTAAACGCAGAACCAGAATCCAAATTAGGTCTGTCTGCATCACAGAAAGATGATTAAAGCACGAAGACCCAAAAGGGGTTTTGGTTGTTGATGACTGTTTTAATGCAAGCAGAATTTAGTGACTGTGGAAGAGCTGAGGCTCGAATATTGCTAGAGAAGATTCCAGTGGAAAGAATTGGGTCTGCAAGGAAAGTAAACTTTTATTACTGTGTTGTTTCAGAAGAATTGGCAGCACTAGTTACTCTCACAATTGGCGTGTACTGCTCTGTTACTTAATCAGTATTATACAGCACCACTTAATCCTTTTTATGGCTTAGCTTGTCTTGTAATGTTGTTGTACTGCTGATAAACTCATTCATAGGAATAAGGCACCTTTGAAAAATCGACACCACACTCTGCTTTTAAAGTGTAAGGACACTTCCTATATGAAAGTTTCTATTTTATCACAGCATTTATTACAACACTGGCAGTAACAGCAGAGCTACCTGGTAAAGACTTGAGAGGTGAAACCATTTTTTAAACAAATATTTATTAGACCTTCCTCTGAGATTCTGATTGTAGGGTATGAGTCCTGTGGAATCATCGTTTTTTTTTTAAAGCATCCAGATTTAATTTTACCATGGTAGGTATAAAGTACTTCAACAATTGAAACTATAATAACATTTTTAAAAATATAAAAGCATCTCAGATCTGAAAACATGCCCAGACTTCTTTTGTTTTCTTTTTACTTTTGACTCATAATGGCAACATTGATTATAACCTCTTCCGTAAAAGTTTTTTGTAGTCGAATATATAGAATCGCTAGCCGCTTTAACTTCATTAAAATAAGCATGTTTGAATAGAATTGTTTAACATTGCATTATGTGACAGCATCAGTCTGCTTCCTTTGAGAATCAATTAGCAGCTAAACAACTATACAGGCTCTGTAATGATACATGTCTGGGGTATTTCCCCAAATTACCTGGAGCAAGGTAAATGGCAAGAGAGCTTTGGTCACCAGGGAAAGCATGAAAGCATATACCACATAAGCATGCAGTTATCTGGGGGAAAAATCTGTAAGGAAAAAAGTGTACAAGGCTACATGGCAGCTGTTTCAAATAATAAAATATCATTTGCATCTATGCCAAGGGTGTTGGTTTTGTCGGCTGGTTGTATCCCACGCATTTTTCCTGAATTTGATGTTCTTTTTTTTTTTTTTCCGTTTAGTCAGTTACAATTAAACCATCAAGCAGGTACACTTGTTTGCATCAGATATAGGAGACACAGTAAAGCTTCATTTCAAACAGAGATGCCCAAGAGGAAAGGGTTAGAAAGTGATGTGCAAAGCTGTGAAACACTGACTAGCAATTTAAACTGGAATCAGACAATCAACCTGACTGAAAAAAACAGAAAGATTCCTTCACGTAGGCAGTGTGAGCAGTGGAAAGGGTAAGGGACAGCAGGGTGATTTTATTTTTAGAAATCTCTGCTAAGTATTTTTTATAAGCATCTCAATCTTTGTTAAAAAGAAACAGCAGATATGCACATTTTCCTTAGGGAAGCTTTTTTTTTTCATATAAAATTTTAGTAGTTAGCTACCTAGAGTGAAGCTTTTTGTAACAGAATGTACAAATTGTATTTTTTATGGTTCCTTATTTATAGTGAAATAGCCATTTTAATAAAATGATTCACTTAGATTATTTTATGGCTTTTCATTATGGATCTTCATAGTTTTTCATTTATTCTTGTCATTCTTTTAGCTACAATTAAAATGTTTGACTCCACAATGAATCCCAAATGGGTTTGATTTTGAAGTTATCTATTCAAAAAACTCACTAAAATACCTTTCTACAAATGTAAAGCTCTAAATCAACACAAACCTTTTGCTCTCATATAAATCATCTCTGAGTTAAGGTAAACACCACTCAGAGCACATTTGTAGCATTTATTTATTTGGGGAATGTGAAGTAAATGTGTACATAAAAGAATGAATCTCCTTTCTTCTCCAAATCATAGACACGATATTGATACCTATCTAGTGCATTTTTTTCTTAATGGTCAGGCCTTTTGTTGTGCTTTGTTTGAGCGATTGAGTTGGTTGTTGTTTTAGATTTGAAATATCATAAATAAAAGTTTATTCTATGATAGGTTTTTTCCCATAAGGTATGTGCCACAATTTATCTTAAATCATGAAAGAGAACTATTATTTTCAGCCTTGTGACTAATGTTCAGGAAAAGTCTTTGGATTGTGCATCAGGACTCAAATAAATCCAGCTTTTTTAAAGCAACAGGGCTTACATTTGTGGATATAAGCATGATAAATTGTGTCATATTACATAAATGCTTTTTACATGCCTGTTAGCAACCTAAGGGCATTTTGTCAGTCAACTGAATGTTTATGGTCCAAAAAAATGGTTATATCAATATAAAGAAATTGTGCCTCATCTTAAGGATGATCAAAATCAATGTTAAACAGAACTGATATGATTAATATAAACTTAACCTGTTAAAATTTAAATTAGGGATTTTTAGTTAAACCCTGAAGAAATTCAAAGGCACATTCTCTTTGTTTGAATATATCACTTAAATGTTCCATTCATTGCTTTTACAACATTCAGTGCACCTAAATATTTATAAATAAAATGAGAGATTTCAATTAGAAAATTTGAAGACAATTGCTGCTTTTATCACAGAATGCTTGTAGTTTAAAATGTAAAAATACTCACACAAACATACACATACCCAGAGCCTCTTTTCTACATAATTTGCTGAGTTAATGTTCCTTCTCATAAAATATATACCTTGAATAAAATGGATTAAATTTCTTGGTTGGATTTTAGAGTGCAATAAAATGATTACATTAAAATGACCATATTTTAAGGGAAAATAGCTACGTTGGGCTAATTTATTATTATTAGTCATTGTATCTAAAGAAACTTGGACTAAAGATCAAAGTGTATTTTGATTTGTTTGAAAATTGCAAATGACCCATTTCCAGTTTTCCAGCCCCATAAAGTTAGAATGCAGTCTGTGAGTACTCTCTGCTCTAATCAAGAAGGAAGGGGCTTCAGCTTCAAATGTCAGTGCTGTAAACATGTTAAATCTGGAAAATATTTTCTAAGCAAGCAACCATGTGTAAAATTTACCGAACTTGTCATGAAAGGGCTGCAGCTGCAAACCTGCAAACTTCTCACTTCCATGAAGACTCCAGATGTTGAGAAAGGGAAGCGAGGTTTTCATCTCAGTTCCCCAGCTGTTGTACCACAGAGCTTTGCCTGTCGCCATCTTCTTAAACAGGATTTCACCAGGTAAAGAAGCAGTGTTCGTTTCATGCCAGGAAAGAAAAGCATATGCTTACTTCAGAAGGTGCTAAATGCAGTTTACCAGAACATTGCCAGTTCAAACATGCTGCCATAGATTAAGGTTCACAATCTATCCGATTGCTAAAACCAAGTTAGTTTCATAAAAGCTTCCAAAATGCAGTGGGAAAATAATCAGCCAATTATAAAATTAAGCAACTGTCATGCACAACCGCCAAAAAGGATTCCTATTAAATGACACATATGCCTCATTTTATGAAAACTTTTAAAACCGTATTTGCTGTTTATAACTAAAAACATCTTGGGATAAATTTAAAACTTTGCTTTAATACAGAAATATAAAATATGCCAGATATCATCATAAACAAAGACAATTTGATGAATTTTTAAAAAATCACTAACACTACTTTTAACACCACTAGCATTATACATAATATTTACAATATGCAATCTTCTTTTATAATGTAAAGTGTTTTTAAAATGAAATCTGCACTTAAATGCCAATATCCTCTCCTTCTGGCTTCTCACTTTATGACACTAACACAGGATCTCATTCACCAAGCCAATTGAAATTTTAATAAAAGAAAGCAGGAGTTTCTAATAAACTCCTGCAGTGAGCTGATAATACTAAACATCTTTAGCAGCATGGTGTTTTTTTATTATTATTTTAGCTGTATATTAATATGCTAGTATTTGTAAACTCCCCAGTGTCGCTAGATTTATTCCAGAAGCCTCTACTACATTTTTCTATTGTGAAAGTTTATCTGACAATGAAAAATTCTTTTCTGGTGGTTTTCCACCTGACAACTACATGACAGGTAAATATGTAGCTGACAAATACATTGTGACTATGTATTCAGTGCCAGAAGGAGCAGCAACTGATTTTAGTTTATGTTGGTGCTGCTTTTGGGCTAACCAGGAACAAAACTCAACAGAGGCATTGTTTGGGCTTTTGTTGGTGATTCAGCAAGATACACTTACCTACATCCTTCACCACTGTATCTCGTTGCTGACTTTACCTTCTATTCCATCCCTCATCCACTCCCCACATCCTTACCCCCACCTCCCAAATATACCATCTCCACTTTTCTATCTGAGGACAGGGAAGGTGGCTGCATAGCTTTCACTAAATATATAATACACAAGGCTCATGTCTACAGTGTAGTGTGGACAGTGGAATTCCAATAAAACTATGGTAGATATTCTTTTATGACACCGGGGATGACATGGAACTGGTACTGTCCATAAGAATGGACTTCAACATGTATTATATGGGATGAGTCAACACTTACAGTGTTTACCTTGTGTTAGGCACTGTTCTAGACAACTTACGTATATGAACTCATTTGATCCTTCCACAGTTCTGTATGGCAGATACTGTTATTATCCCTGCTTTACAGATAATAAATCTAGAATACAGGAAAATAATTGGCCCATGTCATACAACTAGGAATGACTGTGCTCTATTTGAACTCAAGCAGTCTAGCCACAAAATCCAGCTGTTCATCCCCCTTTGCTCTGAAAACTATGTTGTTTTGAGGCTGAAACTGCCTTAACAACTGATCTTCATCCTCCTAATGACATTCATCCCCCTGCATCTTCACCGTTATGCTCTGAAACCTAATATCTCTGGTTTTCTTCATCTTAAATTCAGGAAGGAAAATGAATCATCACCCTCAATCAATGCTACTCCTTGTAATCTGATTAGGTGCAAATGACTAAGAAACATACTATTGCTGGTATTCTCAACACAAAGGAAGATAGGAAAAACTTTGATTATGCTAATTTGTTTTAGTTTGCTAGACTTTTGAGAGCAGACACCATAAAATGGGCTGGCTTTTAACAAGGCGAATTTATTAGCTCCAAATCAAATCATCATCAAGATGATACTTCCTTTCTGAAAGAGAGATAGTCTCTCTCTTCTCTTCTGGGTTTGATTGCTTTTAGCTTCTTGCTTCCACTAGCTTTCTCTTTCTCTGTCTGCATTTCACTTAGACAAAGGATTTATGAAGGACTCCAGTAAGAAGATTAAGACCCACTCTGAATAAGGCGGGCCACAGGTTAATCTAAGTAAAACAGGAGATTCTACTTACAATGGATCCACACCCACAGGAATGGATTATTTTAACTGTGTAGTTTTCTAGGATGCATACAGCTTCAAACAACCACAAGGTCCTTATAGGGCCTTTGTGAGGTTTAGAACAAAACTCAGAAGATGCACTGCTTAACAAATAGGGGGTCTTCTCATAAAATTTTAAAGGAACCCTTTCTCCCAGGCAAAGAGAACCCATGCCAGTGTACAAGGTTTGGTGAAAAGATTGCCATTTGCAGTGAGCATCCTGTTCAGGCATGAAAGGTAACCATGGTAATCTTACAAGCAATGTCGACTGGGCCAACTCAATGTGGAGGAAAACATGTGGGTCCCTATGGCCTGACTTGGAGAGTCCTGACGACAAGAGTACACATTTCAGGAAAGGAGAACTTTTGGTTTCTTCCAAAGCTAGGGATACTGAAGCAGGTCAACAAGGCAATGGCATCCCCAGAGACTGGTACAGGGGACAGTTTAAGCAGATGTTTAAAATGAAGACCAGAATATCATGTCTCCATTTTTTCCAAAATTTCTGTCTCCATTTTGAGGCCAGGAATTGATGCTTAGTAGCCTACCACAGAGGGCAGCATCGTGACATTTTCTGAACTGCAGCTTAGATGTGCTCACATTAGATGACTGGATGGTATGGCCCACAATATTCAATTATATATTGTCCACCAGGTGTTCTGGAATTAGTTTCAACAGGCAGGCTACCAGAAACTGTAGGCACATGTGAGAAAAATAAGGTAGCGGTTGATGATAGAAATACCATATATCTTTGTTTAGAAGTAGTGGCTTCTATTAAATTTAATTACTTCCCCTGTGGCTTTAAATCAAGGGCAGCTTCTGTTAAATTTAATTACTTTCCCCTGTGGTTTACATGGCAAAGGTGTCATTACTACTTACGAACTGCTTCTGGCCAAAGTGAAAGCTTGGGTATGACTGGCTTCCTTATACCAAGGGCTTCTCTCATAATTTTACATTTTCCCTCTATCCAATCACATATTTGTGTGGACATTTTATTCATGAACTCTGTCTTTGGTATCTTGGAAATGATTGAATTTGTAGCTGTGCTTGACAGCTGAAATCTGAAGGGAAAAAAAAAAGCAATTTGATCAATCGCTCTACAAAGATAGTCAGGGATAATTTTTACAACTTTATGGTACAAATGCTTCATTTCTCTAATGCACCAGCACATTAAAGGTTTCATTATGCACAATCCCCATAAAGGTGTACTTTCTTAAATTTCCTGAATGGGTATTTATTATCAGTTTTATTTTATTGGTGTGTGCTCAGGGTAACAGTTTTTACTACTAATTATGTCAACACCCATTCCCATCTCTCTTCTGCCCTCTAATTGCCAAAGCTCACATTCAATCGTAGCTACCTAACAACATTGCCCTTTATTGAATTGCCATTGGAATGTATTCCCAGAAGTGAATTCCTAAAAATTTGCTTCTCTAAAGATGAAGTGGATCTTCATTAACATTCTGAAAATGAAATGCAGCTTCAAAAACAAGGCAGCTTTCAGAACATTTTAGAATTTCAGAGAAATTTTGCATTATCTTTCCCATGATTCTATGCTGATGTCAGGCTGTATTTCAACTGAAATGCTGAAATGACAATGAAACCATTTCAATTCCATGCAATGTGCAAAAAAAAAAAAAAAAAAAAACAGTCAATTTTTCACTTGGCAAGCTGAAGTCTAAAGTAATTAAGCACTGCTGTGTGGGAGGCAGCTTCCTGCTCTGAAGTCAGCCTGAGATAATTACCATATTAAAGTCAAAACATCATGTGCCGCACTGATAGATAGATGGATGGAGAGATTGGGCATCTATTAAATGATCCATTTTGTTATGCTTCCTGGGAAATGTGCCATTGATGCCAATTAAGAAATATATATTCCAAGTGAGTATTTCTAAGTGACAAAACTTCTATCCGGTAAATTGAATTTATTATTTACTGATCATGAAGTACTTAAAGTCATGAAATCTAGATAGAGAGCAACCTATGAGGAGAATTACATGCTCTGACTCGGTTTACAAACCCCTCATTACCCAATTGCCACGTTAGCATAAATTTCTTCATGATAACATTTCTAGCCAAGGTACTTAGAGTTTTGTGTCATGAAAACTCTAACTGGAATAATAATGTGATATTGCAGATAATATGTAAACCTTCAGAAATTTCGAAGTCACAAGTAAGCTTTTCGATAAGTTGAAAAATTCATTTCTTATATGTTTGGAAAAAAGGTAAATGAAATATCCCTTAAAGAATCATCTTTCTTCAATGTCCATAAATCTCTTTTCAAGAAAAAGGAAATGGTTCCTCAAAATCAAAGTTGGATAGTAATTTATTAACACAATTCTGCTGAATACGATGCAGCAAGATTAAGTTATTTTAAACAATTCCTTGGAACCCATTTATTGAAAGTTAATGATTTATTAACATTCTCTTCTCCAATCATCAAATAAATAGTATGCTTTAAGCTTTCATAATGGTATCTGGTTAAAAATAAACTAAAGAAGCATTTTGGTCGGTGATTTAAACAGAACAGTTCATTTTCATGTAAATATTAGTGAAGGAAGAAAGAATAAATTGGCTCTGAAAGAGGAAGGCATCTCCAAACCTGGATCTTTTTTTATTAGTAGTATTAAAGAAGAATAGACAGCTCTATGTCTGCAGTGAAGGTTATGTTTGATCTTCTTTAACTACTTTCTGTGGGATTTATTCCCCACCATTTCCACTAGTTTATTGATACTGAAAAGGATGGATGACTAAAGCAGTATCACTTTAAAATCATAGACAAGAACTTTTGAGGATTAAAACTAATATTTCTCTCGTTGACAAAAATATGGATTTTAAAATAGGAAAATCCAACCATATAAAGATAAAATGGTAATTCGTTTCCCAAATGCCTTAATGCCTTAATATCACCTTTTGACCATGCCCTCTAACACATCACCTGATGGAATGGGGAGTGGGTACCTGTGAGTAAGACAGCCCTTTGAGCAAGGCTGACATTGCTAAATTTTGGGCCATTCTCATTGACAGTCCTAGGCTTTTGGTTGTATGTGTTTCAACGGAAGTCCTAAAATGAATGCAATTTTAAATTATCTTGTGCAGGGCTGGGGTAGGAATTAGGGGGTAGGGAGTTGGAAAGTGATGGGCTTTTTATTAGACCTTAGTATTCAAAAAGGAAGCTCGCAATCTACCTGACTTACTATATTCCTTCTCATATTTCTAGCAACACCATTCTCTTAACTTATAAATGGATTGAAAAGTAGAGAAAAAGTAATAATAATGGAGAGTAGGAGTAAGTAAATATTTTCTTTGATTTTATATAAATACATGTACATACAGCAAAAGCTTTCCATTTTTAATCAAAGTGGGAACCATATGAATTAATTAAAGTGGAAATTAGATTTTTGTTTTATTTTGTTCTAGTGAACTAGTGAACTATGGATTTTATTTCCTTCCTACTTTGCTTATACTTTCAAGATGGTCTATAATGAAGATTAAGTTGCCTTCACAGTTGACAAAATAAAGACAATTTTTTTAAGTAAGAAATATTTAGTCACCATATAATGTATTCCCAAACAAAATGAAGCATAGAGGCCTCAGGGCAGGATGAGGCTGCTTTGCTGTGGATGGTCCTGATTAGAAAACAGGAGGCTCAAGGAAAGGTCTCAGTGGCAATCAGCCTTAGGGAATGGGAAGCCAGCCCAGGCCAACTGAAAAGTTCTAATAACTCCAAAGTTGAGGCTTATTTGGCCACTTGTGTTCCATTCTGTAGATGCAAATAAGCAAATGAATTTAGAAAGAACCATAGAGTAGGAATTCCATTTACTGAATAGAGCTATGGTCTGAGAGTAATAAAATCTAGGTTTCTATTTCTGGCTGTACTACTGACTCACTTTGTGAATTGGGACAATTTAGAACTTAACTCTTTCCTTTTTCTCCATCTGTAAAATGAAGACAATAATAGGCCCAGCGTACTCTTTAGCAAAGCAGAAGGATTAGCAGATGCAAATTCCGGGCATGATTACTTCTGGGAGAATTTCAGTTCTTCATTGTGAATTGTAGCATCATTTTCATCATTTCATTTCATTCTCAAAATCCAGGTGCTATTTAGAGAATTTAACCTCAAACATTGAATTTATTTTCCTTCTTTTAACATCCATGTTTTTGAGGTTTCTCACCAAATTTGCTGCAACAGTGAAATTAGATTGTTCAGCTTCAGTTTATAGTCCATTTCATTCTTTAATTTCTGTATTCAGAGAAGATGAGTTTTGGTTTGCATTCACAGTGTTTCAGAAAAATAATAGATAAAATGGGTTTTCACTTGAAACATTTAAACTTCATGAAAAAAGATCTGACTTCACGTACTGCACTGGAATATTGCGAGTATAAATAGAATCATATATGTGGAAGCACTTTAAGCCTTCCTGAGAAGAGCCTTTCCAACTCTCATCTCCAGCCCCCAACACACATTTATATACCGCTAAAACTGACCTTAAACTACTTGCCAAAGTCTGTTTTGTTATATTTTGATTATGTATTGGACGGCACACTTTTAAGATCGTGCTCCTAACACGCTAAAAAAAAAAAAAAAAACGAACAAAAAAAGAGATTAATTCTATCTCAAACTCCTAAATCAAATAAACAAGACATCAATGCCTGTAACCTTTCATTCACACTTCATCCACCACCTCATCCTTTCCTCTCTTGCACTTCACTCGTGGTAATCTTCCTTCTCTCAACAAATGTCATATTCTGTAATTCAATCATACATCTTAATCAAAAGCAATAAGCGTAGCACCCGACATAAAAGAACACCTACATAAACACAGCCTTTTGTGCCTTCAAGTCTCTCTCACACTGACACTGTTAACACAAGACAGCACTTCTCATCACTAGAAACACACCCCTGAATTCATTAAGTGCTCAACACTTCCTCTAACATCATGGAAGGACAGCCAGCAGCGGTGTCATCTGATTTTAAAACAGACTGCCACTAAAGAAGTTTAAACTTCAGAATTAAGAAGAGATAAGAGAAGATTTCTTTTACTGCTAGAATAGTTCCCCCAAGTTACCGGAATAATTACCTGAGCCTTAAATATTATTTTTATGTGTAATTTGTCCAATAGCTCACGGCAACCACAGCGATTAAAGGGATCCTCTTCTCTCTTCAAATTTCCAGCCAAGACAAAGAAACAAGATTTTTTTGATGGACCGTGTTAACAGAATTTCATCAGATGGCGTCTCCTGCCATTTTCCTCAGTGTCATCACCTTGGAGAGTATGACCACGTTCACCGCGTGCCTGGGTAGGATAAGAAATACAGCCCTTTCTCTCCCCTCTCTTATTTTCATGACTTCACTTACTTTCTGATACTGTGATAATGTTTCTCTGATTGGACCTTAGTAGTCAAGAAGACATAAGATGAAAGACTCTAACAAAGCTCGAGACCCTAGCTCAAGGCGGAAATGTTGCTGGATGCCTTCACGTATTTTAATTTAACTTTTAAGATCGTGCTCCTAACACAACAGCTGTTAGGCTAGTCTTGTCTCTCCCTATTTTTACAATGAAGAAGACCAGGGTTCAGAACCAAGTAAGTGAAGGTTGCAAGATAGAAAACAGCAGTACCAGGCTGGGTTATACGTAGTAGGCATTCAGCAAATATTTGTTAGTAGAATGCATGAATCCATATCTAACTATGCTCTACCTGACACCAGGCAGAGATCCTGTAAGCATAGGATTTTAAAATACAGGACTATTAATTCCAAGCTACTCAGGACTTTCTTCTGTTTCAGTGCACAATGTCATATCCAGTTACCTTCCATAGGCTGAAAGTTGGGTATTATTTATCCCGCCTGTATAGATGAGGAAATTGAGGATCAGAGAAACTAAGTTGTCTATGATCATATAGCTAGTAAATGCCAGCACCAGGGTTATACTTAACTGCCTCTTAAACAATATCATATCTAAAATTTGATGGAGGAAAAAGTTAGGGCACTACTGTTAGGGAATTTTGGTTCCAGGTTCTTGGGTGTGCCATAAGAAAGAATTCAGAGGCACAGCACAGGTAGAGCAAGTAGGTAAGAAATGTAGTAAGTACACATGCAGAGAAGGAGCACGCGGGCACTCTCACAGGATGATGGAGGTAATAGGCTCCCAGCATTGGGACTTTCTGCTTTTATTGCTTTGCTTCATTCACTTCCCTCCCTCTTTAGGGTCCAGGGTTCTTTCTCCTACCCTCCTGTAACTGAGAAATCAGGATTTAGGGAGTGATTTTGATTACTGAATCATTATATAGACATTCCCTTTTGCTTTCTATTGCTGTCTATTGGAGTAGAGAGAGGGAAATTCCTGAAATCTAGATTGTAATCCAGCTCCCTTGATCTCTGATAATGATTGGATAGCTTAAGCCTTTGCCTCTGTAAAAACCTTGCGACTAGCCTTCATTTGTACCCGGTTATCCAGTTTTTCAACTGTAGAGGCTTATAATCACTAAAGACAGCCCCTAATGTTTATTAATGAAGGGTCTTGGACCAGCCCAAGATTAACCCACCCAAGTCCATAACCAAGACTAGATCTAACCAAAGTGGACCTGCCTGACATGCGCATTAGCTTAGACTTTAACCTACAAGTCACCTATACCTCATTCTGCCATTTCCTTATGTATGTTCTCTGACTAAGCATGTAATCAATCAGGTGCTCTATAATTAGAGCACCTCTAATTACATCACCTGGGACCACTGTGCTCATTATCCTAAGCCCTGCCCATCTTTTTCTCTAATAAAACTAACAGAATTAGTGCATTTCAGGGAGACAGATTTTGGGCCAGTAGGCCATCTTCTCTCCTACTTTGTGCCTGTTTTTCTCTTTGAAACCCTGTCATCTCAGGAACTGGTTCTTGAGCAGGTCAAGCAAAAGAATCCACCCTCTAGTAACATGGTAACACGCCCTTCTCTTCCGGGTGGTGCCTGGTGGTAGATAGTGCATTTGGGTCGTCCGTTAGTTTCACCGTTCTCCATAGATGACTCATCAGGTGGGGGTCACCTTTGGCTTTGGAGATGGGTTGGCTGCTATTGGGTGCTTCCCATAAGTGGGTAGACCCCAGGCAAGGTGTACATGCCGGACACAGGGCCGGGTGACCTTGTTTAACTGTGCTTATTTAAGGGCTCCTTCATGGTTTTCCTCTCCCTTCTCTCCCTGCTCTAGCCTGCCTCACCACCAACCAAAAAATCTACATTGGATGGAAAAGTGATGTTTGGAATGAATTTATAATTTCTTTCCAGTTTGTGTCTCTCATGGTTATAGCTAATGAATTGAGTCTACTGAACTTATGGTGGCAAGACATGGGTTCTAGTCCTAGCTGTGGAACTTAATTTGCTGTAAACCTTGAAGGAGTCACTTAAATTTTCTCACTTTTCTCATATAAGAAATGAGGATTAACATCTCTACTTCTGTTTTGGCTTATCATTGCATCCTCAGCATCAGTGCTTGGAACATGGCAAGCGCTCAAAAAATATTTGTTGAATAAATGAATACAGTGAATATCTCACAGGGCTCGAGAAGTTCTGAGAAGATTTGAGGAGTGATCATTCCTATTCTCTAGGTTTTGTATTTTTTTCCCACTGAAAATAGAAGTTCCTATATATGTATCTATAGAGAGAAGTTACCTTTTTAAGTTGCTCAACACTGTGTGTTTGTATAATTTATCTGTTTATAATTCCTTTGAGTTATACCTATACTAGTCCTTATGATAGTTTAAGGCAGTAATCATTTCCTTACTGTGGTTAAGCAAAGATTTAGGTCAGGGGTCAGCAAACTTTCTCTATGAAGGAAGGGCCAGATAGTAAGCATTTTAGTCTTGTGGGATGTTCTATCTATGTCAAAATTATTCAACTCTGCCATTATAGTGCAAAATTGGTCAGACAATATGTAAGTGAATGAGCATAGCTGTGTCCCAGGAAAACTTTACTAATGAAAACAGATGGTGGGCCAGATTTCCTACAGGCTGTGGTTGCCAACCTCTGATCTTTAGGTAAGTGACCACCACAGAGTGGCCTGTCAATCATTATAACATTACCTCAAGTGCTTCATAAATAGTAAGTACTCCATACTACTTTGCTGAACTAAATGAACTTTTAAAAATTCTGCTAGCCATTATACTATACACCCTAGAGAACAGAAAGGAAAAGATGATGACCTCAATTGCTTATGTTCAATAGCGTACAAGAAAAGAATTTACCAAGCAACACACCCAGGAGGGCTAATCGGTCCGCTGCAGTTCCTCTGTGCTGCTAACACTTGGCAATAGAAGGCATTATAACAGGATGTTCCTTTTGGGTCTGGGGGCACATTCATTAACCTACAACATATTAAAGTTTTCACTATAATGAACTTTGAGCTAGAATATTATACCAATGACAAACAGAGAAGCACAAATAAATGAACAATTCTTCACAAGTTAAACATATCAAGAAAATCCTTAGCCAGGAGGCAATTTTAGAGCTAGTTTTTAAGAGACAGCAAGGCCTGTAGAGGTGAAGAGAAAAGAAAAGGCATCCCAGGTGGGAGGAAAAACATGTGCAGAGCTGTAGAACAAAGCAAAATGAGAGACAAATTGATTGGCTTACATGAAACAATTATATTGGCAAATAACAAGAAATAACATGAAAGATTTGCACAAGGCTTTGGTCGCTCAAACTTACTATATTTTTTGCTTACATTCTTTAACTTGAGAACTGGAACTATAGTGTGATGGATAATTCTTAAAAAACTATTCTTAGGAAAGATATGATTCAGCGAAATGGGTCTGACCGTGCACCTCTGCAAATTTTATTACATGGCAGTTAGTAGACGAATGCAACAAAGGAGTTACATTAACTTCAACCAACCAAAGTTCCATAAGTAAAATTCAATGTAAGTAGAGGAATATCTCAAATATAAGACCCAAACACAGCAAGAATTTCCTAGTCCTGCCAGCAATACTGAATTACTTTCACTGTAGAGAGCACATTGTTTTATATCATGGCTGTCCCAATATCGTCTTGAACTGACAGTACTTGCAGCAGGCGACATCTATCAAAATGCAGCTGGTTTCAGTGGGCAGGTAAGTTCAGTAACCAAATATCATTAATTATTTTTGCTTTTATAAAAAAGAAACCTAGTTTCAAGGCAAGTGGGAAGATAGCTAACCCACATGTTTCTTACTAGGAAAAGCATCCTCTTTGCCCTCAGGTTAGATTCTACCTTTTCCTCGTGAAAAGCTATTTTCACTGCTGGGAATACCTAAATATCTCTCAGGTCAAGCAGTAACTAGTGCTCAGAATAAGAACTCTTTTTGCCATTCATCCCTGAAAAACAAGTGTTATGGTAGAAGGTGGGAAGAGACCTTAGTTCACAAACTCGTTTAAGAATTTATTAATAAGAGAGGATTGTGGGAAGCCGGCAGAGTAGGAAGCTCCAGGAATCAGTCCCTCCACCAGAAAAACTATCAAACAGGCAGGAACTGTCTGAATCACTTTTTCAACCCTTTGGAGTCTAGTAGAACACTGTACAGGATGCAGAGAAGAGCGGGAGGAAGAGGCTGGTCAATTATGGCACATCACAGTAAGCTGCACTCTCCACACAGCAGTTATTGGTGCAATCCCCCACTCTCAGGTCAGGCAGCACTGGGGTCTAGCCCCTGGCAAGGCTGGCTGTTTCCAGAAAGGGACATGCAAACTCATTTCCTTAAGCTCTGTGGTGGGCACAGGCCGGTCAACTGATCATGGCTTTTGATCAGTTACTTTGGATGACTCTGGGTCCAGTTCTGAGAGTGACCATTTTTCCAACCTGCCCTGGACAGAGGTGGCAAAGGAGACTTAAAAATGGTGTGCTTCCTCAGAGCTGTGGAGGACAGTTGAAGGATTGCATTTGCTGGGCAGGTGCCAAGTCAAGAAAGTGAAGCTCTGGGGAGCCATAGAAGAAGTTTCTGGTGCCCTTCCTGGCCCCTCCCTCATTCCTTCTCTGGGGCAGTTTGGAGCCTGCCTGTACTTGCTTTGTTGGTTCCCAGGCATGTTCTAGCCAGGAAAGACTGACTTGGGAACTTCTCTCTGGTGTGCCTTCCAGGCAAAAGCAGCTTGAGACAATGAAAGTAGTGTCAGAAGCAATTGAGGTAGACTGCCTTGGGCAAAGGTCTACCTGCTTTAATTCTTGCTGGAGGGGAAAGTTTTGTTTTCTGGGAATTAGAAAGGACATACAAACTCCTGTATTCCTAATGCCAATAGCAAGCATAAATGCAGGACAAGACACAGGCTCATAAAAGACGGTGAGGACCCTACACTGTGCATTTGTCTTTGATGAACCTTCCTGATAAGAGATTACTATAGTAATAGGGGATTAAATAGACATTAAGTAAAAAATAAATCATGGGGGATGAACATGATCATTATATACTGATAAAAGGGTCAATTCAACAACAAAATGTAAAAATTATAAATAATATGCATCTAACAGCAGAACCCCAAAATAAATGAAGCATACTGACAGATTTGCAGGGAAAGATAGATGGTTCTATTATTAATCATAAGAGACTTATCATTTTCAATAACGGATAGAAGATCTAGACAGAAACTCAATAAGGTAACACAACACTGGAACAATACTCTAAACCAAATAGACTTAACAGATATATATAGAACACTTTACCCATTAATAACCAAATACACATTCTTTTTCAGGAAAGAACATATCTCAGGTCACAAAACAAATCTCAATAAAGTAAAAAACATTGAAATCATTCAATGTTTCTTCTCTGACCACAGTGGAATGAAGCTAGAAATCAATAACAGAGGAAGAAATGGAAAATTCACAAATATGTAGAAGTTAAACAATATAATCTTAAACAACCAATGGGCTAAAGAGGAAATCACAAGGGATATTAAGAAATATCTTGAGGCAAATGAAAATGAAAATAAAACATACCAACACTTATGGAATGCAGGAAAGACAGTGATGAAAGGGAAATTTATAGCTCTAAATGTTTACATTAAAAAAGAAGAAAGATTCCAAATTAGAGTCCTAACTTCAAAACTGAAAGAACTAGAAAAGGAAGAGCAAACTAAACCCAAAGGGAGGCAGAAGGAAGGAAATAGCAAAGATTAGAACAGTAATAAACAAAATAGAGAATAAAAGCACAATAAAGAGGATCAACAAAACCAAAAGTTAGTTCTGTGAAAAAATTGATAAAACTGGCAAACCTTTAGGTAGCTTAAAGAGAGGACACAAATGACAAAAATCAGAAACAAAAAGGGGGCCATTAGTACCAAGACCACCAAATAAAAAGGAAGATAAGAGGATACTATGAACAACTATATGCCAACAAATTAGATAACCTAGAAGAAATGAATAAAGTCCTAGTGTTCTAGTTTGCTAGCTGCCAGAATGCAGTATACCAGAAACAGAACGGCTTTTAAAAAGGGGAATTTAATAAATTGCTAGTTTACAGTTCTAAGGCTGAGAAAATGTCCCAATTACAACAAGCCTATAGAAATGCCCAATCAAAGGCATCCAGGGAAAGACACCTTGGTTCAAGAAGGCTGATGATGTTCAGGGTCTCTCTCTCTCATTCTGGAAAGGCACATGGCGAACACTCTCTCATCTGGAAGTGCTCATGGCAAGCAAGGTGTCATCTGCTAGCTTCTTCTCCTGGCTTCCTGTTTCATGAAATTCCCCAGGAGCCATTTTCCTTCCTCATCTCCGAAGCGCTGGCTCATGGACTCTCTGCTTTGTGGTGCTGCAGCATTCTCTGCTCTCTCTGAATCTCTTGTCTCCAGAATGTTTCCACATTTATAGGACTTCAGAAACTAATCAAGATCCACCCAAATGTATGGAGATATGTCGTCACCTAAACCAGTTTAACAACCACTCTCGATTACATCACATCTCCAGGGAGATGATCTAATTACAGTTTCAAACATACAATACTGAATAGGGATTAGAAGAAATGGCTGCCTTTACAAAATGGGATTAGGATTAAAACCTGGCTTTTCTAGGGGACACGCATCCTTTCAAACCAGTACACTTAGAAACACATAAACTATGAAGTCATAGATCTCAACAAAACAATAACTAGTAAAGAGATTAAAATCAGTAGTGAAAAACCTACCAAGAAAAAAGCCCAGGACCAGATGATTTCACAGGGGGATTTTGCCAAATATTCCAAGAAAAATTACCTCCAATCCTGCTCAAACTCTCCCAAAAAATTGAAGAGGAGGAAATACTCCTTAGTTCAGTATATAAGACCAAAATCACCCTCAAACCAAAGCAGATAAAGACACCACAAGAATAGAAAATTATAGATCAACATTTCTTATGAATATTGATGCAAAAATCCTCGAAAAGTACTAGTAAACTGAGTCCAACAGCACACTAAAAGAACTACACACCATGATCAAGTAGGAGTTCTCTCAGGTATGCAAGGGTGGTTCAAAATAGGAAAATTAATTTCATGTAATATACCACATTAACAAAATAAAGGGAAAAAAACACATGGTCATCTTGATTGATGCAGAAAGGCATGTAAAATCCAGCACCCCCTCTTGATAAAAGAGCTAGAAAATTGGAATAGAAGTAAAATTCCTCAACATGATAAAAGACATCTTATTGAAAACCCGTAACATCATACTTAATAGTAAAAGACTGAAGGTTTCTCTCTGAGATCAAGAGTAAGACAAAGATACCTACCATCACTACTGTTATTCAACATTGTACTGGATATTCTAGCATTCTAGCCAGAGCAATTAGGCAAGAAAAAGAAATAAAAGGCATCCAAATTGGAAATGAAGAAATAAAAGTTTCCCTATTTGCTACAGACATGATCCTATATTCAAAAGAATCCTGAAAATTCCACAACACATTTCCCTGAATTAATAAATGAATTCAGCAAAGTTAGGGGAATAAGTCAACACTCAAAAACAAGTAGTGATTCCATACACTAGTAATGAACATTCAGAAGAAGAAATCCAGGACAAAATTCCATTTACAATAGCAACTAAAAGAATGAAACTTCTTGGAATAAATCTAAGGATATAGAGGATTTGTACACAGAACACTATGAAACATTAATAAAGAACTCAAAGAAGACCTAAATAAATGGGAGAGATTTCCATGTTCATAAATTGGAAGACTAAATATTGTTAAGATATCCATTCTACCCAAAGCAATTTACAATAAAAATTCCAACAACCTTCTTTGCAGAAATGGAAACACCAATAATCAAATTTATATGGAAAGGTAAGATATGTCCCAAATGGCCAAAACCACTTGAAAAAGAAGAATGTAATTGGAAGACTCACCCTTTCCATCTTTAGACTTATCACAAAGCCACCATAATCAAAATAGTGTGCATTGGAAGAAAGAAAGAAATATAGACCAATGGAATCAAACTGAAATCTCCATAAAACCCTCACATTTACTGCCAACTGATTTTTGATGAGGGGCATAATCTCTTCAACAAATAATGCTGGGAAAACTGCTTATCCATGTGCAAAAGAATGAAGGTGGATCACTGCCTCACACCATATATAAAAATCAATTCAAAATGGATTAAACCCATAAATATAACAGCCATAGCAATCACGTTCCCAGAAGAATATGTAGAAAAACATCTTCAGGATCTTGTCTTAAGCAATGTTTTCTTAGAATTTACACCCGAAGCACAAACACTGAAAGAAAAGTAGATAAATGGAACTTCATCCAAATTACAATGTTTGTGATTCAAAGAACTTTATTATGAAATTAAAATGAAGGACAAATAACTCAATTAAAAAATGGGCCAAAGACTTAAACAGACATTTCTCCAAAGAAAATATGCAAATGGCCTAAAAGCACACCAAAAGATACTCAACATTATTAGCCATAAGGGAAATGCAAATCAAAACCACAATTTGATACCGTTTCATACCCTAGAAAGACTTCTATTAAAAAAAAAAGCAGGGCGGGCCGCGGTGGCTCAGCGGGCAAGAGTGCTTGCCTGCTATGCCGGAGGACCCCGGTTCGATTCCCGGCCCTAGCCCATGTAAAAAACAAACAAACAAACAAAATATAATAAAACAAGAAAATGTTTAAAGATGTTTCCCTTTCTTCCTTCCTTCCATCCTTCCTTCCTTCTCTCTGTCTTTCTTTCCCTTCCTCCCTTTCTCTTTAAAAAAAAAAAATATAAAAAAAAAAAAAAAAAAAAGCAGAACAATTAAAAGTGCTGGAGGATGTGGAAAAATAAGAACACTTATTCATTGCTGGTGGGAATGTAAAATGTGCAACTACTGTGAAAGACAGTTTGACAGTTCCTCAGAAAGCTATATGACCTGGCAATCCCTCTACTAGGTATATATCCAAAAGAATTGAAAGCAGGGGCTCAAACAGATATTTGCACAACAATGTTAATTGCAGCATTATGCACAACTGCCAAAAAAATGGAAACAGCCCAAGTGTCTATCAACCAATAAAATGAAATATCTATTCACAATGCAATATTTTTCAGCCATAAAAAGGAATGAAGTTCTGATACATGCGACAACGTGGACAGACCTTGTAGACATCACGTTGAGTAAAATAAACCAGACATAAAAGGACAAATATTGTATAATCCCACTGATATTAAATATATATATATATATATATATATATATATATATATATATATATATATATATATTTTTCAAGGGCAGGCACCAGGAATCAAACCTGGGTTTCCAGAATGGCAGGCGAGAACTCTACCTGCTGAGCCACCGTGGCCCACCCGATATGAAATAAGCTTTAAAAAAAACAATTTCATAGAGTCCAAATCTGGAATATAGGTTACCATGGGATGGGGTCAGGTAGGGAATGGGAAGTTAAGGCTTACTATCTACAGAGTTTCTATTTGGGATAATAGAAATGTTCTGGTGATGGATGGCGGTGATGGCAGTACAACATTGTGAACGTAATTAATAGTACTGAGCTGTGTATTTGAATGTGGTTAAAAGGGGAAGCTTTAGGTTATATATATGTTGCTATATTACATTAAAAAAAAATCCATGGAAATGCACAACCCAAACAATGAACCCTAAGTAAAATCAGGGACTACAGTTAATACTACAATTATTAAAACATGCTTTCATCAATTGTAACAAATGTACCACAGAAATGCATGGTGTTAATAATGGGGTGGAATATGGGAATCCTTTACTTTTATGCAGGACTGTTTTGTAAACCCACAACTTCTCTAATAATAAAAATGAAAAGTGGAAAAGGGAGGCAGGAGAGAAGAAAAAAAGGCACAGAAAGCTGCAATGTAGGTGGCCGTGAAGATGGAAGATGGGGCCAGCAGCCCAGGAATGCAATTGGCATTCTCTCCAGAGCCTCCAGAAGGAATGCAACTCGGCTGACACCTTGACTTGAACCCATTAAATCTGTGTCAGACTTCCGGCCTCCACAACTGTCAGAATATAAATGTGGGTTGTTTTAAGCTCCCCCCCCCCAAAAAAAAAAATCAGTTGAAAGAAAACTTTGGTTCCTTGGAATTGCCTTGGGAAATAGACATTTCATTTTCCTGGCAATCCAAGTTGGCAGTGTTTCTGGTTTTGTGGATTGGATGACAGGATAATTCAAACAATAGAAGGAAAAAAAAAGCCTTTACAAGTTAAAATTGAAAAAAAAAAAGAAACAAAAACAAATGAACAATAGAAAGCCATATAATTTTATATGGCAACGAATTATCTTCAAGATTCTCTGTGGCCCCATAATCTACCACATACCGCAGCTTTAAAAATCAAAGCAACTCATTACCTGGAATGCCTGAACAAGTAGATTGAAAACACTTCTCAGATTGGCATTAATTACAATTAGCAAATTGCTTCTTTCTTTGAAAATACAAGCCTTTTACTGGCCTTTTACTGGCAGACTGTGATGGAATTTCTCTTTGATGGGAAACAGAGAAGCAAGTGGTTCCACTGGGCAAGGAGGAAGCAGAGTCTCATCTCTCAAACATTATCTGCGGCAGGCATTCTTGAAGACAGAGTGACATCTAAAGGGATTTTGAAATAGCCACGGCTGCTCAATGGCAGCCAAACTGCCAAAGTCAAGGACATGTCATATTTTGGAAAACTGATGAGTTTTCAGGTCTCCTGTACTTGATTGTCCCTAGTAACCATGAAAAGAGGATCAAATTCTGATTTTAATGACTTGCCTCAGGGTGCCCTCAGGACAACTGCCATTTTTATCTTAGATTCTGCAGGTCCTCAGTGAACAAAAGGGGGGAAAATCAGCTTTGAATAGATTCCTTACGCTCTTGTCAAAAGTAATCCAACTCGGAATATCTATATCCCAAAATATCATCATGCGGGCAGCTTTTATTAACCTGGAGAATTAATAGAGCAGAATATTTAAAACGGGGTTTCAGTTATTGATTCTCCAATTAGATCTTGTGTTCCCTAGGTGCTGTGGATAATAATGGTTTTCACTCAGTGTCCCGTGCGCTCGCTCGCTCCTGCTCTCTCCCTTTCTCACTGTGTCTCATAAGCACGCATGCTTTGAATACACATGTGGCGCATAATGACCAGATCTGGAAGGCGAGGCTGCTTTTGTGGATTCCGATTATGCTTTTGAAAAATATCTTAGATCCCCAAATTTAGTCTCTTCCAAGTTTATAATCTCCACTCTCATTCTTTCGGCACAAAGTAATTTTTATTTTGGAGTTGACTTCATCGTCATATGTGGCAGCTTAGCCAGAGAGCAGGGCCTGTGTGCTTGTTAACAGTACCCTGATGTTAACAATGAACTAATTACTTTTACTACTGATGTGCTCTGGGGCATTATTTTCTCTCTGTACGCTTTCCTACTGAAGTATTGTCATTACTCAATCAGAGGACTGAGGAAAGCAAAAGAAAAAAAAAAAGTGAATGTATTTTCTTCTCCTCGGGGCTTAAGCCAGAGTCCCATATTCTAGGTCTAGTCTTTCTCTGCTTTCTTTAATTGTGCATTCCTCGGGAAAGGGGGAATGCCTTCTGATGCATTGTTACTTATTTATGAAAAATAGTATAAAATCACGCAAGGCTCCTGAGATACTCAATCACATTTATAACCATGATGCCCCAGTGAAATGCTTAAGCGCGGATCAGCTGTAGACCGAGAAGTTAACTCTTTCTTCTTTGCAGAAGCTGCGTCAAAGTGGTAAAACAGGGCGGGCCGCGGTGGCTCAGCGGGCAAAGTGCTTGCCTGCTATGCCGGAGGACCTCGGTTCGATTCCCGGCCCCAGCCCATGTAACAAAAACGGAGAAACAAAATACAATAAAACAAGAAAGTGTTTAAAGATGTTTCCCTTTCTTCCTTCCTTCCTTCCTTCTATCCTTCCTTCCTTCTCTCTGTCTTTCCTTTAAAAAAAAAAAAAAAAAAAGTGGTAAAACAGTTTGTGGTATATTCCCTTTTTGATAAAAGTGCCTCTGGAAAAGAGAAGTATATGTGTTTCTCCATTTGCACAATAGTTTTATTTCCAGTTTTATTTGAGTTGGGGGGGGCCATGAAAGGGAGGAGAGCAACGAGAAAGGACCACATTAGCCCAGAGAAAGCTATGATAAGAGAACATTTACAGTGGGATATCATTTGCAGCAAAAGTGTTATTTTGCCTGAAGAAAGAATTTGTTCACACAACTGATTTTCTGTGATTGTTTTTATATAAAACACCCACCCTAGACCCATTCGCACATCTACCCAAACAACAATATTTCACTCTCATGACAAAAGAAGTTGGCCTAGGAAATTCAGAACAAAACATGAAACCTGAGGCATTGAAACAATAAATAATGACGGGACCTTTCAGCTAGTCTTAATAAAAGAGATTAAAGCAGCATGTAACGTAAGCTGTATGTTAATAAAACAAGTGGTGAAAAATAATATATATGCCCTAATAATAGACACACATCTCTCACATCTTTGCATTTCAATTAGTCTTTTGCCAGTGCTATCAGCTTTTTTTTTTTTCCCAACGCTTAGAAATGCATTGCAACCCGTAGAAAAAAGGATGACTATCAAGTCAGAGTGTTCTGGAAAATATGACTACTGGGGCTGTTATTTTAAAATAAGTAATCTTTCTCCTACGATAACTTTTCCTTCAATGCTATCTCAATTAGAGCAAGAATCAATCAGTGTATGCACAGAAGCTGCTCAGTTTCCCAGAGCTGTCAGTGCCCACAATATGCCTCAGAGGTTGGAATTCTGATAAGAAATCAGAAATGTAAAGACTGGAATGAGAAATCTTGGGGTGGGTGGTAATAATAATTAGAATAGTCTCTATTAAGTCACGGATGAGTGTTTGGGACCAGAAAGAAATCAGCTTCCTATTAATAATGCATTTTGAACTTCGTTACTAAAATATTTCCTGAAGTGTGAGTCAGGGATTCTCATTTTGATTCTTTTGTTCTTCCAATAGTTATTTTCACACTAAGATGTTGGACTTTTAGCTGTTTTCCCGTAGAAGAGAAATTATGCTGATAGAATAGGTCTTTGTTCACATTTCTTTACCGAGTTGAGCGACAGCAACGTGAAAAGAAACAGTGGAGTGAAGAAACAGGATGATGGCATTTCTCGGCTATTATGCCGAATTCTCTTCACCACACAGTTTGTATGTCTGGTTTAGTTCTTGTCCTGATGTAAAACCGTAATTTTGTGTTTCAATATCAGCATTTTAGAAATTTTTCTTTTTAATAAGAACATCTTGAAGGTAGGACATATAAAAGAGCATCACAGTAAGCAATGAAAAAATATCATAATAACTATATCTGAAAAGATTGCATTAAACTGTAAGCCTTAGGCAACTTTCAGTAGCTTTAAATAGAATCATACCTAGAGGAAAAACAAAAACGATCTCAAATTTAAAATCAAAGCGTTACCAGAAATACTTTGTACTTTTGTCATTTGTACTTTCATAGAGGTTAAAAGCTGATGATTGATTAGAAAACAAATAATTTAAAGATTTTATAGTTTATTTTGGTGAAAAACGGAGAGGGAGCATGAGAGGAAGAATAGTTGGGAGAGTGAGGCATTCGATTCTTTCCAAGCTGTGATTTTATTATTTGTCCAGACCTCTGTGGATTTTTGCCTTTATCATATACATGATGGACTTGATTACAGACACCCTTTTTTTTTATGTTGGTGAAAATTAAAGTTTGAACAATGAAAAATTCAGATTTTTTAAAAAAATAAAGCAAAAACATGTTTTGTCATGAGTTTCTTTACAAGTTTTGGTCTGAATTATTCAGCCTCAAATCTGAACTTTCAATTTATGAAATATAAGCTTTTGTGACTATTAAAATAATTAATAATCTAATTACTTTCATGTGTCTTGTAAAATACTTTTTAATTGTATATGATTCAGTAAAAATCGGTATAGATACCAAAATGAAGAAAACAGCTAAACAAATATCTAAATGGGGTTGACTTCCTGAGCCTTACGTGACCAAAGCAAAATCCTGCACACTGTTTTTTCCTGGGCAGGAGAGTGATTGTTAATGACTCCAGGAGAGTATATATAAGAGGTGTTTTGAATAGCCTGAGAATGGCTTAAGTCCCCCCCTCAATGTGAATAATGCAGACGTCAATCAGTCCTACCAGGCATTTCCTCAGATCTAGCCACACTGTGAGCAGAAAATATGATTCATACTTAGAATGCTGAGTGCACTTAGTAAAGCTATTTCTATACTGAGTTACCAAAAAATCCTACTCGTTGCTGTACAACCCCTACCTCCTAACTCCAACAAAGGAGGGTATCTTTTCCCAGTTGTAATCTTAACTTGAAAAATCATATCTAAGGAAACTCAACATCCTTTTTAAGAGTGAGAACAATGAAAAAGGTATATAAGATATTCAATTCATAGCAGACTGAATCATTGGAGGTAACTTCCACGATATGAAAATATGTTAGAACTTAGGCTTTATTTTATCAGAGGAGCAGTATTAAAAAATAGCAAGCTGTTATATAACTGAGGGGGGTGGGAATTAAGGTAGCACCAAACAAATGAATGAAGGAAAAAATAAATCTAATTACTATCTTTGTGGATGTGTGAGAAATGAATTGCACCAGAACAAAAGTATAAGTTTCCCATGAATAAATAATTCAGAAAAGGAATCAGATGCATTTTCTTTGGAATTAGTGAAGCACAAAGCTGCTGATAAATACTTGGAATGCCAAGCACCTTCTCTCAAAGCACCACTCCAGACTCCTGCATTTCTTTTCATGGCTGTGAAATTTAGAACAGAAAATATCTTTTGCACCATTTTACAGAATGACAAAGCTGAGGCCTGTATTTAACTCTCTTAATTTTCTGAACATCCAATGAGCCCTCTTGTTTTCTTCTTTATTTTTGTACCTCAGTAGGTGCTTTGCCAGTGTCTATTAAATGAGCAAACAGGTTAATGAATAACTGTCGGCAAGGGAATGTAAAAAATGAGCTCTTAAAGCCCATTCCAAATTTCTGTTTCACTTCATCTTTTGATTAAGGATGATACTAGTAAGCAGGAGACTATCCCAGATTTGCCAAGGCATTCATTTATTCAATAAATACTGACTGGCCAACACAGTGTGATAAGTATGTGGATACAACAATGAATATCACAGTTTCCGCCTTCAAGAAACTCACAGCCTAGCAGACGTATAAGGCAATGTCACTATAATTATGTAACTACACGATAAATATAATAGCTACACCCCCAAGAAGGAGTACCTAATGTAGCAGAATGGGGTGAGATTCAGAGAAGGCATCCTAGAGGAGGTTATCCAGATAAAGAGGGAAAGAGGAAGAGCAAAGGAGGAAGGGATTCTAAGCAAAGCGGGTGTGCTGGGGGTCCCAAGACCACCCCTTTTTGATGATTCACTAGGAGGACTCAGTCTACGGATGCACTTTACAGCTATGATTTATTATGGTGGAAGGATACAAAGCAAAACAGCAAAAGGAAAAGGCACATGGGGTGAAATCAGAAGGAAACCACAGACAAGACCCCTCTCCTGGTGGAGTCACACAGGACACGCTTAATTCCCCCAGCAAGGAACTGTGGCAACAGGTGTGAAATGTTGTCAACTAGGAAGTTTATTGGGAGCTAGTTGCCCTCTGCCTAGCACATTCCAACATTCCAGACTCCCAGAAGGAAAGCAGGTGTTCAGCATAAACTGTATTGTTGGCATAAAGTGTTTAGGCACAGTGAGCATGCTTACGAGTCCTGGGAATGTTGAGAGCCCTCTTGAAATCCAAGTTCCCAGACACCAGCCAAAGACCAATCTTGCAAGGAAGTGATTCTAAGGATAGTGGTCAGGCTTGCTATATTAACTCTTTTCTGCACAGAGAGTTAATATGAATAATCACAAATAAACAGAAATAGCTAGAGGCATCACAGATAGGGCATCCTTATCAAACTAGCACTTTTTTAAAAGGAAAAGGAAAATCAACTTAATATTATGCGAGGACAAGAGGTATAATATGGAAATGCTCTGGGTATGGACATACGGTTGTAATAATGAATGAGACAATGGTTCAGTGTTACTGGAGAACATATATGAGGCAAGGCACGGGAGTTGGCTGAGGCTAGATCATGGAAGGCTTTGAATATTAAGAAGTTTAGGCTTTATCCAGAGGTGATGGGAAACTAATAAAGAATTTTAAGTGGGAGTGGGACAAGCCAAATGCTTTTTAATTAATGAAGCTCTCAAAAGGAAAATTGTCCATCCCCCACTCACCCACTCCTGCCCACCAGGTCCTTAGGCTATATAACATTGTGGTGAGAACCACAGACAGTAGACCTAGAGTCCTGGGTTCTGATCCCAGCTCTCCCACCTGTTAGCTCTGTGACTTTGGACAGGTTAATTGACCTCTCCTGTCTCAATAATTATAATTATGAATTTCACGGCTTTTTATATCAGGATTAAATAAGCCATCTATATTTCATCAAACTGAAGACACTGTCAACTGTAAGAGACACTGGAAAAGAAAATACTACCAATTAAGTTATGACTCAATATTTTCCTAACACTTAAAATTTTCATTTTAGCTATGACTTAGATGTAACTTTTTTCTTCTATTACTCTTATGTATACATAAAAACAAAGTATAAATGAAGTAAATTGGTTGTTGCTCTGCAAAGAAACAAAATCATAATCATTTCTTCTATAATATTTGTTTCACTAATATTAAATTTTGCTCTCTTTTCTTCTATACAATATCTTCTAGTTACAGTACTAAACCATAATTAATCATTTAACAATATCTAAACATTTAAACTCAACATAAGTACCAAAAATACATACAACTCAACTGAAATGAATAGAATATTAATAGCCAATACCAAATTTGTGCACAAACACAATGATGACTATGTCACAACTTCTGCCTGTTTGACAGCAACGTTAAGATGCTTGTATGACATATTCTACTTTCAGAGGTGTTAAATGTGGAAAAAATGTGCACCTTAAAAATGAAAGAAATATAACAATTCAAGATGTATATTTATTGTGAACCTAATGAAGCCTAGGCATTGTGGTCTCTTAATTACAGAGATTATTTCCAAAGCCCTGTTTGGTGCCCTAGAAAATTTTAAAATCAACGATCTAAACTTCTACCTTAAAAGGCAAGAAGAAGAAGAGCAAATTATACCAATAATAAATAGGGAAAAAGAACAATATAAAAAATAAGGGGAAATCAGTGAACAAGAAAATGAATAAACAATAGAGCAAAATTAACAAAGTCAAAAGTTTTTTCTTTTAAAAGATTTATAAGATTGATCAACCTCTAGTATGACATACAAAGAAAAAAATGAGAGAAAGAACAAATTGCTAATATCAGAAAAGGAAAATGGGACATCACCCAACAAACATTAAAAAATATAATGCGGAGGGAGGATACTGTGAGAAAATTCTATGCCAATACATTTGACAACTTAGATGAATTGAGATACCTCTTTGAAAAACAAAACTTACCAAAACTGACATGGGAAGATATAGAAAATCTGAATACCCTGTATCTATGTGGTAGACAGACCTAACAATTATCCAGCAATTATACCTACTTCCTAGTTTTCATACTGTTGTGGAATTCCCTCCCTGGAGAGTGAGTGGGTCCTATAACTTGTTTCTAACAACAAAATGAGGCCACTTTCATGATTATGTTACTTAGATTATAACTCCCATCTTGCTAGCATACTATATTGACACACTCTCTCTTGCTGCCTTTGATGAAGTTACATAGGAGATGAAATTACCATATGAAGAAGCTGACATGCCAAGGAGCAAAAGGCAGCCTCCAGCCAATAGCCACAAGGAAATCAGGCCCTCACTCCAACAACTCAAAAGGAACTGAACCCACCCACAACTATATGATCTTGGAAGCGGATCTTTCCCCAGTGAAGCTTCAGGCTTTGGTCCTAGCCAACACCTTAATTGCAGCCTTGTGAGAGGCTCTGAAGTAAAGAATTGCTATGCTATGACCAGTCTCTTCACCCACAGGAAGTGCAAGACAGTAAATGTGTGTTGTTTTAGGCCATCAAATTTGTGATGATTTCTTATACAGCAATAATAACTAATATAATCTAATTTAGTTGAATTGGTTATAAAAAATTTTCACATAAAGAAACTTCAAGCCCAGAAAACATCAGTGGTGAAACAACCAAGGATGAACTAATCCAATCTTACACAAATGTTTTTCAGAATGCAGAGGAGGAAGAATACTTTCTAGTTGATTTTATAAGGCCAGCATAACATTTAAATCAAAACCTGGCTAAGATACTGCAAAAGAGGAAAATTATAGAACAATACCCTTCCTATATCCAATGCCCAAGGATGCAATTTAAACAACATTTGAAAATCAATCAATGTAATTCATCACTCTATTAGTTTGTTAAGCTGACAGATGCAATATACCAGAAATGGAATGGCTTTTTAAAGGGAATCTAATAAGTTACAAGTTTACAGTTCTAATGCCATGAGAATGTCCAAATTAAAACATCAATGAGAGATAACCCTCACTCTAGAAAGGCTGATGTCGTCCAGAATACCTCTGTTGGCTGGGAAGGCGTATGGCTGGCATCTTCTGAGCCTTTGCTCTTGGGCTGTATTGCTCTCAGCCTCTGTTTCTTGTGGGGGTTCCTTATTTGACATCTGTGGGCCTTTACATACCTATTCCAGGACAAAATTCTGGGTTTCATCTATTAGCTTAGCATCTGCAAGGGCCCATGATTTCCCCTCTTCAGGTTCTGGTTATTTCTGTGAGTCTTTGCTTAGCGCCAGGGCTATTTCTGTCTCAATCTCAAAACTTACATTGGCTCTAAGCATTCCCCAAAGTGTTTCCTCTTTGAAAGGACCCCAGTAAACCAATTAAGACCCACTTTGAATGGGTGGAGTCACATCTCCTCTAATTAACAGGTCACAACCACAGTTGCATGTGCCACATCTCCATGGAGATAATATAATCAAAGGTTTCAGCCCTACGATATAGAATCAGGATTCAAAGAAATGGCTGCCCCCCACAATATTGAATCAGGATTAAAACATGACTTTTCTGAAGTACATAATACTTTCAAACTGGAACAGTCATTTTAACATAATAAATGGGAATATAGCATAGCATCTCAATAGAAATAGGAAAAAAGCATTTAGCAAAACCTAATCATAGTAAGAACTTCAACAAGCTAAGAATAGAAGGGAATTGCCTCATTCTGATAAAGGCATCTAAGAAAAACCAGCATCTAATATCATAGTTAATGACTAAAAGCTAAGATTATAAAAAAAGCAACAAATATGACTGCTCTCATCACTTCTTTTCAGTATTGTATTGGAAGTCCTAACCATATGGGAAGATGAACACAAAAAAGACATAAATACTGGGGGGAGGGGTAAAACTGAAATTATTCATAGGCAATATGATTGTGTCCTTGGAAAACCTATGAAATCTATAAAAAATAATACTTGATCAATATTAAAAACCAATTTTATTTCTATATATTAGCAATAAATAATTGGAGCATGAAGTTAAAAAATGCAATCTACAATATTACCTGTGCCAGTTTGAAACTGTTGTGTATCCCATAAAAGCCATGTTCTTTAATTCTAATTTAATATTGTTGTGTGGGATCTTTTTGATTAAGCTATTTTCATTGAGACGTGACTCACCCAAATGTGAGTGGGACCTTTTAATTAGTTGGTCTCCATAGAGATGTGTCTCCACCCATTCAAGATGGGACTGCTTACTGGAGTCTTTTAAGAGAGAATCATTTTGGAAAAAGTTTCAGAGCCAACACAGAGAAAGATCTTTGGAGATGCAGAAAGAAAATGTCCCCAGAGAAGCTGTTTGAAAACAAGAAGCAGAGAGAGAAAGCTAGTAGACCCTGTCATGTGCCTTGACAGCTACCAGAGAAACCCTGAACATCATCGACACTTTCCTGAGTCAATATATTTTTTCCTGAGTCAATGTGTCTTTTCCTGGATGCCTTAGTTTGGACATTTTATGGTTATGACCTTAGCACTGTAAATCTGTAACTTAATAAAATCCCTTATTAAAAACCAACCCATTTCTAGTATATTACATTTCTGGTAGCATTAACAAACTAATACATAACCTAATACCGAGGAACAAATTTAATGAAAATGTGCAAGGCCTCTATACCAAACACTACAAAACATAGCTGAGGAAAAACTAACAAACATAAATAAACTAGAATATACTATACTAACTAATTTGAAGACTCAGTAGTGTTGCAATGCCCATTCTTCCCAAATATATCTACAAAGAAATTTCAAGCAGGTTTTTTTAAAGAAATTCACAAGTTAGTTCTAAACCTTATGGCATGCCACAGATCTAGCATAGCATAAAAAAATCTCAAAAAAAGAGAGATAAATTTCGGGACTTATACTGATTTCAAGACTTACTGTAAAATCATAGTAATCAAGACAGCATGGTATTGATATAAGATATTGAATAAATCAATGGAACAGAAAATGGAGTTATGAAATAGACTCCTATATTTCAGATTACTTGATTCTTTTTTTAAGCAAGGCACTGAGTCATTTAAGTGGTGAAAAGTTATCTTCTCAACAAATGATTCTAGAAAAAACAATGTCTGAAACCCTATTTTAGTCCATGTGCAAAAATAATTTTAAATGCATCATTTAAACATAAAACCAAGGATTATGTAGCACTAGAAGAAAATATGGGAAAACAGGAGCATGTCTCTGCAAACTTGGGGCAGAAAAAAGTATCTTGGATATTATAAAAAGCAATAACCATAAAAAATTGATAAATTGGACTTTCTCAAAATTAAAATTCTCTGCTTATCAAAAGGCATCAGTAAGAAAATAAATAGGCACACAACTGGGAAACAATATTTGAAGCACATATATCTTGAAAAGGGTATGCCTTCAGAATATATCAAGAATTCCTACAAATCAAGAATAAAAAGGCAAATAACTAAATTATAAAAAGGCAAATACTTGAACAAACACTTCACTAAAGAAGACCCAAATGCCAAAAAAACGTGTTATTGCTCAATATTAGGAAGATACCCATTAAATCCACAATGTTATACCAAAACACATCCCATAATGGATAACATTTTTAAAAGAATGAAAACACCAAATGGTGAGAATGTGGAGCAATTGGAGCCCTCCTATTAGTGGGAATTTAAAATGGCACAATCATTTTGAAGAATTGTATGGCAGTTTCTTGTAAAGTTAAATAAACATTTATCCTACAAACCAGAAATTCCATAGTAGGCATTTATCCAGGAAATGAAAACCACCCATGAAAATATTTGCATTAGGATATTCATAGCCCAAAAACTATAAACAATGCAAATGTCCGTCAACAAAATAGAGGATAAACAAATTGTATTCTATTGATAAAAATGGAATACTAGTCAGCAATAAAAAATTACAAAGTACAAGATTCAAGCGGCTTTAATGAATTTCAAAAATATTAGGTTAAACAAGAGAAGCTCCATGTAAAAGACATACTGTATGTTTTCATTTATATGAATTCTAATAACTGACAAAACCAATCTTTGGGGATAGCAGTAGAAAATGGTTAAATTCAGGGATGGAAGTGGAGATTGATTAAGATGCATAAAAGAACTTTCAGTCTGGGAGAAATGTTGTATATTTTTGATAGGAGCAGTACTTACACATTATAAAAAATTTTCAAAACTCATTAAATGAATAAGAAGTGTGCATTCCATGGTATATTAATTATTTTTTATTTTAGAATTTTTAAATATATATTCAACAAGTGTATATTGAAAATCTATTATTTTGGCGGGTGCTATGAAATGACATATATTCGAAATTGAAAGAAGGGTGGATGCATGTCCTTAACCATGTAGCCCCATTCTGCCAGCATTGGTCAATTAGGAATAAATTTTGTTCTTAAAACTTGGAGGTAGGGGGAAGCTAGACTTATTCCTATGGAATAATGTAAACACCAGGCAAAAAAGTGTGTTTCCTTGAAATGAAAGGCCAAGAACAAACAGGTAGAAAATGTCAGATTTTAATAAAAGTTGACCCGATGGGAGGGGGAGGATAAAGTTGTTTCTACAAAGGCCCTCTGCCTAGGATGCCCTGTGGTCTCTCCTAACCATTAATAAGCTGTGTTTATAATTGTTGTCACTCATTGCTCCCAACATGTTTCCATCTCAAATACCACAGCTTAATCCAATTAGCTCTCATTTTGCAAGTATAATAGTGGTAGAATGTAGTCAGCATACTTTGAAGACTTTGAACTAGGTAATCCCATTTGGTTTTCACTTATTTAGTTATTACAATGAGTTAGGTGTGTGTGTATGTGTGGTAGGGGGAGGTGGATCTCTTTAAGCAAGAATTTAGCCTGAAGTCATCCTTATCAGTTTTATAGGTCTTTATTTTGCTGCTATTTGTCAATTTAAATATTTTGTTATAAAGTAGAATCCATTTAAATATTTTCTGAGATCAAGCACAGAATGACCATTATCAGACATCCTTTGCATTGACAAATATCTTTGCTATCATTAATTCATCCTTTTGGAGACTTTCTGAGATTCAGTAAATATTGTGCACCATTTTGCAACCCACTCAGAAAATCGTGGAGATGAATCCCTTGGTGCTTAGTACATGGGTGCTCCACAAACGTTTGTTGAATAAATGAATGAATGGATAGATGAATGAATGCACAAATACTACAGTCACCAAAAGGCAACATTTCATAATGTCTGTCCTAAATTCAGAACTGAATGTGGTTCAGGATAGAGTAGTAGTTGGGCTTTGGAGTCAGTCTCCAAAGTGTGAGGCTGGGTTTAATCCTTGCTAAATTATGGGATTTGGGGCAAGTTTCTTAATTTCTCTAAGCCTCGGTTTTATTCTTTACAAAATGGGGATAAAAATGAGAGAATATATGTAAGTCCCTTAGATTAGAGTCTGGCACACTATCGAGCGTGTAATGAATGTTAACTATTATTGTTGTGGTGTAACCGTCATCATCTCTGCCAAAGGAATTCATATTTATAGTCTGAAAATATAAACAGATAAAAGTCCCAGCTATAATGAACACATAGGCAAGAATGTCAAATTGCATTCCTTTAGTTCACAAACTTCATGGCTCACTGTTTCAAGGTCCTAATTTTCTGAGTTTTCTGTCACATTGAAACAGTTCAGAACCTCCCACTACCAAAGGCAACCTTTCTGGTTAGCTTTCGAGGCCATTTTTTCACCAATTCAGATAGTCCTTTAAAACTAAAGCTATAACAACTGCAAATCCTGTCCCATGAAGAGGTGAGCTCTGTTCCTGAAATTGCTGCTGAATTAGATGTTCTTGGCTAACTCATCAAATCTGAGTTGTGCATGTTATCCCTCAATAAATATGTCCAAAAGCTAACCTGCAAACTTATATACACCTAAATTCTGCATGTAGAAAATTAAACTATCTTCAGGCACTGAATAAATACTCTACATTTGCTAAAATTCCAAAGAACTGCATGAGGGCTCTGGCTGAAGTTTGACTCTCAGCATTACTGACCAAAGCTATCCATTGCAAATATATGCCTTCTTAACTCTCTCCCTAATGTGTAGGCATTCTTCAATAGTCACCAGAAATATATATATATATATAATTAAAAGACCCCAAAGATGATCTGGAAGAGTCATTAGAAATCATCTGCTCCAAACTCTGATTTTATAAGAACAGAAACTGACAGTAAGAGATGTTAAATAGTTTGTCCAAGTCCACAAATTTACTTGGAGCAAACCCAAGAATAGCAATAGCAATAATAGTATCTTACCTGCAGAAAATCCTTTACAGTTTACAGAACATTTCAGATATATTATTTTATTTGATTTCTGTGGCAACTTGATGAAGTATAAAGAGAGTAAAGACTCTTATTACAGGTAGGGAAAGGGGCTTAGAGAGGTGAAATGATTTGCCCAAGGTAACACGGTTTGTATGTAGCAGAGCAGAGAACAGAAACCAGTTGCTTCTGGGTTCCAATCCATTAGTTTTTCTACTCTTTCAGACTATGTTAGGAAGTCATCTAACAGGAGAAAAGTTATTTTTCAAGTGTGTCTTTCTTGTTTGTTTTTGTGATTGGAAGACTGTAGAACATTTTTTATGCATTCTCCTATATTATAGAAACATTATATATTACACATATTATTATTATATATTATATATATGTATGTATATATTATAGAAACAGCAGGAGCTTTGAGTTTTTATCTAGCCCCTCCTCCTGTACCAAAGCAGGATTTTACATAAGTTATATCAGACAGACCAGGCCTCAATTTGAAGATAAGATATTTTTTAAATGTTCAAGGAATGTGGCTTCAGTTAATTTTATTCACAATATATTTTTTATGTTAACCAGATTGGCAAGTCTTTTATGCTTTACCTAGTGCTTCAAATGATTAATAGGAGACAAAGATTTATTTTATGTTCAAATTCAGAAGAATACAGCTGTTCTAAAAATTTTGAGTATGTTTAAGTATCAATATATATTTATGCTTAATGATTAATAGTTTAAATACCTATAAATGCCATTTACAGGTATTTATTGACCAGCCCACGCCCCTGTTGACTATCCTTAGGAAGCTGTCTTTCCACATTCTTTCCCAGGCAGTATGGGTAGGAGCACCCATACTCAGTTCCTGGGAAGGACCTTAATTAACTTAATCCTATCAGTGAAATTAATCTCTGAGGCCTCAGTGATTGGTTTAGAGATGCACATCTAATGTTTTGGGCCAATGAGTCAATAAGAGGTGGCTTCTAGGGTTTCTGGAAAGGATCTTCCTCATTATTTAAGAGATATTACGAGGAAAAAATATTTTTGCATTTCCCCCTAGATGTGACTGAAAATGCATATAGCCTCAAGGGCTGCTCAAAGCCACTTTGAATCTGTCAGCCTTGGGCTAAAGGCAACACTGGAAGGTCATGAAGACAGTTGGGAAAAAAAAAAGAAAAAAAAATACCCCACAAAACAGGTGTTTGCTGAAATGGTTGATCCATTGTTTGTAACCTTGTTTAAGACACATTCTACTTGCTCACTTTTCAGTTACTTGAGCCAATAAATGCCCTCAGCTTAAGCCATTTTGATTAGTTTTCTGTTATTTGCAACCAAAAGCTTCCTAACCCATTGTATTAGTTAGGGTTCTCTAGAGAAACAGAATCAACAGGGAACACTTGCAAATATAAAATTTATGAAAGTGTCTCACGTGACCACAGGAATGCAGAGTCCAAAATCCACAGGGCAGGCTGCGAAACTGATGACTCCAATGGATGGCCTGGATGAACTCCACAGGAGAGGCTCACCAGCCAAAGCAGGAATGGAACCTGTCTCCTCTGAGTCCTCCTTAAAAGGCTTCCCATGATTGGATTTAGCATCACTAATTGCAGAAGACACTCCCCTTTGGCTGATTACAAATGGAATCAGCTGTGGATGTAGCTGATGTGATCATGACCTAATCCTATGAAATGTCCTCATTGCAACAGACAGGCCAGCGCTTGCCCAATCAGATGAACAGGTACCACAACTTGGCCAAGTTGACACCTGTCCCTGACCATGACAGTCCACCCCTTGCCAACTTGGCACATATATATATATATATATATATCACCTTAGACCATACTTAATTTCCAAATGAAAACAAATAAGCACACATATTTTCTTTTACCTGACAATACTCAACTGTCCTGCATATAACTGGAAGCACATTAAATCTCTCCAGAATAGCGTGCAAATCCTTGGGCAACATTCATTCTTAAACTTGATATCTTACAACTTAAATAGTATTACACAAACAAAACAGCATTACAGTCTTCGTTTCTGTAACTGATCACGTGGCCAAAGTTCATATTTATCACTACCTTCTTCCACTACCCATTCCATGTTCCCTTTCCCCTCAGCAAGCACTTCAGCTGGCCGTGGTTCTTTGCCTGGTGGGGTGACCCAAACCTTCATTCCTGAAGTCTCAGAGCCATTAGTGGTCCTGCCTGGATTGTGTTGTTGCAGTTTTCCATTGATTTTAATCACAGGGCATGGTAGTACTAATAGACGCCCCAGGGGATCTCCTATATTCCAAGAAAACTCTTCTTTACCTCCATTATGTAGTTGCAGTCCTACTTCCTTCTGATAGTCAGGGTCAGTTACCCCAGACAATAATGTAATCCCCTTCTTGGTGTGTTGATCCAGAGGCATAAGTAGCCCAAAGTGACCAGGTGGCAATCTTAACTTCCAGTTCAGTGGTATCACTATTGTTTCTCCTGGAGAAAGCACACCCCGTTTTGGAACTAAAACCTGTAGACCAGCAGAACTCAGGGTAGCAGGGACAGGAAGCAAAAATTTTCCTAGTGGATCACTAGGAGTAATAGTGAGTGGTACCACACCCATTTCCACCCCTTGGTTCCTGGACCCATGGATCCTGGCTATGGGAGAAACAGCACCATACAGTGGACGCTGATTCAGAGCATACACAGCTTCCTGGAGAACATTACCCCAGCCTTTCAAGTTTTTGCTACCTAGTTGGCACCATAATTGAGTTTTCAAAAGGCCGTTCCACCGTTCTATCAATCCAGCAGCTTCTGGATGATGGGGAACATGGTAAGACCAGAGAATTCCATGAGCATGTGCCCATTCCCGCACTTCATTTGCTGTGAAGTGTGTTCCTTGATCTGAAGCAATGCTATGTGGAATACCATGACGATGGATAAGGCATTCTGTAAGCCCACAGATAGTAGTTTTGGCAGAAGCATTGCGTGCAGGGAAAGCAAACCCATATCCAGAGTATCTGTCTATTCCAGTTAGAACAAATCGCTGCCCCTTCCATGAAGGGAGTGGTCCAATGTAATCAACCTGCCACCATGTAGCTGGCTGGTCACCTCGGGGAATGGTGCCATATTGGGGGCTGAGTGTGGGTCTCTGCTGCTGGCAGATTGGGCACTCAGCAGTGGCTGTAGCCAGGTCAGCCTTGGTGAGTGGAAGTCCATGTTGCTGAGCCCATGCATAACCTCCATCCCTGCCACCATGACCACTTTGTTCATGAGCCCATTGGGCAATAACAGGAGTTGCTGGGGAAAGAGGCTGACTGGTATCCATAGAATGGGTCATCTTATCCACTTGATTATTAAAATCTTCCTCTGCTGAAGTCACCCTCTGGTGTGCATTCACATGGGACACAAATATCTTCATGTTTTTAGCCCACTCAGAAAGGTCTATCCACATACTTCTTCCCCAGACCTCTTTGTCACCAATTTTCCAATTATGGTCTTTCCAAGTCCCTGACCATCCAGCCAAACCATTAGCAACAGCCCATGAGTCAGTATACAAACGCACCTCTGGCCAGTTTTCCTTCCAAGCAAAATGAACAACCAGGTGCACTGCTCGAAGTTCTGCCCACTGGGAGGATTTCCCCTCACCACTGTCCTTCAAGGACACCCCAGAAAGGGGTTGTAATGCTGCAGCTGTCCGCTTTTGGGTGGTACCTGCATATCGTGCTGAACCATCTGTAAACCAGGCCCGAGTTTTCTCTTCCTCAGTCAATTTACTGTAAGGAACTCCCCAAGAGGCCATAGCTCTGGTCTGGGAAAGAGAAGGTAATGTGGCAGCAGGAGTGGAAACCATGGGCATTTGTGCCACTTCTTCATGTAACTTACTTGTGCCTTCAGGACCTGCTCTGGCTCTATCTCGTATATACCATTTCCACTGTACAATAGAGTGCTGCTGTGCACGCCCAACTTTATGGCTTGGTGGGTCAGACAACACCCAACTCATGATAGGCAACTCAGGTCTCATGGTAACTTGGTGGCCCATGGTTAAGCGTTCAGTCTCTACTAAGGCCCAGTAGCAGGCCAAAAGCTGTTTCTCAAAAGGAGAGTAGTTATCTGAGCAGATAGTAAGGCTTTGCTCCAAAATCCTAAGGGTCTGTGTTGTGATTCTCCTATAGGGGCCTGCCAAAAGCTCCAGACAGCATCTCTATTTGCCACTGACACTTCCAGCACCATTGGATCTGCTGGATCATATGGCCCAAGTGGCAGAGCAGCTTGCACAGCAGCCTGGACCTGTCGCAGAGCCTCCTCTTGTTCAGGTTCCCACTCAAAATTAGCAGCTTTTCTGGTCACTCGATAAATGGGCCGGAGTAGCACACCCAAATGAGGAATATGTTGTCGCCAAAATCCAAAAAGACCAACTAGGCGTTGTGCCTCTTTTTTGGATGTGGGAGGGGCCAGATGCAGCAATTTATCCTTCACGTTAGAAGGGATATCTCGACATGCCCCACACCACTGGACACCTAAAAATTTTACTGAGGTGGAAGGCCCCTGTATTTTTGTTGGATTTATCTCCCATCCTCTGACACGCAAACGCCTTACCAGTAAATCTAGAGTAGTTGCTACTTCTTGCTCACTAGGTCCAATCAACATGATATCATCAATATAATGGACCAGTGTGATGTCTTGTGGGAGGGAGAAACGATCAAGGTCTCTGCGAACAAGATTATGACATAGGGCTGGAGAGTTGATATACCCCTGAGGTAGGACAGTGAAAGTATATTGCTGACCTTGCCAGCTGAAAGCAAACTGTTTCTGGTGGTCCTTACTAATAGCTATTGAGAAAAAAGCATTTGCCAGATCAATAGCTGCATACCAGGTACCAGGGGATGTATTGATTTGCTCAAGCAATGATACTACATCTGGAACAGCAGCTGCAATTGGAGTTACCACCTGGTTGAGTTTATGATAATCCACTGTCATTCTCCAAGACCCATCTGTTTTCTGCACAGGCCAAATAGGAGAGTTGAACGGGGATGTGGTGGGAATCACCACCCCTGCATCTTTCAAGTCCTTAAGAGTGGCAGTAATCTCTGCAATCCCTCCAGGAATATGGTATTGCTTTTGATTTACTATTTTGCTTGGTAGGGGCAGTTCTAGTTGCTTCCACTTGGCCTTTCCCACCATAATAGCCCTCACTGCACGAGTTAGAGAACCAATGTGGGGATTCTGCCAGTTGCTCAGTATATCTATGCCAATTATACATTCCGGAACTGGGGAAATAACTACAGGATGGGTCCGGGGGCCCACTGGACCCACTGTGAGACGGACCTGAGCTAAAACTCCATTGATCACCTGGCCTCCATAAGCCCCCACTCTGACTGGTGGTCCAGAGTGACGTTTTGGGTCCCCTGGAATTAATGTCACTTCTGAACCAGTGTCTAATAATCCCTGAAATATCTGATCATTTCCTTTTCCCCAATGCACAGTTACCCTGGTAAAAGGCCATCGGTCTCCTTGGGGAAGACTTAGAGGAAGGTTAACAGTATAAATTTGTGGCAGTGTAACAGGTTTCTCCCCCATAGGGACCTGGCCTCCCCTTCATTCAAGGGGCTCAGGGTCTGTAAACTGTTTCAAGTCTGGAAATTGGTTAAGGGGCTGTGACTCTGTGTTTTTGTAATTCAGGTTAGACTTCTGTTCCCTTGACCTAGAACTCTTTTGTTTATACAGCTCCAACAAGAATTTAGTAGACTGCCCTTCTATTGTATTTCTAGGCACCCCATGATTTACTAGCCAATGCCACAAATCTCTGCGTGTCATATAATTTTGATGCCTCCTTTGAGTTTGCTGTCTATTATAATAACCACGTCTACCCTGTCTTTGGTGATTAAGTGCTGCCACCTGGCTTCTGCCAACTCGGGATCCTGTCATCCCCATTGTGTTTAAGGATTCCAGCTCAGTGACAGCAGTTCCTACAGTAATATCTGACGTACAGAGAAGTGCAACCACAGAGCTCTTCAGGGATGATGGTGCTAGTCTCACAAATTTATTTCTCACTGTTCTGGTAAAAGGTGCATCCTCTGGGCATTCCTGGGGTGTAAGAGCAGGCTTTGCATGATAAATCCACTCTAACATCCCAATCTCTCTAAGCCTCTGGATCCCCTCATCTACATTATACCAGGGCAGTTCTGGCATTTCAACCTCTGGTAATGTTGGCCACCTTTTGATCCATGTTTCAACCAACCACCCAAACAAGCTGTTAACACCTTTTCTAACTGCTCTAGCTACAACATTGAATGCAGAATCTCTGCTTAGTGGGCCCATATCAATAAATTCAGCCTGATCCAGCCTTATATTCCTCCCACCATTATCCCACACTCTTAAAATCCATTGCCACACATATTCCCCTGATTTCTGTCTATATAAATTGGAAAACTCACACAGTTCTTTTGGAGTATAACGTACCTCCTCATGTGTGATACTTTGTACCTCACCTTTAGGGGCCTGTTGGGACTTTAGTCTAGTTATAGGTCTAGAAGAAATGAGGGGTGGTGGGGGTGGGTCATGAAAAGAATTAGAAATATCTTCCAAGCCATTTGCTTCAGGGCTTTCATTTGCAGTTTCATCTGGTGAAACAGGATTAATAACTCTAGGGCTAATCCCTTCAGGAGGAGGTTGGGTGGCCAATTCCACAAGGCAGGCTGGAGGTGGGGCGGCTATGTCCTCAGGGCAGACTATTACAGGGTTATCTAAAGAAGGCTCAGCATGGTCTAGGGTTTCAACCTCACCCCCAACATCATTATCAATCCATATGTCACCATCCCATTTTTCAGGGTCCCACTCCTTTCCAATCAATGCCCTCACTTTAACGGCAGACACCATGCAAGACTGAGATTTCAGTTTACGTTGTAAAGTTGCTACTCTAACAATAAGATTCTGAGTCTGATTTTCAGAGATCTCAAGTCTACGGCTACAGGAAATAAAATTTTCCTTCAGGATACTCATAGAAACCTCTACATCTTTCAGACGGCACTTAAGCTTCTTGTTTGAAGCCTTAAGCCCATCTCTTTCACCCTTTAATGTAGACAGTGTATCTAACAACAACCAACCAACATCTCTATAACTCTTATTTCTACAAAATTCTGTAAAGGTTCAAAAACATTATCCCCCAGAGTCTGGCTTCGTACAAGCGAAGCATTAGGAGAATCGAATGATGATATTTTGACTATCTCCTTTGCCAACTCAGTCCATGGATTGGGAGTGTCATTCTGATTATGGGAATCAGAGTCCTTAGTGTCTCTGAGCCCAGTCAGAGTAGAAAACCATTCATAAAAGCCCATTTTTAAGATTCTGTTCCTTAAGAACCACTCCTGGTACCAAGATGTATTAGTTAGGGTTCTCTAGAGAAACAGAATCAACAGGGAACACTTGCAAATATAAAATTTATGAAAGTGTCTCACGTGACCGTAGGAATGCAGAGTCCAAAATCCACAGGGCAGGCTGCGAAGCTGATGACTCCAATGGATGGCCTGGATGAACTCCACAGGAGAGGCTCACCAGCCAAAGCAGGAATGGAACCTGTCTCCTCTGAGTCCTCCTTAAAAGGCTTCCCATGATTGGATTTAGCATCACTAATTGCAGAAGACACTCCCCTTTGGCTGATTACAAATGGAATCAGCTGTGGATGTAGCTGACGTGATCATGACCTAATCCTATGAAATGTCCTCATTGCAACAGACAGGCCAGCACTTGCCCAATCAGATGAACAGGTACCACAACTTGGCCAAGTTGACACCTGTCCCTAACCATGACACCCATATAGATACTCAATTCCAGTTCTGTAAACATTGCATACAGCACTTGGGTATGTCTGTGTTTGTGTTTAGCAAGCAGAGAGTACTGGATCTTCTAAGAGGCAAAGGAAGTAGAGAGGAATATGAGGACTTTTCTCTGGCTGTACAGACCACTGTTCTGTGGCATTAGTGAGCAATTTATTTGTGACCTCCTAGCAAGAGTTAGTCAGTGATACATCGGCAGGACTCAAGGGGGATAGGAATATTGCCAACCTCTCTGGGGCGGGGACGGGCTTTCCTACATTTGCCTCATAGTCCAATGTGATGGTTTTGTTTATGTGTCAACTGAACTAGGTAATGGTGCAAGCACTGGCCTAACCATTACTGGAGGACATTTTGTGGACTTAAATCATCAGTAAGTTGATTGCATCTAAGACTGGTTACATCTACAATTAACTAAGGAGAGTCTCCTCAGCCATGAGAGACATTTAATCCAATCACTTGAAGATTTCAAAAGGAGAAGTGATGATTTCAGCAGTCAGAAAAGGGAATTTTCATCTCTTTTTCACCCAGCTACCCTCTCTAGGGGAATTCATCAAAATCCTTCATCAAAATTGCCAACTTGTAGTCTGCCCTACAAAATTTGGACTCATGTATCCCCACAGTTGCATGAGACGCTTTTATAAAATCTCATATTTACAGTGATCTCCTATTGATTCTGTTTCCCTAGAGAGACCTGACTAATATATCCAGTAAAATAAAAGACCTAGAAAACCTAGGCTTTGATTCTAAGACTTGTAATGGCTGATAGCTCAATCTACCAAATCCTGATCCCCACTATGACCTAGGGACAAAAAAATCTCTACTTCTAATCATTCATACATATCAACCATGGATACCTAACAGGATATCCTTCCAGATTGGGCAGCTATTTCTTTACTGCAGTGAAAGGACCATTATCCACAGATGACCTTTCCAGAGAAGTGCCATGTAACTTACATAAAAACCACTGGCTCCACCCCCTGCCACAATCCAATCTTTAATCACAAGAAGGGGAATTGTGGTGCTCAGAGTGTCCAGGTGATTGGTCAAGCATCAGAGATGAGTAAAAATGGTTTCAGGGGCAAAAAGCTGCAACACTAAATTCTAGACCATTCAACCAGTTTCCTACCTTATCCTTGGCCTCTTGCTGTATCTGATCCAGGGATATCAGTAACCCAAGAAGCCACAATCATCAGTCTGGGCATGGCAAAAATATGGTGTTTTTCATTACCTGCTGCCAACCTTTCCCTTTGCCTCCAGGCCTTTATCAGTCAGAGATCCATGACCCAGATTTTGAAAAAAACAGGTATTCCCTTGATCTCAGTTATCTGCTGTCAGCAATGTCTACATCTCCTGCTTAATCTTGGCTTCCTCCAGTCTTAATGCTAAGCCCAGAAACTCATGTGTTTGTATGTTTATCAACAAACCTGAGGAATTGGCCCCATATTAAAAATATGATTGTACTAGTCAGGGTTCCCTATGGAAAAAGAACTAACAGAGATGTGTGTCTGTGTGTGTGTATTTAATGTAAATATTGAGATATTTTTATAGGAATTGACTCATGCAGCTGTGGGAATGGGCAAGGACAAATTCCATAGGGCAGGAATGCAAGCTGGGAATCCCAATAAAGGGTTCGCTGAATTCCCCAGGAGAAATTGGCTGAAGTAGAGATGGAAATTCTCACTTCTGACTGCCAAAATCATTGCTTCTCTTTTTAAGGCCTTCAACTGATTGGATGAAACCTTTTTCATTGTTAAAAGCAATCTTCTCAGTTGTTTGTAGATGTAATCAGCCATAGATGCAATTAACTTACTGATGAACTCCATTAAATATCCTTACAGTAACAATCAGGCCAGTGCTTCTTTGACTAAACAACTGGACACCATAACTTGGCCAAGTTGAGACATGAACTAAACCATCACAATTATTATACACATAATATGGAATCTGAGATTATGTCCTTGTCCCTCTCTAATCCCAAGGCCAATGTGTCCCACAAGTATATTGACACCAACTCAGAACAGGAAGGCATCAGGATTTCTCATACATAAGGATCCCAGTGCCTTTCCTAAAGAAGGCTGGATATCTCCATTTCTGTCAGAAAAACCATATCAATATAGTCCGTGTCTGAGAACATTTCCAGCACCCCCTGATACAGCAGCTTCAAGAACATACAACCTTTACAACAAAAGGCACTCAGGATACCTACAACTTCATTTGTATCTGGTGGTGAGTAAAAGGTGGCTTTGAAAGTTCATTCCATCCAGCTCTCAGTGATCAACATCTTATAGGTCACACAAACCAAGGAGACACAGCCTATCTGACGATCTGCCATTGTGTTATGTCTAGCTGATATCCCATGAATGAGAGCCTCCATCAACAATCTGCCACCACCTCCTCTAGGTCAACTCTAGGAAATGTGTATTTAAAATCCCTAAGGTAGAATACTGTAATGTAATCTGTCCACCAAAAAGTCTTAGGTAGAGTTTCCAAGATGTCAGCATCTCTGGAGTAAGTAGCCTCAGACAAGCAAGAACACCCAGTCACTTCAGGGTTCACATGATGCTGTCTTCCACACATTTCCCCTTCACTGTTTTATAAAGCATTCTCCAATTATTTTTACATTTGTTGGTTTGGCTAAGAAGCTACTGTGCATCCTAGGAGGAAAAGACCTTATTTTTCCTTATCATAAATTGTGCACACCTCCAATATGGTGAGCTGGATCTGGAGAAGTTCAGTACCAACAACCTCTTTCCAATTAAGCTTGAATATTTCTGGAAATAGATCCCTGCAAATTTTAACCATTTCAGTTGCCAAATTGCCTTTCAACTTATCCCATTGCAAGTTATTCAAACATGGCAAACTGAAGCAGGTAAGATATATACTGGAATCCTGGGGTGTGGTGGTCTCAAAATTTTTTGAGCATTTTAATTTTTCCATTTCTCAAGTATCAGGTATACTAAAACAGTGGATAAAAACTCTATTTTGGAAACCAGAATACAAGAGGAACTTCATTTACTTCATCTCCTCCAATCTGCTACTGTCACTCTTGTTTAATGAATAGATTTTCTTCTTCCATGAACTGTCATGCTGTAGAATATTCAACTGCATTCCCTAGAAGTTTGCTAGCTGCCAGAATGTTCTAGTTTGCTAGCTGTCAGAATGCAATACACCAGAAATGGAATGGCTTTTTTTAAAGGGGAATTTAATAAGTTACTAGTTTATAGTTCTAATGTCATGAAAATGTCCCAATTAAAGCAAGTCTATAGTAATGTCCAATCTAAGGCATCCAGGGAAAAATACTTTGAGTCAAGAAGGCCAGTTAAGTTCAGGGTTTCTCTCTCAAGTGGAAAGGCACATGGTGAGCATGGCATTATCTGCTAGCTTCCTCTCCAGCTCCCCAGGAGGCGTTTTCCTTCTTCATCTCCAAAAGTCACTGGCTGGTGGACACTCTGCTTCGTGGTTCTGTGGCATTCTCTGCTCTTTTAGGATCTCATGGCTTTCTCTTTTGATGTTCTCTAGCTTTTTCCAACAAGCTTCTTCTTTTAAAGGATTCCAGTAAAACTAATCAAAACCCACATGGAATGGGTGGAGACATGTCTCCACCTAATCAAGTTTAATACCCATGCTTGATTGAGTCACATCTCCATGAAGATAAGCTAATTAAAGTTTCCAACAGACAGTACTGAATAGGAATTAGAAGAAACCATTGCTCCCACAAGTTTGATTAGGACCAAAACATGGCTTTTCTAGGGTACATAAACCTTTTCAAAAGGGTGCAGTCTCCAAGCTTATAAAGGCTTTCCAAGTTTTAATATACCTGAGTATTGTTCACCATCCTTAGACTAACAATTAATTAATTATTGCAACCTGGACCCTTGTAGAATAATACCACTGCCCAACTCCTGCTCACAGCAAATCTGGGTCCTGTCCTTGGCTTATATAACTCACCACTTCTCAAACCACAACATTCCCTTTAACAGCTATAGCTGGCAGTCATATTATTTTCCTTTCCTCCTATACTAAATGCAATAGGAAATATGCCTCAGAACAACCTCTGGTTTATCCTTGAGCAAGCTGAAGAATGAAGTCATCAAGTAACAGAAGTTCCTGGATAGCACAGTTCACAAAGGGGGAGATCTGGTTTCCTTTTATATTCATGCACACCAACCAGCCATGCATGAAACTGGAGAATATTACATGTGTTTTTTATCAATGTTTTTAATCTTTAAAGGCCAGTTTTATGTGTTTTCTTGAACACCACTCATATTCTGCTTACCAATGGAACGGCAGTATTAAGGGAAGCAAGTACCAGATTCACAGAGATGTCATGATCAGATTTCATGCCCATTGTAAAGAGTACAGCCCAGAGGAATTTGACTCCCACTTTCACATTATTTCTTCAGATATTACCTTTAGTAAATTAGGAAACGTCCAGCCCATTTGCAAACTAGCTCAATAAAACAGCTATACTATTTAGCCTCTTATTTGCTTGAAACATATTCTATCTTATTTTGATAATATATGAGACATAGTCACAATTGTTATTCATTTTGTTCCCTAATATTGAAAATGTAGTTCCAAAATAATTTTAAGCATAACCTGTAGAGTAATCTGTTTTAGTTTCCTAGGTTGCTCCAGCAAATGCCGTGAAATGGGTAGACTTAAAAAAAATGGGTATTTATTTCCTTTTAGTTTTGAGGCTGTGAAAATTTCCAAATGAAGGCATCATCAAGGAGATCCTTTATCCCCAAAAACTGACTGATGGAGATCTTTGGCTCCTCTGCCACATGGCAAGGTACACAGTGGTATCTCCTGGTTTCTCTCATCTCTTCTGGATTTTGCTGATTTCAGCTTCTTGCTTGTGTGGCTTTCTCTGTATGTATGTATGTATGTGTATGTGTGTGTGTGTGTGTGTGTGTATGTGTGTGTGTGTTCATTCCATTTATAGAGGTCTCCAGGAGTAGGACTAAGAGTCATCCTGAATGAGGTGGGTCACGCCTTAACTGAAATAGCCTCATCAAAAGGTCTTACTTACAAAGGGTTTACCCACAGAAATGGATTAGATTTAAGAATATACTTTTCAGGGGTATCTATGGTTTTAAACCACCATAGTCATATATTTCATAATTTATGGTGTCCAGTTGGAACAGCCACTTTTTCTTTTGGGACATGTCATAACAGACCGTAAGAGCATTGGCTGTTTTTCCAGGAGAAAATATGTGGACACTCAGAAGAACCAAATGGATATCTGACATGGATACACTTATGATGTAAGCCTTTGGCAATGAAATGTATATAAATAATTGTATTAACATGTAAATGACAACTTTGAGTGAATCATAAATGTTCTCCATTACTTTGCACCCAGAGCAGTCTGGCACTAAGTAAGAAATATCAGACTCCTCTTTCCTTCTTCCTGTAATTTTCTTGCAAATAACATACTTACTGATGTCTTTGGAGAGCTCAGTTATTAGGATGAATTCTCAGGAGGAGAAGTAGACTATAATATTAAAATATTAATTGATAATTCCCATAATATTTCCAGCAGGAAATAATCTTTTCTTTATTTCAAAAATAAAACTAGAATGACTCATTATTTCAGTTAACTAAGTTACTGGGCTGTTATTGTATAGCATTTTGTAGGTCACAAAAAGAAGCAAAATCCTGTTTATGTTCTTAAAATAACTTCCAAACTGATTAGGGAAACAATAAAGGTATATTAAAGGTAGAATATGGTAAATCTCTTAAGAGAGGGGAATCATATAAATTTAGGGTCAAAAGAAAAGGATTTGGTTTTTTATGGATGTGGAAACTTTAAGACAGGACTTGAAAAATACATAGAATTTCCAAAAAGAGCATTTGGGGGAAGGGGTTAAAAGATTCATCGAGGGAGTGAGTAAATTCATTGATTACTTAATTAACAACTGAACTGATAAACTCCTGAATGAGAGAATGATGAACTGTTGTTGAATATGTGAAAATTTTCAGCTGTTTAATTGGAAAGGATGTTGTCCTGAACAAGAACCATTGATGTTACTCTCTGGCATGATACAGCTGGATCTCTGAAGCTGAATGCCAGTGGTTTAAATTAAGAAACAGCTTGTGATATTAAAATTAAGGCACTTTAGAATAAAGCGACAAGATCATATCACAAACCTCACAGAGCCATAGGGCCTTTCACATGATTCAGCAATGGCAGGAATAGAATTCTATTGATTTATTAATTCAATGTGCATTCATTCGGTACCAACTGTCTATCGCATATTGTACTAATTACTGTGAAAAGAAAGTAAGGAAAGAGACCCTGACCAAAGATCGCCTAATATCTAACAGGTGAAATGAGATGTGTAAAATAAAATGAGAGAAAATACCTGGAAAAAAGTATGAGAAATTCAGAAATGCAAACACTTTTTCTCTCTCTCCCAGGGTCTCAAAGCACATCGTAATTACCTAGCAGAGAATATCATTCTCATAGGCATTTTACAATGTGATTGGCAGGGATGCAGAGAATCTAAGTGATCTGCATAAAAAAATCAAATGGGTTGCGAGTTGAGAATTAGAAATAAGTTTGCTATGTGGCATATTGCACAGAGTCAGAAGGCCTAGATGTTATTTTCTCTCTACTTTTTGGCAATGCTGGGGAAGTTGTTTAACATCTTAGAAATAAGGTTTCTTCATGTGGAGAATAATACACTGGAATAATATCTATCTTACCTACCTCACTGGGATCCTGTGTGATTTTAATAGGAAGGGGAAATTTTAAAGAGTTTTGAAATGTCTAAGGCATTTTATGAGTGTATTGTAAATTATCATTATTATTCATTAATTTGTTTATTGTTGAGTCTATACTCAGTTTAGGTGAAAGTTGAAGTGGTTGTTCTATAAAGAGACTGAAGATATAGAGATATCTGTATCTGTATCTGTATCTGACTTGATAAGCCTTCCAGTAGGCACATTGCAAAATCTGGGGTAGCAGAATTGAGAAGAAGAGCTGAAAAGTAAATAGACAACCCCAGATGCCCAGACACAAATGCTGATATAATTAGCTGGAGGATAACAAAGATAGCTCTGAGAGTTTCTGGGTTCCAGAAGATCTGGGCAGACCCAATGCACCTCTCTTTGCTACAAAGAGCAGCCAAGTCTTTCTATACTTCCCAAGGATGGGTTTCTAAATTAACTGACACAGAGAGAAAGCCAGCTGGCCCAAAGGCCCCTCTGGTTGTCACAGAGAACTAACAGCAGGGTCATACAGAGACAACTGGAGATGAGGAGATGCAGCTACTCAGTGAGCACCAGCCTGGAGGGATGCTGTGCCTGAAGACCTGCTCCAACATGGACAGACACTGATGAACAGACAATTAAGTTCCAGATGACGCCATAAAAACACATAGGCACCTAAGAACTTCAATACCACCATGAGCTGAAAGGCAAAGAATCAAAATTCATGATCCTCTGAGTTTAAGTAACTGAGCAAACCTGAGGTGGCTTAGATCACCTAGAATTGAGTATGTTTCCACCATCAGAAAGAATAGAAAACCTGAGATAAAAACTATGTTCTGTTATTTAAAAAAAAAATGAAGTTATGTCTTAGGGCAGATATTATAGACTGAAAATAGACTACCTGCTACAAGATTTTATTCTTTAGATACTGGAGTGTCTTTGAAAACTTTTAGGCAGAGGAGTAACACGAGCAGATCACTGACCCATAAACAGAGGTGTATGAAGGATGTCGGCAGAGAAGAAATGGATGGTGGGGGCATACGAAATCGCAGCTTGCAGTCGCCCTAGCTAAATATTCCTCAAATTTTAATGGCAGATAAATCTCAATTCATCCTATGGAGGAGATAATACCTGAAATTCTGAATTTTTAGCCAACCCCCAGGTGGTTGATTGATGCTCCTGTCTATGGGTCCCCTATTGAGTACCAAGGATCTAGGTGACAGGTGACCAATGCACGAACTAGGGCCATGACAGTGGGAAAGCAGAGGAGAAGACATGGCTGACAAGCATTTAGGAAGTAAAACAGACAAAGAGGAAAAATTCATGATGCCTCCCAAGATTTTTAGGCTCAGACGGTTGCAAGGATGAAGACGCCATGAACGGCATCCTCAGCAAATAAAGGTCTTTGCAGAAATACCATAAGACGCTTTACACATACCTACTTCTACCTGGTTGGTGAGAAATGGTCCCACTGTGTGAGGTTGCCATTTGTTTATTTATTTATTTGTCTGTTTATTTTTGAGCTCTCTTTGCCTACTCAGGCAACAGTCCTTATAGAACACTTGCTGCCTACTGTCCTGCCCTTTGGTATCACTGTGTGGCCTCCACACCACAGAAAGCAGTTTGAGATTGTGGTCCATTTCTCTGTGCGTAGGGGGTTTTGGCTGTTTTGTTTTCATTGCACGTCGTTAATGGCTTGTCCCTGAACAAACCGAAAATACACCCTAGGGAGAAAAATACAACATAGGGAGATTAGCAGACAGGGAACTCCAAAGAACCTAAAAGTACTCCAGTGTAGAGTGACAATTAAAAAGTATGCCTTTTTCTAGGTAAGAAGGAAACCACAGCAAACAGGTGTTTAAGTTCCCCAAGAAACAGTCCTGAGGGGGCCCTGGAACCTAGCACCCATCTACACTCGCTGTGTGAGTTTGGCTCTCAGTATGAAAGAGAGAGTGATATAGAGATCGGAAGAGACATTTGCTTCCACTGATGGCCAAGAGTCATAATTACAGGTGAAGCAGCAAGTCAAGAGTGGGCCATGTGGTTACCAAAAAAGCCCACATGGAGATGAACCATTGGAAATGACTGTGCAATTGCATTTCACATTTCAGATTCTTATTGAAGTGAGACCAGATTGACTTAAGTCTTCGCCTGTGTTCTGTGTGTGTTTGGAGGAGGGGGCGGGGGGTTATAAGGGAGAGAAAAGAAGCAGGGCAGGGAAAGGGGCCGGTGTTGTGCTTCTGTGAACTGGCTTCCTAAATGTAGGGAGGGAGGTAATGCTTAGAGCAGTTCATGGATTCCCCAGGAAACCATTGTAAGTGGGACACGTGCCCAGTGGTTTCTATCCCAGTTAAGTAAATAAATGAAATATGCTAATTAGCACCCTATTAGCTCACAGCAGGGAGTAATCCATGGCATTTTGATTGGAAAGAGTTCTGTCATCCAAAAGGCTGGTCTGTAACAGAATGCAAACTGGCCCAATTTCCTCCCTCCCTTCCTCATGGCAGTTTTCCAAATGTCTGAGAAGCAGACCTCACAACTGTGTGCAATTCTGAGGGTGTCAGTGCACTCTGTGAAAGCACCTCCTGGCCTCCCCAGAACCTGGCGTCATGCCGCACTCTGAGCATGGATTTATACAATCCAGAAACATGGACCAGAGCTCAGAAACACTGAGCCGGTTTGGAAGGACCTTTTTTTGGGGGGGCGAGGGGGTCTGTTCTCATTTCTTTCATTATGAGTATAACCCCACTTGCATTCTCTTGCCCTCCCAGGCACCTATACAGCATGCATTTCTTTGACTAGGGTATGCAGGCATGTTGCCATGGAATGGTTCTGCTGAGAAGGTCTTCTTATTAAAAAGGTAGGGGAGCTTTGGGGTTTTATTTAGGCAAAGGCAAGCTCGGTTAGGCTCACCTCTTTACATTTTTATTGTTTCAGCTGCAAGGAAATGCCATCTAGCTTCTGTTTCCCAGTTACTATTTGAATGCCTAGATTTACATCTTGCCTGAACCCTTGTCCTTTGCAGAAGGAAGGGATTCGAGGGCAGTATGGGCATTGAAGGAAAAAGCTCAATAACAGAACATCATGTTTTCCAATTTGCTCTTCTAAAATATTCGCTTTTCAAGAGCTTCAGTGGTTTGAGAGGATTAGACACTATAACATATCTATCAGGTTGCTGCAGATTTGTCAAAAATCTCCATCAGGGCTAGACTTTTGCAATGAAGTTTAGTTATATTATAGATAAGTTTCTTATGTAACTTCTACTTTATACCAAAAGTTACAGGGATCACCTATGTATTTGCTGATGATTGTTTAATAAAAGAAGAAAGGACTCAAATTGTAAACATCTGAATGTTATAGAGGTAAGTTTCCAGTGGGTTTGCTTTCTCAGGTTCTGGTCTCCCTCTCTATGATAGGCCACAAAAGCCAAACAGATTATTGAATATCTATGACAATACCAAGTAAAAGCACATGTTTCTCTGCATGCTTTTATGTTTCCTCCCCAATAAAGACCTGATTAATTCTGAAGTTAAAATATATTAACAGAATATGTTGGTTATAAATACATCTCTCTTTTCCATCTAAGTTTTTCTTTTACCTATGGAGAGAATCTATTTATCTTGATTAGATATAAATTCAAAACAAATGATGAGTACCAGCTGTTGTATCAGCAGCATTTTAGAATTCAACTTTAAATGAAATCTTCAAGAAAGCAAATCCACAAAAAAAAGCAACCTCATGATAATATTTGTGTCTTACTCATTACCACCACCAAACTTTATTGATTGCAGTACCTGAAGAAATCATTGGACACCATATGACACTGATGTCTATTTAGAATGTTTTTATTCTATATTGGAAAAGAAAGCACATCACCTAAATGATTCAAATGGCAGGAGAAGAATAAAGTCATCCCTAAAAACCATCTGTGAATTAACATATGGGCTTCTGGAACCCAACATCTTGGTTCTATATGCGAGTCAGAAAGGAAAAAAAAGAAACAATGAAGGGAAGAAAATGGAACCCTGTCCTTAAATATAAAATGAGGCTCCAATCAAGGGAACTTCAAAGAGGAAAGGTATTTACGAGAATGAAGCAGTCAGAGAGGCCTCACAGCGGCTCAACCTGGGGCTGAGCCCAAGAACAGACACACACTTTAAGTCAGCCAAGAACCAGACTCTACTGTTGGAAAAATCGGTGCTCTGTAGATCCAGGCACGTTCTGTATGCAACAGAGGCTCTGCAGTTTTGGCAACCTTACCTATCTTGAACTGGAAAAGAGTTCAGTGAGGAATTAAGAGAAAAAAATATAAGAGTCAAAAGCAACATGCCTCCCAGCACCAGTACCACCCTCCTGAAATTACCAGGCAAGTGGTAGGGACTATTTAAAAACCCTCATCTATCCCCACCCACCCCATCCAATTGGCAAAATATAACTTTGCTGCTTGGTAAAAGGCTTACTGTTCCACTTGCATTTGTCATATATTGTTTATCTGCCTTGAAGATATATATATTTTGCCTTGAAAAAAGTATATATATATATAAAACAAGGTTGATATATATATATAAAACCTGACCATGTCATGTGGATAGAGAAATGAGGGCTAAATGCTTTTACATATTTGGGGTTGCCTGAGAAAATTTTTCTTTGACATTCACATGTTTCAAATATCTGTCTTGCTTTGAGCCCGGATTTCTGAAGGGACAATGCACAACCTGGCAATGGGAACAAAAGACAGAAATTAACTCTCTACTGACACTTTAAATTAGACGTGGTTGCAGGGCCACTCGAGATGACAATTTACCCCCACTGCAGCTCCTGCTGACGGATTACAAGCAAACACTGCCTGCTACCTGGTAATTCTACCTGCTAATTACTTGGAAAGATTTTGGGACTCAACAACTGACCTGAATGTTTTCATGAATTTGAGGTTCTATTAGGGAGGGGTTGGGGGGTGAGCGACTTTAAGGAATTACAGTTGAGTTGATAGTCAGTCAGGAGCTGTTGAAATCCTATCAAAAATATCCTTGCAGCATTATGAAGCTTTTCAGGCAGTCATTCTCCCCAGACATTTGTCTCTGCCAACCATTACAACAATACGGAAAACTTTATTAGTGGTGTGGTAATATTTCTTTTAACGCTGACTATAAAAACACCCACTGAGATGTCTGCAGGCTCTGCCAAGTGGCAAGTGCACAGTGAATTTCAGATAAGAGAAGACTTTATGGACTCCAGCCCTAAAGTGATACTTGAGAGATGCATGTGTGTCTTTTTGGATAGAAGACAGCAGACGAGGGAGGGAGGGGGAAGGGGAAGCAAGGAAGATGACATGAAGCAGATGAAGAAAAGCTGAGACAAGCTAACGCTGCTCCTTTTGCTTGGCTTTCTTCTACTTTTCAGGCATCCCGGTGGGACAGCATTGAGTGAAGTTCAGGGGGCTCTCCTATGATAACGGCAGACATTAGAGCAGGCACTGGCTCTGGCTATGAAAGAACTGACCCCTGAAGGAATTCCTGTCGCTGGAGAAGCAGCATTAGCAGGAGGCAGACAGAAGGCGCCGCCGCTTCATCTGGGCAGCTCAGCCAGGGATCCAGATGGTGAACGACCTGCCGAAGGTCACACGAGTCACTGTTCAAAGTAAGAACAAGAAGTCCGTCCATTTAACAGACTTTTGCTGAGTGCCCATTTATTGTGCCAGGCATGGAGTTAGATGCTAGAGATACATGACCCTGGATATGTCATTCAAGCGCAAAGCTGCAACAGAATCCATTAACTAAAAAGAAGGCACAGTTTCCTGCCCTCAGGAAGCTCACAGTCCTGGGGAAAAGAATGTTCTTTATGTTTGTGCTTTGGACTTTGGCAAGTGGTATTTTATTGCAACCTTGTGACACCCTTCTGTGGTGAGAATTATTATCCTATGACTTGACATTTGAGGAAAATGAGCCTTGACCTTCTTCAAGGTCATCCAGCTATTAAGCAGCAGTGCCAGGACTTAAGCGCAAATGTCTCAATTCCCAGGTTCCTAAGTCCCCACTGGGAATCGCCCACACTCAAACTGCATATCAGCCTGCTACTAAACTGTTCAATAGGCAAAATATACACACATCCAAAGCCGCAAAATCATTTCTTACCTGAATGGCAGACTGATGTTGAAAATCAGAATTGCAGAATTCTTCAGTGCAGTTTTACACTTTCAAGAGCACACTTGAGCTAGCTCAACATCTAGAAATGGAGACTATAGCCGATGAAATAGTATTTTGTACAAGTTTATCACAGCATTATTCACAGTGGCAAAACGTTGAAAAAATAACCTAATTTACTAACAATAGAGAAATGATAAGAAAAATTGTGATTATATTAGTTCCCTATGGCTGCATAACTAAATTACCCCCAAACTCAGTGGCTTAAAACAAGTATTTATTATCTCACAGTTTTCTGCAGGTGGAGAATTTAAGAGCAGCTTAGCTAGGTACTTCTGGCTCAGGGTCTCAGATTACAGTCAAACTGTCAGCTGGGGCTTCAGTCATCTGAAAGCTTGACTGGGACTGGGGAACCCTTGGTAAAGAAGCTCTACTCATGTGGCTGGTGGCAGGAGGCCTCAGTTCCTTGTCGTCTATTGATAGGAAGCATTAGGTCTTGGCCACATGGGGTATTCTTTGGGCTGCTTGAGTATCCTTACAAAATGGCAGCTGGAGTCCTCTGGATTGAATGATCAAGAGCAAGGAGGAATCAGTAATGCTTGTTTTGGCCTATTTTCAGAAGTCACACACACTGATTTCTACCACATTCTAGTCCTTAGAATAAAATCACTAAGTACAGCCCTGACTCAAGAAGAAAGAAATTAACATTTATTTTCTGAAGCAAGGAATATAATAACATAAAGACATCTTTTTAAATCACCACAGTAATCATATTAAAATTATGGCAGTGTAGGTAAATTTGTTTCTTTGTGATGCAATTTTATGTATTGTATGTACTTTACTTTTATAGTAAAAAAAAACTTGAAAAGGTAAATTTGTATTTAAGTAATTTAAAACATTATTTCTGCATATCAATGCATTGAAAAAACTTTTTTAAAAAATCGCTTCAGAGGTCAAATTGAACCTTAACGACTACTCCTCTGGTCTTTACTATATCCTTAGAAAATAAAAGCCACTGTACAAGACAGGTCATCCTCGAATATATGTCATACAACAAAGAGAAACTCATCTGTAGGGGAGCATACTAAAGAAAAACCCCCATCTACTCCTTGAGGCATTTGGACTTCTATCTATCAGTTTGGGCAGATATGTACATCAGCCTGGCTGCCCTCAAAATTGTCTTAAGTTGCACAAAGACAACTTACCTTTTTCTCGGTCCTTACAAGAAATAGCCACACAAAGGCTGTTTAGTTCAGACTTTGTGAATCCCTTTTCAAGGACATTGCCTGTAATTTCTCTCAGTGCCTTCTATGTAAGGTTTCATTGAGGAAATATCTTTTAGAATAAAACTACCAAGAAAAAATAGCTCCCTTTAGGAACTGGTGTGTATATTCATATCTGATGGCAGTTATAAAGCTTGATATGTTCCCTTTTTCACATTGGCTACAAGGAAACTCACAGTAATGTGCTATATTTCACAGTTAACAGAGGTCTTTTCTTTTACATGATCCTGATTTTACAATACTGTAACCTTATTTTACATCAGCCCATTATTTAAAGCCCTGAAAAAATCTTTTTTTGGAAAGAGGCAGGTAGGAACAATAGCTACTATTTTAGTTCTTACCAGGCACTAAACACTTTGCCAAGATCTTCTGATATGTAGTTAGGTCCCCATGAAAGAGAAGTTTTTATTTTCTTTTTAAGCTAAAAAAAAAATGTAACTGGGGAGTGGTTGGCAGTAATTACTGTCAAAAGTAATCCCCCTTGGCACCCCTATATATCATCATTTTTATTTCTTCACTGAACATTTTTGAGAACTTTCTCTGTGTCAAGTGATTTTTTTTTTTTGGAACTAAACTTCTTACCCATTTAATGCTACCTAGTATGTATCAACTAATTATGTCTCTGTCATTGAAATATTTTCCTAAATATAAAGTAATTAAGAAGGTGAGCATTTACATGTGAGAGTCAAGTCCATGTATATATATGGACTGGCAGGGAAGACCATTTTGCTCACTTGTGGCCAGTGGGCAACAAGTCATGTGCTGAAAACACACTCAAAGAGCTGTGTTTACCACACACATTCTGTAATGTTTACTCCTCTGTGGCTGCTCTTTCTGCCATTTATTTCTGGCGAATAGTTTTGATGAATAATGGCCAGTTGGCAGAGGTAAGCAAGTGGAGTGATCAACTTGCCACTAAGAAAAAGAATTATGCTAAGTACATTGAAAATACAAAATTTCTGGCTGTTTAAGGATATAATGGAGCAAACCAGGGTAAAGATCAGCAGGCAGTTAGGGATGGGTATGTCTTATCACATTAGGAAGGACTTCATAATATCAGTGCAGGATGGAAGGATGGAGCAGCTTTCTTATAAGTGGTATTTACAAGAAACTGTACCCAGAAGTATGTTGTGGCCCATCTGCTCTCATATCCTTCAGAGTGCTAATTTGCAAGAATATATTTGCATGGCACTAAGTGGGCTATGTGTGAATTATCTCATTAATATTAGCAATACCTTATGGTTTTATGGATTGAGGAACAAAAAACCCAGAAAAGTAAAGGGGAAAAGCTGCTCACAGTCTCATAGCTAAGAGAACATGATAGACCCAGAGTTTGGACCTGGCAGTCTGACTCCAAAGCACATGTGCTTGACCACCATGCTTTACTGCTGTCAGCTCTCTGCAGCATTCTTTTTTTTAATTTCCCTAAACATTGAATGACATTTTATTAAAGCAGACCCTTAACTGTATGTGGAGCTCATAGGGCTGGCAAGGGAGTTGACTGGGTCTATGTTTTCAGCAAAGTAGAACTAGCAAAGATACCAATTGCCTACTCCCAATATTCATTTCCTTTTCCTCCTCAAAAATGGCATCATCAGAAAAACATGTGCCCTGGGGGTATATGGGTAGTTCTGTGGCAGAATTCTCACCTGCCAGGTTCAATTCCTGGGTTCAATTCCAGGGTTCAATTCCTGGCCCATGCACTCAAAAATTTTTTTTCAACAAATGGTGCTGCGATAATGGGATATTCACGTGGACAAAGAATGAAATGTGACAGTACCACTCCCCCATCACCACTGCACAGCATCCAAAGAAAAAAAAAATGTGCCCAGCTATAATCAAGTATCCAGCTAAGAAGATCACATTTCTCAGCTTCCTTTGAAGACAGGTGTTGTCCTATGATAAATATTTGGTCAATAAGATTTATGTAAAAGTACCCTTATAAGTAGAAAGGACATGATGTCTTCTTCGCTTCCTCCTTTCTATTACCTAAAGAACTTGGATTCTAAGTTAGTTACTCAAACCCTAGTACTTCTTTCTTCTGAGTAACACATCCTAAATTCCTTGCTGTTTTGGTTGAGGAGAGGTGCTGTACATGGGCCAGGAAATGAACCCGGGTCTTCCCCTGGCGGGCGAGCATTCTACCATGGAACTACCCTGTTTCTACTATTTAGAACTTGGATTTTAAGTTCTAAGTACTGTAGCACTTGAGCTCCACAGCTACTGTGGACCATTAGATGACATCAACAATGGAAGCCACATTTTGGTTGATGGAGCAGGAAATCAGAAACCTAGGACTCTAAGAAGACTACGAAGTGGGCAGATAACCCCTGGAAGGCCTGTTTCCAGATCGCTTTTACAAGAGCAGGAGATAATCTTCTATTTTGTTTAAGCCAGTATGGTTTTGGAATTTTCCTGTTGCACGCACCCAGGGCCAACCCCAAGGCTGTTGCTTATGGTTATAGTGTTCTTTTTTTTGCTCAAAAGCATCTGACTGAAGGAAAGAGTCAGGACTGAAATTCAGCCTTGACTCCTCTCAACATCCTGTGGATCCTGAGATAGGCTGAGTCCACCTGGAAGAAGAAGGCGCCCTTTTCTAATTCATTCAAAGTCTCCGTCTGTTGAGGAAGCCATGGCTCTATTTGGAGGGGGCACCTTTTGCTGATTCCCACAAAGGCACTATATGGATTAGTTGCGACTTCATCCTAATTCAGGCCCAGAGAAGTGTGCTATACAATGAGCTGTACAAGCTTACATGAGATACAAAAAGTGGAAATCTTTCAGAGGAATAATGACTATGAGGGTTAATTTGTAGACTTGCTAGGGTTTTCTCTGGTGTTCCCAGAAACAACCTGGAGAAGGGGCTCTAATAGAAAGTAGGGCTTCATATAATCAGCAAGATGGGGCTTAGAATAATTTAAATACAGAAGGAAATGTAGTTTTTTATTTTAATCCGCAAACTATTGTGCATTCATTATCTCATTTAATCCTCAAAACCACGTTATAATTAGGTATTATTATCATAGTTTTACAGAGGAGAAAACAGGCCAAGAAAGAGTAAACAAATTGTCCAAAGTCACAGCTGATAAGAGGTAAAGCCAGGATTCTAACTCAGGTCTCTCTGACTCCAGACCCACTCTATATTTTAGCTTATTGCCTACCTTAATCATCATTTGCCCAAATTAGAGAAGGCTTAAATATGATTGAGCTTGAAATTTGAATACACCTCACAATGGGCCCAGCTGATGCAGCAGAATCTCTTTGTTTAGAATAGAGAGGTTGTCTTACTTCTTTAGCTATTTCTGTTTCTGAGAAAAGGAGCACTCCACAGATGTGGGAAGCAGCCAGGATCCCCTCTCAGCATGACTTAGCCCTCCCAGCTTCAAGAAGTCAGACCCAGAACTCTCAGTGGGAAAGGGCAAGTCCTCTTTAATGAAATTTCTCCTCTGGTGGTGTAGCTTCCCTCTTGCGCTCAACTCCAGTTCATCTTGGGATCATCATACCCGAAGTTATTTTAAGGCGGTATTAATGTTTTATGACTCATTTCCTAGTTTCCTGCTAGGGGGGGATGAAAACAGCCATGGCCCAGACATTCTGCCTCAGACACTGCAAATAGCTGATGTGTAAGTTGGAAATGTATATTTTATTGTGAGTAGGAGGATATGCAAGAAAGAGTCTATTTTTTGTTCTCTCTCTCTCTCTCTGATACTCCCTCCCCCTGCCCCCCCCCACATGCATATGTACCTTGCTTTTGCAAAGCTCAGCACTAACAGTTTTTTTAAGACTATAAAATTTACCCTAGAGAGACAGAGCATTGTTTTCGAGCAACTTCTGCTTCCAAAAGTTGACTCCATACCTTTCAGGGATTTGCCCTTGGATTCGCTTACTTCTTTTTGGAATCTCTTCTCCTCCCCAGCTTCAGATGTGTGTATGTGTACGTGTGTGTGTGTGTTTGTGATGATATAAAATGGCACATACTTCTTGCTCCAAATAGAAGCTGACGCTCAATCAAGGGAATGCTAATACAATTGCCATAGTACCTGGGTGAGGGCAGTAATGCCTGCTTTTTGCAAAGACATATAACTAAAGCAAAGAAAATTCAAGTTTTAAAGTGGTTGTGATTTGAGAGAGGGACATGAGTTCTAACTCCTCCCTCCAAGTGCTACAAAGGTCGAAGTTTGAATCCCTCTCAGTGGAGTTCTTCTAACCACTGATATATCATTTGCAGGCAAATGAGTCAACCTTTAGATCTATTTCTGGAACCACTTCTCCCACACCATTAAGGAGGAAGTAAAGGGTTTTCTGTTAGGACAATTGGTGCAAATTGTGCTAAAAAAAAAATGGGCAAACAAAGGGAAAAAAGAGGCCAGTGAAAATACTTTAAAACAAATCCTGAAATTCACTTCCTGTACCCAAGGGTTGGGACCTGAAAGTGCTAAAGTTGTACAACTGAGACCACAGTGAAAACTAAAAGTGCAATTATACGTTATATTCAAAGGCATTTTACAAAGCAGGGATCTGCCACCATTTCGAATGTGCATATTTGAAAAGTCTGTACAAATTTTCAGGGACTGGGGTGATTTTAAATATACATCCTAAAGAAAATTAATCCTATGTTGCATGTTAGGAAAGTATATTTTGGGGCCAAGAACTACCTTTGTTAAGTCCCTAATCCTTTGTCTTGTTTGGTCATGCTAATGGACATTAAGTGAGACTTCATGCTAACAGTACTATATACCATTTCATCTACTCTTCATGTAGTACATTCCTATAATGTAGGCACTATTATTATCCCCATTTAAGAGATAAGGAAACTCAGAGACAGAGGCTTTAGTTAAGGGCGCACAAGTTTGAACCACACTTGTCTGGTACTATTTTCTAATTTCAGAATCCCAGTCCTTTGCTACAGGATGCTTTGTCTATTTGTTTGACAGAGCATAGGGGGCAGATAGAGTGTTGGGTGATGTGTCAGGGAAAGGATTAAATTTATAAAAGGCTCTCTTTTGCCACAAGATTCTGCCTACATCAATAGATGAGAGAATAGTTTTCATGGTGAGCTTAGTATGGTAGTTTTAAAAATGCACATTTCCTTTGTAATAACCTTATAATAAACTACTGCATATTTTTCCATAGACCTGAGTGATAAAATTATAAGCTCATGAATGATCACAACAACTTGTAGATTCCTACTGAGCCAAGGAGCGTAATGTTCAACAAATTGAAGCTATTACCTTGTTGTTGTTTTTGTTCTTAATATGGAGACACAGCATCTCAATGTCTTAGAGAAAAAGTGATTTCACAGTCCCTTTCTAACCAAACCTCATAATACCCTTAGGACTAGGCCTACTTTAGTCACTACATATTTACTGAGCTGCCTCCTGGGGCCAGCCACTATTCTAGGCACTAGAGATATAGCAGTGAGAAAATCCTGCATTCTAGAGGGAGAGTAGGGCTTTAAACAAATGAACAGGCATGTGTTGTATGTAAAGGAAAATAAAGCTGATGAAGGAACAGAGAGCAGTTGCCTCTAGTGCGAATTTAGACATGGTAGTCAGGGAAGACTTTCCTGAGGAAGTGACATTTGAGCAGAGACTGGAATGGCATGGCTGTATGAGGGACAAGGATTCATGCACAGGGAACAGCAGGAGCAAAAGCCCTGAGGTGGGAGCTTGAGTTCTCCGTGGTGGGGAAATTGCACAGAGGCCCGGGTGTTTGGCGCACAGTGAATAAGGGAGAAAACAACGAGAAGCAGGCTGGTGCCACACGCAGGGCATGGATAGGTGAGATGGGGAATCACTGGACAGCACTGAGCAAGAGAGGGTTATTATCTGGCATGTTTTATAGAATTGCTCCGTCTGCTTTGTCAAAAATAGACCATCATACCTAAGGACAATGATAGGTAACAACCACTCAGTGGTTTGGAGGTGACCCTGGCACTAAATGTCAATTGCGGTAACTGCTGATGCCTCCACCTTCCGTCCCCACAGAAAGTGAGCAGGGTCATTTAGCCTACTCACAAGGGATAATCTTATGTAAGGCTGTATGGAACTTAGCAGAAATGTGAACTTAAAGCAAGAACTGGAACTTTGAACTTATACACGCTCTTTCCAATACCATCATGGAACAAAGTAAAAGACCTCTGCCCTGGCACAAAGCAACCTAGGGTCCTTCCAAAACTCTCACCTTCCCTATGTGGTCCACAAGGAGACACTGGCCAGATGACAGCATCACAGAAATGATCCAACCATAGGGTGAGCTAGTGCTTATTTATTTGCCTGAGTTGGAACCTGAGCAGAAAATTGGAGAACGAGGAGCTGGGAAGGGCAGACAAACCACAGGCCAAGAGGGCTTAGGTGATGGATGAGATGTAAAATGGGACAACAGGAAATTAAGGAAGAGGAAACTAACATTGCAGACCTACTCAGGTGCCAGGAGTTGTACATACATGATCTTGTTTAACAGACACAATAACCCCGCAAGGAAATAGAGGCTTAAATATATTGAACAACCTGCCCAAGGTCATACGATCGATAACTGGCAGAGCAAGCATTTACCCAAGCTTTTTCTTTTTCTCTAGAGCTTGTGCTTTTTATGCAACATCTAGTTGTGCTGATGGTGTTGGCACCGTGACAGTGAAAAGACTGTTCTAAATAAATGTGAAAATAAATCTTGGGCTATTCATTACCCAAGCTTTATAAGCAAGCTATCATCCCTTGGGCAGGGTCGAGCTGTGCTGGAGAGAAACCTCAGTGCGCACATAACAAAGCATGATTCTAATTTATGGTGCCCTGACCTGCTGGATTGGAGGGGTGGGCAATGAAGGAGGTTCCCCCAAATGTGTCACTGGATCTGGAAAAGGGGTAGGGGGGGGATTCCAGCTAACAGAAAAAATCATCTCAGATTAAGCTCTCTATTTCATTCAAGAAACATTCATTGTTAGTTTTAGCTTCTTCTTATTGAATCTCTCTTATTTTTCTCTGTCTGGTTTGGAATTCTACAGAGAACCTAAATCACATAATGTTTTAAAATTTTAATTAGCTACCTGAATCCACCTTCATGAATAGCATCATCACAGGTGAATATGTTCTTTTATATCTTCATTCAATGAAAATTTATTGAACACCAACTACGTGCCAGGCCAGACACTAGGGCAATTTGGCAGAAATTCCTAAACCCTGCTGGTATTCTTTCTGAAGCCACCTAGTCATTCTGACACATGACTGATCTCTTAATAAAAATACCGGACAGAAAACTCCCCAATTAAATTATACAATAAAACCAATTGCCTTTGGAATTTGGAAATTCACAGTATCTGAAAAGATGTGATATAAAGATCATTGCCCTCTACTTTTCAGGAGTCTTGCATCTTGTTCTCATTCTCTTAGGTCTGGCTATTATTAAAGAGAGAACATTCTCAGCACACTACAGCATATTCATTTCCACTGGCCAAATGTCAACTGGAATGACTATTTTTTAATATGTGGTTGGCATGTATGTCTGTGGAGGTTCCTAAAGTTTCCTGACGTGTTTGGAAACTCAGACAAGCCTGGGTGTGGGGTGTTGAGAATCTCATCACAGGCCAGTGTTGCTAGTTGGCCTCATCACCTGTGGCCCCCCATCTTCTCCAGACTTAAGATCTGGAGGTCATCCAAAGGAACATTCTCTGTGGCCAGTACTCAACTGAGCCTCAAGTCATGCTGTTGAAATTTTGCAGGCAGAAGAGAGCATAGATTTTTCTCTAAGGCCTTCACTCTACTATTAGTCCAGATTAGCCTGGGCATCAGGGACTAACCCCACCTGTCCAAGAAGAATTAAATCAAGCTGAGGTGAACAAACTGCCAAACCAGGCAGCACCACATCAGCCTGAGACCTCCTTGGGACAGAGAGACACTGAGAACTTTGCAATGTTCTATATCACAGAGCTATTGGTGAACTATAATATGTTAGAAGATGAAATCGTAGCACTGAATTTTAAAGCTGGAACAGAGCTATGTTAACCCTTCATTTTGCAGATGAGGAAATTGCCATCTAGAGAAAGTAGATGCTTTGTCTAGAGATATTCTGCTGTTGAATTACAGAGCTAGGTCTGGACTCCAAGTCACTAAAATCCCCAACTGTACACTCAGAGCCAACTGTCAGCAAAGCCGCTGGTGTTGCATTTTCCACAGTTGTATTCTCAATGGACCATCAAAGAAACCCACTAATGTGTTAGCTGATAATGTGTTTAGGACTTTCCATAAAAGCCTCTCTCTTTCCCCTCTTTTTCTATTTTTAATAATCTCAAACTTGTAGGAAAGTTGTACATTCAGAACAGAGAAGTGTTTTCCTGCCATTTGAGAGGTAGTTGCTCTCAAATGACATTCTAAACCTCTAATTACTTAGGGTATATATCCTGTATTATCCACTATAGTCCCCGAGGTTATCAAATATAATCATCAGAATTAGGAAATTAGCACTGATATGTTACCACACTCTAATCTACAGGTACCATTCAAATGTCCTTAGTTTTCCATAAACATCCTTTATAGCAGGATAATCCAGTCCAGATTCACACAATACATTTAGTTGCCATAGCATCATTCAATGTGAAATGATCCTTCAGTGTTCTCTTGACTTTCATAACCTTGACACTTTTGAAGATTATAGAACAGTTTTTGTAGAATGCACTTCACTTTGTCTTTGTCTGATGTTTCCCCATGATTAGAGTCAATTTTTCAGACTTTTGGCAAGAGTATTACCGAAGTGATTCTGTGTGTGCCTTGTATTGATGGCTTTGATTTTTCTCATTTCTGATGATGTTAACATTGATTACTTAATTAAGGTTGTTTCTGCCAGGCTTTTTCATGGAGCAGTTACCTTTTTTCCTTTCTTAATTAAGAATTTGTGAGGAGGCATTTAAAACCTATGTAACGGTCCCTTTCTTCATTAAACTTTCAATTTATTTACTCAGTTATTTATAGCAGGATGAGTACATTGATTCCTATTTTATCAAAAAGTTTATAGTGTGTTACTGTTGTTATTTACTTTGATACTCAAATAATCCCAGTATTGGTCAGTGGGAGCCCCTTCAGGTTGAACTCTGTGTCCTTTTAACATGTCATCATCATTCTTTGAACACTTCATTACTTTCCAGAACAAGATGCAAGTTCATCTTGTAATTTTCCTGCCCCAAATACAGGATCAGCCAAAAATTTAGGGTTTGGTGTGCCCCTTACTATTGGGTTGTCCTCGCTCTCAGGAACCCACACTATACAGTATTGGGACTGTACACACAATGTTATATAGATACACACACACACACCTGCATTTATTTCTCTATATCTCTCATTTGTATTAAAAGTCATGAGCTCACACTGACGCCTCTAATTCTAATACAATATTGTTGCATTCATTCTAGTTTTCTCATTTCCATATCTGGAATTTCCTTCTCCAAGAGTAAAAAAATCTGACTCACATTATTCTTAATATATTTCCATATTTGATCAACCTCTATAGCTGCCACTGCTGTCTCCTTATGTGGACACCCACTTGCCATGCTTGTGTTCTGGTTCTTCATACCAGGATGCTTTGCTGCAGGGCAGCCTTCTTGTCCACTTAGTTTCTAATACCCTGTGATGGTTCATTTCAGGTGTCAGCTTGACTGGGTTATAGTGTCAGTTATTTGGTCAAGCATTGGTCTGCTTATTAATGTGAGAGATTCGTATCTATAATCATCTGACTGTATCTACACTCAACCAAGGAGACTTCCCTCAGCAATGTGCGGAGTCTTCTCATCCAGTCAATTGATGGTCTTAAAGGCCAGAACTTAAGATTTCAGAGGTCGGAAGAGAAATTCAGACTCAAGTTCAGCAAGAGTTCTTGCTGGAATTTCTAGCCCACCAGCTTCCCCAGGTGAATTTGGGTGAAAGATTTAGGCACCCTCTTTATTGGAGTTTCCAGTTGGTAGTTTGTGTTGCAGATATATACACAAATATCCCCTGCTGGTTCTGTTTCTCTGGAGAATCCTAACTAAATATACACTCTACCCTGGGCCATGACCCACATGTGTGGGCACGTTCTTCCCCTTGATTGGGCTCCCCCTCACTCCCTCTTTCTAGAGAATTGTTCAGCAGAGGAAATGAAGGAGAAAGAGGAAAAGAAGATGGATCCTTCTTCTCTCATTTGTCCACATAGCCAATTTCCATACTCCTCAAGCCTCACGTTTCTCCATGACATCTCTGGTACTACATGACTTTTTGTTAATGTAAAAAAATGTCATGAATTGCATCATATGATGATCATTGTTACCCCCATTTACTTTTCTTCACTAGCCATGAGCCACCTGAGACAGGACTTATGGTCCATTCATGTGTTACACTTAGGATCCATCATAATGCTTGATATAGAGTAGGAACCCAATATGTATTTGTTGAATAAATAAATGATTACATAAATGAATGGATGAAGACTTAAGTTATAACTTTCTTTCATTCTCTAGAGGTATTTCCCTTTTAACTGGTGTCAAATGAATAAATATCTAATGTGCTATGATAAATGGTAGTGGTGATATTTTTAGGCTGGGATCAGGGTCTTACTGGCCCTTCCACATCACTTAGAAGCTGTCTACTCTGCCTCGAGGAGCTATCCATGTAATAAAAATTTTAATTTATTAGTGTTTACAGCATTTGAGGCACTTACCTACAAACTGCTGTGCCAGGAACTTTACATTTGTTCTTTTCTACTTGCCGTGGGTTACCTGATGTTCTAGGTCTAGGTCAGCCCCCAAGTCATCCATGAGAGTTTCCACAATGATTCTGATCCATATGGACTCCCATTCTCTGAATTTCTATTGCACTTATAGTCAGTACCACAAAACCAGTACCATATTTTTATTTGTTATCCCTCAAAGTAGACTCTGGATTCCTTGAATGGGTAACCATGCCTTTTACCTCCTTGTTATCTCCCACAGTGTCTAGAAACATATTAGTTACCTAATAAGTATTTGATTGATTGATTAGTAAGTATTTGATGGATTAATTGTTCATTGATGAAAATCTACTAAGTGGCAATAGTGGTCTTAGTAGTCAGTGTCCCTCAACTTGTTACTTTAATAAATGCCCAAGAAAATACTCTTTTATGTAAACTAAAATGGAGAACAACCCATTATAAGTGCAAATTCAATAATGCTCCAGGGGACCAGATATCAGCTTGAAAATAACACATGAAAGTCATTCAGAAACATTTTTGATGGGGGGTTTTCCTCTGGAAATTAAGAAAATGAAGAATGTTGAAAATGATGAAGCCATTATACAATGAAAAGGAGTGAAAAATGGCAGAATATGATTCATTATATTTTAATGTAATCTTATTGACGTATCTTCACACACCATATAGTCCATCTAAAGTATACAAGCAATGTTCACAATATCATCACATAGTTGTGAAATTATCACCATGATCTTTTTAGAACATTTGCATTACTCCAGAAATAGAAAAAAAAGAAGACCCAAACACCCCATACCCTTTGCCCTTCCCTCTTACTGACCATTAGTATTGCACTCCACCCAAATTTTAAAAACAACTTTTATTGAGAAATCTTCATATATATATATATGTAGTGTATTCCCATCTGTAGTGTACAATCAATGGCTTACAATATCATCACATAGCTGTATATTCATCACCATGATCATTTTTTAGACATTTGCATTACTCCAGAAAAAGAAATAAAAAGAAATACATACACCTTACCCCTCCCTCTCATTGACCACTCGTATGTTCATCTACCCAATTTATTTTAACCTTTGTCCCCCTTATTATTTATTTATTTTTTATCCATATTTTTTTACTAATCTGTCTGTACCCTGGATAAAAGGTCATCAGACACAAGGTTTTCACAGTCACATAGTCACACTGAAAACGTTTTATCTTTATATGGTCATGTCTACTGGAACACAGCTCAACAGATGCAGTACTTCCCTCCATCTGATCCAATATACCACAAACTAAAAAAGGATATCTTTATAATACATAAGAATGACCTCCAGAATACCCTCTAGACTCTGTTTGAAATCTCTCAGCCACTAAAACTTTCTTTTTTATTAATTTTTTAATTTTTTTTAAATACCAAAAAGCACCAAACAAATGCAAACATTCTTAATGAAATTTTCTTTTGTCTCATTTTTCTCTTCCCCATTTTGGTCAAGAAGTCTTTCTCAATCCCTTGATGCTGGGTCCTGGCTCATCACAGGATTTCTGTCCCATGTTGCCAGGAAGATTTACATCCCTGGGAGTCAGGTCCCATGTAGGAGGGAGGGCAATGAGTTCTCCTGCTGTGGTGGTTTACAGAGAAAGGCCACATCTGGCAACAAAAGAGGTTCCCTGGTGATGACTCTTAGGATAATTTTAAGTAGGCTTAGCCTATCCTTTGTAGGAAGAAGTTTCATAAGGGCAAACCCCAAGATCAAGAGCTCAGCCTATTGATTTAGTTGTCTCCACTGCTCACGAGAATATTAGAAATTCCCCAAATGAGGAAGTTGAGTATTTCCTCCTTTCTCTCCATTCCTCCAAGGGGACTTAGCAAATACTTCTTTACCACTGCCCAAATTACTCTGGAATTTATCAAGGCATCACACTAACCTGGGCAAACCAACAAAATCTCACACCTTGTGCTGGTTTGTATCTGTGATGGGCCCCAGAAAAGCCATATCTTTTAATTTTCATTCACTATTGCTGGCTGGGATTTTTTTTTTTTTTATTGTTCCCTTGGAGATGTGACCCACCCAATTGTGGGTGGTAGCTTTTGATTAGATGATTTCCATGGAAGTGTGTCTATACCCATTCAAAGTGGGATTTCTTTTTGAGCCCTTTAAGAGGTAACAATTTTGGAAAGAGCCACAGAGCTCACACAGTCAGAGAGCTTTGGAGATGAAGAAGGAAATTGCCCCAGGGGGAGCTTTATGAAACAAGAAGCCAGAGGAGAAAGCTAGCAGACTTCACCATTTTTTCTTCCAGCCAAGAGAGAAACCCTGAACATCATCAGCCTTCTCGAACCAAGGTATCTTTTCCTGGATGCTTTAGGTTAGACATTTCTATAGACTTATAAAAATGGAGACATTTTCATGGCCTTAGAACTGCAAACTTGCAACTTAATAAATTCCCCCCTTTAAAAGTCATTCCAGTTCTGGTATATCACATTCCAGCCACTAGCAAACTAGAACATGCCCTGTTCAAGATTCCATGTACTTATGGTGTTCAACTAAACTGACCATGCAAGTTAAATTAGGAAATGCACTACCCAAAATATAAATTTTGCACCAAATAAACATCTCTCCTTTTTTTCTCAAACACAAGTTGAAGTTTTAAAATATGGACAATATCATCCTTTACCCAGTCTTCTGATTTACCTTAGTCTTACCTAGATTAGCTTCATTCACATCTCTACTCAAAGTCTGACCACTTTTTCAACTTTTTAAACAGTTCCTGTATGGTGGACTACTGACTTTCATAGCTTCAGAGCTCTAACTCTGAGTCTCAGGTGTCACATAAATACCCAAAGTTTCAAGGAACAACCAGGTCAGAAACAAAGTTCTCAGTATCTCAGAATTTAGAATTAACAGTTGCAATTCCTGAATATTTGTGACTGCTGTAAGAGTTTACAATCTAGGACCTTCTACAATAGGCCCCAACCTGGTAACCCATGCTCTGACTTCAGTTCACCAAGTTTTTATATTATGGTTGGTCCATTTGAGTGAGGCATGGTAATATTTGTCTTTTTGTTTCTGATGTTTCATTCAACATACAGTCCTTAATGTTCATTCACCTAGTTGCATGCCTCACAACTTCATTCCTTCTTGCAGCCACCCAGTAGTCCACCACATTTCACCTTTCCATTCTTCAGTCGTTGTACCCTTAGGCTACCTCCATCCATTGTGGATTGGGAACACTGCCAGCATAGACACCAATGTACAAATGTCCATATGTGTCCCCAACCTCAGTTCCTTCAGGTATATACTGAGCAACGGGGTTTCAGGATCATATACTTAACCCAATTTTAAAACTTACAAAAGAGCTTGGCTAACTAAGCCAATGTAGTATTGTCAGAGATAGATATATAGTTCACCGGAACAGGCCAAAACATCTATTCAGAAGTAGAAGCTGATACAAACACAGGCAACTGACTTTTTTTAAGGGTGTTAACCTTATGGGTAGAGGAATAAAACTGGCTGATGTCCTTGAAGAGACCAGTACCTCTCGGTTTCAGGCTTATCTGGCTTAGGATCAATTTGGAAGCCTTAAGTTTTTGAAAAAATAAACTTACTAAGATAAACTTTTATAGAGACTTAGATGGAGCCCAGGGCACTCCTTAGGGTTCTCAGGAATACTGTTGGTTGGGGGTTGGCATACTGTGGTAGTTGGCAGTATCTGGCTAAAGCTTGCTTAAGAATAATCTCCAGAATGACTTCTCGAGTTTGCAGAGTTGGCTTAAAGAGTCCACACCTGAGCAACAAAAGTCTCTATGGGGTGACTCTTAGGCATAATTATATACAGGCTTAGCTTTGCTATTGCAGAAATAAGTTTCATGAGGGCAACCTCAAGATTGAGGGCTTGACTTATTAAATTGTGAGTCCCTAGTACTTGAGAGAATATCAGGAATTTCCCAGGTAGGGAAGTTTAATAGTTTACGTTTTCCCTGAGTCCCTCAATGGGACTTTGCAAATGCTTTTTTTCTTTTCTGCCCAAGGTATTCTGGAATGTATCTGAGCATTCGTTAACCTATTCTCATTCTCTACTTTAGGTTCTATGTATTTAGGTTGTTTAAATAAACTGAACCAGACAGGTTAAATTACATAGTGTGCTACAGAAAATTTCAATTTTGAACCAAATAAACATCTCTTCCTTATACAGATAATACATATTTAAAAAAAAATACAGACAATATCCTGTGTTCTGATTTACCTTAGTCCTAAGCAGGACCATTTCATTCATATCTCTAATCAGAGTCTAATCTCTTATTCAGCTTTTCAAACAGTTGCTGTATAGAGTAATGCTGATTTCAGTGTTACAGAACTCTAACTCTCAGTCTCAGCTGTCACACAGATGCCAATGTTCCAGGGAACTACCCGATTTTACACTAAGAGCACAGCATCTCAGAAATGAGAAATACCAGTTAAAACTCAGGAACTGATGTGACTGCCACAAGAGCTAACAATCTAGGAACCTTTACAATGAGTCTTCTTTAAACATTCTTTACTCCTTAATCTTTGATTGCCCAGTCTTTGCTCACTTTCTATCCCCTGATAACCTATACCCTCGAATTCAATTTTCAGAGTTTGCTCATTATAGTTAGTTTATATTAGTGAGATGACACATTTGTCCTTTTGCTTCTGGCTTATTTCACTCAACATAATGTCCACAGAGTTCATTCACCTAGTTGCCTGCCACACGACTTCATTCTTTCCTGCAGCCACTTATTAGTCAATCACATATGCACACTACTGTTCACCCTTCCATTCATAGTCGTTGGACCGTTAGGGCACCTCCATCCATTGAAACAGTGAATAATGCCACTATAAACACCAGTGTGCAAATGTCTATTCATGCCTTACCTTACAGGATCAAATAGCAACCCTATACTTAGCCTCCTGCAAAACCACCACACTGCCTTCCAGAAGGGCTACACCATTTTACTTCCCCACCAACAATGAAAAGTATATCTTTCTCTTCACATCTTCTCCAGCACTTTTATCCTTCTGTCTATTTTTTAAACAGTTTTATTCACACTCCATATAATTCATCCTATGTGTGCAATCAATGGTTTGTGGTATAATCACATAGCTATGCACTTACAACCGCAATCTATATGAGAACATTTCCATTTCTTACGCAAAGAAAGAAGAGGAGAAAATGGCGAGAGAGACAAGAATCTGATACCCCTCCCTTAAATCTCCCTTCCATTGACATTAAGGCTTGGTGTATTGCCTTTGTTGCTATTAATGAAAGAGCACTATAATCCAATTCATCATTAAAAGACAATCCAGAGAACAAGTTGAGTTTATAGAACCTTTACTGAAGTTTTATTATTGGCCAGGCACTACAGGAAGCATTCGAATGAGAGGTATCTCATTTAATAGCAATGAAATTATCTCACTTAATAGCATATAATCCTTATCTATTCATCACGAAAATTTGTCATTAGCCCATTTTAAGATGAGGAAACTGAGGCTTAAAGATGACAGGTGACTTGCTCAATTTGATTAATTCAAGTAAACAGGGTTGTCTTCTATAGGCCAAGGAGCATGGTGAACCCCGGGATGATTACATGATAAATAAGAACTACTTTCTATAGAGAAAAAAATGGCAATTTCGAGGGTAATTTAAATCACCAACTGTGGTAGTTAGTTTTAGTTGTCAACTTGGCCAGGTGAAGGCACCTAGTTCTGTTGCTGCGGACATGAGCCAATGTACGTGAACCTCATCTGCTGCTGATTACATCTTCAGTCGCCTAGGAGGGGTGCCTGCTGCAATGAATGACGTTTGATTTAATTGGCTGGTGCTTAAATGAGAGACCTCAACGTAGCACAGCCCAAGCAGCTCAGCATACCTCATCTCAGCACTCTGAGCTCATCCCAGGCCTTTGGAGATGCAGAAAGAAATCACCCTGGGGAAAGTTGTTGGAACCCAGAGGCCTGGAGAGAAGGCCAATAAAGACCATCCTGTGCCTTCCCACGTAAGAAAGAACTTCAGTTGAAAGTTAGCTGCCTTTCCTCTGAAGAACTAACAAAATAAACCCCCTTTTATTAAAAGCCAGTCCGTCTCTGGTGTGTTGCATTCCAGCAGCTAGCAAATTAGAACACCAACCATATGGGTTTCATAGCATAGAGAATGGAGAAGTGTATGGAGCTTTTAGCTTCACTTGGAAGGTATAAGAAAAGTGCCACAAATGAGGCATATTAGAGCTGGATTTTGAAAGATGAATACAATTTCTATTAAGAACAAAATGTGGGGAACGGTATTTCAGGTGAGGAGGATAGCAAAGGCCAAGAGGTATAAAGAGCAGAGAGTTCAGAGTGGATGGACTATGGCCCCAAAAGGAGTACACACAAAAGAAAGTTGTGGAAGCCATGATGGTCCTGCCAGGGAGCATAGATTTGATAAGGAAAATAAGGAGAGGCTTTTGAAGAGTCTCAAATCAATCTCTATTTTTGGAATATCCTTTGCTGCAACAATGTGGGAAGGCTGTAGAGAGCTAAGGCTAAAGATAAGGAGAGCAAGAAGAGGCAACAGAAATACAAATGTATACGATGATGACCAAATAAGTCAACTGCAAAGGAGGGTTCTTGGAAGGTTCTTTTATCAAGTCATCAAGCATGAACAACTGAGGTTTTACTGAGTTACAGAAGATGTGTACACTCTTCAAATTGCTTCTGAGTAAATTTCATCTAGATTGTCTAAATATCACTTTCTCAGTGAGGCTACTCCTTCCTACCTTATTCAAAATTCCAACACCACCCACACTCCTGATCCCCTTAACCTTTCCTATTCTTTCTCATTTCCTTAGTACCTATCAATATAACTTCTAACATTATGTATAATTGAATTTTATGATTTTATAGTTTATTATCTGTCTTCTCCACTGGAATGTAAACTTCATAAGGAAAGAGGTCTTTGGTTTCATTGATGATCCCAAACACCTAGAACAGTACCTAATACTCAGTTGATGTACAATAAATACTATTGAGTGAATAAATATGCATACATTGGCATATTCCCAGCAATGCTTCAAGTTAGGCTAAAATATGGTATAAACTAGAGACAATTTCAAGGGCTCTAAGAGATAAAATATTCACCATTAAATCATTTCTACATGTAAGTAAGGAGGAATAACTAGAATGATGTTTCCATGAGTAGTAAACAGCATAAAAGTCAGTCAAGGAGACCAAATTTTTTATACATTCTAAAACCTACTATGGTTCTGAATATACTTGCAGATTTGGAAAGGGATAGATGACAAGGAGAGATGCTTTAGTATAGGGATTGAGTCATAACAGAAGCCTCTGACAAGATGTGTTGTTCTATATTTGTCACTTTGTGTGTGCCAGGCACCATGACACATTTGTTACATATTTTTATCTTAACCTTTGTAATAGCATATCAGCACTGTTAGGTATTGCTATTTCCAATTAGTAGATAAAGAAACTGAGACTCAGAAAGGTAAGTTGATTCCCCAATAATATAGTGTGAACAAGTCCATCTAATTCCCATGCCTGTGAGCTTTCTACAATATAACAATAATAAGTAGAGGAAGGCTTTAAGCATTTACCATGGACTAAGCACGGTGCAAAGCACTTTAAAACAACCCTTTAAGATGGTTGACATTCGTTTACCCATTTTACAGATGAGGAAACCTAACACAGAGGGTTGAAGTAAATTGTTCAAGATGGTATGGGTAGCAGGTTCTGGAACTGGGAGTCAGCCCCAGGCCTGATGAACTATAAAGCCCACACTCATAATCACTGCACCAGACTGTCAAGTAGGAAACGATGATATTCCCTGATGGAACAGAATGAGGATTTGCTAATTTGGGAGAAGGAAAATTTGTACACACTAGGCTTCCACAAAGCAAGTGCAAAGAGAGAAACATTTAGCAAATTAATGCAGTAGTTTGAAGAGTAGTTTGAGCAGATGCCATGTGGAAGTTACCAGAGAAAACATCAGTTCTTTAAGCCAAATGGTATTTTGAAAGCATGAAGCGAATGTAATTATAAGATTTTTAACCATAAAAACAAATCCATAGACATAAACAGTTAGCTAGAAGGAGAATAGTGCATATTGCTGGGAATATTACATTAAACATGTCTTTTACTAATTAATAAGATACTGGTCATCATGAAATTACAAGTGCTTAAACACAGTGATTAGATTGGTTTTTGAAGTACGATTACCGATGTTAATGTTTACATAGTAATGTGAATCTTCCCACTCACTTCTCTCAGTGGGAGTCCTGCGGGACCAAGACAGGAGCAGATAATGCCTCATCTGTGACTGTCTAGGATGCCCCGACCCAGATAATCAAGGCAGAAACTGTGCAAGAAATAGAGGTCTAAAGGGAGCTGAAACTCAACCACTGAAACATGGGCACCATGGCAGAGATCAACAATTGCTTATAATGGATGCTGTGGTTTTCCTGTTAGCCATTTTGCCTTCTTGCTTTTATATGCAGAATGGTATTGATGATGGATAGGCAAAATCTAAACGGCCAGGTTTAGAAGGATCTTAGGAGATCACACAGAACTTTCACATAAATGAATTATCCTACTAGATTATAAATAATTCAAATGCTGTAAGTAGAGCTTATCCATCTTTGTTACCACCTGCTCCCATTGCAGAGCCTAACAAGTTGCTCAGCAAATGTCTGTTGACTAAAGAATGACTATCCTCATTGATCTACAGATCTGTGATGATTCTTTTACTTTGGGGGGTGGCCTGGGCACATCAAGGGATAAAGACAAAGGAGAATACCTATTTAAATAATAAAGCATCCCTAAATACCTATATGTAGCCCAGGGGACCTTTTTCTGCCATATTAGGAGCTGATTTAAAGAAGCAAATTTTGCTGGTATGACCTGAAGCAAGTTGGGTTTCAGTGTCCCACAACACATATTTAGCAGATGCTCAATGTATGTTTGTACATGGCAGTGTCAAAAAAATACGGCACATTTCAATTGATCGTTATGGGAACTAGAAGCACAGGGAGATATACTTCCTCCAGTTGAATAATGAAGAGCAATCTTTTCACTTAAACAGTGAAGGACAAAGTCTCTTCCCACACAGTCCAGCTTGCTTATTTTGAGGAATGGGAAGAACAGATGTTTTCTCGTCTAATTGCATTTATTTCACCAGCAGTCAACAACATCTTTGCCCTTCAGAATACCATGCTCAGATAAAATAAAAATTTCTTTAAGTTGGAAGCAGAAAAAAACTAGAAACAATAATTAGGCCATAGCAAAAGAGCAGAGAAATACCTGGCAGACCTATTTGTTAACTTGCATTTTGCTTGTCATTTCCAAGTTGACCTTGAGAAAATTATGTTAAAAATATTTAGCACATATATGATACATAGTTGGTACCTGATAAATATTATTGAATAAATCAATCAATCCTGGCCTTAGCATCACAGTGCCAGATGTAGAGCTTCAACACTATTGTTGAAACATCTTTGACTCTGTGCTCCCTGCCTTCTGTCACACTATGCTTTGCTGATTCTTCCTCTTTGCCCACTCAAAGTGGCTAAATCCCCAGAGGGTTTAGCTTAGCACGATGCTCCTCTTATTCCGCACACGCCACTTGTGCATGCTAATCATGCTTCTGGCCTGACCACAGCCTACAGGGTAACAATTTCTACATCTGCAGCCCCCACCTGGACCCTTCACCTGGAGTTCATTTCCAGCACATTCCTACATCGCTGTTTCCCTCTACCTTCTCTACAGCTGTCCTTCCCCAGGTCCTCTCTGATCTCTTTGACTATTTGAATGTCTCTTGTCTTCTGCCTCTTGCCTTTCTCAAATCCATTCTACCCAGGCTGCCACACCTAAACCAAACCACACTGTCATTCATTTCATGACCTGTAATGCTCCTTCCCACCACTGCCTTGTAGAGTCAAGTTCCAACTCTTTAGGATGGCATACAAGTGTCTCCATGATCTGTGCCTGCTTACTTCTTCACCCTCATCTCCTCCAGTCTTTACTTGCTCTTTAATTGCTAGAAATTCAAACTGCTGTGGTCTTCACTGTTGCCCTAAGTGCTACTCCTTTTTGGAAGATTCAATGCCAGTAGCCACTCCTCCAGGAAACCCTTCCTGAGCTCCTCCTTGATCGCTTGTATACTGGGTCAGGTTCCCATTATCAAGTGTTACCCTGTATGCTACACTTTTCTATCACTGAATTTACCACACTACATTAAACTAACCTATTAACAATTCTGCCTCCTCCGACAGAATCTGAACTGTGAGAAGAATAAGACCATATTTTTTTCGCTTTTGGGTACTCAGCCATAACATGACACCTGGCACATAGAGTAAACTAGATAAATATTTGTTGAATAAAATTGGACTGATGGTTGCAGATGTGTGAATTAATTAGCATTTCAACAGTTTTGTATAACCACTCAGTGCACAATCAATTACTGCATTTCCTGAATTCCCCTGGGAAAGCAGCTTGCCTTATTCAATGCCATTCAGAAGTACAGTTGCTTCTCTGATATTGTCAAACTGGGCCACAGATCAGACAAAAGTTCCATTTCCCTCAGCTGAAATGAGATACATAAACAACACTAGAATCCTAGCCACTTGACCTACAGCATTTAGGATTACAGCATCTGTTGTCATGAATGGGTCATCTCATTAAGCATAAAGTAATAGTGCAACACAGGTCAGGAGAACAAGTCTGCTACAGGTAGGTTTCCTGTAAGCTCTTCAGAATTTCCATTTTTCTGTCTTTACGCTTGTGCAGAAATAAATTGCCAATTTTCTTAATGTAAGCATATTCTCACAACTTGAAACTATTCTAAATACAAACAGCCATGTGAGAGAGAAAGAGATGAGATATAGCTTGTGGAAAGTAAATTCTTGATTATGTTGGAATTAAAGGATATATGCTTTGCTGCACTTTTAAGAATTATAGATAAGAGTCACGGCACTGTTTTATTCCTATGTTAAACAAAGATCTGGCAATTTACTGTGCAAAATAAATAGATGAAGAAAAATAGAAAGGTGGTATCTCTGCTTTTTAACTATATTCCTCAAGGGTCATCATGAAGAGAAGAATAATAATTATAGCAACTGTTCTCTTGCCTCTTGGAAAGCTTTATAGGCCAGTTGTTTATAGCTAACTTTTGGTGAAAGACTAGTTTAGGTATATCAAAGATTTTATGGCCTGAATGGGAGCCATTACGTATGGAAAGCTGACCTGACTGTTACTTATAAGGAGGCCAGAGACTAGTATTCAAGAAATAATGATGTTACCATTGCAAAGACAGAGACCAAAATTGTCCCAGGAGATCATTTTGAGTAATCAAGGTCTTATTTTCTGCTACCATGATGTGCAGGAACAATATGTGTGATGACCCTTTTGAAAGAAAAAAAAAGGCAGAAATTCTGCCTTGAAAATTGGCAAGTGGGCATATGTTTATGGAGTTTGAAATAAGTCATTTAGCATGTTTTATTCACTTTGAGGGCACTTAATGAATAAATTAAGTGAAACTTGAAACTGCTGCATCTATAAGTAAAGACTGGCTGGCATTTGTCTATCTGTTGGACTGTTACGGGCTCACCAATGGTGGTGACTTCTGTAAGGTCCATGTTTGCTTCATCTCGTCTTCTTAATGGTACTTATGTCTGAGCTTTCATTCCTTTTTTTGCAGCTACCAGTCTAGTCCAAGACATTATCATGTCAGACCTGGGCTACAGTATCCTTATTGGACCACCTACCCGAAACCTCTCCTTATTCCAACCTCTTCTTCCAGCTTTAAAGTAGTTGTTTCCTTGAATACCATTTTAGTAGCACAAATGTCTATCTGCTTCCATTCTTATCAGGAATGATTCCTTCCCTACACCAACCATGTGTTTTGGGGTGTTGAGAGGATGCTGCTAATCACAAATATACCCTCCAAAAAAAAGAGGTAACACCTGACCTAAAGTGGATCTGTCATTGCACCCCACTTTCCTTGCTACAGTCAGGGTACATGTGCAAACTTTTCACTGATAAGAAGGAAATCAGTAACATTTGAGGACTTCTGCACAGGTGGATTTAATATGATGCTAAAGAAGTGTAAACTCAAGGCCCCTCAGTAGCACAGACTCCTGGGATTGGGGGTACTCTGGGAGTTTTGGAGTGCCTGATGGAGATGAGGAGAAGTCAGATTACAATCAAGAATATTTCTATGTAAGCATTTCTGGTAAATTCCTTTAAAAGATCTCAAAGGAAAAAGACATGAATCTCCAAGGCTCCAGAAATTTAGCGAGACTTTTCTTTCTCATTTTAAATAATTTTTTACTTATACATCTAATTTTACATTCATAATTTTGTATTCTTTTTCCTAAAGAAGTGCCCCCCTCCACCCCCACCACCCGATTACAAAAGCTGCAGGCTCCATGGTTGCTGTTTCAGAGCAAAGATCTTGGTATAGTACTCTCTGCAGTCTCCTCTAGGCTATGTCCCATTTCCAGCCAAATTTCTCCTTACCCACCTGACCACATACATCTGAGGCTCCAGAAACTCACCTACTGATCACTACTCCAGTGGGCTGTGTTTCCTGGCTTAGCTGCCTTTGTCCATCCTTTCTGCCTTGGACTGTACTTTTGTCCATATGGATCAGTCAGAGACTGTTTCTTTGGACCCTGCTAAAACCTCAACTCCTCTATGAGGCCCACACAAATTTTCTGGAATTCTTTTACTCCACTGGCTTTCCATGCTCCTCATAGGAATTAAATAAATACTTATTTAATAGAATTAAACTGAATTAGGATACTCATCACAATATATATTGTATAAGTTACCTGCATGTCAATTTTCCCTTCTTTAGAAACTCATGGAGGTCCAGACTCTATTTGCTTCAAGTTTACATCTCTATAGCTCCTACCAAGGCTTTGAGTATAGTGAGACTTCAGTAAATAATTGGATCAAACAAATGTTCTCATTAAAGATTGTAGATTGACTAAAAGGTGAGGATTTCTATTCTGGCAGATGTTTCCTGAGGACAGTGTCCTAGGCTATTGCCGTAGAGACAGCTGCTTCCATTTCTCATTTTTCCCCTTTAGCACAAGGAAACACACAGTGAGACAGAGGTGCAGCAGCCTTGTACTCCCTGGAGCAGGAATTTAAGTCCTGTTCAAATTATTCCCCTTCCCTTTACCCAGCCAACAATTATAGCTCATTATGCTATCTCTGTGAATGCCTGCTGGGACTAGCTGTTGGTTTGCAATATCCCCAGGCTATCAATATCTTATGTACTCACAACTCTCACAAAACAAACTTTGCTTGAGGGTACATGAAAAAAGGCACAGCTGGGAAACCTAAGGGGTGGGCAGGTAAAGTAAAGCCACATTTCCTAACTCTCTGTTTAGGAATAAAAACCCTCTAATCAATAGTAGGTCCAACCACGATTTGTAATTGTTCACCTACTGTTACCCAAGGTAGGTGAGGAAAAAATAACAAATATTGCAAATTGCACACTGGCCTGGAATACTCAGTTCAGATTCAAAGCGTATCGTCTGGGGTTATCTGCTATGATTTGTTAACTATCTTTAGAGGTTTGGAGGGGAAAAAAGTTCTTCAGGCAACTTTGAGGCACAGGTGTATGAGGCAGGGCTTTTCTTGTACAGTATAGACCTGTTGTTATAAAGATGCATCTACATCAGAATATTTCCTTTTGAGGTTGGCGAGTATTTAAGATTTGTTCCTTTTTGAGTTCAGGCTGGCAACATAAGGGAGGCTTTTTTCTTTCCTACCCAACTTCAGGTGTTGCACTTAGAGATGCAGGAGAGGAGTTCAGGCAGGCAAGGAAGTAACTAGAATCCACAGGCAGAAAGGCCAAAAAAAAAAAGAGGATTCCATTTTGGACCCAACCTCTACATGGCTCAGGAAGATTGAGTTTGCTCAATCTGAACAAGCTCCCAGGGGTTAGTGAGCTCTCTTGTTCGAGGCTTCCTTTTGTCATGGGGTAAAGAATTTATTAGTGTGAAATTTCAATTGTAGACCTTAAAATTGTGTCGGTTGGCCTCAAGCTCTGTCCATGTGATGTATTGTAATACACTTCCTATAACTGTTTGAACATTCTTTCCATGTTTGTTTGTAAAGGAATTTTCTCTTAAAACAAAGGCCTTGTTACATCATTTGGACTGTTTTACCTAGTGCCCCAAATGATTCTTAACAATTTCATGGTAGTTCTTAATGGAGTTCTTAGACACTACAGGTCTTTGCTACAGGGTGAAGTTCACATGCTGGTCGGTCTGACTAATTTAAATGCATCACAACTGGCATTCCATTTAGATATTGCATACATGAATCATTAAAGGGACACCAGAAGACCTTTGGAAAAATCCTATCCTCTGGATCAAGATTCTGTGTCCTTTATCATGTGACAATACTGAGTTAATCAGAAAAGAATAGGATATGCATTAGTAACAAATTAACTACAAAAATCTCAGCGGCTTAAAAAAATAATTTTCTCACTCATGACAAAGTCTGATGTGGATCCAATGGTTTTTTCTTAGCTTCTCCCCTTGAACAATGATTCAGGGATCTAGTCTTCCTTCATACTGTAACTCCCCCTTCTCAGAGTTCTTCACTTTTAGCCTTGTGATGGGAGAGAAAAGGCCTGGAGACAATATCCCTGCTCTTATCTGCCTTAGAAGTAATACCACTTGTACTTATAGTTCATAGACCAGAATTAGTCACACGGCCCCAACTCAACTGCAAAGAAGGTTGGGAAGCAGAGAAACACATGAATATTTGCTAAGTACTTAATTCCTTTCCGTACATTCCTTTACCTAGGATATGATCAGATTGGTAGACTGTCTCTAGAGGAGACAGAATACAAAGGCACTTGAGTTTAAAAACCTGTGCTCTAGAGCAGGAGGGTCTGAGTTTAAATGCTATCTCCACCACTTACTAGCTAAGTGTAGCTGGCCAATTTGCTTAATCTCTCTGTCTCTAAAATCTCTCCTCCGTACAATGGGATCTTAACACCATCTCATAAGCTTCTTCTGAAGATGAAACATTATTTTTATTACAAGTATCTCTAACACATGCCAAAAGGCTTGAGGCTACCCCATTTGCAAAAGACAATGTACAGTTGATAAAACAAGAAAAGAGGGGGAAAACAAGAAATGTACTGAAAAAATTATTGATCTCAGTCCTGAGTATTTATGTTGTGGTGTTTAGTAAAATTCCTTTAGAGAATGGATGAATCTAGCTTCTTGTTGGCCCAAATGAGGAAAGTCAGAATTGTGTGTCATTACTGTTAATCATCTGGTTTATATGGGAGTCATGTCACTTTGGTCCCGTGAAGCTGGGACCAGGTTTTTTCTGTGGACCTCCATCCATTCGTTACACAAGTAAGAAAGCCTCCATATTTTTCACAAACTCTCACAAGCAAAGTGGTGACAAGGAGTGCAGGGAATATTGGATCCTTAACATCAGCCTGAATGGATGAAAAAATAGGACTTCATTTAAAATGCTCTTGAAAGATAACTGCTTTTTAAAGTTTCACTTTTCCCCTCAAAAACTCATTAAAAACAAAACCTATTCACTAATTAGAAAATGTCAAGAATAAAGGAGATTTCCATGATCTTCTCTACTCATCTTTGATCGAGAATTTACTAAAAGTTGTATCCAATTTGCAATACATTCCAAAAGTATATAACTGTCATTAGTATATCCTTATGATTATGTTCAGAACTATGATAAACAGAATCTAATAAAAATGTCATTAAAATATCCATAAGTGATGCACACAGAGACAGAAAGAAAATGAAAAGGAACTGTAATTTACCAGGAAATTAGAAAATAAACAGCAAATTGTGGGGCACGTCATTATATTCTGGATGGGGATGTTACAGGCTGGCACTTAACCAAGTCAGCTGAAGAATTTAGATAACAGCCTACCTAGAACCCAGGAGGCAGGGGTTGCAAAACAAACTCAATCTGAAGAATTTCTCTGGAAACCCCTGTTTTCATAGCAACTGTTCAAAGGGTCTCCATGATGTCTGCATTCGAGGTGAGAACTACTCTGAACACGCAAAGCTCTAGATTCCCACTTGAAGTGATACAACTCTTCCTTAGCGAGTATCTTTTCAAATCCTGGATGGTTTAGAATCCATTATAAAGATGATGAAGTATTAATACTTTTGTGTCGAGTTCAGGGATAGGTTTTTAATCATTGGGATGATCTGTGTATATTCAATATTTAGTGTTAGTAATGAAGTGTTTGTAATGATTTAGAATTGGCATGTTAAGAGACTGGCAGATTAGCCTTGTGGTTCAAGTTAAAATATGTAATGATTTATGATTTCAAGTTGAATTTTTAAGATTTTTTGATAAAGTTAGTAAACAGAATTAGAATGTTTAAGACGAGATTTACTATCTTTATGTTTAATAATGTATTAGACTTAAATGACTTATTTAAATTCTCAAGACTGTTTTGCTTATTAGAGACATAAACTTATCTGGTCAAGTACCTAAAGTGCTTAAAAAGAAAACTGAATATATTACATTTACAGCAGCAATTTAAAATGCCCACGGTCATAAATGAGACTGATTGTTCAAAGAAAAATTGAGAAATTGAGTTGATCAAACACTTAATCAATGACCCTCCCCCAAGTTATGCTTCTTAATTATCTAAAGAAGTTAAATTTTTAACAACAATAAGAATATTTATAACTGAATTTAGGAAAAGCTAGGCTTTTTTTAACTTTAAGAATCCAATATTAATTTAAGTTATAGGTAAATCTGATTGCACAGCATGGTGGAATTTAAAATCACAAAATTTTATAAGTAATGAGGGCAGTTACTAAATGCAGAGCCTCTAATAAGCAAATAGATACTATAAGCCATACTTTAATCAGGAAATTAGAATAGAATAGGATAGCATCTCACTGATCCTTCTTTGCTTTGATTACATTACTTAGAGAAAACCAGAACTTACTGAAAAGCAAATCTTAGGTATGAGATCTCATCATGTTTCTAGCCTTAGGCTCTACTTGACGTGAATCATAGGACATAAGTGAGGTTTTTGGTCACAAACACACAAAAATATCACATGGAAAAAGAGAGAAATGGTCAAAATTATTAGACAACAGGCAATATATTTAAAGCATCATAATCTTCAAGTCCTCTTCTATACAGATTGCAGTCATATGAGGTGCCCATATGTCCTCACGTCCATTCAAGTTGTTCAATCAATGAGCAGTCTTTCTAGGATAAGAGAAAATAAATAAATGAGCAAGGTCAACAGGAGAGAGACCAAATGGGGGAAATTCTACAAAAAGTAGGTAAGGGGTTAATAATTTTTTTAATAACTGGAAAAGGCAATCTCCTTCCAAACAACTTAATTTTTTTTTTTAAAGATAGCTTTAGGATAAGATAAGTTCTCTTGGAGTACTGCTAATGGCTGAGTTCAACATTCTTTTGAATCATTTGCATATGACTTTCTGGTTTTAAATTGGAATCCCTTTGAGATTTTTAAAGCCCTCAAGCAGTGAATAACTGATGTGTTTTTCCAGGGGAAAATGAAATTCCATTAAATGGTCTAAATGCACAACTTTGAAGTCAGATAGACGAATGAACCTGGGCAAGTCACTCATCCTCTCTAAGTTCAGTTTTTAATAGGGCTGTAAGTAGAGAAGGTAATAATGATCATTCAGAGACGTGAAATATCTTAAAGAGCTTAGCACCACGGTCCACACATTAGAACCACTCAGAAAGTACTACTGCTGCCTCCATTGCACTATTAGAAATAGGAAATTTCTGTAAAATGACACGAATCCACCATTAACACAATGGCATTTTTTCTCTGTCTTAATCCTCCAGTCAAGAAATCCACATTACTGTTTTATATTAAAGTTCATGTATTTCATAGTGCTTAAAGCAACTTGTCTCTTTAGGAATCAAATATGATATACTATCATCTGTTAAAAATTGAAACAAAGGACAGGAACATGGAAGGCTTTTATTAAAATATCTCTAGATATGAAATAACATTCTTCCCCTTGTATGGTCATAAATTGAGAAATATGGGGATGCCTGTTTGCAAAGCGATGAATGTTTAGTTGCTGTAAGCAAAAATTTGACTTTTATAAACTTCAACCATGTTGCAGAAACCACAGAAGTATTAAAGTTTGTGACTGTTTGAGAAGGTTAGATGTGAAATTATTGTTCTCCTAATTGGCCTTCCAGTACTTCACTGTTATTTAAATTAATTCTCACATTTTGAGATCAACCAGTTCAAAGCATTTCTGAAATGACCATGCCCTACGTATCCTTTTAGGCAAATCTGCGAGTCTGGGGATGATTTTAGGGATCAGTGCCTTCTACAAGCATTGAGACTACCCTGGGAAGTCAAGGTTTCTGGGAAAAATACCACCTGATTCACATCTCCCCACCTAAGTTTTCATGAAAACAGTGTTTTAGTAGGGAAATTGTTCTCCTCAATAAATGTTCATAAAAAGATAGCCATCAAACTCTTTATGAAGTGGTGAATGACATTTTTCAAATCAATACATTCCCTGTGGTTTCAGAGGACAGCAATTTTTACTAAATTTATAAGGAACTGGGATTTCTTTTCCATTTTTAATTAGTAAGACGACATTTTAAATAAAGAAATTGGGATTTCATTTTTTAAGCAAGTAAGAGAGGGTTAGGAATATCAGTGAGAAAGGAATTTCATACAGATATTGACCAGCTGTTCCTTTATCTCCACTAGGAGATAAAAAATTTAAATGAGAAAGAAAGCTCTCAGACACATAGAAGGGCATTCAGAGGATGAGGATGATTGAAGAAGGTTATGGGGCCTCTCAGCTCAGAGATCTTTCCAAGGACAACCCATACCTACCTGGGTTGACCAGATCCAGACACTATCGCAAAGCCCCGATTAATCTAAATATTCCATTTTTGATAGATATACTCTTGGGGTTTCTATGACAAGGAGGAGGTTTACATTTGAGGATTGCACCTTTGATTGTTAAGCACTAAAATATCTCCCCAAATTAGTGTGACCCTGGATGTGAACTTTGATCTCAAAATGGTTGAACCCTGAAAACACTGTCATTGCCTTTAAAAACCCTAAGAACTGGGGAGAGCTTTTTATGTAGTATAATTAGTGCAGAAGCATCTTTCACAGATGTGATGGCATAACCTTTTATGAAGCTGATGGAGGAAACTATACCATACCCAGCAACTGAAAGGGTTTCTCTTTATGCTCCTATTTCAAGTTTTTAAAAAGTCCTTAAAACTAAGTAAGGCACACTAAAAGCTAAAAAAATCAGAGCACTTGGGATTTATTTAAATATCCCAAATAACAGCTTGAAAACAAATCCTGTTAAATCTATTCTTGTTAAAAAAATTTGCTTGGCTCTTTCCCTTTTATTAAACTCTGTTACTATTCATCATATTACAAAATAATGTGTATGGTTGTTAGCAATCACCTGTAGCTATTGGATTTCTGAAAGCAGTTAGAAGGGAAAATCTTGAGATTTGCCATTATGAAAAAGCTGGATTATAAAGGTATGATTTCATCAGAGAAAATAAACTGTGAGACTTATTTCTAAAAAACTACAAACATATCCTGTGCCAGTTAGAAACTATTATATACCCCGGAAAAGCCATGTTTTAATCCTGATCCACTCTTGTGGGCTCAGCTGTTTCTTTTAATCTGATTCAATAGTGTAGGGTGGAGATTTTGATTAGATTATCTCCACAGAGATGTGGCGAACCCAGCTGTGGGTGTGACCTTTTGATTAGATGGAGATGTAACCCCACCGATTCAAGGTGTGTTTTGATTAGTTTAGTAGAGCCCTTTAAAAGTGGAAACATTCTGGAGAAACTTCAGAGCAGATGCAGATGCTTGGAGAACAGTTGCTTCAGAGCTGACAGAGACACAAATATTTGGAGATGCTTAGAATACTGACAGACAGAGCAGATGCCTAGTCCCTGGTAGAGCTCAGCAGATGTCACCATGTGCCTTCTCATGAGATAGGAAGCAAACCAGAACCCAGAATTGTGTTTCAGAGGAGCTAAGTGATAGCCAAAAGACACCTAGAGAAAAAAATCACAGGAAATAGAGGCTGAAAGCAATGGAAACCAGGAACAGGGGACCAGCAAATGCCAGCCACCGGCTTTCCCAGTTGACAGAGGTGTTCCAGATGGCATCAGCCTTTCTTAAGTGAAGGTAAATCTCTTGTTGGTGCCTTAATTTGAACATTTTCATGGTCTTAGAACTGTAAACTTATAACTATTAAATTCCTTTTTTAAAAGCCATTCAATTACTGGTATATTGTATTATGGCAGCTTAACAAACTAATACATACCCCTTCTTCCTCAGATCTTTTTTCCCATTAGCATCACCTGAAAGAATTATTTACTCTATGATGCAGTACCAGATCAAGTTCTAAACTTAATACACATCTCAAAATCCAATGAGTTTGGATGGATGAGTGAATAGATGGATGGATGGATGGTTGGCTGGCTGGCTGGATAGATAGGTAGAATGACACAGCAAATGTGACAAAATGTTAAAAGGTATTGGAGCTGGGTATCTGATAGATGAAGATATATTGAAGTTTTTGGTATGGGTTTTGCATGATGTTTGTAACGATTCCTTAAGTTTGGAATTATTTCGAAATAAAAAGTTTAAGAATGAAAAAAAAAAAAAAAAGCCAAAAAGTTTGGCTTGCCCCAGAGGCTGCCAGAAAAGGAGACCAGCCAGGGTAGTATTTGCACGGAGACCCAAGGAATCAAGAAAATCTTGGAAATACTGAGGCTGATCCCTGACTACCAGGAATAAGACCCCAAAGCTGCCCAAGGGTGAGGTACCCTAACAGCCCTCAAGCATGAAAAAGATGATGTTGATGGTCTGATGGAGAAATGAGCCATCCGGAGGAGAAAAGGCTGAGGTTCAACACTTGACTCCAGGGCACGGTCAGAGTCATAGGGCTCAGATGGTTTTGAGTATCAATCAGTTGGTGAGCCTCAGATTAGCTTTAAAGGAGAATACTTATGATATTGAGTCACATGGAAGAGTCAAGCTAGACTACAGAGGAGAAATGAACAGAGGTGGAGGCTTAGCATACACAAAGAGAGAAGAAGAGAATATTTTTCCCTATTCTACTTGGAGAACATTGGAACAGGACTGAAGAACAACCGAAACAAAACCACTAGTAAATAATAAAAGACCATAGCTCAGATGCCTGGGAGCATCATGATCTCTGCTGAAATAGCAAATAACAAGATGAGGTAAGTGGACATCTGTTGTATCAAGGAGTTTGTTAAGAGACACAGGACACTTCTTTAATAGATAGGGAGGATTTGGCGAACTGGGATTCCAGTGATTTTACTGGTGGGCGCTAAACTAGAGATTATTGCTTTTCACCATTATTGTAATCCTATTGTGATTGTGGATAAGAATCACATAAAAATGCAAGTGTAACTAGAATACAGAGTAATTTGAATTCTGTAAGGCCTAGTGCCTGCTGACTACTTTGTCAAGGGAAATGCTGTCCTGACATGTTCCAACAAACCCTCCCTCTGTATCTGCCTGTGCCCTGATACCCTACAGCCTCCTGCTACTGGTGTCCCTTCATCCAGCACTTGGTCAGCATCCTTGTCTGATAGTTCAAGGGCAGCTATCTCTTGCAGCATCCTCAAGGTTCACCAGAAATGCATGGAAACTTGCAAGGCCAAACACTATGACTTTACACAATATTCCCAACCCCTCTCTTCCTGCCAACTCTCCACAATTTCCTTCTCTTACTTAAATGCACTTCATATGCAGACATCCACCTGGAGAAAAGAAGCCAGTCTCCCCCACCCCCACCCCTTTTAAGGTACCCTTGCAAATTTAAAACTGTCTCTTAGATCTCCTCTTACTTGGTTTGGGATGTGGAGGAAGTGGGTGTCAAGAATGCACTAGAGCGACAACTTCTCTGATTATTTACTTTGACTTCCTGGTCTTCTGCATATACAAATGGAAGTGATGGAGGCAGGACTAGTTTTCCTACCTTTTCAGTAGTTCCTGAAAGGATGTTTGGAGCAGGCTTTTAGAATAGGAAGATTACCATCCTTCTTTGGGGGGATTTAGCTGCAAATTGAGACACAAGAACAGTTCAGTTCAATGTCCTGTTACATTCAGAAAACATCTCAGTACTAGGACATCAAATGGGGCAGCAAAAATGCTGCTATTCATTAAGCTGTCTCAGACTCACTCATGACCACTGTGATTCTATTGGTCAAGATATAGTAACAATATTATTTTTAGCCCCATTTTATAGACAAAGAAATAGAAGCTTAAAGAGGTTAAGTAGCTTGTCTGAGATCACACAACAAATTGGGGATCCAGAGAAGATTCTAACCTAGTTTTCTCTTGAACAGAACTTTATAACTTGACTTCCTGTTTGATATACTGTCACTAGTACCTCCTATTTTTTTCCTTTAAAGTCAATCACTTATCTGATTACATCAATATCCATATGTTGGCACAAAAAAATTTGTTACATTCCTAATAAACTAAAATTCATAGTTTTAGCATCTTGAGTAGATGTTATTGAAACATTGACCTAAACATATGGTTAAGCCCACTCTATCTAAGAGACTAATCTGTAACTTTATTCTTCATATTCTAGTCTTCAATTGATTGGTAAAATTAAGGATCCATTCTCTATTTAGGTGAGGCGGGCTCACAGTCAGTAGGTGTAAAAGTTCTTATGTAAATTTCTACAACTTGAGACTGTCCCATAATGAACGTCCTCTAACAAATAGCAGGCCAACCACGGGCAAATTAGGTGATGGGGCAATGGTGAAAGTCATTAGTGAAGCTAGCTCTAGTATAGCTGGCTTTCCAGGTAAAGACTCTGTGAGGAGTAAAAAAAAGGATCAATTTGTCCCAACTTGACACTAAGAAATTACAATTCCATTAATTTATTGATTCATGTCCAATATAATACATTATGCTAAATACTAGTCAATTTAAAAGATCTGTCTAGGAATATCCCTGAATAATGGGATAGATTTGATAAACTTTTTACAGGATAGCCACCCAGAAATTTTGTCCTGAGTGTACTCCAGTTACAAGTCAAATGCCAGCTGATGCATCCCAAAGTCCTGTCTTCATTAATGAAAACTTCGTCTATGGGCTAAGGCATTCAGGATTTTATGCTGGTCAAAGGTGCTGATCTAGTTGCTATTTGGGTCAAAAGAAGACAAAATCCCCAAGTTTAGGGTACCTTGGGAGTTCAACTGTAGTGGCAAATGAACTCTCTAAGAATTCTCAAGGATGGAAACAAACTTGTTGCTCTCAAAGTATAAGAATGAATGCAAAGTTTACTTAAGTAGACAGGCTCTCAGGCAAGTGACAAATGGCCTGTAAGCTAATTGAAAGAATTAGCACATCCAAGTTGGATCAATCCGTTCAAAGCAAAGAAAAAGAAGTCACAGAAGGAACACACTGGCAGTGCCCATCCAAACATTGTTGGAAGAGAGGATGCCCAACCTGGCCAATCGGCATCAAATATTTTTGACAGAACTATTTATATTGAGGAGAATACTGTAATCATAAGGTCATAATTAAGCTTATGCTCACATATAAATTTTCTTGTTCTGATTCTAAGCTCATGAAGAAATCTTCTGATAGTCTAGCTTCCACTGGAGCTTTTCTATTGGAAGAGGCTTTCCCTGTCCAGCAAATGCTGAGCATTTTTATAGATTAAACTTTCAGGTTTAATAAACTAGTCTTTTTTCAGCTGGGGCTCTTTAGATGGAAGCAACTAAGATTATATTTACCTTTAGGTAATATATTCAAAGGGGAATTTATTAGAAAACAAATAATGGAAGACCACAGACTCCAGTCTTAGAGATAGGCAGGAAGCAAAACAGCTCCAGAGACCAGAAGCCAAATATATTAAGATGTCCTTGGAGCTGGGACAATCTATACAGGAAACAGCAACTAGGATCCATGCTCTCCATCCATCTCTTCTGTCTCTGTGTCAAATCTAAAAGGCTAAAATAATCTAAGAAAAGATCATCTGATTGGACAAGCTTAACACAACTACTTTTGACCATAACAGGATAATGAGATGAAATTTATGAAAGAGAAACTTCTTCATATACTGTAGTAGAAGTGCAGGTACCAGGATTCACTGAAACACCAAGGCATGACACAATTCAAGAGTGGTGATTTCACCAAAGAAAATCATACCGTTGTTAGAAAGGTAGAAGAGATGCTTATCGGCCAGAACTAAAATATCCACAAATTTCCAGGAGTTTTTAAATGTGACTTAAGAGGGATGTCCAAGTCTGGGCAAATTTGAGACAAAAGAGGGAACTGTATGAAAATGTAGAGCTGTGTTCCAGTAGCCATGTTTCTTGAAGATGATTGTATAATGATATAGCTTTTGCAATGTCACTGTGTGATTGTGAAAACCTTGTGTCTGATGCTCCTTTTATCTACCTTATCAACAGACGAGTAAAACATATGGAATAAAAATAAATAATGGGGGAACAAATTTTAAAATAAATTTAGATTGAAATGCTAGTGATCAATAAAAGGGAGGGGTAAGGGGTATGGTGTGTGTGGTAGTTAGATTCAGTTGTCAGCTTGGCCAAGTGAAGGCACCTAGTTCTGTTGCTGTGGACATGAGTCAATGGTACATGAATCTCATTTGTTGCTGATTACATCTGCAGTTGGCTAGGAGGCGTGCCTGCTGCAATAAATGAAGTTTGACTTAATTGGCTTGTGCTTAAATGAGAGAGAGCAATGTAGCACAGCCCAAGCAGCTCGGCATACCTCATCTCAGCACTCACAGATCAGTCCAGGCCTTTGGAGATGCAGAAGGAATCACCCCGGGGAAAGCTGTTGGAACCCAGAGGCCTGGAGAGAAGGCCAGCAGTGATTACCCTGAGCCTTCCCACATAAGAAAGAACCTCAGATGGAAGTTAGCTGCCTTTCCTCTGAAGAACAAATGAAATAAATCCCCTTTTATTAAAAGCCAATCCGTCTCTGGTGTGTTGCATTCCAGCAGCTAGCAAACTAAAACAGCGTGTATGAATTTTTTTCTGTTGTTTTTTTATTTCTTTTTCCGAATTGATGCAAATGTTCTAAGAAATGATCATGATGATGAATATGCCACTATGTGATGATATTCTGAATTACTGATTATATATGTAGAATGGAATGATCATAAGTTAAGAATGTTTGTGTTTGTTGTTATATATATTTTTCAATTTTTAAATTAATAAAAAAAGAAAAAAAATTTGAGACAAAGGTAAATTTAAGCTCTTAAGGATGCAGGATAAAAGCCTGAACCAATAGAATTCACAAAAATATATGCCACCTTATGAGTGTTTGGAGGAAGAGACTTTATAGGTCATCCGGTGTATCTCCATGCCAGCCTCCCCATCAATTATTGATATTCCATTACACAACATGACTGAAAAAGATTGTTTGATCCAGTGGTTTCCTAACTTGGTTTCATATCAGAATCACCTAAGAGGCTTAAAAACATTACAACTCCTAGAATCCCAGTATGCATATATTTATAAAATCTCCTCAGGTCACTTTGGCATAGAAAGTTCTTCCTTCTATGAACCCAAAATGTATCTAAATTGTAGATTTCCACACATGGATACCAATTCTAATTTTTAGGACCTAATGGATAATGACTATTCCCTCTGCTCCCTGAGTTTTCGTATATTTGAAGGCAACTATGTCCTATTATGTCCTTTTCTATACTCAAGCCATGTTCAGACTCGCCATTCCCAGCTTTTCCAATCATCCCTTAGTGGCACCATGCATCAAATATTAGACATTCTTCCCAGCCTCACTTTTCAGAAAATTTGAAAATTGCACATCTTTCATATATTCAAGCAAATTATTAACAAAATGTTGTACAGAACAAGTTTGAAGGCAGAAATATTACAAATTTTCCACCAGAATACTATTGATTAATTCATCAGAAATATTTGAATATAGTTCCTGAGCTTGTTATGACACTGCCTAGTTTTATTCTCATGCAGCATTTATGTCTCCTTGAATCAAGCTTTTCATGATACAGCTGTTGAAAGTCAAAATAAAATAATTCATAGCTAAGATATTTCAGTAAAATAGCTCTGGCAAAGAAACAAATTAGCATGTATATGTTTAATAAATGCATCCATCAATACAATGGCTGTCCTACAAATTTACTTGAAATTGACATGTCTTTAGAGTTTATCTTTGTGTTTAATACATTGAACATTTCATGAGAATAGGCAAGCATAAGTGCCTTGTGGGCTCAGAACCCTGCATATTGCCCAATCCGAGTAGGCACACTTCATTATTGGTTGTTTGGCTGTTAAATGAATAAATCTATGGTTCAATGAATCTATTCTTCTCCTATTTTTGAAAAACCAAAATAGCATTTGACTATTTCTAGTCCTCTGATTCCTCCAAATTCCTCAATTTGCCAAGCATTGGCTGTCCCCAAACTTGCCAGAAATAATATCCAGCTATCTATAGGCTAGGCATTGAATAGACCCTGAGGCAACAATAGACAAGTCCTATCCCTCTCAATCTGATGTTATACCCAATAATTTTGTAATAAATTTTGTGCTCTAAATATCTAAAAGAACTCTGATCTCTTGCCCCATATTCCAACACAAATCAGATATGTCGGAATATGTGCTAGCCTGCGTCTGACTAGCCTTGTGTTGTGGGTTGAATGCCCCTCACAAAAGGCAAATTCAGGTTCCAACCTCTGTTCCTGTGAGTGTGAACCCACTTGTACATAGGACCTGTGAAGATGTTCTTAATTAAGGTGTGCCCCAACTGCACGGGGGTGGGCCTTAATCCAATATGATTGAAGTCCTTCTAAACAAAGGAAATTGGACACAGAAAGGAAACCACAGGGGGCAGCCAGAAGCTGGATTTTAGGGATCCCAGAAGAGAAATGAGATGATGCCACGGCATACACTGCCATGTGATGGAAAAGCCAAGGAACCACAAAAATTGCCAGCCAACGATAAGTTACCAATCCCAGGAGGAAGCAAGCCTTCTAGCCTCTAAAATTGTGAGCCAATAAATCCTTGTTAAACCAACCCATTGAAGGGTATTTGTTCTAAGACCTGAGAAACTAAGATATTTCATATCCAATTTTTCAATGGAATTGAGGCCTGGCTTTAACTCCTAGCCTGGGGGCACTGAACCCTTCTTTTATGCCAGCCAAAGACTGGATCCTGGCTCTGATATGCTTGTCATTGGCTTTGTTCAGTAATCTATCAATTACACAATGTTGCCATGCCCTGCTCTGTCATTTCAAAGGAGGGCCTCTTAGTAGCACCAGCATTCTGGCTAGAATGAGAATCTGCTGACCTCTCTTATATTTGGATGCCTTGGGTATCTGTCTGTCTTTACCATGGATAGGAGGAGTGCCTCTGTAAGATCTGTATCCTGCTTACCTTCCTTAGCTCCTACGTCAACCAGTCTCTAGGTGCCTATCACTGACACTTATAAGACAATATAGTTAATAATTGCAGACTAAAATTTTATAGAATATGTTGTCTGAACACAATAGAAATAAACTAGAAGTCAAAAACAGGAAGAGATCCAGAAAAAGCCAAAATATCTTAAAATTAAACAGCACACTTCTACATAATCCATGATCCAAGAATAAATCACAAGGCAAATTAAGGTTAATTTAATTAAATATATAATTGAATGACAGTGAAAATATGATATCAAATTTTATATGATGCAAATAAAGAAGTACGAAGAGGGAAATTTATAGCCTCAAATACACATGTCAGAAAAGAAAAAAGGTATAAACATAGTGATCTAAGTTTCTACCTTAAGATGCTAGGAAAAGAAGTGCAATTGAAAACCAGGGTGAGACCCATACCAATCTCTGAAATCTGTCCTACAGCTAATTGTTGGGATGTGCTTTGATATTTATTGCTTTTTGTATATATGTTATTTTTCACATGCAAAAAAAGAATTGTGTTTTGAAGGATGTTGGCTTGAAGATGGATTTCAAGATCTTTTTTCGTAGTTTAAATATATAAAGTATGCAGGAAGTGTTTTGTTAAGGAAAAAGAGAGTACTTTTCCCCCTAAAGTAAAATAACCGATTGTTGCAGAATGAGAAACAGGAATGTGTAGGACAACATGGATGGATATAGAAAGTTATAGAAGTCTTGCTGGAAGTGAATTTTATTGGTTGTGGTTAAGGTTGGCTAAGATTTTATAGTTTTATAAGATTTTTAATAGTTTTTAATGGTTTTCTTCTCAGATACATAAGCTTAAGGTAGAAAGCATCTGAATGCGTGTAAAGCAAACTGAAAATGTCTATGGTTAGGTGCCCTCAGTCGTCCAGATAACATTAAAGAGTTAAGGGGATAGTGCAAAGAAGGCATAGAAAATACCAATGATAGAGAATGAAAAAGTAGTTGAACATCAAATAAATAAATTTCATGCTTTATAAAAAGAAAGAGGGGGTGCCTGGGTAGTTCAGTGGTAGAATCTCACCTGCCATGCGGGAGACCCAGGTTCGATTCCTGGTCCATTCACTTCCCTCCCATAAAAAGAAAGAAAGACAGAAAGAACACCAAAGTGAGTAGATGGAAGGAAACTATAAAGATTAGAGTGAGAGTCAACAAAGCAGAAAACAAAAAGCAGAGAAAATTATTTGTATTTTCTTGGAAAAGGATAATAAAATTAATAAATTTCTAGCAGATGGATCAAGAAATTAGGAAAGTAAACACAAATTAGTAAGAGGTGATATCACCACAATTCTAGAGATTTTAAAAATATATATTAAGGATAGTTGTGTTTAGACATAGAAAGTTGCAAGAGACCATTGCTTTCACCCTAACAACCAAAGTAAGGAAGATCAGATATGCTACAAAATTGTAAAATTTCAAAAACAATCAAAATACTGAAGACAAAAGCAAACCTCAAATAAATTAAACTCCAGAAATTGAGGAGTCTTATGTATGAGAGAAGAGAATTCCTGACAGTCTCATTCCAAGCAGAAATGTGAGATGAAGAATCTACCTCAGGAATGATTAGGAGAAACAAGCTGAATGTTTAAAATTCCCATCAGCTGAAGAGATATGTAAGAATCCCAAGAAGCAGCTCCATAGTAAAAATCTTCACTCATCCTTTTTTTTTTTTCTTTCCTACAAATTTTCACCAAATATATCAGGGTAAAACATCAAAAGCCAGGGAAAGAAAGTGAGAGCTAAGAGATGCAAGGTCTGAGATGCACAGTATTCCATTAAGAGAGGAGGTAAAAAAGAAAAAAGAAATCTATTGGGATAACTCCTCCCACAGAAGCCTGGGATGAAGAAGAGCTAAGAGATTTGCCCCCAAAGCACTTAAGATTTTTGACTATTAAAGAATGAGTGAGGACAGAAACTTTGACATTCCAAGATATGTCAGACCACATAAAAAATGTAGGGCTGCCTACCTCAGAAGACCCTGAGAATGGGGAAAAGGAGGACCCAAAAATTATAAGACAGGGGAAGCCTGAAGAACAGCAAAGAGGACTCCTTTGGGGAACCAAACCAGGCTGCCAGGCTATAAAACAGAGAAAAGTTCCCCCAAAACTGTAAAGCTAAGAGCTCAGCTATAAAGCACAGGCAGATTTCCAAAATCATGGGAGAGCTCAGACCTCAGGCTAGGTTGAAGGATAAGTCCTAATCCAGCTTTCAAAATAATTGAACCTCAATGGTAAACTCAATAAAACCAAAGCTGTAATACAGCCTAGCTTCCACTCAACTACAGATTATCTTATATCAAACATCATTCCAGTGACATAAGAAAACACATGCTTCTTTCTGGAAATGAATATTACTTCAATTACTCCTGTTCTCTTATAAAACATGATGAGCATACAATCAAACATCAAAAGACACATGGGAAAAAGGAGAAGAATAAGAGGAAGTAGGAGAAAGGAAGCATTTAAGAGGAAGAGAAAGGAGAAAATGTGAACCATGGTCAATGAAAGGCAGTAAATAGAAATAGACCTAAGTATGGTCCAGGAATTAAAATTATTAACCAGGACCTTAAAACTATGATAAAAGTTTTAAAGGATATAGTGGAAAAGGTAGATAACATGTATAAAGAGGTAAGAAATTTTAGCAGAGATAGGTAAACTCTATAAATGAACCAAACAGAAATGTTAGAAATGAGAAATAAAATATCAGAAATTAAGAATTCATTAAATGGGCACTATAGCAGACTAGAATCAGCAGAGAAAAGAATGAATGAGCTAGTAAACACGTTAAAGGAAAGTAAAAAGATGAAATACAAAAAGAAAAAAGTTAAAAAATAGAACAGAGTTCTGATATCCATGGATAATGTTCTACCATATATGTAATTGGAGTCTCAGAAAGAGAGCAATAGGGGATAAGAAATATCTGAAAAAACAGTGATAGCACATTTCCAAAAATTGTAAAATGCCTCCAAAAATCTCAGTGAAATAGCAAAAGAACAAATATGAAGAAAACCACAACTAGCACATCACATTCAGTCTTCTGAAAACTAAAGATACAGATCATATCTTAAAAGCATTCACAGAAAAAAAAGGCATATTATCTACAGGGGATAAATTATGTAAAGGATGACTGACTTCTCACCAGAAATAAACGCAGGCCAAAAGACGAGGAAATAAAATTTTAAAGGGATATTGAGATCGGGCTTCCAGTTCACAAAGATGATGTGTAAGATGCCACTGTCTCACAGAATCTTTGAACAACTAGCAAAAATTGTCAAGAGTCATCTTCCTCCAAACACCAGAAAACAGTTACAGAACTGTAGTCATTGGGGAGCGGGGGGAATAAAAAAAAAAGCAACAACAAACATTTGAGGAGCTTGTTGCCCCCTTGCAGGTCTCTCTTCTCTTACTCCCCAGTGTGATGTGAATTCAGTCCACAGTCCCATCTTGGGTCTCACTTGTTCCAGAAGGAACAGAGTAACCCCTATCCATATACTGGGGTGCCCATATGTCTATGCCAGTCTACCAGGTGACAGACAAAAGGAGAGTTTCAGGTAATTTGTCTCCAGCTCACTCTCCCAGGCTTGGCCTTGTAGGCAGAAGCAGCTAGCAGACAGCTAAAGCACTTTAAGAAACAAGTAAATCAAAGCAGCCGCGGGCAAAGGATTACCTGTTTTAAGTCACACAATAGAGCACACAAGAAGGGAAGAAACTCTATTTCATAGGGAATAGAGGAAACATTCAAATTCCCACAGAGAGGGGGATTCCTAAGGTCACAAGCAAGCTCAAGTCAAGGACAAGACACAGGCTTAGAAAAGACGGAGAGGACCCTGTACTTTATATTTGCCTTGGACTAATCTTATTGAAAAGACAGTTAAACTGATGCATAAGCAATTTGCAAAGTTTGTGAAAGGTGTTTTTCACATTGCTTTCTTTGTGTTAGCTCCAGGCTAAGACATCACTGTCACATCACTAGGACAACTTAAGAACAGAGAGCTCCCAGGATAAATTCTAGAGTCAACACTTAAAAACATTAGCACATACAGTGTGCAACAAAATGTTACATGGGGAAAAAAAAGAAAGAAAAGAAAAGAAACAGGAAATGGTGTCCTATACAAAGGAACAAGATACAAATTCAGAAACCATCAATGAAAAAAAAACAGACTTTGGACACACCAAAAAAAGAAAAAAAAATAAATATATTCCTTATAAGCTCAAGGAGATAAAGGAAAACACAGAAAGAGAACTAAAGGATCTCAGGAAAGCAGTGAATGAACAACATGAGAATCCAATAAAGCAATAGAAATTTTAAAAAGGAACCAGACAGAAATATGGACTTGAAGATCACAACAACTGAGGTGAAACATTCCCTAGAGGTATTAGCAGCCAATTGGAGATGGCAGAAGAAGGGATTTGTGAACTTGAAGACAAGATGATTTAAAAGATTCAGGCCAAGAGGCAGAAAGGAAAAAGAATTTGCAAAAAAGTGAACAGACCTAGAGCAGACCACGGTGGCTCAGTGGCAGAGTTCTCGCCTGCCGTGCCAGAGACCTGGGTTCAATTCCCGGTGCCTGCCCATGCGAAAAAAGAAAGTGAACAGACCCTGAAAGACCAGTGGAAAACCATCAAATATATATATGTACATATTATGGCAGTCACAGAAATGAAAGACAGAGAGAAAAGGGCAAAAAGAAAATTTACAAAAATAATGACAGTAACTGCCCAAAGTTAATGAAAGACAAGAATGCGAATATTAAAGAAGCCCAAAGACCTTAAACAGAATAAGCTAAGATAGCCATGCCCAGACATGCAGCATTCAGACTGTTGAATGCCAGTACAAAGAGATTTCGGAAAGCTGTAAGAGAAAAGCAACTTGCTATGTGTAAGGGAACATCAATAAGATTAGGTTATGATTTCTCCTCAGAAACCATGGCGGTAAGAAAGCAGTGGGACTACATTGTAGAAAGTGCTGAAAAAAAACAATTGCCAACCAAGGATTTTTATCTGGCAAGACTGCCTTTAAAAAGTGAGAGAGAGATTAAGCCGTTCCCAGATCAACAAAGACTGAGGGAATTTATCACAATTAGACCAACCCTACTTCATGCTAGAAGGAGTTCAGACTGAAAGGACAGCAGACAGTGAATTAAAGCAGCATCAAGACCTTCGGTAAAGGTAAACATACAGGTAATTATAAATACCAAAACTATTGTATTGTATTTTTTTTATTTGTAACTCCACTTCATACTTCTTACAGGTTTTAAAATTCAAATGCATAAAAAGTAATGATAAATCTATGGTTTGAGACAAATGTACCAAGATACTATTTGTACAAAAAAAAAGGTGGGAAGCTTGAGGGGTATAGGGGCAATATGTGTATGCTATTGAAGTTACATTGGTATGAAATGAAACCTGATGTTATAGGTTGAGGTGTTAAATTTTAACTGCATAGTACCACAGAAAATATATGAAAAATGTATACAGAAAAAAATAAGAAGGGACTCAAAATGGTATAATACAAAAATTCAAATTAAAATGAAAGGTGTTAATGGAAGAATTGAGAAACAGAGATTAAATAGCAAAATGACAAAAGAAAGTCTTGCATTATCAGTAGTTACTTCAAAAGTATATTAGTTAAGCTCTTCAATAAAACATATATATATACACATATATATAAAAGGCAGAGATTTGCAGAATGGATTTTAAAAAGCATGACCAAACTATAAGCTATTTACAAAGGACTCCTCTTAAATTCAAAGACATAAAATGTACCATGCAAATAATAACAAAAAGAAACCTGGGATGGCTATACAAATATCGGATAAAATAGACTTTAAGTTAAAAAAAAGTTACAAGGGACAAAGACAGTCATTATATACTGATAGAGTAGGCAATTCCACAAGATGTAACAATTATAAATGTACAATTTCCACAAGAAGATGTAATAATTATAAATTATAAATATACATACATTGATGACTTAAAGTTGTATGTACCCCAGAAAAGTATGTTGTTAAAGTTTATCCATTCCTGTGGGTGTGGACCCACTGTTAGTAAAATCTTTTGGTGAATGGGATCTTAAGATATGACCCAGCTCATTCAGGGTGGTTCTTTATCCTCTTCTTAGAGTCCTTTATAAAGGAATGAAATTCAGGCAAAGAGGGGGAAGCCATGTGTTCTGGTTTGCTAGCTGCCGGAATGCAACACACCAGAGATAGATTGGCTTCTAATAAAAGGAGATTTATTTTGTTAATTCTTCAGAGGAAAGGCAGCTAACTTTCCACTGAGGTTCTTTCTTACGTGGAAGGCACAGGATGGTCTCTGCTGGTCTTCTCTCCAGGCCTCTGGGTTCCAACATCTTTCCCTGGAGTGACTTCTTTCTGCATCTCCAAAGGCCTGGGCTGAGCTGCCAGTGCTGAGATGAGGAATGCCGAGCTGCTTAGGCTGTGCTATGTTGCAATCTCTCATTTAAGCACCAGCCAATTAAGTCAAACATCACTCATTGCAGCAGACACGCCTCCTAGCCGACTGCAGATGTAATTAGCAACAGATGAGGTTCACGTACCATTGGCTCATGTCCGCAGCAACAAGACTAGGTATGCTCACCTGGTCAAGTTGACAACTGAATCTAACACAGCATGGAAGCAAAAAACTGAAAGCAACAAAACCCAGAAGAAAGGGAGAGACCAGCAGATGCCATCTGTGCCTTGCTATATGACAGAGGAGTTTAGGCTCACTGGCAGCTAGTCTTTGGAGAGAAAACATCACCTGATGATGCTTGATTTGGACATTCTTCTCAAGCTGTAAGCTTGTAAGCTAATAAATTCATTGTTAAAAGCCAACCCACTTTATGGTACCTGTTTCAGCAGCCTAACAAAATAGAGCATACATCTAACAACATAGCCCCAAAATATGTGAAGCAAATCCTGGCAGATTTGAAGGGAGAAATTGATGGTTTTACATTGATGGTAGGAGAATTTTTTTTCTTTCTTTCTTTCTTTTATTTAAGAAAACAAACGGTACACTTAGAACCACCAAAAATGGGTATCTTAGTTTAACCATAGGCATATTTAAATAAGGTATCCATAGAATCATTGTAAAGCCTGTGTTTGCACAGTAAGTTTCATAAACTAATTTAAAATTAAAGCAACAAGGTAAAATCTACAAATTCAGATAGCAAAGTTCTTAAATTCTAAGTATTAAATACTAACTTAATAGCATTTGATCAGCTGTCAAAACTGTGAATGTCCTCAAAATACCAAAGAAAGTTTTCTTACAAATATCTGCATTGCTATAGCAATGACCTGTATTAAATATTTTTCTGATTTCAGGAAAATATGAAGATACAAATATTTTTACAATTAACATGAAAATCTTAACCACCTACATGGCTATCTTAGCTTATCCATAGGCATATTAAAAAAAAAATCTAAGTAATCACCATAAAGCCTGTTTGTGCAATGTGTTTCATAAACCAATTTAAAATTAAAGCGAGGAAGGAAAAATCTATAGATACAGAGATAGAAGAGTTTCTTAAATTTAATATACCACTTTTGATAATGGATAGACAGAAGATCATCAAGGAAATAGAATGATAATATAAACCAAGTACACCCAATAGACATTATAGAACATGTCATCCAACAGCAGCAGAACATACATTCCTCTCTAACGTATATGGATCATTCTGTAGGATAGACCATAAGTTAAGTCAGAAAGCAAGTCTCAATAAATTAAAAAATATTGAAATCATATAATGATCTCTGCTCACAATGGATAAACTAGAATAACAGGGAGAAATGGCAAATCCACAAATATGTGGAAATTAAACAATGCATTATTCAGCAACTAATAGGAAAAAGAAGAAATCACAAGGGAATTAGAAAATATCTTGAGGCAAATGAAAATGAAAACGTATCAAATGCAGTAAAAAAAAAAAAGTGCCAAGAGGGATATTTATCACTCCTAATGCTTACATTAAAAAAGATGAAAGATCTCAAATCAGAGACCTAACCTCATAACTAGAGAATTTAGAAAAAAAAGAGCAAACTAAACCTAAAGTGAGAAGAATGACAGATTAATAAATAATAGAATGGAAAGAAATTAAATATAAAATTAAAAAATAGAGATAGGGGCTTCCAGGGAAATTGGTAGATAGGGAGCTAAGGGACAGACTCTTCCTATTAAAAATTGTGTGGGCAGACAGAAACTGTCTGAATCAATGGTTCTGCAGCTCCAGAGATGAAGGGAGCATTACACAGCATCCAGGAAAGAGCAGGATGGAGACTGAAAACCTACAGCAAAATCTGAATGAATAGTTCCCATGGCAATGGGCAACACCCATCCCCTACCCTCAAGGCTCACTTCAGATGTGGCCTGTGACTGGCTGCCCCAGATGGAAAAGGGTGTGAAGGTCTTTCTCCCTGGGAACAGGGTGGGGATACAGTCACATGCTGAGCATAGCTTCTGATTGGCAAGTTTAGACTATTGTGTTCTGGCTCTGAATCATGTTTTAGCCTGTCTGGAACAGGGATTCCCATGGTAATTGTTTCAACACTGCCTGGTGGAGGTTAAAAAAAGACATTCCCCCCTTAGGGAAATGGGGAGGGGTTTGGCAAAGAGTACCATCTACTTGGAAGGCCAGGAAAGTGCACATCAGGAGAGATGCTCCTTACATGGATCCCTGGTCCTGTTTTTATCAGTTAAACACAAGCAATTCTAATCATCTAGTATAAGTTGAAGCAAGTATCAAAGAAGAGCCTTAATACAAAGTCAATCAAATATAAAACCCTAGACAAGAGAGAGAAACTGACCTTCAGAGTAAACTCAAGATAATCAGATGCCAAGAAATCAACAAAAACTAACAAGTCATACTAAGAAACAGGAAGATATGGTCCTTGTTAAAAGGACAAATTAAAAAGTCAGAGGAGACATAGAGTTTGGATCAACTGATCAAATATGTTCAAATAAATCTCCTAAGCCAATTCAAGGAGATGAAAGAATATGGCTAAAAAGATGAAAGACATTAAGACACAGGGTGAGCATAAAGAATTTAAAAGCATGCAAAGAAAATTCACAGAAGTTATGGGAAAGGAAGTCACAATAGATAAGATTAAAATACACCAGAGGCATACAACAGCAGATTTGAACAGGTGGAAGAAAGGATCAGTGAAGTAGAACACAAGACATCTGAAATCTTACAAACAGAAGAACAAAGAGAGAAAAGGATGGGGAAAAAATGAGCAAGTTCTCAGAGAAGTGAATGACAGCATGAAGCCCACAAATATGCACATCATGGGTGTCCTCAAAGGAGAAGAGAAGGGAAAAGTGTCAAAAAGAATATTTGAAGAAATAATGGCAAAAAATATCCCAACTCTTACAAAAAACTCAACTATACGTAATCAAGAAGCACAACATATTCTAAACAGAATAAATCCTAATAGGCCCACTGCAAGACACATACTAATCAGAAAGTCAAATGTCAAAGATAAAGAGAGAATTCTGAAAGCAGCAAGAGAAAAGCAATATATCATATACAAGGGATGCTGAATGAGACTAAGTCCTGATTTCTCATGAAGGCAAGAGGCAGTGATATAATATATTTAAGATACTGAAAGAGAAAAATTGCCTGCCAAGAATTAGTTTTTTTAATTGTGAAAAATAACATATATACAAAGAAGCAATAAATTTCAAAGTACACCACAACCATTAGTTATACAACAGATTTCAGAGTTTGGTATAGGTTGCTGCTCCACAATTTCAGGTTTTTCCTTCTCAGCCAAGATTTCTTTATCCAGCAAAACTGTTCTTCAAAAATAGGGATAGTTTAGAATATTCACAGATAAACAGAAACTGACAGTGTTAGTTAAACAAGAGTTCTGCTCTACAAGAAATACTAATGGGAGTTCTGCAAGTTGAAAGGAGAAGACAGGGAAAAGGAGGCATGGAGGAGAGCATAGAAATGAAGATTATCAGTTAAGGTAACTAAAAGGGTAACAAGAGAGACAAAAATAAGATATGATATATAAAAGCTAATGGATAAAATGGTTGAAGTAACTACTGCCTTTAAGGTAATAACATTAAATGTTAATGGATTAAACTCCCCAATCAAAAGATACAGAGTGGTAGAACACATAAAAAATATATGATATATCTTTATGCTGTCTACATGAGACTCACCTTAGACCAAAGGACACAAATAGGTTGAAAGTGAGAGGCTGTAAAAAGATAGAGCATGCAAACAGTAACCAAGAAAGAATTAAGATAGATAAACTAATATTGGACAAAATAGACTTTCAGTGCAATACTATTATGAAAAAAAGAAAGACATTATATATTAATAAAAGGCACTAGCTACCAAGAAGAAATAACAATGATAAATATGTATGCACCTAACCAGGGTGCCCCAAAATACACAATGCAAACACTAAAAAAACTGAGGGGAGAAATAGAAGTTTTATAATAATAATTGGAGATTTCAGTACCCCACTTTCATCAATAGACAGAACATTGAGACAGAGGATCAATAAGGAAACAGAGGATTTGAAGAATTTGATACATGAACTAACCTAGCAGATACAGAAAACACTGCACCCACAATAGTAGGATATGCATTCTTCTCAAGTGTTCATGGATCGTTTTTCAGGATAGATCATATGTTGGATTACAAAACATGTCTCAATAAACGTAAAAATATTGAAAATATACAAAGCACTTTCTATGATCATAATGGAATGATGCTGGATATCAATAAGAGGCAGAGAACTGAAAAATTAGTAGATATGTGGAAGTAAAACAATGCACTCTTAAATGATCAGTGGGTCAAAGAAGAAATTGCAGGAGAAATTAGTAAATATTTCAAGGCAAATGAAAATAAGAATACAACATATCAAAATTTATGGGATGCAGGAAGGAATTTCTGAGAGGGGAATTTATAGAACTACCTACATCTAAAAAGAAGAAAGAGCTAAAATTGAAGATCTAACTGCACACCTAGGAGAACTAGAAAAAGAACAGCAAACTAATCCCAGAACAAGCAGAAGGAAAGAAATAACCAATCAGAGCAAAAATAAATGAAATTGACAGCAATAAACAATGGAGAGAACCAACAGAACCATAACCTGGTTCTTGGAGAAGATCAATAAAATTGACAAATCCTTAGTTTGACTGTCAAAAAAAAAAAGAGAGAAAATGCAAATAAAATCAGTAATGAGAGGGGGATATTACTACTGATGCTACAGAAAAAAAATGGAAAATATCATAAGATGATACTATGAAGAACAGTATGCCAGCAAATCAGACAACTTAAATGAATAGGGCAAATTCCTAGAAACACATGAACAACCTATACTGACCCTAGAAGAAAGAAAACACTGCAACAAACCAATCACAAAAAACTGAATCAATCATGAACCACCACCATCACCCCAACACAAAAAAAGTGCAGGACCAGATAATTTCACAGATGAATTCTACCAAACATTCCAAGAAGAAATAATAATAATCCTGCTCAAATTCTTCTAAAAAATTGAAGGAGAGGGAATAATACCTAACTCATTGTATGAAGCCAACAACATCCTATGTATGTTATTTATCAAAGCCTGATAAACATACCACAAGAAAAGAAAATTACAGACCAATCTCGCTAATGAATACAAATGGTCTCAACAAAATACTTGTAGATCAAATCCAACAGCACATTAAAAGTATTATACACCATGATCAAGTGGGCTTTATCCCAGGTATGCAAGAGTTTTTCAATATAATTAAATCAATTAATGTAATATACCACATTAATGAATCAAAGCAGGAAAACCACACAATCATTTCAATTGACACAGAGAAGGCACTTGACAAAATCCAGCATCCTTTCTTTAAAAAAAAAGTTTTTTATTGATGAATCTTAACATGCAAATCATTCCATACATGGTGTATAATCAATGGATCACAATATCATTACATAGTTGTGTATTCATCATCATGACCAGCATCCTTTCTTGATAGAACACTTCAAAAGATAGGAATAGGAGGAAACTTCCTCAATATAATAAAAGGCATATATGAAAAACCCACAGCTAACATTGTACTCAATAGTGAAAGATTGAAAGCTTTTCCTTTAAGATCTGAAAAAAGACAAGGACACTCACTGTCACAAATTATTCACCAAAAAAATGTTCTTAAATTTAATCCATTCCTGTGGGTGTGAACACATTAAAAGTAGGAACTCTTGATGAAGTTACTTCAGTTGAGGTGTAATCCAATTCAATCAGGATGGATCTTTAATTTATTACTGGATTCCTTTATAAGCTGAATGAAAATTAGAGAGAGAGAGAGAGCGCGCACCAGGGGGAACAGCCAGAAGCTAAAGATAAGTAGAACTAGGTAGAAAGGAAAGGCCAGGAGAAGCCACCATGTATGTTACCATGTGACAGAAGAAGCTCAGGATCAAAGATCACCAGCAGCCAGTTTCAGAACACCAGTCTTTAGGAAGATGACATTGCTTTGATGATGCCTTGATTTGGACTTTTTCCTGGCCTCAAAATTGTAAGCTAATAAATTTCCAATGCTTAAGCCCACCAGTTGCATGGTATTCATCTGAGCAGCCAAGAATATTAAAATATCACATACCAGTTAAGGTTTTAATATCCAGAGTATATATTTAAAAAAAAAAAAACCCTTTAACTCAGTAACAGAAAGACAAACAACACAATTTTAAAAATGGGCAAAAGACTTGAATAGTATTCAAGATGTAATGGAGAGGCTGGAGGGAACTGCCTGAAAATGTAGAGCTGTGTTCCAGTAACCATGTTTCTTGAAGATGATTGTATAATGATAAAGCTTTCACAACATGACTATGTGATTGTGAAAACCTTGTGTCTGATGCTCCTTTTATCTACCTTGTCAACAAATGTGTAGAACATATGGAATAAAAATAAATAATGGGGGAACAAATGTTAAAATAAATTGTTTGAAATGCTAGTAATCAATGAAAGGGAGGTGTAAGGGGTATGGTATGTATAAATTCTTTTTCTGTTTTCATTTTATTTCTTTTTCTGAATAGATGCAAATGTTCCAAGAAATGATCATGATGATGAATGTACACTATGTGATCATATTGTGAATTACTGATTATATATGTAGAATGGAATGATCAAAATAGAAATGTTTGCATTTGTTTGGTGTTTTTTGGTATTTAAAAAATAAAATAAATTAAAAAAAAAAAGACTTGAACAGACATTTCTCCAAAGAGATATACCATTATTCAAAAAGCACATGAAAGGTGTGCAGCACAATTAGCCTAAGAGAAATGCAAATCAACTTGCTAAAATTTACACAAAAAGAAATGGAAAATTTGAATAGCCCCATATTTTGCTAAAGAAATTGGATTTGTGTTCTAAAATGTTCCCACAATGAAAACTCCAAGTCCAGATTGTTTCAGTGTGAATTCTATCAAATATATGAGGAAATAATATCAATCTTATACAAACCCTTTCAGAACATAGAGGAAGAAGGAATATCTCAAACTCATTTCATTAGGAAAGTTTATTTATCATACCAAAATTTACTGAAGATATTAAAAGAAAAGAAAACTACAAAACAAAATTCCTCAAAAATATACTTGCAAAATTCATTAACAAAATAGTAATTATCAAACCAAGCATGATATAACAGAAGGAAAATATATGATCAAGTGGACTTTATCCCAGGAATGCAAGATTTATTTAACTTTTGTAAACCAATCAACATCACTCACTACAGTCAAAGATTAAAAAAGAGAAACTATATGATCATCTCAATTGATATAAAGGATTTGACAGTATTCAACACACATTCATTATAAAAACTCTCAGCAAATGAGGAATAGAAAGGAACTTTTTCAATTAAAAAGGGAATATGGAAAACCTACAGGTAACATTACACTTACTGGTGAGTTATTGAATAATTTCACCCCTACATGTAGTAACATGAAAAGGATGCTCACCATTACTATTTATATTTGACATTGTAATGAATCCTAGACAATGTGAGAAGATTAGTATAAGAAATAAAGACAAGGTATTGAAAAGGAAGAACCAAATCTGACTTTATTAGTAGGCAACATGATTTCTTAAATCTAAGATAGGGGGCATTGGCACACTTTTTGGTAAAAGTTCAGAAAGAAAATATTTCCAGCATTGTTGCAACCACTCAAATTTGCCATTGTAGCTTGAAACCAACCATAAACAATATGTAAACAAATAGGCATGGACATTTTCTGATAGAGTACCAATAAAACTATTTATAAAAATAGGTTAAAAAAAAAGTAACAGGCCAGATATGTCCCTCAGGCCGTAGTTTGATGACCCCTCCTTTAAGGAATCTACAAAATGAAAAACCTTAAAGGCACCATTAAGTGAATATAGCAAGATCACAGGATTCAAGGTAATAAGCAAAATCAATTACATTTCTATATCTTAGCAGCAAACCATTAGGAAATAAAGCTTAAGCTTTTTATTTTAAAAAGCAGCAAACATATGTAATAACTGGAATACAACTTAAAAAAGAAATGAAGACCTATATGTCAAAAACCAAATCATTGCTGAAAGATATTAAAGAAGTTCTAAATTAATGGGGAGATTTATACCATGTTAATGAATTAGAAGACTCAATATTATTAAGATGTTAATCATACCCAAATAGATGTGCAGTTCAATGTACTCCAAATCAAAACCCCAAGAGACTTTTTTGTAAAAATTGATAAAATATTCTAAAATTTATATGGAAATGTAAAGGATTTAAGGTAATCATAAACAATCTAAAAAGAAAAAAAGGAAGATCAAAGCTGGAGGGATAACCCTACATAGTTTCAGAATGATACTATAACGTTTCCGTAATTAAGCTAGTGTGGCATTATGGAAAGATAGACCAAAGATCTATGGAACAGAATATGTGAGGGTGCACCACTGAAAAAAACAGTTTAGTAGTTCCTCAGAAAGTTGAATATAGAATTATGACATGGCCTAGCAATCCCATTTCTTTATATATACCCCAAAGAATTGAAAGCAAGGGCATGAAAGATATTTGTATTCTAATGTTCATAGCCTTATTTACAATAGCCAAAAGGTAGAAGCAACCAAATTGTCCATCAACAGAGGATTAGATAAGCAAAATATGGTATATACATATGTGATTATTTTGAGCTATGTGCACCCCAGAAAAACATGTTATTGAACTTAATCCATTACTGTGAGTGTAAACCCATTGTAAGTAGGACTTTTAATGAGCTTACTTCAGTTAAGTACAGCCCACCTCAATCAGGATGGATCATTATACTATTATTGTAGTCCTTTATAAATGGAATGAAATTCAGATAGAGAAGGAGAGGAGATGAACATCAACAGAACCTGAAAGAAAAGAAATTGACTAAGCAATGTCGCCATGTGCCTTGCCTCATGACAAGTTAAGGACCAAGGATCATTGGCAGCTAGCTCCAGATTACCACAGTCTTCAGGAAGAAAGTATCACCTTGATAATATATTGACTTGGACTTTCTCCCAGCCTCAAAACCATGAGCTAATAAATTCCCATTGCCTAACCCACCCTATGTCATGGTATTTGCTTGAGCAGCCAAGGAAGCTAAAGCAAATTTTGGTGCAAGGAGAGTGGGATGCTGCTATTGCAATATCAAAAATGTGGAAATGGTTTTGGAATTAGGTAACAGATAAGAGCTGGAAGAAGCATGAGGTGCTTAATAGAAAAAGACTAGATTTCTTTGAAAAGACAGTTAGTAGACAGATGAATGCTAAAGGTACTTCTGATGAAGCTTTACGAGAAAATGATGAATGTATTATTGGAAACTGAAAGAAAGGCAGTCCTTGTTTTAAAGTGGCAAAAAGAGAAGTTGGCAAAATTAATTTATGTCTGATGGAAGACAGAACTTGAGAGCAATAAACTTGGGTATTTAGTATGGGGATTTCCAGGCTAAATGTGGAAAGTGCAGCCTGGTCTCTCCTTTCAGCTTATAGTGAAATTAGGGAGGAAAATGATGAGTCGAGAAATGAATTCCTTGGCACAAAGAAACCAACTATTGATGGTTTGGACTCTGTGAACTACATGCAAAGCCAGCAAAATTTTTGTAAGATTCATATGAGTGGCACCACTAGCTGCCTGGACTGAAAGGGACAGAGACGGGAAAAACTGAAAGAAGAATGACTTCAAGAATAGAACCCATAAAGCTAAGGTCTAAACTGAAGAGATCTCCTCAGTCCAAGAGAGCAGACCCACCCATGTGTGTGGAAAGGATGGGTCTACCCCTGTGCTTGGAGGGGGTGGTCCTTCCATTCTGTTGTTCAGGAAGAGTGCAGCCACCCCATGCTCAGAGATGGTGAGGAATATGCCCTGCGTTTTCAGAATCTAACCACCACCCCCATCCTCAGAGAGGATGTGTCTTATGTCCCAGGGTTTGCAGAAAACCTGGCCGCCATCCCAATGCTTGTAGAGGGTGGAGCCTTCATTCCAATGTTCAAGGAGAGCATGGTCATTCCAATGCTTGGAAGGGATGGGGCTGCCGCACTATCAGGCCTAGAGGACAAAACATCCATCAGTATTTGTTTCAACTTTGAAAGCTAATGGAATTTGTCCTGTGGGTTTTGGAATTGTTTGGGAGCCATGACTCTTGTTTTCCTTCCAATATCTCCCTATGGGAATGGGAATGTTTATCCTATGCCTGTTCCTCCTTTGTATATTGGAAGCAGATAACTTGTTCTCTAGCTTTCAGAGGCCCACAGACAAGGATATTATGTCCGAATATGAACACACTCCTAACTGATTTTGATGGGGTGTACTTAGTAATTATTTCTGAAATGACTTAAAGCTTCTGAGATGTTATGATGGAATGAATATATTTTGTATGTGGAGAGAACATGTCTTTGTAGAGTCCAGAGGGAGAAATGTGATAGTTTGGAGCTGTATGTTTCCTAGAAAAACATGTTCTTAAGTTTAATCCATTCCTGTGGGTATGAACCCTTCATAAGTAGGACCTTTTGATGAGTTACTTCAGTTAGTGTGTCCCAGCTCAATTAGGATGGGTATTAATCCTAATACTATAGTCCTTTATAAATGGAATGAAATTCAGAAAGAGAGAGAGACACACACACAGAGGGAACAACCAGAAGCTGAACGTTAACAGAACTGGAAGAGATTGGGGAGATCAGGGGACACTGTCACATACCTTGACATGTGACAAGCTAAGAACCAAGGATTACTAGCAGCCAACTCCAGACACCATAGCCTTCATATAGAAAGCATTGCCTTGATGGTGCTTTCATTTAGACTTTCATTTAGTCTCAAAACCATGAGCTAATAAATTCTCTTTGTGTAACTCACCTCATTTCATAGTATCTGCTTGAGCAGCCAAAGAAACTAAAATAACACACAGTGGGATGTTTTTCAGCTGTAAAACAGGAATGAAATTCTGAAGCATGGAGGGGGGTGAGTTTTAAAGACATCATGTTGAGTGAAATAAACCAGACACAAATATTGTAAGATTTCATTTACATGAAATACCTGGTAAAAATCAAATTTATACAGACAAATTAGATTACAGGTTACCAGGGGCCAGGGGGTGGGGCACAGAGGTGGTAAAGCGAAAGGAATAGGGAATTATTTCTTGACAGGTGCAGGACTTCTCTTTGGGATGATGAGAAAGTTTTGGTAATGGATGTTGGTGATGTAGCACAACACTGGGAATGTAATTAATACCACTTGGAAATGGCTAAAATGGAAAATTTTGAGTTGTATATAACTTACCACGAGAGAGAGAGAGAGAGAGATTTAATTGTTGATTCAGTGCAGGCATATACACATCCAAAAAAAAAATTGTAACTTTTATTGGCTGTGATGTTCCCCCTTTGATTGCACCAGTTACACACCATGAGTGAATTCACTACTTAGACTTCTTTCAGTACGCAAGGAAAAACTTTGGAAGGATGATGAATTTGGGTTAAGGAATCATCACAAAATGTTTTAGAAATAGACAACATTAATAGTAAATCTCAAAAGACAAGCCCATGAAATAGAGACGTGTAAATTACCTCTTGGTCCAATCCAGTTTTAAGAGCTGAATTAAAGGTACAGTGGAATAACTGCTAATCATCCTTTCTTCATTTTCACTGATTAAAAGCTCCAACTCTTACATAAATGCTACAAATACCCTGAACTGCCTATGGTTTGCCTAAGCCTCAGTGGTTTAGAATTAATATCACTAAAGCTCTGTTCTCATCACATAGAGAACTATCTCTCTCACGCACACCACAAAAAGCCTGTGTTCAACATTGACAAATACCCACAGCTTGAGATTAATCGTCAGGAATTAGGAGGGCAGGAACCGTCTATAAAAGCCACACGTGAAGGCCAAAGTGGATTTTTAATATTGGGGACAACAAGCATTAACTAATTTTTCCTACTGAAGTGCAGTGTCCTTTAGTCTCTATTTTGGTTCCTAATTGTTCCTGCAGGTGTAGGTTAACGTGTAATGTACTTAGAAAAGGAAGCAATTGAACATGGCACAGATACTGAAAGAAAAGTCTCAATAAAAGAGCAGCATGTGCTCTAATCTGGCCTTTTACAACATCCACTATCAAAGAGCTTTGGGGGTTTAAGGGGATTAGATACCATAACCCATCTGTCAGGTCATTATGTAAGGAAACGCTCCTGCTGTTTTCAAGGGACGATGTCCTACTGTATATTATTATCATTAAGCATTTACAGAGTACTGGAGGCTTGCAAAGCATTCTCAAAGCATTTATATTTGTTGTTCTGCAAAAACATTGTCAACTCGGTAAGAATTATTTATAAATGAAGAAACTGAGGTACAGAGAGAGTATGGTAAATGTCTCAGTCACCCAGGGAGCAGGGGGAATTATAAGGGAACTACAAGCATTGAGGAAAAGGAATACCTCCTGTCTCCCCCTACCAAAAAATATGCCAAAGTTATTTGGGTTTTTGTAAAGCCAAGACCAAGTCTCTTGTGCTTTCATACAATATTATGTATTATTCCATAACAAATCGTTATGGGTTATTTTCTGTAGACCCAGGATGTATCTTAACAGGCATGCATCATGATTGACGCTCTTCCATATGGGAGAAGAAGCAGATGCATTCAAGCATGAGCATGTGTAAAGATGGACTGATATATCATAGCTATCATTTACAAAACTGGATATCCCAAATCTAAAACATAACAAGACAAAAATGAAATAATAAATGTCTGTTCATTCATTTTGCTTACAATTTGCTAGAAATAATTTAGCATTACTAAGAAAGCAATTTAGTATACAGGGGGAAATACAAAGATGGTCACCGGAAAAATAGCAGCGCTATTTAATAAGGGTTCCCTGGAGAGGAGCTCTAACCCTTCACAATAACATGGGCACAGTTATCTGACAGTGTTTCTTTGAGATTTTCCCTCCTATTTAGAACAGAATTATTGGACTCATTTCTGTGACAATTACTATTGAAAGGATTACAGTTTTCCTTTGAAAGGAAATTAATCTCCATTAAAATGAAGGAATGAATAGCATTGATCTATTTAGATGCTATTATAAGAAAATATATGCCTTAATTTTGAAAAATGTACAAATATACTGATCAAACTGGAAGACATAAAAAGCTATGTTTTGTATCTTTTTAAGTTGTGTCTCCCTCCCACTGTTAAGAGAGAAAAAGGATTTTTACTATTCTTTAGTCGTAAGTCAGTAAAAATGATTAACCATATTCCCTCATTTATTATTTACCAAGCATCTACTATATACCTGACACAATTCCTTCCTACGAAGTTTACAGTCTAACAGAAGAGATAAGTTATATTCACATGTGCCCACATTACAAGGTAGAAGGTGGGGGTTCCATAAGTGAATTATGGATAAATTAGTTTGGAGCTTGAGGGAAGTTGCACGTTGGACAGGTTACCATCTCATTTACTGGCAAAGGCAAGGTAGAGTCAGGTGAGGAAGGAAGGGGATGTGAGAAAGCTTTATAGGACAGATTACAGTTAAGGCAGTCCTCCAAGGATGTGTAATAATTGTGCAGATGAAGAAGTGGGAAACAGGACATTCCGGGAAAAGTAATGCTGGATGTAAACACACAGGGACAAAAAAAGTGCTTGCAGAAGAGATCTCATGGTAGTAGGTAGTTGGTAGTGGTTAGCAGTTTACTATTCGTGGTTAGGTTAGATCATAGCTATGTGTAAAAGGAAATAGGTAAGAAGGCAAAGGCACGTCAAGAAGTGCCATGGCTCCCAAACCTGGTTAATCAGCAAACTCTACAGATCCCATGGGATTCTGATTCAGGTGGGCGGGATACAGCCTCTGAATCCATAAAATTATCAATAAGTTGTTTGGATACTCAGCCAGGTTGAGAGCCACTGATCTCTTAGAATTTTCTCTCATTCAATTTGTCCCTTCATTTAATACACACCACCCTGTTTCAGGTCTTCATTACCTCTCACCTGGACTATTGCAATAAACCCCCGTCTCAATTTCCTATAATATGTATTTCTCATTACCACTAAAATCATGTTTCTACAATGTATGTAGGCTCCTCATAGCCCTCCGTCAATAGTAGGTATAGCATACTAGGTCAGTTCAGTCAAAATCTGAACCTGACCTAATTTTTGCTTTATCTGTCTCGTCCCTCAGCATAAATGCACACAAACACACTCCTGACGTTTCCTAATACCCATTCAGCCTCTGTTGGAATACGCTCTGCTCTCTGCAGAAATACTAATGGCACTTGGCATTTTCATTCCTGTAAATCTATTCTAATGAAATAATCTAAAATGTTAAAAATGTCTGTCTTTCACCTCATCTCTTATCAATTCCCTCCTCAGTCTCTAGTTTCAGCTGTAAGGAACCAACTATTTACAGCCTTCATTGCCTCCGGGACTTTGCAAATGATATTCCCTTTGCCTAATGGTTATTTTTTTTTTCCTTGCTTTTTTCCATCCTTAAAGGCCCAATTCAAATGTCCCTTCCCTGTGCAGTCATCTCCATTCTTCTGAGCAGTTAGCTGTTCCCTTCACCAGATTTCCATAGCATTTTGAATATATGTTCACTATTGCATTTATCATATTGCATTATAATAGCTCACAAGACCATCTCTCTCTAAACCCCCACACGTGCCAAGAGAATAGGAATCACTTCTTATTTATCTATGTGCCTTATCATTAGCAGTTAGCCTTCCAACATTTGTGAATAAATTAATGATTCAAACGAGAAGCAATGAAAGCTTAAACCAGGAGTGTTTTTGAAGGCTGCTACAGAAATAGAATTTATAGGCTTGTCAACCATTAAATGTGAATTGTAAAGCTAAGAGGTATCAAAGACAAGGTCAAGTCTAGGTGATGGTGAGGATAACTTTGCCAAAAGATTTCAGAAAGCATAGACAGAAGTTAAAAGGAGGACATTGATAAATTTAGTCCAGGGCTTGGGAGAATAAGGAAATGTAGTACAAAAGAGGCTCTGGACTCTAGGCACACACTCATTAGATATATGGATCACCCATTCATCCTTCTCTGTGGGCTAGAAAATCTGGACATTTCCATGCTCTACCTGACTCTCCTTCTGTTAGCTCTCACACTATTGAGATGTAGTGTGGGTAGCTATTAGTCACTGTATGACTACATAAGAATCAATAGACGTGTAAACCAGTTTATTGAAAGGGCTGAATGTAATGAATACAAACAGGAAGCAGCTGTATTTTCCTGCTACCACTGCCTTTCAACATGTCAGATTCCGCTTTCCCATTCCTTAGTGACATTTCAGGCAGTTCCCACAGGTCTGTAGTCATTTTCAACAACTACAAAAAATCAGTCTCATTCCAGTAATTTTAACTGGCTTCCAGCTAGTACAAGGTCCAGTCCCGTTAAATGTAAAACTCTAACCACACTTCTCATTCAAAGCTCCCCCCCCCCCCACAGCATGGGCTTAGGTCTAACCTGACTCCAAGCTCCTGCAGTAGAGAAGCTGGGCAGAGTCTGTTCTTTCATTCTCCCTCTATCTCTTCCACCATCTGCACTTGGCTTTTCCAGAATCAGGAAAGGAAAGAAGGAATGCCTAAAGAAACGAACAAAATATTTTCATTTAGGTGGTGATACTTATAGTTCTTTCTTGGCTATCCCTGGTTATTTACATGCCATCTGTGTATTCAAATATTAACTCCTTTGTGAGGTTCCATTTGTGGGTATTTCAGAGTCCCCTCTTTTTCTGATATGGGCATGCTGCAGCTAACTTCATGTGATCCCTACACACTCACTCACACACACACAGACACATACACACTATGTGGATTCCATTAAAGTGGCTGGAGCCTGGATACTTGGAGCATTTAGTGCTTGAAAAATGCACATCCTCATGATGTCAAATGATGAGAGCACAAGCTTACCTTACTGCTCCCCTTGTCCCGGCATGGGTGGGCCCATTAGCCCCACGGAATCATGGTGGGTTCCCTCAACACTCAATAATGAATGACCCTCCTTGTTTGAGTTCGAAAGGAAAAAAGGAGAAAAAGAAATAGTCAACGCTCACTTTTTGGGTTTTAAAATAGATTTATGAAACATATAGCAGGGACAAAATTGTGAAAGCTAAAGCTTTTACTTCCAAGAACCAAGTTACTTTATAAGGAAAACTTTATTTTTTAATTCCAAAAGCATGATTGGGGACATTTGGGTGAGTAAAAAAGGCAAAGCACTAAAGAAGCTCAGGGCATAAAGTTTATGCAATAAATACAGCATTAAAAAGACAAAAAGAGGGCCACAGTAGCTCACTGGCAGAGTTCTCGCCTGCCATGCCGGACAACTGGGTCTGATTTCCGGTGCCTGCCCATAACAACAACAACAACAAAATAACCAAAAAAAGAGCCAGGTTACTGCATCCCAAAGGAGACAAAGATTTAGTGGGCTGGAAGAGGAAAGACAATAATGGAAGATATTTGACTAGAGTGAGAGGTCAGTGAGGCCCAGGGCTCAACCTGGAGGAAAAACATGGTGCACCCAGAACTTACCCAGAGCAAAATCCAGACACCACCATACCTGAGAGGCACAAGCAACCATCTCATTGTCCCAAGTCCATTCTGAGAGATACCAAGAGACTACTGCACACCACCTGTGCTGAGGAATTATATTAGTGTCCTCACCATTGCCATCCAAGGAGAACTTAATGGCCATCGCAGTCTACTTATCACCTGTAGACCAGACTTTACGTACGCTCATCAGTGTGTATGCACCAAGATTTTGTACAGCCCCCTCTGAATAATCCTTTGGGTACAATCCACCCACTCACCCTTTAATGGCCCAAGACACTGAAATGAAATTCCCCTAAACAGTGCCCTGGAATCTCAAAGCGAAAGTCACACTGTGGAAAAAGCCACCAGTTCTCAGGTTCTATACATGTGATACACTGAGTGGGTTATTCCTACCCAACGCTCCTAGCCTCTATGCCAAACACCACTGTTATATATTGTTTCTCTTTGGGAAAAATCTAAGCACATCTTAAAATAATAACCCAAGGCTTACCTAGAAGAAAAGCACAACGATAACAAAATGATAATTTGGAAAAAGCAGAATAAGACAAAGTAAGTTTCTGTACAACACAATATTCACCCTAGGCATCTAAACCCCTTTCTTAACCTGAGCATGTGGAAGAATGGGCTTTCCTGGGTAGAAGTGCTTCAAACCAATTTCTCTCTTTATGTTTCCCTGTATTATCTTCTAGAAACTATTAAGTTATGAAAAATGGTTTCCTCGCATTGTCAAAAGAAAACCAGGAAGAAGGAAAGTATATAGAAATGATGCGGCTATGAGGAATTCCAAAGTCAAATCAACATAAGTATAGAGATGCTATTTACTGAATTTTATAGTACTCTGTTTTCAAAATTAAATGCCAAGTTAGTTCATTGTAGAAAATGTTTATAATTCATTCTGCATTTCTCTATATATTCAAAGGCAAGTATTTCATGCAGCCTTGAAGAAATTCTCCAGAAGTTCTTTTGAAATGTATTTGTATTGACCATTTAAGAACCTATCATTGTTGACCTCTAATGGGCTAAAGCATTAGTAGTAGTCAGTAAATTTCTTACAGTCCTTGAAGGACTGACCACAGTTTATACACTCTATTCATTTCTATAGTTGCAAAATACCTTTGCAGGATGCAAGATGCAATGTTATACAATGAAAATTTTCTTTCGTTTTCTTTTTGGCATTTTAGCAAGTATTTATTATGGATCTACTTTGGTGTACTAGGAGCTGAGAAACAATCCTTGCTTTGAAGGAACCTATAATCGCTTTTATTTAGTGCATTTATGTGGTGTTCTCTGTTTCTTTGTATCAATTTATCTAGATAAATGGATATACATGTTGAACTTTGCATTCACACTTCTGTGTTGCTACCTTTCAGGGCAAATCCGATTCTCCCTGCCTGTCTTCACAGTCTCTACATGCACATGAGAGTTCATTCCATTTTCTGTTTCTGTCACTCTCCCTCTACTTCACACTCCCTCATTCTCCTTCTCTCTTCCTTATTGAGTTAAGTGAAAATATATTTTATTTGTTAAATTTGTCAGATTTAGGGGTTCTCTCATCTTAAATTTTAATTTTTATACTTTAATTTTTATTTATTTATTACTATGTAGGAAGCCTTATGTGATATTTTTCCTTTACATGTCAGTGGAATTTGATAGGAAAAAAATTTCTCTATCTTCTGAGCTGACAACTTCCAGATTTTCATATATACATGCATAATGTAATCAAGATTTATGCATAACAATTTTACCTTATTTAATGAAACTCCAACATTCCTCATTCATTGTTATTAGGGGGCACTTTATAATTAGGCCTTAGTTTCAGTCTTAGTTCTAAGTACACAAGGATGAATATTACCAACTTGTTTTCCCTGAAACTTTGCCTTCTTCCAATCTACTTTATCAATTCCCATCATAGCTGTATATTGCTGCAGCTCCCTGTGTCTCTAATGCTGCACAACATGACTGAGTTCTCTCTGTGGGAACCGTCAATCCTTTGTTCTGACATATGCCTTCGCCCTATGCTGTGTGATGGGAGAAGTTTCAAAGCTCTTTTGGCCACAACTCTTCATTTGGAGTTTAAACTGAAACTCCATTGCACGAATTGTACTGCTACCTACAGAATCTGCATCTCAGACATTCCCAATTGTCTTCTTATTGCCACAAAATCCTTACTAACTTCATGCTCAACTCACTCAGTGTGGGCTAAAGTATATACTATAATCCTGAAGTCAGTTCAGTAGGTATTTATGGAATACCCATTCTGTGCCAGATAATCTGATAAGTGTTCAGAAATAAAAAGCAAAGATGGGAACCTTTTTTTAAAAGCACACAATTTTAAAGGAGGGGAAAACATAAATAATCACACGCCAAAAGTTTTAATGCAAGTTTAGAAATACACATAAACAGTTGTATAAAGAGCTGATACAGTTATTAATGGGGACAGTGATCGTCAGTGGGTATTTTGGCACATTCTTAGTAAAGGGAATGGCATTTACAAAAGGAAAAGCAAGGAGGTAAACAGTACATCTTCTCCCAAGAATTACATGAAGCATATGTTATGGATAAGTAAAGAGAGGCTCAGAGAGGTTAAATAAAAGGTGACAGACCTAGTCAATATTAGATTTAGAATTAATACTCAGGTTTATCTGACTCCAGAGTCCATGCTTTTCACATTACTGCCTATAAAACAGAATGTCATTCACTGTCTATATTATACATGTATAGCAGCATGAGGTGGCTTCCTAGTTCCAATTTGGTACCTGTGCTTCCCATATGTTTAACCTAATCTAAACTGGCTCCCTTTTCCCTTAGTCCATTGAAACTGCTTTATGATGTCACCACAAAGTTCCATTTTGACCAATCCACCTCTCCTCATCTGGCTCAACTTCCACGTGGCTTGCAACTCACAATTTCTTCTTTTGGCTTCGGTGACCCTATAAAACCCCTGATTTTCCTCTGACCTCAGCGGCTGCTCTTTTTCTTTTTCAGTCTCCTTTGCTACTTTCTCATCTCCTTCACCTCCTTTAAAGTGCAAGTACCCCTGGCTTGACCATGTATCTTTTTCTACTCTCTATCTACCTTCTATTCCAAAGTGAGTTCATTCCAACACCATGGTTTTAAGCATATACATCCCTGAGTGCCAAAATGATAAAGGAGTGACTAAAAATGTAGGCTCTGTGACAGGCTTCCTGGATTCTAGTCCAGCTTCACTGATTAAATTAAACAAGGTGATTTCAGGTTGCTTAATCTCACTGTGCTCAGCATTCTTACTTCAATCTTAAGATATTAGTAGCTTTTATTATATCCAACTATGTTCCTGACATCTGTACATGAATATCAAACTGGACATGTCCAAAACCGATTTCTGGATCCCCATTCCCTCCCAAGTCTGTTCCTCCCCATCTCAATATACTCATATGTCAAGTCAAAAAAAAATCTAAGAATCAGCCTCGATTCCTTCCCTTTACTGACTCCCAACATCCTATCCATCAGCATGTCCTATCTTCTCTAGCTCCAAAATGTTCTAATTATCTCCAGGTTACTTCACTTCTTTTTTTTTCTCAAATCTGCCATCATCTCTTACTTGGGCAATTTTAACAGCCTCCTGACTGACCTCATATTCACTCTTGCTACAATCTATTTTCCATGTAAGAGTAAGAATTATCTTTTTTAAAAGGTATAGTAGATCACATTTCTCCTGTGCTTAAAGCCTTCAAGTGGCCTCCCACTGAACTTAACATCCAGTCTCCACAGCATGGCCAAGAAAGTCCATAGAAGAGATCCTTCCTCTCCATGCTCATCTGTATCATCCTCCTTGACTCATCACACACAAGCACCACTGGTCTTTCTCTCTTCCTTCCATACCTCACCTTGTACCACTCCAGGACCTTTGCATTTCAGTGGAATGGTCTTCCACATGCAGGGTTATTTTTACCATGGATTCTCTAGTACTTATCGGGCTCTCTGGCACATAGTATGTGTGCAACAAATTTCAGTTTAACTGACTGATGGATTGATGGTTCTTTAAAGTCTGTAAGTCAAGACTTCATTCATTGAATTTATATATTAAGTTCCCCAGGAGAGCTAACTGTGTGGAGGACCCCTGAAGTGAAATATTTTTAAATGTATAGAGTAATGCCTAAGTTATTATTTTAAAAACTGGGATTTTGCACTTACAAGGCAAAATGATCCATGGATATACTTTTAAAATTAGTGGTTTATTGAATAGATGAAACCTGATATTTTCTTAAGTAACTTTGTGAAGTATGGAATTAGACCCAGGTCTCAGGTATAATTACTATTTTTTCAAAGGTAGGGTATGAAAGCTATAGAGCAATACCTGATCCCAGAGAGGCAATGACACAGGCCAATGCCCCCTTGTGGTATTCACATCCTTAACACATGCCTGTCAATATTTCTAACAGCAAACCACTGAAACCATACAAATATTGACGTGAAATTGTTAAATCTACAAGCTTTTACCTATAAAGATTTTTTAAGTAAATCTTTTAAAAATGAATGCTTTAGATGCGTTTTAATCTTTTCTGAATTTTTCTGAATTTAAGATCACATGAAAATAACTTTCCTAAAAGCACAGAACAATTGTTTTATTTGTAACTATGACCATGACTTTCTGTTTGTTTGTTTTTCTTCTCTCACCCTAGTAAATTCCTCTCACTCCCTAACCCTGGAGGTTGACAAGTATCTGAAGAGCCATAAAACATGAGTCTAATAAGTATAATAAATCATTATTTTCACTGGCGTTTTTAAGATTTGGCCTTATCGAGTTTTAACTGATATGTTTTGTAGGTTCTCCTGCTGTTATATGGAAGCAATATAAGTTTAATATTTAGTTACTGATACCTAAAGACACTGTGCTTTACTGAAAGTATGAAAATCTAGAGAGAAAATAGTGTTCTTCAAATAAGTAAGACAAGATTTTAAGCCAAAAAAGCCAGATAATTTTCTAATAAAATTAATCAGAACTTTAAAAGTTCAAAATTTATTAGTGAAATTTTCATACTTTCATTTTATGGTCAAATCCCAGTTGTTTATATTCAAAGAGTTCCCATTATATTTAATACTCCTAAAATCTTCCTAGAGAAATTATCCAAACATATCAGTTCTCTTAAAGGTAGATATTATGCACCTTAATAATTTTAAAACAAAAATTAGAAATCTACTCACTCTGCTCACATATTTAAGTCCCTCGCAATTTTCATTAAAAAAATCATTTATAACAGAGGAAGAAAATGCATACTTTTGAAAGCCATTTCTGACAGGTAAAACAGTGCCAATGTCCAGAAACTTATGAAGATGTACCATGAGTAAAATCATAATGAAGAAACATGTGCATACAAAACATCTAAAGACAAAAATATGGTCTCTATAGCCTGCAGTCATCAACTGCCATAACCCTAACTAATCACTGCACTTCATACATCAAGTTCAGAGGCAGGTAAAGCAATAGATTCGTAAATAAGGAATGGACATGGTGCTAGTGCTTTACAAAGTAAAATGGCCACTTCAATGCATTTTTGTAAAGTGTGCTTATGTTGCTCTCTCTTGGTGAAAAAGTAGTACTGTTCAAATTGATTGTCACTTTTTTTTTTAACTTTTAAAAAAGGTTTTCTTGTTAAGAAAAACAGTCTGTTTTGATACTGCATTTCCAGTGCCATTTGCACAAATGAAAGTGCTAATTGCAAACCTTAGAACAGCTAGAGCTACTTTAAATAATTCTGAGTTTCTAAATTGATGTGAATTAAAAGCCAGTTGGAGCATACACTGAAATGTTTTCACTTATGGATTCCCATGATATTTCGTTTATAATAAACAAGGTACCAAAAAAGATTAAGAGGAGGAGGATACTAACTATATAAGAATTACAGCTTTTGAAAACCGATTTCATCGAAAGAGGGTAAAAATATTGGCAAAGAATCTCCTTAGTACTCTAACCATTTATATATTTGCAGAAACAAGGTATGAACCATTTGAAAAACAAGTTATTGGATATACATAAATAGTAGAAGACTACACATTAAAAAAATCTTGTGGGATTATCGGTTTCAAAATCAGAACCAGTGGTGTACTCGAGCCAGCTGGTAACAGCTCACAAATGCTAGCAATGCACGTATCTTCCCAACTCTTCATTCAGTGACATCATCTTTACAGCTGTAATCTCTCAGGGTGGAAGTATTTGCAGCAGAGAATTGCCAAACATAAATCAAGGTTTTGCTTTTCTTTTTTGTGTATGTTTTTTTGTTTTGTCTTATTTGTTGAGGGCTAGTTGTTAAAATTTACCAGCACACCACCAGAAATGCCAAAAATCATGCCAAAAAGATCTTTCCCTGTGACCAATGACAATGGATATATAATTAACACATTTTTCTAATTGCAGTGCATAAAAACACCAAATAAAGGACTTCTCAAAGGGAAGTCATCGCATACTAAACTGTAAATAGTAATTTTGAAGGTTTCTTGAGATTCACAATATTCTCCCTCTAAATTTAGTATACTACCTTGAAACAAAGGGCATCTTTTCCCTCTCTTTCATTCACTTCTAAATCAAACAATATATAGCATTTACTTATCAGAATAGAAATTATGCCCAATTACCATTTTTCCGTCTCCAAATTGAGAGTATTTTTTGAGTAGGAATTCCTGCTATATCTTTAATCAGTTCTCTGCCTCAGTCAAACAGAACTGAGTAAACTTTGGGAAATTTTTCAACTTATCAAAATACCACATTCAACCAAAGCTAAAGAGTGCTTTGTATGCTTTTGTATCTCAAAAATGAAACTGGATGAATGTTCAATAACATGAGTGAGGACATAAAAAAAAAAGTAAGCAAAAGTTTGTTTAACAAAGACAGGAAAATGAAGTTCCATAAAGAAACCCCTTCATGTGCTCACTGGGTACACTCACCTTTGGAAGGCAAGCTTCAGGGACATTTCAGAATTTTCCTTTCACTTGGAAAATTCCAAATAACTTCAGAGAAACAACCTTAGAAAACAACTGTTTTGGTGATGAAAACATTAGAGTAGGACTTCCTATCTACAAGAAATGGAAACTTAACTTTCAGAATATCACAGTCCTCTGAAGCTCACCTTTGTCTAAAGCACTGAAATGAATTCATAATGCATAGTCCAGTAGCTTGGGTTTGCACTAGGCACAGCTCATTGTGCAGGGACGATTATCAAAGGAAGGTGTGAGTGGTTATTATTCCATTTTGACTAAGCAACCAGAGCCCATTTGAGGATGTTATATCTCAAGGTAACTAACTATTCTGTTGAAGAGCACATAATATTAATTAATTAATGATTACACATAAATAATGGAAAGAGACTAATTGAGCAATGGTTCAGCTAAATAGATCCAACAATGTCACTAGCAGTGACAACACAGCTGAGAAACACATAAACACTACCAGACATCTAGGGCAGAAATAGTCTTTTAAATTAATCTTTCCATGTATCTCCTCAAAATGAAAACCAATAACAAAAGCATATTTTTGATGAAAAGAGGTTAGAGAAGATAAATCATTGAAACAGCAAGCGTTGCCCCTTTATCACTAAAACCTCAGAATAAAAAAAGATATCTGATGATGTAAGACTTTTTTTCTAATATTATTGACAGAAGGACAGAAAGATCATCGGGTTGGTAATAGAGAGAAAGAATTATCACAGCAAAGAACAATCAATGGGGAGGCAATTTTCAATATTACATGTCATTAAGTTGAAGATATATGAAAACCAGTCTCAAATACAACAGATCATCAGAATCTTTCATGAAATCAAATAATAAAAATGACTTTTTAAAAATTGCACCAAATCAACAAGGTATTCATTTGCAAAATATAAACCTCATCTTTGGGGCAGCTATTTTGAAAGTTCTCCATCTTAAGGAATTAAAATGAGACATCATTTCATTAATGACTTGAGAAATGCACAAGTAAGTCTATACAGCAATCCTATGAGTACTATTATTATTCTAATTTTACAGATGAGGAAAGTAAGAGTGTATTAAGTCACAAAGTCAAACCATTAATTAATAAGTGACTCCTAAATTCACACTCTCAGGTATTACATTGTACTCCTCTTGATGTTTGGATGTAAACAAAACTTAGGAAATCCAGGAGTCCTTTCTAAAGGTTTTCATCTTGAGTTTCCCACCACACCCCACCCCCACTTTCTACTATATACCTCTCTGTGCAGGGCACAACAGTAGGCATGTAATTCTGTTAAGCAGACACCCATTATTCCTGAGCTAAAGGGCCATTCCATCTGGGAACCAGAGACAGACTTTCTTGTTATGTAGAGATGTTCTATGCTAACAATAATAGAACATTTTGTAGAATTCCTTACACATACCTCTACTATCTAACCCTATTAAATTTCACGGTAATTATTTTTTTAGATGGCATATCTTGTACTAGAAATTCAACTCATGGAAAGCAAGGATATGACTTTAGTAATTTTGTTTTTCTGGTATCTAGCATATTTCCTAGCATATAGCTGATATTAGATATATGTTTATTAAAACAAAATTGTGTGTCATAGCCAAAGAAAGCCAGTTTGAAAGCAATAATTTTAGCTTGCATATTAGTTTTTTTTTTCCTCACACTAAATAAAGTTTTACTCTAAAGAAAAAAAAATTTAGATGGTTCCTTGACTCCTCTCCTTCATTTATTCTCTATATAAAACCAGATCAGAAAGTGCAAAAGATTCTTTCTCAGATATGTCTCTTGACTCTGGATGGTTCCCACTCGGCCTCAGTTTAGCCCTCGTCCTAACCTGCTGGGCTCCGGGGTCCATGCTGCCGTCCCTGGCATGGCCCCTCACAACCCCAGTCTTTCTCTACGTTTCCACAGGACCAACACAGCCATTCCATAAAGGGCATCTCTTAGATCTCATTCCCTGGCTTAAGAAAATGTCCATCATTTGCACCATGGAAGGTCTAAAATCCAAACTGGCTCAGAGGATTTTGTGATTTGGTGCCAACCTACCTCTCACTATCCACCCTCACCCAGACCTAGGCTCAGCCAAGCTGAGCTGCTGCGTTCCATGAATAAATCGGGCTCTCTTGCCGCTAATGCTTTGCATATTCCCTGTGTCTGGAACTCTCTTTTTTGCAGTTGAAATCCTGCTCATATATCAAGACTCAACTCAAATCTCTCTTTTGACACTTTTTCTGGCCCTCACACACATATATAGTCATGCTTCCTTCTCTACTCCCACCAACACTTGTGTCTCAGCTGCACTACTTGTCTGCACTCGTATTATCTAGTAGCACACGTCTCTCCCCACCTGGAGTGAGAACGCAGCAAAACAGGGCCCGGCAGGAAGTCGGCCCCGTGCTTATGGTGCTCAGAACTGATTATTTTCACGTTAAGCATGCCTTGGTGAGCAAAACTCATTGTCAATTAAAATATTTCATTTGTTATCATTTTTCTCATACCTTTTTGTTTCAGGAAAGATGTGCACGTGGTAATTCTATGATGCTTGTACGTAGCATTTCCTAAGAACAAACACCTAACAAATGCTTTTTATAAATTGCTTAATCTTCCCTTCTATTCCCAATGTCTATTCAGAGATCTCAGTGGTTAGAGGAGCTTCTTGGGAGTTGAACAACTACATGGTCCCTTAGCTTGAGGCCTGGAGCTAGATTGCAAGGCCTGAAAAGATTTTTCAACATAATTGTGTTTCTCTGGGGATGGTGAAGAAAGGCATCACTTGGAAATAAAAATAACAACAAACATGCATTGGAAGGAGGTGCCAAGCTGAGCACTTTACATGGAATAGCTCACTTCCCACACAGTGCTGCTGGAAAAGGCCTACACTAATGTCAATACACTAAGGCTTGGAGAGCGTGACTTTCCTAAGGTACTCTGGGGATTGAAGCCCAGGCTGTCTGGCACCTCAAGGCATCCTTTAACCACCTCTTTACTTAATTGGGAATGACAGAATCTACAGGTTTTTGGGTTTTCTCTAAAATTCCTGGCTGTGTATATAATTTTTAACTTACTATAAGATCTTGAGCCTGGAGAATCACCTGGACAGGAAAAGCAAGACTGAACAGGTGCCACTGAATTCACCGTCTTACCCATGACCAGCACCCCCCCACCGTTCTCTACTTTTCCTTCCCCCACCTGGTACCTCCAGGCCGGGTCTGCATGACTGAGGCCCGCACTGCCATGCCCCAGCGGCACTCGGGGGCAAGCCCTGGCTGTGGAGGAAGAGCTGGGTGTTCTCTCCCCAAGTGCTCCCGGGTAGGTGGCCCCAGGCCCATTGCTTTTACCAGAGGAGGGCCTAAGGAAGTTGTCCCACCCAAGCACAGCTTTCCCAGTGACTACCCAAGGCCGGGACTCTGGATGGCATGATTCTACTCAGTGAGTCTATGTATGTCATCCTTTAGATCCATGTTGGGGCTAAGATGGTGACACTATGAAACTGAACATTCCTTGTGGCCACACCAGGGAACGGCACCTTTTCAAGACTCAACTTTACTTCTGTGAGTCCCTCCTCTAACCCAACCCTCATTGGAAATGGACACAATCCAGGGACACATGCAGAAAGCCAGGAATCCCATAGAGAGAGAGCATCCATTCTCTCCCCTTGGGAAGGCGAGTCAGAGCAAGACGTGCAAACCAGGACACCCCTGTAGCCAGGAAGCTTGCCCCATCTGCACCTGCAGCACTCAGTACCAATGAGGGGAAAGGTGGAGAGAGCACACCTGAAGGACAACTTCTCTATGTGTCTATCACCCCCTAGGAACTCTTTGAGCTGTCTCAGTCATGTTTGTATCCCCAGTGCCAGTCAGAGTGCCTATAACTTAGTGCATAATCAAAGTGGTTATTGAATGAACAAAGATGATTCCCAGCTGGTAAAAGGTTTCCTTAGTCCCATTCTTATAGAACATGAAGCCCAATGCTGCCCCACCAGTCTTAGAATCACAAAGTAGGATCTTCTGATCACTGGTGAGATATTTTTTTATATATAAGGGGGAAATTAAGAAATTTTACTCAAGAAACTAGTGCTTCCTATTTTCCTCACAGCAAAAGCTTCATTTGAACTAAGGTAGTATTTATTTTTAGGAAATTAAGATGCTGTCACCCGCACCTAGTTCATAGCCAAACCATGATTGGAACCCCATATCTGTTTCTTATCGCAGTGTATTTTCTATTACTTAAGAAAAATAAGCAATAAAGAAGGTGAGAGGTCATTAACTAAGGAAGCTACTAGAGACTCCAATCGTTTTTTATGGAACTTCTTTTTATTTTCCCAAAGCCTTAAGACTCCTTGGTAAAGTATTATGATGCTGTGCAGCCTTTTAGGAATCAGTCATCCCCCATCTAATGATTAAGGGCTTAGGTCAGATCTCCAAACTGCTGTAAAAATACCTAGTATGTGTAGGAAGAAGAAGCAAAATCAACATTAGAACATTTTGGGTGTTGATTCACCAGAACACATTTTCTCAAGTGATTTCCAAGTAGTAACAGAACATGGAATAGTTGCAACAATTTACCTGCTACACAGAGAAATGGGACCCTATAATGGGAGACAAATTGCTAAAAAAAAAAAAAAAAAGTTAGACCAAAAGTGTGACTAATAATGCAGAAGTGGAATTCTCCTTTGATCTCTCCTAAACATTTAAAAAAAAAGGCAACGATTTACTTAGCATTTTTAAAGAGTGAGACTAACGTGGCAATGCTTCATATGTAACAAAGAGGAGCTGAATGCGATGAATGTGGAACCTTAGAAAAATAAGGTCAGGAAAAAATTAAAAATTCAAAAAGCAAATACAAATCACATTTGCTGAGAAACCTGAAGCTAAAAAATACAAAATCAGGCTAATTTCTGGGGAATCTATTTATTCTTTATTTGTAATACATGCTTTATGACAACAAACCAATTGCCTCACTTTGGGAAGAGTAAAAAACAATGGAATTAGCTAAATTTGTTTATTTTTAAAAATCCCTTCAATTTCTTCCCCAAATTTGAGTTTTCCTTTATACTTTTCACATTACGATGTAGAACATTTACTGAACAAATACCAATTTAACTAAAATGATATTAGGTTTTGATGATCTACCTATCTTTAGCCTAAGGACTAAGTGATTTTCTGAATTCACATTTTCATCATTTTAATGAAAATGAAGTAATACGCTAAAGTGGTATTTTCTTAGATTGTATAGAGGTTTATATGCTCTACATTTTCACATATACTGTGTCCTATCTTTTTCTTCCAAACCAGATATGTTATGAATATGCAGATATAGTAACATTTTTACTGCTAATAGCACACTGCAGGTTTAAAATATGAATTTTGTTATGCTTCCTGATTTTTTAAAAGTTACCTTATTCTAACATTGACAACTGCACAGCTGTAATAGAGCAAAGTTGACTGAGTATACATGGTTTTGTTACCATCCTTGAAAGTTTTCATCACAACAGCATCAGTTTAATATATAAAGGGGGTTTAAGTCCATTTGCTCCTTTTATTAGGACAAGAGTTGGAATTTGCTTATTCTCACTGTATGTTTCCAGTACTACATTGAATATTGAAAACTGCCTTGATATAACTTTACAAACATAGCAAATATCCATTTCTGTGCAATATACTTTCCAAGTCCACATTTCCGTATGTTTGGTAACTACATAATTTAGATAGTTTAGATTAGGCCACAATAGTACCATTCAGTATGTTACTACCTAAATATATTGAATAGTAGTATAGATAGTATATTTTTGAAGAGGAAGATTAATTTAGCAATATTTCATACATGACAAACAAAAATTCTTGAGGCTTACAAAGTGCCTAGCATATTGTCTCAGGAAAACATAGACACAGATAAAATATGACTCAATAAAGACTGTTTCCCATAATTAATATGAGAAAAATTACATAAACCCTAGCTTTGAAAGAAATATGTCAGGCCCAAACAGACCTTTTTGTTTAAGATACTTTCAGATGGACAGCAGGTGCTTCTGTATATATTGTGTGTTATTATACAAAGCTATTATCCTCCGCTGATGGATACAGTTAGAACTGTCATTAAAAACAAGCTTTTATCAAAGAGGACCCAATAAATCATTCACATCTTTTCATCAGGGCTTGGACCATGTTCTAATCAAATTCTTAAGCATTTTTACATTATTTTACATGTCATGATTATGTTGCAAATGTCTAATATAACTCACGTTTATCATTAAGGTGACCTACCTATGGCAGTCCTTCCTGGCTTCAAGGCAACCCTGCTGAAACTTTGCTTCAGATATTCCTTTAAAAATGGCAAAATTCTCAAGTGACAAGTACAAGTACATTCTCTCCTACATTCTCTCGTGCAACACTAGATTTAATTGTCAGTGTTCATAATTATATCATCAATGTGTATTTGATAAATAAAAACATTGAATGAATTGGTTTAGTTTGGAGGTTCCCAAAATTTAGTCAATAGAAGACCAGTCCTAGGAGATGCATTGCAATAAAACAAGGTACCATGGTAGAACTGGTTTAGGAAATGACACATGTCCTTGTTCCTTTCTGGAGACTCTCAATGTATGTTAGGATTCTAAATCCTCTGAGAGGTCCTGTAGAGAAATACAATTTTTATACCCATTGTTTCCCAAACTTTCCTGACCATTGCAATGTGCTTTGTTGTCAGGATACTCTTTAAGTACATGATGAATGATCATTAAGAGTTTATTGTCTTCAAATTAGCTTGAAGACCTTTTCTCTTACTCTACAAAAGAGCTAAATGTTTATTTTGTTTTAGGATAATTACTTTGTAATTTTTTAAAGAGACTTTCAGTCATTTAATTAAACGAAATACAAATATTTCTCATAAATTATTTGATAAAAGGGGGAGATGGCAAACTACCCAAATTGGCATCCTATTTATCTATCACTAAATAAAAATCAAAGAATTCAACTTTCAAAGCTTTTTTAGAATATTTCAACTGTATAAAGTCAATAGTGAATTTTTAAAAATACATTTTAACTGTCAACATTTATACCATTTGATTGTCAATTCCAAAAAGCAAGGCATACATGCATTAAAGTTCATATATGACAGGAATTTTATTCCAGTGCTTTCTTTCCTGAAGGGAAAAATTTCTTAAGTCTTTAAATATAATTATCTTAAAGAATAATGGTATGAATGCAGTAAGACTAAGATATGATGCTTACTGAGGCTTAGTATGCAAAGCTTTAACAATGATAAAATTTTAAGTTCCTTAAAAGATGAACTTCATACCTGAGATGCTCGACATTATTCTAATCAGATTAGTAGTACTGTTATAATCCATGAGGCTAGAAAGAAAGATACAAAAGTGTCATTTCTAAATTTTAGAACAGTCTGCCTTCCAGCTAACTAAGAAAGAAGGGAACTAACACCAATTTTGTTTACTTGACCTGACTTTAATAGCAGGTAAAGTTATCCCCATAGTGCTATTGCTGTCTGTACAGCTGAAGAAAATTACTATAAAAACATATCTCATCACCCTGAAAGCTTAATTGGAAGCCGATCTCTTCTACCACTAAAAACAGTGTGTGTGTACAACAGAAATAATCATATGATGACATATTGTAACTTTATGTTAAACATTTTTTTATTATAGTTAACATGTCTGAGTAATTGAAATGACTTCACCATACAGAAAACACATGCTACAGCATGACAATGCAATGCTAATTGCACATTCTGTTGACATTTTAAGCATATTTTCTGTAACAACATTTGCATTTATAGATAGATAGTAAAGCACATGGGGATAATCTGAGTCATGATTCATGTTAGCAAATATATTGCTTTCAAATTAATCCTCAAAACCAGAATCTTCAGCAAATCCATTAATATTTGGATGTTGTAGATATACAGTAGCTACTGTATAAACCTACTAGGCTCAGGACTAAAAAGTGTCAATGTTAGCCTTTAAAGAAAAATATTAGCAAATCTGATTACTTTTATAAGACACATCTTACTTTAGGAAATATTACTCCATGGAATGATATCTTTACCAATAGTTCTCAATTTAGTAGGTGGGTATAAAATAAAAGCTTGATGTGGCTTTCTTCAGGTAATACAGCCTAGCTAATGCAGAATGTCACAAATACCTTCCCGTCAATATACCATATATCCTTTCTGACAAGGCATAAACAAACAAAAAAACATACCAAAAAAGGGCAACAATCTCAAAGTGTGCAATAAGTTTTAATATACCATTTTGTTGCTTGCAAAATTATCTTTGTAACCATATATCTTGGATCACATGGATCCAGACAATTAATGCTTTTTAAGCATTAAGGCCTGATATTGATCCTTAAAAGACTTAGCAGATGGAATGAGGTAAAATTTTAAAATCATAAAATTCAAAGAAAACCAATGTTTAATAGATACAGATTTCTCTCTTTTTTTTACTGTTTATGTAAAAGTCAAAACTTAAAAGGGAGCTTAAGAGGTTTTAAAAAATAAGACAAAGCAGGAGGAGGAATAGAATTTTGATCAGTAATATATTTTCAAAATTTTAATTTATTCATAAGTCAACATCAGCCTAAATTAATTAGACAGTCCTTGAAAACTTGAATTTCTCAACTTAAAAGAAAAAAAATCATTTCCACAGTAACACAACTGTATAGTTATATATTTTTTATTGTTTAAATCTTAGAGCTAAGTAAACTGAGGCTCAAAATGTAAATTTAGCATTATAGAACAAAAAAGGAAATTATTTTGTCACCCATTTGAGGTATTTATTATTTCTTAAAGAATATACTTTAATAAAGAATCAATGCTTTATAGAAAATCAGAACCAATAGAGCGTATACAACTACAATTTCTTGGTCTTTTGAAAAGGTCATGTGTATGATTAGATTTAAAGAAAAATTTTAAATGGAATGACTTTGACATGGTAAAGAAGAAAGCATTTAGATTTATATATTAAAATGCCTGAAAATTTGTTAGATAATAAAAAGCCATAGTCTCATATTTACCAGATTATTAAAAGAATTAAAATGAAATTCTTCTCTTGATGTCTAGAAGTCACTATAATCTGGCTGTGTATAGGTAGAAGATGAAAAGAAGGTTGGGGTCTTTTTTTTGGTTTGGTTTTGGTTTTGGTTTTGGTTTTAGTTTAGGGAGGAAGAACTGGTGAAAACTTTTAAAAGTTTTTTTAAACCTGACGTAGACGTGAAAATGTTTCTATACATCTTTGTATTTTATAGGTTAATAGAATATCAGGGATATTCAGCCGTGTTCTAGGCAGAGGTTGCTGTTGCCATTTCCCTATATTTGATCCTGGTTTAATCTCATTTTTATATACACAAGGTAAATGAGATGCTAGTAAAACAAAATTTTATGCTAGTAAAAACTATCAAAATATGAATCACAATAGTTCCTTCAATGGATTACATGAAGCAAATATAACTTATTGAGAATGCTGAGTTATTAAAATAAGATGAAAACTAATTTGCAGTCACATATGATAGTCATAAGTGATGATTCAAAATGAAAAGGTTGCCTCTTATGTAATTCTGGAAATCATTCTAAATTGAAACAATTCTGGAAAGTAATCCAATCTCAGACTTATAGAATGAACAGGGGTTTTTGTTTTTGTTTTTGTTTTTTCCTATAATAGAATGAAAATATGCTTTCATTGTAAGAAACCAAATGCCCATATTAAAAACCCCTGGTGAGACTGAGTTGCTTCTAGAGTTTTTCAGATAAAGCTATTTTTACTCCTAGAAAAGAGAAATTTAGTCCCGTATAATCATGTATACATTTCCATCCTACGAATAAGGAATTTATAATAAAAAGGACTGTTTTATGCCTCTAAAACATACCTTTGGCCTCTAGAGACTTGCACATTTTATTATAGTATCTCCTCTTAGTTGCTCATTAGGGAATAAGCACTATAGTAGCTATAATCCACAAAATATCAGGTAGTATATATAAGTAATGAGGACATGGCTTTTATTCACAATGTCATCATACCAGACTAGATTGTTATAAATAGGCAAATGTTGGCAATAAAATTCTAGTGCTCACAATAAGGCCACATTCATGTGGCTAGAGAAATGAAATTCATTCAATTAGTTTGCCTATCTTTAAGTTTACTCTAAGGGAGGTTTTTGGGAGGTGGAGAGGTTCTCCCCATGTTGGAAATTATTTTTTGTTTTAAATTAGTTTTCACTCATGTACAACTAAGGACAAAGTTTCCAAAGCATGTACTCTAGCAAATTAAGTAACTGTGTGTGATTTTAACTAATACAAGAGCATGGCTAGCAAACTGGGTTGATATTTAATTGACAACTAGAAGTTGCATCTCATTCAGGGTCATTTATTTCAAAGAAAACGGATACAAATATTCCATGAAAAGGCTTACTTCTTCATGAACTTCTTATAGTGATTCTGTGATATCCCAATGTTCACAGTGCTTATTTTAAGAAATCTATAATAAAGGATTAAAGAATTCAGGAAATGGGGAGCCATAAAGAATAATAACTACTTGGTAATTTTCTTCATTCTGGCATGTTTATCCTCTTTTTTCACAAAGACAAAAGCAAATTCTTCTCTGGCTGCATCCAGCAAGGAAAAATATCTACTTGAATGTAGATATTGGATAGTTATAAGGAATCAAGTACCCAGCAATAATTTAGAGAAGAAACCAATTATTTTGGCCCAACACTGACTCAGAATATAGCCTTAAAAGCAAAATAAATCTAACTTACAACTTTGAGTTGCCAATTATCCAGCTTGTGAATTAAACCAGGCCAGTTTGCCTCTCTCAGTTCTCCTTCTGCTTTGGGGCCATTTTTGGATTTACTGAAAATTGTTTTTGGGATACTCAAAGGAGGTAAAACATTCATGAATTTTGCAAACAATTAGCATCTGTGAAAAAATAAAACTGTTGGGGGAAGAGGTTTACATGAATTGCTAAAAGGCAGATACTGCATTTTCTGAGAATTTCAATATCAATGATAGTTCTGTTTATATTTTTATGGAAAACTAGAAGTTCCATGCTGTTTCTGAAACTGTAAGCAAGAAAAGTATGCTATGAACCTTACACCTAGTAACTTTGAACAGGGAGGAAACTTTATAATCTATTTTGATTTAAAAAAAAAAAACAACTCAGGGGTATACTGATTACTAATCATATCTAATAATCAGATTCTTCTATTTGCAATATTATATTATTTTCTGTGCTGCAGTGTGAAACTACTGTATTAGATCTTGCAGTGCAGTTGGTCTCAACAATGAGAGACTGTGAGACATTATCCTGTAATATCCAAGTTAGCTTGAAATGTCAGCTCTTGCTTATGCAGAACAGATGAGGTTATATTTGACTGTGTCTACCCACTGAAGACACCCTTTCCAAGCAAAAATGACTGGTATGAGACACAAAAATCATATGGAAGGATTTTGTCATTAACATTATTTCTGTTTCTTTATGTGACTCTCAATGGAAAGTAAAAATAAAAGCTTGTTTGTGGTTTATTTTTAACCCACTGGATTGTCTTCCATTTTAAACCATGATATGATCTTACCAGAGCCTTACTGAAAATATACAATGGCACAAGTAGCTAAACTTCCACATGGAGGCATACAGATATTGGAAAATCAGGTTGGAATTTTATAGTACTTTATAATGTACTATAGAAATAATAAGCCATTTTATACTTAATTCTATCATCAAGCATCATCAGGCTTCTTTATCTTTTTTTTTTCCTTTTACATGGCTACTATATATAAGAGAATTCATAAGGTATTACACTATTATGCTTTTTTAAAATCAAAAGGCATATTATCTAGAAAATAATTTTAACACTGTAATAGACTCCTTAAGATCAATTTTGTTTTATATACTCTGCAACAAAAATAACATTTCTAGTAGGAAGAAGTTAATTATAAACCTAGCAAATTCTAAACATTCACATATTTGTGTAAACAATTTTAACAGGGTTTATTATACTTCCAGAAAGGTTAAATCTTATATTCACTTTTCTTCTAATTCTTCTTTCATACATTATAATAAATATATATATTATTTGAGTGCATGTGTGTATATATTTTCACATATATATGTCATATATACATAAACCAGCACTTAATGGTCACTTTCTTTGCATGTTTAAATTGAAAAAATTAATTGCCATTATGCATAAATTCATGGCAATCTTCCCTTCTTTCTCACAAATGGCCATATCGGGGTGTAAACAAAACATTGGAGCGCGTCAATCCAGGTGAATTGTATTTCAAGTTGTAGGCTGGTGTTCTCATGAAGAACTGTGTACTTCCTGGTAGTAAATACCTAAAAATAACAGTTAAAAAATTAGATTTTAACAAAGAAGTTAGTACTAACATCTCTCACTAAATGGTTATAGGGTTAGTCATTTATATATTCTGCATGAGAAATGATACTATAACAATAATATAATCCACATAAAAAAGATATCCTCCCCCAGAAGTGAGGTTAGAGCCTCACCCAAGGAGTTGAACATAGATGTAACATATGATATTTGTTTCCCAAGACATCCCATAAAGAGCCATTGTACTCACATGCTATTTAACAGTTTATGTGGCTCATGTTAATTTGGAACTCATCAGTGATTTCTGTAAGTAATTTGTAGAGCCAGTAGAACATTTCTTAAAAACACATGATATGAGAATTTGGCTAACCACATTAACAATAATTGTTTGTTTCAAGGATGTTGGAACCACTGATTAAATTTAATAATATTTCATTGATGCATTATGAGGATAGGTAATCTAAAAAAAAAAAGTTAAAGATTAACATTCATAACTGGATTACAAATTTTATATTCTTAGTCCACATAGGTCTTATGATTACAAAACACCATAAGCAACAGCCATGATTACAGGACGCACATAACTGTTTCAGCCAAATGTATATCAGAAAACATATTTTTTCCAGAGTTTAGAAGACAATATAGTGTCTACACTCTATATATTAACACCCACATCAGAGCCTCAGGGCACCATCCTGCCCACAAACCATTAATACTCCTTTATGAAATGTATGAATATTCACACTAAATAGGGGTAAAGACTATTGAATAACTGCATATTAATTATGATCAGATTTGTCAATAAGTGGATTTACTATATTTTTAAGCATTCAGAGCTCTGGGAATTAGCAATTGCAAACAAGAGAATGTGACCCTGTACAATTTATTGCCTGGAGAGAAATGGTCAAGGAAATGAGCAAATGCAAATAAGCATCACTATTAAAGTGTAAGGACTGGTAATGATGAGAAGGACAGGCTATAAAGTCAAAGATATCTATGAGGAATTTCCAAGAATAGAAGTAGCAGCAAAAGAGGATTTGTAATTAGCAGTTGTCTTGGAAAAAATGGTACAATTTCAAATCATTTATTTTATTCTCTTCACTTGAGATTAGAGTTCTCCAGCAACAGTATCATACTTCTATGAATATACAAAGAAATTAAGGACCATGGGCATTATTAGCTACCTGTTCAATATTTAATAATATTAATAACTACTGCACCTCTATGTCAATGGAAAATTACATTTATACAATTACATAGTTGTTATATGAATTTTATTAGAATATGAATTCATTATAATCAAACTGTATACAACATTCAGATTCAAATGGCAGAATTTTCCATAATATTCACAACATCATTTCATCATGAAATACCTAATATCATTCTTTAAATCTATCACCTAATACCACAAACTATAAATAATTGCTCAAATCATTAAGTTAATAGAGCAGTAAAATAATATACAACATCCAAATTAAATCAAAGTTGCATAATGGGTGATGAATAATGAAACAACTGATTTCTCACATCACAGATTCTATAAATTATTTTCTTAATATTGCTAGGATAATTTATATGGATTAATTATGATGTCAAGAGCTGGTAGGGTTGTGATGATTAATCTGATAGCTTCTGCCATGAATAGGCAACCTTCCTAAGTAGGGCAGAAGTACAAAAGAAAATGATATGTTGGATCAAAATCCACAATTTTGTTTTAGGTGAGAGTTATGCTCTTCTTTATTTACAATGCCCTCTGATTATATCAATAATTATCTTCGTAAACCAACCTCTTTTAACTTTCTGCAAAGAATCTCTAAGCAATGGTTGCTATTGACATGACGATAATACTCACATAATCTTTTGAGTTGAAGATTTCCATTTCACAGATGAAAAATAAAAGCAAAAAGTCCAAGACTACAGCTAACTTACACGATTTTATTTAACAACTACTTAGTGTTTTCTGTGCGCCAAGTAACATCCTAACTGCTTTACAAATATTAATTCATTTAGCTCTTATAACAATTCTATGAAGCAGGTATTATTATCGCTCTATTAAACAGATGAATGAACTGCCTTAACACAACCACGTAGCTAGTAAATGGCAGAGCTGAGATTCAAATCCATGCAGACTAGCTCTAGAATCATACTAACACTTCTGCATATCAACCACAAGTTTAACAAATTTTAAAACAAATGAACAAAATTATTATACATTTTTTCAGAGATATGAACTATAAAATAACCCAAAAAGTAGAAAAATTCCACAAACTTCACAGAAGCTGAAAAAAACTAAAATGAAACTTCTTTTAAGACCTAAAAAGAAAAAGAAGTTCAGCACAAACTAAAAAAAGAATATGAAATCACATTGGAAGAAGCGCGTTGCTTTCTTCAAGCATGGCTATGGGATATTTTAATGCATTATAGAGAAGCACAATAGATTATTTTGCCCTAATATATTCATTAATACCTCTTGGGAGATCTGCACCAGCTCATTCTAAGATTACTTTTGAAATGTTCTTTGCAATGAAGTTAAATAATACAATCTGATTTTTTAGTAGGAATGATATCTTTGGTAAGTGGATTTATAGACTATATCTAAAGAGCTTGTGTTAAAGCACCACAAATTGTGAAAAGTTTACAGCTTTATTTTTAGCTTAGCTTACTCCTGATGTACAAAAATAGCTAACTCATAGCTAACTTGTGCCAAGGAGAAATACCTCATATAATCCCTGTGCACACACATCCTCACTGTTCATCCTTGAGACTGTGGGCACATCTCCATTCTTCATCATATAGCTATAAAACATGCACATGTCTAATTCTCAATTGCCATAGAATCAGTTGGTCTGTCAGGCAGTCATTATTATGGAGGAACTCTAGAACACAATTCATTTAAACACTGGTGGGGAATTATCCTTGAAAACGTAGGCTACCCAGCCTTCTGGGATCTTCTTGGAGTAAAATCAGGAATTCTAACTCCCCCTCTCCACCCTCCCTGACCCTCAAATAAGATCAGTTTCCTGTCTTAGAGAACACAAGGTATATAAACTTCACCAGAATATTTGTCCTGGGGTTTTAACTTTGATTTTGGGGAAAAAAAAGACCTAGTTTCAAGCCCCATCTCTGTTACTTACTATACTAGCAATATGGATTTGGACAAGTTACTCAAATTTTTAGGTCTCAGTTTTCTTATTTGTGAAAAGAAAAAAATAGTCCAGAAATTTCTGCCAAGTCTTTTTCATACAGTATAGAGCCATGGAAATAATGTACATAGGTGAAATATTATTATTTATGTAGTATGAATATCAGTCCCACTAACAAGCTGTCCCTGTTACGAGACAGATGTATCAGGATATCTTAGCCTAAAGCCATTTATGATACTGTGTATTTAATTCAGCTTTTAAAACTTTTACATGGTGAAATGTAGCATACGTTCAGAGAAGTACATAAAACATAAATATGTGGCTTAATGAATATTATAAAGTGATTACTTGTAGGGGGTGCAAGGGTAGTTCAGTGGTAAAATTCTCACGTGCCATGTGGGAGACCCGGGTTCGATTCCTGGGCAATGCACTTCCCAAAAAAAAATTTGTGATAAATGGCGCTGAAATAATGGGATAGTCATGTGGAGAAAGAATGAAATGGGACCCCCACCACACAGCATACAAAAAAAGTGATTACGTGTATAACAACAATCTAGGTTAAGAAATTCAACATTTCTAGTCTAAGAGCCCTGGTTATAGTACCGTTCTGCTACATAAAGTTAACCACTGTCCTGATTTTTATGGGTATTATTTTGTTTTTCTTTATGGTTTACCACCTAATTCTACATTCTTTAAAGACAATAATTTCGTTTTGCCTATTTTGATTTTTAAATAAATGCAATAAGTATGTATTCCTTTGTGTCTGGTTTCTTTTGCTCAACCATAATTTGTGAGCCTCATCCATAAGGCTATGTGTAGGTGCAACTTGTTCATTTTCATTATTGTTTTGTACATTATAGGACTATTCAAAAAATGTATCCATTCTTCTATCGATGGATATCTGGATTGTTTCCAATTTTTAGCTATTATGAGTAAATACTATTATGATCTCTCTAATATGGGTCTCAACGCATATGTGCACACATTTCTGTTGAGAACTTACTGGGAATTGAATAGCTGTGGAAAGTGTATTCTTTAATACATAATGCCAGGGGGTGCAAGGGTAGTTCAGTGGTAGAATTCTTGCCTGCCATGCAGAAGACCCGGGTTCGATTACCAGCCCATGCACTTCCCAAACAAACATGCAAACAAACAAGAAACCAAACAAGAATTCAACAAATGGTGCTGCAATAAGGGGATACTCACATGGAAAAAGAATGTAATGTGACCCCCCACCATACAGCATACAAAAAAAACATAATGCCAAACTGTTTTTAAAAGGTGCCAATTTTCACTATTTCTAGCAATGTAAGAGTTCCTATTATTCTACATTGTCATCAACTTTTGTTATGCAATGATAGTTATGCAGTATCTTTGTGATTTTCATTTTCATTTCTGTTATTATTAATGAGTTTAAACAATATTTTACGTATTTAAAATAATTGGCCTTTTTTTTTAACTCTTTTTGAAGGGCCTCTTCAACTGTCTTTCCTATTTTTCTATTGAGTGGCCTGTTCTTTTCTTAGACATTTGTAGGTGTTCTTACATAATTGTACAGAATCCTTCTTCTAGTCTGTGGTTTGAATTTTTAGCCTCCTAATGGGCTCTTCTGATGAACACATGCTCTTAATTTTAACATAGTCAAATTTATTCATCTTTTCAGTTATGATCAGCATTTGGGGGGCCTATTTTTAAAATCTTTGCATATCTATAGGTAATAAAAATATTTTCCTATATTATCTTATGAAATATTTAGCTTTGTGTTTTATACTTTTACATTCAATTTACTTGGAAATGATTTTTTTATATGGTGCAAGCAGAGTCAATTTTTTTTCTTCTCTTTTTTTTTAAATTTGGAAATCCTCTTGTCCTAGCACCATTTATTGAAACTAACATTCTTTTTCTCATTTGTCATAGATTAAGTTTTCATATATATCGGGGACTGTTTATGGCTTTTTTGAATGGTACCAAAGTTTATTTATCTATCCTCTTACCAATATTACACTATCATAATTTATTTTAGCTTTATTATAAGTCTCAGGGCACTGTAGTTAATAAGTCCTATTATCTTATTGTTCTATTTCAGATTGTTGTATCTATTCTTTGCCCTTTGCTTTTCTGTAAAAATACCAGAATCAACTTTGATCAAGTGCTACCCCCACCCCCCAAAAATGGGAATCTGGAATTATTACAATTACACTGAATTAATAGATATATAGAACTATTTGAGAAAGAATTGACATCTTTATAAAATGATTCCAATGTATTAATAAGGTATATCTTTCTATTTCTCTATCTTCCTTCATTAAGGTCTTATACAGTTTTTGTTAGATTTAGTCCTAAGAATTGTATTTTTTGATGCTTTTGAAAAATTACAGCTTATCTAAAATTTCAAATTCGGGCTGTATACAGAAAAACAGAATGTTTTTTTTATATTGGCCTTGATTTCATGAACATTGTTAAACTTTATAATTCATCTACAGATTCTATGAACACAATCCTATCCACTAGTAATAAGTTTTAGCTGTTTTTTATTTTTAACCCTAATGCCTTTTATTTCTTTTGCTTGCCTTGCTGAAATGGCTAAGACCTCCAGTATAATGCACAATAGAAGTGGTAATAGACAATCTTGTCTTGTTCCTATCTCAAAGGGAAAGCCTTCAATATTTCACCATTAAATATGTTTACTGTAAACTTTTTGCACTTGACTTTTATTAGATTAAGGGAGTTCCTTTTCTTTCTAGCTTGTTCGACATTTTTTAATCACTAACATATTGAATTTTATCAAGGGATTTATCCTTATCTTTTGATCTTTTATTCGATTACTATAGCAAATTACACTGATCACTCTTTAACATCATTGCACCTTTAAATTGCAGCAATAAACAGAAGTCATTCATGATTATATTGCCCTATCTAAAAATTGCTAGGCTCATTTTACTAATATTTTTTCTAGATTTTTTGCATCTATGCTCAGGAGTGAGATTGAACTGTCATTTTCTTTTATAATAATGTCCTGGTCAGGTTTTGTTATCAAAGTTATGGTTGCCTCCTAAAAATGTTGGACAGTGTTCCCTCCTTTCCTGTTTTCTGGATGAGTTTGTACACAATTGTTAAAACTGGCTAGTGAAGCCATGTGACCTTGGAGTTTTCTTTGGAGGAGGGCTTTTAATTATTGTTTCAATTTCTTCAATAGCTATAGATACTTAGGACTTTCTATTTCTTCTTGTGTAACTTTTGGTGATTTTTGTTTTTCTAGGAATTTTTAGGCTACACCTAAATTACCAAATTTATCGGTATAAAATTATTATTAGTATTTTCTTATCAGCTTTTTAATGACTGTAAATAATGTCTGCCTTTTTTAATCTTAATTACTTCAGCCTTTTCTTTAATGTTTGTGATCAGTCTCACCAGGTATTTATCAATTTTATTTAGTCTTTTCAAAAACCACTTTTTGCTGTGTTGATCTTTCCTATTCTATGTTTGTTTCACTGCATCATTAATTATTGCCTTCATTTTTATTATTTCCTTTTCCTGTATCCTTTGCATTTATTTCAATGCCATTTTCTCATTAAATTTTGCTTTTCCTCTTTCCTGACATATTCAGTTGATAAATGTTCCTATAATACCAATAGAGCTATATCCTACAAGCTTTTATTTGTTAATTTTCTCATTCAGTTAAAAATATTTGCTTATGTTCATTCTAATTTATTCTTTGATTCATGGGTTATTAAAAATAGTTTTAATTTCCTAAAGTATGGGTTTTCTGGTTATATATTATTATTTTCTAGCTTAATGGCATTACGGTCAGAAAAAATAACCTATATGAGTTCAATATTTTGAAATTTGTTTTATTAGCCCACTATAATAAATAGTTGATTTTTGTAAAAGTTCCTGGTATTCTGATTTGTTTCACGTCTCATTTTATATATGTGACAACTTGTTAAGTCTGTTAATCATATTGTTAAAATTTTCGGTATCTTTACTGCAATTTTTAAATAAATGTTTATGAAAATCTCCCCCTATGGTTGTTGTCTGTTTTTCCTTGTAGTTCTGACAGCTTTTGCTATTCAAAACATCTGGAACATCATAAGTCCTACAAATCTAGGCTATTTACCAAGGCATCCGTGCTTGGTGGGTCCTGGAGTCCTGTTTTTCACCCTAAGCCCGTGAGCCTGTGTGTCAAAAGTACTAACAAGTATCTTCATGACTCTCTGATATCATCAACTAAATGTTTTAACATTTTGTCTAGATTTTCCACTAATCATCAAGGGAGGATTTGTCCAAATAGCTAGTGCTCTCTTACCGAAGGTAGAAGTCCAAATTTGGTGGTTTTTAAAAATGTTTTTAGCTGTGGAATCCCTTGTGAAATGAGCTTATGTGGAAGCTCAGTCTGTGAAAGGTTGAAGCAGAAATAATGAGGCTAAAAAGTGTTTGGAGATCTCAAACCTTCTCAAGTAAGGCTAGTCACAGTGAAATATGTAGCTGTTCCCAGGAACCCTAGTCTCCTGGGTTTATATATCAGTTCTATTTGCTCAGTTTTTATTTTTAGGTATATATTTAGTTATTTAGCTATGTATTTCTAATTGACCATCTGGGCTTATATATCAATTCTGTATGCTTAGCTATTACACGTTCACCTCTGGGAAATGACTCTTCACTTGGTTTGCCTACTAAATTCTTACTTTTTCTGAGACTGTAAGGCAGAGTTCTACTCTCTTCAGTATAATAAATGCCATATACTCTTTAAAGCCTCTTAAGAAATAACCTGCAGATGTTTGTCCAAGATAAACATGCTCCATAAACCTGACTGATATTAGCTCTATTTTCTTCTCTTTTAATTTTGCACATAAATTATCCAAAGATTATCTCCTGCTTCTTATTCCTATTAGGTATGCCTCATACATTAAATTTATCAATGCATTAATATTAAATTAAGTGACTTCTTCATATAAAGTAAAATGCTACAGGGTCTTTTCCTTATCTATGAGAAAAAGAGGATGTGGCCATTTTGTCCATGGTTTTAAATTAATGTGAGCTTGACTTGGGTATTAATATCCAGATTTTAAAGAGAAATTTTTATTTCCTTCCCCTTTTTGTGTTTCACTGTAGAAGAATTTCCATTAGCATAAACTTTCTGGCCTCTTACCAAAAGAATGCTATCTGATTTGTGAGTTTAAAAGAAGGAATCAGGTATGATTGGCTTAACCCCTTTCCCTTTGTAGCTTTTCCCATTTGCACAGAGGAAATATTTGCCTATTTGCACTTAATTCTTCTGCCAACGCTAAAGGAGCAAGACCTTATGGGGTCATGGGAGGACCGGGTTGGCCAGCTCTGCCTTTGACTGGGTATGTACATTTAATTCTGAGATTCAATATGAGAAAACTCACTTGGCTCATATCTACGCCATCTAGCTTTTATCAATAATGAAGCAAAATTTTGATGAACATCTCTTTGACTTCTGTATTCTCCTCTCAAATTCTTCTGAACTTTAGCAGTAATGAAGTTTTACAACCCCAAAATACTAGCAATCACAATACTGAATCATGCTGAGCCTTTCTAAAAAGCCCAGAACTCTAAATTCCAGGGTCAAAATATCTCTTCTGACCGCCAAATGGGAAAGAAAATTAAAAAGCCCTAAAGCAACTGTAAGGCACAATTTCCTCCTTCAGAGTAACCACAAAGACTCATTCTATTTTGCCCACACCCCAAAATACAAATCCCTCAACAGAAGTTGGGTTACAAAATCTGAAATTGTATGTATTGTTAAAAGAGTCTGAACTATCCTTCCTACACTGGAATTTAAGACTGTTCTGCCCACGCTCCCAGAGAAGTACTCCACCGAACAGAAAGTTTTCCCTTTACATACTGTAACATCTTATAGATGGCTATCCTTCATTTGAATAATGTGAAAATGTCAGTGAAGGTCATTTATTTTATTTCCATAATTTGCTTGTATCAACTATTAAAACTGCAATATACCTTTGGTATTTATAGATTTAAAATGTTAGTGGCTAGCTTTACCTCTAAAATTGTGTCATCAATTAACCTTGAGTTAAAAAGGTTGAAAGTCCTACAATAGTACAATGACAGGATCAAGACAATCCATCTCCCAATATTTTTTTGTGAAAAGTGTCTTGAGTCATTCTGCTGTTAAGGAAAGTCATTGTAGAAAGTTAGCTTTATTATACCCGCAGAGATTTTTTGAATAAAAAGTCAATTTCAAGTTTAAAAGGAAAATCCAAGGCAGGCCAGAGTGGCTCAGTGGCAGAGTTCTTGCCTGCCATGCCCGAGACCTGGGCTCATTTCCCAGTGCCTGCCCATGTTAAAAAAAAAAAAAAGCAAATCCCACTATGGTAGTTTGTCTGTTCTATTGTCTAAAATGTTTAATCTTATAATCTTTAAGTTTTTCATGGTTTACTATCTTCTATCCTGAGCAGTACTCAAATTACATATACTGAAAACAAAGTCACATATTCATCTCTAATTTTAATGGAAACTACAATTATGCTTAGAAATGCTAAAATTCTAAGTACTTTTTTATATACTCTGTGGACAATACTTATAAGACTCAATTTTTAAGTGGGCTTTGGCAAAAATTTACTTCCTGGAGATTTGTTCGGGGATAAAGGGAGTACTGAAGGGATACTGAACAATAAAAATTAAGCAAGGCATTTTCTAAACTATAGTAGGCTCAAAGATGAATGTTGAAAAAAAAGTTGAATTTATTATCACATTTTTGGAGCTCTTATTTGGCTTTTGAAAACGAAGTATACAAGCCAAATAATCTCATTTCTGTGAAGGCTATTTCTATGCTTTCAGGTTTGTGATTGCTGTCCTTGTTCAGTCCTTTAAAGTTAAACACTATGCTAATTAAAAATATTTTGTAGATAATGGCTTGTATGAATTTTCTGTCCTTGGCTTTTTTCTCTAGCTGTGTAAGCAAAAGGAGACTCCCAATTTCAATTGCATTGTGTCATAACTTTATAAGAGATTAAAGTCTCATCTACAGGAGCTAGAAAATGCAAACAAGTACCTGGAATTTCCCCAATCAGGACCAATGCCTGAGAGTGATCCTCTTGTGTCATTTGCATATTTGTACACCACTAGCAGGCACTGTTTACAAAGCTCAACCAGGCGCTGGCAACACTGCAGCTGCAGAGGAGTCACCATCTCCGGGCTTTTATTAAATATACTCTCCCAAGAGGATCTGTTGGCATGGAAACAGATATGATCTCAAATTCACTGTTCAAATGGCAACTGGCTATATCACTTACCTAGCAACAAACTTTTAAGGGAAAGTAGAAATGGCCTCACACATTTGAACTAGTTATAGATGATCAAATAGTACATAATAAATTCAAATTAGGAAATTAATCTTTATGTTAAAAACATTTCTAATTCATATACAGTACTATTTATCTTAATTTAAAGCCTTCAATGCTGTCAAGCATGAGTAGCTTACACAACGTCTTTCCAACACTCCTAAAAATTAGGGTTACTCTATAATGATGTGTTCATAAAATATTGAGCTAATTCCCCAAATAGTTACATATTCTAGGAAGTTAGGTTTCCCAGAAAGCTATGTTCACCTTTACATTAATAATGATCCTGCAAAACAATTAAAAAGTTGATGCAACTTACTTTGTGGCCTCACTGCACCAGGAGAATTTAGGTTAATCCCTTGATTTTTTTTTTTTAACTTTTTTATTGTATAGTATAACATCTATACAAAGCAAAGAAATAAAAAAGCCATCGTTTTCAAAGTACCCTTCAAAAAGTGGACATATGATAGATCCCAAAGTTTGTTGTGGGCTACCATACAATCCTCTCAGATTTTTTCTTCTAGCTGCTCCAGAATATAGGAGGCTAGAGGGCTTAAGTACTTTTTTACCATCACAAGTTTTTTTCCTTCTTTTTTGTGAATAATACATATACAAAAAAACTATAAATTTCAAAGCACAGAACCACAATTAGTTGTAGAACCTATTTCAGACTTTGACATGGGTTACAATTTCACAATTTTAGGTTCTTACTTCTAGCTGCCCTAAAATACTGGAGACTAAAAGAGAGATCCATTTAATGATTCACCATTCATATTCACATGTTAAGTCCTATCTTCTATGTATAATTCCACCGTCACCTTTGATCTTTCCATATCTCTCTTTGGGGTTGTTTGGGTTATGGTAATTCTAAATTTTTCATATTGGAAGGGTCTGTCACTAATATGGGGTAGGGAGAGGGAACTACCTGATGTTCTGGAGAGGCTGGGCTAGGTTTCAGGACTTATCTGGACCAGGGACCCATCGACATTGGAGGTTTCTGGAAAGTTACTCTAGTACCTAAAACCTAATCACTTGATTTTGACAACCCCTTTCAAAACACTTTCGGATGCAATTATGACCACAATATTCATGGAACACAGTTTCTGTCTTTTAGGAGTCATGCTATCTCAACAAGCACTGCTACTGGAATCCAGACGGGGTGTGCCCCTCCTGAGACTCAGCACACAGCTTCTCCAAGCAGGAGCAGTACATGCTGCCCTGGTTACTGACATGGTCTATGTCTGGAGGTACCTCACCACCCACCACCACCCCAAAAGGAAGAAGCAGAGAGAGAGGAAGAGAGAGGGTTACTTATTTCCTTACTGTGACTAAAACTCTTTACGAGCCTCAAGGAGAAAGTTACCGTTGAGACTTGGTGATGGTTCAAGTCTCATTTTCCATAAACAGATTCACTTAACCCTCAGAGAGAAAAGAGCAGATTTTTGAGACAGAAAAGTATCAAGGAAAATATTTTCCTGACAAAATATACTTCCCAATGGGAAACTCAAAGACTGAAAGGCTCTATTTTCAACCCTCTGTGGATATGTGAATTAAAAAAAAAATGCTTTAGAAATTCAGAAAAGGATTTTTCAATAAAAAGGCTACTGTATATTCTTTCAGGAGCAACATGGTCTTAAAATGCCAGCATGCCTTCAGTCAATGACAGGTTTTTTAAAAAGGAATAGGATTCAAATGAGTTGATAGAAACAAATGCTCAGGACTCAATATAACACTATTTTTATTACTAATGAGGGAATAAATATAATCTTCAATCCAGAAACTATAATATGCTAGATAAGTTAGCTACAAAAATAAAACTTAATTGTAACTAAATACAAGAAAACTAGATATTATATAGATGTGTGTGTGTGAGTTTACTTAAATTGATCAAGAAAAACACTGGAGAAAATAAATTAATGAAATTAGGGAATATTTATAATTATTTTAATATGTCTTAATCTAGCAGGTCCCACATGTTTGACCCCAGAAGAAATAAAAATTTCATATACATAAAAATACACACAGAAAACACATTCCATGCTCTGATTGTCTACCTAGCACTTTTCCTTTCCTCTGCACTGAGAGTCTCGGCTATACCTACAAAAGTCTACGTACATCACATCCCCACCCTCAGCTGGAATATATTTATATTTTGATCCTTTGTAACTATTTGACCAGATTGCATAATCAGGTCACTGTCATAATGGTAATTTTTCTCTTATTTCGGATGTAGAAGTAGGAAAAAAAGAAATAAAATGGAAGAAAGATCAAAGGGCCTCTGATATAACAGCATGATTTGATATAACTTTCTGAATAGTATGTGAATTATATAATATGACTTGGCTTTGGATGGGCCTTCCTTTAATATTTAAAATAAACCTATGAGTTTTACTCATATAGTAAATACAAATTTCTGATATGTATATTCATCACTATTAGCCAAAGACCACACTGTATTCTATTAAACAATATTTAAGTGTCAGCACCCCAAAATCCTTCATAAAGAAAAAAGAAAATGAATGGGATGTTTCCTTTGGTAATGGCATCCCCTCTGCATAAAGGAAGTATATCTTTCAAAATGAGTGTCCCCCACCTCCTACCCAACACCCGGAAAAATTCAGTGAATTGCCTCTATAATACTTTCAGCATCTTAATTTTCAGTACAACCAACTTAAAAAAAAGTTTTTACTGGTGAACAGAGTTAAAAATAGTTAAAATTCCCAGGTTCTTTATAAAAAACCCAGGGGTATCATCAGCTTGCTCTGAATCTGAATTTCAAAGAAATGGGAGGGCCAAAAATCATGATTTCAAAAAGAAAAATTAAATTATTAAAAAATTTGTTCTAAGTCTCCCTAATACTTGAAGAAATATGAAAAAGAAATGACTTTAAATGACATTTTAATAATAAGATATGCATACTGAATACTTCTGGCAACAATGGGAGTTATTAATGAAATCCAAAGACTTAAAAAGCTTCAAATTATTCAGTAATGCAATAATTTTCACCTCATTTAATTGAGTCACTCCTTCTCTTTCTCTGGAAGAAGTTCTAATGGATGACTGCATGGCCCAAAATTAAGCAGCAGAAAGGAAAAAGGAATGGGGAAAAAATGTAGACAATATGCCAACTGGATAATCAGCAACAGAAAGATTAATGAGTTGATCAGTACAAAAAACAACACATTCAAGTGAAAATTACATAAAACAGTGAATTTCATATGGTTTTATACAGTCTATACGTTATACATACATTTTCACGTAAGCATAGTCTAGCCTAGAAGTACATGCTGCTTGAGAATGTTTCTTCAAGTTTCTTCTTGCCCTAAGATTTAAAGCTTTTACATGGCAGACTTTCACAGGAAAATGCTTTTGTCACTTTCATTGGGCTACCTCTACAACTAAATGGTTAAATGTTAAAAATAACAATAATAAAAGATGAATTCGAACTTACCCTGAATCACAGAAACAGTTCCATAGTCCTTGGCCATGACTCCAAAGTAAGCGATTAAAAACTCGGTTGAAAATACGATATAAATTTACTTCTTCAACATCAGGTACCTTCCAGATGCGTGGAAGGACAGTACGAATACTTGTTTTTACTATGTCCAAAACCTAGGGGAAAAATAAAAGTCTTTCAAAATCTGTGCATGGGCGTCTGTGTGTGTGCGTATCTATTCATAGATGAATATTTAGATATGTACTATTAAACAACAGCATAAAATAAAGATTTTGAAATAGAATCATCCTTTCATGGAATTTTTGTATATGACAGAGGTGGCAAGCAGACCTGGACTGGTTTCAATAGTGGAGATAAAAATAATAATAATCTTTATGGGGAAAAAAGATGAAGTTGAATCCTTACTTCACTCAATAACAAAAATAAACTAGAGGGTTAGGCCTTAAGCATGAAGAAATAACAATTAAAAATACTATTGGGGGCAGGCCACAGTCACTCAGCAGGCGAGAACTCCTGCCAAGCTGGGGACCTGGGTTCGATTCCTGGTGTCTGCCCATGTTAAAAAAAAAAAAATACTATCGAAAGGTATTGGTGACTATCTTTTAGACCATGGATTAGAAAAAGATTACTTAAATCACAAAGAAGCTGGACCATAAAAGATAGTAGACTTTGATTATATTAAAATTAAGAATATCTGATCATCAACAGATATCTTAACAACAATGAAAGACCCAGATACAAATTGAGAAATATATTTAAAATATATACATCTAACAAAAGATTAATATCAAGAACATGTAAAGAATACCTACCAAATTGTTACTATAAATAAAAACAATAGGGAAATGGACAAAATACATGAACAGGCATTTCACAGAAGAGGAAATAAAAATGCCCAATAAACATAAAGAATAAGATATTGTTTTATATCCATTTAACCGGTAAAAATTTAAAGTCTGACAACTCCAAATGTGGGAGACAGATATGGATCTACAGGGTCTTTTAGACACTGTTGATGGGAGCATAAGTTGGTGTAAATAGCTTGGCATTATCTACTAAAGTGAAAATTCATACACCCTATTGACCATGCAATTTTATTTCTAAGAAAAACCCTTTTGTAAGTAAAAACAGGAGGCATGTGCAAGAATGTTCACAGCAGTACTGTTAACAAAATAATCACCTGGAAACAGCCTAACTCCCCATCAGTGGGAGAAGAGAAGGTAAACAGTGGTACTCAGCTCCTTGGACTTTTACACAGTAGTTGAAATGAATGAAACACAACACAGAGCATTTCAGTAAGTCAAAAAGAATATGTGCCAGAGATTACATATAGTATAATTAGAAACAATTACATTTTTAAAATACTCATGGGGACTACAAATAATATAATAAACTATATAAAGCAAGCAAACAGGGGACTGGCAAACCCTGGATTCAGGATACTGGCTATGTGGGATGTAGGGAGCCAAGGAGATGGAAGGGAATCACTTAGTTAGATAGAAGTTATTGTCATGGACCTAGGATTTATTTCGGGTAGTAGGTTCCAAGTAGTATAATAACCTTGAAAACTATCTAAATAAAAGCAGGTCATTCATGGAAGGACAATGAGAGTGTATCATGAAATGAGGACTATGAATAAACCTAATTCTGAACACCTGGAGTGCTGGAGGTCCTGAAAAAAATTGTGAATGCCCAAAATTATTCTGTTTAATTCTCATATATTTAACATGTATGCAATGCAGGTATTTCCTATCAAAATATTTTTATAAGAAAAAGGGTAAAGACCAGCAAATACAGTTATTGTAATTTCAGCTCACCAAAGTGGAGTTTTCATTGTTTTATCTATCTATTTAAGGGAACTCCCTATAAATATGACAGAGAAAGATAACAAGAAAAATAAAAGGCTTTCAAACATAAAAGTTGAGTGAAGCTACTAGACAAAGACATATGAAAAATTAGAAGTAGATGAAAGAAGAATAATTTAATTAGTTTCTCTTTAACACATCAATAATAAAGAAGTGATATTAGTTATGTCTGATCAAGGTAAATTTAGAATAAGCCTTTGTTTAAAATCAGGTTAGTTAAAGCATCCAAAATGGAAAGGAAAAAGTAAAATTTTCAGTATTTGTAGATTACATGATCTTATATATAGTAAGTCAAAAACAAATAACAAAGCTACCAGAGCTAACAGACAAATTCAGGAAAGATCCACACACGAAAATAGGTATTGTTTCTATATACTAGTAATGAACAATCTGGGGAGGAAATCAAGAAAACAATTTCATTTACAATACAGCAACTAAAATTATCAAATATCTAGGAACACAAAGATGTAAAGGAGTTATGCACAGAAAACTACAAAACTTCGCTAAAATAAATCAAATAAGGTCTAAATAAAGGAACAGAAATTCTATGCTCCTGGATTGGAAGACTAAATATTGTTACAATATCAATTCTACCCAAAATGATTTACAGATTCAATGTAATCCCAATCAAAATTCCAACAGCCTGCTTTGCAGAAATGGAAACCAATTATCAAACTTATTTGAAAGAGTAAGGTACTCCAAATAGCCAAAATCATCTTCAAAAAGAAGAACGAAGTTGGAGGGCACACACTTCCTGACTTTAAAGGAAATTACAAATCTGCAGTGGCCAAAACACCATGGTGCTGGCACAACATAAGATATACAGACTAATTGAATTGAACTGAGAGTTCAGAAATAGACACCATTATCTATGGTCAAATGATTTTTGACAAGATTGCCAAGTCGCTCAACTGGGAAAGAATAGTCTCCTCAACAAATCGTACTGGAGAATAGGATATCCATGTGCAAAAAATGAAGGAGGAATTCCATCTCAACCATACACAAAAATTAACTCAGAACTAATCAAAAACTAGATAGGAGAATCAGGACTATAAAACTCCTAGAATAAAATGAAGCTAAATATCTTTAGGATCTCGTGCTAGGCAATGGTTTCTTAGACTTTACACAAAAGCAAAAGCAACAAAAGAAAACATAGATAAATGGGACCTAATCAAAATTTAAAACTTTTGTGAATCAAATGACTTTATCACAAAATTGAAAAGAAAATCTACTCAATTGGGAGAAAATACTTGGAAACCGCATATCTGATAACGGCTTAATAGTAAGACTATAGAAAAAAATCCTAAAACTCAGCAATAAAAAGACAAACTGCCCAATAAAAAAATGGGCAAAAGACTTGAGTAGACATCTCTCTAAAGAAGATATACAAATGGCTAAAAGCACATGAAAAGACCCTAAACATCATTAGCTATTAGGGAAATGAAAATAAAAAACACAGTAAGATAACATTTCACATCCACAAGAATGACTACTATTAAAAACACAGAAAATTACAAGCCTTAGAGAGGATGTGGAGAAACAGGAACCCTCCTTCATTGCTGGTGGGAATGTAAAATGGTGCAACTACTGTGAAAGACAATTTGACAATTTCTCAGAAAGCTAAGTATAGAATTACAATATACCCAGCAATCCTCTACCAGGCATATACCCAAAAGAACTGAAAGCAGGAACTCAGCAGAAATGTAAGCTTTTAGCATGTGCAGGATCTGCAGCAAAAGTCTCTCCAACGGCACCCAATGTTCATAACGCCATTATTCACAATTGCCAAAAATGGAAGCAAGTGTCTATCAATAGATAAATGGATAAATAAAATGTGGCATATATATACAATGGAATATTATTTAGCATTAAAAAGAATGACATTCTGGTGCATGGGACAACATGGATGAACCTTGAAGACATTATGTTGAATGAAACAAATGACAAACATTGAATGATCTTACTGATAAAAAAAAGTAAAGCACACTCATAATGTTAGCCCGGGTTGGGGGTAGGGAATGGGGAATTAAAGCTTAATTTGTACAGAATTTCTACTTGGATTGACTGTAAAGTTTTGGAAATGGATAGTGGTGATTGTAGCACAACATTGTAAGTGTAAATAATAGCACTGAATTATCTATGTGAATGTGGTTAAAAGGATAAATATTTACATATATTACTAGAATAAATATTAAAAGACAAAACATAGGACTGTATGACACAGTGAACCCTATTATAAACAATGGACTGTACTTAGTAGTACAATCATAAAAATGTTCTTTCAAGAATTATAACAAATGTATCACATTAATGCAAGGTCTTAATAATAGATGGCGGGTGGGCCATGGTGGCTCAGCAGGTAAGAATGCTTGCCTGTCATGCCCGAGGACCCGGGTTCGATTCCCGGTGCCTGCCCATGTAAAAAAAATAAATAAATAAATAATAGGATGGTTTATGGAAAAAATACACCCTTTGTAAACTGTGGACTATAGTTAATGGTACAATTATAATATTATTTCATCAGTTGTAACAAAGGTACCACACTAATGCAGTGTTAATAACAGGGTACAATATATGGGAATACTGTATTTTTACATGATTTTTTTGTAATCAAGTAAAAATTTTTAAAAATCAATTTCATAAAAATTTTTCAAATTATCACATTATTTATATACGAATATGAACTGAAGTTTCTCACAATGAAGCGTGTTAAGTAGCATCACTGCTGCCCTGCCAGTCCCAGCTTCCTGTATGTGAAGTGGGAGCAGCGCTTCAAATCCTGTAATAGGTCAGGGGCATGTCAGTGAAGGGGAAGGGAATGAGGAAGGAAAATGTAATTTGTAATGGAGTAGCTGGTGAAAAGAACTGTTCCCCCAAAAGCTCATTTTTTACAGATAATGAATAATTATAAAGAGGGATTTAACAAAACTTTAACAAAAGTGAATTATCCACAATAATACTGATAGAATATGCATATCTGGCACTAATTTAGTTGTTTTATGCTTTATGATTTTCATTTAAGTTATCAGTTGAAATCTTTATTTTTCTAAATGTAGAAAGTGATACTGATGATTGATGTGGTATAAGAATCAACACTAGCAATAAATGATAAAGAAAAATCATCTCTCTTCACAATTTTCCTTTCTACTTTCTGTAAATGTATTAGTAAGTCACAACAGACCAAAAGTCATAATAGGGGAAGGAAAGAATAATAAAATAGCCAAGATAACCTATAAGTTTCAGTTCCATATAGTAACTGAAATTGAAAAGAATTGTTAACAATACTGGGAATTTTAACATTACCTTAAGATAATCATTTCTCAAATTCAACTTTAAAGTGATAATGCCCTTGAGATTATTGGGTGTCCATTCACTTCTTTTTAAATACACTTGATGGTAAAACGCATATGAAACACAAGAACCAGGGAGTAGAACAGCATGAATTGTCTGCCTGCTGTGTGCTAGCATTACGCTGGGTCATTACTTGGAGGAGATTCTCTTGGGCCACCACTCTGTATATATTTTATTCTTAAATTGGAAGGAATTTTAAAAGCATGGAGGTCTAATATTCTAGCCTGCATACGACTAACAGTAGCAATTTCAGAATGAGGGCAGGGTGTTAGGAGTGGGGAATGCCTCTGCTCCACTCCTAATGTTTCCTCCATATGAAAATGGATAAAACTTCAGCTCCTCAGCACCCCACCAGGCACCCTTGCCTGGGGGAAGGAGAGATTTCCTGGACTGGTGAGGCTGGCATGGTCTGGGCAAAACAGGCACTTCTTCCTTCTTTTCCAGAGCAGCCCACTAGGAATATACACTCTGATTTCTTCTTTACCTTCAGTTTTAAAGGAGCCTCCCTAAGAAGGCAAGCTCTGGTACTGGGGGCAGGGATGGCTGAAGGAGACCTGTGATGTTGGAAGGCAGGTTAAGATCACAGAAAAGCTAAAATATGATGCACTGGGCAGGAAACTTTGAGAACTAAATGACAGGTACAAGCCTTGGACAATGTAGACAGAATGGTTGACATTGGCTATTTATAGGGGCTTATGTTAAGTCCATTGTTCAGCTGACTATGACATAGGCAAGAGGATGCAAGATATTCTGAACTTTTCCAACCTCTGCAGCTGGTGGAGGTTTTGTCCTTCAAGATTGCATATGCCAGGCCTTAACAAAGCACTCAGGCCTCAGCAGAAATGTAAGCTTTTAGCATGTGCAGGATCTGCAGCAAAAGTCTCTCCAAAGGCACAAGCCCTTGGTGGGTGGAAATCTCAGGAATACTGGTAGTGGAGGCTTGACCTTGAACTCTATATAGTCAGCGTATCTGTAAACAGCAAGGGTCTCAGGAAGCAAGTGCAGCTGAGGCAAGAGTGACTTACTTTATTAGGGTGTCTGAAAGAGAAACGGCCTGTGTAAAGGTTACTGTCTTCCTCTCTCAATCTTAGAAATTGGCAGCCTGAAGGAGGGGCTGAGAAGTGACTATCCTGGGCTGGTCAATACTTGGGACTATCTAATATTTGCATTCATTATTAGGAAACCTCTTGTCTGCATACAGAAGCCATAGTACCTAACAGAAGTTTTATCAATGAAAGAATAACATTGTCGCCTCCACCTGACTTAATTCCTTGCCCACTGGTTCAGGACATGACCAGAGAAGAAAAGTGCTATTTATTAAGCCTCTCAAAATCCAATAAAGGGATACAAGTGGTCAGCAGCAGATAAAAGGGAGTTAACAATAAGATGCAGATGTAAAAAGCACGGTCACTTGATATGTATCTACTGTAAGAGCTGTGTCTTCATGTATCTAGCGATAAACTAGTGACAACGAAGAGTGAAACTGTGTTCATTATACTCTGCTTGGCAATATAAGAGAGTAGGTAATCCATTACAGGAAGAAGCTAATAAATATTAAAATAAGAAAAGCTTTGGCACATAGAGTGATAAGCCTCAATTATCTGAAAATTATACCAGAAGTGTATTTTTTGTTCCATTGAAACCAGATGAATACATTAACAGGGTCTTAAAACCCTAACATTTTCCTGAACTGATATAAAAGTCTCTTAAGTGGTCTACCCACTTCTATTCCTTTTTTCTTTAAACTTTTTTTTATAGTATAGTATAGAATATATACAAAGCAAAGAAATAAAAAAGCAATAGTTTTCAAAGCACTCTTCAACAAGCGTTTACAGGCCAGATCCCAGAGTTTGTCATGGGCCAATCCTAAAGATTGATCCTCTCAGATTTTTCCTTATAGCTGCTCCAGAATATAGGAGGCTAGAGGGCTTAAATATATTGTATCATCACAATCGACTTCTTTCCTTCTTTTTTTTGTGAACAATAACACATATATAAAAAAGATATAAATTTCAAAGCACAGCACCACAATTAGTTGTAGAACCTATTTCAGCCTTTGACATGGGTTACAATTTCACAATTTTAGGTTTTTACTTCTAGCTGCTCTAAAATACTGGAGACTAAAAGAGGTATCAATATAATGACTCAGCATTCATATTCATTTGCTAAATCTATGGATAATTCCATCACCTTTGATCTTTCCATAACTCTCTTTGGGGTTGTTTGCGCTACGGTGATTCTAAATTTTTTATACTGGAAAGGTCTGTCACTAACATGGGGTAGGGAGATGGAATTATCTGATGTTCTGGAGAGGCTGGGTTAGGTTTCGGGACTTATCTGGACCAGGGATCAATTAGGAGGATGTAGGTTTCTGGAAAGTTACTCTAGTGCATGGCAATCTTTTATATTGCCCTAGGTGTTCTTTAGGATTGGCTGGAATGGTCCTGGCTGGGGGTTGGCAGGTTACGATAGGTAACAAGGTCTACCTGAAGCTTATGTAAGAGCAACTTCCAGAGTAGCCTCTCGTATCTATTTGAACTCTCTCTGCCACTGATACTTTATTAATTACATTTCTTTTCCCCCTTTTGGTCAGGATGGAATTGTTGATCCCACAGTGCCAGGTCTGGATTCATCCCTGGCAGTCATCTCCCATGTTGTCAGGGAGACTTTCACCCCTGGACGTCATGTCCCACTTAGGGGGGACGGCAATGATTTCACTTGTAGAGTTGGGTTTAGAGAGAGTGAGGCCACATCTGAGCAACAGAGGTCCTCCATAGTAACTCTTAACATGCCTATAGGTAGTCTAAGCTTCTCCACTACCTATATAAGCTTCACAAGAGTAAGCCTCATGATCGAGGGCATGGCCTATTGATTTGGGTGTTCCTAAAGTTGACACAGTGTCAGGGGATTCCCTGATGGTAAGGTTTAATAGTTCCATATTCTTTCTCCCCTCCCTCAGGGGACTTTGTCAATACTTTTTGATTATCTGCTTAATATACTCTAGGATGTTTCTAGGCATTACAATAATCTATACAGGATTAAAGGACCTCTTTCTTAACTGAGCTATACAGATAGGTTGAATTAGATTAGGTACTTCAGAAAATTTCAGTTCCAGATCAAATAAACCTTTCTTCCATTGGTCTCAAAGAGTATGTGTGGTTCTGAAATATAGACAGCGTCTTTCATACTCCTATGCTCTGAATTACTTTAACCCAGCTGGTTTGATTTTGTTCTTATCTCTAAGTATCAGATTACATACATAAAACAGCCTCTCAAAATTCAGGAATATTAATCACCACTCTGGATTTATCTGTCTGCTCTAAAAGCTTACAATCTAGGCCCCTGTTTTCATATAAGCATTTTCTGAAGGTGAATATATCATTGTTGTTCTTTTGCTTCTGGCCTATTTTTTCTCACCAAATGTCCCACATGTTCATTCACATTGTTGCATGCCTCACAACTTTGTTCCTTTTTGTACCAGCACCACCTTCATTCATAAGTATACACCATTGTTCACCAATCTACTTCTCCATCAGTGCATCCTTCAGCCACCTGCATCGGGTATCATGTAGAGGGCCCTACAGTCCATCAACATTCTCAATTTTAGATAATTTCATTGTTCCCAAGAGAGAAAACCAATAAACACACCATCGCCAAACAGGAAATCTAAACCTCCTCTTAACTCTTGTCCCTTACCCCATATTTACCTCTGCTGTTGCTGTGGTAGTGCTGATGGTTTCTTTTAGAACTTAGCTTATCACATGCAATAGCAGTTTCCTCCTCTGTACGCTGAACTTAAACATTCTTTATACAAGAATCATATCTTTGAAGTAATTCTTACAAGAACTAATTCATATTTCTAGTGAGAATCAGTGGCACACAAAGGTCTATACAATCCCTTTCTAACTTGTTCATCTTCAACATGGTAATATTATTTCTAGACCCACTAGAGAAACACCTTCACTCCTATCTATTCCCTTACATGGGAGCTCAACCTCATTAGCTAATGGTTCACCCATCTCTAGTTTCTATGTATCTCTAAAACTCCCCTGTATTCTGTCTTATAAGCCTCTAATTATATCTTTATGCTGGCCATAAAAGTGAACTTATACAGTATCTATACTTTTGTGTCAGCTAATTTCGCTCAGCATTATGTCCTCAAGGCTCATCCATCTTGTCATGTGCTTCAGGACATCACTTTGTCTTACTGCCACATAATATTCCATCGTATGTATATACTACATTTTGTTGATCCACTCGCCTGTTGATCGGCATTTGGTTTGTTTCCATCTTTTGGCAATTGTGAATAATGCTGCTATGAATATCAGTGTGCAAACATCTGTTTGTGTCATTGCTTTCAGCTCTTCTGGGTTTATACTAAGTAGTGCTTTTGCTGGGTCATAGGGCAACTCAATATTTACTTCCCTAAGGAACTGCCAGTCTTCCATAGTGACTACACCATTATACATTCCCACCAGCAGTGCATAAGTGTCCCAGTTTTCCACATCCTCTCCAACAGTTATAGTTTCCTGTTTGCTTAATAGCGGCCATTCTTATAGGTGTGAGGTGGTATCTCATTGTAGTCTTGATCTGCATTTCCCTTATAGCCAATGAAACCGAACATCCCTTCATTCACTTTTGAGCCATCTGTATTTGCTCTTCAAAAAAATGGTATTCATATCTTTAGCCCATTTTATAACTGGGTTGTTTGTTCCTTGGTTGTTGAGTTGTATGATTTCTTTGTATATACAGGAAATCAAACCTTTGCCTGATATGTGATTTCCAAATATCTTCTCCCATTGTGTTGGCTGCCTCTTCCCTTATTTGACTAGGTCTTTTGAGGCGCAGAAACATTTGATTTTGAGGAGTTCCCATTTATCCATTTTTTCTTTTCTTGTTTGTACTTTGGGTGTAAAGTTTAGGAAGCTATCTCCTATTACTAGGTCTTGAAAATATTTCTCTATATTTTCTTCTAGAAGCATTATAGTACTAGTTCTTACATTGAGCTGTTTGATCCACTTTGAGTGAATTTTTGTGTAGGGTGTAAGATAGGGGTCCCTTTTCATTCTCTTGGCTATTGATATCCAATTCTTCCATGCCCATTTATTTTGTCCCACTTCAGAGGATTTGGAGGCCTTGTCAAAAATGAGTAGACCATAGATTGGGTGGTCTATTTCTGCACTCTCAATTTGATTCCATTGCTCAATGCTTCTGTTTGTGCCAGTACCATGCTGTTTTGACCACTATGGCTTTACAATAGGTTTTAAAGTCAGGGAGTGTTAATCCTCCCACCTCATTCTTCTCTTTTAGGATGCTTTTACCTATTCAGGTTCTCTTTCTCTTCCAAATGAATTTGGTAGTTAACTTTCCCAAAACTACAAAGTAAGTTGTTGGAATTTTGATTGGTACTGTGTTGAATCTTAGATCAATTTGGGGAAAATTGACATCTTAACTGTATTTAGCCTTCCTATCCATGAGTAGGGAATATCTTTCAACTATTTAGATCTCCTTTGATTTCTTTTAGCAATGTTATGTAGTTTTCTATGTACAAGTCCCTTACATCCCTAGTTAAGTTCATTCCTAAATGTTTAATTCTCTTAGTTGCTATTTTGAATGGAATTGTTTCCTTAACTGATTCCTCAGCTATGTCGTTGCTTGTGTATAGAAATGTTACTGATTTTTGCACATTAATTTGATATCCTGCCACCTTGCTGAGTTTATTAGCTCAAGTAACTTTGCTGCAGATTTCTCAGGATCTTCCAAGTATAATATCATATTATCTGCAAATAATGAGAGTTTTACTTCTTCCTCTACAATTTGGATGCCTTTTATTTCTTTGTCCTGTCTGATTGCTCTAGATAGAACTTCTAGCACAATTTTGAATAATAGTGGGCATCCTTCTCTTGTATCTGATCTTAGGGGGAAAGCTTTCAGTCTCTCTCCAGTGAGTACAATGCTGGCTATCAGTTTTTTCATATATTCCCTTTATTATATTGAGGTAGTCACCATTGATTCCTATCTTTTGGAGTGTTTTTATCAGAAAAGGATGCTGAATTTTGTCACATGCTTTTTCAGCATCAATCAAGATGATCATGTGATTTTTCCTTTTGATTTGTTAATGTGCTGTATTACATTAATTGATTTTCTTGTATTGAACCATCCTTGCATTCCTGGTATAACCCCCCCACTTGGTCATTCTTTTAATGTGTGTTGGATTCGATTTGCTAATATTTTATTGAGAATTTTTGCATCTATGTTCATTAGGGAGATTGGGCTGTAGTTTTCCTTTCTTATAGCATCTTTACCCAGTTTTGATATTAAAATGATATTAGCTTCATAAAATGAGTTAGGTAGAGTTCCTTTTTCCTCAATGTTTTGGAAAATTTGAGCAGGATTGGTGTTAGTTCTTTCTGGAATGTTTGATAAAATTCCCCTATGAAGCCATCTGGACCTGGGCTTTTCTTCATAGGAAAATTTTTGATGACTGACTGAATTTCTTTAATTGTGATTGGTTTGTTGAGATCTTCTATTCCTTCCTGAGTCAATGTAGCTTGCTTGTGAGCCTCCAGGAGTTTGTTCATTTCATCTAAGTTGTCTAGTTTGTTGGTATATAGTTGTTCATAGTATCCTCTTATGATCTTTTTCTTCAGGGTCTGTGGTAATGCACCCTTTCTAATTTCTGATTTTGTTTATTTGAATCCTCTTTCTTTTCTTTTTTTTTTTTTTTGTCAGTCTTGCTAGTGGCCCTTCAATTTTATTGATTTTCTCAAAACATCAACTTTTGGTTCTATTGATTCTTTCTGTCGTTCTTTTGTTCTCCCATTCATTTATCTCTGCTTTAATCTTTGTTATTTCTCTTCTCCTATTTGCTTTGGGGTTAGTTTGCTGTACTTTCTCAAGTTCCTCCAGATGTACTGTTAAGTTCTCAATTTTTGCTCTTTCTTGCTTTTTTAATGTAGGCATTTATGGCAATAAATTTCCCTCTCATCACAGCCTTTGCCACATCCCATAAGTTTTGATAAGTTATGTGCTGTTTTGAAAGGAAGTATGCCCCCTAAGAAAAGCCATGTTTTAATATAAGTCCCATTTCATAAAGGTAGAATAATCCCTATTCAATACTGCATATTTGAAACTGTAATGAGATCATCTCCCTGGTTGATGTGATTTAGTTAAGAATGGTTGTTAAACTGGATTAGGGGATGACATGTCTCCACCCATTTGAGTGGGTCTTGATTAGTTTCTGAAGTCCTATAAAAAGAGAATGAGAGATTCAGAGAGATTCAGAGAGAGCAGAGAATGCTGCAGCACCATGAAGCAGAGAGTCCACCAGCCAACGACCTTTGGAGATGAAGAAGGAAAACGCCTCCCGGGGAGCTTCATGAAACCAGAAGCCAGGAGAGAAAGCTAGCAGATGATGCCGAGATATGCCCTTCTAGCCGAGAGAGAAGCCCTGACTGTGTTCGCCATGTGCCATCTCACTTGAAAGAGAGACCCTGAACGTCATCGGCCTTCTTGAATGAAGGTATCTTTCCCTGGATGCCTTTGATTGGACATTTCTATAGACTTGTTTTAATTGGGACATTTTCTCAGCCTTAGAACTGTAAACTTGCAATTTATTAAATTCCCCTTGTTAAAAGCCATTCTGTTTTTGGTATATTGCATTCCGGCAGCTAGCAAACTAGAACAAGTTATATTCTCAATTTCATTCATCTCCAGATAGGTGCTGATTTCTCTAGCAATTTCTTCTTTGACCCACTGGTTGTTTAAGAGTGTGTTATTTAATCTCCATATATTTGTGAGTGTTCTCATTCTTTGGTGATTATTGAGATCTAGCTTCATCCCATTGTGATAAGAGAAAGTGCTTTGAATAATTTTAATATTTTTATATTTATAAAAATCTGTTTTGTGGCCTAGTATGTGATCTATCCTGGAGAATGTTCCATGACTACTAGAGAAGAATGCATATCCTTGTGCTTTGGGGTGCAATGACCTATATAAATATCTGTTAGGTCTAATTCATTTATCAAGGTATTCAACTTCTCTATTTCCTTGTTGATCTTCTGTCTGGTTATTCTATCTATAGAGGAGAGTGGTGTATTAAAGTATCCTACTATTATTGTTGAAACATCTATCATTCCCTTCAATTTCCAATGTTTGTCTCATGCACTTTGGAGCTCCTTGATTGGGAGCATAAACATTTATGATTGTTATATCTTCTTGGTGAATTGACCCTTTAATTAGTATATAGTGTCCTTCTTTGTCTTTTATAATATCCTTACATTTAAAAAATTGAAAGATTCACTTTCAATCTATTTGTATACTTGTGTTAAGATGAGTCTCTTGTAAGCAGCATATAGCTAGATTATGTTTCTTAATCCATTCTGCCAATCTGTGTCTTTTAATTGGTAAGTTTTGTCCATTAACATTCAAAGTTATCACTGAAAATGCATTTCTTGATCCCACCATCTTATCTCTTTTATTTTATTTGTCAGCTCTATATATTCTTTTCCCTCTTTCTCTTTCTATCCTTTAATTTTCCCTTAATGGTACCTTTCAATTCTATGCCCTCCTCCAGACCTCCCTCTCCTGTCTTTTCTTTTTGGCCAGCAGAACTCCTTTTAGTATTTCTTGTAGGGCCAGTCTCTTGTTGACAAATTCTTTCAGGACTTCTTTGCCTGTGAAAGTTTTAATCTCTCCCTCAATTCTGATGGACAATTTGACTGGGTACAGAATTCTTGGCTGGAAGTCTTTCTTTTTCTGGACTATATCATACCACTATCTTTCTCTTTCTTGAATATATCATACCACTGCCTTCTTACCTCCAGGGTTCTAGATGAGTATCTGAACTCAATCTTATTTGATTTCCCTTGTATGTAGTAGATGATTTTTCTCTTGCCACTTTTAGGATTTTCTGCTTCTCTTTAACATTTGACAGACTGATTAGTATGTGCCTTGGGGAAGGCCTATTTGTATTTAGCCTGTTTGGAGTTCTTTGGGATTTTTTGACTTGTATATTTATGTCCTTTATGAGAGTTGGGAAGTTTTTCCCCATTAAATCCTCAACTACTCTTCCTACCCCTTTACTCCTCTCTTCTCCTTCTGGGACACCAATGATTCTTATATTTGTGCACTTTTTTTTTCCCCATCTTTTTTGCCATTTGCTGTTTGGAGTCTTTGAAGTCAATTATCCTGCTCTCTATATCATTTATCCTTTCTTCTGTCTCTTCAAATCTGGTGTTGTGTGCCTCTAGTATGCTTTTTATTTGGTCAACAGAGTCTTTAATCTCTGTGATATATGCTATTTTTCTATTTGTTCTTTCAAATTCCTCTTTGGGCTCTTCTATTGTCTTCTTGATCTCCTTTATGTCATTTGCTAGCTCACTTATTTTATTAAGTAGAGGTATATGAACATCTTTGACTAGTTGTTCCAGAGTCTGTGTCTCCTCTGGTGTTTTAATTTGGTCATTAGGCAGGGCTATATCTGTCTGCATTGTGATATGCTTGGTGGTCTTCTGCTGTCTTCACGACATGTAAATATCTTGATTGATTTACTTTGGGAGTTGATTTCTTTCAGCAGTCTAAGGCCTTGTGTTTGTAGGATGGCTGTACAGCAGGGAGCAGGGCACAGGGTGCATACTCAGTGGAGCAATTTGTTTCAGGGAAGGTACAGGCGCAGGTTGGGGATGTTATGTTGATGCTTGTGAACATGGGCGCCCAGTGACCAGGGAGGATGTAGCTGTGCATGTGCACAGGTCTGGGGGTGTAACTCTGGTATGCACTGGCCTAAAGCATGGGGCCCTTTGTGTGCATGTGTAGAGCTGTGGCAGCAGGTCAGCATTATGCCTTCATGGACTGAGGGCAGATGTGACCCAGCTGTGCAGGTCAGCACTTTTTCAGAGCTGGGAAGAGAGGCTGATAGTTGTGTGCATGCACAGTTCTAGGACTGCTGTAAAGTGCAGTTCCCAGAGCTGAGTAACCTGATTGGGGACCCGTGTGCATGCGTTGGCCTAGGAGTGCCATAAACAGATACACAGAGCCCACACTGGGTGGAGTGAGGCTGTGCAACATTATGGACGGGGGGTGGGGGAGGGTGAGAGTGGGGCAGGGGTAGCCTAGGTATGGAGGTTGGTGCCCACATCCTTTACGCACTGCAACAGCCTGCAGGGAACAGGGAGGGGGAGGTAGTGCCCAGGACAGGAGAGGTGGGTTGGGCTGCACTTGGGGTAGGGGTGTGGGGCAGGTACGTGCACTGGGGGCTGGTGGGGAGGGGGTGCCTGGAGCATGGGGAATGGGAGCGGGTAACAGGGTTCAGGTGCACGGAGTGTGGGTTGAGTCACTGGTCATGGGGCTGTGCTGATGAGGGTAGTGCACCCAAGGAATGCAGCCTGGCTTACTTCCTAGTCCCAGCCTCCAATCTGTGCACTCCCACAGGCTCTGCAGTTCTGTGCCTCTGCGCCAGGGCTGCCGCATGTGGTGCAGATGGCTGTTCCTTCAAGTCAGCCACACTCCTGAATCGACACCTCAGTCGCTCTCCTGTCCCTTCTCTAAAAGTTAGTCTATTAGGCCGTCTTCCTGGAATCGCCTGCTTCTATTCTTTTTTTTTTTTTTAAATATGGAACGCTTCACGAATTTGCGTGTCATCCTTGCGCAGGGGCCATGCTAATCTTCTCTGTATCGTTCCAATTTTAGTATATGTGCCGCCGAAGCAAGCACACCTGCTTCTATTCTTGATCACTACTAACCATTCTTTGCAAGGTGATCATAGTGGCCTTTAAAAATGTATACCTCAAAATATCATTCTCCTATTTACAGCCCTTCTACTGGTCCCATTGCATTTCAAATAGAATCCAACATTCCTTCCATGGTCAACAAGGACTTCCATTTATCACTGTTCCAGTCTCATCTTAAACCACTCTCTACCTTGCTTAAACAAACCAACCATTCCAGACACTTTTCATTTCCTTATGCCCGTACCAAACACTTTCCTGTCTCAGAACACTTTTGCTTGCACCTCCTTCTGTATGGAATTTCATCCCCTCTCCATCACCTCACCTGTTCTTGTTACTTGGTTCCTCTCCCATCAGGTTGAGCTCTATTATTATTCTTCAGATGGGTGGTCCCTAATGATCATTTTAAAGACACCACTGCACTTCTTCCCCATTACCTACACTAATCTCTATCATATCACTGTTTATATACTGTCTTTTCAAAATCTGCATTATCTTCTTATCTACTTTAAAAAAAAAATTTCTCCTTTCACTAAAATATAATCACTATAAGGTAAAGGACATTGCCTGAATTACTTAATGCCCTCAAATTCAAAGAACCTAGAACAATGCTTTGCACAGAATAAATACTCAAAAAATACATATAGAAAGAGTGAATGAAATCTCTGCTGTAATCATTTTTTTACAAAACTTTTTCAAAAGTACAGTGTGAAAAAAACAACTAAAAGATGGAGTAATATACTAGCTCTATTTTCATGTATCATTATCTTTGCCCAAGGACAAAGAATGTATACCATTATATTAATATATCATTAATATTTATTGATGTACTTACTACTTGTAGGAGTTTGCAGAATGCCATTTATAAGCCCCTGCCCAGATTCCACAGAAATAAAGACTGTGGTATTCAGTTTTGCAAATGAAAATCTGATTATCACGAATCATGAGACAGGCCCATTTCTCTGGGACATGCAAGAATAAATAAATTACACATTAAAGAACCCAATGTCTATATTGGGTCACCCTGAAAGAAGCACAGGCTGTGGGCCAGGAGACAAGAGGGTCCAGCCTCTGTCTCTCTCACTAGTTAGCTGTCGAATATGCATCCAGGAGTTAAATATCCCAGGTCAGTTTTTTTTTTTTTTTTAAGTGTAAAATGAACAGTTGGAATTCTTCCCTCACAGTTTATTCATTCAGAGCTTGCAAGGAAAAAGGCAGGATGGGAATGATTGTGGGAGGTGAAGGAATTGACAGATTGGTAACCAATCTCATTTCCAGGGCCCCTACCAACCCTAAAACTCACTTATTCAATGAAGAGAAGTTTATTGGGCTGCATTAGGTGCTATTGAAAAGAGAAAGCAAAATGAAGTTTATAGCCCCTATGCTTGCTGAGATGGGACCTACATTTTTACAATAAAATCTAGTAAGGCTTAAGGGGAAACAAGCCTAAAGAACAAGAACTCAATTCTTCGTCTCTCCTCGGGGTCTTCACATAAACTTCGTTCTCTGCTGGAACAGTCTTCCCCATCTGCTCACCTGGTAAATGTCTATGTGTTATCTCAAACATCACTTCTTCAGGGTGACCCTACCTGCTAGTAGACTACTATATGATCCTTTGATGTCCATTTTTCCCCTATTATTAACAATCATAGCACTTTGTTTTAATTCCCTGACTAACTAATAGGGCTGTTATCTACATGAAGGTAGGGATTATGCCTATCTTGTTTATGGCCATGTCCCCAAGGTTTAAAAAAAAAAAAAGGCTTAGCATTTAATAGGTACCTGTGTTAGTGAGATTTGCCATTGCAACAAAGTAGAATCTACACAGGCAAGGTAAACCTAATCGAAGGCTTATTATGCGCCAAGCACTGTTATATATAACTCATTTAATCCTTAAAATAAAAATAGGAAGTAGATGCTAAAAGTCTGAGTCCATTTCTGGAAGCATTGAGGGTAGATTACATAATCATACACTTAATATTTTTAAAGGAAAATATGGGAATATTCAAACGAAGAAACAGACAAAAACAACACATAACTTCCCATCAGGCCACTGTCATCAACTGCATTCAGGTAGACCGGGCTTTGCTACTTAATGGCTATGAAAAACCCTTGGCTTTGAAAACATTTTGTATTTCATTTTATAGATGAGACTCCTAAGGCACAGACCAACTAAGATTACCAGCTGGTAAAGGGAAACTTAAGCATCCAGGCCTATGCTCTCAACCACCACCCAACAGAGCTCTGGAATGAATTTGTTCTGTCCATTCCCCAATAGCAACAACCTGGAAAAGAACCCAATTGCCCCTCCTCAGACACAGACACACCTCCAGTAAAACAACCTCTGGGCAGATGTGTGGGTTCATCTAATTGTGGCCATGGAGTATAGACTAATTTGCTAAAAACGGGATAGAAATGTGCACCTTTAGCCTAATGCCCACGGAGGAGTTTTAGAAAGGTAGAAGGGAGGCAAGCAAGAAATCAGACTGGGATGAGGTAAATTAGCGCCAGTTTTATTGGTGATACTTTTTTTGGATTTCTGGATGCTTTGATGCTAAAAGAAAATGGGTGGAAGAGTAACCATTTGTGAAACACAAACAGGGTCATCAAGGTCCCTTTTGTGTTTATCTATGGGCTTAAGTGAGGCTAACTTATAGAATATAGGTATATATTTCTTTTATGGTGATTTTTAAAAGCATCTCAATCCAACTTTAAGCTCTCCAAGGGAAAAATAAATGGGGGAGTCAGTCAATGGCGACATTAAGAAAATGAAAGGATTTATCTTTTCTACAAGAAATACAGCACATTTGAAAACATGAAGTACACAAATTCATATTTTGCAAGAACATACAGATGTTGAATGACAAACTGCTCCATATGGCTGAACAGCTGGTCCTAAATTAAAATAATAGCATGAGGTGAGGGAGGCTTAAAAATAACATTAAAATCACTACATGCTGTACTAATGATGCATGCAGCAACCATGGCTATAGGGTAAATGCGTCTCTGCTGATACAAAACAAACAGCTCTGTACAGCATCTACGTCAGTCCAAATGAAAAAGAGATGGAAAATAATACTATCAAAATGCATGCAGATTCGTTTCCCGTTGCCTACTCATGCAAAACAAAAATGCATGCAGAAGCAACTACAGTAAGTATTAAGAAGAAATTGCTATTGGACTTCCGGGTCAAGAAGGTGGCTTAACAATGTGCGCATTTTAGTTCATCCTCCAGAACAACTACTAAATAACCAGAAACAGTACAGAACAGCTCCTGGGGCCACGTCAGTGACCAGACGCACAGCATATCCCAGTCTGGACCAGCTGGACCCGCTGCAGCACCCCCCAGAAACGTGAGTCCCCAAAGCTGCGGTGGCCAGCGCCCCTCCCCCACAGGCCGCTTCCCAGAGGGGAAAGGAAAGGACTTTACCAGCATCAGGGACTGGGCACAATCAAACGTCAATTGTGGAACTAATTAACAAATTCTGACTACAAAAATAGGCCCCCAGCTTAGGTGAACCTTATCAAAGCTGAGGTTGCTCATTTTTGCCCTGGCACCAAGGGGGCAGGACTGACAGAAAAAGGGGGAAAAAAAAAGAAGGAAACAGAGGTTTTTGTGGCTGTGTATCTACAAAGGCTTGACTGCCTCTGGATACAGTGGCAGGACTTTTCAGGCTGCAACTGCCCCAGGCATAGGCAGAAGTGAGCTCTTTTAGGGGCTTATCTGGAGCCTGTGCCTTCCCCAGGGGAGGGGTGAAGCCCCACCCAGGTGGAATCCCTCCATCAAGGAATTCAGACACCAGGGCTTGGTAATTTGAAGCCATTAAAACCAGCCTACAACCTCTCCTCTGTCTCCACCACGCCCCCAGCAGGGAGAGTCTGCCAAAGTTAAAGGTACCGCATCATCTTATGCTGGTGGGACCTGCAGTCAGATAAGCGCCACATACTGGGCAGGATAAGAAAAACAGAGTCCAGAGACTTCACAGGAAAGTCTTTCAACCTGCTGGGTCTCACCCTTAGGGAAAACCGACACAGGTGACTCTTTCCTTCTGATAGGAGGCCGGTTTGGTCTGGGAAAATCTGGCTGGGGTATATAATATCTAAGTAGACCCTCCTAAGTGTGTATGTGGGGTGGGGGGGAAGGCACCACACAAGCAGGGCAAGAAACAAGAAAACAAGAACTGAAAAATCCTCCTCTGTTAAACAAAACTTAAGCTAAAGGTCCAGATAAAGCTGAACGGAATGTCAAAGAACAGACAGACAACAAATTCATTCAGCAAGAAAACCCTAGATAAAAGAAGTGAAAGCAATCTCCAGAATAAACTAATTAAGGTAATTAAATGCCTAGATGCCAGCAAAAAATAACAAATCACACTAGGAAAATTGAAGATATGGCCCAGTCAAAGGAACAAACCAACAATTCAAATGACATACAGGAGCTGAAACAATTAATTCAGAATATACGAACAGACATGGAAAACCTCATCAAAAACCAAATCAATGAATTGAGGGAGGATATAAAGAAGGCAAGGAAAGAACAAAAAGAAGAAACTGAAAGTCTGAAAAAACAAATCACAGAACTTATGGGAATGAAAGACACAGTAGAAGAGATGAAAAAAACAATGGAAACCTACAATGGTAGATTTCAAAAGACAGAACATAGAATTTCTGAACTGGAGGACGGAACATCTGAAATCTGACAAGAAACAGAAACTATAGGGAAAAAAATGGAAAAATATGAACAAGGACTCAGGGAATTGAAAGACAATATGAAGCGCATGAATATACATGTTGTGGGTGTCCCAGAAGGAGAAGAGAAGGGAAAAGGAGGAGAAAAACTAATGGAGGAAATTATCACTGAAAATTTCCCAACTGGTATGAAAGACTTAAAATTACAGATCCAAGAAGTACAGCGTACCCCAAAGAGAACAGATCCAAATAGACATACTCCAAGACATTTAGTAATCAGAATGTCAGAGGTCAAAGAAAAAGAGAGGATCTTGAAAGCAGCAAGAGAAAAGCAATCCATCACATACAAGGGAAGCCCAATAAGACTATGCGCAAATCTCTCAGCAGAAACAATGGAGGCGAGAAGACAGTGGGATAATATATTTAAATTATTAAAAGAGAAAAACTGCCAACCAAGAATTCTATATCCAGCAAAATTGTCCCTCAAAAATGAGGCAGAAATTAAAACATTTTCAGACAAAAAATCAATGAGAGAATTTGTGACCAAGAGACCAGCTCTGCAAGAAATACTAAAGGGAACACTAGAGACAGATATAAAGACAGAAGAGAGAGGTGTGGAGAAGAGTGTAGAAAGGAAGACTATGAGTAAAGATAAAAAGAAGGAAAATTAGATATGACATATAAAATCCAGAAGGCAAAATAGTAGAAGAAAGTACTACCCATGCAGTAATAACACTGAATGTTAATGGATTAAACTCTCCAATCAAAAGACATAGTCTGGCAGAACGGATTAAAAAACAGGACCCATCTATATGCTGTCTCTACTCAAAGAACACGAGGCCAAGGACACAAATGGACATTTACACACCAATGTTTAAAGCAGCATTATTAACAATTACCAAGAGATGGAAACAGCCAAAATGTCCATCAACAGACAGTTAACTAAACAAACTGTGACATTTACATAAGATGGAATATTATGCAGCTGTAAGACAGAATAAAGTTATGAAGTATGTAACAACATGAATGGACCTTAAGGACATTATGCTGAGTGTGATTAGCCAGAAACAAAAGGACAAATACTGTATGGTCTCACTGATATGAACTGACATTAGTGAATAAACTTGGAATATTTCCTTGGTAACAGAGACCATCAGGAGATAGAAATAGGGTAAGATATTGGGTAATTGGAGCTGAAGGGATACAGATTGTGCAACAGGACTGAATATAAAAACTCAGAAATGGACAGCACAATATTACCTAACTGTAATACAATTATGTTAAAACACTGAATGAAGCTGCATATGAGAATGATAGAGGGAGAAGGGCTGGGGCATAAATGAAATCACAAAGAAAGATAGACGATAAAGATTGAGATGGTGTAATCTAGGAATGCCTAGACTGTATAATGATAGTGACTAAATGTACAAATTTAAAAAATGTTTTTGCATGAGGAAGAACAAAAAATGTCATTACTGCAGTGTGCTGAAAATAGATGGTACTTAATATTTTAAAATTTCAACTAATGTGTGAGACTAAAGCAAAAAATGTTTATTTGGTACAAATCTATACTTTGACTAGTGCATCTCCTAATATAACTTACGTGGATAGTTGATTGAACACCTTAAGTACATGGAACTTTGTATAGGAAATGAGATTTTGTTGGTTTGTCCAGGTGATGCCCTGATGAATCCCAGAGTGATCTAATCAGTGAGTGGAAAAGTATCTGCAAAGTCCCCTTTGGGGAATGGTGAGAACGGGGGAAACTCAACTTTCCCAAGTTGAATTCTTGATATTCTCACAAGCAGTGTGGACAACCAAAGCTTTAGGCTGAGCCCCCAGTCTTGGGGTTTGTTCATATGAAACTTAACCCCACAGGGGATAGGTCAAGCCTACTTAAAATTAAGCCTAAGAGTCACCCCGAAGAGAACCTCTTTTGTTACTCAGATGTGGCCTCTCTCTCCAGCCAACACAGCAAGCAGACTCACCACCCTCCCCCTGTCTACATGGGACATGACTACCAGGGGTGTGGATCTTCCTGGCAGTGTGGGACAGAAATCCCAGAATGAGCTGAGATTCAGCATCAAGGGATTGAGAAAAACTCCAAAATGAGCTGAGACCCAGAATCAAGGGATTGAGAAAACCTTCTCGACCAAAAGGGGGAAGAGGGAAATGAGACAAAGTGTCAATGGCTGAGAGATTCCAAACAGAGTCGAGAGGTTATCCTGGAGGTTATTCTTATGCATTAAGTAGATATCACTTTGTTATCCAAGATGTAATGGAGAGGCTGGAGGGAACTGCCTGAAAATGTAGAGCTGTGTTCCAGTAGCCATGTTTCTTGATGATGATTGTATAATGATATAGCTTTCACAATGTTACTGTGTGATTGTGAAAACCTTGTGTCTGATGCTCCTTTTATCTACCTTGTCAACAGATGAGAGGAACATATTGAATAAAAATAAATAATGGGGGAACAAATCTTAAAATGAATTTAGTTTGAAATGCTAGTGATCAATGAAAGGGATCAGTAAGGGGTATGGCCTGTAAAATTTTTTTTTTCTGTTTGTTATATTTTTCTGTTGTCTTTTTATTTCTTTTTCTGAATTGATGCTAATGTTCTGGGAAATGATCATGATGATGAATATACAACTATGTGATGATATTGTGAATTGCTGAGTGTATGTGTTGGGAATGTTTGTGTTTCTTGTAATTTTTTTTAATTAATAAAAAATTTTAAAAAAAGAAGAAATTGCTATTTAGAGAAGAAATACTCAATAAACAAGAATCTCTTAGAACCCTAAAACAAAATCAAAATAGTAAAACCTTAATATGACTATTTATTTCTTTTCATCCTCCATCCTTAGTACATGCCTAGCCTAGATATCATATCAGAGATTAAGGTTCTCAGCAAATTTGGCATTCTTCATAGCTTATATATGCATATGAATATATATGGATATATGAATATATATGGATATATATTCCTTACAAACAATACAAAGAACCTGCACTCTTGGCAGAAACCTAAATTATGCACTCATCAAGTTAGTATTACATGGCGTTAAATAAAATTAACAGTTTCCATTTTCACCTGGTTAGGGTGCTTTTCAGTACTTAATTCCCACATTCTTAAAATTTTAAAAATACACCTTTGAATTTTACACCCATTAAAGAAAATCTGAAGTAGGGCAAAGATTTTCTTTTATTTCCAAGAACACAAAAAGGAAAGTGTGGTAAATATAGTGCATTTTATGTGTATGGCATCCTAATTTTAGAATTTTACAGCATGTTAATGAGCAGCCAGCAAATCTCTTGGTCTTGGAACAGAAAAAGTGAGATACACATTTCAACAATGGTTTCTGAATGTAATTATGAGACATAAATAGGAGTCTTGTGCATTCTACACCCAGAACAGCGAGTGCTCGGGACACGGTAGCCACTCAGTAAATATCTGTTGAATGAATGTACGAATGAATAAAGAAACTCTTAAAGTACCCAATAGTGTCTAGCAATGTTCTTGTACAACATTGCAACCAATAAACATTTATCAAATTAAATCACATCACTGTTGCCTTTGTGGCAGCCGTGGAGATGTGCCACTCCCATCTCCCTTCAAGAAAGAACCTGGTTCAAAAAATGTAGTTAGCTGACAGTTTCCTGACTCTGGATCTGCTACTACTATTCAAGTCAAGTTTATGTTTTCCAAGACTATTCCCAGCTAATGACTGAGCAGTGTTGGCATATAAAACCAAGGCTATTCCTGCTCAGTGACAATTCTTCTAACAGACGATCTCTGTTCTTTACTCCTCACCAGCCTGACTGAAGCTCTATCAGAATTTAACTGAAGTCTGAGATTCTTCCTACCCAATCCTCCTTCCTTCCTTTTACAGGTGTCAGCCTGGCATTGAAGTCTGAAGGCTCTTTGTGCCTACTCCAGCTCTCTCTCCTATTTATTTTTCTTGGGTATTTCCCTTTGTAAATCTCTTTCACTTCTAATTCCATCTTGGAGTCTGCTTCGCAAAGGACTGAACTGATATAGCCTGCCAATGATTATTCCATCAAAAGCAGAATGGATCTAATTATCAACAGGTAGCTGTAAACTAGTTAAGTCCTTGGCCTTCTAAATGGATAACATTTGATAACATCTAAATCTTCATTCCTCTGCCAAACCACGTTTCTAGGTTTCTTTTTCTTTACTTACATGCAATTTCTAGCTTTATAAAATGATAGCACAAGTTTCAAACTGATAATCCAATAAATGATCAATATGTACAACCCAACAGAGAATTTTTTTTACCTCTCATGTCTATGTGTTCCACACAAAAGAATTCTGCATATGTTATTAGTAAAATAAAATATATCAGATAACAGCTCGGCATGAGAATCCTTAGTAAGAAAAAAAAATTAGCCTGTACTTTACATTTTTAAGATATATAAGATGTATCACTTCCTCACAATAATTCTCCAATATTTCATGTTAAAATTCTCAGAGTTCTGACAATTGCCCAAGGTAATGTGCAAAGGTAGTATTTGAACCCAAGTCCATATGACTACAAGTCCAATACCTCTTTTCTTTATACAATATTTTCTCTCTGGTTTAATATCACCGTATAAAATTAAAAAAAAAATTCAATGCACTTTTAGGAAAAAAATATTCATTTCAGTCTATCATTCTCTGACCCACATTACCTTTGACTTCATAAACCTGCAGCATATGTTTAGGGGAATATATATACATATATAACAGCCAAATTCATTTAAGTTTCTCCCAATAACTATCTCTATACTTTTGTCTCATGTAAAATGTAAGTATTTCACATAATTGATTCTAATGTTATTGATTGAATAACAAACTGTTTTAAAAATAACTCCAATTAAGAAACCTTTGTCTACCTTATTGTTCAGTATCTCCCTTGCTGACTGGCTTGGTGATTTGCCGTTAAGATGTGTCTATGCTTATTTTTGTACACATGGGGGAAAGAATCCATAAATTATGAAAATGAAAAGTTTTACAAAAATTCCTCATTATTCAAATAATTCCTCATGGCTAAGAGCTCTTCAATTACTCATGCAGTCAGAGTATAGAAATAATGCTACCACAGAGTGAATACTGCTTCTTTTCCCAAGAGTGCCATGCCCCCTCTCCCTCTACTAGGTATCTGAGTAACTAGAATCTGTTTTAAGAGAAGTCTCACAAAGAACAAAACTATGGGAGAAAGAAAAGAAACCACAGGAATCGTGATGACAGCAGGACAAATTCATATAAATGACTTTGCACATGTATAAATCATGGGCTTCCCCTTGTGATTACAGACTGGGGCTAGCATGGCCCGGTCGCCCTTCGGGTCCTTATGATTCTTTGGGACCCAAAATTCATGCTATGAATTCTTCTACCAAACATAGAAATTGTTTTTTAAATTACCCATTGCAGAAGAATGACTCTGTTTGGACAATACAAACTATGGGGCTTGAACAAGCTTTGTACAGGAGATGGGACATCTTAATCCTTTCTAAAAGCACCAAGAAGATTTCATACCTTTTTACTTGTGCCTAAAAGAAGCAGCAATGAAGTGTTCAAAGAGAGGATAACTAGGTATGTACCTGCAATAAAGATCTTGCCTCCTCATATTAGTGCTCCTGCTCCCTCCACACCCTAAGAGCACATGATCAACATGCAGATAGTTGCTCCATTGGAGAAATGCAGGAAAGGGTTACACAAAGATAACTCGCTCCAGATATTCTTAGGGTAAATCAGTATGGGGTAAATAGATATATTGGCATAAGTACTTGTTAGTAAATTTATAAGCAAGCATTTATTTTTACTTTCATTTATAAACCAAATTGAGCATATGTTGGGGACTGAATCATGTCCTACATAAAAGACATGTTCAAATCTCAATCTGTGTTCCTGTGAGTATGAGCCCATTTGTGAACAGAATCTTTGACAATCCTATTTAGATGACGTCAAATTGAATCAGAGTGAGCCTTAATTCCATAGGGCTGAAGACCTTATAAGGAGAGAAAATCAAGACAGAGACACAGACAACTGAGCAGGAGAAGAAGAAGCCATGCAACAGAGGCACCCCAAGCCAAGGAACCCCAAGAATTGAGACAAGCCAGCACCAGCATGCCACAGACTCCAGGAGAAAGTCTGGCCTGTCAAGACTTTCATTTTGGACTTCTAGACTTCAGAACCATGAGACAAAAAGTTTCTGTTATTTAATTCAACCCCATTGTGTAGTATTTGTTATAGTAGTCCTGGCAAACTAAGACAGCATAACAACACTAACATATCTAAAATAAATCTTTCCTTTGGATTCACAAGTATTGCTATTCAAGCCTGATCATCCCTTACAATGTTTGCCAGGCCTTCCCATAATCATATGTAAAAAAAGAAGATAGTATTATCTTGTTTTACTGTTAGCCAAATAAGCACATATCACAAATACAGAAAGAAGAAGCTCTCTTGCAAATGACAGAGTTCATAAAAGGGTCAAGATATGAATTAACAAATGTTTATAGAAAGCCTCTTGTAGTGACTATAAAGTAAGAAATACCCCCTGGCTTTTAGAGGGGTGAAAAATGATCGTTTATGTCTCTCAAAGTAGATCATAAGTACAAATGATTACAAGGTGCTATGAAGATTTAGAATATGGAAAGATAATACCTGGTTGCAGAGGAATACAAGCAGACTTTGTGAAGGAAATGGAATTGGATCTTCAAAATAAATGGTGGGGGAGGTAGGGTGGGAGAAACAGAGAGAGGTCCCGGGTGGCCGGGAGAGCATGAGCAAGGTCCTGAGGCCAGGAGAGGCACTTGCTGACTCTTTCCTTCACTTTTACCTCAATAGGAGGTTATGACTCATGACATGGAAGAAATATGCATTATCATTACTTCACTAGCCTCTTTCATAGGGACTCTTGTGTCTCCATGTCATTCATACATTTTTAAAAGAGATTATTTCAACTTGAAATAGGCCAGGTCCTCAGTCTTGAGGTATGATCTTATGAAATTTCTTTCTATAACAGGGAAGTTAAGCCTACCTGTAATTATGCCTAAGAGTCACTCCCAGAGAACCTCTTTTGTTGCTCAGATGTGGCCATTCTCTCTCTCTAAGCTCAAGTCTAAAATAAATTTATTAATCTCCTCACTATGTGGGATATGCCAGGGCGTAAGTCTCCCTGGCAACATGAGACATAATTCCCGTGGATGAGCCAGACCCTGGCATCAAGGGATTAACAACGCCTTCTTGGCCAAAAGGGGGAAAATAAATGTAACGAAATAAGGTTTCAGTGACTAAGAGATTTCAAATAGAGTCAAGAAGCTATTTTGGAGTTTACTTTTATACACGCTTCAACTAGATATTGCAAATTGCCACAGTATGCCAAGCTCCAACCAAAAATATTCCCCAAAACCCTAAAAAATACCAGGATTCTGAGTCTCTATAGTAGTTTCACTCCATTTATTTTTCAGAAATAATCCATCAGATCTAAATCCATCAGATCATTCCTATATCAGATAAGCCCTGAAACCCAAAGGTACCAGTCTCTCCAAGAACATCAGCCAGTTGCAGCTTCCTATTCATAATGCTGACACCCCTTCTCAACATGAAAAAGTTAGAATGGTCATTGCCCAAATACCCCTAAAGATTGAGAGAAGGATCAGATGACAGGGAGGAACTGTAAGAGAGGAGAAGATAGGATTTAGCAAATGAGTATGACGACTGAATTATTACATTGATTTTTTTTTTTTTTAGTTTTCAGTGTACTAGAGCAGTTAGAAGGAAATTCCTAAAATTATGGAAGTGTAACACATACCAAAACTTGAAGTTTGTTTTATAACTATTTGATAAAATATACTTTGAAATCCATAACTTTTCTTCATATAAGTTATAGTCCACAATAAAAGATGCTTAAAAGAGTATTTTAACTTGAAAAAAATATGGAAATATGCAAAAACAAAAGGAAGGATAATAGTAAATGTCATCACCATTTTTCTCCTGACTCTACTTTCCAGAAACAAACTATCTAACAATTTGGTAACTATCTTCAACATTTTCTAATGCTAGATATGAATTTTTTTAAATATTACATGTAGGTAAGTAGTTAAAAATGGTATATTACATGTTCTTGCATACCTTTTTCATTTCATTTAATAGCTTTAAGTTGGTTTACTGAAGGGAAAGTTACAAGAGACTTTTCCACTTTGACATACCCAAGGCAGTGCAGACCTCTTTGGAAATTCTACAAACCCTCTGATGGAATTTACCAGCAGGAAGATTACTGAGAAAGTTCCTTATCTCAGGACATTTTTAGAAGGCTGTCCCTGGTCTGCCTAGATCTGTGCTGTCAAATATGGTAGCTACTAGACCCAATTGATGATGTCAATTTAAACTAACTAAAATTAAACATTCAGTTTTCTCATTTGCAATAGCCACATTTTAAATGCTCAACAGCCACATGTGGCTACTGACTACTGTGTGGGAAAGCACAGATACAGAATATTTCTATCATCTCAGAAAGTTCAATCAGACGATGTTGTAAATAAACTTTGAATTTTTTCCAAATGGCTGGAGAATAGAAGATAATCACAGAGATTACATGGATGATCAATGGAGCATACAAGCTAAGGAACCCCAAATCTGAAAGGCTCCCTTGAGTCAACCTGAACAACATATAGTTGGCCCTTGTCACTGTGAACCCAGAACGCCACTGGATATGTAGAAGAGTCATGTGGAAAGGTGGCTGCTTCTTGTTTGTGGCCTTTGCTCTTAATTGGTAAAGTTTGATTAACTTTTCTGATATATGTGTTTCATATAACATGAGTTACATCTTGTGTTATATCTTGCCTTATACCTCAGGGGAAGCTCTGTGATTCCAGAATGTTATTCACTTGAATGCAAATGAATAGTATGGATATACTATAACTTAATCGTGTACCTATTTAGGTGGACATTTAGGTTGCTGCAAATGTTTTGCTTTCACAAATACTAATTTAATGAATGCTCATGTATGTAAATCTTTTATACATTCAGACCACTATTCTATAGGATAGAATCCTGGAAGTGATTTGCTAAGTCTTAAGATTATGAACATTTATAATTTAAGAGATGCTGCAAATAACTTTTCAAAAGAGTTGTACCAATGTATTCTCCCTCTAATAATACAGGAAAGACACTTTCATCCAACAGTGGATATTATCTGACATTACTTTTGCCAATATGATGGTTTTTACTTGTTTTCCCTTCATCATTAATTAGTAAGGCCTAAGATCTACCTGAATATTAATTGGCAATATGAAGATCCATTCTGGTAGTTAGGTTCAGGTGTCAACTTGGCCAGGTGAAGGTGCCTAGTTTTATTGCTGTGGGTATGAGCCAATGGCATGTGATCCTCATCTGTTGCTGATTACATCCACAGTTGGCTAGGAGGCGTGCCTGCTGCAATGAATGATGTTTGATTTAATTGGCTGGTGCTTAAATGAGAGAGCGCAACATAGCACAAGCCCAAGCAGCTCAACCTCATCTCACACTCGCAACTCAGCCCAGGTCTTTGGACATGCAGAAAGGAATCGCCCTGGGGAAAGTTGTTAGAACCCAGAGGCCTGGAGAGAAGGTCAGCAGAGATCACTCTGAGCCTTCCCACATAAGAAAAAACCTCAGTTGAAAGTTAGCTGCCTTTCCTCTGCAGAACTATATGTTAACTAAATAAATCCCCTTTTATTGAAAGCCAGTCCATCTCTGGTGTGTTGCATTCCGGCAGCTAGCAAACTAGAATACCCATAAACTGTCTTTTCATGGCTTTGCCATTTTGTTTATTAATAAATATAAGATACTGTCTTTGCTGATTGATTTGTAGAAGCTATCAGTTACTAGTGTTACTTTGTGCTTTATGTGCTGTAAATACGTCTTCCAAACCTAACCTCCCCACACCCACAAATACCCCTCACCACTTCTGCCTCTTAACTTGGTTTAAGGTGTCTTTTGCCATTTATAAAGTTTTATGTTATCAAATTTGCCAGTATTTACTTATAAATCTTCTGGGTTTTAGGTGTTTCTTAGGAAAACTGTTCCCTACTCTAAGAGTATAAACATATCCTTGTATACTTTCTTTTAAATTTTTAATATTTTGTAATTTTTACATATAAAACTGTAATTTATCTGGAACTTACTTTCGTATATAATGTGAGGTAGGTCTACAATGTAATTTTCTTACAAATAGTCTATCGCTTCAACATCATATGGGGGAAAAGCATCTTTCTTTACTAATTTGATATGGCACGTTACTATGTATACAATTTATAATACTTTAATCTGTTTCTAGATTTTCTATTTTGTTTTCTAATGCAATTTTATTGAAATAAATTTATACTCCATACAAACCATCCCAATCTATTTTTTAATTACTAATTTATCTACATTCTTCTCTCTTCTAGGTTATAAAAGTTACATGGATTGAAGATATTCAGAGTTCCATTTCCATTAAAAGATCCTTTCTTGATCAATCAAGGCCATAGTCAATGATTTTGCAAATATGTATCCAGGGTTTACCTTATCTTTTGCAATCTATTTCTGTCACAACCTTTGCTATACCCTCCCCATCAAGTGCACAGTATTATCACATGGCAGGGCACTACGTTAATATTTGTTAAAAAATTAATGTGTAGCAGTGAGTTCGGTTTACTCAGATATAATATATAATTTAAAATTCATCATTCAATCATAATCAAATTTTATCTTATTACCATAAAACCTAGAAAGAGGATATGGTAGTTTGTTTTACAAAGGAATACAACAATTTTACTAAAGCTACTAAAATCATGTATCTCCCAAAAATAATGATGCAGTGCATTTTTTAACACTTATATTGTATAGTATAACATATACACAAAGCAAAGAAATAAAAAAGCAATAGTTTTCAAAGCACTCTTCATCAAGTAGTTACAGGACAGATCCCAGAGTCTGTCATGGGCTACCATATGATCCTCTCAGATTTTAACTTCTAGCTGCTCCAGAATATAGGAGGCTAGAAGGCTTAAATTTTTATCACCACAATTGACTTACTTTCTATTTTGTGAAAAATAACATATATATAAAAAAGCAATAAGTTTCAAAGCACAGCACCACAATTAGTTGTAGAACATATTTCAGAGTTTGACATGGGTTATAATTCCACAATTTTAGGTTTTTTGCTTCTAGCTGCTTTATGATGCTGGACACTAAAAGAGATATCAATTTAATGATTCAGCATTCATATTCATTTGTTAAATCCATTCTTCACTGTATAACTCCACCATCACCTTTGATCTTTCCATCCCTCTCTTTAGGGGTGTTTGGGCTATGTCCATTCTAAATTTTTCATATTGGAAGGGTCTGTCACTAAATGGGATAAGGCGATGGAATAGCTGATGTTCTGGAGAGGTTAGGCCCTCTAGGTTTCAGGACATCTGGACCAATGACCCATCTGGAGGTTGTAGGTTTCTGGAAAGTTACTCTAGTATACAGAAACCTTGTGAAATCATATATAGTGCCATAAGTGTTCTTTAGGATTGGCTGGAATGGCCCCGGTTGGGGTTTGGCAGGCTATGATAGGTAGCAAGGTCTAACTGAAGAAGCTTGCAAAAGAGCAACCTCCAGCACAGCTTCTTGACTCTATTTGAACTTTCTCTGCCACTGATACTTTATTAATTACACTTCTTTTCCCCCATTTGGTCAGGATGGAATTGTTGATCCCAGGATGCCAGGTCTGGATTCATTCCTGGGAGTCATCTCTAACATTGTCAGTAAGACTTTCACCCCTGGATATCATGTCCCACATAACAGGGAGGGCAATGATTTCACTTGCAGAGTTGGGCTTAGAGCAAGTAAGGCCACATCTGAGCAACAAAAGACATCCTCCAGAAGTAACTCTTAGGCATGCCTATAGGTAAGCTAAGGTTCTCCTAGATGCAGTGCATTTTATGGGACCTTCAGTGCTGCTGGTCAATCTTAGCACATTTCCCTGGCTACTTCCCTCTCCCACTCTCCAAGACAACTATTCCATGCCTTTTACCCTCTCCTCAAGCCTCCAGAAGCCTTTCCCCATCAGAAGAACACCTCCACATCTTCCCACAACCCTGCCATATCCCCTGCATTCCCTCTTATTAGACTAAATAAACTTTCCATGCTCCTCCTTAGGATAACCCCTCCAACTTTCACCAGGACTTTTTAATCACCTCTCTTTCCCATGCCTTTCCTCCCTTCTAGATCATTCCCATCAGCACAGAAACAACTACATCATCTTCATCTTTAAAATACCTTCTCTTTAATCTATATCTCTGTACTGCTATACCACATTTCCCTTTCCACTTTAAGGCAAAATTCCTTGAAAAAGTATCTGTACTCGCTGTGTCTTTTTAATCTCCACTTTTTATCTCTTAAATGTCTCCAACCAAATTTCACTCCCCACCATTCCCCCGAATTTGTTATGATAAGAATCACCACTAACCTCTACGCTGCTGTGCTGATTTGAAGCTGTTACGTACCCTAGAAAAGGCCATGTTCTTTGCCCTTTTGGTTTTTTTTTTGGATGCTATATGGTAGGGGTCACATTTCATTCTTTTTCCATGTAAGTATCTCCTTATTGCAGCACCATTTGCTGAAGTTTTGTTTATTTGGCTTTTCCTTTGTTTGCTTGTTTGTTTGGGAAGTGCATTGGCTGGGAATTGAACATGGGTCTCCATCATGGCAGGTGAGAATTGAACTACCCTTGCACCCTCCCCCCCGCCAAGTCCATGTTCTTTTAAACCATTCCTGTGGGCGCAGACCTGTTTTGGGTCTGTGCCCACAGGAATCAACCTAATCAAAACAACGTAATCAAAAACAACCTTTTGATTAGGTTGTTTCCATTGGGATATGACCCATTCAATTAAAGGTGGGTCTTCATCCTTTTTCTGGGAGTCCTTTATGAGAGGACAAAGGACAGACAGTTCAGAGAGAAACACCCAGAGAAGCTTAGAGAAAAGCCCTCGGAGAATCTGAGAGTGCCACTGAAACCAGTAGCTGAAAGCAATGGAAAGCAACAGAACCCAGGAGCGAAGGGCCTGCAGATGCCAGCTATGTGTCTTGCTAGCTGACAGAAGAATCCTGGGTGTTAGCAGCCTTTCTTCAGAGAAGGTATCTTCTTCTTGATGCCTTAATTTGGACATTTCATTTCTAAGTCCAATCAATATATCATTCTTAGCATGCCCAAGACCAAAATCAAAACAAAAAAAAAGCAACAACAAAACCCTGTCCTTTCTCCAGTATCCACTATCCAGCTACCACCCTAACTAAGCAACCATTAAACTCTTACCTCAAATCCAAAAACCTCTGCCCTGTCTTTACTTCTACTCTACCACATTCCCTCCTCCTACTTACTAATTCTTACTCTTCTCACAGTAGCTTCCATGAACCTTTTAAATTATAAACCAAATTATGCAATTCTGCTCAAAATCTTCCAATGGCTTCCCACCACTTAGAATAAAATCCTATGAACTTGTCTAGCATCTGCCTATCTGTCCATCTTTATCTTTTACTGCTACTGCATCACAAGGGCTTTTCCAGAAAAAAAAAAACTATTCTATGAATAATAAATAAATAAAATTACTGCCTTGCTATACCTCTTATATATATCAGCAGAGGTATGCACAGAATTATTTTATTTCATTTAAGACTCTGCTCCGTGTTCTTTTACCCTACTTTATTTTTCTTCACAGCACATTCTATATTTGTTTCTAGTCAAACACCTTAATTAGAATGCAAGCTCTATGAGTGCATGGATTTTTTTTATTCACTTTTTTATCTTCAAATGTAAAACAGTACCTGACACATAGGAGATAACTCAATAAATATTTGTCGAAGAAATGAGTGAATAAATGAACATGCATATGGTTTGACTGTAAATTTGGCTGTATGACCCTAGTTTAATATATAATCTGAAAAAGCAAAACTATTTTTGGACATTACTCACTTTTCGCTGTTTTACAGAGTCCAATTTTATGAGCCAATATGAAGCCACTTTTGTTTTATGATATTTCCAGTTATCAATTATCTGTTTTGGGGGAGAAGCATAAACAAATTTAATCTAGAATGTTCCTCTAAAATAATAAATAAAAAGTAAATAAATGGACTGAAATACATTTTATTAACTTAATTAAATTGTGCAATGGAAGCACTATAGTATTACTTGAAATAAAGAAAGCTTACATTTATAAAAAAACATGCACAGAGATTACTGATACAATGTGAAGGAACCATCTGAACCCAAAACTTTCTCTTTCTGCTGTACCAAGCACACAATCTTAATGAATGAAAGATAAGTATCTTCAGGTACATAAAGTCTGAAGAGAAAACCCAGACACAGATTTTCTATTTTTATTTCAAGGATATTTATCCTATCATCCATAATAACACAATATTGAATAATACATTAGAGTGCAGTCTACATATAATTAGGATTCTACTTTTTATTTTGCTGTTTGTGCAAAAATGCAAATTTTCAGGATATATATTCTAGCAATATACACTATAGCAAACATTAAAATATTTACTGTATATACTGAACATATACCACTCTAATATTTGATATAATTAACATATTATACTTTATTATATAAGCCTATATATGATCTATATAGAACAATTACATTAGCCACAAATACTAGTTCTACTCTCTGATGATGCCATTTTTCTTCTAGCTGATTCAAAAAAAAGATATAAAAATAATATTCCTAATTAGTGTTCATTTCTCCTCCCTTTCCTTTGATGTAACAAGCATCAGTTTCTTTGTAAACAAATACCATTTTCATTTTGAAAAAATATGTAACAACACAATTCATAATATTTGGGGACTTTAATCACGATTATAAAATTCAACTTTTCATTATGTTTTTTTAAACCAAGAAAGGCTTTTTTGTTGTTGCTGTGTTATTAGATGCTCGCTTTAAACAGGTTTAAAGACAAGCTTAAAATATGAAAAAGGCCAAGTGCATGTCTGAGGTTTTTAATTCTACAATTGGCCACTAGATGGTACCTTTCTCCTCTAGAAAAAAAATTATAGGGCGATCAGAAAACAATGTTCTATTACTGAGGAATTATCTAAGAACGACCATTTGAAAAGAATGTTTCAATCAAGCATTTAACCAGAACACATATACCCTGAGTGATATTCTCACACCAGCACACGTGAATAACTTGGACCTTCTTTTTCAATTACAAGTAAGTCACTGACTTTATGTGAATTTTAGGATATTTTACCATCTTAGAATGTTTTTTTTTTAGGATTTCTAGGATGCTTTACCATTTCAGAACTATTCTTATTAATAGATCACATCATTAATAAACCTTGTTTATAGGCAATTTCAGCAAGCTGACTCTCCAAAAAGAAGTCTATAATATTAAAGGAAGTATCAAGACCAGGACTTCCATTGGAAAGGGTCTTAGAAGCCACCTCTTTTATGTTATACCACATTAACAGTTACAGGTACCTGCCACAGGACAAGTATTTCACAATAACTCATTTGTTACTTACACATTGCTATGAGGCAGTTATTATTATACAAAGATCAAAGATGAAAAAACCAAGGCTTAGACAAGTTTAGTAACTTGCTCAAAGTCATACAGCTTATAAGTGATGAAGCTTAAAATCATTCATTCATTCATTAAGTAATTTTTGAGCAGCTAACTATGTGCCAGGCACTGTTCTAAAACTGAGATACATCAATGAACAAAACAGACAAAATACCTGTCCTTATGGAGCTTTATATTTTCCTTAAGTAATTATATATACATATACATATTCATTTTTAACTGCAGCTTTCCCAGCTAGAGTCTATGCTGTTAAATCACTATTCTACACAAAACTAGTTTCCTTACAGAGTTTCTAGTACATCATAAGTACTAAATTAATGGCGGTTGGATGAATAAATTCTTATGCTGATTATTCATAGAGGTGTTTCTCCCCATTCTCTCCTTTTCTATTTCAAACCTCATGTTTTTCTCTTTATTTTTCAGTATTTTCTACTTTATATATTGATACTTGAATATACCACATTTCATTTATTTTCTTTTTTACTTTTTTTCACAATATTCATTCAAGGTCTCACATTCAAAGATCCTTGAGAGTTTATGTCAGGAACCATTTTTCTTTCATTACCACCCACTTCATATTAGTTACTTCTAACTCTTTTTAGAAGCAAGTTTAAATATTCTTTAATTATTAAGAATAATAATTTAACATCAATCATTCTCACTTGATGAAGCAGCTTTATCATTATAATACTATGTACTAAAAGATATTTTGCACTGCTGATTATGATGTCACTTTTCATAAATCATAAGAATTAAAATAAACCTCTGTATTTTCCAAAGCTTGTGGAGGTTGAAAAGAACATCAACTAAGTTTGCTAGGTCATTGACAACAATGCCATGAGGAAATAAATTTTAATATGTTAAGAAGTATAATTAAAAGGTATGAGCTGTTTGGCATTTTACTTACATCTTCTATCAGAAGTTCTGATTCTGCATCTGTTTTCCCTGGAAATCGAATCTTCATGTCTTTGAGAACAAATAAAGTCTGACTTGTTAGGTGGTCCTCTTGTTCTTTTGTCTTCAGCTGCTGCAAAGATTCATTCTTAAATTTGAAAGAATACAGATATTTGAAGGGGGCCTTATGTCATTGTGCCCTTATAATCTGAAAGATATTTCTGGGTAAAAATGATGCACTTTCAATTGAAAAATAATAACAAGGAAAAAGGAAGATAAACTATTTTACACTTATGGAAATCTGGCTATAATAAATTGTAGTAAAATATACTGCACCCGACAAAATATTGATATTATAAACTCTTCCTAATTAAATAAATTCTTAGAATTAAATGGCTATGAATTCCCAGGAGTGCCTTTCCCAATTCCACACAGTTGTACTTTATTTAGCTCACAATGCTAAAATAAAAATATGAGTATTTAAAAAGGACTTTCTGGTCAGTTTTTATTTGCTACCCATGCCTCAGGCAATTCCTTTTGGTTAGAGAAAATGTCATTCATTGTTACCAAGTAAAGTTCACTCACTTTTATCTTCTAATTCTTTTCTTTGGAGATACCATCCACATTAAATAAGGAAAATAAAACTTGTGTCTACCTGAATGGTATGATTTCTAAATGTTGGGTTAATTTCATTTTTTCCGTTAATTAAAAAAAAAAAAAAAAGAGAAGAGGTAATTGGAGCTGAAGGGATACAGACTGCAACAGGACTGGATATAAAAACTCAGAAATGGACAGCACAATACTACCTAATTGTAATGCAATTATGTTAAAACATTGAATGAAGCTGCATGTGAGGTATAGGTTTTTTTTTTCTCTCTATTATCATTTTAATTCTTATTCTGTTGTCTTTTTATTTCTTTTTCTAAATCGATGCAAATGTACTAAGAAATGATGACTATGCAACTATGTGATGATATTAAGAATTACTGATTGTACATGTAGAATGGAATGATTTCTAAATGTTTTGTTAATTTTTTTTTAATTAATAAAAAAAAAAAAAAAACCTGTGTCTACCTGAAGGTTCTTGGGACTATCTATTTGAGCATCTACAAGAGTCTGGTTGCAAAATAAATTCACTGACTTCTTCAATATTGAGTCTCAGGGATTCATGCTAAGGAAGGAACACTATATATTGATTAAATATACAGAAAACACTATAAACAATGGTGTGCTTAAATAAATGCTCTCAGGAGGATTTAACAATGGTGTTTTTTTAACTTATTAATCACATAATATTTCCATTGACTAAAACTTCCTATACAGCAAAGTTCCCTAAATTTATAGAAACACTGAAATATATACTACAAAACCATACATTTACTCAGGTGATTTTCAACAAATGGAAAACAGCATTATCGTTATTCTGAGTGTCCACCCTTGAGTTTGTGATATATATTTATTAAAGTCTGCCTTTTAAGAGTCTTCTAATATATATTTTACTTATTTGTAGCCTAAGCTAGATGAATAACCAAATTCCAGGCAGTCATGAGTTGAATTATAGAAAGGATCTGAATTTCAATCTGTCCTCCTCACAGGTGCTTTTTTTACCACCTAAAGTTTGAGGACAGTGCTGCCTGTAATCTTGAAGGAGCAAAATAGATGACTTACCACCTGCGCGTTGGTAGAGCTGGCATCATTACCCTGAGGCAAAGGCCTCGTGTAGGAGGAAGCACGGTTTAAGGAGTGCGACCGCGCCCCTGAAGTTGGCCGGGATACCGAAATCATTTGATGGGCGGAAAAGGGGCGGGTGTCCGCACTGGAAGGCGACTGAGCAGAGATGGACCGAGGGCAGCTCACTGAACGGCGTATGGCGCCTATTGAGAATGGAGAAGAGGGACAGTATAGCAGTGATGTTAGCAGAAGTTTCCCACAGCATCGGGTTTATATCGATTAGACCAGATGGTATAAAAGTGGCAGTAAATGTCAAAGCATCAGCAGCATCACGAATATGGGTTTGGGGCTGAACTGTTCATTTAAATAGCGAACTTGGTACAGAATCCCTGTGATAAGTAAAGAATGGTTATCACGAGAATATTGCTAAAAACAGGACATCAATGTTATGTTCTTGAAATATGACATAAAAGAACCAGAAGAAAATAAAACTAACATTTATGGAGCATTTTCAAAGTGCCAAGCATTGAGCTAGGTGCCATACTCTTTATCTTTTATCTTAATCTTTATTGAAACCATCTGAATTAAGAATATCCGTCCCTGGATGAAGAAACTGAGGCTCAGGGTGAACTTTCTCAAAGTCATACAACACGAAAGTAGTCAAGCTCAGGTTTAAATCCTGGCCTATCTAATTCCAGTGTCCTTCCTCTTTCCATAATAATGTGATGCCAATCTTTGGGATTACACTGGTCATTTATTAGAATCGGCAGAGTTTTGAGATAGAATGTTTTATAGCAAGATTCATAAGACAGGATGACAAGGAGTCTAGAGAATGGCAAAGAAGTTACAGAATTTAGAACCCATAAAAAAATAATAAAACAAAAGAAAAATCTAAGGATTATCCTAATGGAGTTTAAATATATAACTGGCTATTACAAGAGCAGTACTAAACAGAGAGTCTTCTTTTTCACAAGAAAGAAAATTTTAAAAAACCTAGATTTAAATTCCAATAATAAAAGATTAAAGTGAAGAAAAATGCCTAGGTCTAAAGGTTTGTTACCAGATTATACATCTTATGAAAGCCTTAGAATATCTCCCCCAATGCAGGTTGAGAACATTTAAGAAAGAGAGCCAATTGTTCCAGAATATTTTTGATTCATGACATAGAAATATAGAATATGATATCATTCAATAGTACTATCAAAATTCTCATCCTTTTTTTTTTAGCTCATGTATTTTATATATCCTTTGTTCTTATATTCTCTTTCCTTATGGAATATATCAATTTTCATTAATCAAATAATTTAATAAAACTCAAATGAAGGCAGGTTAAATTTTTTCTTCATTAGCTGTCCAAAAAAAGTGAAAAAGTGACGGATATACATCTTATTATTTAAGGATGTATTTATAAAGAATATGTCAAGTAGGTGATAAGACGATTCTGGAGAGCACAAAAGAAGTATATTAACCCTAGGCATAAAAGATGTTTAAAAAATACAACTTCTACTTATTCCAATTATTAACTTTCTTCTGCATCTGATAATCACATCACTTTTTTAAAAGGCATCGTTTCTAAAGAAAAGCTATGTGGGACATGCATTACTGGTCAATTTTCTACTAAAAAAATACTAGAAGGCAGATGCTACTAACTTCACCTTGGTCCTGTTCCTTTGAAGCCTCAAAGTGATGGTTTGGATGTGCATAATCTGATCATAGGTATAGAAGGAAAATATATTTTCTCCAAAATCTCCACACAGTCTCATTTATCTATCCCCAGCATACACTGGAAATTCAAGCAGAATAACTAAGTAGGTAGACATGCCAATGATACTTGGCTGGAATAACCAAAAAATGGCCACAACCACAACACAAACTGGGTGAAAAAATATCTTCTATATTTTTTTATATGCTACCTTATGCCAAACCAAAAGATATCCTTCTGAAGCTATAATGATTTTCAATCGCCTGTGTTAACCATCTAGAACAGAAAGGGCTACACTGTGGATTTTGTACTCAATCATTGGCATCATTTTGGAGGCAAAACTCAAGAAGGATTAGTGGCTATAATGTTGCTTAGTAAAGATTACAGAGAAAATATAAAACAAAATAAGACCCTTTTTGTAATTCCTAAAGACTATAAAAAGAAAATATAGCTAATAAGGAAACGGACATACAATTGAAACAGGCTATCTTTAGAACAAAAATTCACATTTTAAGCCATTTTTAAAAATCTATATTGTATGGTAGTACATAAATTTGTCTGGCTTCAATTTATTATCCTATTGGTCTAACAACAAAGAACAATCTCAGAGCTACAGAGACCCTAGCAATTTTTTCTCCACCCTATCCCCACACCACTGAACTGGCAGGGATGAACATATTAGCTAATAGGAAAGAGACTTTAAAACAAACTAAATTTTGGCAGGAAAATGTCACCTTTCAAAACAGAAAAAAAAAAAGCCAGATTTACACAGAAACACAATGAAAGTACTTAAGGGATCCTTAAGAAAATAGGAAGCAATTAATAACATAGCTTACACACTCTAAAATAGGAGCTCAATAAATACCTCTTAAATGAGGGAGTAAATAAATAAACAAATGAAGTGGAACATAATACATTATTTCTTTGCCAAACACATATGTACTCAAAGGCAGAAAGAGCAGCATGCAAAACTTTCTTTATGGAATGGCCTGGAAGCAAAGGAAAAGCCATTCCTCTAAAATCATCTCCTATTGGTCCTGCATCCTCATACATCTTGCCATCAACATGGACGGAATTTAAAATATAACATTATGAGGGAAGTTAGCATACTAAACCACGGCTGAATATCAATAAAGGTCCATAATTCTGTTCACTGCATTACTTAACTGGCCCTTTTCAGGGAGTTCCAAGACAAGGAAACACAAGGCAAACTGAGATAAGAGAGACAAGAGCAAAGAAAAGTTCTGGATTTGAGGCAGTATCAGGAAGGGATGTCATACTGAGCCTAGGCTAACAGCCTTACCAAATTGAACATTTGAAGATGAAGGAAGAATCATGAATATGTTGGACATTTGGGAACTGAAGAAGAAATGAAAGACACGGAAGAGAAAAAAAATGTGAAAAGAAATAAATGCAGAAAGTAGGAAAAAGAAACAGAAAAAGTAGAAGAAAAAAGAGGCTGGTTAGTTGCTTTATAACCAACTGCATGCCAGTTGGTTCTTATAAATAATCTCTGCATGCCAAAAGCTTTGACTTAAGTCCTAAAGCATGACAAAAAAGGGAAGAAAAAAAACTTCAAGCATTTCACAATTGCATGGTTCAAAGACACATTAAAAACAAATGCATTAGCCACTCTGGAAGGCAGTCCAGTGAGTCTCAGGAAGTTAAGTATAAAATTGCCATGTGATTCGGCAATTTCATTACAGGTATATACTCAAAGAACTGAAAACAGGGGCATGAATAAACGTTTGTACACCAACGTGCATTATTATTCACGTTGGCCAATGCGTGGAGGCTGCCCAAGTGTCCATCAACTGATGAGTGAATGGGCAAACTGTGGTGTATACGTATGATGGAATATTACACAGCTGTAGGAAGGAATGAAGTCATGCTGCATGTGATGAGGTGGATAAACCTTGAGGACATTCTGCTGAGTGAAATAAGCCAGAAACAAAAGGACAAATATTGTATGATCTCACTAATATGAACTGACTAAAATGAGAAAATGCTGGGAATTAAATTTGAGAGCATAGGTTATCAGAAGATAGAAAGATGGTAGAAGTTAGGCAATTGATGTTTTAGGAGAACAGAATGTTTAATTAGGTTGATTGTAAAGGTCTGGAAATGGACAGCACAAAACTATGTGATGTTGGCACAATATTATTATTGTAAAGCTGAATGTGATTAAGGTTAAAAGGTGAAGGCTAGGACTGTGGATGTCACCAGAAGGAAAGCTAGAGGATAAAAACCGAGACTGTACAGCTTAGCAGGACTCTGTAACTTAATGAAACAAAGAATGGATGATGATGGTGGTTAATTATACAGATACATGTTCTTACATGAACTAGAACAGACGTACACCACTCTTAGAAGGTGCTAATAATAGGGTGGAATATGGGAAATAATACAATTAAAGCAAACAGGTCTACAGTTAACCATTACACTGAAACATTCTTTCATTAACTATAAGAAAAGCACTATACCAAAGTTAAATATCAGTAATAGGAGGATATAAGAGATAAGGCATTTGTATTTGGAAGAAATGAGACCGTTCTCAAATTGACTGTGTTGATGAATGCATAACTCTGTGATTATACCTGCAGCCATTCACTTAACACTTAGGATAAATTGTATGGTATGTGAATAAAACTGTTTAAGTAAAAAAGCAAATGTATAGAGAGATAACACATTTAAAAAAAAATAGGTACAGAAAGGTAGGCAAAGTGGGGGAATGGAACACCAGTGTATATACCACAAGAGAAAATGCAATCAGCAGCTCAACCGGGAGGCAGATTTTATAAAATTTATGCAAAAAAATGAACTCCTAACAAAAACTATGAAATACAGAACGGAGAGTAGAGATACTTGATTCACCCCTTCCATTTTCCATGTGCAGAATATAAAAAAGGTTGCAAGATGTACCCTCTTTAGGGTTAGGGGAGGAAGTGCAATAGAATCCAGGACTTCATACACAGGTGTTCATTTGGCCCAAGATCCTTTTACTGAGTTCAATAATTTCAGCTCCATAATTCTTTACATAACAACTAAAATTAGAAGAAATTCACTTACTGGATTGCTGAATTAATTTGAAGTTGTTGGAATGTTTAAGATGATATGTAACCTGTTTTTCTTTTTCCTTGCTTTGGTACTCTTCTTTTTCATTTTCTCCGCATTCTGAAGAGCTGCCACTGCTGTCATAACTGCTGTCACTGCTGTTGTACTTCTGTTTTTTCAGTATCTCAGTACTCTCGGGCATGGAAGATAAAGGCTAATATGGGGGGAAGTATGTCATTTCGTTAAGTTTATTAAAATGGTTAGTTACTATTTTAAATTTCTTGCTTATGCCTGGTACTTCTTACTGAAGGCTGAGAATCCCCCAAAGTACCGATGGGACAATGCTGCTTAGCCTACAATTCTATTCACGAATGGGTCTACTTCTGCATAATATTCTTTTACAAATGATATAGCTCAGTGATGATGAGGAAAATGCTGTTTCTACTGAAAGTATTCTACATTCAAAATTTCTGAAACAATAGCAAAATGACTGGAATAAGGGACTAAAGCATCCACAAAGAATAACAAAATAAAGTAAAAGTATTTGAGATGAAAATATAAAACCTGGAAACACAATCAGGTTTTCTTCATTCCGTACAGACAGATTACTCAAGACTCAGAGGTGTTCCTGGGTTGTAACAACAATGTTTAGAGTCACTGATTTAATGCGTGTGTGTGTGAGAGAGAGAGAGAGAAGGAGGGAAGGAGAGAGAAACAGAGGGAAAAGAGGAAAGGAAAAGGGTAATGAAAGAGGAAGGGGGCAAAGAAAAAAGAAGTCACTATACAGTAACACTATATCTTAAAACAGTCTATGACCTATTCATTCGGTGCATAGCAAGAAACGAGCTATTCCTCACATGCTACTCATTGTGGATATTTTTACAAATATTTTTCAGTTAATTATTCTCTTTCCAAATTGGGCTCTTCTGAGAGGATTCCTAACTCTGACGCACGTACTCCAGCCATGATTGGTGAAAGTGCTTTCATTGCCCATGCTATGTAAAATACACCGTGCAAAATGTGAAAATCAGTGTGCTATGAATTTTTTAGAGGCTAGGTGCCATGCAGAAGGGTAAATATATAAAGATTCAAAATGCCATTTTGAATAGCCATTGCTATTATGTTGCAATATCTCCATTAGAATCACTTGTTCCAATCCTCTCAACAATGTCTTTCCAATAATGCCCGCTGAAGGAATAGAAGAAAAGAGAAATGGAATGGCTTTACTTCAAAAAGAATGTGCATAATGGAGAACAAGACAGTTCTGCAGCAGTCATTTAAGAGACAATTTATTACACACACCATATGTCTCCTATTCCTGCTGAGAGAGGGTCCTGCAGTTGTATACTAGATGCTTGTTCTCTATTAAATCAAACAAAAATGTTTTGATGTTAGCAAATACCATAATGAAATCCTTGGATATCATGGGATTTCAATGAATGAAGGCACATCCTCTAGTGTAACAGTGTACGATGAAAGATAAAAAGAGAGAAATAGCAATTCATGGAGTGCCTGGAATACATAGCAATCCAAAGTATGGTCTTCTTGAAGTTACAGCCTGTGCAAAGGATGAAAAATAACCAAAGCAGGAAAGTAGTTTAATACACCAAGGTACCAACTTGTGTTTAAAACTATGTTCTCCCTTTTCTGGTCTAATATTAACAATATTCAAAGAGCTATGCATAAAAACATTTACCAGTAACACAATCATCAAACATTTTGACAGTCTTGGGGAATATAAATTCCAGAGGAAGGATGTTTCTTCAGAAATTTAGCATACCCAGAAGAAACAGTGGCACAATCAGGCTTGCTAGTAGTGCCTTCCTTCAAGTAGGCAAACAGCTTTAAGGTTTCTTAAGGAGCTTGACTACATAATGAATTATTCGACCCTATAAAGAATCACAAAGGGAAATGGATAGCTGAACCTTTCCGTGATAAATGCATTTAGGACTTTTTGACCAATATATTGTTTAAGCAATAATTAAAAAGAAGTCACATTGGTATAAATTCTAAGTAGTGTCTTAACTACAAATGGAATTTGTAAACTGGCATCTGGTTATGACATGTACCATTCTACTCATTATTATATCCAATTTTAATCTGAAATATACCATATAAACCTACCACTCCCACATAGAAAATAGAACATTTTTAATACCTTATGTGATATTTATTATTTATGTAGATAATTAAAGCTTCTTAGATTCTCAAGTAAGCGAGAATTTATTAGACTATTTCTCCTAGTACAAGTTCATTTAACCTTGATTAGTTCCGATTATTCTTCTCTCAGGAAAGACACTGATATTTGGCTTATGATCACCCTCTAAAAAAGGAAGGGCTGCTTTGAACTTTGGCTTACTCCAGGCCTTTGGTAAACACAAAGTCAAGTTAAAGTACTTGTAGTTTAGATTTATTATCAGCTTTCAACCACTTTAGAGTATTGCTGGCTTTGACAACTATAGAAACTACCCAATTCATTTCATTTCAACAAATACATTGTTAATTTCTACTACTTGCATAGAACGAAATAGATTAGAAAAAAAAATACAGCATGACCTCTGCCTCCAGGAAGCTGTAATTTGTTTGAATAATCCACATATGATGAAAGAGTCATCACATTAAACAGAATAAGGCTGTCTTAGGGCCTTTGCAATTCCGTCATGAGCACTGAGTCCCTGAGTAGACTCACATTCTGGTTTGCTAAATTATAACAAAGCATAGAAACATCCCATTGTCTACCAAAGTGAAGCGATAACTCAGGTGAGTATTCACTTTTGCATATACTCTGAATATTAAATCTATTAATTCCAAAGTAATTATCATATTATCTTCCACGATGCTTCAATACAGAGCACATGATTCAGAAGGACGAGGCCTGACCTCTAAGGTCTCTGGTTTCCACCACAGCCTCATCTCTGCCCAGGCTCATCCTGCAGCATGTCTCCCTGCACGAACACTCCTCACTTACCAAGTCTTACCGAGTTCTTCACAGTTACTCTATTGCTGTGTCACACCATAACGTCTTTGCCCTTGATGTTCTCTCTGCCCTAGATGGCCTTCCACAACTCTTAAATTTTTTGGAGTACTGCTCGTTTTTCAAATGGCACTGTTTTACAAAGTCATCCAGACTCTAACAATCTCTCTTTTCTACGCTGATAAAGCACTTTACACTCCTTTACAGTACTTGCCACTGTCTACTGATTTTTGGTTTACCTACCTACTCTTCTAGCCACTCAAGTCCTCGAGAACAGAAACTACCTCAAGAAATTTAACTAATGGTTTTTGACACACTGTGTTAGGTGCTAGAGATGCTAAGATAAAAATACACTTTCTACCTCAAGAAGCTTGCAACCTCATAATAGGGCAAACATGCAAACAAGTATCTGTCACAACTGCCCTACAGTACTGCTATTTATGGGGCGGTTGGGAGAAGGCAGGGAAGGGAGAGCCATGTCTAACTGGAAGGGTGAAGGAAGGCTTTATAAAGGTGGCAGCAGTTCAGCTGTATAAAAAATGGGGTCTCTTATCAATTAAGTAATATATTAAAGAGTTTTTTAAGTTGGCAGGCATGTCATAAGCCTTGAAAAGGATGAAAGAATGTCAGAGCATAATGTGTCTAAGAACACAGATATAGCTTAGTATTGCTAAAATATTAAGTAAAAGAAGAGAACGAAAAAAAGTGTTCCAAGATTTTACAAACTCAACCCTTTCCTACTCTACTAGCAAGTACTTTGACATGTAGAAGAACATATGGGTGTCTTTGCCACAGAGAAAATGCAGGTAAAGCAAAACCCTGCCAATTTTCACCTGCATAACAGCTGTCCATCTGTTCCTAAGAATTCTATCTGTTTTAACTAACACTAGGTCAATGTTGCTGGGTCAGCAAAAGATGGGGCTCCCAATAAAGGTCTCTGGAATCATGGTTTACCTTACATATAATGCTACACAGTTCTTTAAAGATTATCTGTCCAGAGAGGAGAAAATCTTAATACTGAGTTTAGAATAAAGATACTGTACTAAGTCCCTCTATGCCCTGACTCACATGGCTTCCTCTAGCATTACACTCCACCTGAGTGTAACCTACCATCATGTTCCCAACTCTGTACATACTGGACACAGATGCATTACATAACATATTTCCTGCAGTTCTTTAAAAATGGCATCAGTCCTTCTTATAGTGAAAAGGATCAAGGGAAAGACAATTGTATTTACAACATCTAATTTGATACCAAGAAAGGTCACAGTACTGCACCTTTGGTCCTCGAGGTTTGGCAGTTTTACCCATCAGCTTTTCATCATCAATTTCACACTGTTCCAGAAGATCCAAAATATCTTCCTCCTTAAAAAAAACATATTTGATTTTCAATTGTATCACTGATTGATCCAGAAATTGCTCAATTTCATTAATAGCCATAGAACAATGTACAACAAGGATTTGTGAAACTATTGAGTGAACATTGCTCAGATCAAAGAAGGAGAAAGGAAGGATCATGGAAAACTCTCTTGAAGAAAGTTTCACTAAATTCTGGCACTATACATAATATACAGTTGAAACCTAATATGTATTAATTATCATCACACATAAATGAATCCTTATGTTTAGAATACAGTATTAAAATCGTACAGTACAAAACTTTGATAAATTGGTCCACCAGACATTTTGAAGTTTCTGGAAATTCACTCTAATTTTTCAGACCACAATTTTATCGATCATTTCTATACTGATTAATATCAAAATAATATTAGATCTCCAGATGGAAAACTGATGATTAGCCTAATAGTTTCACTCAGAATATTAGTATGCAGGTTAATAGGCACTATTTAATTAAACTCTTTCCAAATTTTAACTATTGTCAAGGGTATCTTTAGAACTTTATCAATAGTTTTCATTCTATAAAGTCATTAATGGTATTGCCGATCCACAAGTGACCCAATGCCTTCTTTTTTGCCCTTCTAGAGTCATCTGATGTCAAAAGGAGAAGCTGTGAACGCATCTACCCAGTGGGTGCTGAGTAAACTGGAACAGTGGGAGTACAGTAGTTATACCGAAAAAGGTACAATAAGCTGTTTCATTGAGTCATTTATTACACCTGTAAAAATCTCCCAACTTTGTATATTTATGATTTGTGTATCAATGTCCCATACAGAAGGTTTTTGAAGAGACTAGAATTCTCACTGTGTGTAGAAATGTGGAAAGAAGGTTACTTTCTGTCCCAGTCCAAGGAAGGTTAGCTATTAAGCTACCAAGACTTCTGTTACAATGTTTTGACTAAAAAAATAATACAGCGAATTTTAAGGATAGCAACAAGGATGGCTAAAAAGAAACTTAGAGGAAGGTCACAGGAATACTTTCATCCTAACAGTTAGAAAAGGCCAAATAAACTAAACGATTACATTTTTTAAGACATCAAAAAGCAGTGGGTGAAAAGTAGAGTAAGGAACTAAATTTCAGAAACACAAGTTCTTCCTAGATGATCAGAGATGAGTAGCTACTTTCTACTTTAGAGTTATTTGTCAAGTCTGGGAGTAGGTCGGGAGAGATCATGCCTATAATAGGGATTTATATAAAAAGAGAGACTTTCTGCAAGAAGGATCATCCAAAGAGTTTTCCATGGCCATGGTGACTGGTGTGACAATCTAGAGTCTAGAGTAGCCCTAAGAACAGGCTCTCTCCACCTGCTGGATCTGCCCTCACAGCAATTCTTCTAAATGTATAGAGGCGCAGGAGGATGGAAGCTAGACTAAAAAGTCAGAACTACTTCTCAGTCATTTTATTGTATTGAGATACATTTTCACCTCAAGGTGTTTGAAACCAGAAGTAAATTGAAACTAACTATTACAGCCCAGCCTCAACCTAGCTCAACTCTATTTCGGTGAAAGTGATTAGCCCCTCACTCCAGCACCCTGAAAAAATATAGGTGCATTCTTTTGGGAAAAATAATATCAGTTCAATCTTTAAGATTCTTTTATAAAAAATGACTGTCAAACCAAAATTATAGGTTATTTTAAAAGCAGGAAAATGTTACTTATGCATAATCAAAAGGATAACTATCAATAGAAGCAGGCCCATGAAAAATGATGCAGATGTTAGAATTAGCAGACAAGAACTTTAAAATAACTTTCTATGGGTTTGTGTATGTGTGTGTATATATATATAATGAAAAAATGATGAAAAGATTGACAAAATGAATGAAAAGCAGAATTTTAACAGAAAAACAATAAAAAAATAGACATTCTAGAATTGAAAAATATATCTAAAATTAAAAAGCCATTGGGTAGGCTTAATGACAGAATGGACATAGCAAAGAAAGGTCAATAGAAATGATCTAAACTGAAGCATAGGGGTGGGCAGAAAACACAGAGAAGAGCATCAGAGATATGTGGGACACTGTCCAATGGTCTATCATATGTACAATTAGAATCCCAAAAACAGAGTAATAGCTGCCTTCTGAATAGAGACAATGGATACAGAAGAAAAAGGAATGGTATCTTTAAAGTGCAAAAAGAAAAAAAAAACTATCAAGATAGAATTCTATACTCAAAGTACCCTTCAAAAATGAACACAAAATGAAACAAAATATAACTACCTATCCCCCAACACCACCAAAAAAAAAAAAAAAAGCTGAGAAAATTCTTCATCAGCTCATTTATCCTAAAAGAAAACACTAAATAAAGTTTCTTCAGTCTGAAGAAGATCCTGTTCAAAATCATGAATCTGCAGGATGTAACGAAGAGCATCAAAAGGGTAAAACTAAGAGTAAATATGAAAGACTATTTTAAAAAAATATTAAAGACTATTGACTGTTAAACAACAAGAGCAATGTTATTATGAGATTTGCAGCATATATAAAAATGAATATATTGTAACAATTGCACAAAGCCTGAAGGAAGGTGATAAATGAAACTGAACTGTTACAATTTTTAAATACTAATTTAAGGTAAGCTGTGATGAGTTTAAGAATGCATACTTTAATCTATAGGGAATGCATATTTTAATCTATAGGGGAAAAACACCCCAAATGCTAAAATATAATAAAAAAGCAATAGAGAAGATAAAGTAGTGTAATTAAAATAACTGATTATTCCAAAAGAATACAGGATAGGAAGACAAAAGGAAATAATGAACAGATGGAACAAATTGAGAATACAGAACAAGAGGGAAGATATAAACTCATCTGTATCAGCAATTGCATTAAAGGATTAAAAGATAGTATCAGACTGGATTTTAAAGCAAGCATGATCCAATTATATGCTATTTCCCAGAGACTTTTCAAATGTAAGAACACAGATGAGTGAAAATAAATGAATTAAAAGGATAAACCATCTGAACACTAACCACAGGAAAGCTAGCTAGTGTGGCTACATCCATATTAGACAATGTAAACTTTAAGACAGGGAATATTACCTGAGAAAAAGACCAAGATTTCATCATGATAAAACGGAAAGGGTGAATTCACTAGGAAGCTATGTTAATAAATTCAAAGAATATGTAGCAAAAATTGACAGAACTAAAATCCACAATCAGCTGGAGATTTTAATCCATCTCTCCCAGTGATTGATAGAACAAGTAGGCCAAAATATCAGGAAGACTATAAAACATTTGATAGCTTAATTATAATTCAATTTGCTTAAATGCCAAACATAAAACTTTTATAAACAATATCTGTAGCACACACATATGAAACATTTACTAAAATAAACACTGTGTTGAGCCACAAGTCAATTCTGAATTTACAAAAATTGAAATCAGAGTATGTTCTCTGACAGCAATGGAACTAAGCTAGAAATCATTAATAAAGATACAATTAGAAAAATTTTAAATGTATGGAAATTAAACAACAGATTTCTAAGTAATCCAAAGTAAAAATCAGAAACTATTTTACAGTAAAAGTCAATGAAAATACAATATATAAAATATTGAGGAACAGCTAAGGAATGCTTAAAAGAATATTTAAAACTTTAAAAGTATATATTAGAAAAGAAAGGTTTAAAATCAGTAATGCAAGATTCCATCTAGACTGGCTCAAAAAAATACAAATAAACAGAAAGAGAATAAAAGGAAGTAGATAGTAAAGTTCAGCGTATAAAACAATAAACTAGAGCACAGACATGCAAGAGACAATAGTAACGAGATCAAAAGGTAGTTCTCTTAAAAAAGAATAATGAAATGTATAGACTAAGAGTAATAAGGAAATAAAAGAGAATGTGAAAACAAATAATGAAAATTATAGACTAAGAGTAATCGGAAAATAAAAGAGAATGTACACAAATTACCAATATCAGAAATGGAAGAAGAGTGATTGTTACAGATTCTCTACTGACATTAAAAGGATAAGATTATAATGATCAACTTTATGCCAGTAAATTTGACAAGTTAATCAATGAGTATAATAAGTTATCCAAGACACCAGGGGATCAGGATGGGTCGATGACCAATAATACAGGGTACAAATAGTTTAACAGGGGTGCACGGGTGAGTCAGTGGTAGAATGCGTGCCTTCCATGCGGGAGACCCAGGTTTGATTCCTGGACCATGCCCCCCAAGAAAAGCAAAAAAAAAAAAAAAAAAATTTAAATAGTATAACAGGTCCGCCTATAAGCCTACATAATGTGGTAGTCTGTTCACTGGTGGCCTCCAAAGAATTACATCTCTAGTATTCACACCTCTGTGAAGTTCCTATTTACTATGATTCTGGCCATGTAATTTATTTGACCAATAGAACATTAGCAAGCATGATGCAAGCAGTGGCTTCATAAAAACTTGCAGAATGGGGGTTGTTCTCTGGAAATACTACCTTTTAGAACCTGAGACACCATAACAAAAATCCAGCTACCTGCTGGACAGACCAGCTATAGATTCCCAACCAGGCCCCCAGATGTTCCAACCATCACATCTGAGGCACAAAGCATGTGTGTGAAGGCATCTTGGATTTCCAGTCCCAGCTGAAATTCCAGAAGAATGCACCAAATCATCCACTCTAGGAGAGCAGAAGGGGCACCACCCAGCTGAGCCTAACCAAGATTGCAGAATAATGAACAAATAAGTCATTCTTGTTTTAAGGCGTTAAATTATGAGGTGACTTGTTATGTTGCAATACCTAACAGATAGATCATTTATTAAGGTAAATGATTTTGGTTAGTTACTATCCAAATAATGCGAGCATCACAAACAATTAGGTTAATTTCAAGGAATTTCTTATCCAGTTACATATCTACATTTGAATAATAAGCCATTTTAATACAATATATTGATATTACAAGAAAATATCAAAATAATCTGTGCCATAATTCGTCCTGTTAGATAATACCTTATTTATAAAACCACTTGATTGGTTTATGAGCTGTTAAGAACTCATTAGCATGGGAAGTCCAAGTAAAGTGCATCTAAAAATGTTTTTCTTATATATGTAGGATTGAAGAGAGATATTTTAAAGTTTATTTTAAACATTGTTTGGCTTCATTCTTTTTTCTCTATATAAACACTCATTCCCTCACCTTCATCCTTTTCAAAGGATTATTTAGCTCTCGTTGGAATGAAGCTGCTCTTCCTGAAAGAAAGGTCTGAAAGGCCACAGCCAACAAATTTTCATACTTTTCCAGTAGTGTTTTATCTTCAGGAGGATAAATCCGTCTACAATAAAAGCAGATTAAACAATTTATTTGAAAGAAGCTATCATAGTTCAATAGTTTAGATAAACTACATAAAAAAATTGTTAACCACCCATTTTATGCCAGTCACTTTAGTAGATGCTATAAAGATGAATAGTCATAAAAGAAAATCATATATTTTCATCTTTTACCCACAGACATTAAAGTTTCTCTAGATAATTACCATTAATGCCATTCCAGAAGGCACAATATAAGGGTTTGGGACGGTGGTTGGAGAAGAATGGCAATTGGGTAAGACTGGAGAAATAAAGAGCTTTATGGGCGGAGACTTCAGGTGATGAGTGATAATTAGAGAGCTTTGGATTTTGTGTAGTGATTGTAAACAAGAATGTTTAGTCCCAAGTTCTCCTTTGGAGTGGTGAAACTTGCCTGATAAAGTAGAGAATTGGGGGAGAGGTAGAGTAGGAGAAGATGTCAAGGCCAGAAAAATTTGTCTTATCAGGAGTACAAGAAGCTCTGTGTCCCCAATCTGTTCCTTAATCCTGTTGAGTCAATGTCAGAGCTTGGAAGGTGAAACACAAGTAGCTTAGGGGGTCCCCTTTTGCTCCTGTCAAAGGTGGAGCTGTGGAAGTGTCCTAGTTCAGAACAATCCAACCCTCTCTACTCATCTGCTTGGTCTCTGGTTCATTTGAGTTTAAAAGTACAGCACCACTTTGAATTGACAGAAAGGATCCTAGAGTCCTGAATCTTGGCTTTCTCAAAATATCAGCATTATAACCAAATAAGGCCACAGGATAATACAGGTTTGAAAAATACCCAAATGCAATTAGCAGCCTAGTTAACCTAGCTCTCTCAAGTCTAAACCATCAACTTGCAGACTACCTTTTCTTTCTTGAAAGATATTAAAAAGATTCATTTCTAGGATGAGGAACAGTGTTTGAAATAATCCTAAAAAGTTAAAAAGCATAAAATAATTGCTTTCCCACTTCACCTCTTCAATCTAGACAAAAATGGAAGCACAGTTACCTATAATTCCCCATATGTCGATTTTCATGTTCTTCTTTCACGATCTGCTTTCGTACTTGAGCAAGCCTCTCTTTCTAGAAATGAAGAAATTTTAAAAATAAAAATGAATCTGACAATTCAAATTGGGAATAATTTGTTAAAATTTTCATACCAATTCTTCTTTCCGCCTCTCCAACTGGTGTCTCTGTTGTTCCCAGTCGGAAGAACCTGGTAAAAGCCTCTTGATTGAACTCTGACCGTAAAGCCTTCTTTGAGCCTCAGCTTTTTGCTTTGCCAAGTTTCTCCTTTTATCACTGGTCCTAAAATATAAAGCACAAAAAAACCATATTCTAGAATTCAAATGACCTCTGGTCTTATCCCTACGAGGAAAATCAGCAGAAGGGGAGAGACCGTATATATAGGAATATACATTGGATTAGCTTTCCAATCTTCATATGTATATTATAGTCATTTAAATCATCCATAAAATATGGATCTCTATGTGAAAAATAGAAGTTCTGAAGATAATAAGATAAAATGGAAATATAAGTTTTGAAGAATCAGTCAGACCTAATTTCATATTTCATCCTAGCAACTTACTAGCTGTAGAATCTAGACGCTGAGTCTATTTCCCTATATATTAAACATTAAATATTAAAGGTTACTGTATTAAATGCTTTCTTCATAGAGTTCTTAAAAAGGTTAACTTATGATGACATTGAATAAGTACTTAATAAATGTTGGTTCGCTTCTCCTTCTCCAACCAATTCCATTTACCTTTAAGCATTTCTCATTTAAACTTATCAGTGTTTAGTACATTTTCAATTCTGACCAAAATCTTGACTAACAATCATTATTCATTTGAAAACATCATCATAGTTCTTCCTATCTTTTTATCAATCATGATAAAATTTATTATAATTGATTTCAATATGAAAAATGCTGTCATGGGAACTCTTTCCTCTCAACTTCTTTTCTCTCTCTCCCCTCCTGGGTAGCTGATACAATAAGAAAAGTCTGAGGTGTTTTCTCCCCCGTCGTTCCAATTTGCACCCTTGCACATTACCCCTGAAAGTCCTAGCAGGAACAGGGTAAACTCCAGAGGAAAAAAATAGAAAGGCAAGCTCAATTTTGCTCTCAGCCTTAGGGGAAAAAAGGAGTTCTTATCCTGCAGCTTACATTTCCATGCCTTCTACTGTCATTAGCCTGGTAGGGTCTAGATGAGCCATGAACCAAAATGGACAGAAAGCCACTGGACCGGCTTCTAGTACAGAAGTTAAACTGGAAGGGTAAAAGAAGGGCTTAAGTTCCCTTGCAGTCCCATGCAGTTCACCACAGGAGACTGCAAAGAATTTGAGGTGAAGGCCCTATATGATAGTGTTCTTTTGCTTCAAGTATCTACCAATCACACACCTTAAACTCATCTGTTCTCTTTCAAAACAATACTGAGGTTCGAAGGGCAGAAGTTCAACAGGTGGATCAGGTAGAAGAACCAACTTGAGAAAAGGCATCAACACATTCAGACAATTATAAGTCACTCAGTATGGCCTGAGCTATGAGTGAATACAAGAAAGCCAGCAGATTAGGGCTGAAATATTATGTTATGTAGTCTCAAATTTAACTTTGAGCACTGGAGTGGAGATGAATATTAAGCAATAGAGGGGTGCAATCATTATTTGTGTGTTTGATAGATTATACCTTTAGCAAGATAGAGAGTGGCTCAGACGTGGATAAGAGAGTTGGTCAAGATGGGATGCTATTTTCACTAGCAAATATTAGAGAAAAAGAGAACAGGATATTTTTGGAGGAAGATTGGATATACTTTGGTGATTAGATGTACGCTATAAGAAAGGGGGATGAACTCAAGAAGATAATATTTCTGATTTGAGTGAAGGGGTGAATGAGGATACCTTTTTTCCAATGATGAATACTGAATTTAGCTCTGAATTTCCACATAGTTAAGGGGAAAAGGAAAAGAAAAATGGTATGGTTTATGTAGCTCTTATTTTCTGATAAAAGGGACCTTGCCATTTTATCTAGAGTACTCACTTCTATATATAAAATATATATTGAATGCTATACATTCAATTTAAAAGAAAGAGGGGAGAGAAGAAGGAAGAAGAAATAAAAAGAAGAGGAACAGAAGGAGCTAAGACTAAACACATAAAAGGGAAAAAGAAAAAAACCAAAGAAAGGGAGGAAAAAGGGAACAAAAAAAGAGGAAAAGAAAAAAAGAACTGAGCTATGATGATGAGAATGCGGTGAACAAAATGAACAGAGCTCTATATGCACATCCATAGCAAATGCACTGAAATACTTTTCTCTAAAGGAATGTTCCTATATTCTAGCCTTTAAGAATACTGCCATTCAAAAAATAAAAGTTTGCATTTCTAAATCAGCACTACAACTCTAAGTACTTGCCTCACAGAGCAGAATAAAACTTAGAGCAAATTTCTAATCATCTTTTAAGTTATACCACACAATTTTTGTCCTTTTGCGCCAAGTTTACTTCACTAAGTATAATGTTTTCAAGTTCCTTCCATGTTGCAGGATGTCTCATAACACCATTCTTTCCTATGGCTGAATAATATTCCGTTGTGTCTATGAACCACATTTGTTTATCCATTCATTTGTTGATTGACCCTTGGGTTGTTTCCAGCTTTTGAATATTATAAATAATGCTGCTATAAATATTGGTGCATTATTTATATGTAGGTCTATTTCTGGACTTGTGATTCTATTCCACTGATCTGTTTGTCTATCTTTGTCCCTATAACACACTGTTTTGATTACTGTTACTTTGTACTACAATTTGAAATTAGGATGTGTGAATCCTCCAGCTCTGTTCTTTTTCAAGATTGTTTTGGCTGTTCAGGGCTCCTAGCAGTTCCATATGAATTTCAGCATCCATTTTTCCATTTCTGTAAAAAAGGCTGCTGAAATTTTGAAGGGGATTGCATTGAATTTGTATCTTTTGGGGGTAATACTGACATATTAACAATATTAATTCTTCCAATCTATGAACATGGTATGTTTTGCTATTTCTTTAGGTCTTCTTTAATTTCCGTTAGCAGTGTTTTATAGTTTTCAGTATAAAGTCTTTTGTAACCTTGGTTAAATTTATTCCTAGATATTTCATGTCTAGTTTTAATCAGCATTTCTTCATTCAACCATTATCAAACACTGATCAAAGAAGTTTTGTTTACAACTTTCTGAAGTCCTTTCCATGTGTTAAATAAAATGGCTGCCTGCATTGAGCACTGATAGGAGCAACCCCTTTCCAAGAAATGGGACTTTCCAAAAGACAAAACAATTGACCACAAGGATGGGGCCTTCTGAGAAAACAGAACATTCCTAATATGTTGCAGTTTGAGCAACACTTGAGCACTTAAGAAATAAGCAGTTTCAGTCCAGCAGAGATAGCCTATTAGAAAAGGCCAAGTGTATCATAACAGCCAACATTTGTCTGCTCTCCACTGTGTAAGACCCTCCTACATAATAAAAATTTTAAATATCAACCAACCATTCTAACTTCCCACTTGAAAGTCCCCTAGGGCCTTTAAGAGCAGCTGTGACCTAATAACTATTAAAACTCTTAATAGCTAAGCTCCCTCATTTTAAGATCTTCCTGCCCAGGCAGTTTCTCTTTCAATAAACCTGCAGCTTTGATTATATTGATGACTTTCTTTTGACACATGCCTCATTACCCTGTGATGTGAGTCCATTCAAGGGATGTCTCTAACTACTTGCCTCATACACTCGATGTTCCTGTAATGTAGAACCACTACAAGTTTTATGAATATGCTCTGCTCTGTTTTTCTTATCTTCCTATATTTAGTTATGGTGGAATGGAATGTCTTTCTTCCATCCTTGTCTTCCAATCCAAATTTTATTTAGCACCCGCTATATGTTAGCTCTAGATATGGGATACAAAGATGAAAAGACCGAGTCATTGTCCTCAAGGAGCTATATTCTAAAGGGGGATGTACAGGTTTGAAAGTATTATGTACCCCAGAAGAGCCATGTTTTAATTCTGATCCAGTCCTGTAGAAGTAGCATTTCTTTTAACCCTCATTCAATACTGTAGGTTGGAAATTTTCAATCAGATCATCTCTGTGGAGATGTGACTCACCCAATTGTGGGTGTGATTATTTGATTAGATGGAGATGTGACTCCACCCATTCCAGGTAGCCTTGATTAGTTTACTGGAATCCTTAAAAGAGGAAATATTTTGGAGAGAATCAGAAATGACAGAAAGCCGACAGAAACTTCAGAGCAGAGCAGACAGGCAGAGAATAGAGAAATGGATGTTGGAAATGCTTGGAATCCAGCAGATGTCACCATGAGATGTTAAGCAAGCCAGAACCTGGAAAGAACCAAGGGAAGCCAAGAGATGAAAGCCAGTCCCCAAAAAGCAAAGTGAGGAACCCCACAGGAACAGAGGCTGAAAGCAATGGAGCCCAGGAGCATGGGACCCACAGATGTCAGCCATGTGACTATCCAGCTGACAGAGGTGCTCCTGACCTATAGGCCATACTTGAGTGAAGATAACCTCTTGTTGGTGCCTTAATCTGGAAACTCACTTTCTTAGAACCATAAACTTGTAACTTATTAAATTCCCCTTTCTAAAAGCCATTCCAGTTCTGGTATATCACGTTCCAGCAGCTTACAGACTAACATAGGGGAGAAGCATGTAAACAATTACATAGGGTATATGAATGCTATTTAAAAAGTGATATCATCTACAGTGGTGGCACAAGAGAAGAAGTAAAGCACTTTGCCTTAGTAGAGGTTTCAAACAGCCGAGCTTAAGCTGGGTATTTAAGAATGAAGAGACATTCACCAGAGAGACAAAAGGTAAAAGAACATTTCAACAAGAGCACACACAAAGCCATGGAAATATGAAAGAGCACCACAAAAGAGTTCTTGGAAAAATCAATTCTAAGGCAGGGAAAAGAGATGAACTATAGGTGATAGGGCTGGGGAGATACATAAGGACCAGATCAAGGAAGTGCCTTGCATACAAGAAAAAGATGAAAAAAAATACCAGTATGCAATGTAAAGGAGTTTAAGCTTTATTTGATAGTGCAGAAACAACATGATCAGAGTATCAGCATTTAAATATCTCTTCAAACATTGCATCCCTCAGGGATCTGCCCTCATCCCTCTTTAACTTCTCAATATATACACTCTACCCATGTGATCTCAACCATTAGATTCAACTGCAATCAATACACAGATGCCAGTCAAATAGATATCTCTATCTCCTGGGGACTTGTATATCAAATTTCCCATTTAACAATTCTACCTATGCATCTCAAAGCACCTCAAAATTAGCATGTCCAATACTGAGTCATCTATCTATTTCTACTGTTCCCCATCACTCCTCCAGCCTGTTTCTTCCCTATATTCATTAACTCAAAGAAAAAAAAAATTATAAAACAAGTCATCCATGCCAGAAACAGAGGCTCAAAGGACACCTTAAATTCCCAGTACCTCACAGCAGTAATAGGGGATAGTGAATTAGTATCTATTGAATGACTTGTAAAGCAACAACATGCAAGGTACAAAATGGGGTAGTTAGTACTGGAAGCAAGGAGGAAACCAATAAAATAGTCCAGGAGAGAGAGAGGAAAAGTCTTTATTTGGAGAAGGGAATAAGAGATCATCATAAATTTGATGGATTCAGATGACTCATAACGAAGGAGTCTAGGATAACTCTCAGTGCTCTAGCCTGGATTTCCAAGTGGATGGTAGTGCCATTAACTAGCATAGCAAAGAAATCCAGAGGATTAGATTTAGGTGATTAAAATATTGCATTGTCCTTGTCTTTGAGCATATAGAGTTCCCTTTTAATAACTGAGATATTTAAGGAGAGGAAATTTTATTCATTTTTGTTATCTCCAGCTCTTAGCACAGAACAGGCTCTTTTAAGAACGGCTAATTAAATACACATAAATAATTAGATTTAGCCTTTGTGGGTTAGAGGTATTTGATACCCTTAGCAGAATAAAAGGAGACCTCCTGCAAGAGGAACAGGTTTGAAGAAGAAAATAATTTAGCTTTAGTCATATTGAACCTGGCAATATTCATTTATTCATTCACTCATTTACTTACTCAATTACTACATGTTTATTGAACATGATTAGATCAACAGCATCCAGTGTACATGATGACCAGCCAGCTGTAAAGGCAGAAGCTCCGAGCAGGTCAAACTTGCAGAGAGGCGCCCTTTTCTACACCTCACTGCCTTCGGGGACAGGTCAGAGACTCCAGTGTCAGATTCATAAATGGGGCCACAAAAAATCAAAGAGATTTACAAGAAAGAAACAAGGGATGAGGCAAGAACACAGTGAAAAACTGACAACTAGGAAGCAGAAATAAAGTGAAATCAAAAAGGAGACCGAAGAATGCTCAAAAGTAAGTGAAGCCCGAGCATGATATCAGAAAACGCCAGCAAAGACAAAGTATTAAATGCTGCTAACACCACATACCTTTAGCCCATGAGTTAGTTCTAAACAAGTGTTAGATAACTGAATTAAATCTAATTAAAAGTATTCCAGACCCATAGACTCATGGGACTGTGAATATCTTTCCTAGGCTCTATTTTAGTAATTCTAATAGAATACTTACAGGGAAAGACTGTTCTTATTAACCCAGTAATACAGCCATTACACAAGCCTGGATGTTCCTTTTATTATGGAAAAGAACTTGTATGTGTTCTTCATATAGCTCCTTTTACCCTGTCTGGTGTCTGAAAACCCCAAGCACAATGTTTCAGATAATTATTTGAATGTGAACCCAAATTGTACTGTGCCATCCAAGTACAAAAGGATATGCACTAACCCCTTCAATGTGGGTCTCTAGATTCCCGGTAGCTGTGATGGAATACTCTTCTGGATTTCCCTGAGATTAAAAGCATATGTTTGCAAAATGTACTTTAGGGTATAGATGGGATCCATACACAGTAAAGCACTATGCTAAGAACGGCGAGGAATACAGAAATGTATACTCTTTGACTTCAGGGGGATTAAAATCAAATTACAGAAATAATCAGTGATGCCCAGGTAAAACAGCACAGAAGTTAAGAGAGTAAACAAAGTGATAAACCATGCGCTACCCTTCCTAGAACACAAAGAAGTAAAAGATTAAGGTGGGTTAAAAGGGAAGATTTCATGATAACAGATGGGATTTGAGTTGTGCACAGAAAGGAAAGGCATTAAAGCTAGAAAAGGCATAAATCATCAGTGAGAAAGGGCAAGCAGTGTGGGAAAAATAAGGAGATAAACAGCCCAACTAAAATAGTTTGGGTTGGGGGAAAGTAGACTAAAATGGGGTGCTACGATAATGTTACATTATGAAAGAAGTTTAGACTTTCAGTTTTGGCAATGGAAATCCATTTACGTGTTCGAGCAAAAAGTTAATAAAATGGAAAAAAGTCCATTAAATTATCTGAATAAAATGGATGCAAATAAGGAATTTCTGGAATCACAGAACAATTTGTTATTCCCAAAGTTAAAATAGTCCATATGAAAATAAAGCCTGTAATATTTAATAAATAGGCAGGAAGTTTTTCTAGAGCTCTTGCTTTCTGTTTACGTTCCTGTGATGCTGCCATCACAGACCCATCCATGGTGAAATACACATCTAATACATGTACCCATGGAGCTCTCTACCTGGCTGGGGAGAGAAGGCACTTCAGCAACATAAACCTCATGAGCAGATGCTCTAAATGTTAACAATTTGCTAAATTCTCTGTGGGACAATACAAAGAAATATAGGAAAAAACAATTTCATTTCTCGCTTAGTTTTGGGTCTACAAATATCTAACTGTTTAAATCATATATGCCTCATTTTAAGACCAAAAATGCCCATAGATAATCTCCCACACTGGTATTATCATTGACTAAGTCAAAAGAAATAACCCACCCTTCCCCGGAAAAAAAAAAAAAAAGACTAAACACCAGGCCATTTGAGCAATAAGAGTATGTTTGCTTGTTTGTTTTTGGGGAGGCATTTGCTTAAATAATCGAAAAAATACTTATGATAAGCAAAAAGTCCCATTGTACATCTTTTTCCTTTCTACTAATTTCTTTTAGGATAATTGAAATATAAGTAAAATTAAGCCAAGTCTGTCTTTGATCAGGCAAAAGAAGGAGCCATATGAAAATATCTGAACAAGTTTTTATGTCCATCTCTTTCTTGAATAACACTTTCTACATAAGTTCTCAGACACCTGCTAGATGCACAGAAATGTTTAAAATAAATAATTTGAAGATATAAATCCTCTAGAGGTCTCAAAATGACAATTACAAGTCAAAATCATAAAATCCCTGAACATAAATGACCTCAGAGATCCTTTAATCCAGCACCCTAAACTCTGCTTGAACATTTAAAATAGCAGACAACTCACTACTTCATAAAGCAGTTCAGTTAAATTCCTAACAGATTTCTTTCATAATTAGCCAAAAGCTTATTCCATATAATAGCATTTAAAATATTTGAAATCCATGATTATTGCACTACAGTTACTTCTCACGTCAACTAAATCTCTCAAATTTTACTTCCTGCTCTCCCTATTCTTTTCAATGGAAAGTCAGCCCTGACTTAACAACAGCTTCTCATGCGTTTACAGAGGCAGCATGACATAGTGGGAAGTTCACTGGACTAATAGGGAGGAAAACCATCTCTGAGATTTTTTTGTCTTCGAGAATGGCCTGTCTGTGTTCTAGTTTCTTCATTTGTAAAATGAAGAAGAAAATCTGGAGGGTGTCGTGAGGTATTCTCCAATTCAGCCTCTTACTCTATTAAATAATTATACCAACACTGTAATTTAACCATATCTACGCAGTTAGAGAGCATTACATGGGGAGCAGGAAAGCATAAGAAGAAGGATTGGAGGGGAAAGATAGTAAAAAACAAACAAACAAAAAAACTAAATGGTTTTAAAGAACTGAATCAAGCCATTCCTTTAAACTACAAAAATAAAAACAAACCGATTTTATGCACCAATGATTCTTCTAAGACAAATGCAGGAAAAAAAAATTCCAAAAGATGGAGGAAGTACTTTACCTGATGTTTAGTAGCTTCAGTGCATTTAGCAACACTCCCCTTTTTACATCATAGTCTATTTTCTGATCAGTTCCAAAGCTTGGGGCTCGATTAATCTGAAAATTACAAACAATGAGAGTACCCAAATGTTGGAAGGTCAATAAATATTCATTGCATATTTGATTATCTAATGCAGGATCCTTAAGTAGTAGAAGTACTGCACAATAAATCTCAAAGTATTACATGATAGATGGCCCAGGGACCATCCATTGCCAGACCTCCCTTGTCCACCACCATTGGGTCAAGGCAGTGATTGTCGGCACCACCCCACCCCCTCCCTCCACCCCACCCCCGCTGCCTTAGCTCACACTCTTCTCTGCATTACCTGCCCTCTGTCCCCTACCCTCTCTAACCCATTACTCAATGCACTCTAGGTTTTAAGTTCAGGGAAATTAAACATGATTCATCTTAACAAAGAGTTTGGAAGAATAGTAGTAATAAGTGATATTTATGTTACCTATTAGAGCAATAATTATCTGCATGTATATAGCATATAGAAACAATCAGGGTCCTCTTTTCACTGCTTCAGATCTTTCTGATGAATTCATCTACTGTTGCCTAAAAAGGAAATTTTGTTTCTTTCTACCTGGCTCAAAACAATAATTCATCAATTTTCATTACCAAAGACATTGACTGTATTACTCAGAAATACAGGTTGCTGCAGACCAACCTCTATGAGACTGTCTAACTGTATAAGGACTCATGGCAATAAATGAGCCATTTGTGGCTATTCTACTTTCTGATATCAATTCTCAGAATCCATTAAGATTAAAAATATGAAGTAAAAGTATATACTCTGAAGTCTGTTATATACTGTGCTACCACTCAAGAGCTGGAGTTTTTTGTTTTCATCTTTGTCATTAAGAAAATGTAACTGGAATAGGTGTTTGTTAAGAAAAGTACTTAAATGATTAACTCCATTGGTAGAACACTGCTGATGAGTTCATTACCAGAGCCTCGCTCCACAGCCATCCACCAAACCATGGACTATCTCAGAGAGTGTGAGCTAGTCATCACAAAGTGGAGCTCTTGCTATCCAAATCCATTACCACAACAGCATGGATTCTGCAACTGGCAGCTGAAGGGAATATGAGGTTTTACTCTAGAAGTCATCCAGGAATACAAATCACACTAACTGGAAAAGTGGCATGTTTACTGCAGAAAAAAATAAGTAAATAGAAGCAAAATAAATGACAAAAAAATCATCTATCATAGCACTATCTAATGTATTGTTTACCATTTGGTAAATGGTATTTCAGACATTTTCTGTGTACATATATTTATAATTATTCATTTTACCTTACAAATAATGTCTATACTAACCCTGCTACTTTATAAGCCATTTCTATCTTTTAACAATGAATCATGAAAATCTTTCATGCCAACATTTTAATAGAACTAGGGTACTCCTGTTGTACAGATACAGCCTATGCTATTTTGACTCCTTTGTTGATTTTTAATTTAGAAAGTAGTGGACATATTTCAGTCTTTGTGATGAGGTCTCAAAGGGCTGCCATGACCTGGCAATTGCAGGAACATCCATTTATTCAAGATAAAGTTGAGAAAAGGAGCTTATTAATCTGTTACTTTAAAGCTTTAAGCATTTCTTTTATAAGTGCAGAGAATGAGTAACTGATATCTTTTATAAGAAAAAAAGTTCCAACCATTCCATACTGATTCAAATCTTTGGAATTTGTAATACAAGTAATGATAGATAAAACAAGCTAGACATTTAGTAAATGATTTCTAAGTGGCTTTTTGAAATGCTATCTGTTGTTACAGAATTCCTTAAGTATTGCATTCCACAATCACAGTCAGGAATTCTGTCAGGTATATCCATCCTCCAGGGCTATGCAGTAAGTTCTTGGTAAAACACAATTTCAGATTTCTTTCTTCTTACCTGTTTCAGGTTTCTCTTTCTATCATAATACAAAAGAAATTAGTCTATGAAGAAATGTACACAAACAAGATTTTAAAATGTGAAAACAGAAAAAAATTTTTTTTCAATTTAGGTAAATATTCAGGTTGGATTGTAGGTGTGTGTGTTTTAGAAGTTTTATGAGAAAAGGAAAACCGGAAGTGGCTGACAGAAAAAGGTCTGAAAATTAGGGATCCACAAAGTCAAAACGTTACTCTGTAATGAAAGTGTCTCTGGTTTTCATTTCCTATCCCAATTTTAAAAGAGATCTCGGTCTTAAAATGAGGCAGCCTATAAATGTATTTGAAAAAAAAATATTAAAACATAAATTAAATTAGTACATACTGTTTATTAACTGCCCAAACAATAGTTTTAGTTATCAAAAACCACTCATTTTATGCACATATCAAAATAACATATTCTGTACTCCTAAATTAGTGCTAATTCCTCTGCCTGGTGGCTTCACCCCGCCCCATCTTATCTGTACCCACTTCCAGACATATCCCTACGCAGCCTTAAAAACCCTGCTTAGGTGTTCCCTCTTCTCCAAAGATTTTTTTTAACTACAAATTACACACATGCACGTACAGCTAATTGCTCTATTGTTTATGCCATTTCCCTGTCGCTAAACTATCAAACTATTACCACAAAACACCCATCTCAGTTTCAACTATGTTACCTCCTCCGGGACAGGTATTGTATCTTATTCTTTTATCCCCATCACCTAACAAAATGACTGTAACTAAATAAGTCCTAGTTGAAATTAGCTTAAATCTTTAAAGCATTGGCAATATATTCACACTTCATTCAATTTCCACCTTTTTTCCCCAAAAATGTTTTTTGTTTGTTTTTTTGCGTGGGCAGGCACCAGGAATCGAACCCGGGTCTCTGACATGGCAGGCAAGAACTCTAGCTGCTGAGCCACATGGTCTGCTCCTGAGAATGTTTGAGTGCTTGAATGGTCTGCAATTCTGACACTACTCATCACTACCTGCAATTATTCTAGTTAACTACGTGATCACATTTTCAGATGCACTTTCTAACATATTCCACTTGATGGCGCCAAAAGGTATTTTACAACATATATTAGAAGCACGACAATTTTAGTTGGGAGCAAAATACAAAGAAGCAAGATTTAGACAAGATTCTTTTGACTTTTTAAATATAATAAATATTCTTCATAATATAGTAATTATCCACAGTTGTTAAGTATTGTGGATATTTTTAAATGGTTGCAATAGATCTGACAATGATGAAGGAATAGAGAATGAAGATATAATAGTGCAAACAATGGTATTTAGCTGTTGTTTTTTGTGGAGTTTTTTAATCCAGTGGTATTTTGAGCCTTTAGAAAAGTACAGAATTCAATGACTCAGTTAAGTCGGATTTACCAAGATAATGAAAAGCTCCACTTAGGTGAAAGCTCTCAAAAACAATCAAATAAAATATCCATCTTTTAGTTCTACCTCATACACATGCCTTTACTTCCTCCCCACTCCCTCAAGGACAAAATGTACGTGGCAGAGGTAGAGAAAAATACAACTAAGACGAGGAAAGGATGACTAAAGAGAGCAGTAAACCTGAAGAAGAAAATGCCAGGCCTTAGTAAGTTGAGGGCTCTATTATGCATAGCCAAGTGCTTTCGTATCCAAGGATTGTGGAAAGCAAAGGGATAAGCATCATTTCTCTCTTTACTCTATTTCTAGGACCCAAGCAGGAGCAAAATTTAAACACCTGCATTTGCTTGGAAATTTAATATGCATTATTTTCTTGTAGTAGATTGAATATACACATTCAAACCTTTGACTCTTAGATAGAAAAATATTCTTTTCTAAAAAATGCATTTTAGATCTCTTACCCTCAAGTATCACTCATTCGGTTTGCTCATGCACTCCTTGATAACAGAAATGTAACTTCCATTTACTAAATCACTAGCAAAAAAAAAAAAGAGAGATAACTAGTTTAAGTTGAAAAGTAGCTACTGATTACCTCTCCTGTTGCAATGTAGTTCTTGAAATGTAGCTAATCCAGTAAACACTATGTGTTTGATGTGTGCTACTTTCCTAATATAGTTTCCTATAGAAAGTATTTTGGTGGTCATGCAAAAGCTTTGTGACTGCAGAACAGGGAGCTTGGAACAGTTGGATGGGGTACTCCCAGACTACATGAATTCTAAGGTTTCTTCCGGATATCATATAAATATGGTTTACAAGAAAGATTTCAAAAATTCTAAACAGAGTTCATCTTAATTTTCTCCTGTACGTTATTCCACATTCGCCATATGTTCTTAAGTGAGGTTTCATAATGAAAGAAAAGTAATGGTAACTGACCATGCCAGGGGTCGGCGGCAATCCAAAAGGCACAGAGGTGACAGGTTGGGTATGAGCAGAGCCTGTGGCAAATAAAAGGGCCTTAGAGGAGAATTTAGGCCACCTGGATTAACGAGCCAATTGGAGACTCTGTCCTCTTAGAGATTTTTAAGGGAAGACATATAGAGGGAAGACTGGAAATATGGTCCTAAAGGCCAGGAACCCAGAGAAAGGAAAGACACTACCCAGAAGTCATGAAGTAGTAGAAGCTGTGAGGTTGAGAAGATAATAGATCAAGTAGAAAATAAATCAGTAAAAGCAGATTCAAATTTAGCCTAAAAAATCACTAAATATTTATTTGGTTAGAGCAATATCAAACACACATTGATTCATTCCTGGAACCACTCCATTCCCGGAAGTTTCCTTCTCACCCTTCCATTCAGGTTTCATTATGCTCAGTTAGTGCAAAAACTGTGCCAAGCACACAATTTTAATAAGTGCATAGGGCATTTAAAAAACATTTGTTTTAGTACACAACAACACTGATAGCTTCTCTCTTCTGAAAGAATACCTTACCTCCAGAAGCCATGGCTTTAGTTTTCTATCCAACAAAATATCAAATCCCAGGACTTCAAAGCAGACACTTTCACTTCCTGGGGGCTGACCAGGTCTGCACATTCGGTATGCGTGCAGGACGTGAGGCTCTGCAACAATCAGAGTTTTAACCACCAGTTCCTATAAGGATTATGATAAAAGAGGGGGAAATATCTTATTGCTTTGTATCTCATTTATCTATGTGGATACATATCTAGCTTCCTGGCAACATTCACAGAACTCTACGGCATCCAGCCCCTGAGCTTCTGACTTCATTTCAACCAGCTCATTCCCTACCCACTATCTTCCAGCCGCATTCACCTTGTAATGCTTCCTTCTGCCTCGTTTCCTCTTCTGGAATGCTCTCCCCCTGATATTCCCACACCTGGCCCCTTGATATTTAGACAGGCTTTCCTTGACCTCCATTATTTCTTATTGCATTGCCCTATTTAACTCCATACACAGCATATAACAAGCTGATAGTTTTCAATTTTCTTAGATCAGGGTCCTTGACTGTCTTATTTATGATTCCATTCCCAGCACTACAATAGTGCTTAACATTTAGTAGCTACTTACAAGACTTTGTGAATAAATAAATAAAACAAAACTTGATAAATGTGGCTTCTCTTTGTTAAATAAAGTAAGGGTGGGAACATCTACCAGCCTTTGCAGTAACAATAGGAAAGTGGCGGGGGGTGGGGTGGGGGGAGGTAGGGAGGAGTGACAGGGAAAAACATCCCAAGGAGAGTAAATTATTTCACAAATAACATTACAGAACCTCCACTTAGACAAAGACTGAAAATGCTAGGAGGACAGAATCAATGAGATCTCATTTTCTTTATGCAGTGCTGATTTTGTAATTTTTTCTGAAATGAGAGTTTTGCCAATTAAAGAACCAGCTATCAACATTTTCTGTGAGAATACTCCCTAATGTTACCAGGTAAGTAACTGATTCTAATAAAAAAAAAATGTTGGTTTACTGAAGTTTAAGAACAAGCTCTAGGTTGTGGAAAAAATGTTGACTTGGTTTTCGCTTGGGATGTATTGTCTTTATAACTGTTTATTCACCAGTACTAGCAACAAATGGCAGGGCAGTTAAGAACTCGGCTCTGAAATTTGACTTCCTCAATTGATTCCTGGCTTTGCTACTTGCTGGCCAAGGTAATTTCTCCGTTTACCTGAAGCCCAGCACAGATCTTATCTGAGGATGTGTCAGAGATGCTATGAGTGACAGAGATGCTGGGAGAGGTTGCAATCAGTAAATTTCATTCAAAAGAACAAATGCAGGGTAACACCATAGTATGTAAAGATAAAACACAATAAGCTACTTTACATAAATCTTTGGAAGTATGAAACCACTTGAGAGTAGGAAATGAAAGTAAAAACATTAGCTAACATGTGTCTCTATAAAAAAAGACAGTCTGGGAAAAAGTGAACATTAATTAATTGACCCTTACATACATACCTGCATTTGCTAAGTAGAAAACAACACAGGAATATGAATGCAAGATTGCAAGTATATGTGAAAATCATGAGCAAGAGAATCAAATTCAAATTCTACTAATGTTTTTGAGAATTTTTATCATAGTGCCAATTGCTTTGAAACATGGTTTGTATATTTGTACATTACCTATATAAAAGGTATTCAGTAAAGATGGCTTTATGAGTGATTATAATAATCTTTAATATCCATGGCCTGATTTTTTTCTGATTTTCTTATTCCTCCTTGACCAAAAGCACACAGTCCAGTTCTCAACAGAGGGTACTGACAAACGTTAGTACAACAATACGGAGGCAGTGGCTATTTACAGAAATCATCCCCCTAAAAAGAGGTCACTAAAAAAGTCTTAAATTCATATAATTTGTAAATTGAGGCATTAAGGGAAAAATTTACTACATAATTACCTTCGCCACTTTCTCCTGTTATTCCTTTTTTATATTATCCCATTGAGTCACCTTACACAGATATTTATATACAGCATATGTAACTTTTAATAAAGAAAGCAAATTTTCAAACAATTACATAAATACAGACAGCTTGATAAGACAATCATAATAAAAGTACTTGGAAAATTTAATAATCTATTGATCATTATTTAATTGGTTACTTATTGATTGTTTACATACATTCTATCTAATGTAGCCAAGAGTAATGCAAATTTACCCATTTACGGAAAAGCTCATGAAATGAGTCAGATCTTAATAGGCCTACATCAGCCATGTTTAGAAGATGGTCATATCTACACATTATACTTGACCTCTAACAGAAAAGTTAATTTCCATGCTCTCTTGATATATTAGTCTTACTAGTTCAATAATGTGGGAAAATACCACTTAAAACTAAAACTACTGTATGTAAAATTTAATGATACTTATATATCTCTCTGATTCTTACCATACGGGCCTCACCAAGACAGCCTACAGATTCCACCTTTTCACAAAGACATCCCCTTAGAAACATACCAATATGGAAGTGAAAAAATTTGGTAAAGGTACAAAAGATTGCCAAAGGGAATATGAAACTATCTTGGCCCCATTGATCTAGTCATCAAATGTTACATGCATTAAACTATCCAGGGTCATCAATGAGACAGTGACCAAAAAGAATGAATTTTACCACTTTGATGCTTAACACCAGTGATGCATTATTAGAATATATTTTGAAATTTCCACAAACCTGGCCTTAGTAAAATAAATACATAGATAAGTAAACACAGCATTGTTGTAATTAAATTTCTAGTTTGATGGTTTTACTCCCTCATGAAGATATAGTAGAAAGTTAACCATTGATGGCCAGCTCATCAAATTCAGCTAATAAACATCTTTGGTGTAGACCTTACATTTTCATAAATTTTGAATTAGCTATCAATGTTTATAAACCAGGAGATCTATGACTTCTATTGACAAATAAGAAAGATCCATGCTGGGCCTAAAATACCATGTGGCACCAGTAAGTGCTGAGCTGTACCTATCCCCTACCCCCTTTAGCCTGCTTATGCTCTTCAAACTACCACAGTGCCCAGCATACCCTTTCTTCTATGCAGACCACTTCGCTCTTTCTTACTTGTCTGACACATAAGGACATTTGGATGTGCAAGCAGTAGCACAGAAAACCAGGTTAAAAAAAATTGACCAACAAAACAATCAGCAAAAGGATAATAGTATGATCCTAAACTTTCTAGCTGATTCACTGAGAGAGACTCAAGCCCAACTAACTCTGAACTTTGATGGCTATTTTTCCAGACAGATTTATTTAAATTATAAATTATTCACCCCCAAAAGTGAACCAAATCAAACTGCACAACCTTAATCAAATTAAGTGTTTTTAATAGACACATTCGTCAGGCTTTGAATACGATTTTAATCCCTCTGCTAGAATTAATAAAGGATCTGCTTCACCAGAGTCAGTCTCTTATACTTGTTTCCTTTTCTCTCTCACTATGTGGGATTTCATCCATTGCCATGTTTTTCACCCCATGGATTTATACATACATAATTGAAATATATTTAAAAAACAATTTCAACTGCATGCTTGACTTTTCTACCCAAGAAAGCATTTCAAATTCAATGTGTCTAAAGTAGAACTCATCATCAAAGCCTCAAGAACTTTAAAAACTCAGTTCAGGTGTCAGTGCCTCTAGAAAGTCCTTCTTACATCCCTATTCCCCGTCAAATTACTGCATGTGAATTTCCTCTATACCTTTACAGAGTCCAATGTATGTCTCTGTTATTGCACTTCTACATCACAGTTTTTTACCAACATATGTGCTGGGTTTTCCAACTAGACCCTAGGCTTTTTAAGGACTAGAGCTGTATGTTACAAATCTTCAAGTTCATTGAACCAGGTATTATTCTAGGCGTTCAAATTCCTTCCTACCCTATTTCAAATAATGCCACCCCCACTCTTCCTCTAATTCCTGCTTTAAATTGCAGAGGAATCTCTGAATACTACTTATCCACATGCAGTTAATTCCCATGTTTACCTCATCATCACCTGTTCTACAAGCTCACCGGTCCCATTCAATTCAAGCCATTCCTCTCAATGAAACTACTATTAGAGCCTCCCATTGCTCTCTGGACCTGCTCTTAGTCTCTTCACTCCAATCCATCTCACACTCGCTGAATGGCTTAACTCTTAAATTCATTGTTTTGGCCATATTACTTTTTGCCCTAAAAAGTGGAATGAATCCCACTGCTTACCAAATTAAATCTTACTTTTCAGATCTAAAATCTGGCCTCCACATATCTTTCCAGCCTTAAACCCCACAACTCTTCCACAAATGCCATATCTGCCAACCTGGACCACTCATCACTGGCCTCATCCCTCCATACCTTTACTTATGTTTTCGCCTTTACCTAGAATTCCTTGTCCCCCAACTCTGGCAGTTGTCCTCCATTACAAATTCCACCTCTTTCATTGAAAACACACTTTATCTGCCCCACCTAATGTTTTCTGCCCTTATTTGACAGGTCCTTTTATTTAGTACTGAGGAAAGGTAATTATAATTGCAGAATGGTATAATCTTACTGAAATATCACTCCAAAACTTAGCAACATCATGTTCATTTGCTTGTAGGAATTCTGTAAACCATTTGATGGAACGTTTGCTGCCTTTATTTTCAGTTTCATCCCTTTCAAAACGCTCATTATGCTTGTTCACAGAGTAATTTGTCAGATGCATGTATAACTGGGTCTGTAAGAAGTTAAAACCAAAGTTGTTATTACCTGTGGGACTCCAGAGCTGTGACAATTCACAGAAAAGAAGGCATTCAAAGACTAAAAATAATTTTAAAGTTTAAGTATACAAAATGAAAATTTTATGGTCATTTACATAATTTTCAAGTTAAATGAAATGGTACGTTTGTCTTAAAAGGGTTGAGGATTTAATCATCTCCAGAGTATTATCTGTATTATTCAAACTGTATCTACCATAAAATTAAATTAACAAGGATATATAGAGAGTAATTAAATAAAATGTGAAGCTATATATTGTAAGTAAGAAAAACGCTCTGTTTCTTTTGCTTATTTGTTTTTAATATTTTTAGCCACCTACAGTTTCATCCTAATTTGTTTTGGGAAAGGAATTTTCTGAGATATCATTTGATCTCTTTTCAAAGAAGTGAAAATAAGAAGTGAAGGCTCAGGTGTAGCATAAACCAAGATACAAAACTACCAAGCAATACCCGCCCTCCCATACTAACTGAGAAGTCAACTTAGATGATTAAGACAGTGTTCTTAGAGTCAGCAGATGGAACACACCACACAATGCTGTGAAGATGTTTAAATGATTAACAGTAAATATTTAGCACTCCATTTTGAGGATCTTATGTCTTAGTCTCTTTATATTCTTTTACTTGTTGCTACTGTTTTCCTTATTTAAATTTGAAAAAGAATCCAAAATTTGAAACTTCTCATAATTCTCATATGAATTAAATGCAATTCATATGTACTACATGGCTTTTTATCAATCTAGCATGAACTTTTGTCAAGTCAATCTTTAATTCCTACTCTCAGAGAGGTAAATCAAAAGGAATAATATACTTTATGCATATGATTAGGACAATTTTGATTTGTTAATAACCAACTATGTTAGCATTATATTTTACTTTCACTGCAGTCACTTTGATGTAAGGTATTGAAATCTTTGAAGCAAATACATTAGAACTGAAATGTTGAGTCATATGTTGTATATTAACCCATGGGTTCACCACTCACTATGAATTTACTTTTTCATCTTCTAAGCAATATTTAAGGAGCACTTACTACATGCATGGATTTGTGCTGGTACTGTGGATTCAAAGATGAAAAAGATAAACACAGTTCCTGCCCTCATAAAACAGAAAAAGCTTTAAATTAAATGATGCTTAAAATAAGAGCATAAACCTTCTGCTTGTCTGGCGTTAATTCCTTGAATTTTTTGTTAAAGGAAATTAATCAAACCATAACATTTGCTGGTTTCCAAAATATAAATCTCTCTTTAGTTAAAAAAAAAAAAAAGGGAGCTGGAAAATAATATTTTAAAGTACTCTTCATTTGATAAGAACTTCCTAAAACAAATAACAGTAGCCATAAAAACACTAGTTATCCTTGTGAAAATGTGGATAAGAAATACGACTTCCCATTTTCCTTAAAACATTATCTTTGTAAGTGGGACTTATAATTCCACAGTTTCACAAAAATCCTCTTGTAAACGGTTCACCACCATGTGGCCATTTGCCATATGCAGAAGTAATGATAGCTATGAACCATATAACAACATACAGAAGGTGAAAATTATTTAACTATTGTACACATTGTTTTTCAGCATATAGACTTAATATAATGAATCGGTACACAGTATACATAATTTTAAAAGATTGACAGACTTCTATATTGGAAAAGAAAAATGAATACGTTCATTATATTCCAAAATTGGGTGTTTGCTTGCTTACAATCTTATGTCTCATGATCTCTACATACTACTTTATTAATATTTAATTCTTATGGACATACACTGCTCATTACAAAATACACACTCATTATTTTTAAAATTAGAAATAAAAAGAAATAGAAGGAAAATATATGCATCGAAAAACAGCAAGAGAAAATTTTAGTTTATCTTTTCCAGACTTGTTTCCTAAGCTTACTTTTAATAGTCATATCACCTAATACAAAATTTTTGTGTTTCACTTTTTCATTTTTTCATATTCTAATCTAGGAATCCAATCACAAAATTTTGGAGGTATATGAGGTATATTGACATTTATGTAGAACAACCCTATTTTCTATTCATGTGAAAACCAAAGCTAGAAGAGTAATGACTCAAGAGTACTTGGCAGTGAGACCAGATTCCACATTTCCTGACACTCGATCTCTAATAATGATGCCCTAATCCAATGTACTTAAGCAAACTGTATGCACATACTTACCATATTAGAATATGTTTATCACTTAAATGACTCTCCAAGTCTTAATATTATCAAGCATACCCTAACTGCCTTAAATACATATAATCCACTTTTACCCATTCCAATTTTTTTACCTAACTGCCTTAGATACATATAATCCACTTTTACCCATTCCAATTATTTTAATTATAATTTATTAGCCCACAAGTCCCAAATTGATGCCTCTTGCTCAGGTATCTTTTTTGGAACTTTTGACCTAAACTGTATAACAAAATGCCTACAGTATAGATCCATTTGGAGGTTTCACAGGCATGTCAAGCCAAACACATCGGCCTTCCCCAACAGCACTGAAATATATATTTGAATATGATTAACAGGGGAAATGTTCGATTGTATATATGGTAACATAATAAAAAATCTTCAAAAATCCATAGAACTATACTACCCAAACAGTGAACCCTAAGTTAAACCATTGACTCTAACATTACAATTATAAAAATGTGCTATCTTCAATTGTGACAAATGTTAACATCAATGCAAGGTGTTAGTGGTGGAGTAGTATATGGGAACCCTGTACCATATGCATTATTCTGTAAACCCATAACTTCTCATTAATAAAGGAAAAACTATATATGTTTGACTTTCATCAATATGTTATGGATGCATAACGGAAATCTTAATGGAAAAAATATCTACAAAATCTCTATTTAAATAGACTAAGTTGCACAATGAAATTGCTAATTTATTTCTCTCTCACATTTGGTAAATGTCAATTTATAACTTTATACTTCTATTTTGTTCTTCCAATAAAAATTAATCATTTTACTTTCTTGATACTTTCGCTCATTTTGTTTCACAGAATTTCTCCTACATCTCTACATATTTACTCCTATATGTTATATGAGGCCTGTTCATATGCCACCTCCTCCATGTGGAGATGAACACAATCTACCCCTACATTCAGCTCCAAAACACTTTATTTTTTTCAATGTCCTATCATTTCTCATTTACATGATAGTCATTTCCGTACAGGGTCACTGCATAAAGATGTATGCTCTGAAATCCAGCCTTGTGCTCATAGTATTCAAAGCACTCTCCTAATTAGTCTACCTGAAACACTTTTTTTTTTCTAATTTCACAAAGCTGTCAGTAAGTTACCAGTTTTGTTTCAGAGTACAATTCTTCTAGACAATGAAAACTTGAGACCAGAGTCTGTGAGTTAGACAGTCTTCATACATAATGGATACTTTAAAAATACGTGTTGAACAAATAAATGAAATCAAACATTCTGTCTGAAATCACTTACCAAATTGGATTCATTTGGAGGTATGTACTTCTCTGTTCCCATTCGCACAAGTCCATCATGATACAAAAATATTTTTAGGGGATCACATGATGTTACCAGAATATAAATTCGTAAATCAAATTTGTATCCTTCCATTAGGAAAGGCTTTTCAATGTATTCTTGGACAATCAAATGATCCTGAGATGGAAGTTTGTCACCATTTCTTATCAAAGAAATCCTAAATTTTAAAGAAAAGAATAAAAAGAGCAATATGGTATGTGGCAAATAAGTTTACAGGCAAAGTAGATACTCAAAAATAAAATGGCAGAGTAGGGAAATCCAAAAGTGTGTAACTTTGCAAAAGCAAAATCATAATCAACTTTTTCAGAACTGTGGAAACTAAGTAAAAGCCTGCAACAACTAAGGAACACTTAATCAAGAAAAAAACAGCCAAATTTGGGTATGAGAACTTTGTGGCTTTTCAACTTACCTTGGCCACACCCCCCATTTCCCAGCTCTGCAATGGCCTTGAACAACTGCCCACATTCCTGGTACAATTACAGGTGCTAGAGAGAGCAGAGCAGACCTTATTCTTGTGGTGGTTTCTTTTGACCTGTCTAGTAGCTTCCTGGAGGACTTCAACAGGCTTGATTTTAGCTTGCCTAATTCAGAACAATCCCAGCACTGAGATGGCTACCCAGAATACAACTGACAAAAACATTTAAAGGCAGATGTATTAGTCCCTGTTGCCAAAGACAGCAAATAAGAATTGGGGCAATCAGTATTCTAACCAAAAATGGAAAAAGGCTGGGAAATAAGCTTTGAAGAAGAAGGGCTTTGAAAAGCTCTGGCATATTCCTGAGACTCAAGAAGGCCACAAGCATGCTCAGAGCTGGATACATACCCAGAAAAGACCTGAGAAAGCCCTAAGCTCTTGACTCTAACTGAACTTCAGGATCTGCATAAGGAGAAAGTGAAGGCTAAGGGAAATGTAAACTGCCCAGTTAAGTGTTGAACCTGTACCTCAACCACACACACATACAGCTGTGCTGCAAAGGCTGGGCAATTTTGTTGTTTGGGGTTCTACACATTTAAGGTAATCTCTTTCCAATCACTATCTGACCACTAAGCAAACAGAACAAACACCTTAGCGACCACCCACAACAAAGAATACATGCTTTATGAAATTAATTCAGAAAATTCTCTAAACAAACAGCAACTACAACAATAATCACAGCAATAAACCCCAGGGAAGGGAAAGAATCTGATTTCCAGAGTTGCCACACTGTAATATTAAAGTGACCAATTTTTAACAATAATTTATAAGACATACAAAGAAATAAGAAAACATGGCCCATGTACATGAAAGGTATCAATTAATATAAATGTCTCTGAGGAACACTGACACTGGACTTACTAGACAATTAATTATTTTAAATACACTCAAAGAGCTAATGGAAACCATGTACAAAGAATTAAAGAAAACAATGAGAATGCTCTGTCACCAAATAGAAAATATCAATTAAGAGAAATTATAAAAGGGGAACCAAGTAGAAATTCTGGACTTGAAAAGTCCAATAACTGAAATGAAAAATTCATTTTTCAGTGAATTCAAAAATTCATTGTAGAGGTGCTCAACAATAGATTTGGGCAGGCAGAAGAAAAAATCAGGACACTCAAACATAGGTCAATTGAGATTATCTAGTATGAGGAACAGACAGAAAAAAAAGAATAAGGAAAAATAAACAGAGCCCATGAGACCTACAGGACACCAACAAGCATACCAACCTACCAATAGACAGAGGAAGTCTCAGACGGAAAAGGATAAAAGTGGCATAAAGAATATTTGAAGAAATCATGGCAGAAAATGTCCCAAATCTGATGAAAAACATTGATCTACACATTCAAGAAGATCAATATACTATTGGTAGGATTAAAAACAAACAAACAAAGGATTCACATCAAGACACACTGTAGTCAGACTATCAAAATCCAAGACAAAGATAGAATCTTAAAGCAGCAAGAGAGAAGTAACTCGTCAAGAACAAGGGCTCCTCAATAAGATTAACAGCTGATTTCTCACCAGAAATAATGGAGCTCAGAAGGCACTTAGATGACATATATTCAAAATGCTGAAAGAAAAAAATAAGCAAGAATTCTATATCTGGCAAAAACTATCCTGCAAAAATAAAGGAGAAATTAAGACAGTACCAGAGAAGCAAATGTTAAGGGAATTTGTTACTAGTAGACCTGCCCTACAGAAATGTTATAAGGGAGTCCTTTGGGCTGAAAAAAAAGACACTAGACAGTAATTCAAGAAAGAAATAAAAACACCTGAATAGGTAATTATATAGGCAAATATAAAAACTAGCATTCTTGTATTTTGGTTTGGAACTCCTCTTTTTTCCCTATACAATTTAAAAGACAATAATTATAAATCTATGGTTATGGATATACAATGTATAATGCTGTAATCTGTGAAAATAACAACATAAAGAGATGGGGGAAGAAGCTATGTAGGAGCAAAACTATTGTATACTATTGAAACTAAGTTGTAATTAATTCAAACCAAATTGTTATAAATTGATAATGTTAATTGCAATCCCAGGACTACTCAAATAATAACTTAGAAAGATGTAAAAAAAAAAAAAAAAAGAACAATGTAATTAAAATGATACACTAGAAAATATGGAACAAATGAAGAACAAAAATGATATAAGAAATAGAAAACAAATAGCAAAATGGCAGAAGACCTTCCTTACTAGTAAGTATATTAAATGTAAATAGATTAAACTCTCTAGTTAAAAGGCTTGGTTTGGTAGAATAATTTTTTTTTTAATTTAGTCTACAAGAGACTCACTTTAGATTCAAAGACAACAATAGAAAGTGAAAGGATGGAAAACATATTCCATGCAAATAGTAACCAAAAAGTGAGCTGGAGTAGGCTACAGTAATATCAGATAAAATAGCCTTTAAGAACAAAATTTTGCAAAAGAAGGACATTATATAATGATGAAAAGAAAAGTCAATCCATCAAGAAGATATAAAAATCATAAACACATCTACACCTAATATTAAAATATATAGAGCAAACACTGACAGAATAGCAAACACTGACAGAATAGATAAGGCAAAACAGACAGTTCAACAATAATAGTTAAAGACTTTCAATATCCCACTTTCAATAATGAATAGAACAACTAGATAGAAGATTGGAAAGGAAATAGGTAAAGCCATCAAATGAAAGAGGGATCCTTACTCATGTACTATAATATTATAAAAGATATTATAAGAGATAAATTCTGGCAGAAGAAAATTTTTTCAATTTTCTTCTTTTCTAGCAATTTTTAATACTATCATCAAAAGAAATCAGAAGATTATTGCTTATTCAAAGCAAATATTCATGAAATAAATTTTGCTTTGCTAAAAATAATGTTGTTAACATTAAAATGAAGAAAAATGTGAACTTCAATTATCTACCCCTAAAAAGCTTTTATTTCAATTCTAAAATATAGGTAGCCAACTTACCTTAAGTAATCAATACAAAATTTCCCCTACTTGTTTTTTATTTTTAAATAACCAAACCTTGTTTAAAAATAGTATATGACTAAATTATTAAATTTTTATTAAAAGTCCAAAGGAAGTTTGTTAGGCAACAATTTACACAGTAACTATATTTCCAAGATCTTTTCCCCACAGCATTTTAAGTAAAAATATTACAATTGTTCATGTTTTTTTTGTTGTTGTTAAAAGCAGCCTCAGCCACATTATCTTTGAAGAAATACATTGCAAAAAAATAAACATAAGAAAAAGAAAGTGTTGCCTATTTTATTCTCAGCTGCTATATCTAGTTCTTGGCACCTTAGCTTAAAAATGTGTTACTCATTTTCAATCCAATTATCACGGCTACATAAAAAAAAATGATTTGTAAAGCAAAGATATATATTTTCTTCAAGATTTCTAGCTATAAAAAGAGTAACCTTTTTTTCATTTCTTTCTCCAACTCAGTTTAACTCTATTGAATCAACTGATTCAAAAATTAACATAGATGAAAATTTTAAGTTTAAGAAAAAAATTAGAGAAAAGGTTTTTTCCCTATTTTGTAAATTCCATTAAAGCTTCACAACCCACTGATTTAATTTTTTAATTGAACTAACAAATCCTGTGGAACAGCTCAAAAGAGAAAGGCTGGCTTATTAAATATTCAGTTCCAAAATATCACTATTTCTAAATAGAAATACATTATTTTTTCCTATTGGTATGCAACCATAAGCAATTCGTCACATTACTCTTTTCCCAAAATTTTCTTCATTTTTTCATATATTCTGGGTAAACTAAACCTACCCATGACCCATGGCACCATTAGCTGGTTTTACTATAAAAGTCTTCTGCTTCCGTTTTTTCTTCAGTTCTTTCACATAGTTCTGGAATTGAGTATATTCAGCAGGGAAGATCCATGTTCGAGGAACAAAGGTATAATCCAGTGGTCGAGACTTGATCATTCTGTAAATTAGAGATAATATGAAAAATAATTCCTATTCAAAGATTAAATTTTATTTCTCTGTACCACTGACATTTGCTATAAAATTTTCCCCATTCCTTCATTTATTCAATTACTGGTTCACTCAACAAATGTCTATTAAACACATTCTATGTGTTAGGCACTGTTCTAGACCTGTCTATTTTTTATTGGTGAAAATCACTGTCCATGTGAAATTTACATATTAGCAGATCAAACATTTATTTAGATTTATTATGTGTCAGGTATTGGAGCTATTAAGGTAAGTTAACATGATCTCCGCCTCAAGGAATATACAGACAGGCTAGTAACTACCAGTGTGATAGGTGCAGTAATAAAGGTATAACAGGCCAGACACCACCTAGAGGGAGTCGCTAATTCTGTCTCAGGGATGTGGATGGAGAGCAGGGGATGGTTAAAAGCCAGGTGCCATTTCTATCGCTTCTTTAAAGATGATTTTGAGTCCTTTGGGCATCACCCATAGGAGGAGTTTCCTCCAGCAGGTATTGGAGTTTAACTACTTCTCTGAGAAAGCCAATTGAGACCTCTGAGTTAGCAGAGGTTTTCTTTATATGACATACCTGTATTTGTGGTTTTAAAGCTAAAATGCATACTCTGATATTTTTGTATCTGCTATAAATTAGGCTACTATTTAATATATAATTTAGGGATAATACTTGGGATAAAAGGTTTATTTTTTATTAATTCCAAATGTTAACCAATTGTCCACATTATTTCCCAAGTGAAAATGAAATTCTGAGAACGATTTTAAAATACTATGTATTAGAAAATATCTGATTATTTCAAAAGTCTTTTTTCTAAAGTTACGCAAGTATTTTACAAACAAGCAGAGATTGTCCCCAACTGTGACTGGTAAAGACTGAAGTAGCCCTGAATTCTAAGACTAGGGTGTGGAATACATCAGCCACATGGCCCCCCCAGCTGGAAGTCCTGTAGTCATTATTTCCACGTGCTCTTGCAAGAGAGCCCTGTAAGAATGTCATGTTTCCACTACAAGATGGGAAATAATTGTCAATTCCATCTGCCAAATCCAGAACAAACCAATAAATTAAATAACCTCAGTGCAAACTAGACTAACACTAACTGGTTTGAAAAGAAACATAAAAAAGAAATCTAACAGAACCACAATGACAATGCTAGTGTCCTTGCTTTTGTTTCCAATACCCTTAAATGTATTATCATGTATTTAACAATGGTATGAAATTGGGTCAAGGTAAGGCTTTAATCACATCAATGAATTTTAAAACCAACTATGTGGAATTTATGAATGGTACCATTCTTTCACATAAATGTATTTGGAAAAAGTCCCTAAGCACACCTATAATCAGGACAAATACTTTATGCCATTTAGGCAATAGAACACAAATCATCTGATGTAAATATATGTGGCTCCAAAAGAGACACGCAGTCTCACTTAGGAATTTGGGAATCTGGGATCATTTCTGCTCTTAGCTCTGTCATGGATTTACTAAATGATATTAAATAATTAATTTAATTTATTTTTATATTACCAGGTCAAAACTTTTTAACTCAGAAAACCATCTTTCTCCTTAAGGAGAATTCAAGGATTCTGTGAAAAGAGAATTGGACCTCTGTGCAATGGCCTGCCCATGGTTCTACCTTCATCCTCTCTTGTATACCACATATAGTCTGCTCTCTACAAAGCAGTCAGATGATCTTCCAACATGCAAACCTGGTCACACTGCCACTGCTCCCAATATCCTCACCTCATCTCCCCTCAGGCATTTAGGATAAAGACTACAATGCTGAACATCCCTCTTTAGTCTTGACTCTTTCCCCTCTCCCCATCTTTCTGTGCTCCAGCTGCAACTGGTCTTATTTTACAGTATCTTGGCTATTCATATTTTCTCCCACTAAATAACCTCAGTCCATGCTATTCTTCCAGCTTGAAATATTCTCACTTACCCTCTTCCCCCACAAACTCTATTCAGCATTGATTTTTCAGCTTCCCTGTGACTTCCTGAGGGAAGCTCCTGATTCCTAAGTGAGAGGTCCTTTAAACACGCTGCTTTACAACTACGCACCTCTACTTAATATGACCTAATACAGTTGCAAGTGACTGTTGTAAGAGCCCTCAAGCTTTTGATCACCTCATGTGCCCAGCCAGCACAGTGCCTAGCAAGTGGTGGGTACTTAACATAGTTGTGTTAAATAAATATAAATGAGTAAGTAAAACACAACTTAGTCCAAAACTTCACAGAGGTAATTACCTTTCCTCTGAAGTCCATTTGCCTCCTTGGATGCCCTGTTAACAAATCATATTACCTATATAATACTCAAAGCCAGAAGCCTAGCAATCATCTTGGAGTCTTCTTCTTCCCGTTAAATTCTCATAGGAGATCGGTTTCCAAGTCCTATAAATTCTACCTTCTTAATATCTTTCAGATTTTTTCTCTATTGTCCATCCCCACCCTCTCTCTTTTGGTGTAGATGCCTATTATTTCTCACCTAGATCTTGAAAATTGTCTTCTTACATGGCTTCTTCCCTCTGGTTCTACCTTCCTCGAATCCAATATCCACAATGCTCTAAGATTATCTAAAACATTTTGTTCTCTGCTTAAACCCATTAAATAACATCTCATTTCTCACAGGATAAAGTGAAATTCTTATTGACTAAAGAGATTAATGATGCAAATGATTAAATAAAAATATAGTAACATGGAATACATGGCCTAGCCTTTGCATATATCTCTAATATCATCTCAGTTTGAGCCTCCCAACATGCTCTCTAACACTAGAAACTCCTTAAAGAGTCCCAAACACACCATGCTCACTCAGGCTTGCATATATTTTCTCCTAACATTGTCTCTGCCTCCAGTTCCCTTGCCTTCTTCACAAAGCATTGATATCTAATGTCTTTCAATGTCCATCTTATACCATAACTTCTCTGGGAAAGCCCTGCCTTCCCCCCAAAGATGATCTCTTCCACCATCTTTATTATACCTTACATTGAGTCTACCCCTAATCTGGCACTGTCAAATTATATTGCATGCATTCTCGTCTTTCTCCTTTACTAGAAGAGTGTGAGTTCTAGGCAGGGACTAGACCTTGTTTACCTTGCCTAATTAAAAAATCAGCAGTCTCTAGGGCATATAGTACACATGTCAAAAATATCTGATGAATGAATGGATGCATAATTATAAACTTTCACATGGAAGCATACTGACATTAACTAAGACGTATGTGTACTAAAATATCTCTGTGAAAAAACAGCATTCATTAAAAAAAACTCTTAATGTGTCAGTTGGCTTTCTTAAGCTAAAAAATTTTAATTAACAGAAATATAAACTGTTTTAAGAATTCTGTACTTCATTCAGTAAAAGTCTTGAGTATCCATAAGCAATTTTTACCATGAAAGCAGATGTAACGCTAAATATTGGTTCCAGAGATATGCACATGAGTTCATAGTCCCTGGGTGGACATGTATATGTGTGCCTATGTGCATGCGTGTGCATGCAAGCACTTAGTACAGTGCTGGCACATAGTAGATTACCAATATGAACACATACACACATGCGCACAGGCTATAGAACGCAACAAATTAGTTCCCACAAGATTTAACTGGAAACACGCATATCCTGAATGCTACATATAGACAAACTCCTACATTTAAAATAAAAATTTCTGGTGCTATAAAAGAGTCAGGTTGCAGTAGAAAAAGTCCTGAGACTTTTCAGCTCTGCTCTTAACTATTATTTTGATTGTGCAAAATATTCATTTCTCTAACCCTAAGTTACCTCCTCTGCAAAGTGGAAAATGAGAACGAGGGATCTTTTAAGTCCTTCTAGCTCTAAAATCCTATCTTGCCATCTAAATATCATTTCAAATTCAGGTAACCTTGTGAAAAATAATGCTATAATATTCATTACATAAATTTCAACAGGCCTTCTCTATTAAAAGAAAATGAAGATTACTTGGTCATATTTCTTGCTAAGAAATCCTTTCTACAGATCTCCCCCATTCCTGGAAAATGGTTGATCCTCTGGAAAATAAAAAGGTAAACATTAATATCCTTAGTGACTTAATATATTCATTTATATTCTAGTACAGTTCTGAGTTTTTTATTTTGATAAATTAATAATTATTAATGTTAAATATTTAAGATTAAGTAGCCTACAATAAATTTGTGGACTTGAGAATCTATGGTAATCAGAGAATAAAGTTGGAAATTTTTAAAGAAATCAAAAAATGGTGTTTAACAGACATTAAAGTTAAAATATGAAGTAAGCAGTAATCTGATTTCCATATTATTTTACATATTCTAGATTAAATATATTCATAGACATAGGCATTGTAGAAAATCTGCATAAAAATTGTGTCTATTCTGAAAAATTAACTTATAATATCTGTTTCTTTCAGTCATTTTTGTATTATCCTATAACTAAGCAATGAAGGACTGTACAAAATGTCAATTGTCTAAAATGCCTTGTATTTGGCTGTTTAGTGTGATGAATATTTTTTTCTGAATATGAGTCTGCATTATATTCTAAAATAAAAGAATGAAACCAGATTATATATGGCAGATAGCACAAGGTATTTCTACAACCTGATCTTTCTATGCAATCTATTCCATATTACCCATCTTTCTAAGAATAATGCAAAGCAACATCTTAGGAAGAATTTTTTTTCTCTCGATTTTTCCTTAAAGATAGACAAAAGCTAAGAATTAAATTTGGAAAGGATGCAGACTTCATGCAAAGAGTCAATACAATTGAGAGCTACAAAACAGACTATTCAAATGAGTTAGAACTGAAATTCAACGTCAACAGATTAAGAACACTATCCTTTAGGAAATGCTGATGAAATTAATAAAGCATCCTTCTTGATCAAGAATGGATCATTATTAATTTCCCACCTGGTAATTCTGCAGCTCTGCGATCTTCTCCTGCTGAACCGCAGAATCACACCATATAAGGTTGCTTGTTTCATCCTCATCTGGAGTTTTCAAAAATCCCATTTCATCTATTACTAAACGAACTGCAAGTAAACAGTTAAGTTAAACGAGAATTAAAATATTCTTGAAATATAATATTGTGGAAACATTTCTGAGATATAGACATACATATACATTTCTGAGATACATACATACATAAATATTTCACATATTTTATTTGCAAAACATCTACTAGTTTATAGCATAGCCTTATTATTAATTAAAACAGCTCTATCTAGAGCCCAGTTTCTCCATAGTAACTGAGAGCTGTTTTTAGGTTGCACCCAAAATCCTGAAGTTCAGTCCTCTGAGATTTAACAGGTACACAAAACTGCCAAAGGGTCTGGTGATTATTTACGGGAGAATGAAAACACACACACAGCTGAGACATCATCTCTACTCAGGAAAATGTACACTTAATGCTTTTTTGTGACCTTGAACTAGATACAAAAGGGAAAAGGTAAAAATAGTCACTGGTCAAAAGACCTATCTTGTATTTTCCACCTCTCTGGTTCAAATTATTTTTAGCACTTAAAACAAAGTCATTTAGGTTGACTCCGAATATGAAATAACAAAACCGAATTTGCAGAAAAGATCTGGATATAACACTCCTCCCTGCTCCCATCCTTCTTATCCAACTCTAAATTCATGCTGAGAGATAGCTGAGAGATAGCCTCCTTTTTAATACAAATGAGCTCTGTTCTCTCTGATCTAGGTATCGCAGTTAGCAGATTGACATTTTTCTGCCAGGTGAATTTCAAGTTTAGAGTAAAGGTAAGAAAATACCTAGGACATTTTTTTAATTCCAATAATAGAATTCTGAATCTTAACAGAATGGTGTATCTATATAACCATACTTCAATATTTTACTGTTTTATTTTAAATGTTATCTTTTTATTGGCCCGCGATACGTGAGGAGAAATGGTAAGCAGAGTCAGTGGTCCGAATGACTTGAGTATGAAATTCACAACTAGACCCTGTTGGTCTCAAGTCCTGGGGGCTCTTGATTATTTGGGGCTGAAGAAGAAGAATGGACATTTTTTGCAACAGTGCCTGGAATACAGGCATGAAAGAACAGGACAATGATTGGGACAGACAGGGTGGGGAGGGAACTGTTGAGCTGACGTTGCTGTTTTCCATGAGGGACTTGGGGTGGTTTTGGAGCCCCAGGTGGCCGTGTACAAGAGCTAAGGAAAGGGTCATTCTTCTCTCATCTGACAGATCACCATGCAGCGTGGCGTACTGAGGGTTCCACAGCTACTGTACGTCCCTCTTAGAGCTCATATGGAGGGCAAGGGCATGCCTACTCAGCCTGGGAGACTCCCTTACCTGCTCACAAGCAGAAAACCTCCATGGTGAGGCCAGAACAAGAGCCCAGGAGCAGATCTGTTCCTGAGTAACTGACAAACATTATCCAGGAACTCTCAGAAATAACTTGGCAAACTTTGATGAGAGAGATGGAGCATCTGGAGTTACGGGCCTGGGGAGGGAGGCAGGGAGAGGCATTCTGTGCTATTAAATTATAGTGTTTATGCCAGTGAGGCTGGGAACATTGAGGTTATGTAAGAATAGCAGAAAAGATCCACTATTTCTTTAGCATCATAAAATAAAAATTGTAAGGGCAGTCATGTATAAATCTCTTTTAAGAAATTCAAAGTTTCAGAAATGAAAAATAAATAAGAAGAAAAAGAAAAAGACATTTAAAATTTAGGGAGCTAAGTTGAACTTCAAAGAAAAATTATGCCAGGCATTGAACTGTCACTTTCTTCAGCTAAGCTTTTTTTTAATATGTAAATGTCAATTTGGTTATTTTTTTATGTAATTTAATTGAGATATTGTCACACACCATATAAACCCTCCAAAGTATACAATCAATGGGCTGTGTATTCATCACCATGATCATTTTTAGAACATATGCATTACTCCAGAAAAAGAAATTTAAAAAAAAAGGAAAATTCCGTACATTCCATGCCCCTTACCCCTCCCTCTCATTGAACACTCGTATTTCACTCTATCCAATTTTAAGACTTCCAATAGAGGTAGGCTAACTAAGATAATGCAGCACTGACAGATATATATATATATGTATATATATATATATAATCAGTGGAACAAAATATCTGGAGGTAGATACACACAAACATGGGAAACGGACTTTTTTTTTGCCATGTAGCTATACAATCATTATCAAAGATCAAGGCTATTGGATTACAGTTCAACAACTTCAGATATTTCCTTCTGACTATTCTAAAACACTAGATACTGAATAAAAATATCTATCTAATGAGCCAGTAGTCATCATCATTTGTTAAATCTTAATTTCTTAGTTACACCTCTGTGCTGGTGTGAATCTGTGGTGGACCCCAGAAAAGCCATGCCCTTTGATCCTCATTCAATATTGCTGGGTGGGAGCATTTTGATTGTTTCCATGAAGATGGGACCCACCCAATTGTGGGTGGTAACTTTTAATTAGATGATTTCCATGGAGGTGTGTCTCCACCTACTGAAGGTGGAGTTGTTTGCTGGAATCCTTTAAAAGAGGAAACATTTTGGAGAGAGTGCCTTTTGGTAGAGCTACAAGAAAGCCAGCAGATGCCACCATGTTCGCCATGTGCCCTTCCAGCTGAGAGAGAAATGTTGAACTGTTGAACATCGTTGGTCTTCTTGAGGCGAGGTGTCTTTTTCCAGATGCTTATGATTGGACATTTCTATAGACTTGTTGTAATTGGGACATTTTCTCGGCCTTGGAACTGTAAACTAGCAACTCATTAAATTCCCCCTTTTAAAAGCCATTCCATTTCTGGTACATTGCATTCCGGCAGCTAGCAAACTAGAACAACCTCCTTCCTCTCATCTGATCTTTCCTCAATCTGCAGGGACATCTGGACAATGACCATTTTAACTTCTTCATTCTGGAAAGGGGTGTTGACTCTCTGGGATAGGGGAATGAACTTGGTCGTTTCCTTGGAGACCCTGGTACCTCTGGGTTTTGGGGCTAATCAAGCCTAGGATCAATGTGGAGGCCTTAAGTTTCTGAAAAAATTAAACTTGCTAAGAAAAACTTGTACAGACTTGATAGAGCCCAGGGCACTCACTCCCTAGAATTTTCAGGAATACTGTTGTTTGGGGGCATGGCATATCGTGGTAGTTTGAAATATCTGGCTAAAGTTTGCATAAGAGTAACCTTCAGGATAACCTCTCGACTATCTGAAATCTCTTAGCTACTGAAACTTCATTTTGTTCCATTCTTTTCCCTCCTTTGGTCATTCTCAATCTGACACCATCTAAGCTATATAATCTTAATTTTGTTACATCTGAAATTTTAGGAATCAACTGGCATCATTTTATGGATATTATTTTCTACCACATAGAAAAGCAAACCCATGCTTTTACATTTTTGATCCTGTAGGTTTTTTTTTAAAAGTGATATAATGATATATATCATGATATAATGGTCTCTATATTTAATTTTCGGAGATAGCCATACCAACCATTTTTCTCATTTTCCTTTGCATATTTAGATACCCCTTCCATGTCCTCATTGAATGAAAATTATGAAAAAGTCATTCCTCATAATTTTTCCTACATTTTTTTTTACCTTGATCCATAGACCTGTCAGAGACCATTCAGGAGTTTTAAAACTAGAAATTCCTATAACAATTCTCTGAATTTTAAGGAAAGAAGACCTTTAATACCCCCTATTTTTTCATTTCAATTCATATTTTATTTATGCAGCATATTACAACAAAAAGAACATGGTATTTGGAACCAAAGTAAGTGAGATTCAAATCCTACTAACCACCCTCCCTGAGCTTCAGTGTTTTCAACTTTTAAATGGTTATAGTAATAATATTTTAGGTCATGTCATGCAGTAAGGAAGTTTTAAGAAATGATAATATGAAATTTTCTAATCTATTAATTACAGGCATACTATGAGGATATATTTCACTATTCTACACTGACTCATGAGGAGCTAAGAGACAAATTTCTCCCAAGATTCAGGGATAGAAAAAAATTGTTTTTCCTTTGAATAATCAGTATGATTTTTATCTCTGGCCACCACACATTTTATAATTGACTGTTTCAATACTTATTTTGTTTGCTAGAAGTTCTGAGCCAAATCCATTTCTATCTCAAAATACAGAGGATCTCATAGAATGTATTTTGTGCTCTGATCAGCCACAAGATTCCTCTAATTTTATTATCTTTATTTTTCCTTATTTATTTTCATATTTTGGTCTTTTTATGTAGAATATAGGTCTATTAGCCATTTCAAATTCATTATTAGAGTGAGGAAGACAGGGAGAAAGTGAGCAAAGGAGTAATGAGTCTATTTCACAAGGATATTTGGAAAATATTTGGGGAGATATAAAGGGTTATGCAAAGATTAATTTTACAACTAGTAGCAGTCAGAGTATTCTACATGAGGAAATAAAGACATGGCCAGGGCTAAAACACAGGTGTCCTGATTATGGCCTGGTTATGGCCTGATTTTCTTTACATACTTGCTCAAGGGAGCAGTAATGAAATTACAAGGAGTAAGCAGATGTGTATCACTTGGTTAAATAATGGGAAATAAAGGTAACACTTTCTCTTGGCACATGGCCAATTCCCTTTCTTTCTTTATACTTAGCTCAGGATATTCTCCCAACAGTCCCTGATCCAAAGCCCCAAGCCTGATCAAGTAGTGAACTGTGTTCTCCACCACCGAGCAGGCTCAGCAAAGTGGCATGAGTGTCAGTAAAAAGAACACTAGTGCAAACTCCAATTCTCAGAAAGTGGGAAGGAAATGCACTTGAATGCTCCCCTTTGGGTTGAGGTTGCTTATGAACCCTACCAGAACCTGAAAAGTAAAAAAATGATTAGCATTATGTCACTCGTCAATCAATTTTAAGATGATCACCTAACTCTGTCCTTTCACTTTACAAAATATGCTGTAAATAAACTCTGAACCTTTCACGCATTCTCACCCTCCTACCCTAACTTGCTCAAAGTCTACGCCTGTGAGGAACACTTTTTGGAACACAATGTTAGGAGATCCCAATTCCAGTGAAATATTCCACTAATTGCTGCTAAATTTTGATAAATTGCGCTCCTTAAAGATAATTAGCTCTCTACATTGTTTTCCGCACCAAACTAATTTCTCCAACAGTTATGAAAATCCAATAATTCTAAGGAGACCTACCAATTTCAAACTTTGTCCCAGCAACATTTGCTGTAATGGTTCCCTTCTTTTTCTTCTTTCTCACTTTCCTTTTCATTGTGCTTTGATAAGGCAATTCTGTATCCAGATCCAAATGAGAGGTTCCCTGAATAACTTGAAAAGAATTCAAAACAACCAAATATTGAAATATTATTCAATAATAGAGACCACAAATGCCCCACCAAACAAGCTAAAATTGTAAGCTCAGATACTTTAGCAGTTCCCAAGTAATTGTTAATAGTTAAAAGAAAAATAGCAGTAATGAGCTATAGCACAAGCATACTTTGTTTAACATAAATCTGCATGATCTGCAGGTTGATTGATCTGCTTACCTCCTTCTTGAGGCAGAGATGGCATTATTGCCTGTGCTGACTAGCAAAACAGTGTGCTGCTGTATAAAGCTCTCAGGAAATCTGGATGACCTGCATTAGTCTAAGTAGGATATGGCCCAAATCACTGAAAGTTCCTATCATATTATCTTGGTGGAATCCTCAGATTTCAGGACACTGAAGTTATGGGATAAGAAGGTACCTGTAAGGATTTCGAAACAAAGTCATTCAGAAAATATTTTTTTTAATATTTTTCTTATATGCCGCCACTATTTTACATTGTTTTTACCACCAAGCTAATTTCTCCAACAATTATGAAAATCCCTAATTCTGAGGAGACCTACCAATTTCAAACTTCAAATCAAGAGGTTCCTCTGGGAGCTACTCTTATGCAAGCTTCAGCTAGATATTGCTAATTGCAATGATTTGTCAAACCTCAAGCAATGTCATCCTGTTAACTCAAAAGACATCTAGGGCTTTATCTGGGGTTCTACAAAAAATTCATGCAGTAAGCTTACTTTCCAGAAACCTATAACCTCCAGATGGTTCCTAAGCCAGATAAATCCTGAAACACAGAGGGGGCAGCCTCTCCAGAACATCAGACAGTTCCATTCCACTACCCTATATTGCTGACACTTCTTTTCAACATGAAAAAATTAGAATGGGCAGAGCCCAAATATCCCTAAAGACTGGGAGAAGGATCAGAGGAGAAGGAGGAGTTATAACAGAGAAGTCAGGATTTAACAAATGAGTATGGCTACTGAATCATTATATTGATACTTCTTTTTAGTCTCTAGTGTCTTGGAGCAGCTAGAAGAAAAAACCTGAAATTGTGGAACTGTAACCCATACCAAACTTTGACATCTGTTGTACAACTACTTGTTAAAATGTAATTTGAAACATATTGCTTTTTTGTATATATTTCACAATAAAAAAAATGTTTAAAAAGTCAGATAAAGCCAATAGTTGGTATACTAAATCAGCAACTATTTGTTAATCAATTTATTAATTAATTATGCAAATACTAAGTGATGGGTCTCTGTCCTGAAAGACCATATAGTCAAGTGGAGGAGGTTTTATTTATGTATCATATTTACATATAATATATATCATATCATACACAAATAATAAGAATAACCATATCACTACCACTATTGAACATTTACTATCTTGGGCATTCATATTAAGCCATTTAATCAATTTCAACAATCCTGTGAGGTAGAAGCTTTTCTTCCCAGTCGTACCAATAAGTAAAATGAGCTCAGAAGGGACAAATAATTTGTCTAGCTTTGCAAAGAAAGCAAGTAAGTAGGGATTATAAAGAAGATTCTTCTGATGCCAATCTCAGTGCCCTTAACAAGGACCCCATAGTTCCAGGGCCACATGCTGAGAGAACGCAGAGAAAAGCGTTTCTTTGGCGGGATCAGAGGTCAGTGGGAAGACCACAAGTAAGCAGACCACATCTAAATTGTACCTTGCAAATGAAAACAGTTTTGAAGGGAAAAAAAAAAAAAGGAGGAATCAATATTATGATGGTCTTATTTGGTCATACAGAAGAATGCAATAATATTTTTTTAATGAATAACTAATTTAGTGTGGCTATGCCTCAACGTGGCCCACATTACACTTCAAATTATGTTTTATATTTTCACTGTATGTACAAACCTAACTATTCACACCCAAATTAGTAGACCAGACTCTGTCTGTCTATAATATTACCCACTTTCTAATTTCTTCCTTTACTTTTTTTTTTGTTTGTTTTGGCATGGGCCAAACAGGAATCGAACCCAGGTCTCTGGCATGGCCCGTGAGAATTCTGCCACTGAGCCACCAGTGTACCCCCCTCTTCCTTCATGTTTTTAAAATGTATTTTTTTGTAAAATATCTCTTCACAACAAGAAATGTATTTTTTAAAAAGCCTATTATGATAAACGTTCATATCAGAAATTTAACTACAGAAAATGTAATTCATATACATCACTTCCAATACTTATTATTAATGGATTTATTATTCAATAAAATTTAAGAGTTTAATTTGTTTTGGGGTATCATTTTTACTAGAATAATTCTCCAGGATAATTCAATATCAGTTGGGTCTAATAGTTATTACAGACTATTAACATGCACTATGTTAAACATCTAAAATATTTTATCTTATCAACAAACCTGGAATTTACATATCATTCTCCCCCTTTTCCAGATATGGAAACTAAAGCTAGTTGGATTAAATTAATCAAACAACACAGTTTATAAATAGCCTAGGATGTGAACCCAATTCTGTCTGATTATATAGTCTATTCACTGAGCTCCACTATTTTTAGAACCCCCATGCTGATATGCTATGTAGAAGTAAAACATGGTTATATTTTGGGAATTCACAATACTTGAAACCAAACAGCAAAATCACAGTAAATATCCCTAACCTGACCTCAACTCCCAATTCCAAGCTGGAAATAGACTGTTCAGAATAAAAGAAAACAGTAGCCTGAAGTAGTTTGATTTCTTTTTGGAGTCTCTCTGGTACCCCAGGGAGTTATCTGTTTGGGTTTATAAGTCCTCATTCAGCATCTTGTTACTAGAATAAACAAAGATCCTCTTTATGGTAACTGAGGACTTATTACAATACAGGAGGTGAAAGTCAACAAGAATTTGAGAATAGTGTTTGCTTAACTGTACTAATAATTAATCAGTAATTGTTATACATTTTTAAATGGAATAGTTGGGGGGGGTGCAAGCATAGATCAATGGCAGAATTCTCTTCTGCCATGCAGAAGCCTGAGGTTCTATTCCCAAAAACAAAGTAGCATGCAAAACAAACAAGCAAGAATTCAACAAATGGTATACGCAATAACAGGATACTCACATGGAAAAATAATGAAATGTGACCCCACCATACAGCATACAAAAAATACATAGATGTAAATATATAGATGTGTAAATTCCTGACTTAAATAATGAGCCAGATAACTTTGATTTCTATAGAGCTCAAAATAAGAACTTTTACCTATGCTCTCTTTCCCCTTTCACACAGAAATGTAAAGCCCTTAAAATTATTCTAGTTATCCACATGCTCTACTTAATTCTATTTACGGTTTGATAGATAACAATGAAAATGGTTTTAACAAACTCAAGGACTTCATTCTAGACCCCAATACTAATCATTTCAATTTATTCTAAGCAAGAGATTTGAGAAGAAAGATTAACTACACCACTCAGAAAAGCCATGGTTACCTATTTTCCAAAAGCAGAAGGCATGATTCATCTCTCTCTACAATACTTTAAGCCAGTGGTTTCTCAACCTTGAGGATTTGGCAATCCTGGTGACCAAACTGCACCACAGACACAAGTAAGGATTAGGCATCAATCGGCATTATTCAAAGTTGTTCAAGTAAGTCCAGTGTGCTGTCAAGGTTAACAGCCACTGTCATAAGCATGACACTGAGGCAAAATTAACAATAGTCCATTACAATGAATAAATTATGAGAAAAAATAAAACAAAGAGGAAATTCTTTTATCCAAACAAACCACCACCACAACAAAAAAAGACCAAACAGATAAAAAAATAATCTATAAAAATCCCCATGTCTAATTAAACTGAAAAATTTTGGAAGGAATTAGAAGAGCCACAGAAACTGATTCCAAGACAAATAATTTTATTTTGCAAATAAAGACTCCATACTCAAAAGGAATCAGTTTTCCAAAGCCTCAAGCAAATGATCATCTTGAACAATGAAATTACATTTTTCACAATGCAAAATAATAGATACACAACATTGAAACAAAACCAAAACAATTCCAACACATTTGTGCTGAGAACCCTTCCTTCCCAGATTTTCCTGTTGAACTTCCACCAGTCACTTAAAATCCTACTAAATCGTCACTTTTTCCTTAAAGGTTCCTCTGATCATGTCAGAAGAAATTCATTTCTCCATCTTCTGATTTATCATACTTTTATTTGTACCTCTTCATATCACCAACCACCATCCAAGAAGGTAGGCTCCACGAGGACAGGTTTTCTTCTATCTTGTTCACTCCTCAACTCCCAGAGCCTAGAATAGTATGTGACACATTGCTCAATAAGCATTTAATGAATTACAATCGTTTAATTAATTAACAACATCTGGGATTAAGGGGCAGCAGCCATGGGACTCAAATACAAATGATCTGCAATATACTACACTTTTATATTTTTAAGTGAACAAAATGCAAAATGCATAAAATACCATTACACTGCCATTTGGGTAAAGCAATAGGGTGACTACACGAAACACATGCACAAAGCAATGGGACCCTGCTTTGTCGGGAACAGGGCTAAGGCAGGTTCACTATTATTGGATACCCTTTGGTATCTTTTATTTGTATTACCTATTCAAACAAATAAAATATATGTGATGAGAGTTCATATCAACATTATCATGTTGCTAACCAAAACCACCAGCAGATTTTTTATTTCATTTAGGTGAAAACAATTTCCTTTCATTTAGGTGAAAGTATAATAGAGTAGAAAGAACCCATTTCAATTCTTATCCTTACTCTACCACTTTCCAGATATGTGACTAATTTCTTAAGATACAAAGGGAAGGAAGTGATTCTTCCCAGCCCTAAAGTCTAAAATGCCAACCAGCAAAGATAATATTGTTGATTTTTTTTTTATGAGAACAAGATGGAGACAATCATCTTTTGTTGTAAATAATATGAGGAAAGCTTGGATCTTCCCCCAACAAACCCCAAATATTCATGTCTCGGTAAATGCAATATAGGAGTTATTTGTACATATTCATGAAATGTTAGCTTACCCATGGAAATTACTAAAATAATCTAAGTAGATGTCAGTGGGAATGAAAACTGAGACAAATGTGAAAATACATAAAATAACATTAAATAAGCAAAGTAATAACTTTTACAGTAAGGATGGAAGAAGGAAAAGAAAATTGATACAAACCATACCTACCACAAACTAAGCACTCTCACATAACCTTGTGTTTATTTAGTCCATCCAACAAATGCCCCAGTACAGTTTATTCCATTTTCACATATGGGAAAATTGAGGTACTTAAGGAGGTTGCTCAAAGCCACACATCTAATACATGACAGTAAAGTGGTTTATCTCTCAAGTCCATAGTCTTTCCCATTTTATGCTATTTCTAAAATTCAGTCTTTAAGCATGATATATTGAATATTTCACAAAGATACTTAATTCTGCACAACTAAATCTACTTTAAAAGCAAGAGGTGAGAGCAAGAGAATTAAGTTGTGCCTTCAGAACATGACTGAGGCCACAAAGTTGCCATCAGATTTGATCTTTCTTCTCAGAACATTTAGGCATAACCAGACCATCTACACGATTGCTTACTACAATTCAACTAATACTATTCTATGCCAGCCACTGTTCTCAGTGAATAAACCGAACAAAAAATTTTCTCCCTTTATGGAGCTTATATTCTAGGGGAGGGAAGCCACAGGATCAGTAAGCATATTAAACAAATAAGCTAAAGAAAGTGCTAAGTACTTTGGGATTTTAAAAAAAAACAAAACAAACATACAGACTTTTAAGCGGGAGAAAAGGGAAGAGGAAGAAGAGCTGCAGTTTTAAAAAATCATACCCAGTTACACTTCATGGGTAAAGTGAAATTTCAAGAAGGTGATACCTTGTTAACATAAATGGAGTTGACAAAAATATTACAAATATGGACATGTAGGCACGTGTGTGTATAAATATGTGGACTGAGTATGTATGATGGGGAAACACCATTTTCTGTGGCTCTGAACAAAGCTTGAGCCCTCCAATAGGGTTCCTCTTCCGAAATCCCAATTTTCCTATGTATTTATTTTCTACCTTGATTTCAAAATCACTATTTTAACACTGGCAAGAAGTAGAACCAACATTTTTCATATATATATATAGTTTCATAAGCCTTTGATAGTCTTACAACTTCTCTGACTTGTTTTTTCTGGAGTGGGGTGACAGCGAGGTTCCAATCCCTCTCTCCACCTCCTCAGTACTGCCTTTAGGTTTTTCCATATTTCTGATAACTCTTTTTACTTCATCCCTTGGATCCTAAGATCACTGCTTTTGTCATCTAGATCCTGTACCCCCCACTCCACTTCCATACTTGCTATGACTTTTCAGCTCTCAAAACCCATAAGAATGTGTATTAGTCAGGACAGGGTATATTTTGCTGCAATAATAAACAACCCTGAAATCTCAGGAATTTAGAACGGTTAATATCACATGCTGGGTTGGCTTAGAGAGAGAGGCTATATCTGAACAACAAAAGAGGTTCTCTAGGGGTGATGCTTAGGCCTAATTTTAAGTAGGCTTAGCCTATCCTTTGTGGGGATAAGTTTCGTAGGCACAAATTCCAAAATCGAGGGCTCGGCCTATTGTTTTGGTTATCCCCACTGCTTGGAAGAACTCACTGCCTTCTGCCCTTCGTGGCACATGACTCTCAGGGGTGTAAATTTCCCTGGCAACGCAAGACAGAAAGCCTGGGATAAGCCAGGACCTGGCATCAAAAGATTGAGAAAGGCTTCTTGACCAAAATGGGGAAGAGAGAAATGAGAAAAAATAAAGTTCCAGTGGCTGAGAGATTTCAAAGAGTCGAGAGTTATCCTGGTGTTACTCTTATGCATTATATAGTTATTCGTTTTTAGTTTATGGTGTATTGGAGTGGCTAGAGAGAAGTACCTGAAACTGTTGAGCTGTGTTCCAGTAGCCTAGATTCTTGAAGATGACTGTATAAAAATATAACGTTTACAATGTGACTGTGTGAGTGTGAGAACCCGCGGTATCTGATGTTCCTTATATCCAGGGTATGGACAGATGAGTAAAAAATATGGATAAAAATAAATAAATAAATAAATAAATAATAGGGGGGGAAAGGGTAAAATAAATTGGGTAGATGGAAACCCTAGTGGTCAATGAGAGGGAGGGGTAAGGTGTATGGTATGTATGAGTTTTTTCTTTTTTCTTTTTATTTCTTTTCCTAGAGTGAGGTAAATGTTCTAAAAAATGATCATGGTGATAAACACACAACTATGTGATAGTACTGTGAGCCATTAACTGTGCAGGATGTATAGAAAGTATGTGTGTGAAGATTTTTCTCAATAAAAAAATTAGAAATAATAATAAAAAATAAAACAATTAATGTCTATTTCTGAATCATGCTACATAGCCATCAAAGTTTGGCAGGGGTCCTCCACTCCTTACAGTCACTCAGGAACCTGGGCTCACAGAGTAGCCTTCATCTTAAAACCAGGCAGTCATGATGCCAGAGAGAAAGAGAATTTTGAAAGATCTCACACAGGCAACTAGGGACACACGAAATTTCTGCTCATGAAGCAGTGGCTGAAGTAGTCCTGTGACCCCAGAAAAGAGAGCCAGGAAATGTAACCATATCGTATGCGCTGTAATAAATAAGGAACACTAGCAACTATCACATAGTCTAACCTCGATTACTCCCTATTTGAACTTTGCACCCTAACCCTAGACACTATTTTCTAGTTCTTCGAAGCCCCACTTCACAGTTCTTCCTTGCCAGGGGCAAAAATAGCTGCTAGTCCAAACCAAGTCCCCTCTACACTAAACTTTACACAGTGGATAATTAAACTTCTCTATCCTGAGCTTGCTATGGAAATGAGAAGGAGGAGAAAGAGGATGGTAAAGAGTTAGTCACGCATGCAAAACTTCCTATGTGCCAGGAACTTTTCTAGGTTTTTACCTGTAAAATTCTGATTTTCACAACCCTAAGAGGGTTGTTATTATTTTCCCCATAGACAGTTGTTTAAAAAATGAGGTACAATGAAATGATACTGAAACACGTTATAAGAAAATTTTAAACTGATAATTCTGCAAATTTACCGAAGATACTCCTCTCCAGACTTGTAAACTGTGATTATATGATGAAAGATGTTTCTACTGCTTAGAAAAAGACAGTGGAAAAAAGAATAAATACAGCAAAAAGGCTCCTGAGTTAAACTTTTACTTTGGGGGGAAAACACTCTCCACACACATAAATGTATATTTGAAGAGATGTTCTTGTAAACCGTCTGAAATTTCTCTATTACCTCATGAAAACTATAAAAATAAAGCAATTGATTTATGTGCAAAAAAGTAACATTTCTAAAACTCAGATCATGGATGCAATTTTGTCCATTTTAGTGCACATGGTTAAATTTCAGCATTTGGCTCCCAAACCAAATTTGGTATATTATTTTTATTGGCAAAATACCATGCTTCTTCTAACATGAAAGTAAGAAAATATAAGTAAATGAAACTTGTGCCACTTTTTAAAAATTAAAATTTGAAAGGTTTATTTGTCTTGAATAGTATTAGGATCCAATTTAAAATGAGCTCTAGACCAGTGCTTTTTAAACTTTTATATGCCTACAAATCACCCAGGGATCTCATTAAAGTTTAGATTCTGATTCATTAGGTTGAGGTGGGGCCTAAGCATCTTGCATTTCTAGCATGTTCCCAGGAATGCTGGTCCACCAACCACACTATGAATAGCAAGGCTCCAGATGACCACAGTTTAGTTTAACCTGTTCCAAATACTTTAACTTAAAACCCTTCATTATAACATGCAAAAATCATGATATTATAAAATGATTTTAAAATATAATTCTGTGGATGATTTTGAGATTATATGGACATAAATCAGAAAAAAAAGAAAAGAAAAAGATTTGGAAATGCTAGTCTAGAGCAGTATTTCTCACAGCATCAGCATCACCTGGAAACTTTTGTGAAAAGCACATTCTTGGGCCCAACCAGAACTTCTGAATCAGAAACTCTGGGGGCGAGGTCCATCAAGCTATAGTTTGACCAGTTCTCCAGGTGATTCTGATGCAGGCTGATGATTAGAACCACTCGACTAGAAATTCAAGGGCTAGTAGTGTTAGCAGAGCCCAGGAAAGTGAAAAAACACCACCACCTGTAGTCTTTTCACTCTTGACTGGTCTTTTCAAAGCAGAGAGAAATTGTTTCAAAGCAGAGAGAATTGCAAGGAATGAAGGAGAAAGCATTTGCTAAGCAGATGTCCTATCTTCTTCTCCAAATCTGCTTTGGAGAGCAGCTAGTGGAGAAGTGTCTAAGCTACAGAAGGTCTTTCAGTCGTTAATGCAAACAGCCCAACTGAGAGAGGGGAGGTTTTGCTAACCTAGAAAGATAGTTTACACACCTCATTTGTGCTCAAACCAGCTACTAATGCTGACCAATTAAGACATTCATTTTAAAGATAAGCAACCCATTGAATATCAAAAACATATGAGGGTTAACAGCAACCACAAAGATTACTGATGTACTCTCTACCTACCAAGTACAGCATGGGAATATGATCTAAAAAAGTCATGAATAGCCAAAAAATGAGAGTGGAAGGAATGCAAACGATTATTAACAAGAGAGTAGATACATTATAGTACATTCATACAATGAAAACACTATGCAGCACTGAGAAAAAAATGAACTCGAACTTACCTGTCAACATACATGAATCGTACAAGCAAGGTTGCTTGAAAAAAGTTACAGGAAAATACATATAGTGGCATATCATTCATAGAAAGTTTAAAACTCATGCAGAACCATACTATATATTTGATAACTATATATAAAGAGAGAAAAGACATAGGGAGAAAGGAATACCCCTATTGCAGAATAATAACAGGACTTGGTGGTCAAAAAGGAAAAAAAAGTAATTTGGAATGATTTCCAGATTTCTGGCTTAGAAAAATTGGTAGAAAATGGCACCATTCATCAAAAGAAGGCCTGCAGGAAGAAAAGCCAATTTGAGGGGTTAGATGATGTCAGTTTAGTATTTGCAGAAGAGGATGGACTAAAAATACAGTAAAGACAAAACAATTAGTGATTGACTAGAGATAGAGGATAAGGAAGACCTCTACTTTTACAAATAAAATTACTAAATTAAACACTAGAAAGGTCCCTTCCAAAGTATAACTCTTCTTATTTCTGTGCTCTCTGCCAAGAAAGGACAATAGATTTCAAAATGTACAGCTGCCTGACTGGTGAACAAATGACTTCACCCAAACAACTGACAGAACAATAATACATTGACACTGCTCATATGCACAAATTAAAAGGGTTTTTAGAGAAGCTACTTACTCCCTGAACATAATCACTTTTGTCTCCCTTGCTCAAGTTGGGTATCTTTCCAGAAGCTAGATCCGTAATGTGTTTAGACCTGAAAGAGGCATTTGATCAACCACTTCTAAAAACCTGCTAGAAACCAAGTGCAGTATTATATAAGAATGAACAGAAGTATTTATTGATTCTGGTATCAGAATTAATGTTGACCTGGAGTAACAGCTCCCACCAATGTGCTATTTATTTAGTTTTCAAACTGCCTTAGCCTCTTGAGGATTTGTTTAATGTTTATGGTTAAATGATAGCACAAACAAACTCTATAGAATGGCTTGTCCTTAGAATTTAGCCTAGGACAACAACATGAAAAAAAGTGAAAATCGATAAGCAGGTAATAATAACACTGAATACCCTGAAGCCATTTTCCCTTATTAATATTTGTATTTTCAGTCCCTAGCCTAACGAAAAGGGCAAAAGCTCACTCAATACATGTTGAATAAAGTTCAAAGCCAGTAATTGCCATAATTCAATTATTAAACTGACAGAAAACAAGGTGATTCCATCATGTATCCATCAAATGCTTAAAAAGAATCAAAAGGCCCTTTGGGCACATATCTCCTGGAACATAATATTGAAATTCTAAATTTCTCCAAGAGCCTAAAAAATCCACAAATGTCTTTAAAGTGCCTCCCTTATTCTTGAGGAATTTTATCAGTTAACTTTTTCATATCTCACTCATTTTGTTCATCAATTCATATCACAAAGAGCTCTATCAAAACTAAGGGTTCAACCTCATGTCCTCAAAACACATAACCTATGCTGGACTACACAAACTATGGTGTTGGAACAGAGGGTCCTTTGACCTAACCCTCCCCAGTTTTCAATAATCTGGATTACAAGGTCAAACAGGGACTAGGGAAGTAGAGAATTTCTAAAATATTCAGTTCTCCGTTCTCTGCCAGGAAATGAACAATAGATACCAAAAAGTGCAGCTGCTTCGTTGGTGAACAAATGACATCACCCAATTGTCATTTGATGCCAACAATTATAATTCTAAAATGCCCAAAAGTTAACTCCTTCACTTTCCCTGAAAATCTCGTATCCTCTTATGTTTCCTATCTTGGTAAAGGGCATCACCATAGAGCAGAACATTTAAGTGATATGTATCTCAAAAGGACCTTTACCTCTTCCTTTGACCTTCTTGTTTGATACTGATTCAATGCACACTGTTACCAATATTTAGAGTTTTTATTATCTATGTTTTCATCTACTTCTAAAATGATTTTTAAATCTTAAACATATTTTTTTAGAAACCAGTGGGTTGTTAAATAAGCCTTCAATATAATCCATGTCAGTTAATTAGTTAACCTGTGGTAGAGACTGCTAGCCCCCAACCCATAGTCATTCTCTAGTTCTTCCCATATATTGGATTATTATTAGGGATGACATTGTGCTTAATTAAATAATTACATTTCCCATTCTTCCTTAAAGATGTCTGTGACCATGTTACCATACCTCTAGGATCTTTAAGAGTCTGACAACACAAATTTGCTACCTGCTCAAGTCACTCAAGAAATTCAAATTGACGTGCAGGCAGATCAAGTCTTGTTGTCAAATAATGAAAATTATTAATTAAATTCACCATTTCATAGGTTCAACTACAATTAATGAGACTACAAATCAGATTTATATTACTCTATAAGACAGGAAGATTCTGGAGGAAATGATACGCCAACCTAAATATAACCAGCACTTAAACAAAGGATGCTAGATTATTACAAAAAGCAGGGGATGGATGAAGGCGTTGATATAAAGAATAATCTACAGAATTTATCTCTAGAAGAGAAGTGGGTAAATTAGTAGATAATAGATTATCCAATAATTATCACCATATTTCTTTTATTTTAAGCAATATTGTTTTGTGTTGTTGATGTTTAGTTTTTAATATTTTAACACTTCTAAAATCATGATGCATGTTATCACTCTCAGTCAGGTGGCAGTCCTGACATAGATGCCATCGCCTGTGCATACACATCAATACTTGCAGAATCAGTGTCAGAGCCTGCAAAAAAAAATCTCCAGATGCATTGGTGGAACACTCTTTTAAGAAATGCTGCATCAGCAACTCTTGATTGCTATGCAACATCACTGCATGGACAGTGATGTTGAGCCGAAAAGCACGGACAATGAGAACTCTTAGTCGAGAAATGATTCAGAAGAATAAGCCTATGAAAACGAGGTTTTAAGAATGTCTTAATTGATTTTGCCTATATTTTCTCTTTCTTTTCCTTTTTTTGCATGCATGAAAGTGATGTGATACAAAAAAAATCTACCTTTAAAAGCTGTTTTCAAAATGAATAAAAGAAAATTGTAGTACTAAGAAAGCACTGTTTCATAGTTTAAATGGCAGAGTTTTTTCCAAGTGAATAAAATAATCATGCATGTTATGGATTCAATTGTGTCTCTCAAAAAGATATGTTGAAGTCCTAATCTCCAGTGCCTCTGAATGTGACTTTATTTGGAAATAGGGTCTTTGCAAATGTAATCTAGTTAAGATGAGGTCATAGTGAATAAGAGTGGGCCTTATCCAGTGTGACTGGTGTCACAGGATTGCCAAGAATTTCCGGTAACTGCCAGAAGCCAGGAAGAGGCAAAGAAGGATCCCTTCCTAGAGTCTTCAGAGAGAGTATGGCCCTCCTGACACCTTAACTTCTATTCTCTAGAACTGTGCAAGAATAAATTTCTCTTGGTTTAAGCCTCCCAACTTGTGGTGATTTGTCATGACAGCCACAGGAAACTAACACAGTGTGTCTTACAATGAATGTGATCTTACTTGTGATGAAAACTGGTGGCTTATTGGCCACTAAAATTTCTGGAGTATAGAATTGCTGACAACAACAACCAACCCTCTGTTGAGCCTTTACTCTATGCCAGCAGGTCTTGAACTCGAATGTGCATCAGAATCTCCCGGAGGGCTTGAATTCAGAGTGCTAGCTCCTTCCACAGCCTAACTCCAAGTTTCTGGTTCAAGGCAACACAACTCACATCAGAGCTCACCCTTGGGGAAGGCTGAAAATCCTCATGGACTCTTAGACCTGGCCAGGATTAGCCTGGAAGCAAAGGCTGAGCCTGCAGAGGAAGGACATCTGAACCAGCAACTGCACAGGGGTAGGAGAATCAATGACTGACTCAGGAGTGACACTGTCTTCATATACCCCCACTGCCAGTTCCTTCAGTATAGCAGTTCTACCAGGGCTGGGAAAGCTGGGAAAATCAGCAGCTTTTCCGATGGAGGGCTGATGGAGGGGACTGACTGGATTTGGGGCATAGGGTAGAAAAGCTGTTTGCCCAAAAGCACTGGCAAAAACAATAGCAACTGGCACCTTGGGATTGACCCAAAGGGGGAAAAGAAAGGTAACAAAATAAAGATAGCAATGGCTGAGAGAGTTCAAAGGGAGTCAAGAGGCTATTCTGGAGGCTACTCTTATGCAAGCTTCAGAAAGATATTGCTATTTTCCATGGTTTGCCAAACCCCAACCAAAACCATTCCCGACAACCCTAAAGACCATCTAGGACTCTGTCTGAGATTCTACAAAAGCTTCATGCACCAAGACTGCTTTCCAGAAACCAACAACCTCCAGATGGTTCCTAGGCCAGATAAGTCCTGAAACCTAGACAGAAGGGCCAGCCTCTCCAAGGGTATCAACTAGTTCCATCCCTCTATCCCATATTGTCAACACCTTTTCAACATTAAAAAGTTAGAATGGGCAGAGCCCAAATACCCCTAAAGATTGGGAAAAGAATCAAAGGAGAAGGAGGAATTATAACAGAGAAATTAGGATTTAACAGATGAGTATGACTGCTGAATTAGTATATTGATATTTCTTTTGGTCTTCAGTGTCTTGGAGCAGCTAGAAGGAAAAACCTAAAATTGTGGAACTGTAAAGCATACCAAACTCTGAAATCTGTTCTAGAACTACTTGTTACAAGGTACTTTGAAATTTTTTTTGTATTATGCTATATTTCACAATTTTAAAAAGTTTTTTAAAACACAATAGCAAATATTATTATGGGTCAAGGATAAAAATTTTCATAATACATTCAGAGAAATAATTTCTTATGTTACGCTCACTGATAAAATCACAGCATAGATTATTTTTAATAAAGGACTAATCCTGGGTGGTGCAATGGTGGTTCAGTGACAGGATTCTTGCCTGCCATGCTGGAGACCTGGGTTTGATTCCCGGAACCTGCCCATGAAAAAAAAAAAAAAGAAAAGAAAAAAGTGTAAAAAAGGACTAGTCGCCAAGACATATTTAAAGCCACCAGCGAACTTCAAAAATGCTTTAACAACAGTGTTTGGTTTGCTAAAGTGGCCAGAATCCAATATGCCAGAAATGGGTTAGATTTTACAATTGGGGTTTATTAACTCACAATTTACAGTTCTTAGGCCATGAAAACGTCCAAATTAAGGCAACAACAGGATGATACCTGGACTCTGAAGAAAGGCTGCAGGCATCTGGGACACCTCTGTCACATGGTGTTCTGGTTTGCTACCTGCCAGAATGCAATATACCAGAAACAGAATGGCTTTTACAGGGGGAATTTATTAAGTTGCAAGTTTACAGTTCTAAGGCCATGGAAGTGTCTCAGTTAAAGCAAGGATACGGAATAAGGCAACAATAAGAGGTCACCTTCACTCAAGAAAGGCCAATGAAGTTCAGGGTTTCTCTTTCAACTGGAAAGGCACATGGTGAACAAGGCAACGTCTGCTAGCTTTCTCTCCAGGCTTCTTGTTTCATGAAGCTTCCCCAGGGTCATTTTCCTTCTTCATCTCCAAAGGTCTCTGGCTGTCTGGGTTCTCATGGTTCTCAACACTCTGTCATGGCTCTGCCCTCTCAGAATCTCAAGTCTTTTCCAAAATACTTCCTTTTTAAAGGATTCCAGTAAACAAATCAAAACCCACCTGGAATGGGTGGAGTCACATCTCCCTCTAATGCAAGGTTAATACCCACAATTGGGTGAGTCACAGCTCCATCGAGCTTTAATTAAATTTCCAATCTACAGTGCTGAAGAGGGATTAAAAGAAACAGCTGCTTCCATAAAATTGGATTAGGATTAAGCCATGGCTTTTCTGGGGTGCATAAATCCTTTCAAACCAGCACACATGGGAGGCACATGGCCAGTGTCGGCTAGTCCTTTCTCCAGGTTTCGTTGTCTTCAGCTCTGGTTTCAGTGACTTCCTCTGTGGGTCCTCGCTTAGCTCCTCCAGGGCTTTTCTCTCTGTACTCTCCAGACTTCCCTGGGTGCTGCTCTCCGGGCTCTCTGGGATTTTTCTATCTTTTAGCCTCTCACAAAGGATTCCAGTAAAAGGACCAAGACCCACCTTGACTATCAATTGAAATAGCCAAAAGTCCCACCTGCAACAGGTCTGCACTCACAGGAATGGGTTTAAAAAAAAAAAAAAGTGACCTGTTGTGGGGTACATAACAATTTCAAACCAGCACAAATAGAGAAAAGAAATTTATTTTCTGTGTTTTTTTAAACTCATTTTTGTTTAAACTAAGCACTATAAATTGAATTTCTAGACACATGAGTGAACCTAGATTCTAACTTTAATTGGAAGTGATTCTATAATCAAAATAACCTGTCCTCAAACATATGTTATTCTTGTATGACATCCTAATATAATAGATTTATTCTACAAACATTTCGCTTAACTACAAAATGAATTTTAGTTCCCATATACACAGATTTCAAATTATTGTCATTGGCAATAATTAGAAAAAGAGGGAAACAGAGTTTTGAAATCCAAAAAGGAGGGACTAGATAGTAAAAAAAAAAGGGGGGGGAATGGAGATGCTCATATAAGTAAAGTCTTGGGAAATATTAAGGGAGCCGAAACAAAGTAAAACTAGACCTTAGAATCACAGTCTTGAATATTTCAGAAAAAGAGAGAAAAATACAAAACATAGACCTCAGCAAGAAATTATCCTGCAGTGTGTAAAAATTATAACCTATGTATATGGGAGAGATGTTGAGAAACGTCAGCTTAGCATAGAGAGCAGGTTAAATAAGAGTCACACAGAGATTTTCTCATTTACAGCATCCATGTTATTCTGAGCACCATGGCGATATCTAAGACACAGGATCCAACAATCCTAAATCATAAAAGCGGAAAGGCCATAAACAGTGCACATGCACTGCAAAGAAGCCTTGTAATGTTCATGTTTCAACAGAGTGAAAGGAATGTCTAAACATCCCCTGAAAATGTTCTATTTGCTAAAAAGATAAGTACAGGTTACTTATACAGTATCCAGTACTTCTAAATTAAGAAAAGCAAAATATTACTTGCAAAAACTATAAAAAAGTTTAATACTTATGTAAAATATTTATTAGGGTCTTGTGGAAGATTGAATTATTTATACCAACAAAAGTTATCCTTAATCTGCATCCCTGTAGGTGTGACCCCTTTCTAAATAAGACCTTTTGAAGATAGTATTTTCAGTTAAGGTATGCCCAACTGAATAAGGGTGGGTCTTAATCTATATTCCTGGATGCCTTATATAAATAGAAGAAACTGGAAGCAAAGTCAGAGATGGCCACAGAGAGAAGCAGAAAAGCAGACACAAGAGGGCAGAGATTACCATGTGTCAGAAGGCAGAGATGCAAGCCAAGGAACCCCGAGGATTGCAGCAAGCAAGCACCAGAATGCCGGAAACTTGGGGGAGAAAGCATGGTTTTACCAACACCTTGATTTTGGACTTCTAGCCTTCAAAACCATGAACCAATAAATGCTTAATATTTAAGCCAACCCACTGTGTGGTATTCATGATGGCAGCCAGGTAAACTAACACAGATGTTCATAGGTTTACTTGCAACATTGGCCCTCTAACAATGTTATAGCTATAATTTTATCTCACTGCTATTTTCTTCAGGAATCTAAAAGATGGGCTATCATATTTATTCCAACAGTAAACTATAGAATCATTCATTTCTTTGTTAGTCCTAATGTTTACCCAGACTAATGATTTTCCTTTCAAGTATTTTTCCTCAATTAATAAGGAATCAAAAGGAAAAGCATTTTTCAATCCATGTATGTTTAAATTTTGCTAGTCTGTTACAAAGAAAATAATAGAGAAGCATGCAATCTAATTTCCAACAATGGGAAAATGGTATGTTATACTTACATCAATACGCAAGAATAATTTGCTATCTTAAAAATATATTTATGAAGACTGAAAATATGGAAAGGGTATACTAGTTCATGCTAAGTAAACAAAGTAAAATATGAAATGTTTATGTGTGCTTATTGCACAAAAATAAATAAACATATAAGTATTAATTAAATATCAGGAGGGAATATTCAAATGTTACTAATCGTTCTTGGAAAGTAAGATTTATGTCAATTTTTATATTTCAAAAAATAATGCTTTAACTTTCTTCTCAATTTTAGAAATAAATATATTTGATACTCCCCTACTTATAATATGTAAATCAGAATCTGTTCTTGTTTTGATTGCTTAACATCTCCTTGTGACTGTCAGTTAGAATCCTGTGCAATTGCATAATGTTTTCTTCTGTGGCTATTCAAGTGTGGGGATTTAACAGTGAGTACACAGCATATTTGTACTTACTGAATTCTTAAATCTGTGCTTTATAGCTCATGTTTCTTAATTTGTTGTCAAGGTTGTTGGGCCGTTTATTACAATGATTACAAATTGCTAAGGACTTGGGAATCAGGTAACCAGATGTATTAACAATGAACACATAATTACAGCAAACAGGTGACACTATGCGGCAATTGTTTACTGCGGTTATAAATTGACACTTCATACTCAAATATGCAAAAATGAAGTGGGAGGTCTCACACAACCTGACATTAAGGCATATTACAAAACTAAAGTTGTCAAAACAACATGGTACTGGCATCAAGATAGATATACTGGCCAATGGGATTGAATTGAGTGTTCAGAAATAGACCTTCTCATCTATGGAGAACTGATCTTTGATAAGGTGGTCCAGTCAACCCTCCTGGGACAGAGCAGCTTCTTCAATAAATGGTGTTTGGAGAGCTAGGTATCCATATGCAAAAGAATGAAAGAGGACCAGCCTCGCATGCTGTACAAAAATTAACTTAAAATGGATCAAAGTCCTAGACATTGGAGTTAAAATGTCTTAACTTTTAGAAGAAAATGTAAGGAAATATCATATAAATCTTGTGATAGGAGGTAGTTTCCTAGACTTTACACCCAAAGCATGAGCAATGAAAAAAGAAATAGATAAATGGGATTTCCTCAAAATTAAACACTTTGTGCATCAAAGAACTTCATTAAGAAAGTAAAAAGGTATGAACTGAAGATATTCAGACCAAGTTCATAAATGTACAGGCATTTATGCAAGACTGTCATCTGGCTGGTGGCAATAATTTTAATATCTTCAGTTCATATCTGCTAAGATCAAGGGCCAGCATCAAAATTTACAGAATGGGACTCTAGCACATAAGAAAGTTAAAGAGAGAAAAATTAGAGCATTGAAAATTTTACATTTTTTATTGACGTATACATAAAAATGCAAGTACCATAAATGTATAGTTTAATGAACTTTTACAAGCTGAATGCATTCCTGTAACCACCTACGTCAAGAGACAGAACATTACCAACACCTCAGAAGTTTCCTTTGTGAATGGAAAGCATTTAAGAAATGTTGGATCAGGCATAGAAAGTAATGGGGTGTGGAGAGGTATGGACATCAATGATGTCAAGTCAAAAAAGTGATTTAGAAGAGCAGCTTTGATGCAGAGAAATTTGAGCAATTTTATAATGTATGTACAAGAGAAGATGTGGTTTTTTAAAAATCTGTAATGAAAGACTAAAAGAGCTCTTTCAATGCATATACATTTTAAAATTTATTAAGAGCACAGTTTCATGGTTTAAGTGGCTTTGGTTTTTTCCTTTGAGATACATAAAATAATAATGCTTATAAGTTATAATTTTGTAAAGGAGAAATATGCGTGTGGAAATAGTTGCTATGTTTGGATGGGGGAATATAGATGATTGGATTTTCTTTTTCTCTACACTTTAAACATTTTGTAATGTTACTATAAAGCATATATTAAACATTTTTTTAAAACTCTAAAAAAAAAAAAAAGTAAAAAGGCAGCCTATACAATGAAAGACAGTATTTGAAAACCACATACCAGATAAGGGTTAAATAACCAAAATGCATCAGATATGCAAAGAAAATGTATATTCTTTATTTTTCAAACACTGGCCAAGCACCTCCAACTGCCAGGAATCAGGGAGACTTAAACTTGCCAGTTAACAGTGTCTAAGACTCTTGCTATTTTAACTTTCTTAATTTTGGCTAAATGCTGAGCCTTTTCATTTTACCCCTTTCCTCTTCTCTCCAAAACAGCATGTAAGAATACACTGGAGCTTACGGTGTGTCCTCATGAAGGCTTCTCTGATATGTGGACTAATTCATGTTCTGTTTTCCAGGTCTTTGGTAATGGTGTCCCTCATCTCCCTTTTCACTGCTAGAACTGTTGGCATTTGTTGCTGAAGTGTGTGGCCAATAAATCTGTCAGGAACTCCAGCTCTTCCTTGCCGACTCCACCTCTTCTCTTACTGGTACTGTTAGACCCCTAAGGTCTGGCTACAACTCCAAACTCTCCGGATAGAGATTAACCCTGCAGTCCTCAGTTACAAATCTCTTTGCCTCCACAGCAGCAATTTCCCTGGAAAGTCTACCAGTCAGTACCATCAGTTATTTTAAAATCTGACCATATGGTACTTGGGAAGACTCTGGGAGGCTAATTCACTTCCTTCCTCTATAATTTTACTCTTAGTGCTGCCACTCCAGTTTGGCACAGGGGTTCCCTATGATGGGATTTCCTTCCAGACTCCCAAATGGGAAGAGGGGCAAATGCCCTTGAGCTCTTGGTGTCCTCCTCAACATGCCTCTTCATCTAGAGCTTTGGCTCAGAGAGGGGATGTTAAGACCCAGGTTTCTCACCATAAGCTTCACTTTCTATCATACCCTTCTTCCTATAACATATATAGGAGGGCCAGAATGAACAGGCCTTTTGCTTCTTCTTCCTGTTTAATGACTTCCCCTATTTATATCCTCCTCCCACTTCCTCAGGATTATAATGGCAAAATGACTGTTGGGAGGTAAGAATTATAGGAGAGAAGAATATAAAATTCACTTGTTTACTATTTTCAAAATATCCCAGTAACAATGAAGGGGATTTCTGAAAATGCACTTCATAATAATTCCAATAAAAAATTTCCATGATATCAGGGTCAAATCTATTCAGGTGCAGATCTCAATTAATGCCACTTTGTAGCAATTGTCTGCTCCAACATTGTTATTAATGATGACAATTCTGGATCCTATGGATAACTTGGCCTTCCATAATAGAAGCTTTTCCAGGAAGCTCACCATTATCAGGCTTACTAGAGACATGGTTACCGAGCCTCCATCTCACCCAATTCAAAAATGAGGTGTACCTATACCTGCCCTGAAACAAATCATCACACCGAGTGCTCCACCCCATGCCCTACTCCCTGCTGTATAACCGTATAACCATCTGCAAACACAAGGCCTTAGACTACTGCAAGAAATCAACTCCCAAAGTAAATCAATCAAGATATTTACATGCCATGAAGATAGCAAAAGATCACTAAGCATATCACAATGCAGACAGATATAGCCATGCCTATGACCAAATTAAAACACAGATGCTGGAACAACAAATCAAAGATGTTCATACAACTCTACTTAATAAAATAAGTAGGATAGCAAATGGCATAACGGAGATCAAGAAGACAATAGAAGAAAATAAAGATGAATTTGAAAGAAAAATAGAAAAATAGTGGATATCACAGAGATGAAAGAATATGTTGACCAAATAAAAAACATACTAGAGGCACATAACACCAGATGTGAAGAGACAGAAGAAAGAATAAGTGCTATAGAGGACAGGATAACTGACTTTGAAGACTCAAAACAGCAAGGGGCAAAAAAGATGGAAAAAATTGAACTGGATCTCAGGGACATGATAGACCAAACAAAGCATGCAAATATAAAAATCACTGGAGTCCAAGAAGAAGAAGAGAGGATTAAAGGGCTAGGAAGAGTAGTTGAGGATATAATGGGAGAAAATTTCCCAACCTTTATAAAGGACATTGATATTCAAGTCAAAGAAGCCCAACAAAGTCCAAACACAATTAACCCAAATAGGCCTTTCCCAAGGCAAACACTAATTGTCTGTCAAATTTTGAAGAGAAGCAGAAAATGCTAAAGGTGGTAGGAGAAAAACAATCTACTACATACAAGGAAAACCAAATAAGACCGAGTTCACACTACTCAACTAGCACTCTGGAGGCAAGAAGGCAGTGGTATGATATATTCAAGATCCTGAAAGAGAAAGACTTCCAGCCAAGAAATCTGTACCCAACCAAATTGCCCTTCAAAATTGAGAGAGAGATCAAAGTTTTCACAGACAAAGAAGTCCTGAAAGGAATTTTCAACAAGAGATCACCCTTATAAGAAATACTAAAACAAGTTCTGCTGGCTGAAAAAAAAAGACAGGAGAGGGAGATCTGGAGAAGGGCACAGAATTGAAGAGTACCACTAGGGGTAATTTAAAGAATACAGAAAGAAAGAGAGAAGAGAATATATAGATCTGACAAATAAAATTAAAAAGATAAGATGGTGGAATCAAGAAATGCCTTTTCAGTAATAACTTTGAATGTTAGCAGACTAAACTTACCAATTAAAGGATAGAGATTGGCAGAATGAATTAAGAAACATAAACCAGCTATGCACTGCTTACAAGAGTCTCATCTCAGACACAAGGATACAAATAGATTGAAAGTGAAAGGATGGAAAAAGATTTCCCACACAAGTTGTAACCAAAAGAAATCAGCAGTAGCTACACTGATATTGGACAAAATAGACTTTAAATGTAAAGACATCATAAGAGACAAAGAAGGACACTATATACTAATTAAAGGGTCAATTCACCAAGAAAATATAAAAATCATAAATGTTTATGCTTCCAATCAAGAAGGTCCAAGGTTTAAGACACAAACATTGGCAAAACTAAAGAGAGCAATAGATGTTTCAACAATAATAGTAGGAGACTTCAATATACACTCTCCTCTATAGATAGAACAACCAGACAGAACATCAACAAGGAAATAGAGAAGTTAAATAACTGATAAATGAATTAGACCTAACAGATAAATATAGGTCATTGCACCCAAAGCACAAGGATATACATTCTTCTCTAGTGCTCATGGAACATTCTCCAGGACAGATCATATGCTGGGGCACAAAACAGGTCTTTATAAATTTAAAAATATTGAAATTATTCAAAGCACTTTCTTTGATCATAATAGGATGAAGTTGGATCTCAATAACCACCAAAGGGTGAGAATATTTGCAAATATAAGGAGATTAAATAAAACACTCTTAAACAACCAGTGGGCCAAAGAAATTGCTAGAGAAATCAGTACCTATCTGGGGATGAATGACAATGAGACTACAACTTATCAGAACTTATTGGATGCTGCATAGGCTGTGCTGAGAGGTAAATTTATTGCTCATATGCCTATATTACAAAACAAGAAAGAGTAGAAATCGAGTACTTAACAGCACACCTAGAGGAACCTGAGAAAGAACAGCAAACTAACCCCAAAGCAAATAGAAGAAGAGAAATAACAAAGATTGAAGCAGAGATAAATGAATGGGAGAACAAAAAAACAATAGAAAGAATTAATAAAACCAAAAGTCGGTGTTTTGAGAAAAATCAATAAAATTGATGGGCCACTAGCAAGACTGACAAAGAAAAAACAACAGAGGATGCAAATAAACAAAATCAGAAATGAGAAGGGATGGGCTACCACAGACCTTGAAGAAATAAAAGAAACCATAAGAAGATACTATGAACAACTATGTACCAATAAACTAGACAACTTAGATGAAATGGAAAAATTCCTGGAGACACGCAAACAGGCTACACTGACTCAGGAAGAAATAGAAGATCTCAACAATCAATCACAAGTAAAGAGATTTAACTAGTCATCAAAAATCTTCCTACAAAGAAAGCCCGGGGCTAGATGGCTTCACAGGGGAATTTCATCAAACAATCCATAAAGAACTATCACCAATCTTGCCCAAACTTTTAAAAAAAATTGAAGAAAAAGGAACTCTAACTCATTTCATGAAACTAATATCAAAACTGGGTAAAGATGCTATAAGAAAGGAAAACTACAGGCCAATCTCCCTAATGGATATAGATGCAAAAATTCTCAATAAAATATAATTTTATAAAATTGAATCCAACAACACATTAAAAGAATTATACACCATGAACAAGTGGTGTTTATACCTGGAATGCAAGGAGGGTTCAACACAAGAAAATCAATTAATGTAATAATACAGCAGAATAACAAATCAAAAGGGAAAAATCACATCATATTGATTGATGCTGAAAAAGCATTTGACAAAATTAAGCATCCTTTTCTGATAATAAAACTCCAAAAAAAAAAGATCAAAGGCGACTACCTCAACCTGATAAAGGGAATATATGAAAAATCGATAGCCAGCATCAAACTCAATGGAGAGAGACTCAAATATGGTTACGATGTCAGTTCTCCCCAAATTGATCTAAGATTCAACACAGTAGCAATCAAAATTCCAACAACCTACTTGGAAGGTTTGGAAAAGCTAATTACCAAATTCATCTGGAAGGGAAAGAGACCCCAAATAGCTAAAAGCACCTTTAAAAAGAACAAAGTGGGAGGATTAACACTCCCTGACTTTAAAACCTATTATGAAGCCACAGTGACCAAAACAGCATGGCACTGGCACAAAGATAGAAGTATTGATCAATGGAATCAAATTGAGAGTGCAGAAATAGACCACTCAATCTACAGTCAACTGATTTTTGACAAGGCCCCTAAATCCTTTGAACTGGGACAAAATAGTCTTTTCAATAATTGGGCATGGAAGAACTGGATATTAATAGCCACGTGAATGAAAGAGGACCCCTATCTTACACATGACACAAAAATTAGCTCAAAGTGAGTCAAACACCTAAATATAAAAACTAGCACCATAAAGCTTTTATAAGAAAATGTAGGGAAATAGCTTCATGACCTAGTAATAGGAGGTAGCTTCCTGAACTTTACATCCAAAGCACAAGCAACAAAAGAAAAAATAGATAAATGGAAACTCCTCAAGATCAAATGCTTCTGCATTTGAAAAGACTTTGTCAAAAAGGTGAGGAGGCAGCCAACTCAAGGGGAGAAAATATTTGGAAATCAGACAATGGTTTGATTTCCTGTATATACAAAGAAATCATACGACTCAACAACCAAAGAACAAACAACCCAATTATAGAATGGGCTAAACATATGAATAGGCATTTTTCTGAAGAGCAAATACAGATGGCTCAAAAGCACATGAAGAGATGCTCTGTGTCACTGGCTATAAGGAAAATGCAGATCAAGAGTACCATGAGATACCACTTCACACCTATAAGACTGGCTGGTATTAAACAAACAGGAAACTGTAAATTTTGGAGAGGATGTGGAAAACTGGGACACTTATGCACTGCTGGTGGGAATGTATAATGGTGCAGCCACTATGGAAGACTGTTTGGTGGTTTTTAAGGAAACCAAATACCGATTTGTATATGACCCAGCAATAGCAATACTTGGTATGTATCCAGAAGAGCTGAAAGCAACAACTCAAACAGAAATTTGCACACCAATGTTCATAGCAGCATTATTCACAATTGTCAAGAGATGGAAACAAACCAAATGCCCATCAATAGATGAGTGGATCAACAAAATGTGGTATATACATATAATGGAATATTATGCAGCAGTAAGACAAAATGACGTCCTGAAGCACATGACAAGATAGATAAGCCTTGAGGACGTAATGCTGAGTGAAATTAGCCAGACATAAAACGATAGATACTGTATGATTCCATTTTTATGGCCAGCATAAAGGTGTAATCAGAGAACATACCTTTTACAATACAGAATATAGGGGACTGAGAGATACATAGAAGCTAAAGATGGGTAAACCATTAGCTAATGAGGCTGCACTTCAATGTAAGGGAATAGATAGGAGTGAAGGTGGTTCTTTACTGAGTTTATAAGTAAAATTACTATATTGAAATTGAACAAGATTGAAAGGGGTTGTATAGACCTATATGTCCCACTGATGAACACTAGAAGTATGAATAAGTTCTTGCAAGAATTACTTCAAAGATATGATTCTTGTACAAAAAGTTTTAAGTTCAGGGTACGGGGGAACCTGCTATTGCATGCTATGAGCTATGTTCAAAAGGAAACCATCAGCACTACCACAGCAATAGCAAAGGTGAATAATGGGGGGAGGGACAAGAGTTAAGAGGAGGTTTAGATTTCCTATTTGGCAAGGGTATGTTTATTGGTTTTCTTTCTTTGAGAACAATGAAATTATCTAAAATTGAGAATGTTGATGGACTGTGGACTTTGGGCCCTCTACATGATGCCCAATGAATGCAGGTGGCTGAACAATACACTGACAAACAAGTAGATTGGCAAATGATGAAGTATACTTACGAACAAAGGTTGTGCTGCTACAAAAAGGAACAAAGTAAGCATGCAACGATGTGAATGAACATATAGGACATTTGGTAAGACAAAATAAGCCAGAAACAAAAGAACAAGAATGGTATGGTCACCTTTAGAAATGCTTATAAGAAAACAGGGGCCTAGATTGTAAGGTTTTAGAGCAGACACATTAAGTCCGGTGTAGTGATTATTATTTCTGGATTTTGAGGTGCTGATTTATATACCTAACCTGATATTTAGAGATAAGAACAAAGTCAAACAAGTTAGGGTTAAAGTAGTTCAGAACATAGGGGTAAGGAAGACAGTGTCCATATTTTAGAACTGCACATACTCTTTGAAACCAATGGAAGAAAGGATTATTTGGTCCAGAACTGAAATTTTCTGTAGTGCATAATCTAATTCAATCTATCCGTATAGCTCACTTGAACAACTGAAACACAGGGAGCACATAATAAGAAAGAGGTCCTTTAATCCTGTATAGATTATTGTAATGCCTGGATACATCCTAGAGTATATTAAGCAGATAATCAAAAAGTATTTGCAGGGTGGGCCACAGTAGCTCAGCAGGCAGAGTTTTCACCTGCCATGATGGAGACCCGGGTTCAATTCCCGGTGCCTGCCCATGCCAAAAAAAAGTATTGGCAGAGTCCCCTAAGGGATGAGAGAAAAATACAGAAATAATCCACACAGGTTATGATTGTGAATTACAACATTTTGCATTTATTTTGGTATTTGGAATACTTGCTAAAATACCTCTGAGGTTAACATTTCCAGAGTAAATTAAAATGTAAACTAACTGATTCCAGGAATTCAAGCCAAGACTCAAGTAAAAACAGCTAGCAGTGAAATTACAGTGCAAGTTATATTTGTATGAAGTGCTATTCATATCCAAATCAGAGAAAATTGAGAGCACACAGTACATACTGAATTCACTAAAAGCTTTTTCCTTTACAGATGAACAGGAGGAAGAAAGCACAGAGACAAAATCCTAGAAATGTCTTTTTAATCAATGTTGTGCATCTCTTTTTTTAAGTCCTGATTTCAAATTGGATATGTCAGGTTGGAAATATGGACAGCATTTCCAAGTAGAAATTCGAGGAAGTAATTGGAAATTAAAAGATAATTTGGTAATCAACAAGAATAAGAGAATTATTATCCAAGAGGTCTTAGTTTGAGTTCCCCTAGAAACAAATGCTAATACAATGATTCAGTACAAGTAGTTTATTTTGTGAATAAACTCCCAGTTGGGGAGTGGAGAAGCAAGATAGGAGAGAGAAGGCAGTAAATGAAAGGTGTGCTATCAAGCTGTTTTGGGAAGCTGGAGCTTAATCCATTAGGAAACTCTGGGAACCAAAGTAAAACACACCTGCTTCAGAGTAACCCACCTGCGGATGAATTATTGGTTGAGGGCTGGTGGGGGGTGCTGTGTGACCATTAATTCCATGGCACTTCCTTTCCACTTGGGGGGCAGAAGAGGAAAAGAGGATTGGGAGGGTGCATTAGTTAGAGTTCTCTAGAGAAACAGACCAACAGGATACATCTGTAAATATGAGATTTATAAAAGTGTCTCACACAACCGTGGGGAAGGAAGAGTCCAAAATCTGTAGGGCAGTCTGTGAGCTGCCAGCTCCAATGAAGGTCCTCCATGAACTCCCAGGAGAGGCTGGCTAGCTAAAGCAGAAAGAGAGAGTGTATCTTCTGGATCCCCAAATGCCTTCAGGTGATTAGATTAAGCGCCACTCATTGCGGAAGACACTCCTCTTAGCTGACTGCAGATGTAATCAGCTGAGGATGCAGCCAATGTGCTCATGATTAAGTCTATGAATGTCCTCACAGCAAGAGAGAGCCCGGTACTTGCTTGACCAGATGACTGGGCACTATTACCTAGCCAAACTGACACATGAACCTAACCATCACATCGGTCAAAGAGACTACCAATCCCAAAACTTTCAGATAAATCCTCAAAAAGCCATCAGGCAAAGATCTGCAGCTACTGACAAGCAGTTGAAACTGGGACGGCAAAATGAAGTGGTAAGGTGCCAAGGATATGGGCAGGAACAGGCCTCTGCTCAATCACTACCCCTGAATTACATTATTTTTGTCCAAAGCTTAGTTGCAACTATCACTTACCCAATGATAGATCTATTTCCAATGTGGCCTTAAAATTTAACTGACACTCCCCCGTTTTCATACAAAAAGAAATAAAAAGTCAGTACCGGTTCCTAATGCTTGGGATTTAGTTTTCATATTATGCCTATAATTCAGGCATAATAATAAAGTTTGGGTGAGTGGTACCAGGAGATTTGTTTTGGGACAGCCAGACACTATCATTGCTGTTGTTGTTTATTTGTTGTATTTATATAGCAGGTATCTTATATTTACTTAAATACTCTAATTGGAGTGATTCTGAGACAAATGATGGGGAATGGTGGTATGTGGTTCATATCCCTAGGATATCTTTCAGGGTTGCTCTGCCAAAAACTTTCACTTCTCTATCAACTCCACTGTTCTTGCTAGAGTTTGCTAAGACTTTTGGTTCTGTACTGTATCTCTGACTGCTTCTTCTGGACTCTTCTATTTTGTGGACCATTCAGACTTACCCTCTAGCTTCTTGGTACACAGTACTTGGTTGTCTGTGCTTCTAAGGTGTGGGTGACTTTGTTATCTCTAGTAATAAACTCCTTACTCTGGTCCCCCTGCCCTGTAAAACTCACCAACAGTCCTAGACATTCTAAAAGTAGAAGGTAAGAGTGGACTAGAGGAAAAGGAATGATGGGAAAAAGGGATTTAGACCATCTACCTCTAGTTCCTAACTAGCTCAAACTCTAGATCCATATTTCCAAAGCCTTCCATTAATGCATTCTTCAAACATTTTAATGGCATTTTCTATTTCAAAACTTTAGCCATCCCAATAAGGGCATATGGCTACTAAAAGAACTACACAAGAATGTTCATAGCAGTACCAGTAATAATTTCCCAAAGCCAGAAATAACCCAAATATCAATTAAGAGTAAGATGGACAAATAAACTCTGGTATATTCACACAATGGAGAATGACAGCAATAAAAGCAAACAAACTACAGCTATTCACACAACATGGATGACTATCAGCCTAATGATGACTGAAGGAAACCAGGCACAAAAGACTATATTCTATATGATTTTATTTATATAAGGTTCAAGAACAAGCAAAACAAAATCTAAAATGAAAGAAGTCAAAATAAAGGTTAGATTTAGGGTAAGGTTAAGGGTAATTGATTGGGAAAAGGCATGAGGGAGCTTCATGTGTAATGGAAATGTCGAAGATCTCAACCTGGGTAATGGTTACACAAGTGTATACACATGTATAGACCCATCAAGCTGTACCCTTAAGATCTGTACAGTTTATACACAAAGTGGCAGTGATATATCATCATCACAGAGATAGGAGGAATGGGGAGAATTCAGGGCTGGGGAAGACAAGGTTTCCAGAAGATTATTGTATATAGGTAACCATAAAAGATGCTACAGAAAGATCACAAAAGAAGACCAAAAAGAGGTCTTCTTATTTAGCAAAGTGGAAGTCATAATTATTTTTGAGAGCTAAAGGAAAAGTCAAATTGCCAAAGGTTAACTAACAGAAGCAGAAAGAGATGACCTTCAAAAAATAAAGAGGAAAATTAAAATGACATGTATAGTTCAGGGGAAAGAAAGTCTAAGGGAAAGGATTTTTTTCAGGAGCAGGGTGTGGGGGGGTTGGATGATACAAGAAACTTAAATATTTTTGAGGTTAGTGGGTTGGGTATAATTAAAAATAAAAGATATGAAACACCTAATGGAGTAAAGGTTTAACCCACAGCTCAAATCTGGCCCACTGCCAGTTTTGTAAATAAAGACTTACTGGAACAAAGTAATGCTTTTGCTTCTATACAGTCTATGGGTGCCTTCGCCCTACAAAGCCAGAGTTGAGTAGTCATGATAGAAAAAGTTTGTTGACCTGTAAACTAGATTTCCTAGGAACTAGAAGGAGATGAAATGAATAGGGGTAGAGTGACTAGCCTTGGGAAAAGATAGAAAAAAGACTGATTAAGCAAAGATTTAGTCAAAGAATGGGGAAGGGATATAAAAATCAGTCCATTTATGACAGGGAATGAGGAGGGTACTGAGTATCCATTAATAAATAAATAAGAAATGGTTTTTAAAATTAAGTCAATAATAGTAATATGAAGAATTACTACCACTCTTTGTAGTAATTCTACAGATATGACTAATACTAATACTACCTAATGAACATTTCCATCTGGCTATGCTCATGCTACTGCAAACTCAAAATGTCCAGAACCAAATTCATGATATTATCATTTTCCTCTCTCTAAGCAGTATCCCTCTCACTGGAATACTGTTCTAGGTTCCTGTTAAATCTACTGGTGACATCCACTCAGTCCCTTCTGATACATTTTCTACAATGCAGATTCAAAAGTGCACATCTGGTTGCATATTTCATCATGTTACGCCCTCATTTTCCTTTCCCCTACCACCCCCACTCACTTAAACCTCTTTGATTGTTTTCCAGTGTTCACACTGATGCCAATCAAAAGTGGTGGGTTCTCTTCCCGATGCACTCAAATGACCAACTTCTTAGACACTGGAGTTTCAGAGAGAGAGAAAGTGTTTATTGCTAGGCATGAAGCAGATGATCAGAAACCTGTCTCCCTGAACTCCAGTAGCTCTGACAGTTTTATAATACCAAAAGATGGGCAGGTTTTAGGATAATGAGCACAATGACTTGAGATAACAAGGTTAGAGATTCTCTATTTGAGCATGTGCAGATTGATTACATGCTTAGACACAGAAGGTATGTAAGAAAATGGAGGCCTTAATAAGATTTTGTGTGAGATTTTTGTATTATAATGAAGTTGAGGTCTCTTATAGGTTAAAGTTTAAGCTACTGCATATGTCAGGCAGACCAATTTTAGTTAGATTCAGCTCTATCTATCAAGATAGCTTTGGAATCGGGGTGGGTTAGACTGACTCAAGGCCCTTCATTAACAAACATCAGTGGCTGTCTTTTGTGATCATAAGACTCGAAAGTTGAAAAACAGGATAAGGAGATATAAGTGAGGGTCAGTCACTAGGATTTTACAACCACAGGATAAAGGCTATAGAGTTATACAACATTATCAGAGATCAAAGCAGCTGGATTACAGTTCAGACATTTCAAATATTTCCCTCTGCCTATTCTAAAATACTAGAAAGTAAAACAACATATACATAATGATTCAGTAATAATAACCATTTCTTAAATCCTAACTTCTAGGTTACAGCATGATGAAATCCAAAAGCCCAGTACTAGTCAACCTTGTTTAACTAAAAATATTTCCTTAGATTCCCCTCCTTGCATGATTTCAGGTAGAGGTGGCTACAATAGGAATCTGCCTGAGATTTTGAAGGCAGAAGTAAAGCAGCAACCATTATGCTTTGAAGGTCAGAATAGGCCATTAAGCATTGTTGTTGCTCACAATATTGATACTGATCTGCTAGCTTTTCTTGTTGGTCTAGGGCAGCATCTGAACCTGCAGCTCCTCCAGGACCTGCCAGATCTTCTTCAGCTTCTGGGAACTAGGGCATACAGCCTCTCTGAGCCAGACACACATGCAGCTTCATGGCAAAAGGCACCAGTTCCTCCTGGAGGCTGCCCACATGCCAAGGATGGATGAAGAGAGTGTAGAATGCAAATTCCAGTTTGTCCTTTTGGATTTCAATTTGTCCTAGTGGGCTCCCATTCACGTCAACCTTTTCTTTTTGACTTCTGGCCTAGAGACCCACCACCAGGTACGAGATAACAAGCCCTCTTAAGACTTTTCATCCTTACAATAAATAGCTTACTCCATATTACTCTTAGCAGTTCTGCTTCCCTAATGGAACTTCCAATATATAGAAGTGCCTAGCCTTCCAATCTCATCCTGAGCCAACTTTCCCTTCTCCATTTTCTACCATCCACCACATAGTCCCACTACATGGACTTTGTACATGCTATTCTTTCTGCCTGAAATCCACTCTGTCCTGTCCCTAGTCCTTGCTTAGAGTCCACCTGCCCTGACATTAGTCTCACAGCATTGGGTACCTTTCCTTCACAGCATTTATCATGGTAATTATACATTTATGTTTCATTATTTAATTATCTTTTATTGGGCTATAACCTTGCAAAGAACAGGGATTATGTTTGGTTCTGCTCACATTTATTTCCCAAGCACTTAGAAAAGCTGGGAGATGGTAGGCATTCAATATGTATTTGTTGAATAAATGAATAATGAATATTTGCGCTATGCAAATGAGTTGATGAAGTTAAACTGCCATAAGTGGTAAGACTGGGTATCTTATCACTTCTGAGCAAAGAGTTTTACTTCCACATTCACAGTCTTGATCCCTTTACCTTTATTACACTACAAGGCTGTGCTGCTTTGAAACTGTTATATACCCCAGAAAAACCATGCTCTTTTCCAATCATGTGGGGCAGACCCATTATTTGGGTGGGGTCTTTTGATTAGATTTTTTCCACAGAGATGTGGGCCCTCCCCATTCAATGTGGATCTTAATTAGTTTACTGGAGTACTTAAAAGAACCAATACAGAGAGCAGACAGAGACATTTGGAGATGCAGACAGAAAAACTCCAAGTGCTAAGCAAGGACTAAGAGAAATAGCCAGAACCTGGAAAGAGCCAAGGGAAGCTAAGAGAAGAAATTCAGAGTTTGCCCCAGAGAGGCTAAGTGAGGACCCACAGATGCTTAGAGAGAAAGTCACTGGAATCAGAAGTTGAAAGCAACAAACAGGGAGTAAGGACCTCAGACACCAGCCATGTGCCTTCCCAGCTGACAGAGGTGTCCGGGATGCGAGATGCCTTTCCTCCAAGAAGGTATCCTGTTGCTGGCACCCTAATTTGGACATTTTCATGGACTTAGAATCTAATTTATAATAAATCCCCTTATAAAAGCCAATTCATTTCTGGTATATTGCTTTCTGGCAGCATTAGCAAACCAAAGCAGAGGTCAACCTAATAAGGATTGCTTTCTTCATTCAACAAATGAAAAAACTGGGATTTAAGAATATAGTTGACTTGCCCAAGGCCATAGCCTTACCTAGTACCCAGCTCTGACACCAAGTTCATTGCTTTTTTTAAAACTTGATCTCGGGGGTGCAAGGGTAGTTCAGTGGTAGAATTCTGGCCTGCGATGAGGGAGACCTGGGTTTGATTCCATGACCATGCACTTCCCCCCAAAAAACATTCAACAAATGTTGCTGCAATAATGGTACAGTCACATGGAAAAAGAATAAAATATGACCCCCACTATACAACATACTAAAAAAAAGAAAAACTTGATCTTTCTGCCTCCCTGCAACCAGGCTGCAAGTTCATCCCTATACTTCTACACACTTTGAAATAAATCAAATCTCTCCTACCAAGACTGTCCTCTAGAGTGACTCTCTACTGAGCACCAGCAGATGATTGAAATATAAGCATATCACCTTACACAGCACAGAGTCTAATGCTAATGACAGCCAGCAGGAAGGCTTATTTTCATTAGCATCATTTTAACACATCTCAAGCACTCTCATACACAGGAATTAAAAATGAATATAAATGCCTATCATACTGTATCTATATGGAAAAGTTGTTCAAAAGGATACAGTTAATTTTCATAAGAAAATGGAAGGAAGAAAGAGGAAGGGAAAGAGAAAGGAGAAAAGAGAATAGGAGGCCCGGACTGACAGTTAAGTTTTTCTTCAACAAAAATCATGCCAGCATTTTCAGAGTCATGTCGGAAAGCATGATTTCATTAGCCTCTACAAAATATATTTAGTTCATTAATCCTAAGTAAATCACACAGTCTCTGACCATGCCATACCTATCTGTATGATGCATTTTCGATTTCAGTTTTCAATCACAAGAGATTCTTATGTTCCACAACTCAGAGGAGGTAATCTGAGGATGACAACAGCAGAGTAAGACTACATGGCAGATAATCATACTGACAATACATGACAGTCTTCATAAGATACAAGTCAATGGTTGAAATACTTCTCACCAATTCTAGAATCCAATCCTAGTGGACAATTCCTAGCTTGAATTTTATCATATTGTAATCCTTTGAAAACAAAGGATCCTTCATTTAAAGCCTATCCTTCCACATTCAGAAAATACTCATCAATTCTCTACTATGTGCTCTCAAAACTTTCCAGTGCTATTGAATGAAATCAATCTTATGTTTACAAAAGCTAGCAATAAAAAGGATTAAGTATTTCTTTAGTTCTACAATTCTTCAACTTTCATAATTTCCTTAATAACAGAGCTATTTTCCCCTTCAGGAATGAGACACTTTAATTTTAAATACTTAGTTTCAACTTTAAATATATCATGCCTGTTGGTATACTAAGAATTTCAATTTTAAGCAGTAAAAACTGACAAGTAGAAAGATCAATTTTTACTCTTCAGCCACAAAATTTTAAATTTTTTTTAACTTATTTGCAAATATCTGACTCTACCACAACACACATTTGCAAAATGCATTTTTATAAATCACTGGCAGTAGACAACAGCCTACATTTATTAAATACTTTCTAAGTACCAGGTACTGTTCTAAGAGAAAGTATGGTATCCAACATATGTTTTAGTAATTGAATAGGTTGAAAGAAAATGCACAAAGGAAAAAAGCAAGATAAACATGCATTACAATTTACAAATCCATTTCCTGAACACAGGTAACTATCTTTTGTTTTGCTATTTGAATATGTACTAAGTGTAAGTAACACATACACCTTTGAAAATTTTAATGCTTTCTCAGGTACCATTATAGAAGTTGTTGTTGAAAACTAGGACACAAACTAAAGACTATGACAATAATTGAAATAATTTTTAAACACCAAGAAAACTAATAAAAAATATTTTACATGAATATTCCCTGATATTTTCTTTTAAAAGCAGCTAATTTGGAAATAATCATATTGAAAAATAATTTCAACAAATAAATAAGCTTTCTAAGACCAAAGCCACACAAAAAAAAAAAATCAGCAGACTATTACTGATATTTACATCAATTTAATGAAATGGAAAAACAAGAACCTTGTTAAACACTTAAAAAATATTCCTGTCAACAGGACATTAAACCTAGCAGATTTTTGGTGTCAAGTGAATGGTATTATGGGAGAAGCATTTGTAAGTTAATGCTCACTTTTTCGTACTATATAGAAAACATATCAGACATGATCATACTATATAATATTAATGTTTTTCTGCTACAATTAAGATTATATGTCTGAAGTACTTATCTTTTTCAAATTGATTCTGCTATATGTCCCCTATAAGTCATTGTTTAACGTTTCAATTTTAATCCAAAATATTTTTCAAGGTGTCAATCTATATCTAAGACAATTCTACAAATCATCGAAATAACTGCAAAGGTAACTAACTATGCTCCTGATGCTTTAAGCACCATTTTTTTCTCTAGTAAGCAGAGGTTTCCCTTGCCTCTCAGCCATAAATTACTCCATTATTTAACAGTATAACAAAATAAAACATAGTGTTTACTAAAAGATATGAAACTGCTTAAAACAGTACCTTATTCATAACGAGCACTATATAAAAGGTTAATTGTTAATATTCAAGGGAACCAGACATGTATCAAATGTCCCACACATTGCCCTACGTCTTTAAAATCAGATGTTTCAACTAGACTGCATTAGAGGAGCTTCAAAAATTATTGATGACTGGGTCCAAGTCTTAAAGATTCGGATTTAATTAGTCCGGGGTGCAGCCCAGACATAAGGATTAGTTAAAACTCCTCAAGTGTTTTAAAGGCAAAGCCAAATTTGGGAACGACTGCTTTAAATAATGTGCTATCTCATTTAATCTTCATAGATTGTTTTATTAATTCCATTTTACAGATGAGGAAATGGACACTCAAAGAGACTAAGCAACTTGTCTAACATTTGAATAAGTCTGCTCAACTCCGGAAATTGAAATCTTTGCACTATACCATGCTGCCTTCTGAGCTGCAAATATGTCAAAGCCATTAATCTTTCAAAGCAACTGTTCCTTAAAATCGTGAAACCCTGCTGAGAAAGAGCCAAATAGTTCCTTTGCAAATCTGCATATTTGGTATGAAAGGGGCCTCCCCGTGAATTCTGGGCTCTAGTACAACATTTTTGTTTGTTTTTGCTCAGTTTTTAAGTACAGACTATGACCCACAGAGGGTCATGAAATTATTTTGTGAGTCTCAGTAAGCATTTTTAATAGAAAGAATAGAATAAAATAGAATAGGATAGAAAATATTACAGTGTCAGAATGCATTGTATGTAGTAGGAAAAGTATTAACTGTTAAGTACTGCTTCTTGAAATTTCTTTCAGTTTCTGTAACTGTGCACAAACACATGTATACAAGGTCAAGATGTAATTCCTATTTCTTAACATAGTATGCAGTCAAATTAAGTTTAAAACATATTCTAGCTATATACAAAACATGAGAGATAAAAAGACATTCAACCATTTTCAAACTTCCATACGTTTGTGTTTTTCTCTAATCCTGGAATATCTTCCTTTTCTTTACCCAGCATCCAAGCCCCTTTCTTCCTTCTTTCTCTTAGGCACAATTAACTGTCCATCAGTGCATCACACTAACACCTACCTCATTTTATTTAATTTTTTTTATTATTTAAAGTTCTTTAATGGAAAGGACAATGGATATCAATACGAACAAACACAGAATCTGATACACAGTGGAACATAATTTTTAAAAATTTTGTACAGCAGCTCTTCATTACTTCATACATAAAATTTAGGGGATATAAAATATGTTACTAAAAGTGAATCATATCTTTCATCTTTCTGAATTATCACAAATTACCACTGGAGTTACTTTGCTAGCTGGTTTATTCACAGGTAATCTAGATGATACTCTTCTCCACCAAAGATGGCATTAAACCATAAGGAAAATAAACTTTGAAGGTAGTTTTATCTGGATTAGCCTACATTGTTTTTACCAGCCATGCAATTGACAGCAAATCTACCAAGCTAAATATTACAATGACAAGAACATTTTCTAGGGGTTTAATGAGGTCTGTATTTTTCCATTGCATTAAGTAGATACATTTGCTGGTATGTTTTTTGTTATTGCTGTTTGTTTTGACATTAGTCAGAGAATGCTTATTTATTTATTTGAATTATTTTTCAGTATGATTTTTCCATACTAACTGCTTTTAAAAGAATGGCTCAAGAAATTATTCATTTCTAATATGTAGTTTATAAGTTTTCTTCACATTTAAATATGAATTTACTTATTCTTGTGTTCATGAGTTCTGAGTTCATTAGGCACCGTTAAATATGTATTGAACTAATGGATGAACTAAAAGTTCAATTTATATCCTAACCCCCATAACTTTTCTGAAATTATGAGTAACTAATTTGATAACATAGCCAAATGTCTTTAATATAATTAATTTTCATTTTTGACACTACCGGATTAGAGTTTCTTTTATCCATTTTAACAGTAAATGGACTTTTCTAATTTCTGTTTTCATATTTCCTTTTAATACTGAAGATACTTATTGAACACTTACAAACTGAAATACACTAAATCAGCTGTGATTTTGTTTCTATTTCATGAACAATAATGAGGGAAAAATCACTAAAATGCTAACCAAAGAAGAAATAAATAACCATTGATTCTCCCCAAACTTGACTTCTTCATGCTATCAAACTCTTCATCATTTATTTTTATATACATACAGGTATTTTATCAAGTACTTTCCACTTCATAACTTGACTGAAATATTGGAACTTTTTGATTATTCAAATAAAATATACATAAAGATTTTAATGCCTTATATAAATCCCTGATCAGTCAAAAGTCCTATATTTTCATAGAGATCTGCATAATTAAGATATTTAATAGTTTTCATGGACCAATAGTATATATTAAAACTGGTTAGTATGTAAACAACACATGAATTTAGATAAAATAAGAACCAAAATATATTTAGGACTGGGAAAAAATAATTTAAAATTTAAACGTGAGAGAAATAAGAATTAAAACTGGAAGAATATCAGAAAGTATATACACATACTGCTCTATTAAAAAACAAACAGTTTTAGGAATGAATCCACTTGAAAAATTCTACAAATCTCTCTGCAAAGTTAATCTTCAAAATTTCCAGTTACAAATGTATCATGAAATATTAACATGTGGGGGGAAAAAAAACGCATACCATTTTTTGTTTCAAGTTTTGGGCCCAAATCAAATGGCCTTATGACCTTCTACTTTACACAGCTTCTCTTAAATCTACAGGCCCAGCGATTCCAGTCAGCAGTGAGCCGCAGCTGGAGCCGACTGGCAGAGAGCATCGCTGATTCATCTCAGGAAGCCACAGTCTGCAGCATCCACAGTTTTTGTCATGTCCAAAGAAGGTAAAGAACTGGTCACAAGCCAAGTACTTCCTCTCAGAGCACGGAGAGAAGGACTGGAGTATACAAAATTTAAGGCTTGCTATATTTGAATTCCAATTTAAATTCAGCTCTTTCTAACCAGAAAAAAGGGAAGGTGGGTACAAATAATAAGTTGCAAAGCTATAATGTGATTCCAAGATTGGACCATTTAGGCAAGTTTCTAGAAAACAGCAATGTTTTCTTTATTCATTTAATGCCACCGACAAGAGTTATGTAACTATTTTCACTTATACTATACCAGAATGTACTTTGAAAATAATTCCCTTTAGTAACCTATAACAAAACAATGAATTTCCTATTTTCCTCATTTAAATCCATTAGGTTTATATAACATCTATCTCACCTACCAAATAGAGTTAAAATAACTAGCCTTCATTCATTATGGAATCTGAGGCAGCTGCTTAAGTAGACCATCAGAATAAAAATGATGCAGACACCAGTCAGAAAGGGAGATTGAGTTTCAAAGGTGACCAGGGGACTGTTCAAATCAGGGAATCTTTTCTCCTTCAGCTTCCCAGTCCATTTATCTGGCTCCTCACAGACAAGAAACCATGGATTAGAGGACACCACCTAACAAAGGGACCCTTAACCCAACTACATCCAAAACTCTAACAGGGCAGATAAATACAGTCACTTAAAAAAAAAAAAAAAAGGATTGCATTTCTCAATCATCTTCTAGAATGGTATATTCAAGGTTTTATATATTATGAAGAAGAAATTATCTTGGCCAAAATTCAAATATAATCATGCAGTTTTCCTCTGAGAAACTACAAATTTCAACCATGAAAGCAAGGCTCAGAAGTGGCATTAAATCTAATATTTCAATATTTTTGTAACTAAGAGGAAAATACAAGAATCAGCTTAAATCGAAATTATAACAGAAGACTTTCCCAAAACAGGAAGAGATGTTTTGGTATCTGAGGAAGAAGAATTAAATGAAAATTATAGCAGGAGCATTAATGTAAACCCTGAAACTTTAACCTGATCGTGACAAAAGTGGAAATTACTTATATTGAAGAAATTTGGCTATGTTAGTAAATTAGTTACTTTCCATTTCAAAAAGTTATGAGAACTAAGATATAAACTTGACTTCTAATTCATTCATTAGTTCATCACATTTTTTTTGTTGTTGTATGCTGTATGGCCAGAGTCACATTTGATTCTTTTTCCATGTGAATATCTCATTATTGTAGCAACATTTGTTGAATTTTTTGTTTGTTTGGGGATATGCATGGACTGGGAATTGAACCAGGTCTCCCGCATGGCAAGTGAGAATTCTACCATTAAACTACCCTTGCACTTTCCTCATCACATACTTAAGAGTGCCTAATGAACTCAGAACCCATGATCATGACTTCCCACTGAATTATTTTGTATAGGAGGGATCTGGATCTGGGCTGGGACCTTCTTTCTTCTGAGCCTTCTTAAGAAGAGAGGAACCCATGCTGTAGCTCCAGTAGCCTGCAGACAACAGCGTGAATCTGAGTTAGTCTTCTCTAGGTAGCCCAAGAAGACTTTTTATGATGTGCAATGTATATGAAAATTACAAGGTTTGCTCACGGAATTATTAACAAAAGAAAATTCTACTCTGAGAAAAGACTCAAACGATTTTTAAAAATCAAATAGTCATCATATTACTTTGACAACTGACCTTAAAAGACCACTAAGGAAGCAAAGTACCCCCTGGAATGCTCTCACAATTACCACCAACTGAGTTTACGACTCTGTTCAACTGAAAAATACATATAAAGCCTAGGGCATATGTCAACTCCTATTAAGTGAGAATTTATTAAACTTCAACAATTTTGTTTTATCTTTCCCTTGATAGAGACCTGATTGATGTTTTAAAAAACACCGCAGGAACACTATTTTGTTCTGAAGAAAAAATTTACACTTCCATATTATTTGTGCATAAATAGACCATGCTTGCCAACATGGGCATTTTGGAGCCATGTTCTATGCCATAAATTCAGATATCCATCACTCATTCTTTTGGAGAAAACCCAAGACTATCTTTGGAGGAAGTTTTAAAACCTGTGTGGGATCACCCTTTAGCACACTTTTGTGCAGAGGTGCTATGCTCTTTGATTCAGGTAAATATATTTGATAAATCTCTTTCAGGTAAATATATTTGATAAATCTCTTTCTATCACTCATCTAGCTAACTCTCAAATCATGATATTCTATACTTTACTGGAAACAAATAATACAGGAAGTTTTCATGGAGTAAAACTTCAAATGTACTGCCCTTCAAAATCTCAGCTATGAATAATACGTTTGAAGGACTCCCAAAAGAAATGCAGAACTTTCATCCTTTGAGACCATAACATCCATTCTGTGGATTAAGTCAGGTTATCAGAGATATTTGCCTGAACTACACCACATTGCTGGTCACAGCCTAACAGAACTTCTTTAAGAAGAATAACAGTTATCATTTCTTGGGCACATACTATATGATCTTTATATAATCAAGATCAATATTATTCTCATGTCAGACTTTGAGAAATTAAGTGATTCTCCCCAAAGACATGTAACTACAACATGAGCCTTTATTAAGGGACTTTATAGAAAATAGACTGTTGAATTTCACAGTTAGCTGTGAGGACACTATACTGAATCCAGTTTAAAAGAAACTATGGGATGTACTAACTTTACTTTCCTGAAATCTATAACCTCCAGATGGTTCCTAGGCCAGATAAATCCTGAAACCCAGAGGGGCCAACCTCTCCAAAAACATCAGTAAGTTCCACCCTCATATCCTATACTGTTGACACCCCTTTGCAACATGAAAAAGTTATAATGGGCATAGTCCAAAGATCCCTATGCACTGGGAGTAGAATCAAAGGAGAAGGAGGAGTTATAACAGAGAAGGTAGGATTTAACAAACGAGTATGACCCCTGAATCACTATAATGGTATTTTCTTTTAGCTTTCAGTGTTTTGGAGCAGCAAGAAGGAAAAACCTGAAAATATGGAATGGTAACCCATACCAAACTTTGAAATCTTTTCTGTAATTACTTGTTAAAATGTACTTTGAAAAGTATTGCTTTTTTTTTTGTATATATGTAGTATTTCACAATAAGAAATTTAAATAAAAAGAAAGTAAGAAATCATGGGACAAATTTCATACTGGATTCAATATAGGAACAATTTTGTTTCTCCTTAGTAACATGTTTGTTTTTCTTATGGATCAGTTTCCAATTAATCATTAAAGTTTTTGTTTGTCCCTCTTTACATATAATTTAGAAAATTCAGAATCACATGTAACTCTGCCCTAATAAACATACAGAATTTCAGAGCATTTCAAAGCTAATCTCTCCCCTGATTATTTCATCTTATTTTTTCACTGATAGTCTCAGGTGTTTTTATTGTATTTGTGCATGTCCATACTATTACAAACTACCTTATGTCTTCAAAAGCTATTTATCAGTCTGGCCATGGTGGCTTAGCAGGCAGAGTTCTTGCCTGCCAAGCCGGAGACCCGGGTTCAATTTCTCGTGCCTGCCCATGCAAAAAAATAAATAAATAAAAAAGCTATTTACCAAAATCTTGTAAAATTTATCAAGTTGCACACTTTATCATATACAAATTACACCTCAACAAAGTACTGAGGAAAAGTGTAAAACAAAAAGCCATATCAATAATCAAAATCAAAAGGTAAATCAGGGCAGGCCATGGTGGCTCAGCAGGCAAGAATGCTCGCCTGCTATGCCAGAGGACCTGGGTTCGATTCCCGGTGCCTGCTCATGTCAAAAAAAAAAAAAAGGTAAATCAAATATGGCTTCTTATATTATGTTTAAGTCAGTTCTTAATAAAATCTTCTAAATTACACATCCTTACATAAGTCATTACTGCATCAATATTTATTATTATTCTAATTCATAAAAATATATATTTATATTTCTATATATATTTATATTGGGGCAGGGATAATTTTGAGGGATTTTATTTTGTGAAGATTGTACTGTGGACATCTATTGGTCCATTTATCATATTTATTCTGGAAGAGAGAAATGTATAGTAATGAGTCAGTGTGAAAAAAACGTATTCTATGTGAAAATGAAGGTAGTAAAGGAGAAGCAGGAAAAAGAGGAAATGGAACAAGTTGGTAAAATCTATGCCCTGCTTTTGCCAAGTGTGAGATTCAACATGGCTATGCCTCTGTTCTCACTTTTCTCCTTGTTTTGTCCTTGTAGACTACCAATTCTCAAACTCTTAAAATTAAGGACCTCAAAGAGTTTTGCTTTTGTGGGTTTATATTGATATATGCCACATTAAAAATTTAAATGATAAATGCCTATGATGTATATTTTTCTGTTGATTTTTAAATAACAATAATGAAGTCATTCCATGTTAACAAAAACATGTTATTAAAAATAACTATAATTTGCCAAAAGAAAAAAAATGAATGAGAAGAGTGGTATTCGTCTATATTTTTTCAAATCCTTTTAATATCTGGCTTCATAGAGGCATTTTAATATCTGGCTTCATTAGAAGGCAGCTGCATCTCATATCTGCTTTTTCATTCAATTAATTTATATCATTTTGTTTGAAGTATATATGAAGCAAATCTGGTCTCACAGAAATATGCAGCTGGAAAAGTATTTTAATAGTCTTTCCATAAAGTTATGGATATTATTATTTGATACTATACCAAAATACAACAAGTGACAGTTTTTTAGATTTGCTGCAATGTGCAATCTGAAATTACATCAGCAAAGTTTTCATTCTCTGTTACATTAAAATCCACTGGTTTATTTTACACTTTGAATAGACTCTCTACCTGTATAAGATTTTATATTTATTGATTTACTTAGTTATACAAGTCTTACAAATGTTGACTCATTTTTCTTATAAAATGTCCAAAAAAAAATTACTAAGTCATTTCATCAGAAAAGCCTTTAAGTACTAGAATGCTGGCAAGCTCACATTGATGGATATAAGTTTTACAAAATTCTGATTTTCATTTACAAGCTCAAATTTTAACTTTGGAAATAAATACTGTTAGTGGTTTTCCTTGAAGAAACAGGCTCACTTTGTCCATTTTCGATACCCAGTGCTACCGCATTTTGGTATGCAGCAGAAGTGTTTTATGGAATACTTTTCACTGAGTAACAAAGTACATTTAAAAAAGCATGTACTCACTTTTCCTTGCCCCCTGACACCTCTTCCCTCCACAGATATAACTACACGCCCTGAAAATTATCTACCAGACAACAACAAAAGAATGCTGAAATCTGGAAGTAAGAAGTCACACCAGCTTCTCCTACGTGCCGAGTTCCCTCAGTTTTCTTTTCATCTCCCATGTATGCCTAGAATGGGAGCTGGAAAGGCCTGCAACCCATAACCACCATCAGGTATTCACGAAAAAAGGGAAAGCAAAGAGAAGTAAAGAGAAGAACAAAGGAAAAGATTGCTCTCTCTGGCCAAAGGACACAGGAAAGGAAAAGTCTAACAGGGACCTATGGAGAGCCCCAGACCCAACTTCATAAACAAGACACTGTCAGGCAATATGATCCACCAGCAGAAGCAGCATCAGCAAAGACAGGTGCCTCCCCGCCCTACACCTAGAGACCCCAGGCAGCAGATTATGTGCCCTCCCCCACTACCACAAAGAAGGTAGAAGCCCTGGGGAGGGCCTCACACCCCCACAGACAGCACCAGCAGGGGTCAGCACCGTGTGAATGAAGCAGACGAAAAAGCACTGCAAAATAGCACTGAAAATTAAAATATCATTGGAAATAAAGCCCACAGAAGTGGGTCAGAGCCTACAAACTAAATGTAAACAGAACGACTACCTACTAAAATAGATGATTTACATAGGATCAAGAATTGACTAACAATATGGAGTGTGTGTAAATAAAGTAATTTTTTTTTTACAAAAAGTGAAAAGTAAGGGAATTGGCTAACATTATAACGAAAATGTCAAGGATACAATCCAAATCATCTGTCATACCAAAATCCAGGAAAACCATAATCCAAATGAGGAAAGACAATCAACTGATATTGATGCCAGTACCAAGATGAAGTAGATACTGGAATTATCTGACAAAGCAGTCACAAGTTTTTAAATGCCTCAACAATCAATTACAAGTTCTCTTGAAACAAATGAAAAAATGGAAAATCTCAGCAATGAAAGAGACATTATAAAAAAGAATCAAATGGAAAATACAGAACTGAAAAAATACAATTCCTGAAATTGAAAACTTGCTGGATAGTTTCAATAGTAGAGTGGAGATAACAGAGTATAGAATTAATGAACTTGACTATATCAATAGAATTTACTCAATCTGAACAGAAGGAAATAAGACTAAAAAAAGAAAAGAAAAAAGAACAATTTCTATCAATATTTTTTTAAATTATAGCAAAATTCTGCATTTTGAAGATTAAAAAGTAGTTCTTTACTACTTAAAATTAGGCCTAAGAGTCACCCCAGAGAACCTCTTTTGTTGCTCAGATGTGGTCTCTCTGTAAGCCAACTCAGCAGGTGAACTCGTTGCCCTCCCTCCTATTTGCACCCAGGGGTGCAAATCGCCCTGGCAACATGGGACAGAAATCCCAGAATGAGCCAGGACCCAGCATCAAGGGATTAAGGAAGACTTCTTGACCAAAAGGGGAAGAGAGAAATGAGAAAAAATAAAGTTTCAGTGGCTGAGAGATTCCAAGCAGAGTCAGGTTATCCTGGAGATTATTCTTATGCATTATATAGATGTCTCTTTTCAGCTGATGATGTATTGGAGTGGCTGGAAAGAAATACCTGAAACTGTTGAGCTGTGTTCCACTAGATTCGATTCTCAAAGTTAGTTGTATAAAGATATAACTTTTACAGCGTGACTGTGTGATTGTGAAAACCTTGTGTCTGATGCTCCTTTTATCAGGGTATTAACAGATGAGTTAAAATAATGGATAAATAAATAAATAAATAATAGTGGGGACAAAGGGTTAAATAAACTGGGCAGATGGAAATACTAGTGGTCAAATGAGAGGGAAGGGTCAGGGGTATCGTATGTATGAGTTTTTTCTTTTTTCATTATACTTCTTTTTCTGGAGTGATGCAAATATTCTAAAAAATGTCCATGGTGATGAATACACAACTATGTGATGATATTGTGAGCCACTGATTGTACACCATGTTTGGAATGTATGTGTGTGAAGATTTCTCAAAAAAATATTTTTTTAAGTGGCTCTTCAAAAGACAAAGTCAATAAAATTAAGTTCAATTTGTTAAATTAATTGCACCATAATTACATAATGTCAAAAAAAATCTTGTCAAAAATCACATAATGTCAAAAACAATCCTGTCACTTTTAAAGAATAAGGAGGAAAAGAACCAATAAACATGAATTTGAAACAAATCTAATAATGCATTTTTTAACTGCTAGAAATAATCAATTTTACAGAAATTAACTGGAAGAAAAAGTTTCATTTGTAGAATGCCTACAAAATGTCAGAAATCAACCAAATTATATAAATCACAATATGTAGATACTATACTGAAAGAAAAAGTAACTACTTTAGTCTTCCAGAAAACATGGTAATCACTTTCATACTACCAGATCATGGTCAGGTATTTAAAGGGGAGAAAAACTACTGGACTATTATTAGGTAATTTTACTTGGCGATCTAAATCTCTATTCATAGACACTGCTGAGTGCATTTGCTTAACTTTGTTCCCAGTAGAAGCTACACTTTAGGACTTACACTGATCCTCTATTCATATTATTCTGATTCCTTGTAGCTCCTAAAAATAGAATTTATAGGGACACTGTCTAGCATGATATGAAAGTAAATATACAGCACTACGAAAAGATCACATTTAACTTTTTATTCCTTAGTCAAAGATAAAAATAGTGCTCTCAACACATTACATTTCCAAGATAAACTAATAGAGAAAGTGCCTATTCCGAAATAACAGCTCTACAACATACGTGACAGTAAACTTTTCCTCTGCCAGGAAAGCTCATTTTGCACTTATTTTTGAAACGTGGAAAAGCTTTTGCACATATAGTCTCCATCCCTCTGCTATCTTCTATGCCCTACATTGTAGCATATTCCTTCAAATATGCTTTAGATTTTGTGACAAAATATACCACAAAAGCCCATATATGAGGAAAATAATATTTTGAAACATGGTAAATTATATGCAAAAGTGTCTTAAAATAAACTAGTTTTAATAATTAGCTTACTATATTTACAAATAGTATAAAAAGAACAGCAAATCTATGACACATACACCCTCCCTTATTCATGGCAGACTGTGTTAATCTTTTTTATTTTCAGAAGAGTATAATAAATATTGTGATCTATGTAATTATTTGACTTCTACTAAGTGCAAACATAGCCTCGGAATCCTCAGCTAGGCATGCCACACAGCCACTACCAATCAATAGGAATAAGCACTGAAGATGAAATTTCATTGCCACCCCTACTAGAATCTTTATAATTTTTAATTTTTAATTAAGAAATATCTCAAACAAAAAATATGCAATAAACACCCATGTAATCGTATACAGACTTAACAGATGTCATTATTTTGCCCTATCTGTCCAATATAATCTTCATTCAATATCTCTCTTTATAAACATCACCTTAATTTACCACTATGAACAGAACATACAGTATCTTAAAAATTACATATATATGGCATTTATTGCCCCTCATGGCCTAATGGAGATGATACAAAAACTAAAATCCTCCTCTGCCTCAAGAACTTCATCATATGAGAATATTTACTGTAAAAATTCTTGGGAACATGAGATACATGATTTACAATTTTCTAGCAATAATATATAATATCTCACATTTTCAAAAGTGCTTGTATGTAAAGAGCTCTAATATTTATATTTTATAACACAGGATAAGAGGTTTCTGGGAATTGCACAAGTCCCCAGGACTAGTTCTTGATACCGGTGTTAGTGAGTGTAACAATAATGTGGACTCCTAGAAAACATCCAAGTTAAGTGCTTTATTTTTTAAATACTTTTCCATTTTTTCCTATATAACAGGATATAGATATATAATACATCTCCATCCTGGAAATGTGACTTCCTTGATCTCTTAGCGATAGAATTTTTTTTTACTGCCTTTTAAAAACACAGGAAATAAAACAAGATCTTGTGAATTCCCATATAATTTAAACCCTGGCACATAAAATGTGATTTGCCACAAAATGCACACTTTCAGGAAGCTGAAGGTGTCCTGAGTAAAATTCATTTTTATTTCAAAGTTATGGATTAGAAATGCCATCATTTAAAAAAAGCATTAAAATATGTCAGCATTTCTCAAAATTTGGTCAGCATTTCTAAAAATGTTGCTCCTGGATCATTTCATTGAATTCACCCAGGCTACCTGTTGAAACTGAAAACCTCTGGGCATCAGGTTAGAACTAGCAAGTGAAGATCTCTGAAAGGAAGGCCAAGAATTTGCTATTTTTTTTTTTAACCGGGTCACCAAGTGGTTCTATGCACACTAAATTTTGAGAGGCATGGAGTCTTCCCTTTCAAGCTCTCCTTGGTAGTTAAGTTATCTATTTTCCTTTTATTATTGTTGCGAGTTCCAAAAATAACTTGTTTAGATTTTCAAAAAAATAATGGGTCTGTGGTGAGCCAACAGAAAACTGATGTGAACTAAAAACAGACATCAGAAATTAGAGAAAGGTATCCAATGAACCTAAGAAATTACTTTTCCCTCAAATATTCTCAAAGAGGTAAAACCAAAGAAATAACCCAATAAACCAGTAAAGATCATCCTCCCATGTACGTATGAAAGTAAATACTCTCACCTATGTCAAAATTAGTATCTAAGAGAAGTAATTGCAGACCAATTTCTAATCCCTCCATGGTTCTGCATGGAAGTTTTGTCTGGGTTTTCCTCTCTCTCTCCTTCTTGACTTTTCACATTGTTAAAAAGGAGAAAATAGCATCTGCCAGTTTTGAGGATTCTAGATTGAGAGATGCTAGGTAACTAAATATGACCACTTTTGATGTGATCAAACCTAAAACTAATTGAAAATATTCCATTTGAAATCATGTAAATTAAATTGATTAAAGAAAGTGTTCAACTTCTATCTTTTCTCTCCAGCTAGCACATATTTCCTAGTTAACTGTTGACTGAGTTTAAATATAAACTGAAATGTGTACTAAAATTATTGTCCTGATTTTTTAGCAGTCACTGCTAATGCCACACGTGGTCATAAATTTTAAGAACCTTGAATAAATAGATTTTAAATAATAATGATGACAAAAATTACACATGAAATTTTTCTCATGAAATGCAATGATTCAAATGAAACCCACCATTGCTAGCTAGATGAATTTGCTATCAACATTCCACATGTATCCCCAATTACATCACAAAGCCAGTCATACCCTGCATTTGGATCACACAAATTAAAGCAGGTTTTGCACAAATAAAATTTAATTTGGGTCACTTCTCTTATAAAAGTAAGATAATGCTCCCTCAAAGGAGAGATATAACTAAGTGGCCCTAAAATTCTAATCCATCAAATAACCTTGTAATGATCTAGATCCTTACAGGCAATTGTCTGAATCCATCTCCCAAAACTACAAATGCTCATTTACTTTAAAAAGTCAATTTCAGTGCACATACTGAATGGGGGTGTGGGGACATTTTTATGAAAACAGGCTATGGTCATTTTGTTTAATTAGCTGTGGCACCAGTCCAACTTCACAAAGCTATGAGTTAGAGTAGGAAATGTTCAAAACAATCCTTTCTCAAATATAACGTTCCATTTCATATGGCTAAGTTAGAGCGACAAAAGTAACTCTGAAGATTGGAGCTTGGGTGGCAGAGCCCAATTTAGAAAAAGTAAATAATGTAGATAGTTCAGCACATACAATGGTGAATATCAACTGCAAAATGAAAGTTCTCAGAGACTTCTGGGTCAGCCCCAGAGAAGACCCAGTGACCATCTGACCACCTAACTTTACCCTTCAAAATAATCAAAGGAACACAGGCCCACCAGTACCTTGCAAGTAAAAAATGAAAGAGTAAAGAGTAAACTTTATCACTCGCCCTCCCAGAGCTGAACAATTCCCATCTCTTGGCTTTGTTAACTACCATGCGCACTAGACATAGAAATACTTTAGCAGGTAAGCGTCAAATGGGAACTAGAGAAGGAACAGTTTGGTGTGGAATAAATAGGCATGCCCATTCAAATTTAACAGTTTCCTACTTCAACTTAAAATAACCACGGAAACCACTTGCTAAACCTACTTCAACTTTGACTCCTAATAGAGCCGGAGCGAAACAGAAATAGATGTACCACCTTCTAAGAGCTTAAGCAAATTGTTTTTAATAATATATCTCAACTAAGCACAGGACAAATTCTGCACACACACACACAAAACCTCTGCCCACCAGAATGTCTATGTTCCACCCGCAATTATTCCATCAGGACCTGATAAGGCGGGGCCCCTTTAGATTTGTCACATGGTTTTTCAACTTTCATGGTTTCCTTTCAAGTCTCCCAAGACTGATGACTTATTAGAAGAGCTTGCCTCTCTGCTCCCTAGTTGCACCCTCAAGACACGCTCATGCTCCCCATGCCCCTTCCATCAACCTCCAGAGGCAGCTAATGCCCCCGCCACCCAAGTGGCCTCCCAGCCTCCGTGGAGTCCTGGAGGGCAGGGGGGGGCAGGACCCGGAGGAAGTTCAGGTGCACCCAGGGGGCAAGTCATCACAAAAGGCAGCGCAGGTGTCCCCCAAATGGAGAACAGATGGTAGAAGAGAAGGCGTGATCATCTACTTGAGAGGAATTTCCTCTGGTGGGTGGATCTCGAGAGGGGGACTGCCTGGATGCAGGGAAGGGGTATTGGGAAAGTTACGGATCTCGCGGGGGCCATGGTTCTCAAAAATGTCTCTGGCAGCGCGCAGCTGGGACGGGGTGGAGGTCTGCAATATCCACAGAATGGGCTTCCCTTCCCACAGCTTGTACCCAGGGTTTCTGCTGAGAGCTGGCAATGTTGGGAATTCCTGTCCTTGCCATCCTGAGTCACCAAATTAAAGTGCAAAAGTAAGCTCATATCTGTGCTTACACGGAACCGGTTGATCTGGGAATCCGACACAGGAGAAAGAAGGAAGCTGAAGTTTGAAGGAGATGGGTGTTGTGTGTGGGAGCGGGGGTGGGAGTGGGGTGATGTATAAGTGAGGTTCACAAATACAGCTAGGACCAGAGTAGTCTGCGACATATGCCCCTTCCCTGACCCTTGCCTGACTCCAACCAAATCTGTTCTCAAACTTCATTTACATCTTCTCTGCTCAATGGCCCTAGCTAGTTATGCTGCCTGCCTTTCTCCCAGCCCCTATGACTTAACAAGCCTTTCTAATCAAAAGAAAAGGTTGCCTAGAAGAGTGTTATCTTAGGAGCTGACAGGTGTTAGTGTTGATCATTGATTAGTAAAAGGCAAATATTATATAGTTTATGGAAACCAATAGACTTTCTAAACCTGCTTAAAATAGTCAAACTCTAAGAACTCATACCTTTTCATCCAGAAATTTTATATCTGAGACTAATTTTTAAAATACAGAAGAGTTTATGCACAAATAGGTTCATATTATTATGAACAGTTATCATCAACAAAACAGCAAGTCAGGAATGATTAAGAAATTATGATATATCTATCTAATAGAATATTACGTATGCATTTCAAATGCTTATTTTCCAATTGTAATTAAATTTGAAAACATAGAATTTAAAGTAAAAAATATAATACAAAAAGTAATATAAGAATAAATTAAAACAAATTTAAAAATAATATATGTTGCATGATTAAAACTATGCATGGAAAAAAGAGTGGTAGGAAATATATCAAAATATTAATGATGATTGTCTTCTGTTGGCAAGATTAGGTGATTTTCTTTTCCTTTTTATATTCTTATAGTTTGCAAATTGTTCACAATTCTAGAATGGGGGAAAACACTTTCTAAGGGCAAATTCCCTTGGAAAAGGAAAAAATGTTACTTGCATAGAAAACTTTTTCTGGGTTTTGGTGACAACTAATCATTTAGTAGCAGTACCCAGAAAATACACCATTTTCTGAAATGGGACATGAGACAAGGGACATGTAGAATGTGAGTGAGGCCGAAGAGAAACTTAGCCTGCATAGAAATCTACACCAGCTCCCTATGATTACCGTATCAGAAACTGATTTCACTACCTGTTATTCAAGGTTTTTCTAATGTCACCAAGTACATGAACAGTACATGAACACTTCTCACCCGAACCTGTGTCTGACTTTTTCTTTGCCTATGGAAATCCTTCCCATCTCTCAGAGACTGTTTCAATTCCCTTTACCCATGAAGACTTTCCTGATCCTCTGATTACATCAGCCTCGAGGATTTCTCCTTTCTCCTAAGGTGATGCCTAAGCATTTAATTCTGAACCACCTGTTTCTGATATTAAACCAATTCTAGGTTGTTTGGTTAATTACTCATTAGGAAGTAACTATCTCCCCAGAAAAATTATAAGTTGTCTGAAGTCAGTAATCATTTGACAAATATATATAGACATACATATAGAGAGATAGGAAGTACAGTTCTAAAGTCAGGTTGATGATATATTCATACTCTCAGTGATGTCATCTAAATAAAATGTGCTACTTTTGTTTTAAAATATGCTGCTGACCTTCCATCACTAGGAAATGGGCGTTCCTTTTCTTTTTAATAACCATGATATTGCATTTTTGCTTATTCATTCACACCAGTTCTGCTGTCTCCCGTGGGATTAAAATTGAATTGTGAGATATCTCACCAAGGTTCAAAATATAGTCTACAGGGCGGGCCATGGTGGCTCAGCAGGCAAAGTTCTCACCTGTCATGCTGGAGACCCAGGTTCAATTCCTGATGCCTGCCCAGGCAAAAAATATATATACATACAATTTATATATATAATAAATAAATAAATACATATACATATATATATTCTACAGCCAAGGAAAGAACAAAAAAATTATTTCCTAAGGAATCAAACTTAAGACTCATCACAGGACCTTACTTATAGTCTTGTCCGAATGATAATGTAACCTTGTATCTCCATTTTGGTCCTTATTTAGACAGTAGGCTTTCATCCAACAATAGCCCCATTAATTTCAAGTCTCCACTGCAAATGGCTCAATATTTTTAAAGTGATGGAATAAGATGACTATGTTCCCGTCTGCCATCAAATACTATTTCAGTACTTAGTGATAACGAGCATTTGTACTATAGCAACCTGCCTCCTGAGACATGAACAATACTTGCATATGTTACTAGAAAATCCATAAATCATAAGTGAAAGCAAATCAAATGACCCACCAAAGGACAAAGAAAGATTTAGTATCCTTTATTTTTGCAGACAGAGCACACAAAGTCCTATGGCTTGCATGGGAAAAACCAATCAACTCAGTTTCCCACTGTACAGAAATATATTTTGCAAAAACACACATACATTTTCAAATGGAAAAGCTAACACCTAACAGTCAGTGCTCATACAGATTCCATCTCTTGATAGCTATGTGATCATGAACCTTCTCTATATTTAAATTCCCTAGTCTGCAAAAAGAAGTTATCATTTGCTATGCCAAATCACAGAGTTGTAATAAATCAAATAACTATATATGAACCTGGCTTTATCTGACTCCCAATCAATCAGTGTTCAGCCATACACCCCAAAAGAACAGCTTAAAACTAGAAAACTGCTCTTTCTGCAAATGTCTCCCTAAAGTTTAAAAAAGATTTCCAGATTTCTTTTTACTTTATTGATTTCTCCAACACTTGAGTCTCTACCAAACATCATTGCCAAAAATGTGCTGAACATCTCCTGTTATCCCCTGGCACTCCTTTGCAGTGTTGTCCCAATATTTTTTGACATATGCTTTCTAAGAAAAGAGATCATTTTCACATGATTCAAAGCATGATCTTATTTTCATACCAAAAGAAAAATAATTCCATACACGAGAAGTTTACAGGTTGTTGATGTTCTTTGAGATTCATTTACTCCTAAGAAATTTAATCATACATTTAATGTCTAACAGACCATACATATGTACACCTGGACACACTACTCATTAACACATTGGATGTCAGGGAAACCTGACTCTAAAGTCCAATGTTTCCGTATTCAAATTCAAATTCTGTGGCCTCGAGCTTGTAATTTAACTTCTCTGTGCCTCAGTTTCCACATTTGGTTCTGGATTGTTGTGATGAGTTAATGAAATAATACATATTAAACCAAATGCCTAGGCTCTTAAAGTACTATTTTTATCATCCTTTAAACCTTTTCCTCCTATACCAGGACCAAAAGGACCCTGAATACAAGACCACTTTGATAACAGCATATTTCACTCACATTAGTGGGGGAAATGCTATGTGATGTAAAATAAAGTGGATGGTGGGATGAATTAGTCATCCATTGAAGGAAAAAGCGGAAAAACTTAAGTGGTATCGACGAGGTCCCTAGACTTCACTTGCATGTGAAAAAAAAGACACTAATCTGACATTTTAAAGAAGGCACCTCGCACGGAGGTTTGTGCCAGGAGGTGGGGAAAGGACGGAATTAGAGAACGAGCCGGCAGGGAACCTCCCCATCCACCGCGCCCAACCCCGCCCGCCCAGGGCTTTCTTCTGGAGCCTAGAAACTAAGGTGAGAGCCCAGCAACTGACCTCGTTCCCCCACCTCCCCCACATTCTGGCCAAACCTCTCGGGGCACGAATGGTGCTGAATCATTAGCACTAACAGCAGTAGCTCAGTAGCTCCCGGTTCTGCTGCTCCGACCAGGGACAGTGTCCCTAGAGCAGTGACCCCTCGAGCGTGCCGAGGTGGGGACCGAGTCTGCGGGGCGCAGGGACATTGAAGGGGGGACGGAGATGGAGCCGGGCTGCAGGTTACTCACTTCGGGGTGAGGGAAACCCCAACCCTGGACCTCGCCTTCCCGATGCGGTCGGTTCCTCCGCGGCTTCCGCGCTTCCTGGCCGCCCCGCTGGCTGCCGCTCCGGGCCCGGGCAGCCTGAGCCGGTGGTCTGGTGCTCCCCTCCGCCCGCCCACCGCCCGCGGCAGCCACGGTTCGGGGCTCGGGCGCTGGACCCGGAGCAGCTGGAGCAGCTGTCGCTGCCGAAGGGGGTGGCAGCTACCGATGGGCCAGACCATTCGCCCGCTGCGACCGGGGGTGCGCGGCGTGCGGAGAGGAGCGGGCGCCGAGGGCGCGTCGGGCGGGCGACGATTGGGAGGAACCAAGGACGAGGGGAATCCTCTGCCCGGTCTGCGCCGGGAGGGACTGGAAACAACGCAGAAGCAGCTGCTCTTACTTGTTTATTGAAGACAGTCGGTTGGCCTTTCCGGACACTCCCCCACCCCCTGCGTTTCCCTTGGTCCAGCTTGGGGCTCCTTCGGAACGCGGCAAACAGAGGACCTAGCAACGCGGGCGCCTGGGCGGGGTCCCTCCCTAGGAGATGCGAAGCCTCGCGGGCCCCAGCTTGGCGCTTCATGCCGCTTCTTTCTCCACCTTGGGGCCCATGGTGCAAACATCCTAGACCACATCCCGTCTTAGCGCAAGAGTCTTTGAAAGGGCTACTCAGCTCTTTTTTCCAAGCATCTTTACGGAGCGAAGGGCAACTTGAAAGTTAAAACAAAATCAGGTGGGGCTCCCATCCTTTGGCTGCTCTGTAGATACGGGGAGGGGGCCGCTCAGAATCACAGTTGCTGCTCTCCAGGTGTCGAACCGCAGCAGGTGGAAAATGTAGATTTAGGAAACAGTTTTAATGTGTAGAGAAAAGATTAGTAGAGAGATTCGAGAATATTTGGGGTTCATTATTCACTATTTTAGAGGCCAGTGTCTTGGGAATGGGGAGGCAACCACGTCCTCATACGGAATGGACTTTACAGAACTGGAGAAAGAAGTCTGCACAGTGATATTTCCTAAGCTTTTGTGGAAGCACTTGGTAATCTCTGCTTTGTCACAACCAGGCTTGTAAGATTCATTTAGGGCTGTGGTGGAGCGCAAGAAAAGTGTACAGTTTCCTTAAAGTAAAGAAAAGAGTTGGCAATATCCATAAAATATGACTTAAGAAAGCAAAAATAAAGCCTCCCAAACAATATGAAATCCCACAGACAAAATCCGTTTTCTCTGGATTAAGGTTTTTGTCTCCTTTTGAATTAACTGAAATTGAGCACCTGCTGTGGGCTAAATTGTACTGAAAGTGTTTCCAGTTTCTTTCCTTCATTTATTCTTCTCAAAACTTCTGAGATTGGTAATATGTTACTATTTTTCAAGCGGAGAAATCTGGCTCAGAGAGTTTGCTGTCCTGGGTTAAAGTCTCTTAGATTGTACATGGCACAACAGCCATTGTAAACTGGGATTTTTGACTCCAGCCTTTCCAATAGAATGCCCCTGGGAAGGATGCACACTAAGCCTTATCATATCATGATTGACACTTAAATGTGAGTTTGTTTATCCTGCCTTCCTGAAAACTGTGTTTCTTGGTAGAGAGAGGGGGACGCTGAGGTGTCTAAGGTAGATGGTACCCTTGAAGTAGGAATAGGGACCAGAAAGAAGAGACTGAACTTCGCCAGGACTAGCCTGGAAACGTTAATGGCGGCAAAGAACAGTTAGGGTCATGTGACCACCAGGAGGACGTCTCCATTACCTTTTTGTTAATCATTTTTAAAAATGATCATTTTTCCAATCCCTGTGAGAAGGAAGGGGCAAGAGTTTTAAAATGTCATAGGTCCTCATATACCGTAATCAGAATTGAAAGAAAAAGCAGTGGGGGTATTCACAATTTTTCACCACACCTCAAGAAAGGTTTTTGAGAAATCAGGACTAAAATTAAATTGTTTCCACAGAGTGTGCCATTGTTATTCCGTTAACTGAACTGTTACTGTAAATGTTCATGAGTCAGTCCCAGCACGACAGAAATCCGCAGGGCCCCATGTTGCCAAGGGGAACCCACTCCCCAGTGACACCAGGCAGCTGCGACTCACGGCCTAAGTGTCCTGAGGCCTCTTTATGTGTGGATCTTCTTACCATATGATGTTGTTTCACTTTTAAAAGAGACTACAGCAGGAACAGAACTGGAATAGACAAGATGCCCTTTGAATCTATGTCCACAGCTGTCCTGGATGAGAGAGCTGTGGGAAATGGGGATTTATTTAGCCTTGGGGTGGGTCACCTGATACCCATCTGAGATTTAGAACCTGATCACTTGTAGACCCAGCAGACTGCTGCCATCTTGGAACATATGTTTCTGAACAAAGAAGGAAGGGGTTTTTCTGTGCTGTGGAAAACTGTGAAAAGGAATGGAGGGAATGGAGTGGCATCCATGCTTCCCTGCTTTCCACCCAGAGGCCTAGAATGGTTTTGCGCCCTCTGGGAAAACCTAGGAATCATTTTCACAAATGACTTTGTGAGATTTCAGGTCCAAAAATATAGCATAGAGCTGGAAAGGAAACTGTTCTCTCCGCCAGTCTGCCACAGACTGCTGTGCAGCTTTGCCACCAGTAAGAACTGTTCTGCCTAGCAAGAGCTTACTCTCATGAAAGAGTTGATGGGTAGCACACAGTCAAGGTACGCCGAACAGGCATCCAGAGTAGCAGGACACAAGTGAAATTTTTTCTAAGCACCCGGTAGACAACACCGAATCAGCAGATTTCCTGTTGTAAATGAGATGGGATGGAAGGAGATGATTGCTCAGCCTAGAAACTGTACTTACCTAGGCATTGATTTTAAGGTATCAAACCAGCATGAACTGGACACTCAAATGATATTACTTTTGAAATGTTACTGGTAAAGAGCCAGCTGGATAGAAAGAGAATACTTAATACTTTTGATATTTAATGCTTAATACTTAATGCTTTTGATAAAACTACTGTGTAGGCCTTTCACTCTTGAAGAGTATTAAGTTCCTACTATGTTTTGACCGTGTGCTAAGGGACATGGTGACTGACAGTAACATTCCAAGTGACTCTTGCTGAACAAGGTGTTTAGTAGTGGTGTTTCTGTTTGCTTGATTTTAGACAATACTTCTCAAACCATTAGTATGTTTGAGGTAAATACTGTTATCGTGTGAAGTATGTACAATTATCACCCCCATTTTATAGATGAGAAGTAATTGAGAATTACAATGGTAATTCATTTGTCAAAGGCAATGCAGCTAGTAGGAAGCAAAGCTGGATTTCACACCCAAATCAATATATGGCACTGTTTTCGGCATACTTGAACTGCCTTCTGCTACACTGAAAATGGAGTACATAGTGCATGTTTCTCGGCAATACAAAAATCTATTCTCTGTGTGATTCTTAAAATCTACATTTGACTTTCATTTCTGAAGGAATGAGTCATTTCTCACAAAGGGATTTAAAAGACAGTCCTCTCAGTGCAAACGTAGTTACCTTTTTCTGGGTTTCTGTACTCAGGGAAGAGACTGGAAACAAGAAGTGATCATTCCAGCATAAGACTTGGCCAATGGTTCCTAAATTCTCGCTACAGATTCTGACTGCAATAACTATTGGGAGAGAACGTAAAACCTATATATAATTTTGAAGCTTTATAGGAGCATCTAATGCACAACCGAGTTTGGTCCCACCATATAGGACAAGAATAATGTGGGACTCACAAAAGAACATTCAATCTCATAGACTTAAATCTTTAATCCCACCATTTAAGTTTAACCATCTGTTCATTATTGAGAAAGAAATGGAGACTGGTATTAAAAAGCCTACTGTGGTTGCTTGTAGCTGTATATCCCAGAAAAGGCCATGTTCTTTCAGTCTATTCCTGTGGGTGCAGACCTATCATATGTGGGACCTTTTGATTAAGTTATTTCAGCTGAGATGTGACTGCCACATTCAAGGTGGATTTTAATCCCCTAACTGGAGTCCTTTATGAGAAGCCCCGGAGAAGTTTGAGAGGACTCACAGATGCTCAGAGAGGAAGTCACTGAAACCAGAAATTGAAAGCAACAAAACCGAGGTGCAGCAGACCAGCAGATACTGGCCATGTGCCTTCCCATGTGACCGGGTGCCCAGATGCCAGCAGCCTGTCTTCAGAGAAGTCATAACTTAATTGATGCCTTAATTTGGAAATTTTCACAACTTTAGAACCATACATACATAAACTAATAGATCCCCACTATATAAGCCAACCCAGGTTCTTGTCTCTCCAGCAGCAACAGTACCCTACCTGACTCCAGCCTGCCGCCCAAAGACGCAACCCTCAGGCAGTCCACTAGCCTCGTACTGGTGTTGGATGCAAGAGCCTGTGCTTAAGTAAAAAATCCAGCCTCACTGGACACTTTCAAGCAGAGGTTGAACAACTTTTGCTTGAGAGAAAACTCATGCATCAGAAAGGGTGACTAATAAACCCAACAAAGAATATAGTGCCAGAATATGATCAGAGAAAAGAGTTTAAAGAATACCTTAGAATCTACAATAAGCTTACAGAAACCTGCGTTTGGAACTGTGTTAAAGACTTCACAAGAGAAGTAAAACCTGAAGAAACCCACCTGTTTAGAACATTTCTTTCAGAAATCTTTTTTTTTTTTTGCTTTTTTTTTTTTAACTAGGGCAGGCATTGGGAAGCAAACCCAGGTCTCCAGCATGGTACGTGAGAACTCTGCCTGCTGAACCACTGTGGCCCACCCCAGAAATATTTTTAAATGGCACAAAGAACATCCATGAGATTTCAGGAATATCTGAAGCCAAAGCAGGACTCCTTGGCCAACCATGATAGAGAAGTCCTGATGGATGGACTTTTAATGAAAGATTGCACTGGAAATGAGGGTTCATTTAATGTAATCCCCTGAAATCAGTAGCCACCATGTGACACCACCTGTCATGAATGGCATTTGAGAGCCACTGGAAAAGCTAAATTACTCTTTACCAAGAATAGTCAAAATAGAAGGTCTTAACTGTTCAATGAAAATAAAATGCAACATATGTTGCAGCTTTAAGATTCTGCAGCTTGGTCACTTAGAAAATAAACCATTGTTTCTTCAATTGTGACTGTTAATATTAAGGCAACATATGTGTTCAATCATGCATGAGATAGAAAAAATGTAATTACTGCAAGTTAAGTAAGTGGAACTATCACTGGGCAGTTGTTTATACTATGTGACACCACAGTATCTGACTGGACTGTGGATACATTGAAATGTTTTTCGATCAGGATCCTCCTCCCAGCTTTCCTGTTCATTCATGTCTGACTCAAACTGCTGGTAAATACACAAAATTGTTACTTGAGAATCATTTGAATACATTATCCTTTTCTAGCCTCCCTTCTTGTGTGAGGATGAGCATTACATATTCTTATCCTAGCTACATTTCCATGTATCTTCAGGAAACATCCCATGTGCGGCTAGCTGGGAAATGTTTCATAATTAACCATTGAGCTCTAGTGTAGTCCAGGATTATATTGTTCTTGTTGTTGTTTTGTGTTTTGTTCAAAGGCTAAGTGTAGAACCTAAATGACTCTAGGTCAGAACAACAATACAATTTATTCTTGGCCATGACAATTTTGGAGTGTTCATACTTTTGTGATCAGTGTAATAAAAAATGAACCAAAAAGAAAGTCAACCTGTTTCTGATACCTTGCATTCCGGCAGCTTTAGCAAACTGAAGCAAACTAAAACACCTACAATATGTGACGTTTAAGTTTATTTATTGTACAGAAAAGTATTTACTAAACAGTTTAGAGCCTTCCTGTCATAATGTTTTGATCATTCTCCAAAAAGTCCCAATTTAAAGATTATACTCATTCACAATTACTGTTTTATAGATTCTTGGGCCTCTAAAGGTCTTTCAGTTATTCTGTGGTATTTATGTAAGAGAATAGAGTCTAATTAGAAATGCATTAAATTTATGTATTTACTTTTTGGAGAATTAACATTTTAATGACATTAAGTCAAACCATTTAAGAAGACAATTGGCTTTTCCAATTGTTTGTATTTTGTTTTGAGTTACCTAATTCTTTTTAGCATTTCTTCATGTATATTCTGTACCTTTTTTATCAAATATATATTAAATCATTTTATAGTATTTGTCTTTTGAATGAAATAGGTTCCCCATTTCTTTTTCTAGATTCTTTTGTCTGAATAGAGAGAGGCTGGTGATTTCTCTCATTTATTTTTCATCAGTCCAATGTATCAAATTCCCTGATTAATTTTATCTTTTTTTTATGAGAGTCCCTTTGGTTTTCTAAGAAAAGAGGCATATCATCAACATCAAGAACTTTGTCTCTTTTTCTGTTTATACCAGTTATTTTATTTATATTTCCTAGAGCCACCAATAAAAATGATTTTGTATTGCTTGTTTGATACTGACTTTAAGGTATAACTATGGGCTTTTCTCTATTATATAAGTAATTTCCTTCTGTTCCTATTTTGCCTAGTGTTTCACTTGGCATTGGTTGCTTGAACTTCATCTGTCTTTTTATCATCTATTGAGAATGATCTGGATTTTTTCCTTTAATTTTTAATGCAATCAATATGCAGACAGACTTCCTGGTATTGAACTGCCCTTTCATTCCTCTAATAAAGGCTTTGTGTGATTGAAGTGTATTATGATTTTAACTCATTCTTCTGTTGTATTTTCCTATACGCTGTTGAAATATTTGCCCTATGGTCATCGGTGAAATTGCCCAGTACTTTTTATTATTTTTATTATTGCTGTTCTTAGGTTTTGATATTCAAGTTATTCAAATCATTTGAGTTATTCTGGTTTCATAAAATTAACTGGAGAACTTTCCATCTTTTTTAAGAGCTACAATAGTTTAAATGATATTAAAATTATCTATTCCTTAATGGATTGATTAAAAATTCAGCTGTGAATTTATCTGCCTGCTGCCATTTTCAATAGTAGGTCATTAATCATCTTCTCAATCTCTTCTGTAATAATTGGTCCATTCCAGTTTTTCACCTTTGTGTCAGTAGTGATAATGTACATTTTCCTAGGGATATATTCATTTTTTTCTAGGTTTCATTTTTTTCATATATTGCCACAGAATCACCTTTAGTATTTATGCATAATTCTTTTATTTCCTACTTTCACATTGTTAATCTTGTGTAATTTTGTTTTTGTTCTCTTTTTCTTAGCTGCCTTAACATGGTGTTTATTTTCTAGGGTTTTAAAAGTAACTCATCTTTGCATTTATTTTTATCCATTTCAATACTTTCACTTTTCTCATTATTAATTCCCTCTTCAAGCTTCTTCGATTTTGTTTGTTACTGATGTTGTTGCTCTTGGTTGGATTCATTAAGATAAGTACTTCCTTCCTTTTTCTTTTCACTTTTTGGGTTCCATAATTAAAGGAAACACATTTTCCTCTGAGTTTAGTTTTTGCTGCATCCCACTGGTCTTGTGTAAAGTTTTCATTTTTCCAATGTTTCTAGATACTTCCAATGTTTCTCCTTTAATTTCTTTTTTCATACAAGACTGACCTCATTGAATGTTTCTTAATTTCCAACTAATTTTATTGGATTGTGATGAGAGGCTGTAACCTGTTAAGATCGCTACTTCTTTGAATTTAAGGTTTCTTTTCAGATAAGCACATGACCAATTTTTGTAACAGTTCTGTGGAAGTATGAAAATATATATATACATTTGCTCTTCAATGAATAAAATGCTCTATATTAATATTTAATATATTAAGTCAAGTTTATTAATTGTATTATTCATTTCCTCTAAATCCTCTCCATAGTCTTTTTGGTCTATTCAGTTATTTCAGTTCTGGGAGAGGATATACTGAAAAACACAATATAATTGTATTTTTATCACGTTCTTTCATTTCATTTTTTTTAATTGAAGTAAGATGTCTCCTTGAAGTTCTAAAAGTTTGGTTTGTGTATTTAGTTTCCTATTTTGTTTTCTACAAAGAGGTTTATGATGGCAATATCTTCTTTACACATTCTGCATCTAATCATTTCATAATGTCTCCTCTTATCCCATTTAGTGACTTTAACAATAAATTCCTCATTGTTGGCTATCAGTACTGCCTCCTTTTGTGCATTTCCATTGATATGTTGCTGTTGTTGTTCTTCCTTTATTTTCAACCCCTTTTATTAATTTCTTTTAAGTAAACATTTTTGCAAGGAACATAAACATGGAGCCATTTTTAACCAAATCTAACAGTATTTTTAAGAAGAGAATTTCATTCCAAACACATTTTGTGTAATGTCTGATTTACTTGGCTTTCTTCTTTCCATCTTATTTTGTACTTATTTAGGTTGTTTTCCACATTTATGTTACTTATTCTTGATGGTTTGACAAAATTATATTCATTCTGCTTTCTTCTCAATTATTTACAATTTCTGCCATGGTTTTTCTTTTCCATAAATGGTTATCTCTCTTTCCCTTGTTCTTATAATCAGATAGCATTACTGGAAAAACCTTGAAAACTAGATGTTAATTATTTTCCTTACCAAGATCCTATGCTTCCCTCCCCCAATTGAATATAATGTCTTTCAGAATACTTTCACTTCCTTCCTCTTTTCCCCTTTCTTTCTCTCCTGCTCTGTAGTTTTACTTCTTTTTCTATATTTTCCATCTTGAGGTATCTATTCTTGAGATTTCTTTCTATTTCTTGTTTCGTTAAAGCCTTTTCTTATGGACTTTCCTCTGAGAAATACGTAAGTAATAAACTCTTCTTATATGCCTTAAAATATCTTTCATGCTAAGAGGTGGATGGTATCGTGTCCAGGTATCGGATTCTTTGTTTGTGGTCCTTTCTTTAGGTATTAATTAATTCATTATTGCAGATGTAAAGCCTAATGCAAGTGTCATACTTCTTTTTTAATAGGTAGTTTGTTCTTAGTGCTTAGAAACTTGGGGATTTCCCCCTATATGCTTCATATTCAGAAAGTTTACCAGACTTAGATTTTAAATTAGGGAAATTTTATTCTGATTAGTTTTAATCATTGTCCTAATCCACCTGCTCTTTTTCTCTCTCTGTAGGTCCATGAACATTAGCTCCTTTGGATCTGTCTTCCATTTCCTTTTGAGACTCATATTATTTTGTCTTGTGCTTTGAGATATTTCTTAATAGATAATCATTTAGACCACTAATTCAGACCTCAGTAGAGATTAACTTCTTCAATTTTTCAAATTTTTATGTGGGAAGCCATGTTTTCAATTCTAGAAAACATATTTTATGCTGCTCTTGTGCTTTAATTCAAGTTGCCCCTAGCTCCTCTAGGAGTACTTCATCCAGCAGTATTTTTGTTCTGATGACTGCTCTTCTCATAGCTATTGGATTGGTTATTTTTCTTTATCACCTTATTGGAACATAGATCCTAAATAACAGGAATCTCACAGATAGTGAAAGATGAAGCCATCTCTGTCTACAGGTGCCTATAGTTTAAAGCAAAGAGGCTGCCATCCTCTGCTGTGGATGCTGAAGGAAGTCCCCCTGCTCTCAGGTCTCCTGGTTCTCTTCCAGCCTGTGAAGCAGGGAGATCCAGGCTCCCTACAAGTGTTTCTTGGCCTGGTGAGGGTTGGGAGATCTGAGCAGCATTGTCTTTTCCCTTGGGAGGAATAGATCACTGACTACCCAGCTCTTCCCAGGATCCACTGCTTCAGTACTCACTAGCTCCCTGGTGATGTTCTTTGCCCATCCCATGGGAGGAGATAGATCCAGACTAATTTTCCTCTGCTAGAATACCAACAGAACCTGAAATGTCACTTCCACCAACTGTCCATGGACGCCAGCACACCCATTAAGCTGCTTAAGGCAGATAGAGCTGGGGAGGAAGGGAAAAGGGGCTGAATTCATGCCAATGTATCATCAGAATCTCTCTTATGCTTAACTGTGTTTTCTATAACTCAAATTAACTTTTATTTAAATCTCGCCACTCCATTAAGCAGCAAAGATTTAATCTCAGTCCATTCAAAATCTTCCCTCATTTTTGCTGGAGTTGGGTTGTGGTTCTAGAGGTCTTAATCAGTGCCGAGATTCTGGGGCAAGAGAGATCAGCATATGATCTAAGTTATCTATCCACTTTGGCACTTACATAGCACCAGACTGCCTTTGTTAGTTATTATTACATGTTCTAACACCTATTTCCCTGTTGTGTAAAAAGATGCATAATGGACAATGAGGCTAGGGTTCCTGAATGAGCCCAAGTAGTTCTGCTTTGTAGATCAGTTAGGGCTTGTCTGGAAGATTAATGTCTGCCAAGATGATATATGAATGAGGGACTCAGGATTTTCCTGCTGACATAATAATTCATCTTAAGGGAGAGAAAGTCAATGTGTTAGTTAGATTCAGTTGTCAACTTGGCCAGGTGAGGATACCTAATCTTGTTGCTGCGGACATAAGCCAACGGTACGTGAACCTCATCTGTTGCCAGTTACATCTGCAGTCGGCTAGGAGGCGTGTCTGCTGCAATGAGTGACGTTTGACTTAATTGGCTGGTGCTTAAATGAGAGATTGCAACGTAGCACAGCCTAGCAGCTCGGCATTCCTCATCTCAGCACTTGCAGCTCAGCCCAGGCCCTTGGAGATGGAGGAAGAAATCACCCCGGGGAAAGTTGTTGGAACCCAGGGGCCTGGAGAGAAGACCAGCAGAGACCATCCTGTGCCTTCCACGTAAGAAAGAACCTCAGTGGAAAGTTAGCTGCCTTTCCTCTGAAGAACCAACAAAATAAATCCCCTTTTATTAAAAGCCAATCCATCTCTGGTGTGTTGCATTCTGGCAGCTAGCAAACTAGAACAGTCAAGCACACAAGCTTGGTTCAATAACCATGCCTATGTGTCAGAAGTGAGGGAATATTTGAAGGCAGCTTAATATCTTTCACTCATATTGTCCTCCAGTCCAGCTCCCATGTCCCAGTCTTAGGAAGATAAGGGCACAAGAAAAACGGAAAAGTCTGTTTTGCTGGAAACTCAGTAGGATACTGAAAGCATAAAACAGTGATATTTAGAAACTCCGTGACAAAATTTGGTTAGAAAATTTTGTTTTATTTTGTTTGTTTTTGTTGATTGCTTTCCTACTTTCAGCTGGACCCATTACTTAACACTGACATCAGCAGTACTGACGAATTAGGGGAGAAGCAGCATTAGAGGGAGCAACAGACTCTGATTTCCTGGAATCTCAAGTAGAGAAGGAGGAAAATGGCAAATGCTCCCTAGTAACCAAGAGTCCTGAGTTTTTGAGCAACTTTCCATAACCCCCATTCCTCTACTGAAAATAACTAAAGAACATGCCAACTAGAACACAAGTCCCTCAGGAGAATATGGGGGCAGAACCAAGGAAAATGATCTGTGCTAATAACTATTCTCTATTTTTACCCCCAACTTGCTGAGGCCTGAGGGGACAAATCTTTATCATCAAAATTTGACCAAGAAGGAATCTGGGTCATATGGTACTTGCCAAAGTCACATAAGAAACTAGTGACACATCCAAGAAATAAAACCTAGTTCAGCTAATCTGTCACCCAGAATATCATCTACCTTCCCGGTGCCTGCCCATGCAAAAAGAAAAAGAAAAAGAAAAAGAATATCATCTACTATTCCCTATGAGAAGGGATGACTTAAAACAGATGGAAAAAAGAAAATCTCAATGAGAGGCATCTCCATTCTTGTGCTGACTCCCATACAAGGATGATATGATCTGAAAAAGGAACATGGTTTTCCTATTCGGTAATATGCCCACATCTTCACTCTGTCAGGAATGTAGCTTAGGGTTTTCTTTTGCTATTTCCAGTGACAGATACGAATTCTTCTTATATTGGTAATTTTCAAGTCTGGTTATTTTAAGATTGAGATTATAACGTTTCTAATTGATATTACAGTAGTTAAATGTGAATAGCACAATTTCAGTGTATCAATTTTATCTACAGAAAGAATAATAAATAATTCAACCTAAATCACCAAGAGAGGGTACAAGCCTAGTAGATTATTATAACAAGAAGCTAATAATAATAACTCTTTTTTATTGAGTGGTAGGTTGAATTATGAACCCTAAAAAACACACGTGCTTGGTTTTAGTCTGCATTCCTGGGGTGGGTAGTAAACCTATTGTAAATAGGACTTTTTGAAAATGTTATTATCAGTTAAGGTGTGCCCAAACTGAATGATAGAGGACCTTAATCCAGTATGGCCAAAGTTTTTATAAGCAAAGGAAACTGAACAAACACACAAAGCCACAAGGAAGCCAAAAATCAACAGAACGCAGAAGAGAAAAGAAAGGACATTACCATGTGGGAAAAGCCGAGGAATCCAAGGATTTCCAGCCAGCCAAAAGCTGTAGACCCCCAGAGGAAGTACACCTCCTGGCCTCTGAAAGAGTAGGTCAGTAAATTCCTGTGGTTAAGCCAACCCTTGCATGGTATTTGTCATGGCAGCTGAGAAACTAAGATATTGACTTTTCAGTAAGTGTAATGGACTGTACTAAGTACTTAATTTATTTCATTTAATCCTCATGACAACACCATGAGGTTAGCCTATTACTCACTTCTTAAAGATGAAGAAACTGAAAATTTAAAGGTTTTTAATATCTTCTCCAACTTGCAAACTTAGAAATTGGTAAAGAAGGATTTGAATCTAAATTTGTCTAAATCCAACTCTTTCTGATTCCTGAGCTTACACCTTTAGTGCTTCATTCTACTACTCCATTAAGGAAAGAAATTCTATATAGTCCACCCCATTTGAAGGCACTAATATTCCAGAAATTGAATGTTTCATCACCACACCAATTTTTGAGAAAAACCCACTACATTTGCCAAGCAAACAACTCAACATTAAACTTGCTAACCTTCTGGCTGGCTCTCAGATTCCAAGAAGGGTAATTCCTTAGAAGTACAAGGAATGAAAATCTGATTCACTATATATAATCTTATTAAATGTGATTCTGCACTGCCTCTAAGCCTGCCCTTTTGCCTAAAGTCACTGCCAAGACTAATAGATCCCATAATACTCTTGGGACATAGGAGGAAAAAAAATCAGTAAAAAGATTTGAAAAATTTATTGAGTTCAAAATTTTGGAACTCAGAAAATTATTCAAACCACTACCTATAAATAAAAGATCAAGCTTATCAGACAAGCATCTCAAAAAGTTTTCAATTTTAGAATATTAAAAAGATTATCCAGTTACCTTTAAAATAATATATGCCTGCATTTCAATGAGTCAAATAATTTCTAGAGTAAAACCTCAAAGTTTGATAACAGTATTATTTTCTAATCTATGCTCAGTTTATCTTCTGAAGGCTATTCTATTTTCCCTAAAAAAATATGTAATAATCCACATGATGGGTTTTGCATTTTTGGTTAATAAAAATGGGCTCCCTAGTATTATTCTCTAATACTCCTTTAATCCTTTGTGCCAAAATGAAATAGATTATTATTCACATGCTTATAACCATGTCAATATTCAAGAATAACTTCAAAAACATGTAAGAAAGTGAAATTGCTGTCAAAAGTATACCACAAAAGTTAAATTTTAGTTCATAAAACATTCCTTATTTTGTATTTATGCACAATTTATAACAAGAACATTGTCTTGCACATAAATACCCAATAAATATTTGTTGAATGAATAAATGAATAAATTTGTGAATGAAAAAAATGAGTGAATGAATGGAATCTTGATTGCAACAGACTGAAATCAGTAAATCAGCAACATCTATGTGCCTGGTGGAAAAGTATTTTTTTTTTGCCTGCCCTATATCCATTCACCCTGCAGACGTGGTAGAACAGCTATTTTGTGCATTACTTATCTTCCATTGTGCACAAGCATTGTGTCTTCCTAAAAGCAAGGGATGGGCATGAGAACTAAGGTATACCAATCAAAAATCTTGCAGAAATTTGACTCCTGAGAACCTAAGACGTTTGGAGTTCATTCCTTCCAGAAGAGGTGACCTGACATGATGATAAAGTAGTCCTTGTTGCTTGGACCTTGGAATTACCTTGGCTCTTACCTAATTTTAAGCCGAGTTCTTCAGCTTCCTGTGAATTTTAACTCATGCATATCAATATGATTAAATGCTTTTTCTGCATAATTTAGCCAGAATTGATTTTTATTGATCAATACTGAAGAACAAAAGACATCAGCTTCTACTTAGGATACATAAAGTAGAAAAGATGATCACACTAAATTAAAAATAAGAAAAAATTCTGGTCAATCTACAAAAAAATAACCTTCCTTGAGCATTTATAGTACTGCAATCACAAGACAACTGAGTAGCCTCCATTCCAAAGAGGTACAAGCCCCTACAAGTAGTGACAGAATACATTAGCCTTTTGACAAAATATAGGGAAACTAATGCCATCATACAAATGACTAAGAAGAAATCAGCTAAAATTAAATTTTAAAAAGATTAAAGGTAAGTGTGAACTAATGTGCCAATTTGAGATAACTAGGCATCCAGAAACAAGGGAAGGTTGCCCTTACTCTCAAACTTTTATCTCACAGGCCTCTACAGAAGGTTCACCAAAAAATAAAAATATAAATATAAAAGACTGGGACAGAGACCTGAAAGTCATCTCAGCTGCACAGGCGTGAAGGAGGTGACTGGTGGCTGTTATGGGATGGGAAGAAGGCCTTACTTGTTTTCCTGCTTCCCTTGCCTGTGAAGAAAAAGCCTAAGCTACTGGAGAAGGGAAAGAAAAAGTCCTGTTGCTTACAGGGTACAGGCAAAGACCCATTGTATTTGAGAAAGGAATAGAAACAAAACCCATCTGTAGCTGGGTGAGGCAAGAAACATCATGGACCCAGGATCTTACATCTTTACCAAAGATCTTCTACCACTGGGAGAGAGACATAAAACTCCTGTACAAAACAAACCCCAAATATAAAAAGGAACTTCGTTGCCACAGGGAGGATGCACAGGAACATGGAGAAAGCCCTCCCCCCAAGACCAGCTCTTCAAGGCTTGCTTAAGATTGAGGTTGAAAAAAAATGATGAGGTATCTAAAAATGACGAGGTATCTCCTATGAAACAGAATTCTATAATTGGAGAGAGGCAAGAACTTGGAGAGAAATTCGCTCTGTAGTATTGGTATGCAGTAGTGATGAAAGTAGAGGGAAGAGCAGAGACAATGAGGATAAACCCTCCAGCAGCGTATCTCCCATCCCAAACACAAGGTAGCAGTATTAGAAGGCTAAAAGAATTTGAAGTTTGTGGTACACAGAAGGCAATAAAAACAAAAGCAATACCTAAACCCAACTCAACACCTGACTAGATTGACCTAACCCCAGATCTAATGGTCTGACAGAAGAAAAGGAATGCCCATTTCCAGGCCTAAATACTATCTGCCTTAGTCTTTACTGTTCCTCATGATGCCCAGCATTCAATAAAAAATGACAAGACAGTAATAGGGAAGAAAAAACAAACTGATGTAAGTAGATTTAAAAAATCAACACAACCAGACTCAAAGATGACCCAGATGTTGAAACTATCAGAATGAATCTGTAACACAATTGTGTATTTAAAATAAGCATGTTAAAGAAGCAAATGTAAAAGGTAGAAAAGAGGAAAAGAGCAAATGAGGAATTTCAACAGAGAAATAGATCAAAGGCCTTTTAATTATTTGAGAAAATTATATTGCCAAAGAAATTATGAGTCCTGACTAAAACATCATTTAAGTATTCAAGACTTAAAATAACCTTCAGAACCCCAAATTTCCACCAGAAAGAAATGGGCTGTAAATGTTAGGCAGGGCCTATCAAGAAGGATTTGTTGATGGATTAGATATGAGGTATGAGTGAAAGAAAGCAGAATGTCAAGGAGACCGTATCCATTCTGACTGATTACAATTATGGAATTGCCAAAGAGACTGTAGAAGCCTATTGGACAAGTAGATTTGGTGGGGGAAATAAAGACATTTTAGATATGTTAAACTTAAGATGTTTATTAGGCAGTCAAATGGAGCTCTCAAGTATAAAATTGAATGTATATGTTTAGAATTTGGATGAGATACCTGAGCTGGAGTAATAAATCTGGGAACTAAAATCATGGATGATCAAACCTGACCAAGATGGCAGAGTGTGCTATTCCAGATCTCCATTCCCCTACCCCCCAAAATTAAGAAATGACTCCCAGTATGGGTCCTTGTTCTTGGTTCTTAAGTGAGCAGAGTAACCTTTATACATGTACTAACTAAGGTGCACGTACATCTATGCCACTCTGTCTAAGGGCAGCCTGAAGTACTAAACCAGAAAATGCATTGCAGGATCATTGTGCCACAGCTTTCTCTGTACTTTGAGGTAACTCACAGAGTGTTCCTACAGAATGTTATAGGAGAAAAAATTGCAACTATCTAGGGCAAAGTAGTGCAATCTGTGAGACATACAATGAAGCACTTGGGATCATGAGGAAACATTGTTTCCTGGGGAATGAGAACATTCATATCCGTGTTCCTAGGGCCATGCACAAGTGCCTGGGACAAGCTATATGTACAAAATAGAAGAGAAAGGACCCTATGCTTTGGTCTCAAGCTATTCTATAAATGAATTGTTAGGGCCAATAAGCTCTAAAGGAGAACACTCATAAAATCTTCAAAGACTAGAAAACATATTTCCCCTTCTTTTTTTATTAGCTCTTGGCATTCAAGGAAGTCTCTGTCATAATACTAATTGCAAATAAGTTTAAGGAATGTATGCCACAGAGTCTCAATTCCAGTGATAGCACAATATCAGTATGTACAGTTTGCAACAGGAGATTTCAAAACATACAAAGAAATGGGGAGTGATTGCCCAGACAAAAGAGAAGAATAAAGCATTATAAACTATCAGTGAGGAGAACCAGACCTGGGATATACCATACAAAGACTTTGGTAAAAGGGGCCTAAATATGATCAAAGAGCTAAAGGAAAACATGGAAAAAGAACTAAAGGACATCAAGAACAATAAATAAATACAAGGAGAATATCAATAAAGACTTAGAACTCATGAAAAGGAACCAAACAGAGCTGAAGACTGTAGTAACAGAAGTGTAAAATTCCCTAGAAGGGTTCAACATAGATTGGAGCTAGCAGAAGAAAGAATCAGTGAACTTGAAGATAAGATAGTTGAAATCATGCGATCTGAGGAATGAAAGTAAAAAATTATGAAGAAAAGGGAACAGAACCTGAAGAGCTTGCAGGATACCATCAGTACACCAATAAATGTTTTGTGAAAGTCCCAGAAGGAGAAGAAAGAGAGAATGGGCTAGAGAGAATATTCAAATAAGGCTGAAAACTCCACAAATTTAATGAAAGACAAAAATATACACATCCAAGAAGTTCAACAAACTCCGAATAGGATTAATACAAATAAACCTACACTTTGACATATTATAATTATGCCAAACATAAAGAGAGAATCCTGAAAGCCACAAGTCATAAGCAATGTGTCAGATACCAGAGAGCCTCAATATATGCAAATTTCTCATAAAAAATTATGGAAGCAAGAGGCATTAGGATATATATTTAAGGTGCTTAAAGGAAAATACTTACAACCAAGAATTCTATATCCAGCAAAACTGTCTTTCAAAAATAAGTGGGAGGGCCACATTGGCTCAGCAGGCAAGGATGCTTGTCCGCCATGCCAGAGGACCCGGGTTTGATTCCCGGTGCCTGCCCATGTAAAAAAAAAAAAAAAAAAAAGTGAGAGAAGGGTAGTCCTAGATAAACAAAATCAATGGGAACACATCACCGCTAGACCAGCACTATAAGAAATGCTACTGGGGGCGGGCCGCGGTGGCTCAGCGGGCAAGAGTGCTTGCCTGCTATGCCGGAGGACCCCGGTTCGATTCCCGGCCCCAGCCCATGTAAAAACAACAAACAAACAAACAAAATATAATAAAAACAAGATGTTTCCCTTTCTTCCTCCCTTCTTTCCTTCCCTTCCTCCCTCTCTCTTTAAAAAAAAAAAAAAAAAAAAAAAAAAAAAAAAAAAAAAAAAAGAAATGCTACTGGGAATTCTTCAGGTTAAAAGGAAAAGACGCTAGACAATAGATACAAGCCTCATGAAGAAACAAAGATAATGACATGGGTAAAGGTAATGACATGAGCAATATAGATGCTACAACTATTGTATTTTTAAATAATTCTACTCTTCCATTCCTACAGGATGAGAAATGCAAATGTATAGAAAGTAATAATGAATCAATGGTTTGGGACTCATATAAATATTTAATTTATAACAAGAACTACATAAGATGGGAGAATAGAGGGCTGTAGGAAAATAGTTTGTGTATGGAATCAAAGTTAAGTTGATATCAGGCCAAATAAGATTGTGATAGATTTAGGATGTTAAGCATAACTGGTGTAGAGTTTCTAATTAGGGTGGTGGGAAAGTTCTGGGAATGGATGGTGGTGAAGGTAGCACAACTTTGTGAACGTAATTAATCCCACTGAATGATACGCTTGAGAGTAGTTGAGATGGGAAAGTTTATGCTGTTTTAATAGTTTTTTGTCAATAGTTTTTTGACAATTTTTAAAAAATAGAACTTAAAGAGACAATGACAATTAAATTTAATACATGATCCTGGACTAGATACAATATTTGGGGAGAAAAGACTCAAAAGGCCATAATTGGAATGCATGAAAACGTTGGAATATAGTCTGTAAACTTTCTATCAATGTTAAATTTCTTGAACTTGATAACTATACTCAAGGTGGTTACATAAGTGAATACCCTTGTTCTTAGAAGATGTACAGGGAAGTATGTGTTCAAGAAACATAATGTATACAACCTACTCTCAGATATTTAGATAATACATAAATAGATATATATGTAGACATATATTTAGACAGCTAGATTAGATAGATAATACATAGACAGAGTAGATGATTGACAGGTAGATATAGTGAGATAGATAGATTGATAGATGGATAGAGGGATAGACAGAATAATAGGGCAAATGTGGCAAAATGCTAAAATTGGTGGATATACAACTACCCTGTAAATTTGAAAAATTGGTAGATCTGCAACTGCCCTGTAAGTCTAAAAAATAATATATATAATATATGTATAAAATATATTATTTTTTAAAATTTAAGAAAAAAAACATATGAGTGGTATTTAAAGTCACAAGTTGACTTTCGTTCCCTAGTCGAGAGGGCTAAGAAAGTTGACTTAGATAGGGAAGAGTAAAGGCCAAGGACTGAGTCCCGGAGCACTGTAACCTTAAGAAGTCAGGAAGAAGAGGAGGACTCAAGAAGGGAGACTGGTCTATTTCCCCCAGACATGACTGAGTGACTCAGTGATTGTACTATCCTGACAAGCTCACAGTAGTCATTGGTCATACTGAAGAACCAGAAATATGAATTTTTAAAAATGAATGAATAAGATTCTTTTACTTGTAGCAGATTTTTAAGCTAAATATTTTCCCAAGGCTATACAATTCAATATAAAAATCATTTTACATTCATATAGTATTTTTAAGGCATACAGTGATTAATTTTGAGACAATTTGCATATAACAAGATAGCATGTCAGCAAATAAATCTGTGACTGTAACAAATGAGCTAAGAACAATATAAGAAATTTTGTAGTTCTATTTTTACAAGAACTAGCTCAAATGGTGCTAAAGGAAAGCAAATTTCTTTTAAAGAGAAATGATTGATTCTGCATTGTGATGAGAACTTTAATGTTAATGTTTTTTTTAAGTTTTATAGAGCTTATATACTAATTTTGGCTGTAGTTTTTCATAGAGTCACTTATAAAGTATGACATATCTCTGCATTTCATCTCATAGCAGAGAACTTTGTAAATCACAGTAAAAAAAAGACCTAACTTTTCTTAATGTCTACCTGGTTCCTTCTTTGAGAAACAATTTCTGGTTGGCTGTAGTGAGCGGGAAATAGAAGAATAAAGCTTTCCACCTTTACCAGATAGCATGCTAAACACCTCGAGACACAAAGTTTCAATAGCCAGATGCTTTTGTCACTTTCCCTTTTTTCTTTAAGCAATTTTTCTCATTCATCTTTTGAATGATTTAAATCTTTCTCCTGTTCTACTACATCTCCCAGTTTTTTCATAATTCTGAGCTACACTTTATTTTATCCTTTTATGCGTATCTCAAATGAATAAATGTTGAACTTTATTGAATTGCTCCTTTGACATCATTTCATCGAAGTCATTAACAGGAGTTAATGTTTTTTTTTTTTAACAGGGAAAGGGATATGAAGAACTTTTTAAAAAATACCTGATGATGATGATAGGTCTTACAGGTCATTCTTTCATGTGCTTATATCCTGGGCATCACCCACCTGGAGCATTTTGTCCCCAAGATTGTGAAAGGACAAGCCCTAAGTCCTCAGAAGATTTTTATGCTGTCTCTGAGGACAGTTACTCTGTCTGTCTTCCAGGACCTCTGTCTCTTCCATTTCAGAATCACTGAAGACATGGGGTGCATCTCTGTAGACTGAGCATTCTACTGAGTCTTCTTGGTATGCCTTGCTGTGACTTGTGTTCAGTGAAATGCTAGGAGTCAGAATCATTATATTGTGCTACTTTCAGAGTGATTTTGAAAGCTTTGTGAAGTGATAGATAAAAATGTCAATATTGACAATATCGATGCCAATAAAATTTAAAAGTTTAGAAAGAGATTGGCTGAGCCTAGCCAGGCACGCTGTTATTTTTTCTAGGCTCTGCTATGAGAGCAGAATAAAATTTTTCACCAAATCAGTTATTATTGTGGCATTTTAATTTAAAGAATTCTCCATCAAGTGGTTGGGATCTTCTTTGGGGAGGATGCTACCAAGGAATCCTCAAAGAACTGAAGAAATTTGGTTTGCAGTTACCTATTTTCCTAACAAAGGGATTGATGTTTAGAAATGTTCATTTTTGTCCATTTCTAATCAGTTTTGATTCAGAATTTTGAAATGTGGTGGATTAAAAATGGAATTTTGAATATTAATACAGTAAAATTATGAAGTGGATCTTAGCTTTTCCTAAACATGCTTCTGCTATAATGATATCTAAATCAGCAAAGGCTGATGGAGGAAGAAAAATTTCAAGGCAACTGGACCTGATTAGAAGTAATGAAGTTTGGGCTATAAATAATGAAGTTTGAGGCTGGGAACTTCATGAAGAAAGGATGGAAAGAAGCTGCAGAGAGCTAGCTCATTTTAAAAACCGAACGTCCCTGCCCGCAGAGACCAGGAAGCAGCCAGCAGAGGGCGCTGTGCTGATTAGATTGGGAGGAATACACCCTTTCCTTCATCTAGCTGGGCAAAAAATCCTTCTCTTGCTCTTCATGGAGTTGCCCTTGTCTTTCCTTTTCACGTGCTCTGTTGTGTCGACTCGTCTTCTTTCTGTCACTGTCTAAAATCAAACATGTCATGGTTTATCACAAGATTTGTATCTTGCCAGCTAAGTATGTCAGTCAAGCCCATGTCTTGCTTGGACAGCAGCACGGGAGGCCATCGTCCAAGTCCGTCGTGCTGGGCTCTGGAATGTGTGCTGGAGCTTCCAGAGAGAAGCCTTGCTCCTTCCCTACTTTCTCACTTCATGTCCCATCTGGGGGAATTGCAGGGTGGCTAGAGCCCAGGAAAGCTTATGAAGCCCCCTCTTGGGTAAATTTCACACTGCTTACTAGTTCCCAAAGTTTAAGTTTTCTGGTGCAACACATGGCTGCAGCATGGTTATATCAACATGGTGATTACAGCAGGGGACAGCTGGGAGAATGGGATCAATGTTTGACTAGATCCAAAGACACACAACTCTATCTGTTAATAATGATAATAACAATAATAGCCCATATAATTATCGTGTTAGACACAGCATTATCTCATTCAATCCTTCCACCAACCTTATGAGATGAGTGCTATTATGGTCTCCATTTTACAGACGGGTAAACCAGTTGAGAAAGGTTACCCAACATGACACAGTGTGTGGCAGAGCAGTGATTTGAACCCACATTTGTATGACCTCCAAACTCTACATCTGCCTGAAGAAAATGGTCATTTATTCCCAAAAGTCACCCTCAAAATTCACGTCTCCTTCTCTAGGCCTGCACTGTAGCCTACACAAAATATCCTAAGTCCCTGAATGCCAAACTCTTCTGAATTTTACTTTCATAATACTCATCATGCATCAGATTAGTTTTTTTATATCTGTGTTCACTGAGCTCCGTATTGGACAAGACCATATCTGCCTTGTTCTCCATAAAGATGGGACTATGTATCTCCTGGACTTAAAATTTAGCCCCTCAACAAAAATTTGTTGAATATTTTTAAAGTCTCATAACTTCAGAATTTTCACATTAAACACACATTAAGAGATAAAAGACATACACTTTTTGGAACAAGTTCTGCCTTTCAAAATGTATGCTTCCTCTTGAGTTCAGAATGCTAAAAGGAAAAATTGGACTCCCAGTGGGTAAGATCTTATAATACAATTTTTATAGAGTTGGAGAGTATGGGCATAAGGAAATAATTCAACCCAATGCTTTCATTTTATAGATTAAGACCCAAACAGATTATGTGAATAGACCAAATTCATAGAGTTAGTCATGGAAGAGCTGAAAACAGAAGCCTGGTTCTATTTTTGGAGATATAAATTCAGGGATTCCATGGTTGTAGAAAAAAAACCTTATTTGAGGGAAACCATAAATGCTACAATAACAAGATAAAAGAAAAGGTTTCTAACTTTCTTGTAGAAGCATTATTCAGAATATTCATTTTGGAGTAAGCCTGGAGACATCCATGCCCTGTTTCCATGTGGTCTATCCATCCAAGCAACACACTATCAATAAAATGGCAGTCTAGATGGCAGACTGGCCTATCGTAGTGTGTCCCCAAGTCTCTAAAGTACCTTAAAGGGTCTCTAAAAGATGGCATTGGCAACAGTTAATGTGTGATTTCTCACAACAGTTCTATAATGGGGATATTAATATCAGCTCAATTTTACAGATGAGGGAATGTAGACTCAAAGAGTTTAAGTAACTTGCTCAAGGTGACACAACAAGGACTTAAACTTAGGGCTGTATTTTCAAACCATTTCACTGTACTTGCCCAACCACACCAAGCCCCAAATTTGGAAATCATCTCAGAGTTCTTCAAACTTATCATGCAATCAGTCACCAAGTTCTATCCTTTTTATTTCTAACAGCTTTCCATTTGTTTCCACTTCCCTATTCCTACCACTTCTGGCCTAATTCGAGTGCTTTTCACTTCATGTCAAGATTACTCTAATTCTAATAGTATTAGAATTAATACTCTAATTAATTACTCTAATTCTAATTCTAATAGTTACCTAAGTATTCCTTGCTTCCAAAAAATTGCTATATTTTGTCCCAGTTCAGATCCATCCTCCATATTATTGTCTGAGTGGTTTTGTCTTAATAATGTAAATCTGAACCTGCTTCCCTCTACTTAAAAAGTCTTCACTGGCTCTCCATAACCTCCAAAATAAAATATAGCTTCTTAGTATGCTATAAAAGATCCCTGAAAATCTCTCCTCTACATATCTCCTTAGTTCTGATTCAATCCCCCTGCCAGCTCTTCTACCCATCTCCATAGTCCTCACACAACACTGAGTCATATCTCCCATCACCCAAGCACCTCTGACCATAAGCTTAAAGAGCATTCTCATCTCTGTGAATAATCATAAAAATTTTACTTTCAAATCAGAAATTCTTTATTAACTATATTTGGGTAGCCTTGGACATTTTTGTCCCTATAAGTTTCTGCACAGGCAATGGTCAAGTATAAGGAAATGCCTTTTGTTCCCCACACTTTTGGAAATATGCCTGCTATGAATGCCTGGGAGTTCCCTTTTGTCTTTATGAAGTGAAGTAGATATTTAGTTTTTTATTTCTTTGTCTTTTAGATTACCCTGTCTTTCGGTAGGAAAAGACACACTTCCAAATTAAGTGGTATATGAAAAGTCTTCCCCTCCACTGACAATTATTTCAGTGTATAGACCATGACTATAAGACTTGATGAGGTACTATTTTTTAACTTTTTTTATTGCATGATATAACATATATACAAAGCAAAGAAAGAAAAAAGGAATAATTTTCAAAGCATTCTCCATCAAGTAGTTACAGGACAGATCCCAGAGTTTGTCATGGATCATCATACAATCACCTCAGATTTTCCCTTCTAGCTGCTCCAGAATATTGGAGGCTAGAGAGATAAAATATATATTTTTTACCATCACAACAGACTTTTTTCCCTTCTATTTGGTGAAAAATAACGTATATACAAAAAGCTATAAATTTCAAAGCATCACACCACAATTAGTTGAAGGACATACTTCAGAGTTTAACGTGGGTTACAATTTCACAATTTTAGGTTTTTACTTCTAGCTGCTCTAAAATACTGGAGACCAAAAGAGATTCAATTTAATGATTCAGCATTCATAATCATTTGTTGAATCCTATCTTCTCTGGATAACTCCATCATCACCTTTGATCTTTCCATCCCTCCCTTTAGATCTTTGGGCTTTGGAAATTCTAAATTTTTGATATTGGAAGGGTCAGTCACTAATATGGGATAGGTAGATGGAACCATCTGATGTTCTGGAGAGGCTGGGCTAGGTTTCAGGACTTATCTGGACCAGGGACCCATCTAGAGGTTGTAGGTTTCTGGGAGGTTACTCTATATCCCAACACCTTGCTGAAGCATGAAACCTTGTGGAATCTTATATATTCCCCTAGTTGTTCTTTAGGATTGGCTGGAATAGTCCTGTTTGGGGGTTGGCAAGTTATGACAGGTAGCAAGTTCTAACTAAAGCTTGCATAAGAGCAACCTCCAGAGCAGCCTCTCAACTCTATTTGAACTCTCTCTGCCACTGATATTTTATTAATTATACTTCTTTTCCCCCTTTTGGTCAGGTTGGAATTGTTGATCCCACAATGCCAGGTCTGGGTTCATCCTTGGGAGTCATCTCTCCTATTGCCAGGAAGACTTTCACCCCTGGATGTCATGTCCCATATGTAGGGGGAGGGCAATGATTTCTCTTGCAGAGTTGGGCTTAGAGAGACTGAGGCCACATCTGAGCAACAAAAGAGGTCTCCAGAAGTAACTCTTAGGCATGCTATAGGTGGTCTAAGCTTCTCCACTACCTACATAAGCTTCACAAGAGTAAGCCTCATGATCGAGGGCATAGCCTATTGATTTGGATATTCCTAAAGTTTGACACAGTATCAGGGGAGAATTGACATCTTAACTATATTTAGTCTTCCTATCCATGAGCAGGAAATTTCTTTCCACCTATTTAGATCTCCTTTGATTTCTTTTAGCAATGTTGTGAAATTTTCTGTGTACAAGTCATTTACATACCTGGCTAAGTTTATTTCTAAGTACTTGATTCTTTTAGGTGCTATTGTGAATTGAATTTTTTCCTTAACTCTCTCCTCAGCTAGGTCATTTTTGTGTATGCAAATGTTACTGATTTTTGTACATTAATTTTATATCCCGCCACCTTGCTGAATTTATTAGTTCACATAACTTTGCTGTACATTTCTCAGGCTCTTACAAGTATAGTGTCATATCATCTGCAAATAATGAGAGTTTTACTTCTTCCTTTCCAATTTGCATGCCTTTTATTTCTTTGTCCTGCTTGATTGGTCTAGCTAGAACTTCTAGCACAATGTTCAATAATAGTGGTGACAGTGGGCATCCTTGTCTTTTTCCTGATCTTAGGAGGAAAGCTTTCAGTCTCTTTCCATTGAGTACAATGCTGGCTATTAGCTTTTCATATAGTCCCTTTATCATATTGAGGTAGTTACCTTTGATTCCTATCTTTTGGATTGTTTTCATCAGAAAAGGATGCTGAATTTTGTCAAATGCTTTTTCAGTATGAATTGAGATGATCATGTGATTTTCCCTTTCGATTTGTTAACATACTGTATTAAGTTAATTGATTTTCTTGTGTTGAACCATCGTTGGATTCCTGGTCATTCTTTTAATGTGTTGTTGGATTCAATTTTATAAAATTATATTTTAGTGAGAATTTTTGCATCTGTATCCATTAGGGAGATTGGCCTGTAGTTTTCCTTTCTTATAGCATCTTTACCCGGTTTTGGTATTAAAATGATATTAGCTTCATAAAATTAGTTAGATAGAGTTTCTTTTTCCTTAATTTTTTGGAAAAGTTTGGGCAGGATTTGTGTTAGTTCTTTATGGGCTGTTTTGATAAAATTCTCCTCTGAAACCACCTGGTAATGGGCTTTTCTTTGTAGGAAGATTTTTGATGACTGATTGAATTTCTTTACTTGTGATTGGTTTGTTGAGATCTTCTGTTTCTTCCTGAGTCAGTGTAGTGAACTTGTTTGTGTGTCTCCAGGAATTTGTCTGTTTCATCTCAGTTGTCTAGTTTGCTGGCATATAGTTGTTCTTAGTACCCTCTTATGGTTTCTTTTATTTCTTCAAAGTCTGTGGTAGCACACCCCTTCTCATTTCAGATGTTGTTTATTTGCATTTTTTCTCTTTTTCTTTGTCAGTCTTGCTAGTGGCCCATCAATTTTATTGATTTTGTCAAAACACCAACTTTGGTTTTCTTGATTCTTTCTGTTGTTTTTTTTGTTCTCCCATTCATTTATCTCTGCTTCAATCTTTGTTCTTTCTCTTCTTCTATTTGCTTTGGGGTTAGTTTGCTATTCTTTCTCAAGTTCCTCCAGGTGTGCTGTTAAGTCCTCGATTTTAGCTCTTTCTTGTGTTTTAAAATAGGCATTTAGGGCCATAAATTTCCCTCTCAGCACAATCTATGCCACATCCCACCAGTTCTGATAAGGTGTATTCTCATTGTCATTCATCTCCAGATAGATACTGATTTCTCTAACAATTTCTTCTTTGGCCCAATGGTTGTTTAAGAGTGTGTTTTTTAATCTCCATATATTTGTGAATGTTCTCATTCTTTGGTGGTGATTGAGATCCAGCTTCATCCCATTGTGATCAGAGAAAGTGCTTTGTATAATTTTAATGTTTCTACATTTATAAAGACCTTTTTTTGCCCCAGAATGTGATCGGTCCTGGAAAATGTTCTATGAGCACTAGAGGAATGTATATCCTTGTGCTTTGGGGTGCAATGACCTATATATGTCTGTTAGGTCTAACTCATTTATCAAGTTATTTAACTTCTCTATTTCTTTGTTGATCTTCTGTTTAGTCATTCTATCTATAGAGGAGACTGGTGTATTGAATTTTCCTACTATTTTTGTTGAAACATCCATCACTCCCTTCATTTTTGCCAATGTCTGTCTTGTACTTTGGAGCTCCTTGATTAGAAGCATAAACATTTATGATTGTTGTATCTTATGGTGAATTAACCCTTTAATTAGTGTATAATGTCCTTCTTTGTCTCTTATGATGATTTTACATTTAAAATCTATGTTGTCTGTATTAGTATAGCTAAACTTGCTTTCTTTTGGTTGCAACTTGTGTGGAAAATCTTTTTCCATCCTTTCACTTTCAATCTATTTGTATCCTTGTGTCTAAGATGAGACTCTTGCATGCAACATATAGCTGGATTACGTTTCTTAATCCATTCTGCCATTCTGCATCTTTTAATTGTTAGGTTTAGTCCATTAACATTCAAAGTTATTACTGAAAAGGTATTTATTGAATCCACCATCTTATCTTTTTTTATTTTATTTGTCAGATCTATATATTCTTTTCCCTCTTTCTCACTGTATTCTTTAAATTACCCTTAGTGGTACTCTTCAATTCTGTGCTGTCCTCCAGACCTCCCTCTCCTGTATTTTTTTTTTTATCAGCCAGCAGAACTCCTTTTAGCATTTCTTGTAGGGCGGGTCTATTGTTGAGAAATTCTTTCAGGACTTCTTTGTCTGTGAAAACTTTAATCTCTCCCTCAGTTTTGACAGACAATTTGGCTGCTTACAGATTTCTTGGCTGGAAGTCTTTCTCTTTCAAGAACTTGATTATATCATACCACTGCCTTCTCAACTCCAGAGTGCTAGTTGAGTAGTCTGAACTCAGTCTTATTTGGTTTCCCTTGTATGTAGTAGATTATTTTTCTCTTGCTGCTTTCAGAATTTTCTGCTTCTCTCCACCATTTGACAGACTGATTAGTATGTGCCTTGGGGAAGGCCTATTTGGGTTTATTGTGTTTGGAGTTCATTGGGGTTCTTTGACTTGTATACTTATATTCTTTATAAGGGTTGGGAAATTTCCCCCAATTATATCCTCAACTACTCTTCCTAGCCGTTTCCTCCTCTCTTCCCCTTCTAGGACACCAATGATTCTTATATTGCATGATTGGTTTTGTCTATCTCTTCCCTGAATTCCCATAAATTTTTTTCCATTTCTTTTCCATTTGCTGTTTTGAGCCTTTGAAGTCAATTATCCTGTCCTCTATATCAGGTCTTCTTTCGTCTGTCCTTTCAGATCTGGTGTTGTGTGCCTCTAGAATGTTCTTTATTTGGTCAACAGGGTCTTTAATCTCTGTGATATCTGCTATTTTTCTGTTTATTATTTCAAATACCTCTTTATGCTCTTCTACTGTCTTTTTGATCTCCTTTATGTCATTTGCAATCCAACTTATTTTATTAAGTAGAGTTGTATGAACATCTTTGATTATTTGTTCCAAAGTCTGTGTCTCCCCTTGTGTTTTTATTTGGTTATTAGGCAGCACCATATCTGTCTGCATTGTGATATACCTAGTGAGCTTCTGCTGTTTTCATGGCATGTAAATATCTTGATTGATTTACTTTGGGAGTTGATTTCTTTCAGTAATCTAATGCCTTGTGTTTGTGGGATGGTTGTACAGCAGGGAGCAGGGCACGGTGTTGGCACTCAGTGCAGTGATTTGTTTCAGGGCAGGTATAGGAACAGGTTGAGGATGCTATGCTGATGCTTGTGAATATGGGTGCCCAGCAGCCAGGGGGGGATGTAGCTGTTTTGGTATTTGGACAGAATATATATGTCATGGTTAGGGACAGGTGTCAACTTGGCCAAGTTGTGGTGCCTGTTCATCTGATTGGGCAAGCGCTGGCCTGTCTGTTGCAATGAGGACATTTCATAGGATTAGGTCATGATCACGTCAGCTACATCCACAGCTGATTCCATTTGTAATCAGCCAAAGGGGAGTGTCTTCTGCAATTAGTGATGCTAAATCCAATCATGGGAAGCCTTTTAAGGAGGACTCAGAGGACACAGATTCCATTCCTGCTTTGGCTGGTGAGCCTCTCCTGTGGAGTTCATCCAGGCCATCCATCGGAGTCATCGGCTTCGCAGCCTGCCCTGTGGATTTTGGACTCTGCGTTCCTACGGTCACGTGAGACACTTTCATAAATTTTATATTTGCAAGTGTTCCCTGTTGATTCTGTTTCTCTAGAGAACCCTAACTAATACATCTTGGTACCAGGAGTGGTTCTTAAGGAACAGAATCTTAAAAATGAGTTTTTATGAATGGCTTTCTACTCTGACTGGACTCAGAGACACTAAGGACTCTGATTCCCGTAATCAGAATGACACTCCCAATCCATGGACTGAGTTGGCAAAGGAGATAGTCAAAATATCATCATTCAATTCTCCTAATGCTTCGCTTGTACGAAGCCAGACTCTGGGGGATAATGTTTTTGACACCTTTACAGAGTTTTGTAGAAATAAGAGTTATAGAGATGTTGGTTGGTTGTTGCTAGATACACTGTCTACATTAAAGGGTGAAAGGGATGGGCTTAAGGCTTCAAACGAGAAGCTTAAGCGCTGTCTGAAAGAGACATAGAAATAGAGGTTTCTATGAGTATCCTGAAGGAAAATCTTATTTCCTGTAGCCGTAGATTTGAGATCTCTGAAAATCAGACTCAGAATCTTATTGTTAGAGTAGCAACTTTACAACGTAAACTGAAATCTCAGTCTTGCATGGTGTCTGCCGTTAAAGTGAGGGCATTGATTGGAAAGGAGTGGGACCCTGAAAAATGGGATGGTGACATATGGATTGATAATGATGTTGGGGTGAGGTTGAAACCCTAGACCATGCTGAGCCTTCTTTAGATAACCCTGTAATAGTCTGCCCTGAGGACATAGCCGCCCCAACTCCAGCCTGCCTTGAGGAATTGGCCACCCAACCTCCTCCTGAAGGGATTAGCCCTAGAGTTATTAATCCTGTTTCACCAGATGAAACTGCAAATGAAAGCCCTGAAGCAAATGGCTTGGAAGATATTTCTAATTCTTTTCATGACCCAGCCCCACCACCCCTCATTTCTTCTAGACCTATAACTAGATTAAAGTCCCAACAGGCCACTAAAGGTGAGGTACAAAGTATCACACATGAGGAGGTACGTTATACTCCAAAAGAACTGTGTGAGTTTTCCAATTTATATAGACAGAAATCAGGGGAATATGTGTGGCAATGGATTTTAAGAGTGTGGGATAATGGTGGGAGGAATATAAGGCTGGATCAGGCTGAATTTATTGATATGGGCCCACTAAGCAGAGATTCTGCATTCAATGTTATAGCTAGAGCAGTTAGAAAAGGTGTTAACAGCTTGTTTGGGTGGTTGGTTGAAACATGGATCAAAAGGTGGCCAACATTACCTGAGGTTGAAATGCCAGAACTGCCCTGGTATAATGTAGATGAGGGAATCCAGAGGCTTAGAGAGATTGGGATGTTAGAGTGGATTTATCATGCAAAGCCTGCTCTTACACCCCAGGAATGTCCAGAGGATGCACCTTTTACCAGAACAGTGAGAAATAAGTTTGTGAGACTAGCACCATCATCCCTCAAGAGCTCTGTGGTTGCACTTCTCTGTAGGTCAGATATTACTGTAGGAACTGCTGTCACTGAGCTGGAATCCTTAAACACAATGGGGATGACAGGATCCCGAGTTGGCAGAAGCCAGGTGGCAGCACTTAATCACCAAAGACAGGGTAGACGCGGCTATTATAATAGACAACAAACTCAAAGGAGGCATCAAAATTATATGACACGCAGAGATTTGTGGCGTTGGCTAGTAAATCATGGGGTACCTAGAAATACAATAGAAGGGCAGTCTACTAAATTCTTGTTGGAGCTGTATAAACAAAAGAGTTCTAGGTCAAGGGAACAGAAGTCTAACCTGAATTACAAAAACACAGAGTCACGGCCCCTTAATCAATTTCCAGACTTGAAACAGTTTACAGACCCTGAGCCCCTTGAATGAAGGGGAGGCCAGGTCCCTATGGGGGAGAAACCTGTTACACTGCCACAAATTTATACTGTTAACCTTCCTCTAAGTCTTCCCCAAGGACCCAACGGCCTTTTACCAGGGTAACTGTGCATTGGGGAAAAGGAAATGATCAGATATTTTGGGGATTATTAGACACTGGTTCAGAAGTGACATTAATTGCAAGGGACCCAAAACGTCACTCTGGACCACCAGTCAGAGTGGGGGCTTATGGAGGCCAGGTGATCAATGGAGCTTTAGCTCAGGTCCATCTCACAGTGGGTCCAGTGGGCCCCCAGACCCATCCTGTAGTTATTTCCCCAGTTCCAGAATGTATAATTGGCATAGACATACTGAGCAACTGGCAGAATCCCCACGTTGGTTCTCTAACTCATGCAGTGAGGGCTATTATGGTGGGAAAGGCCAAGTGGAAGCCACTAGAACTGCCCCTACCAAGCAAAATAGTAAATCAAAAGCAATACAGTATTCCTGGAGGGATTGCAGAGATTACTGCCACTCTTAAGGACTTGAAAGATGCAGGGGTGGTGATTCCCACCACATCCCCGTTCAACTCTCCTATTTGGCCTGTGCAGAAAACAGATGGGTCTTGGAGAATGACAGTGGATTATCGTAAACTCAACCAGGTGGTAACTCCAATTGCAGCTGCTGTTCCAGATGTAGTATCATTGCTTGAGCAAATCAATACATCCCCTGGTACCTGGTATGCAGCTATTGATCTGGCAAATGCTTTTTTCTCAATAGCTATTAGTAAGGACCACCAGAAACAGTTTGCTTTCAGCTGGCAAGGTCAGCAATATACTTTCACTGTCCTACCTCAGGGGTATATCAACTCTCCAGCCCTATGTCATAATCTTGTTCGCAGAGACCTTGATCATTTCTCCCTTCCACAAGACATCACACTGGTCCATTATATTGATGATATCATGTTGATTGGACCTAGTGAGCAAGAAGTAGCAACTACTCTAGATTTACTGGTAAGGCATTTGCGTGTCAGAGGATGGGAGATAAATCCAACAAAAATACAGGGGCCTTCCACCTCAGTAAAATTTCTAGGTGTCCAGTGGTGTGGGGCATGTCGAGATATCCCTTCTAAGGTGAAGGATAAATTGCTGCATCTGGCCCCTCCCACATCCAAAAAAGAGGCACAATGCCTAGTTGGTCTTTTTGGATTTTGGCGACAACATATTCCTCATTTGGGTGTGCTACTCCGGCCCATTTATCGAGTGACCAGAAAAGCTACTAATTTTGAGTGGAGACCTGAAAAAGAGGAGGCTCTGTGACAGGTCCAGGCTGCTATGCAAGCTGCTCTGCCACTTGGGCCGTATGATCCAGCAGATCCAATGGTGCTGGAAGTGTCAGTGGCAAATAGAGATGTTGTTTGGAGCCTTTGGCAGGCCCCTATAGGAGAATCACAACCCAGACCCTTAGGATTTTGGAGCAAAGCCTTACCATCTGCTGCAGATAACTACTCTCCTTTTGAGAAACAGCTTTTGGCCTGCTACTGGGCCTTAGTAGAGACTGAACGCTTAACCATGGGCCACCAAGTTACCATGAGACCTGAGTTGCCTATCATGAGTTGGGTGTTGTCTGACCCACCAAGCCATAAAGTTGGGTGCGCACAGCAGCACTCTATTGTAAAGTGGAAATGGTATATATGAGATAGAGCCAGAGCAGGTCCTGAAGGCACAAGTAAGTTACATGAAGAAGTGGCACAAATGCCCATGGTTTCCACTCCTGCTGCCACATTACCTTCTCTTTCCCAGACCAGAGCTATGGCCTCTTGGGGAATTCCTTACAGTGAACTGACTGAGGAAGAGAAAACTTGGGCCTGGTTTGCAGATGGTTCAGCATGATATGCAGGTACCACTCGAAAGTGGAGAGCTGCAGCATTACAACCCCTTTCTGGGGTGTCCTTGAAGGACAGTGGTGAGGGGAAATCCTCCCAGTGGGCAGAACTTTGAGCAATGCACCTGGTTGTTCATTTTGCTTGGAAGGAAAACTGGCCAGAGGTGCGTTTGTATACTGACTCATGGGCTGTTGCTAATGGTTTGGCTGGATGGTCAGGGACTTGGAAAGACCATAATTGGAAAATTGGTGACAAAGAGGTCTGGGAAAGAAGTATGTGGATAGACCTTTCTGAGTGGGCTAAAAACATGAAGATATTTGTGTCCCATGTGAATGCACACCAGAGGGTGACTTCAGTAGAGGAAGATTTTAATAATCAAGTGGATAAGATGACCCATTCTATGGATACCAGTCAGCCTCTTTCCCCAGCAACTCCTGTTATTGCCCAATGGGCTCATGAACAAAGTGGTCATGGTGGTAGGGATGGAGGTTATGCATGGGCTCAGCAACACGGATTTCCACTCACCAAGGCTTACCTGGCTACAGCCACTGCTGAGTGCCCAATCTGCCAGCAGCAGAGACCCACACTCAGCCCCCAATATGGCACCATTCCCCGAGGTGACCAGCCAGCTACATGGTGGCAGGTTGATTACATTGGACCACTCCCTTCATGGAAGGGGCAGCGATTTGTTCTAACTGGAATAGACACATACTCTGGATATGGGTTTGCTTTCCCTGCACGCAATGCTTCTGCCAAAACTACTATCCATGGGCTTACAGAATGCCTTATCCATCGTCATGGTATTCCACATAGCATTGCTTTGGATCAAGGAACACACTTCACAGCAAATGAAGTGTGGGAATGGGCACATGCTCATGGAATTCTCTGGTCTTACCATGTTCCCCATCATCCAGAAGCAGCTGGATTGATAGAATGGTGGAATGGCCTTTTGAAAACTCAATTACGGTGCCAACTAGGTGGCAAAAACTTGAAAGGCTGGGTAATGTTCTCCAGGAAGCTGTGTATGCTCTGAATCAGTATCCACTGTATGGTGCTGTTTCTCCCATAGCCAGGATCCATGGGTCCAGGAACCAAGGGGTGGAAATGGGTGTGGTGCCACTCACTATTACTCCTAGTGATCCACTAGGAAAATTTTTGCTTCCTGTCCCTGCTACCCTGAGTTCTGCTGGTCTACAGGTTTTAGTTCCAAAACGGGGTGTGCTTCCTCCAGGAGAAACAACAGTGATACCACTGAACTGGAAGTTAAGATTGCCACCTGGTCACTTTGGGCTACTTATGCCTCTGGATCAACACACCAAGAAGGGGATTACATTATTGTCTGGGGTAATTGACCCTGACTATCAGAAGGAAGTAGGACTGCAACTACATAATGGAGGTAAAGAAGAGTTTTCTTGGAATATAGGAGATCCCCTGGGGCGTCTATTAGTACTACCATGCCCTGTGATTAAAATCAATGGAAAACTGCAACAACACAATCCAGGCAGGACCACTAATGGCTCTGAGACTTCAGGAATGAAGGTTTGGGTCACCCCACCAAGCAAAGAACCACGGCCAGCTGAAGTGCTTGCTGAGGGGAAAGGGAACATGGAATGGGTAGTGGAAGAAGGTAGTGATAAATATGAACTTCGACCACGTGATCAGTTACAGAAATGAGGACTGTAATGCTGTTTTGTTTGTGTTATACTATTTAAGTTGTAAGATATCAAGTTTAAGAATGAATGTTGCCCAAGGACTTGCACCCTATTCTGGAGAGATTTAATGTGTTTCCAGTTGTATGCAGGATGGTTGAGTATTGTCAGGTAAAAGAAAAAATGTGTGCTTATTTGTTTTCATTTGGAAATTAAGTATGGTCTAAGGTGATATATATATATATATGTGCCAAGTTGACAAGGGGTGGACTGTCATGGTTAGGGACAGGTGTCAACTTGGCCAAGTTGTGGTGCCTGTTCATCTGATTGGGCAAGCGCTGGCCTGTCTGTTGCAATGAGGACATTTCATAGGATTAGGTCATGATCACGTCAGCTACATCCACAGCTGATTCCATTTGTAATCAGCCAAAGGGGAGTGTCTTCTGCAATTAGTGATGCTAAATGTAATCATGGGAAGCCTTTTAAGGAGGACTCAGAAGAGACAGATTCCATTCCTGCTTTGGCTGGCGAGCCTCTCCTGTGGAGTTCATCCAGGCCATCCATCGGAGTCATCAGCTTCGCAGCCTGCCCTGTGGATTTTGGACTCTGCGTTCCTACGGTCACGTGAGACAGTTTCATAAATTTTATATTTGCAAGTGTTCCCTGTTGATTCTGTTTCTCTAAAGAACCCTAACTAATACAATATATATAGAGAGAGATTATCTCTCTTTTTTAATTAGAAAAGTTGTAGGTTTACAGAAAAGTCATGCACAAAATACAGAGTCCCCATATACCACCCTGTTACTAACACCTTGCATGAATGTGGTATATTTGTTAGAATTCATGACAGAAAAGTTTTATAATTGTACAATTAATTGTAGTCCATCGTTTAATAGAGTCCACTGTTTGTGTTGCATGACCCTATATATTTTTAAAGTTTTATTCTAGTAACATATATATAAACTAAAATTTCTACTTTTAATCACATTCAAGTATACAATTCAGTTCTGTTAATTACCACAATGTTGGGCTACCATCACTGTCATCCATTATGAAAACTTTATGATCAACCTAATAGAAACTCCCCATTTCCTACCCCTATCCTGTGCTGGCTGACTCTAGAGTTTGTTTATTTTATGATTTCATATCAGTGAGGTCATACAATATTTCCCATTTGTGTCTGGCTTAATTCATTCAACATGATGTCTCCAAGGTTTATCCATGATGTTGCATGTGTCAGAACTTCATTTCTTTTTACAGTGAATAATATTCCATTGTATGAATATACCAAATTTCATTTACCCATTTAATTTATTTGTTGATGGACACTTAGGCTGCTTCCATCTTTTGGCAATTGTGAATACTGCCACTCTGAACATTATTGTGTAACTATCTATTTGAGTTGCTGCTTTCATATCTTTTAAGTATGTACCTAGTTGCTGGCTGATGTGGTAATTCTCTACTTAACTTTCTGAGGAATGACCTAACTGTCTTTCACAGTAGCTGCACCATTTTACATGCACACGAGCCATATCCTCCTCAACACTAGTAATTTTCTGTTTTATTTTTTTAACAGTAGCCATTCTAGGAGCTGTGAAAAGGTACCACATTATGGTTTTGATTTGCATTTCCATAATAGCTATGATGTTGAACATTTTTCATGTGCTTTTTGGCCATTTATATATCGTCTTTGGAGAAATATCTATTCAAAACTGCTGATTTTTGAAATCGGTTGTTTATTTTTTCATTGTAGAGCTGAAGAATTTCTTTATATATTCTGGATATTAAACATTTATCAGTTATATTGTTTCCAAATATTTTCTCCCTTTCATTAAGTTGTCATTTTAGTTTCATGATGAAGTTCTTTAATAAACAAGTTTTTAAGTTTGATGTGGTCCCATTTATCTACTTTCCTCTTTGCTGCTTGTGTTTTGGATGTAACGTCTAAGAAACCATTGCTTAACACCAGATCCTGAAATTGCTTCCCTTCATTTCTTTGTAGGAGTTTTATAGTTTTGTTTCTCATATTTAGGTATATGATCCATTTTGAGTCTATTTTTGTATATGGTGTGAAGTAGGATTCCACCTTTCTTTTGTACATAGGTATCCAGCTTGCCCAGCTCTATTTGATGAAGAGACGATTCTTTCCCTGTCGAGTGGACTTGGCACTTTTATTAAAAAATCAGTTAACAATAAATATGAGCATTGATTTCTTAGCTCTCAGTTTGATTCCATTGGTCTATATTTCTGTCCTTGAGCCAGTACCATATGGTTTTGATACAGTAAGTGTGAGTCCTAAACTTCATTCTTATTTTTCAAGAAGGCTTTGGCTATTTGGGGGCCCTTATTCTTCCTCATAAATTTCATTCTTGACTTTTCCATTTCTGCAAAGAAGGCTCTTCAAATTTTTATTGGGATTATGTTGAAACTGTAAATCACTTTGGGTAGAATTGACATTTTAATAATAGTTAGTCTTCCAATCCATGAATATGAAATGTCTTTCCATTTATTTAGGTCTTTTAAAAATTTTCTTTTAGCAGTGTCTTGAACTATTCTATATAGATGTCTTTCCACCTTTGGATAGATTTTTCCCAGATATTTTATTCTTTTAGTTGCAATTGTACATGAATTTTTTTCTTGATTTGTTCTTCAGTTTGCTCATCACTATTATATAGTAGTATTACTGATTTTTGCATATTGATCGTGTACCCCACCACTTTGCCAAAACTTTTATTAAATCCAGTAGCTTTTTGTGGATTTCTAAGAATTTTCTATATGTAGGATCATGGTGTTTAAAATCCCATGGTGTTTAAAATTATAAATACTGACAGTTTTATTTTATCTTTTCAAATATGGATTTCTTTTATTTCGTTCTCTTGCCTAATCGCTCTAACTAGAACTTCCATTGGAAAGTGAATAAATATAATGACATTGGGCATCTTGTCTTGTTTCTGACCTTAGATGGAAAGCTTTCAGTCTTTTGCCATTGTGTATAGTGTTACCTGTGGGTTTTTCATAGGTATCCTTTATAATGTTGAGAAAGATTCTATCGGTAGTTTTCTAAGTGTTCTTATCAAGGGTACCATATTTTGTCGAATGTTTTTTCCTGCATCAATTTGAGATGATCATGTGTTTTTTTCTCTTTGTTCTGTTAATATGGTGTACTACATTTATTGGTTGTCTTATGTTGAACCACCCTTGCACATCTGCGATGAATCCCCCGTGATTATGATGTCTAATTATTTTGATGTGTTGTTGGATTCAGCTTCATAGCATTTAGTTGAGGATTTTCTTGTGGTATCTTTATCTTGCTTTTGGTATGAGGATGATGTTGTCTTCATAAAATGTGTTAGGGAGTGTTTTCTCCTCTTCAATTTTTTTTGAAGACTTTGAGGAGGCTAAGTGTTGATTCTTCTTGGAATGTTTGGTAAAGTTCACCTGCGAGACATCTGGTCCTGGGCATTTCTTTGTTGGGAGGTTTATTTATTTATTTTTTTATTGTCAATTCAATCTCTTTATTAGTAATTTGTTAGTGGAGCTCTTCTATTTCTTTTTGAGTTAGTGTAGGTAACTCATGTATTTCTAGAAGTTTTTTTCATTTCATTTAGGTTATCCAATATATTGGTGTGCAGTATTCACAGTATCCCCTTATAAACCTTTTTATTTCAATAGGGTTGGGAGTAATGTTCCCCCTTTTCGTTTTTTATTTTAGTTGTTTGTGTCTTCTTTCTCTTTGTCAATCTGGCTAAAGTTTTGTCAATTTTATTGATCTTTCCAAATAACCAAATTTGCTTTTGTTGATTCTATTGTGTTTCTTTTTACTCTCTTTCATTGATCTCTCGTCTAATGTTTGTAGTTTCCTTCATCCTGTAGTTTCCTTCCTTCTGCTTGCCCTGGGTTTAGTTTGTTCTTTCTCTAGATCCTCTAGTTTGAGGTAAGTTCTCTGATTTGAGATCTTTGCTTTTTTAAAATAGGCATTTAGATCTATAAATTTCCTGCTCAGCACTGCCTTTGCTGCATCCATGTTTTGGCATATTATGTTTTCATTTCCATTTATTTCAGGTTATTTCCTAATTTGCTTTGTGATTTTTTTTTTTTTTTTTGCTTGTAGATTGTTTAAGAATCCATTGTTTAATTTCCACGTTTGTGAATTTCCTGGCTTTCTTTCTTTCTTTCTTTCTTTTTTCAATTTCTCTCTCTGTTATTGGTTTCAGGCTTCATTGCATTGTGGTTGGAGAAAATATATTGTATAATTTCAATATTTTTAAATTTTGGGGAACTTGTTTTGTAACCTAGAGTATGGTCTATCCTGGAGAATGATCCATTTGTACTAAAGAAGAAGGTGTATTCTGCTGTTGTTGGGTAAAGTGTTCCCTATATGTCTTTTAGGTCTAGTTGGTTTAAAGTATCATTCAAGTCTTTTGTTTTCTTATCAACCTTCTGTGTAGATGTTCTATCCATTACTGAAAGTGGTATACTGAAATCTCCTACAACTAATGTACAACTGTCTATTTCTCACATATTTGGGGGCTCTAAAGTTAAGTGCATATATGTTTATAATTATCTTCTTCTTGAATTGTTACATTTGCCAGTACATATGGCAGACATAGTGGTCTTCTTTATCCCTCATAAAAATTTTTTACTTAGTATCTATTTTATCTAATATTAGTACTACCCATGCTTTCTTTTGGTTACTAGTTGCAGGTGTATATTTTCCCTATCTTTTCACTTTCAACCTACTTATGTCTTTGAATTTAAGGTGAATCTCTTGTAAATAGCATATAGTTGGGTCTGCTTTTTTAAAAATCCATTCTGTCACTCTCTGCCTTTTGACGCGAAGGTTTAAACCATTTACATTTAAAGACACTACTGATAATTAGAACCTTCTCTGCCATTTTGCTTTTTTTGTGTTTGTAAGTCATATCTTTTTTTTTTTTAAGCTCAATTCATCTGTTAATGCTTACTTCCACATTTATTTGGCTTTTGTATTGTGCCATTTTAAGGTACTTCTCATTTCTTTCTGAATGTATTTTTTCATGTATTTTCTTTTTGGTTACCATTGGGTTAAAGTTTAACATCCTAAATCTATAACAATCATATTTGATTTGATACCAACTTATCTTCAATAATATAGACACATTCTGTTCCTATACCCCTCAGACTTCCCACCATTTTTTTGTACTTGCTGCAAATTATATCTTTTTACTTTTTGTGTTAAAAAGTATCATTTTTTCATACTTTTATGCAATTACATTTCACACCTGTAGAAAGTAAGAAGTGGAATTATGTACCAAACAATGCACTACAATAATTCTAGCATTGATAATTACCCTAATGGTTACCTTTACTTTATTCTTTTTATTCCACTTTGAATCACTATCTAGTTGCTTTCCTTGTGGCCCAAGAACTCTCTTTAGCATTGCTTGTAGGGCAAATCTTGTAGTGATGAACTCCCTCATTTTTGTTGATCTGAGGATGCCTCATATTAGAAAGAATGTCTTACTGGATATAAAATTATTGGTTGACAGTTGTTTTCTTTCAGCACTTTAAGTATTTCAACCCATTGCCTTCTTGCCTCCATGGTTTCTGATGAGAATTTGGCATTAAATCTATTTGGAACTGTATGTAATATGTTGCTATTCTCTTGCAGTTTTCAGAACTCTCCTCTTGTACTTGATATTGGATAATTTGATTACTATCGTCTGGGTGTGTTTCTCTTTGAGTTTATTCTGTTTGATGTTGAATTTCCTGGGCTTGTTGAATGTGCATATTCATGTCTTTTGTTAAATTTGGGAAGTTTTTTGCCATTATTTCTTTAAATATTCCTTCTGCTCCTTTTTCTCTTTCTTCTCCTCCTGGGACAACCATAATGTGTATATTGGTATACTCGATGGTGACCCACAGGTCTCTTAGGCTCTGTTTATTGTTTTTTATTCTTTTATCTTTCTGCTGCTTAGCCCAAATTGTTTCAATTGTTTTGTCTGTGAGTTTACTTATTCTTTCTTCTGCCAATTCCAATCTGCTGATTGAAATCACCTAAGGATTTTTTTCATTTCAGTCATTTGTTCTTCCACTCCAGTATTTCTCTGGAGAGGTCCCCATATTGCTCCTTCATTGTTTTCCTCATATCATTTAGTTCTTTCTCAGTTTTTTCCTTTATCTCCTTGACCATATTTAGGATCATTATTTCAGAGTCTCTGCCCAGTAATCCATAGTCTGTCCCCCTTTGTTTCTAGATTTTTATTTTGTTCTTTTGACTAGGGCATAGACTCATAGATTCCTGTTTCTTTGTTTATCTTGTAATCCTTTGGTGCACACTGTGCTTTTTTTTTCCCCATGGGGAGGCAGCGGGAATTGAACCTTGATCTCTGGCATAGGAGGCGAGAACTCTGCCTGCTGAGCCACATGGCCCTCCCAACACTATGCATTTTAATGTGTCAACTTGGATTTAGTCACTGGAGTATGGTAGCAACCTCCCTCTCTCTCTCTCTCTCTCTCCCTCCCTCCCTCCCTCCCTCCCTCCCTCCCTCTCTTTCTCTCTCTCTCTCCCTCCCTCCCTCCCTCCCTCCCTCCCTCCCTCCCTCTCTCCCTCTCTCCCTCTCCCTCTGGCATGGGCAGGCTCTGGGAATCAAACCCAAGTCTCTGGCATGGCAGGTAAGAAACCTGCCACTGAGCCACCATTGCACCATCCAAGGTTGCCTCTCTAATTGTATCTCTACTTAATACCTGATCTGGCATTGTGCTAATTTGAAACTGTTATATGCCCCAGAAAAGCCATGCTCTTGTAAACCAATCTTGTGGGTGCATATTTATTGTGGGTGGGATCTTTTGCTTAGATTGTTTCCATGGAGATGCGACTCACCCAACTGTGGGTGGTAACTTTGATTAGATTATTTCCATGGAGATGGTGACCTCATCCATTCAAGGTGGGTCTTAATCAGTTTACTGGAGTCCTTAAAAGAGCCATCACAGAGAGCAGAGAAATGAAACCAAGATACAAACATATGGAATGCAGAAAGCAAGCACATCAATCAGGAGAAGCTATAAAGACCAACAGGAACTATGAGAGCTGTTTGAATCCAGAAGCTGGGAGAGAAGGACAGCAGATGTTTCAGTGTGCCTTCCCATGTGACAGAGAAACCCTGGACATGATCGGCCTTTCTTGAGAAATTATTCTCTTTGTTGATGCCTCAATTTGGACATTTTCTTGGCCTTAGAATTGTAACTTGTAACTTAATAAAACCCCTTTATAAAAGCCACACCAAATTGCATTCTGGCGGCACTAGCAAATCAAAACAGGTACGATCTAGGAATAACTGACATGAAAATGATCTTCTCCCCAACTGTTTAACATCAAATTCCAGTGCTAAATTCTCCATGTAGTCCATGATTTAATAGCAATTTCCTCTATGTTTTTTCAGTGATTTGTTTATATTTATACTATAAAGTATTTATTTATCTTATATGTAATTACTTATATGTACATCTTGCCTTAAAAGAAACCCCTTGAGGGCAGGAAACATATTTTCTTTGTCTTACTATCCCCCCACCCCCAATAATGCTCTGCATATAGTAAGAAGTCATTAAGTTTGTTGCAAATTTGTTGAATGATTGTTTAGACATAAATGCAAAACAAAGAATGTTATTGGGAAAAGGGGAGTTACATTTATTGAGTGCCTATCGCATGTCAAAAGTTATCCTATATGCTTTTCATATATTAATTAATTTAATCCAAATAACTTCACCCCTTGGGAAATCAATACCAAGGGAAACTTGATACTTTATGCAGAAGTCACAGATAATGCCCAAAGCGGAACATGAACCTACAGTTTCCTCACTACAAAGCTCAAGCCCTTTCTACGTCATTACACAGCACTCTGGTTTGCCACCATGAATAATATGAATATAATTTTCATTTACAGGTCATATCCTTCTCTATCCACCTTTGTTAAAGAGAGGCTTCACATCAAAGCTGATATTCCTGAAAGCTCCAGTCCTATATGTTTGCTGATTTCATAAAGAAGCAAATGTGTTTGCAAATTCAATGTTATTTTTTGTTACTTTATCGACAAGTAAAGTAAAAAAAACGTATAGCAGAACACTGAACTAGCAGAAATTTAACCATGGTTTTGAGAAAACACATTGACAAATATTATTTCCATTTTAATTCTATACAAAACAAATTTATAACTTTTCTAAGGATATAATATATTAACAAAAGAAAAAATTGCATGTTTTCTCAGCCCTCCTTTTCTTTTACTTTTTTCTTAAAACTTTCAATTTGTGTAATAGTTTGAAGCTGCTGGGTACCCCAGAAAAGGCCGTATTCTTTTAATCCATTCCTGTAGGTGTAGACCTATTATAGGTTATTTCAATTGAGGAGTGCTCCAGGTTGGGTCTTAATCCTGTGACTGGAGTCCTTTGTAAGAGGACAAAATACATAATAGAATCTAAGAAATGACATTAAGAGATGCTTCCAGTGAAGAGCACGAGAGAAGCTGAGAGAGGGAGTCACAGAGCTAGAAGCTGAAAGTAATAAAACCTGGGGGGAAAAAAGACCAGGAGATATTGTTATGTGCCTTGCCATGTGACAGAGGAGCCCCAGATGCTGGCAGCCTGTCTTCAGAGTCCAGATATCATCCTGTTGATGTTGAGTTGGACATGTTCACAGCCTAAGTACTATAAATTGTAAATTAATAAACCCCCATTGTAAAAAAGCAACTCATTTCTGATAGATTGCATTTCAGCAGCTTTAGCAAACCAAAATAATTTGTATTCCAATTCCTCTGCAAAAGAAATAAATTACAGTTCCAATCTGGTACTAGCTAATTATTGTTCAATTTTGAGTAGGTTAGTTAATCACAGTCAATTGTAGTAATATCCTCTGTAAAGGAATATCAAAACAGATGACTACTGAACCTCAGATAATAAATTCACCGAACAAAGGGAATGAAATTATGCCCAATAAGAAAACTTTGAACTGCACTAGAATAATTTGAACAATTCTTATCATAACATATTTGTAATTTATTAGCTATAAAATTACTTCCTCATTTTGAAAGTAGTATACTGCACTTTGCCTTATATTTAATATGTTATCATTTGGTTTAGGTCACACAGTACTACACAACAATGAAATATTAGAATATGTGGATTATTAGCTACTCAACATAATCCTAATCCTATGACGGTTAAATAAATTCTCACATATTTATTTGTTGCAAAACATGATATAAAGATAAAATGACCTTGTCATATTTTTAAAAAATTATTTTTTTATTTGTCCCAGTGACTGTAAAGATAAGACACATATTGTTTGAGGCTGCTTTATTTTAAAAGGACTTGGAAACCAAGTTGGCAATACTACAAAACAAATAGGAATAACAAATTACTAATTATTTTCCCTCCTTCTCTCTCCTAAGCAAGAAGACCCTAGGAAGAAGAGGGTCAAGGTTCCTAAATCTTTAGTTTTCTCAACTGTGAAATAGTGGTAATACCTAATTTTAATGAAGATTGAAATTGCATTTGTCTAGCACAGTGATGGCATATAATCTAGTGCTTTGCCACTTGTCATTTGAGGGACCTTGGCCAGGTTACTTCTTTGAACTTTTATTTTGCTCATTTATAAAATGAGGCTAACATAATCCTTCCTGCATATGTAGGTTTGTTTTGGGGATCAAATACTTGCATGAAAATGATTTTATAAATCATGGAGTACTAGAAAATGTAATGATAATCATTTCTAAAGCAGCTACCACTGATACAACTTTCCTGGCTACACAGTGCTGCATGTTCTCAGAATAGCAATGACATTGTATAACTCCCTTCTTGACTGTTTTTGCTTTCTTAGGAAAACAATAGCCCATGCCAGCTCCAATCACTCAAGAATGACTGAATAGTTAATGAAACACCTGCCCTTTCTAGAATGTAAAAAAGAAAAAAAAAATTCTCAATAGTCTTTTGATACTACATTACACAATGTAGTATACAGAACTCTTTTCTAATAATGAAAAGAAACTTCTGATTAGTAGTAAATGTGAATATTAATTGAGAACTACTTATCAAGCTATACCTTTAGAGTATAATCTTTCTTGAACCACAAGAACCATAAGAAGACCCTAGGAAGAAGAGGGTTAAGGTTCCTAAATCTTTAGTTTTCTCAACTGTGAAATAGTGGTAACACCTAATTTTAATGAAGATTGAAATCGCATTTGTCTAGCACAGCAAAAATAAGGGTATAAGGACTAAAGAAAAATAGTAAGAAGCAAATGATTTATGTTTTTTTTCTTTATATGTTAAATAATTTATTTCGTTAACTAGTGATAAAGTTAAATTGAGACAGAAAGATCAGTTTGTAAAGTTGAATTTTTTCCTTTACTAAAGTTTTCCAGGAAACAGTTATGATGTGTCTACTCTGTAATAGGTATTACCTCCTTTGCAAATTGATGATTTTTTTTTTTTTTTTTTAAAGGAAAGACAGAGAGAAGGAAGGAAGGAAGGAAGAAAGGGAAACATCTTTAAACATTTTCTTGTTTTATTGTATTCCGTTTCTTTGTTTTTGTTACATGGGCTGGGGCCGGGAATCGAACCGAGGTCCTCCGGCATAGCAGGCAAGCACTTTGCCCGCTAAGCCACCGCGGCCCACCCCAAATTGATGATTTTTAAGAAACTCGTAGCTTTGGTAGATTGCCTTTGTGACAACTAATGAAAGATAATTACAATGTTACTGTTAACTGTAGACCTTAGTTTACATTAATATAGGTATCTTTTTATATCAATAGGATTTCAAATAGAGGGAAAGACTACAATCTCCTGCTGGTTCTAGATCAATAATATGAACAAAAGGTTAGACTTTGGAGCTCAACTGCCTAGATTCAATCCTTGCTTCAACCATAAAATAGGTTAATGGCTGAGTTGAAACTTGGATAAGTTACTTACCTTCTCTGGGCCTCTTGGCTAAGTAAAATGGTAAATCCACCCATCTCATAGGATTATTACAAGGATCAATTACTATTGAGTTACTATTTGTATGGCACTTGTAGTAAACAAGATGGCAATAAGAAAAAGGAGGAAGAATTTACTGACAAACTTGAGTAGTCGCCACTTGTTTTCCATCAGTAATGAAAAGATTGAAAAATTTAGTCCTGAGAAATTCCCTCAGCTTACTTTCAAACCAACAGGCATCCATTAAACACCACTGTGCCTGATGTTTTGAGGGCACGAAATAAATTTCTGGGGTCTCTGACTCCCTAGGAAGTGAAAAGTCTTTCTACTCTAAATATAAAATTAATTCTTACAGGGCAAAGTTCAAAGGAACATGCCTCAAAAACAAAAGATGCTAGAGTACCACATAAATTACCTCACAAGCAAAAGCTGTTTGTAAATGTTAAGTGCTCCAAGATGTATGCACGTTATTAAAAACGCAACTACCAAGTGGAAATATATTTTGAGATCTACACAGAGAGGGACTAACAGATACAATGTCTCCCATCAATAATCATTCTGTAGAAATCCTATTTTTCTTTATTTCCGCCTGGTATCTGACAAAACCCGGTAAAGCCATGACGGGTGAAAACTGCAACGAAAACATCAAGGGCGTGTGATATGCCAAGAACCACTGAGGACAACCTTAAGCAGATATCTGAAGCTGTTAAGGGGCGGGAGGCTCCGAGCCACGATGGGGACTAGGGACGCGGGCGTTCCCACGGCTGGCACCACAGGTTTCGCTTCGTCTTGTACGGCCTCGGCGGCAGCGTTCATCTCTGGCCCCGGGCTGGAGGAGCCGACGGCCTTTGAGTGGGGAGCCGCCGCACGTGCTCGATCCAGGCATCGGGAACACCAGAATGAGGAAAGAAGTCGTATTCTTCAAAGCTAACGGTCCCCACACGGCCTCCATTTTCTCAGGGATGGGCGCTCCAGGGCATCCCTGGGTGGACGTCCTCACAGAGCCGACTTGGGGAGGACCCGACTGCCCCGTTCCGGCCCCACGGGGGCCCACCGCGCCGCCGCCCGCGTCCGGGGCCGCACGTCACTTCCGGCGCACGCGCCCGCCTGCGGAGAGGGGACGGGGCTCCAGCTCGGACTGCGGCGTGCGGCGGCCGAGGGGCGCGCGGGGAAGGCGGGGCGGGAGAAGGGGGAGTGTCGGGCCTCCGCCGTCACCACACACTGGCCGGGGAGTCCGCTGAAGCCCTTTCCTCAGAACCGGCCGCTGTGTTCCTTGGACTCCGGGCGTCAGCTCTTGGAATCGTTGCCGCTTTGAAGGGTGCAGAAGCGCGAGTTGCCATAGCCGGTAGAGCGGCGGGGACGGTCCCAGCCCCTCTTACCCTCCCTGACCCTTTCTTTCCATCGCCCAAGTCATGGGGAACGCGGCAACCGCCAAGAAAGGCAGCGAGGTGGAAAGCGGTGAGTCAAGGGCCGCGTTTCGGTACCCGCTGGGCGGATTGGCACGGTGCACCGAGCGCCCCCCGGGGTCGAAGCCCCAAAGGCCGCAGACAAGGTACAGGCCTAGCCTCGGCCGAGAGTTGCTCCAGGGGGCCCGGGAAACCAGCTGCCTCCCGACTCCCCACCCCAAGCTCTGGGGTCTGGGCTTGAGCGCTCAGGGCCTGTTGGAGGAGCAAGGCAAAGAGCGGTCCCTGCGATTCTCTTTCTCACAAGAGCAAGGGGGACTGTACACATCCTGGAACACTTTCCCCCAATATAATCCGGGTAAAGAAGTCCCTTGTGCCACCCCTACTCTGCCATTCTCCTCCTGACCGCCCTATTTGGGAGCCACAGGTAGTGTAGTGGGCAGTTAGCTCATTTCCTTCCATCACTTGGGTCCAACCCAACCTTGTCACAAGGTAAGAGGTGAATCCCGAGTGGACAACTAAGTCTTAGAGATTCTCCATCTCTTCAGATTAAGAATGGAAACTAAATTAACACAAAACGGCAACATTATTCTGTAAGGAAAAAAAAAACAAGGCAGGCTTGCCTGTTCTTGGGATACTCAAGGATCTACAATGCCTGTAAAAGTTAAAGGTCACTGGAGTTGAAGTGCTTCCAGAACACTGTTGATCCCTGCTGAGGGCTGAGAGTGCAGGTACTCTTCACTTCATACTGAACAGAGTCAAAAATCATGAAAATTGAAATTCTGTATGGCTGACTGTGTGATTACATATATATGTAGGACGGAAGAGTGTGAAAGAAAAATTGGTTTGATTTTGTAAGGTTCATATTAGAATTTATAATTTAGAATGACCAAGTAGCATAGGTAGTTGTTACATATCACCAGGAGTAAATGACATCTTAGCATTTGAGGGAATGCCATTTATTCAAGTTTATAAATAGTATTGTTTAATTTTTCTATGCTTGTAACAAAGAATTAGGCTAATTTTGCAATTTAGCATGAGCAAAATAGCTTCTTGATTTCTGTGACAAAAGTGCAGAATTGATTTAGGAGAATTTAGTCATTTATTTTAACATGAATAATGAGACCTGATTATATGGGTTATATTTCACCAATAGGATTTTGTTATTTTCAACAGTATTTTATATAGAATTTACCTATTTTTCTTTTATTGCACAAATACAGTAACCCACTGTATAGAAAGTATAAAGAAAGTGAAAAGAATTTTTTGTGCCTGATTTGTTGTTTTCTGTGTTAAGACTCTATTAAAGATAGAGCATGCTAATTGTGTTACAAGAGAGTGTACTTGGTAATGAAATATCACTGATATTTTTTTACTAGCAAGTGTCGGCATATACAGGGTTTATGTTTTTCAGAATGATAGTATACTCCTCTGTGACCTGTATCTTTTCTTTATTAAGGAACTAAACCAATTCTCTCTAGATAGGTTAGAGCTCATAGCTATGGGATAGTCTTGGAATATTTACAGAAATCTGAATGGAAACGTTAAATGTTTATCTAAGCGTATTTAATTTATACCTATGAATGAATTATTTCCTAAACTTTAGCTGCTAGCCTAGTTCATAAGTATGTTAGTCAGCTTCTATGTAAGTTTATTTATGGAAACTGAGGGTCATTATAGTTGTTTCACTAAATGTTAGAAAGTGACAAAAGAAAATTGCCAGTGATGTCTCTTAGGGGCAATTGTTTGAAATGTTATGTATTGATGTATGCTTGTAGGTTCGTTTGGAACAATGTTATTGTCCAAGGAAATTGCGTTGTCTTAAAGCTTAATGAAAGGACAACTTTCACCATACATACCAAAGTTTTCTGTGTATGGTGTATGTGTGTGTGTGTTTAATTACTCTTTTGAATATATATGGCTTTCAGAATTTGATTGTAATTCTTTAAAATTCAGCTGTCGCATAGAAGCATAAACTCTTAGAAATAAAGGCAATCTTAAGAGATCATGCTGTGCAGTCTCTCCATTTCAAAACTGTAGAGCTCCATCCACCCTGAAGAGATTGGAGTTTAGATCATGCTATTACCAATACCAGCGTAGAGAACAGAATCTGAAGTACTGACACCATTCTTCATTACTAAATAATCAAATGGTACATTTATTTTTAAGGTGTCTACCAAGTATATTTGTTTCTGTTGGAAACCCTGTAGGTAAAAATACATATAAAATTAACTGGAAGGCAAAAATGTAAGTGCTAACACTGTGGAAAGTGAAGTTAGTACCCTGAAAATTGCTAGGAGGAAAATGTTTGATTTGGAAGGCTGATTAAAAAAATATCAAGTTGATTAAGACTTGATAGAGGTGATTATAGAGCTTCTAAAAAATATTTCAAAAGAATGAAGCTGAATATAGAGGTTATTGAGAAGTATTGGTTAGCCTTGACCATTTGGTGCCTATGTTGTACTGTACTGAAACATATCTTTCTACTCTTAGAATAAAACATTTTCTCAAGTTAGCAAGAACTGAAAGCTGTGGAATTTCCATTCACATCGCCACAGTTTCTGGAGATAACCTTAACTTGGGTACCTTTGGAAACAAGTGAGGGTGCAATTATCTGTAAAGTTTGAATGTCATGCTTTTAAAGAATATTTTATTTATCCCATCTTCTACTTTTTACCCTACCCACTGTTACCACCACAAAAATTACATACTGTGTATTTTAACCTGGGAAGGTTTTTTGATATTATTTTTGGTTGGTTGGTGTATTTGATAAAAAACAAAAATCAGACCTACAGTTTACCTTTGGGGCTTTTTATTACTCAGTCATGGCAAAAGTGTTGAAGTCCATGGGTTGAAAGTGTTGGTAGAGGTTTGTCATAGATTTTCCTGCAAGTTGTAGAGCCACCTTGTAGCCTCATGTTCACATAATGATCTCTTGAGTGCTTTCCAGAGTTTGTCTGTTAAGAACTTGAAGGTGAATAGACATTAATCCAAGAAAGTCATAGACTAGGTTCAGCCAAAACTCAAGTTGCTTAACAACTAACATTTTTAATGTTAGTTAACCTATCTGCCAGGGATGCTGAATGCTTTGCAAGCGTAATCACACTTAATTTTTTGAACCCTATGAGTAGTTCAATTGACAGATTAGAAAACTGAGGCTCAGAGAGTTGCTTAGCCAGGTAAGTCAAGGAGCCACGTTTGAAGCTAGCAGTCTGTTCCAGGGGACCTTTTTCTGAAAAAATGAGACAGACGTGTCGACAAATAAAGGGGGTGGGGGAACGGTTACAAATGCTTTCATAAAAATTCAGTGGGATGCCCATGCCAAAAAATAAAAAAGAAAAAAAGAAAACTCAATCGGAGAACCAAAGAAAGAAAGGTCATTTCCAGTGAGATGATGTGGGGTGAAGGTCAAGGAAGACTTCATAAAAAAGTCTTGAGCTGAGCTTTGAAAATGGAGGATGTTCACTAGAAGGATTACAGAAGAAAGGGCATTTTAAGTAGTAGGAGGACAGAATGAGCAAAGATGCAAAGTAGTGAAACAGCATTGCATATTGAGAAAAGGTAAGTATGTTGTCCGTTATCACTAAACGACAGAGTCTGGGATTGGTGGTAGGGAAGAGAGAGATAGTATAATGAAAGATGAAACTAAAATGAACAGAGGGCCACATAATAGAAAAAGTTATAGGCTACATAAGGAGTTTTAATTTTATCCTATAGACATTGGGAAGTCATCGTTGGCTTTGAAATAATGGAGAGGCATGATACAAGTTGGCTTTTAGAAAAATTACTGTAGTGGCAATTCATGTGAAGACGAATTGCCATGGATAAAATGGTGTGGAGGCAAGATTAATTAGACGACACTTGTAGTAATCTGGGTGAGAGACTTGAAGGGTCTGAACCAAGGTGGTAGAGATAGGGATAGAGAAAAGAGCCTGAAATGTGAGAAATTTGGAAAATACACAGTGAGCAGACTGTATTTTACTGATTTTGTATGGAGAAAAAGAAAAAGGTGGAGTTGAGGATGACTCCCACTGAAAAGTTTCAGTGTCTTGTTGGATGGGTATTGTGATGCCAGTAATGAATACAAAGGGTGGGTGAGGATTTAGGAGATATATTAAACTTGTACTGCTTTTGTCATCGATTAAAAATATCTGGGATGCACGGGTAGTTCAGTGGTTAGAATGCCAGCCTTCCATGCGGGAGATCCGGGTTCGATTCCCAGACCATGCACCCCCCCCAAAAAAAAATATCTAATTGGTTGTTGTTATGTGAATTGTCTTTTTTTATTCTCTCAGCCATGGAAGAACAGCCTTGGTTGTACTCACGACCTTTTCTACATTTCATACATTTACAAGGCCAACTGTTGAGAAAGTATTACAACTTTTGATATTATTTCTATAATAAAAGAATGGTAGCTACTAAAGGCTGGCCTTTTTGGTTTGAAAAGGGTAAAAGTCAAGTACTGATGAAAGCAGTGTGACTTTTTAAAGAAAAATAAATTGAAGTAAAATAAATTATTACTTTTATGAAATATTCAACCTGTAAGCAGTTGAACTTTGTAGAGCCGTATGGAATAGTGGAAAGAACATGTAAAATAGAGTACCAGGCAATACTGTGTTCTACATAAATATCAGTTTTAATCTCCTAAAGATCTTTAAAATAGATACTAAAAAGTTAAAAATGTAATTTAACAAGTAACACCATGTACATAGAAGAAGAAGAATCTGTCTTCTGATACATTCTAATACTCCACTATTGAAAAGTGTTTTAATTTTTCCAGGTTTGAGAGGGATAGGTCAAATGTTGACACTGTAGTCTCTTCCACTTTCATAATCCAGTGATTTCAATATAATTATTAAAAGAAAAAATATAATTAAAAAAGTAGCATGACTGTTAGGAATAAATTATAGAAAGCTCTCACAAAATAGTGTGGCCAGAGATAGCAAATAAGTCCCTACGTGAGCAAATATAAGGTAATATATTTAGGGAAGAATTTTGATGATAGTCTCTGAATTACGACCGCAGCAACAGATTTATGAATCACTGTATTGATCCTTGATCCTTGAATATATTCTTGTGTCCTATCTTTGAATAGTATCTTATATACTTCTACAAGTAAAGAGATCATCTAACTTTTGATGTATATTGGAATTTGGAGAGTATTGGAAATAAAACATACAACATTCTACTTTTATGTAAAACCATTAGCCTTAGCATACTATTTGTAGTTGTAGCGTTTTGTATATAGCAGAACCAGAGAAAGCTTAAATCAGGGGCAGCTGAAAGGAGTAAGAGAATAGAAAGTCTGTTCAGTGAGGATACACTAAAAAAATTAGGACTCTTCAATCTAGAAAAATAAGATTAAAGTATATAAAACCAATTAGTATGGACAGAGAAAATCTGATATTGTTTGTTCACCTAAGCTTGAAACGACTAGAACCTCTGGGTTATTCCTCAACACTTATAAGAGCTAGTTGTAAACAAATAAAATGAAATACAGTAAAACTTGATAAACTGGATTAAGGGATTATATATATTTAATATAAAATTATTTAAGAATTATTGAAATTTTAAAAAATTATTTAAATTTGAAGATGAAAGTACCTGTGTTTATGAATTCAGGTAGTATTTTTAGCAATTTAAAAAGTTCTAGAAATCTTTAATGTGAATTTATTATTTTTATAGGTTTTGCCACTCTTCCCTCCCCCTATACCTTCCAAAAGATAGGTCTTCGTCTTTCTAATATTGAAGTTTATTGCTATAATGCAAATAAATTGTTTCCCCTAATAAGGAGATATAGCTTAAATTGCTTTAAGTCTATTTTTATATTTTAATCTTTTATATAATTCATCCATTTTTTAAAATTTATTTCTATTTCTTGACTAATGGAATTGGTAATAAACAGTTCCCTTCATGTAGCGCATAGCCTAGTGAAATCTTTAGACAAAACCACAGTTAGGAGATTGTTGCAGGTAGCATAGTATAAGATGTTTTCTATTGTAATAATTTGGCTTTTTATTTTTTTGTTATAAGGTAAACCAGATTTACTTATTCTCTGTATCTGTGCTTATAATTTTCTGAATCAAATTTGGGACTTTTTAAAAAATATATTTTTATTGTCACTCTTTAGCAAACAAACATACAGGCATTCTTGACATACATTCTATACATGGTGTACAGTCAGTGGCTCACAATATTATCACATAGTTGTGTATTCATCACCATGATAGATTTTTGAACATTTGCGTCTCTCCAGAAAAGAAATTAAAAAAGAATAAACTCATACATCCCACACCCCTTACTTACTCTTCCCTCTCTTTGACCACTAGTATTTCAGTCTACTCAATTTACTTTAACATTTGTTCCCCATATTATTTTTTTATCCATATTTTTTATTCTTCTGTCCATACCCTAGCTAAAAGGATTGTCAGACACATGGTTTTCACACTCACACAGTTACATTGTAAAAGCCATATCATTATACAATCATTTTCAAAAAACATAGCTACTGGGACACAGCTCCACAGTTTCTGGTACTTCCCTATAGCCACTCTAATATACCATAAACTAAAAAGGAGCTACCTATATAATGCATAAGAATAACCTCCAGGATAACCTCTTGACTCTATATTAAATCTCTCAGTCACTGACACTTTGTATTGTTTCATTTCTCTTCCCCCTTTTGATCGAGAAGATTTTCTCATTCCCTTGATGCTGAGTCCCAGCTCATCAAATTTGGGATTTTTTTAAGGAGAAAAATGTACTAACTGAAATAATATACTAGCATAATTGAAATTAGGTGTATCTTAGAAAATCCAATGTGAATGCCATATTTGGTTTGCTATAACAAGGTACAAGAGGCTTTATGGCATGGTTTAAGGTTGTGTTTCCCTTATTACCTAATGTTCATAGAATGTTAACTTTTCAGTGTCTTCTGAAACTTATTTTCTTCTTGGCAACTGTTGAATCTAAGCCTTAAAGTCCTTGGCAAGTCTGTTTTACACCTGTAATTTGTCCTCAAAAATTAAAGATTCTCAGGTGTTCCTAACACTGTGACCAAAGACTGAAATTCTCTATAGGATGACATAGTCAATAGTGCTTTTTTTTTTCCCCGTGGGAGATTTATAATGTAGCCAATTCACTGACACAGCTCATGCATAGTATATCCTAATTTGAATAAGTAAATAAATAAAAGGCTCAGCATTTTAAAAAAATTTAAAATACTGTCTTGAGATATAATTATTTTAGGGCCCTACTTAGTAAAATGAGTATTCAATGACTATACTGTATTCTTAAGTAGATGACCATGTGGTATCAGCAAGCTGTTTTGGTATGTGAGCCACAAACTTGAAAGAAAATGATTGTACACATTACTTAGCTTCCTTTATATATATATATATATATGTAGCTCCTGGTTGAGTAAGAGCCATGAAAGGTTAACGTGGAACAGCAGATTAGTCTCATTTTAGGTTATAGTCTTGAGGTGACTAAATAAGACATGCTTCAACAATAAAATGACACAGAGACGGGACATTGATTTATTTGTCATTAATTCAGTCTTTCAGTCCTTCTCAATCAAAATTTACTGATTACTTACTTTGTAGAAAGCACTGAGTGTGCTTGTCCTGTAGATACAAATAAAAATAAAACTTGGTTCTTAAATTGGGGCAACAAATACATACAGGTATTTATGATAAAATGTGCAATTATATGGAAGTGCCTAGATTGCCAGTAAGGTGAAAATGCAACATAGGAGTTGATTTAAGAGTAGTACAGAATTTCTGAGATCATCTTGGAAAACAAGGAAACTGACTGAAATAGAAACTTACTTTAAGTCCTTTATGTGGATTTTTACATCTGTAATTATAGTACTTATATAAATTGCTTTCTCAGCTGTTTCCCTACTACACAGTGTGATCTGTGAGGGCAGGGACAATATCTGTCTTATTTTCTGTTTTAATCCCTAGAATTTGGCACAGTTCCTGGCTCATAGTGGTAACTAAAATGTGGATAGTTAAGTGGTTCAAAAATTTAAGCCTTTTTTAGAAGTGTACCTCCTACTAGTTGGCACATAATTTATAATATAATGGCTGTTTGGCAAAAGTAGCTTTTTTAAAAAAATATTTTTATTGACACATCTTCACACACAAACATTCCATACATGGTGTATACTCAGCAGCTCACAATATCATCACATATTTGTGTATTTATCACCATGATCATTTTTTAGAACATCTGTATCAGTCCAGAAAAAGAAATAAAAAGAAAAAACTCATACATACTATACCCCTTAACCCTCCCTCTCATTGACCACCAGTATTTCCAACTATCCAATTTATTTTACCCCTAGCCCCCGCAAATTATTTATTTATTTTTTTATCCATATTTTTTTAAACTCATCTGTCCATACCCTGGATAAAAAGAGCATCAGATGCAAGGTTTTCACAATCACAGTCACATTGTAGATAATAGCTCTTTTACTTGATAACGGGATGCGTCTTTCCCTTCTTATTACATCAAAGTTTATCCAATATTTATGTATTAAAAGTCTCAGTTTTAATTGGTAGTGTGAGTTTGGATTTAGGCTTCAGGAAAACAGTGGATTAGGAAAAGCTCTTGTGCTCCCACCCTCTTGAAAAATCCTCAGTCATAAAGCCTATGCCATTCTGTACCACTGTGTCCCATCATTTTGTTGTCATATCAGTCTCTTTTTACTTCTCCTCATTTGTCAATACTTAGGCACCTGGCTTACATTCATCCAGCACTCATCCAGCATGGCTTCAAATTCTCTGTGTATGAACCATCCTTCACCACTGTATTTTAGTTCCTTGCCCATATTATTCGCTGCCCTCTTCTCTTTACTTCATTTCAGATATCTAGTCTCATCAAGAATCTTAGCATATTCATACCTACTGAAGAATCACCAATGTAGGCATGCCAATCTCTGATCACCATGTTTTCTCCTTTTGGCTTTCTTTTTTTTTTATTTTTTAAAATTTTTTAAAAATTTATTTATTAATAAAAAAATTAAGAAACAAAATAAAACATCAACATACATAATCAGTAATTCACACTATCATCACTTAGTTGCATATTCATCATTTCTTAGAACATTTTCATTAATTCAGAAAAAGAAATAAAAAGACAATAGAAAAAGAAATAAAACTAACACAGGAGAGAAAAAAAAAAAAGGTTAAACCTACCATACCCTTTACCTCTCACTTTCATTGATCACTAGCATTTCAAACTAAATTTATTTTAGCATTTGTTCCCCCTATTATTTATTTTTATTCCATATGTTCTACTCCTTTGTTGACAAGGTAGATAAAAGGAGCATCAGACACAAGGTTTTCACAATCACACAGTAACATTGTGACAGCTGTATCATTATTCAATCATCCTCAAGAAACATGGCTACTGGAACACAGCTCTACATTTTCAGGCAGTTCCCTCTAGCCTCTCCATTACATCTTGAATAACAAGATGATATCTACTTGATGCATAAGAATAGCCTCCAGGATAACCTCTCGACTCTGTTTGGAATCTCTTGGCTTTCTTTTTAACTAGTTTCACTAAGGTCATTCTGCATCAAAACCTCTGATCCATTCATTAGCCCTCACAGTTCTTCATTTTCCTTAATTTAGATGACATGATCCCCCAAATCATTTGTACCTCTATTTTATCACCGCTTTCTGACAATACTCTTACTCTGATAAACCCTAATATCTGCTTTCTCAGTTCTTTGAGCCAAGGGGTAAGAGCAATGCTGGAGAAAATCACAAATTCCCTGTCAACCTCAACATGATTTGACAGTTTTACCATATTTACCCTGTCTCATGTTCTTCACAATTTCTGTCTCATTCTTCTCTATACCTATGACTTCCCCCAATTATCTTTCTCATTCTAAGCAGATGATCTTTCTTCATATTTCACAAAGAAAATAAAAGCTATCAGATGGGACCCCCTTCAACTTCTATCAGATATCCACATCTCCTGTATTTTAACTCAATCTATTTCTTTCCTTTAATAATAGAGGAGTTTTCCTGTTCAGGTGCCTGTTGTCATGCCACAAATATTTGTTGCCACATCTACAACAGTTTTGGCTGAAAATAATGACATTTATTTTTCCTCATAAAAATGTATTTTCTGCAGAGCTCGGCAAGGACATCTCACCTCTACTTTAGTTGGCATCAGCTAACTCATCCTAAGAGCTGGGTGCTAGAATCACTTGCTAAAGACTTGCTCACTGACCTATCTTCTTGTAGATGCTGACTGTAGGTGGTTGCAACCTTAACTGGGGCTGTCAACTGGTACACCTATATATACTTTTCTGTTTGGCCTAGGCTTCCCTATAACATGGTGGCTGAGTTCTGTGTCCAGATTGGGGTAGAGTCAGGTAGAAGCTGTCTTAGCTTTTATAACCTAGCCTCAGAAGTTAAGCAGTATCACATTACTGCGTTCTGTTCAATAGAAATGGGTCACTTAAATGAGTCCATATTCAAAGTACATGAATTGGGTTCCACCCTTTAATGGGAAGAATGTCAAATGTTTGTGGATCCTATTCCCTCCTATTCTCCCAGGAACCTAATGCTGTTGTGTTTTCTTTTTTAATATTCAACCTTCTCAGTTTTTAAAAAATGTGCACCTCTTTTTTTTTTTTTAACTTTCAGTTTTGTTGTTTGACTCTGTTTTCTCTTTCCTTTTTCATCTCATACCTACTGGCCTATGATTTACAATATGACTTCCATAACTAGATTAGTTTTACCTAGTTTTGAACTTAATATAAGTGGAATCCTACATCACATATTCCTTTGTGTCTTGTTTCTATCACTGAACGTATCTGTGATATTTATCCAAGTTTTTGTGAGTATCAGTAGTTGGTTACTTCAGTTGCTTTTAGTAGCCAGGTAGGTAAATTAAATGTGACTTAGGTCATTTTTCTGAGGCCAGAAAAAAAGGGGAAAAAGTTTTCTTTTTTCTCTTCTCTTTTGTATAGTCAGCTATTTACAGTCAAGATGCAGGGACTATATTTAATGTAGTTCAGCCTTTAGAATACACCTTGTCTGAAAATTGTGGCCTGTCTAGAAATACTTCAGTATGTCCCACATACGAAATGTCAAACTGGGTTACATGTACAGTATAGTTTAATAAATAGGAACCTATCCCCTTCTTTGACCTAATAACCTCTTAATTTTCCTTATGGTTGGATTTGACTTTGTCCTTTTACTTACACAGATATAGCATGGGAAGCAAACGTTTCAATGACTTTCTCTTATCTCTGATCTTTCTTACACTCAAGTCATCAGTGACTAAAAAAATCTCCAAATTTTCTTTCCAAATGATTTCTGTGGCAATAGCAGTGGGGAACCCTTTGGAGGTAAAGTGGGCAGGAGGAAATGTTTTTATTTTCTGTGTTGGGGATTACTTTTTAATGGTTTGTGAAGTAAAATTGTGAGAAGATGTTAATATTGCTGAGTAAAAAATTAAATTGAAGTATAGCATATATACAGAAAAGTAGTCAAATCCTAACGCATAGATAGGCTGGTAGATTTGAAAAATTAACACCCGTTAATATATTACCCATGTCAAGAAATAGAATATTATTTATACTCCAGAAGCTTTCTTCCTGCCTCTAGCCTAACATTACTAGACTTCAAAGATTCTGACTTCCATAACTAGATTAGTTTTACCTAGTTTTGAACTTAATATAAGTGAAATCCTACATCCCATATTCCTTTGTGTCTTGCTTCTATCACTGAACGTGTTTGTGAGATTTATCCATGTTTTTGTGAGTAGCAGTAGTTGGTTACTTCTCAGATATATCATACACCTTTGTATGAGTATAGCAAAATCTATTTATTCTATTCTTGATGGGAAATAGGGTTGTTGGACTGTTATGAATAATGCTATGAGTACTCTTGTAACTATATGTTTTTTGGTGAATATAGGCGTGTTTTGATGGAGGTGTATTCCTTGATGATTATATATACACAGGCACAAATTTGTGAGATTGAGAATGAATTGTTGAGTCATAGAATATGTATGTTTGACTTTGGTAAAGATTGCTAAATAGCTTTCCAGAGTGGTTTGACCAGTTTCCATTTAGCAGCACCTGAGGGTTTTAGTCAGTCCACGTCATGCTTCCCAAACTTGGTGTTTTCTGTCTTTCTAATTATGGCCGTTCTGCTGAGGATACGCTGGTGTTAATTTGTAAATCACTGATGACTGACAGTGTTGATCAGCTTTTTAATATGGCAATTTAGAGGTCCTTTTTTGTGAAAGTGTCCATTCAAGTATCATTGCCCCCCCTTTCTGATATTGTGTTGTCTTATTTTTATTTATTTATTTTTTTGTATGAGTTCTTTATATATTCTGGATACAAGTCCTTTTTCAGACATAATAGTGCATATATTTTCTCCCATTTCATAGCTTGTTTTTCTACTTTCTTAACAATGTCTTCTCTTGACATCCTTTAATAATTTTTATGATTTCCAATTTGGAAATATTTCCTTTATGGTTAGTGCTCCTTGTGTTTTGTTTAACCTTACGACACAGAATTGGAGATATTCTCCTGTGCTTTGTTTAAAAGCTTTATTGCTTTACTTTCACATTAAAAAAAAAGTCCACCTAGAATTCTGTGTGTATGTGTGTGTGTGTTTTCATCTGAGGTAAGAATCATAACTTTTATAGGACTGTCCATTGAACATACAACCAGCTATTGAAAAATAAATCTCTTCTCCATTTCACACTGTATTGGCACCTTTGTTATCAAATGACTGAATAATTTTTGGCTTATTCATTTTCTGTTCCATTGGTGTATTTGTCTTTTTTTGTGTTAGTACAAAATGGTCTTAATTCATATAGCTTTATAGTAAGTTTCCAGAGCTGGTGGTGTAAATCCTGAAATTTTGCTCTTCAGTATTGTTTTGAATAATTTTCCTCTTTTATTTCCTTAGAAAATTTTAAGTCACCTTGTAAATTTCCATATACACCCTTATACATGTAGATCTTATAGAGATCTTTTTTTGTTTGCTTGCATGAGCAGGCACTGGGAATCAAACCTGGGTCTCCGGCATGGCAGGTGAGAACTCTGCCTCCTGAGCCACTGTGACCCACCCTCTTATAGGGATCTTAATTGAGATTACATTGAATCTATAGGTCAGTATGGGGAGAATTTTTACCTTTACAATATTAGTTTTTAGGTACGTGATCATGGTATATCTTCCATTTATTTAGGCCTTTAACTTCTCTTAGTAATGTTTCGTAATGTGCTATACATTTAAAAATTAGATTTATTCCTAAATTTAGATACTTTTTGATGATGTTGTAAATGCAAGTATTGTAAAATGCTTTATTTTCTATTATTTAGTTGTGAGTATATAAAAATAGAATTGAATTTTGTATGTTGACCTGCAAATTATCTTGCTAATTTTATTTATTAATTCTGATAGGTTAGCTATAGATTTTTTTTAAAAACGATTATATCTACAGCCAAACCATAGTGTCTCCTAACTATGACAGTGTTATTTCTTCCGTTTTAATCCTTATACTTTTTTCTTTCCTGTCTTATTGCACTGGTTATGATCTCCTATACAGTGGTAAATAGATATAATGATAATGAGCACCCTTACTGTATCCCTGGCATAGTTGAGAAAACTTTCAAAAAATATTTTGTCATTAGGTGAAAAAAACTTTCTAGTATACCCTTTATCTGATTAAGGAAGGGCCCTTCTTTCTTGGGTTGCTAGTATTTTTCCATTATGATTGGGTACGTAATTTTATCGTCCTATTTCTAAATCTATTGCATTTTGAATGTTAAACCAGTATTCCTACCTGGAATAAACCCAGGCTGGTTGTGATAATGTTATCCATTTTACATAATGCTGAATTTGGTTTGTTAAAATATTTAATAGGTTTTCTAATTTCAGTCTTGGTTTCTTCTTTCATGGTTACATTATTTGGGGGTTTCTACCTTAATTTCCCTGTGGTCAGAGGACACACTGAATGATTTAAGGTCTTTGAAACTTACAGAGATTTGCTTTATGACCCACCAAATGGTCACTTGTGGTAAGTATTCCAGGGATTTTTGAAGAGAATTAAAAAACGTAAACTCCAGTTTTGTTGCCTACGGTGTTTTCTTCATGCTTCTCCACCTCCTCATCACACTCCCCTCCCACCATTCCCTCTGTACACACAAACACCCATGCATAAAGTAAGTCAGTTGTGTTCATTGTGTTGTTTGTGTTATTTTTTCTGATTTTTTTCCTCCTTTTTCTGCTCATTATAGAGAGGTGCTTAAAGTGTCTTTCTATGGATTTGTCTATTTCTTCTTTCAGTTTTGTCAGATTTTATTTTAAATATTTTGAAGCTGTTAACAGATGCATATAAATTTAGAATTTTTATTTCCTTTTGTAATTATGAAATGTCCCTCCTTATCTCTAGTAATACTTTTTTCCTTATTAGTTTACCAGATATTACTATAGCTGTACCAGCTTTCTTCATGTTACCCATTTTCCTTTTCCTGTCAACCTTTCTATATTTATATATGTCATTTCTTAAGCTGCATGAGGTTGAGGTTTTGTGGATCCAATCTGACAATCAGATGATCTTTGTTTATTAATTTGTATAGTTAGTCCATTTATCTTCCAAATTATTTATTGTTTTTTTTCCCAGGCAATTTCTTTGAGATATATTCACATACCATATAGGTTTGGATTTTATAAAGGTCATTTTGTTACTTATTTTTTTGTCCCACTTATTTTATCTTGCCTTTTCTTTCTATTCTTGTCTTTTTTTCTGGGAATAATCACATACTTTTTTTTTTTTAATTAATTAAAAAAATTAACTAACACAACATTTACAAATCATTCCATTCTACATATCCAATCAGTAATTCTTGATATCATCACATAGATGTATGATCATCATTTCTTAGTACATTTGCATTGATTTAGAAATAGAAATAGCAAGACAACAGAAAAAGAAGTAAAATGATAATATAGAGAAAAAATAAAAATAAAAAATGCAAAAGATATATTAAAAAAAGCAAAACAAACAAACAAAAAGCTATACCTCAGATGCAGCTTCATTCAGTGTTTTGACATAATTACATTACAATTAGGTAGTATTGTGCTGTCCATTTTTGAGTTTTTGTATCCAGTCCTGTTGCACAGTCTGTATCCCTTCAGCTCCAATTACCCATTATCTTACCCTATTTCTAACTCCTGATGGTCTCTGTTACCAATGATATATTCCAAGTTTATTCTCTAATGTTGGTTCTCATCAGTGGGACCATACAGTATTTGTCCTTTACTTTTTGGCTAGTCTCACTCAGCATAATGTTCTGTAGGTCCATCCATGTTATTACATGCTTCATAAGTTTATCCTGTCTTAAAGCTGCATAATATTCTATCGTATGTATATACCACAGTTTGTTTAGCCACTCATCAGTTGATGGACATTTTGGCTGTTTCCATCTCTTTGCAATTGTAAATAACGCTGCTGTAAACATTGGTGTGCAAATGTCCGTTTGTGTCTTTGCCCTTAAGTCTTTTGAGTAGATACCTAGCAATGGTATTGCTGGGTCATATGGCAATTCTATATTCAGCTTTTTGAGGAACCGCCAAACTGCCTTCCACAGTGGTTGCACCATTTGACATTCCCACCAACAGTGGATAAGTGTGCCTGTTTCTCCGCATCCTCTCCAGCACTTGTCATTTTTTGTTTTGCTGATAATGGCCATTCTGGTGGGTGTGAGATGATATCTCATTGTGGTTTTGATTTGCATTTCTCTAATGGCCAGGGACATTGAGCATCTCTTCATGTGCCTTTTGGCCATTTGTATTTCCTCTTCTGAGAGGTGTCTGTTCAAGTCTTTTTCCCATTTTGTAATTGGGTTGGCTGTCTTTTTGTTGTTGAGTTGAACAATCTCTTTATAAATTCTGGATACTAGACCTTTATCTGATATGTCATTTTCAAATATTGTCTCCCATTGTGTAGGCTGTCTTTCTACTTTCTTGATGAAGTTCTTTGATGCACAAAAGTGTTTAATTTTGAGGAGCTCCCATTTATTTCTTTCTTTCTTCAGTGCTCTTGCTTTAGGTTTAAGGTCCATAAAACCGCCTCCAATTGTAAGATTCATAAGATACCTTCCTACATTTTCCTCTAACTGTTTTATGGTCTTAGACCTCATGTTTAGATCTTTGATGCATTTTGAGTTAACTTTTGTATAGGGTGTGAGATACGGGTCCTCTTTCATTCTTTTGCATATGGATATCCAGTTCTCTAGGCACCATTTATTGAAGAGACTGTTCTGTCCCAGGTGAGTTGGCTTGACTGCCTTATCAAAGATCAAATGTCCACAGATGAGAAGGTCTATATCTGAGCACTCTATTCGATTCCATTGGTCGATATATCTATCTTTATGCCAGTACCATGCTGTTTTGACCACTGTGGCTTCATAATATGCCTTAGTCAGGCAGCGTGAGACCTCCAGCTTCGTTTTTTTTCCTCAAGATACTTTTAGCAATTCGGGTCACCCTGCCCTTCCAGATAAATTTGCTTATTGGTTTTTCTATTTCCGAAAAATAAGTTGTTGGGATTTTGATTGGTATTGCATTGAATCTGTAAATCAATTTAGGTAGGATTGACATCTTAACTATATTTAGTCTTCCAATCCATGAACACAGTATGCCCTTCCATCTATTTAGGTCTTCTGTGATTTCTTTTAACAGTTTTTTGTAGTTTTCTTTGTATAGGTCTTTTGTCTCTTTAGTTAAATTTATTCCTAAGTATTTTATTCTTTTAGTTGCAATTGTAAATGGAATTCGTTTCTTGATTTCCCCTCAGCTTGTTCATTACTAGTGTATAGAAACAGTACAGATTTTTGAATGTTGATCTTGTAACCTGCTACTTTGCTGTAATCATTTATTAGCTCTAGTAGTTTTGTTGTGGATTTTTCAGGGTTTTCGACGTATAGTATCATATCGTCTGCAAACAGTGATAGCTTTACTTCTTCCTTTCCAATTTTGATGCCTTGTATTTCTTTTTCTTGTCTAATTGCTCTGGCTAGAACCTCCAACACGATGTTGAATAATAGTGGTGATAATGGACATCCTTGTCTTGTTGCTGATCTTAGGGGGAAAGTTTTCAATTTTTCCCCATTGAGGATAATATTAACTGTGGATTTTTTATATATTCCCTCTATCATTTTAAGGAAGTTCCCTTGTATTCCTATCCTTTGAAGTGTTTTCAACAGGAAAGGATGTTGAATCTTGTCAAATGCCTTCTCTGCATCAATTGAGATGATCATGTGATTTTTCTGCTTTGATTTGTTGATATGGTGTATTACATTAATTGATTTTCTTATGTTGAACCATCCTTGCATACCTGGGATAAATCCTACTTGGTCATGATGTATAATTCTTTTAATTTGTTGCTGGATTCGATTTGCTAGAATTTTGTTGAGGATTTTTGCATCTATATTCATTAGAGAGATTGGTCTGTAGTTTTCTTTTTTTTTAATATCTTTGCCTGGTTTTGGTATGAGGGTAATGTTGGCTTCATAGAATGAATTAGGTAGCTTTCCCTCCACTTCGATTTTTTTGAAGAGTTTGAGCAGAGTTGGTACTAATTCTTTCTGTAATGTTTGGTGGAATTCACATGTGAAGCCGTCTGGTCCTGGACTTTTCTTTTTGGGAAGCTTTTGAATGAGTGATTCAATTTCTTTACTTGTGATTGGTTTGTTGAGGTCATCTATTTCTTCTTGAGTCAGAGTTGGTTGTTCATGCCTTTCTAGGAACTTGTCCATTTCATCTACATTGTTGTATTTATTAGCATAAAGTTGTTCATAGTATCCTGTTATTACCTCCTTTATTTCTGTGAGGTCAGTGGTTATGTCTCCTCTTCCATTTCTGATCTTATTTATTTGCATCCTCTCTCTTCTTCTTTTTGTCAATCTTGCTAAGGGCCCATCAGTCTTGTTGATTTTCTCATAGAAACAACTTATGGTCTTATTCATTTTCTCTATTGTTTTCATGTTCTCAATTTCATTTATTTCTGCTCTAATTTTTGTTATTTCTTTCCTTTTGCTTGCTTTGGGGTTAGTTTGCTGTTCTTTCTCCAGTTCTTCCAAGTGGACAGTTAATTCCCAAATTTTTGCCTTTTCTTCTTTTCTGATAAAGGCATTTAGGGCAATAAATTTCCCTCTTAGCACTGCCTTTGCTGCGTCCCATAGGTTTTGATATGTTGTGTTTTCATTTTCATTCGCCTTGAGATATTTACTAATTTCTCTTGTAATTTCTTCCTTGACCCACTGGTTGTTTAAGAGTGTGTTGTTCAGCCTCCACGTATTTGTGAATTTTCTGGCGCTCTGCCTATTATTGATTTCCAACTTCATTCCTTTATGATCCGAGAAAGTGTTGTGTATGATTTCAATCTTTTTAAATTTGTTGAGACTTGCTTTGTGACCCAGTATATGGTCTATCTTTGAGAATGATCCATGAACACTTGAGAAAAAGGTGTATCCTGCTGTTGTGGGGTGTAATGTCCTATAAATGTCTATTAAGTCTAGCTCATTTATTGTAATATTCAAATTCTCTGTTTCTTTATTGATCCTCTGTCTAGATGTTCTGTCCATTGATGAGAGTGGCAAATTGAAGTCTCCAACTATTATGGTAGATGTGTCTATTTCCCTTTTCAGTGATTGCAGTGTATTCCTCACGTATTTTGGGCCATTCTGATTCGGTGCGTAAATATTTATGATTGTTATGTCTTCTTGTTTAATTGTTCCTTTTATTAGTAGATAGTATCGTTCTTTGTCTCTTTTAACTGTTTTACATTTGAAGTGTAATTTGTTGGATATTAGTATAGGTACTCCTGCTCTTTTCTGGTTGTTATTTGCATGAAATATCTTTTCCCAACCTTTCACTTTCAACCTGTGTTTATCTTTGGGTCTAAGATGTGTTTCCTGTAGACAGCATATAGAAGGATCCTGTTTTTTAATCCATTCTTCCAGTCTATGTCTTTTGATTGGGGAATTCAGTCCATTAACATTTAGTGTTATTACTGTTTGGGTAATACTTTCCTCTACCATTTTTCCTTTTGTATTATATATATCATATCTGATTTTCCTTCTTTCTACACTCTTCTCCATACCTCTCTCTTCTGTCTTTTCGGTTCTGACTCTAGTGCTCCCTTTAGTATTTCTTGCAGAGCTGGTCTCTTGGTCACAGATTCTCTCGGTGACTTTTTGTCTGAAAATGTTTTAATTTCTCCCTCATTTTTGAAAGACAGTTTTGCTGGATATGGAAGTCTTGGTTGGCAGTTTTTCTCTTTTAGTAATTTAAATATATCGTCCCACTGTCTTCTAGCTTCCATGGTTTCTGCTGAGAAATCTACATATAGTCTTATTGGGTTTCCCTTGTATGTGATGGATTGCTTTTCTCTTGCTGCTTTCAAGATCCTCTCTTTCGCTTTGACCTCTGACATTCTAACTAGTAAGTGTCTTGAAGAACGCCTATTTGGATCTATTCTCTTTGGGGTGTGCTGCACTTCTTGGATCTGTAATTTTAGGTCTTTCATAAGGGTTGGGAAATTTTCATTGATAATTTCTTCCATTAGTTTTTCTCCTCCTTTTCCCTTCTCTTCTCCTTCCGGGACACCCACAACACGTATATTTGTGCGCTTCATATTATCATTCAGTTCCCTGAGCCCCTGTTCAAATTTTTCCATTCTTTTCCCTATAGTTTCTGTTTCTTTTTGGATTTCAGATGTTCCATCCTCCAGTTCACTAATTCTAGCCTCTGTCTCTTTAAATCTACCATTGTAGGTTTCCATTGTTTTTTTCATCTCTTCTACTGTATCTTTCATTCCCATAAGTTCTGTGATTTTTTTTTCAGACTTTCCATTTCTTCTTTTTGTTAATCCCATGCCTTCTTCATGTCCTCCCTCAATTTATTTCATTGATTTTTGAAGAGGTTTTCCATTTCTGTTCATATATTCAGAATTAGTTGTCTCAGCTCTGGTATCTCATTTGAGCTATTGGTTTGTTCCTTTGACTGGGCCATACCTTCAATTTTCCTGGTGTGATTTGTTATTTTTTGCTGGCATCTGGGCATTTAATCAGATTTCCCTGAGTGTGGGACCCAGCAGGTTGAAAGACTTTCCTGTGAAGTCTCTGGGCTCTGTTTTTCTTATCCTGCCCAGTATGTGGTGCTTGTCTGTCTGCGGGTCTCACCAGCAAAAGATGTTGTGGCTCCTTTAACTTTGGAAGACTCTCGCTGCTGGGTCCGTGGTGGAGACAGAGGTAAAGTTGTAGGTTGGTTTTAATGGCTTCAAATTGTGAAGTCCTGGGATCTGAATTCCTTGAGAGAGGGATTCCACCTGAGTTGCGTTTCACCCCTCCCGCGGGGAAGGTTCAGGTGGTAGAGAGCCCTGAAAGCAGCCTGTTTCTGCGTTCCGGGCAGTTGCAACCTGTGTAATCCCAGCGCTGAGCCCAGAGGCAACCAAGCCTCCATAGAAACAGCCGCAGAAGGCTCTGTTTTGCCCCCTTTCCTCTTTTTCAGTTAGCCCAATCGGCGACTTCCACCTTGATCAGTTACGCCTGAACTGGCGGCCTATTTTTAGTAGTCAGAAGTTGTTCATTAATACCACTATTGATGTTAGGTTGGGCTCAGTCTCTACTACTGTTGGAGACGCTTTCCTTTCCCTCTCGGAAGTTGCCTGTGGGGGAGGGGCGCCGGCCGCCTTGGTTTGGGGGACCGCTGATCCGAGGCTCCCATCCGGCCTGGGAAGCCGCGTGTGTGGAAGGGGCTCCGGTCGCCGGCTGCTGCTGCTTGGGGAACCGCCGATCTGAGGCTCCCAGCTGGACTGGGAAGCCACATGTGTGGGAGGGGCTCCGGTCACCGGCCACCGCAGCTTGGGGAACCGCCGATCCGAGGCTCCCAGCTGGCCCGGGAAGCCGCGTGTGTGGAAGCGGCTCCGGTCGCCGGCCGCTGAGGCTTGGGGAACCGCCGATCCAAGGCTCCCAGCCAGCCCGGAAAGCCGCGTGTGGGAGGGCCACTGCGGCTTGGGGAACCGCCGATCCGAGGCTCCCAGCCGGCCCAGGAAGCCGCGTGTGTGGAAGGGGCTCTGGTCGCCGGCCACCACGGCTTGGGAAACCGCCGATCCGAGGCTCCCAGCTGGCCTGGGAAGCCTCGTGTGTGGGAGGGGCTCCGGTCGCCGGCCGCCGTGGCTTGGGGAACTGCCGATCTGAGGCTCCCAGCTGGCCCGGGAAGCCGCGCGTGAGAGGGGCTCCGGTTGCCGGTCACCGCGACTTGGGGAACCGCCGATCCGAGGCTCCCAGCCGGCCCGGGAAGCCGCGTGTGTGGGAGGGGCTCGGTTGCTGGCCGCCGCGGCTTGGGGAACCCGCGATCTGAGGCTCCCAGCTGGCCCGGGAAGCCACGCGTGGGGGTGGGGCGCCGGCCACCGCGGCTTGGGGAATGGCTGATCCGAAGCTCCCAGCTGGCCCGGGAAGGAGGGAGGGAGGGGCTCTGGCTGCCAGCCGCCACGGCCTGGGGAAGCGCGCGCCTCTCGGGGAGCGCACCGCAGCGGAGTCTCTTAGCCGGTCCAGAATGGGGTACACTGTGTGTCTGGTCTCTGTCGTGGCTCCGGGAGCTGTTCTGTACTGTTTCTAGTTCTTTAGTAGTTGTTTTGGAGGAGGAACTAAGACACGCGCTCCTTACTAAGCTGCCATCTTCTCCGGAAGTCAATCACATACTTTTTAATATTCCAAGCCCCTTTGCTATTTGCTTTTAGTCATCCATTTTTTTTTTTTTTTTTTTTTTACTTTCTCTTAGTTTCTCTAGTGATTACATTGATGCTTGACTTTTCATAGTATAATATGTTATTATTACTTATTCCCCAAAAGGACGTAGAATGCTATAACTCCATTTGTTAATGCCCACCTTTCTCCCTTATATGTAATTTTCATGTTTTTTAATTCTCTGTGCATTTTGAACCCTATAATGCATTATTCTTCTTCTGTGGAATAAGTATTTCTATATGTTTATCCACATATTTACCATATTTATTGCTTCATACTTTCAGGCATTCCTGTTATTCTTTCTCTGGTCATTATCCTTGTATTTGAAGTGCTCTCTTAATGTAAGAATTTTAGGGAAAGTGTCTTAGTGATGAATTAGGTCTGTTTTTATTTATCTGGAATTATTTTATTTTTTATCTTCTCTTTTCAAAGATATGTTTTTTAGGTATAGATTTCTAGGTTGGGGATTTTTTCTTTAAACACCTTTAAGATAATATTCCATAATATATTGTTTCAAATTCTGTTGAAAAGTTGGCTATCATTTGTGTTGATATATACTGAAAGTAATAACGGCTTTTTTTTTTTCCTTTTGTTGCTTTTAAGATTTTGTCTTCTCCTTGCTTTGATTTTTAACAGTTTCTCCATAATATGCCTAGGTGATTTTATTGCCCCTACTTAGTGTTTGTAACTTTTTAGAATCTTTGGCTCAATATATTTTTCCCATTTAAGACAATTTCCATGGTCTCTGCCTCCATTCTTTCTTTTCTCTACTTCTGGGACTCCAGTTACATGTATATGTTCACTTTATTATCAAACATTTATATTGAGTTCTTGAATCTGATTATTGTATAATTACAGTAAAATTTTTCACTTTGTCACTTATTTTCTTGAACAGATTAATTAATTATGTTATATGAAAGTTCATGTCTCGCTCCAAATTTGGATTACCTTTGTGTTCTCTTTCTGTTGTATGTTTTCTTATTTTTGGTCATTTTGTCTTGTCTTTCGGCGGGCCTGGGACTTTTTTATTAAACTTTGCAAATCTGGATCATACTATATTCCTTCAGAGGGGATTTAATTTTATTTTAGTATTTCCTGCAGGTATATACCTAGCAACAAGGTTGCTGGATCATATTGTGCATGGATTCTTCTGACTTTTGATACCCATCTGTACTGATTTCTATTGGGCATATACCTAGGTGTATAATTGTTCAGTGATTAGGTTTGTGTCTCGGTTTTAGTAGATACTGTAAAACAGTTTTCCAAGAGGTTGTACCAAATTCACAGCAACAGTGTAGGAAAGTTCCCATTGTTCCACATTGTTGCCAACCCTTTTTATTGACAGATTTTTAAAAAAAATTATAGCCATTTTAGTTGCTGCATATAAAAATCTACTTATATTTCTGATTTTCATTTCTGTAATGACTAATCACATTGAGCAATTTTTCATTTGTTTTTCAGCCATCTGAATGTCCTCTTTGTGATGTGAATGTTTGAGTCTTTTACCCTTTCTTCGACAAGCAAAATAGCATAGAAGTTACTATTTTCCAGGAATTTTATACACACACTGTTTAGGAATTATGTATGTACAATATTTTCTCCGACTATATGGGTTGCCTTTTCCTTCTCTTAATAGTGTCTTTTTATTTCTTAATTTAGTTTATGTTTTATTAGAGAAGTTGTGGGTTCACAGAACCATCATGCGTAAAATACAAGATTTCCACATACCACTGTACCACAGACACCTTGCATTGGTATGGAACATTTGTTATAATTGATGATAGCACGCTTTTATAATTGTACTATTCTGAAGGTCAGTTTTTCTCTCTTGTATAGGATTTAGTTGTTGTCTGGGTTTGTATTAGGGCATTATTTTGACAGTTGGGTCATCAGTATTTCTGGTCAAAACAGGGCCAGGTACCTGTGCAGTAGGTGTAGATCAACTCTAATGGCCTGGGACAGGGTCTGGAAAGGCTGTGGAAAGCCCTTCTGTTTTCCCCTGAACTTTCTATCCTGCCTCACAGATGGCACTCATTGGTTACTTATTTGTCCTCAAAAAGTATTTAACTGGAGATCAGCAGCATCTGACCAGGTGGGGTTGAAACTGCACAGTTCCTGTGCTCTCACTTCACTGCCAATATCTGGCTCAATGTTAGACTGTGTCCTCCTCTGTACTTGGTGCCGAGGACTCCCACAGCTACCACAGTCTGAAGCCATCCTCCAGACAAGGACTGGGCCTCTTGCTGCTATGTTCATCATAGGGGGTGGGTACCAGGGCCCATGGCCGGAGTGACAGTCTTGGTCCACCTTTTCTCATCTTCTTCATCCCTCACTGACCTGGGCCTTGAAATGTCCTCCCTTATCTCCAGGGTCCTCAAACAGTTGATTTGGACAGTTTCTGCCTAACTACTTGCTGCTTTGGGGAAAGAAGGAGATTTTGCCATTCTCTCCCTAATCCTACATTTTCACAGCTCCTCTTGGTTGCTCTTTTGTATTCCTGTTCCATCCTCCCCAGTGGCTTGAGTCCTGCTGTGAGTCCCTATGGACTTGGGAATCTGTGCTAGGTATAGGTGGGACTCTGTCTCACTGCTGTGAGAGATTTTATAGTCTGTATTCCAGGGAGAGGTATCCTGGCCGCTGCCTCTGGGCATTTCCCAAACTTCCTGGGACTGAAGGAGGGAGAGGGGAGAATACTGCTAGTCCAGGATGGGACAGAAGTTTCCTACCTGATATTTTTCTTTCTTTGATTTAGTGTATGTGGGATCCTTCTCCAGTTTTACGCCCTCCAGAGTTCTGGACAAGTGAGATTTGTCCTTTTCTTTGGTGCATCTCTGGGGAGAGGTTTTCAATAATTGTCTTAGGTAGCCATGTTGATGATGTCACCTCCTGTAATTGTACAGTTAATTAAAGCCTGTGGATTAATTTAGGATTCACTGTTCCATGGGTTTTTTTAAAAATTGTTATTCTGTTACCATATATACAATCTAACATTCCCCCTTTAATCATATTCAGATATATATTTCAATGTTGTTAACTGTATTCAAAATTTTGTGTTACCGTCATCATCCATTACCAAAACATTTCCACCATTCCAAATAGGAACCCTGTACATTTTAAGCCTTAACTTCCCATTGCCTATCCCTACCCCATTCCCTGGTAACCTGTGTTCTACATTCTCATTCTATGAATTTGCTTATTCTAATTGTTTCATAATGATGAGATCATTAAATATTTGTCCTTTTGTGTCTGGCTTATTTCACACAGTATGATGTCTTTAAGTTTCAGCCATGTTGTTGCATATATCAGGACTTCATTTCTCTATTTGGCTGAATAATATTCCATTTTATGTATGTACCGCATTTTGTTTTTCCATACATTAGTGATGGACCACTTGGGTTGTTTCCATCTTTTGGCAGTTGTGTTAGGTTTAGTTTGCTAGTATTTTATAGAAGAATTTTACCTCTATATTCATAAGAGATATTAGTCTGTAGTTTTCTATCATTGTGGTATCTTTTTTTGGCTTTAGTATGAAGGTCATCTTGGCCTTGTAGAATGGAGTGTTCATTCCACTTCAGTTTTTAGAAAGAGTTTGAACAGAATGGAGTTAAGTCTTTTTGGAATGTTTAGAAAAATACTCCTGTAAAGCCATCTGGTCTTGGACTTTTCTTTGTTGTGAGGTTTTTGCCTACTGACTCAATTTCTTCATTAGTAATATAAAAATAGAAATCTTCTATTTCTTCTTGAGTAAGTGTAGGAAGTTCATTTCATCTAGGTTATCTAATTTATTGGTGTATAGTTGTTCATAGTATCCTCTAGAATCCTTTTTGTTTCAGAGGGATCAGTAGTAATGTCCCCCCTTTTCATTTCTGATTTTTTTCCCTCTCTTTTTCTGTGTCAGTCTATCTGAAGGTTTCTCAAATTTATTCGTCTTTTCCAAGAACCAATTTTTTGGTTTTGTTGATACTTTTATGTATGTATGTATGTATGTAGGTATGTATGTATGTATACATTTATTTATTTATTTATTTATAGTTCTCTATTAATTTCTCTCTGCTCTAATTTTTGTTTTCTCCATCCTTCTGCTCATTTAGGGTTTGGTTTGTTTCTCTTTTTTCTAGCTCTTTCAGTTTTGAGGTTAAGTCTATGATTTGCAGTCTTTGTTCTTTTCTTTTTTAACAATTGCAATCAATTGTTTTAATCAGACATGTTTATCTATTCTAGATCAGGTATCAGTTGGATGATGGATTTTTTTTCAGAGTAATAGTATTCCCTTTTTTTTTTTTCAGAGTTCCAAAGCTGAATTGATTTCTTCTTTATGGATATAGTTCTTATATAATGTGCTAGGGGGTGGGGTTTGCGGTGGGGAGAAAGGCTTTTTTTTCTTTTAACATTTTTTGTCGTTAAATGTAACAAATATACAAAAAACCCAGTACATTTTGAAGTACATTGTTATAATTGGTGATAGAACATATTTCAGAGTTTGGTATGGGTTATAGTTCCACAATTTCAGGTTTTTCCTTCTAGCTACTCCAAGACACTGGTTGCTGAACATTATTATGATTCAGCAACCATACTTATATGTTAAATCCTATCTTCTCTCTTATAACTCCTCCTTCTCCTTTGATCCTTCTCCCAATCTTTAGGGGTATTTGAGCTATTCCCATTATAACTTTTTCATGTTGGAAGAAGCTGTCTATAATACAGAATAGGGGGATGAAACTAGTTGATGTTCTGGAAAGGCTGGCCCCTCTACATTTCAGGTCTTATCTCATCCAGGGATCCATTTGGAGATTGTAGGTTTCTGGAAAGTTATCCTAATTCGTTGAGCCTTTGTAAAATCTGGTATAATGCCCTAGGTATTTTTTAGAATTGGCAGAAATGGTTTTGATTGGGGTTTGGCAAGTTAGGATAGGTAGCAATGTCTAACTGAAGCTTGCATAAGAGTGACCTCTAGAGTAGCCTCTTGGCTCTATTTGAACTCTCTTAGCCACTGATACCTTATTTGTTACACTTCTTTCCCCCTTTTTGCTCAGGATGTCCTTATTGATCTCATGGTGCCAGGGCAGGCTCATCCCTGGAAGTCACACCCTGTATTGCCAGGGAGACTTTCACCCCCGGATGACATGTCCCATGTAGGGGGAGAGTAATGATTTTACTTGCAGAGTTGGGCTAAGAGACAGGGAGAGAGAGAGGCCACATCTGAGCAACAAAAGAGGTTTTCTGAAAGTAACTCTTAAGCATAACTATAGGTAGCCTTAGCTTCTCCACTACAGAAATAAGCTTCATGAGAGCAAGCCTCAAGATTAAGGGCTTAGCCTATTGACTTGGGAGTCCCTAATGTTTGAGATAGTATCAGAAATTTCCTTGGTGGTAAATTTTAATAGTTCCATATTTTTCTCTCCAGTCCCTCAAGGGACTTTGCCAATACTTTTTAAAAACATCCCAGAGTAAGTTGGGATGTATCTGAGTATGACATTTAAGCTATACAAAATTACAAGTCCTCATTCCCATTCTGAGTTCCATGCATTTGGGTTGTTTAAATGAGCTGTCCAAATCGGTTGAGTTAGATTAAGTGCTACAGAAAATTTAGGTTTTCAACAAAAGAAGCCAGTCTTCTTTTGGTCTGATACAATAGGTAAACTTCTAAAATACAGACAATGTCGTCTTACTTCTGTATTCTGATTTACCTTAGTCCCAATGAGATCGGCTTCATTCTTATCTCTAACTGAAGCTTGCTGTCTTTTTTTGGTTTCTTTAATGGTTCTTATTTGTAGCAATGCGGACTTTCAGAGCTGCAGAACTCCAACTCTGAGTCTTAGGTGTCACACAGGTAGCCAAAGTTCCAGGGAGATACAAGGTTATACATATATAGCACAGCAATTCAACATCTAGAAATAGCATTTACAGATTAAACGTGATTGCCATAAGAGCTTATAATCTTAGCCCCAATTTTCTTATAAGTATCTTCTAAAAGAGACTATACAATATTTTTTCTTTTGTATCTGGCTTGTTTTGCACCATATAATGTCCCCACGGTTCATTCACCTCATTGCATGTCTCACGACTTTGTTCCTTTCTGCAGCCACACAGTATTCCATCATATGTATATATCACAGTTCACCATTCTACTTATCTGTCAGTGTATCCCTCAGCCACCTCCATCCATTAGGCATCATTGATAATGTCCAAAATAAACAATCCATGTCTCATGTTATTCTCACTTAATTGTACAATCATCAACACTCAGTTTTAGACAATTTTCATTGCTATTTGTATGTATGGGTTTTAAATGAATCTCTTATGAACAGCATATAGATGAATCATGGTTTTTTTTTTTAACCTGTTTTGCCAATCTGTGTCTTTTGATTGAAGAGTTTAATCCATTAACATTCAGTGTTATTAATGCAAAGACAGTACTTACATCAGCCATTTTATCATTTGGGTTTTATTTGTCAGATCTGTGTATTTCTCTTTTATGCTTTTAGTTACCCATACTAATAATTTTTATTTCTGTCCTCTCCTCCATGTCTTTCTCTCTTGTCTTTTCTTTTCAGCCAGCGGTACTCCCTTTAGTAGTTCTTGTCTCTGCAGTGTTTACACTCCTTTTATTGTCTCAATCTGCTTTTGACTGGGGGGACAAATTTTGAGTCGAGAGTGATCCTGAAGAAGTATTTCCCAAGTCAGTCTTTCCCAGCCAAAATGTGTCCAGAGACCCATGAAGAGGGTACAGAGCAGTTCCAAATTGCCTTTCACAATGAATCATGAAGGATGCTAAAAGTTTCATTGATGGCTGTCCAAAGTTGAGCTTTCCTGACTTGTTCTGCAAATTCAGCCCTTGAGCTAACTGTACCCTGCAGCCCTGAGGAAGTGCTGTGTCTTTAAATCTCCAACACCTCTGCCCCTGCTTGGAGAGGGTTGAAACAGTAACTGGCTGTCTCACCCTTTGTCAACATGGGGTTGAAGCAATGACTGCTTTAGTGTTTTTCAAGGTGGGGTTGAAACAATAGCTGCCTTTAGAAATTAGGGAACCAGTAATCTGAATTCTCTTATCAAAAGTCATGATCTGCGATTCAGCCCGGCTCTTGGGGAAGGAGATTTTTACACCTGTTTCTGTCATCACCAGCAAGCCAGAAATTGGACCTCTGGGCCCCGTGCTGCAAACCTGGAGGATGGGCACCAATAGTTGTCACAGGGAGAGAACTATTTTCAGTTCTTTACTGTAATTTATCTGCCTTTTCCTCCTGCTCTTCCCTAGGTGGAGTATAGTGTTCTTCTGGCCTCGGGTATTTCAAAATAGTTGTTTCAGACAGTTCCTGCTTATGTAGTAGTTTTTTTCAGGGGTGTGACTGAGTCCTGGAGCTCCCTAGTCTGCTATCTTCCCTGGAAGTTATTAATGGTATCTTTTGATGAACACAAATTCTTAATGTCAGTATGCTCTACATATTATTTTTTCTTTCCTCTATGGTTAGCACATTTTGTTTCCTTTTAGGAAATCTTTGCCTACTCTAAATTTTCAATGATATTTTCTTGTAAAAGCTGTATTATTTTGTCTTTCACATTTAGATCTATTTACATTTTTCATCATCAGCTGTTAGTAAAAATTAAGGAAAAAGAATTGCAGGTTTGAGGCAAAGAAGAAGGTATGAAGGTTATCTAGAAAAGTCGGAGATTGAATGGACTAGGGGAGTATAGTATGATTGCTAGACATTGGTAAAGGTACACTTAAGATTTCTGGTTATGGATTTCAATTGATACAATGCAGAGCAGTTTTTGGTTTTTCTTCAGACATCATTCAGGTGCATGAGTGCAGATACAGAGTTGGCAGAGAGTTGACTTTTACCAGGAATGTTATTTTACTGAGCAAGTCTGAAAAAAAAAAAGAGGGCAAGTGGCCAAGAGCACAGACAAAGAGGTGAATTTAATGCTTGACCTTTGATTGTGTGGTTTGTAAAAAGGGAAAACAGGACATTATGTGTATAAAGCATAGCAAAAAGCATTAGAGATCCCATAGGGCCAGATGATCGTTGATAAGATATTAAAGAGAGTGAGCTAAAAAGATAGAACATTGTGGTCAAAGAGTGGGTAGAATGAAACGGTCTAGGGGCTTATGACACTTGGATGAGTAGCTGAGGTAGGGTAGTCGAGGACTGTATGTATTTAATGAATATAGATATTTAATGAGAAAGGTTGGAGTGTTGTGCATAGTAACTAAACATAAATAGTAATCTGAACTACAAGTAGCCCAATTTTACTTGTGGTGTTAAATGTAATAAACATCATGTTCATTCTTACAGTGCCTCTTTACAAATTAATGTCAGTATGCTCAACATATTATTTTTTCTTTCCTTTATGGTTAGCACATTTTAAAAACAGAGTAGAGTGCTTTTAAATTTTTGATTTTAACTTAATGTAATTTTCAGTTAAAAGTTCACTTATATTCTGTGTTTTAATGGCATAAGTTTTCAATTAACAGTGTACAACCAAAGACAAAATAGTACCATTTACGTTTATATATTCTGTAGATTAACATATATAAACACACTTATATAGTTAAGTGAAAATACATTCTTATCCTTTATGGAAATATACCTTTTATTAACAGCAAATATAAATTTATCAAATTGCTTCCCCCATTCCATCTTTTTTTAAAAATTAGCTGTCCTCTGAGAATTTAGAGGTAGTTACTTAAGTTATCAGAGGTTACTTACTTAGTGACTTATCTGGATCACACTGAGATCTAGAAAGTAATGAAAGTGTTCTGAAAGAAGCAATAAGAGATGCTACAATGTATGTGCATGAAAGCCCCTAAAGTTATTTTCATAGTCTTTCCTCATCTGCAGATGAATTTAGTGCTAAGTTGTAAGGTTAGAAATCATATATAAAGAGTTTCTCTTGGCATGTAGAAGATGATCAATAAATGACTGCTGTTGTTTTCAAGGGAAATTTCTAACCACCTTCTAAAAGATTGGGAACATTTTAATAAGTTGTCTGAATTGCCAGTCTGTGGACAATTAAAAGCAAATTAATTAATGTGGTAATGTCATGTTAGATTATAGGGAGTTGATTTATAATGATGACCTCCTGATCATCAAAAATAAAAAGATAAAAATTTGGGGGGGGCATTTTAGAAAGTTATCCATTTGAATGTTAATATAAAGTAACTTGTATCATTTGTTTCTCACAGTATGATAGGATTATTATGTGCATTCTTTTAGTAAGAAAACTGAGGGTACAGAGGTGAGGCATGGTCACCCAGCCAAATTAAATGGCAGAATTGTGTTTGATGCAAATTCTCCTCATTATTACCATGTAATACTGCTTCCCTCAAATGATGATGGCAATTTTCTTTTATACAATTGTGCATTTAGAACTTCCATAGGATCTGAGGGATCCTCAGAAGATCTATCTATCTATATATGTCATCTTTTTAGAATACTATGTAGCTTTACCTAGGCTTCAGGCACAGTTTTCAGTGCTATTTGTATAAGAACTCATTTAATCTTCATGCTCTTTGAGGTAAGAACTATGATTGTTATTATTTTATACATGAAGAAACTGAGGTACAGAGAGGTTAAGTAACTTGTTCAAAATCACATGGCTAGTAAGTAGTGAAGTGGGAATTTGAACCCAGGCAGTCTGACTCTAGAGTCTGTACTTTTAATCACTATGCCCAGTTGCCTACTTTTCTAAAAATTTCTAATGTTTGTACTTCATTTGGTTATCTCTTTTATAATAATAATGTTTCCAGTGATGGGAACCTCTTTATTCTATAAGGCAGCGTATCATTCAAGATCCACCAGACAACCAGAATCAGTGGGAGATATATATACATTAAAAGATTTATTGCGAGGAATTGATTTACATGATTATGAGGCCTGGCAAGGTGAGTCAGAAATCCATAGGGCGACCAGCAGAAGTAACAATGGAAAACTCTTGGGTACAATCTGAAGCTGCAGTCCACAGGCTGAATTTCTTCTTCAGAGATGCTTCAATTGATTAAACCAGGCCCACCCAGATTATCTAGGATAATCTTAAAATGTTACTAGACTTTAATCACATCTAGAAAATATCTTTAGAAAACACCTCTATTAGTATTTGATTGAATAACCTGAGATTATACTCTAGCCTATTTGACACCATCATAGGCAGTTGTTTTTTTTTTTTAAACTCTAAGGGTAATGTGCTGGTTTGAAACTTTCATATACCTCCAGAAAAAGCCTCTTCTTTTAATCCTAATCCAGTCTTGCGGGGGAGGACCTATTGTTTGGGTGGGACCTTTTGATTGGGGTTGCATGACCCACCCAGTTGTGGGGATGTTATCCCACAGATGGAGATGTGACCCTGGCCATTCAAAGTGGGTCTTAATTACTTTACTAGAGACCTTAAGAGAGCTGATTCAGAGAGCAGAGAGTTTAGAGGCTTGGAGACAGGCAAAAGAATTTCAGAGAGGAGGCTCAAGGAATCAGGAGCTGAAAGCAATGAAACCTGGGTGCAAAGGGCCAGCAGGCATTGCCATGTGACAGGGAAACCCTGTGTGATCGGCCTTTGTTGAGTAAAGGTACTTTCTTTTTGATACCTTAATTTGGACATTTTTGTGTCCTTAGAATTGTAAATTTATAACCTAATAAATCCCCTTTGGAAAAGCCAATACATTTCTGGTATATTGCATTCCCACAGCTTTACCAAACGGACAGGTGCCTTTATTTTCCCAACCCAGAAATAGAGCCTTCCATTTCTGTTTCATCTTCATTTATTTATTGCTTACTCCTGTCACTACTCATCCTCATCACTACAGCCAAAAGAGATTTCAAGTAGTTTGCAATATAAGGCACATACAGAAATCATATTTTCTTAACAGCAAAATTTAAAAATAAACGAGTTCCTCAAAATAGAAGGTAGAGAAATGATTGAACCAGAAAACCTATGCTAAGCCTAGTTACTATAATTGTATATAAAATTTAGCACTGGGATTCCAGGAAAATATGACCTTTTACATGACAGGGAAATTATACAATATAGAACCCCTTTCCTACTGTCTAATTCTAATAGAAATGTAATCTGTGTAAGTACTAGGAGCAGGTTTTACATAATTAATAAGGTTATTTCTGTTTAATAAATATATAGACAATTGTCTCTCTAGATTCCTAGGAATAAGAAGGACTTCAGGAAGATACCTGTAGTTATATTTTGTTTGATAATTCTTATTTCTCTCTTGACTTTTTTGATACATAAAGTAACTTTAAAAAGTATTGTAAGATTCATTGTTAAGTCCTCAGTAGATTTGAAATGATGCCTCATAAATCTTCAACTAGACTAAAAGGTTTATAAGAATTTTTTTTTCGTGGGCAGGCACCAGGAATCAAACCTGGGTCTCCAGCATGGCAGGCGAGAACTCTGCCTCCTGAGCCACCATGGCCCACCCAATTTATAAGAATCTTAAGTGTGTAACTAAACAGACCCTCTTAACTAGACTGTAGTGGTTTCTAGAAATCTTAAGAACGTTGTCTCACAGTCTCACTTGAGGCCAAAGGTAGAGAAGGACCTTTCAGAAAGAAATGTGGATATGACTTTTATCTATTAGAGTTTATTATTATTTGACATGTAAGAAACCTACAACATTTTAAAAGGAATTGTATCACCTTAAGATTGAAAGGATCAGACAGCTCATAATAAGAAGCCTTGGGGCCCTTAATCTCCTGTGGAAAGAAAGCAGGCTGAGAAGCTAGCTACTTAGCTCTAAACATAAGCCTTTTCTTATGGAAAAGGAACATGACAGATGACTCAGAGAAGGCAGCCAAGAAGCTAGAGAATAGAGCTAAGAGAAATGAGAGAACAACTCTCAGAAACCGGGACTAGGCCCTAATCAAGGAATTGGTGACATGTCCAATAATTTCATAATTCCTATTGACCATTGACTGTTATATGTGTCTTACTTTCCCCCTTTTTGAAGGGGAGTGTCCACTGCAATTTTCCTGTTCCTGCTTTATGGTATGTTGCTTGTGTGTTGGACACATAACTTGTCTCTTTAGTTCACAAATCTTCAGATTAAGAGGAATTGTACCTGAGAAGATACACTGAGAAACTGGATCTGAGGAGTCTCATCTATACCTGCACCTGATTTAGATTAGATCTTGGACTTTGAGCAGGTATGGTTAAGGTATGAGGCAAATTCTGAACAACCCATTCCATTGTAAGGCATAGTTGAGTTTTCCATCCCCTTGAATGTGGATTGGGTTTATTATTGCATAATTGAGTTTTCTGCCCCCTCGTATCTGGAGAGGGCTTCTGATTGCTTTAACTCATAAAATATAGTGGATGTGATGCTGTTCAGTTCCAGGCTTTTTTAAGTCTTTGAGAAGACTGACAGCTTTTGCTTCTCTCTCTCAGAATCCAACTGCTATGTAAAAATTCTGAGACAAGCATGTTGTGAGAAGCCCAATGAGCCCCTTGAAAAAAGAGAGAGAGAGGGAGGGAATGGGAAGAAGGTAAAATGGTCACAAGAGGTAATACCTATTAAACAAATGAGTGAAGCTTCCTTGGACTTTTTACTCAACCCAATCTTCCACTAAACTCAGATGAGTGAGTGACTCAGCTGCCCTTGAGAAGTAAGGTTCCATTTGGGCTGTTCAGCTACTTATCCCAACTGTTTGAGCTACCTACCTCAAACCCTACACTTAGTGGAGAAGAGATGAGTCCTACTGTGCCTGGTCTGAATTTTTTACCCACAGAATTGTTAGCAAAATAAAATGATTGTTTTAAACCACTAAATTGTGGGTTTGTTACAGAGTAGAAAACTGAAATACAAATGAAGAAACTGAAACACAGAAAAATTATATCATCTGTATAACCTCACAGAACTTGTAAGAACTGCTGCCTTTAATAACAGGTTATACTGCCTATATACCAGTGTTTTCCAGAGGACCCTCTGAAACCACTATTCCATTGTAAAAAAAACTAGGTGCACCTATACATTTTCAATGGAATACAGGTTAAAATTCCTTAACATCTTGCATCTAATAGTTGGACAGTTACGGTGAGTGAACATGTCTTCTTTGCTTAATTCTAGAGTAACGGTATAATTTGAGTTACAGTTGTGTATTCAACATCATATAACATCATAACAAGTTCTAGCTAGTGTAGTAAGACAAGAAAAGGAAACAAATGATATATGCATTGGAAATGGAGAAATGAACTGTCTTTATTTGCAAATGACATGATTGTCTATGTAGAATTCTGAAGAATTGCAGAAAAACTCTTGGAACTAAGAGTATAGAAGGTCATAGGATTCAAGGTTAATAATGCCAAAGTCACTTACTTTTCTGTATACCTGCAGTGAACAATTCAAAAATGAAATTTAGAAAAGTATTATTTACAAAAAAGTAGTATTTATTATTTGTAATAAATATAGCAAAATATGTATAGGATCTATATATGGAAAACTACAAAACAGTGATGAAAGAAATCAAAGATCTAAGTAAAATGAATAGATATTTTGTGTTCAAGGATTGGAAGACTCCTAAGTGTTAAGATATCATTTACGCTCAACTTGATCTGTAGATTTAATGCAATCCCAATTAATATTCCAGTAAGCTATTTTATAATTATCAATGAACTGATTGTAAAGATTAATATGGAAAGGCAAAAGACCTAGAATAGCCAATACAAAAATACTGAAGAAGAAAAATGAATTTGTAGAATTCTTGCTGTCAAATTCAAGACTTAATATAAAGTTTCATTATCTAAGACAGCACGGTCTTGGATAAAGAATAGATGTACAGGGTGGGCCACGGTGGCTCAGCAGGCAAGAATGCTCGCCTGCCATGCCAGAGGACCCGAGTTCGATTTCCGGTCTCTGCCCATGTTAAAAAAAAAAAAAATAGATGTACACATTAATGGGACAGATTACAGAACCCAGGAATAGACTTACACATGATTTTAGTCAAATGATTTGACAAAGTCAATCAAGTGGAGAAAGGATCATCTTTTCACCAAATGGTGCTAGAACAATTGGATAGACACAGGCAAAAAAATGAATCTAAGCAGAGACCTTAACATCTTTCACAAAAATTAACTCAAAATGAATCCTAGATCTATGTGGAAAAATCAAAATTATGAAACTTCTGGAAGAAAATAAATCTGTGTGACCTTTGACTTGATAATGTATTTTTAGATACAACACCAGAAACATCCATGAATGAAAAATAAATAAATAATTTGGACTATAATAAATTAAAAACTCATGCTTTGCAAAGACACTGTTAAGGAACTCAGAAATAAGCACAGACTGGGACACATATTTGCAAAATACATATCTGACATTTGGACTTCATCAAAATAGAAACTTCTGTGTCTCAAAGTATGCTATCAAAAAATGAAAAATCCCCACAGAATTAGAGAAAAGATTTGGAAGTCATGCATCTGATAAAGGGTCTAGTATTCACAAAATATAGAGACCTCTTACCACTCAACAGAAAATGATAACCCAATTTTTTTTTATTGGAAAAGGTTTGAATAGACGTTTCTCCAAAGAAGATATACAAATAGCTATGAAACATGAAAAAATGTTCAACATCATTTGCATCCACCACAATGGCCATAATAATAAAAGTTTTATTATTTATTTATTTATTTATTTTAAAAAGTAGACAGCTGCTGTGGAAAAACATTTTAGCAGTTCTTCAAAAGGTAAGGCTTAGAATTGCCATATTAATCTACTCCTTGGTATATACACCATAGAATGGAAAACACATTGTTCGTACAAAAACATGTAGATGAATGTTCTTAGTAGCATTTTCATAATAGCCAAAAGGGGTAAACAGCCCAAATATCTGCCAACTAATAACTGATATTTCCATATGTGGTGGTTTGAAACTGTATGTACCTCACAAAAAGAGATTCTTAAAGTTAATCGATTCCTGTGGGTGTGGAATCATTGTAAGTAGGACCTTTTGATAAAGCTACTTTATTCAGGATGGGTCTTAGTCCTCTTACTGGAGTCCTTTGTAAATATTTTTGGACATTTTCCTAATCCTCAAAACTGTAAGCTAACAAATTACTGTTGTTAAGCCACCCATTTCATGGCATCTGCTTTGAGCAACCTAGCAAATTAAAACAGATTTTGGTATTAAGAGAGTGCTGGGTGCTACTATTGCAAATACCAAAAATATGGAAACAGCTTTGGAATTGGTTAATGGGTAGAGGCTGAAAGAATTGTGAGCTGTTCAATAGAAAAGGCGTAGAGTGCTTTGAAGAGACTGTTGGTAGAAATAAGGATACTAAAGATACTTATGAAGCCTTGGACAGAAATGATCAGTGTGTTATCTGAACCTGAAGAAAGAGAACTCTTGTTTTAAAGTGGCAGAGAACCTGGCAAAATTGAGTTCTGATGTCAGATGGAAGGCAGAATTTGAGAATGATGAAGTTGGATATTTAGCTGAAGAGATTTTGAAGCTAAATCTGGAAAATGTAGCCTGCTTCTGCTTGCAGCTTATAGTAAAATGTGAAAAGAAAGGAGTAAACTGAGAACTGAACTCCTGGGCACAGACACACACAAACATGGAAATTAATGGTTTGAAACATTCTGAACTTCTGTAAAGTGAGTCCCCAGAGAATAGTGCTCCATGTGAGGGTTTAACTGAACATGGATCTAGTCGGCCATTTCAGTGCAAGTCATGATTAGAAATGTAGTTATCCAGAAAGGATTTGTGGAAAGTTTCTTTGTCTGTTGGTTTACACCCCTGTGTACTACATGTAAAAAAAAAAAAAAAAGGCACGTTTTTTTTACAAGATCTGTGGGAATGGAAGCACTGTCATCTTGGACTAAAAGACAGATTGAATGAAAAATGACTTCAAAGGCAAAACCATGGAATCTGAGGTCTGGACTGAAGACATCTTCTCTGGCTAAAAGAGCAAGCCTGTCCATGTGTGTGGGAAGGGTATGTCCTAGCATTTGGAGAGGCAGGCCTTCTGACCTGTTTTTCAGGAAAAGCATTACTATCTCAGTTTTCAGAAGCCTTGGAGAAGAATCTGGCTGCCACCCCAGTGCTTGACAAGATTGGAGCGTAGAGTCTTTCTGCAACCCTGATGCTTGCCAAGAGTGGGGAACCTTCACCTCAGGATTCGGAAAGAGCATGGCTACTACACAAGCACTTGGAAAAGGTGGGGCTGCCACTTCATCAGGCCTAGAGGACAAAACATTATTCCGTAGATGACTCTCAGAACTTGAAATCTAATGAAGTATTCCCTGCAGGGTTTTGTAATTGTTTGGACCCATGACCCCTGTTTTTCTTTCAGTTTCTCCATATGGGAATGGGAATGTTTATCCTATGACTGCCCTGCCATATATTAGAAGCAGGCTTAATTTGTTTTCTAGATTTTCCAGGTCTAAAAATAGAGGGAAATTGTGTATCAGAACAGACCATACCTATAGCTGATTGTGTGGAGACTTTGTACAGTGTTTCCGAAATGATTTGAGGCTTTTGAGATATTGTGATGGAATGAATTTATTTCACATATGGAAAGAATGTATCTTTTGGGGGCTCAAAGGGTGGAATATGGTTATTTGACTCTGTATGTAACCCAGAAAAGGATGCACTTAAAGTTAACCTATTCCTGTGGGTGTGGGCCCATTAAGTAGGATCTTTTGATGAGGCTACTTCAGTTAAGGCATTACCTACCTTATTCAGGATGGATCTTAATCCTCTTACTGGAGTCCTCATTGAAGCTTAAAAAATCGCACAGAAACAAACAAGCAAACAAAAAACAAAAAAACAAAATGAATAAATAAAGCAACAAAAATGAAAACAAAAAACAAAAAAAATCACACAGAAAGGTAATAAATCACACCAAATCCAATCATGGTTTAATTACATTAAATGTAAATGGTCTAAACACACCTAGTAAGTGACAGATTGTCCAATTGGGTTAAAAAAGACTCAAATATGTGCTTTGTGTGAAAAGCGCGCTTAAAATACACTGGTATAGATAGTTTGAAAGCAAAAGAATGGAGAAAATGGTATATTATAAAAAACACTAATCAAATGAAAGCTGGAATGGTTATATTAAATCATGAAGTAGATATCAAAATAAGGATATTTTGCAGGGATCAGAAGTGGCATTCAAATGATAAAAGGATCCATTCAGTAAGAAGACATAACAATCCTAAGTGTGTACGTACCTAATAACAGAGCTTCAAATAGTTGAAGCAAATATGGATATTGTTGAAAAGGGAGAAGTAGAGAAATCTACAATTAAAGTTTGATTTCCTATAATCTGTGGAACAATTAAAGTTAAAAAAAAAGGAAGCATGGAAGACCAGAACATCATCATCAATGAAATTGACCTAACCGACATGTATAAACTCCACCAACAACATCAGAAGAGACTCTCTTCACATGCACATGGACATCCATTGAGGTAGACTATTTCTTGTTAATATGACAAATGTTAAAAAATGTAAATTAAGTGTAATCATTCAAAATATGTTCTCTCACAGTGATGGAATTAATGTAGATGTCAATGAAAGAAAGGTATCTAGAAAATTCTCAAATACTTAGAAATTTAAACAACACAGTTCTAAATAATCCACGACTCAAAGATAAGGAGTCAAGGATAATTAGATAATACTTTGAACTGAATGAAAATGAAAATACAATATAGCAAAATTTGATGCATCTAAATCATTGTTCAGAGGGAAATATACAGAATTAAATTCATATATTACAAAAGAAGACACATTATAAAATGAAACAGCAAAATCTAAATTTATATTAGAGAAAGGAAATAAAGATAAGAGCAGAAATCAATACAATAAATAAACTGAAAATGTTAGAGAAAACCGTAAAAACAAAAGCTGGTTCTTTGAGAAGATCAATAAAAGTTATAATCCACTATCCAGACTAACCAAGAAAAAGGAGAGAAGACAGATTACCAATATCAGGAATGTAAGAGAGGATATCACTGTATATCCTAGAGACTTTAAAAGGGTAATAAGGGATATTAGAAACAATTCTTCATATAAATTTGATAACTAAGTTGAAATTTGCCATTATTTGAAAGACAACCTAGCAGTACTTATTTCATAAGAAATAGATAACTGAATTCATACTGAGTAAATTAAATTAATACTTTACATTCTTCCAAAAAAAAAAGTAAAACTCCTTGCTCAGGTAGTTTTACTAGCAAATTCTATCAAACATTTAAGTAAGAAGCTCTCCATCATCTCTCCCTGAAAACAGAAGATGGAATACTTCCCAACATTTTATCAGTCCACCTTTAACCACCTGATATCAAAATCATGCAAAGACAGTACATGAAAAGAAAAGTACAAAAGTACTCAATGAAATATCAGCAAATTGAATTCAGCAATACATAAAAAAGAATAATACATCAAGACCAAGTCTTATTTATCCTGGGAATTCAGAGGGTCACTTAATATTTGAAAATTATTAACAATATTAGCAGACTAGAGAAGAAAGATGACATGATCATATCAACAGATGCTGTAAAGCAAAACTGATAGAATTCAACATCTATTCAAAATATAAACTCAGAAAAATAGGAATAGAAGGAAACTTCTTTATTTCAGTAAGGCATCCACGCAAAAAAAAAATACAGCTAAAATCATACTTGAAAAACTGAATACTTGTGATATTTGGGAACAGGGCAAGTATATTCACTTTTCCAACTCTGGTTCAACAGTGTATTTGAAGTCCTAGCCAGTGAGTGTCATATGGCAAGGAAAATAAATAAGGCCTGCTGTTAGAAAAGGTGAAATAAAACTGCCTCTGTTCACAAATGACATGATTGCCTACGTAGAAAATCCCAAGAAATCTGCCAATAAAATGCTTCTAGAACTAATAAGTGAGTTTGGCAAGGTTGCAGGACACAGGGTGTATTAGTTTCCCAGGACTGCCATAACAAAGTGCCACAAACTAGATGGCTTAAAACAGCAGTAATTTATTGTCTCATAGTTCTTGAGGCTATAAGTCTGATATTAGGTCTCAGCAGGACCATGTTTCCTCTGAAGTCCATAGCATTCTTTGGCTTGTGGAATAACTCAAATCTCTCTCTGTCACATAGCCATATCTCTTATTTTGTCTCTGTCTCTCCCTTACTAATTGTGACCAAATTCTTCTTCTTATACAGACTCTAGTCATACTGGGTTTGGATTCACCCAAATTCAATTTGGTCTAAACTTATAAATCTTCAAGGATCCTATTTTGAAATAGAATCACATTCATGGGGCTGGGGTATTAAAATTTGAACGTATCTTTTTGGTTGACAGTTTAATCCACAATAGTCCACTCTCTGTTGCCCCTCCCCAAATTCATGTCTTTCCCACATGCAAAATACATTCACCCTTTATGAGCTTCCTAAAAGCCTAAAGCCATCTAGCATCAACTCTAAGTCCAGAATCTTATCTAAATCAGTTATGGGTATGATCCTTTCTATGGCAAAATTACTCTCCATGTGTGGATCTGTGAAGTTATTAAACAAGTTATCTGTTTCCAAGATATGATGGTGAAACAGACATGGGATAGAAAATTCCATTCCTAAAGGGAGATATTGGAAAGAAAAATAGGGTCATGTGTCTGGAGCAAGTCCAACACACAGCAGGGGAAATGCCATTCTGTTCCATTAGGACTGAGAGTAATTTTCTATGGCTTGATACTGTGCTCTCTGGGCTTACAGGTCCTATGATCCCTCCCTTTCTGAACACTAGGTTAGTGGCCCCACTCTTCCCAAGTATCAAAGTTGAGGCTCTACCCTCTCCAAATACCATCCTCTTGATGCAATGACCCCATCCTCTTGGCCTAGGTATATCCTTTCAGCCCAGACCTCATATCTGTGGTTCCACCCTAGGAGTCATTTTCCCCACATTTTCTCTCTTTCAATCCAGACTGACAGTGTTTCTGCTGATAGTAAATTGTCAAAAGCCTTGTCAGTCCTTCCTGCAATTCACTGGGGTCAAAGCCATCAGACTAGAATACCTTCCAGGTGTCTTTCCTGGATAACCACCTCTCTATTCCTGGCTCCTTCTGAGATAGTTGATTGCATACACAAGTCAAACACCTAATGTCTTTAACAACTGGTTCAGCCATACCCTTGGCCCTGTCTCCAGAGCCAGTTGTCTGGATAGGTTGAGAATTTTCCAAAACATCAGTTGCTGGTTCTTTTCTGCTTAACAGAGTATTCCTCTGTTTATCTCTTTCTCTTGCACTTTAGTATAAGAAGCAAGGGGAAACCAGGTGATACCTTCTACACTTGGCTTGGAGATTCCCTACCTAAATAGCTAAATTCATCACTGACAAGTTCTACTTTCCATCCAACACTAGGACATAATTTAGCCAGGTTCTGTGCCACTTTATAACAAGAATCACCTTTCCTCCAATTTCCAATAATGCATTCTTCATTTTCTCCTAAGACCTCAACAGAAGCTCATTTCATGTCCATATTTCTGCCAACAGCCCCCTCAAGGAAATTTAGGCTTTTTCTATTAAGCAACTCAAAATACTTTCAGGTACTTATTACCCAATTTCAAAGCTATTTCCAGTTTTAGGTGTTTGTTACAGCACCACCCCTCTTCCTGGTACCCCAAATTCTCTTATTCAAGTTTCTCCATAGAACAAAATCAACACAATATGTGTGTGTATGTGTATGTACGTGCTAAGATTTTAAATTCAAATGATTAACTCATGCAATTGTGGGAACTACCAAGTCCAAATTCCATAGGGCAGTGTGAATTTTGTAGGGCAGGAAAATTCCAGTAAGAGTAATGTTGAATACTTGAGTCCAAAATTCTAATAGAGGTCAACAGGCTGGAATTGAGAGAAGGAGAGTATAGTCTTGAGGCAGAATTTCTTATTACTGGAATCCTCAGTTCTTTGCTTTCAGGCCTCCAGCAAACTAGGTGAGGCTTACCTACATAATTGAGGGTAATTTCCTTTATTAATGTCAACTGAATGTAGATGCTAATCCCGTCTATGAAAAGCTCCACAACAACAACTAAGCCAATATTTGACCAAACAGCTGGACACCATAACCTAGCCAGGTTGGCACGTAAAATTAATCTCACACAAGGTCAACATATATAAATCAATCATCCTTCTATATACTAGCAATGAAAAAGTGGGAAACAATTTTTCAAGTACCCTATACAATAGCTATAAAAAACACATACTTAGGGTTTAAAGCTAACAAAATATGTGAGGGATCTGCATGCTGAAAACTACGAACTGCTGATGAAAGCAGTGAAAGACCCAAGTAAATGTAGAGACATACCATGATTCTGAATTGGAAAATGCAATATAGTTGTCATTTCTCCCCAAATTGATTTATAACTTTTACACACAGTCAAACTCCCAGCAAGATTATTTTTGTAGAAATAGACAAGCTGATTTTAGTATTTATGTGGAAAGGCAAAAAAAAAAAAAAAAAAAAAAAAAAAAAAAGCTAAGCCAAAATAATTTTGAAGAACAATATTGAAAGATTCACATCAGATTTCAGACTTGTAGAAAACTACCATTTTTATATTGTATTGGTGGTAGAAAAGACATATGAATAGTTCAGTGGACTATAATAGAGAGTCCAGAAATAGGCCCACACAAATATGGTCAAATGATATTTGACAAAGATGCAAAGGCAATTCAGTAGTGAATGGATAAGTCATAGTAAATCCATATTATACGGTACTATTCAGAAAAAAAAAAAGGGATGAACTATTGAGACACACAACAACATGGATGAACTCAAATACATTATGCTAAGTGAAAGAAGCCTGTCTGAAAAGGTTATATACTATATGTATCTACTTATATGTTAGTGAAAAAGATCAAACTATAACCCTAAAACCTTCATTTGAATAGCATGGCCATATCATATTTAAATTTTGACAGAGAGCAAACATATCATTTATATATTAAATATAATTCTGGTTTTATTTTTTTCAACCTTCAGACTTTAAAGTACATTGTTCTATTTGGCCCCAACATGACTGTAAATATAAATGTGGACAATTTTTCATGGCTGTAAGGCAGTCATCTGAAAGAAGAAATTCCCATAGCCGACTCTTAGATCCTGGATGATATATTCAAGGACTGATTTCCCCACACTATCCCCTCAACCTTTCTTTCCTACCCTACATTAGAAAAATATATATTATTATTGTGATTGTCAGTGTTATGCTGTACTAAGAGCACTGTTCTAGGAGTTAAAAGACCTGTGTGATGTAGGTCCTTCAATGTCTTAAGTCTGTTTTCTCATTTGAAAATAGTAATAATAATGCCTGTCCTGTTTATTTCATTTGTAAGGTTCTAATGAGCCAAAGGGTATCAATTTATATGTTGTAGAGTGCTTGGCAATGTTAGGTATCTTAATTGTTATTAAATATGAGAAATAAACGAGTATTGTGCTATCTATGGCAATCAAGGTTCATTTCTGAAAATAATTGATAAAATTAGTACAGTATGAGTAATATGGAACTTATAACCTCACAAAGGTGATAATTCTCTAGTTTTAAAACCATACATTACTTAATTAAACTCTAAGAGAATACAAAATATGCTGTTAGAGTTGGTGGCTATAGGGTTCAGTCCTTCCATCAGAACAGCAATTAAACAAGCAAGAATTGACTGAAACAACTATTTGGAGACTCCAAAGGTCAAAAGAGTGTTGTATAGCATCAGGGGAAGAGTGGGAGGAAGAAGATAAAATTAGGTTAAAAACCAGTAAATTGGGCATTGGGACCGTGGTTCAGTGGCAGAATTCTTACCTGCCATGCTGGAGACCTGGGTTCGATTCCCGGTGCCTGCCCACGTAAACAAAAAAGAAAAAAACAGTAAATTGCTCTGTCTGCATAGTGGTTACTGGTTTCCATACCCTTGTCTTGTGGTAGGCTGCTGTGGGGTACAGCCCTTGGCTAGCTTGCTGTGAAAGAGACTTAAAAATCCTCCTCCCCAAGACCAGGGGTGGGCATGGCTAATTGCTGATCATGGCTTTTGATTAGCAACTTCAGGTCACTGGGGTCTGGTTCTGAGGGTGGCCATTATTCCAGTCTGCCTCAGACAAGAGTGGTGTTGGAGAGTTAAAGACACTGTGGGGGCGGGCCGCGGTGGCTCAGCGGGCAAAGTGCTTGCCTGCTATGCCGGAGGACCTCGGTTCGATTCCCGGCCCCAGCCCATGTAACAAAAACGGAGAAACAGAATACAATAAAACAAGAAAATGTTTAAAAATGTTTCCCTTTCTTCCTTCCTTCCTTCCTTCTATCCTTCCTTCCTTCTCTCTGTCTTTCCTTTAAAAAAAAAAAAAAAAAAAAAAAAAAAAAGACACTGTGGTTCCTTGACTGTGGAGGACAAGTCCAAGGCTGCATTTGCTGGGCAGTTCAAGTATGTTCAACTTTGGAAGAAACTCTTGACACCCATCTTGATCCCTTCCCCAGGGCACTTTGGAGCTCATCTGTGCCCGCCTTCATGGGTTCCTGGCCCTGTTTCCACTGGAAAAGATTGACTTGAGAAACTCTTCTCTAGATGAAAGCAGCTGGAGGAATGAAAGAAACTAGAGAGGCTGACACCTGGTACAAAGGGTTATCTGCTTTAAACTCCTGGGAGAGGGAGGTCTGTCTACTGGGATATAAAGGGAGTATTCAGACTCCTACAACAGAGGAACTCCAAAACAACTAACATGCTCAAGCCCAATTCAAAACGCAGACCCGATAAAGATAGCCAGGACCCTGCACACTGTGTTTGACTTGGACAGACCTTCCTGATAGGAGGGCTGAAGTTCAAGAAAATCTCTGTCTTCTCACTAGCTGGTTGTAAAACCAAGAAATAAGCATCTTAGGGAATAAGTCCCAGGTTTAACGTTCTAAAATTTTTAATGTACAATGTGCAAAATGTATATATAAGACAAACAAAGGAACAGGAAATGATGGCCCATACAGAGGAAAAGGATAAAAATTCAGAAAATACCAAAGAAGACAAAAATGTGTACATACCAAACAAAATGATTGAAAAAAGATGTTCTTAAAAATGCTTGAAAAGATGAAGGAAAATAGAAAGAATTAAAGGGTTATGTATAAGAGAATCTCAATCAGATTGAGTTCCAGTTTCTTATCAGAAACCAGGAAGGCAGTGGGTTGAACTATTTAAAATTCTGAAAGAAAATAACTGCCAACCAAGAACTTTATATCTGATGAGATTTTCTTTCAGAAATGAGGAAGAGATTAAGACATTCCCAGTTAAACCATAGTTAACATCATTAGACCTGCCTTCCAAGGAATTCTAAAGGGAGTCCTTAAGACTGAAAAGAAAGGACACTAAGCAGTTCAAGAAGCATAAATAAATAAATGCCCGTGATAAAGGTAACCATTTATATAATTATAAATGCCAGTATCATTGTATTGTAATTATAAATATCAGTATCATTGTTGTGCTGGTTTGAAAGGAAGTATCCCCCCTAGAAAACCCATGTTTTAATCAAAATCCCATTTTATAAAGGTAGAATAATCCCTATTCAATACTGTATGTTTGAAACTGTAATCAGATCATCTCCTTGGATGATGTGATTTAGTCAAGAGTGGTTGTTGAGCTGAATTAGGTGACGACATGTCTCCACCTATTTGGGTGGATCTTGATTGGTTTATTGGAGTCCTATAAAAGAGGAAACATTTTGGAGAATAGGAGATTCAGAGAGAGCAGAGTCCGCCAGCCAGTGACCTTTGGAGATGAAGCTTCATGAAACAGGAAGCCAGGAGAAGAAGCTAGCAGATGGCACCGTGTTTGCCATGTGCCCTTCCAGACCTTGAATAAAGGTCTCCTTCCCTGGATCCCTTAGATTGGACATTTCTATAGATTTGTTTTAATTGGGACATCTTCTCGGCCTTAGAACTATAAACTTGTAGCTTATTAAATTCTCCTTTTTAAAAGCCATTCCGTTTCTGGTATATTGCATCCCGGCAGCTAGCAAACTAGAGCAGATTTTGGTACCAGAGAGTGGGCTGCTGCTGCTGCTGCAGTTTGTAAATACCAAACATGTTGAAACGGCTTTTTAAATGGATAAGAGAAAGATTTGGAGGAGTTGTAAATAGGCTTGATAGAGAAAGCCTAGAATGCTTTGAAGAGACTGTTGGTAGAAATATGGACTCTAAAGATATCTCTGACCAGGCTTTAGACAGAGATGAGGCATGTGCTATTGCAGACTGAAAGGAAAGTGAGCCTTGTTTTGAAATTGCAGATAATCTGGCAAAATTGACTAGTGGCTTTGGCTGGAAGGCAGATTTTAAAAGCCATGAACTTGGATATTTAGAAGAAGAGATCCCAAATTAAATGTTGAAAGTGCAGTCTGGTTTCTCCTCACAGCTTATAGTGAAATGTGACAGAATAGAGATAAGCTGAAAACTGAACTCTTGAGTAAAAAGAAACCAGAAATTGAGGTCCTGGAAAATTCTGTGGCCTCCAGAAAGGGAGACCCCAGAGAACAGAGCCCTGTGTGAGAATTTAACCAAATGTGAAACCAGTCAGCCATTTCAGAGAATGTCAGGATCAGACATGGAGTTATCCAGGAAAGATTTGTGGAAACTCCTTATGCCTGATGGGCACGATCCAAGGCTACTGCATAGGAAGCCAACAAGAGTGCTGTGGAACCTGTATAAACAGAGCCACTGCCAGTCTGGACTGGGAGGTTCAGAGAAGGGTCATTGGAGGAAAAATAACTTCAGAGGCAGAACCATGGAAGCTGAGGTCTGAAGTCAAGAAGCCACAGGCCAGGAGAGTGGACCCACCAAGCCTGTGAAGAGGGTGAGTTTGCCCCAAAGGCAGAGGATGGGCCTTCCACCTCATTGCAGTGAAAAGAGTCATGCCGCCTCAGGCCTTGGAGAGAGTGAAGCACATTCCTTGGGGTTTGGGGAGAGCCTGGCTGCCACCACATGGATGGGTTGAGTGTGTGTCCTGAAGATGGCAGAGAGCCTGGGTGCAGCTGCAATGCTTGGAGAGGGTGGAGCTGAGGAAAAGGTGGTCTCCCCAATGTCCCCTAGTGTTGCATTCAGAGAGAGGCAGGCCTCTGCGTAGGCCTTTGGAAAGGGTGGGATGGCTGCTTTCTAAAGCCCCGAAAATAAACGATCCTCGGACTTTCAAATGTAATGGACTTTGCCCTGTGGGTTTTCGAAACTGTATGGGTCTAGTGACCCCTGTGTTCCTTCCTTCCTATGGAAATGGGTATATGTATCCTATGAATGTTCCTCCTTTGTATGTTAGCAGCAAATGACTTGTCTTGGGTTTTTAGAGGTCCAAACCTAGAGGATAATTTTGCCTTAGAATGACCATGCCCATAACTAACTTTGATAGGAGTTCATACATTTCTAACTTTGTATTTCATGTATATTGCTACTGAAATGGTTTAAGGTTCTCTGATATTGTTATGGAATGAATGTATTTTGTATATGGGGAAAACATGTCTTTTTTAGTGGCCAGAGGGTGCAATATGCTGGTTTGAAAGGATGTATACCCCATAGAAAAGCCATATTTTAATCAAAATCCCATTTCATAAAGGTAGAATAATCCCTATTCAATACTGTAAGTTTGAAACTATAATCAGACCATCTCCCAGGATGATGTGATTTAGTCAAGAGTGGTTGTTAAGCTGGATTAGGTGATGATATGTCTCCACCCATTTGGGTGGGTCTTGATTGGTTTACTGGACCCCTATAAAAGAGGAAACGTTTTGGAGAATGGGAGACTCAGAGAGAGCAGAGCAGAATGATATAGCCACGAGAAGCAAAGTCCACCAGCCAGCGACCTTTGGAGATAAAGAAGGAAAACGCCTCCCAGAGAGCTTCATGAAACAGGAAGCCAGGAGAAGAAGCTAGCAGATGACACAGTGTTCACCATGTGCCCTTCCAGATGAGAGAGGAACCCTGACTGTGTTCGCCATGTGCCTTTCCAGATGAGAGAAACTCTGACTGTGTTCGCCATGTGCCTTCTCACTTGAGAGAGAATCCCTGAACTTCATCGGCCTTCCTGAAACGAGGTATCTTTCCCTGGATGCCTTTGATTGGACATTTCTACAGACCTGTTTTACTTGGGACATCTTCTTGGCCTTAGAACTGTAAACTAGCAAACTAGAACATACTCTGATCCAACTAGACCAAGTAGACATAAAGAACACTTTACCCAACAAAAACAGAATAAACATTCTTAACTGCACATGGATCATTCCCCAGGATAGACCATATGTTGGATTGCAAAACAAATCTCAATAAATTAAAAACATTGAAATCATACCAAGTATATGCTCCTACTACAATGGAATGAAGCTAGAAATCTTAACAGAGGGAGAAATGGAAAATTCTCAAATATGTACAAAGTAAACAACAGACTTAACTAATGGATTGAAAAGGAAATATCTTGAGTCAAATGAAAATGAAATTTACATTTCAAAACTCAGTGCAGCAAAGGTATTTCTGAGAGGGAAATTTTTAGCTAATAGAAGACTTCAAATCAGAAACCTGACCTCAAAACTGTAAAAGAACTAGTAAAAGAAGAGCAAACTAAACCCAAAGTGAGCAGAAGAAAGGAAAGGCCAAAGATTAGAATACAGAGAAATGATATAGAGAACAAACATTTAAAAATATATCACCACAACCAAAAGTTGGTTCTTGGAAAAGATCAATAAAATTGACAAACCTTTAGATAGACTGACAGAAAAAAAAGAATACAAATAACAAAAATCAGAAATGAAAAGGAGAATGTTACTACTGATCCCTCTGAAACAAAAAAGGACTATTATAGAATACTATGAGCTATATGCTGATAAATTAGTAATCAAATGAAGTGGACAATTTTTAGAAATACAGAAACTGCCTACACATTCAAGAAGAAATAGATCTCAACAAACCAATTACTAGTAAAAAGACTGAGTCAGTAATCAAAAATCTTTTCTTTGTTGAAAAGCCCAGGGCCAGATGGCTTCACGGGGGGAATTTTTCCAACATTTCAAGAAGACTTAACTCTGATTCTGCTCAAACTCTTCCTAAAAATTGAAGAGGAAGGAACACTCCTTAATTCATCAGGCCAACATCAACTTCATATGAAAGTTATACCACAAGAATAGAAAACTACAGACCAGTATCTCTTATGAATATAGATGTAAAATTCCTCAACAAAATACCAACCCAGTAAACCTAAAACCATAAATAAAAAATATCCATCATGATCTAATGGGATTTATTCCTGGTATGCAACAGTGGTTCAACATAAAAAAAATCAATTAATGTATTATACCACATTAACACAATGAAGAAACTAAAGCCACATTATCATCTTAATTGATGCAGAAAAGGCATTTGACAAAATCCAGCACTGCTTCTGGGAAAAATACTTAAAACACTAGGAATAGATGGAAACTTCTTCAGCCTGATAAAGGACATATATGAGAACACACAGCTAGCATCTTAGTTATTTGTGAAAGACTGAAAGCTTTCTTTCTAAGATCTGGAACAATGTAAGGAAGCCCATTGTCATTATGTTATTCAGCATTGTACTGGAAGTTCTTCCCAGAGCAGTTAGGTAAGCAAATGAAGTAAAAGACATCCCAATTGGAAAGGAAGAAGTAAAACCTTCCCAGTTTGCAGATGACATGACCCCTATATACAAAATGACCTGAAAACCCAGAACAAAACTCCTAGAGCTAATAAATGAATTCAGCAAAGTGTCAGGGTACAAAATCAACACCCCCAAATCAGTAGTGTTTTCTATATACAACTGATGAACAATCAGAAGAAGAAATCAAGAAAAATATTCCATTTACAATAGCAATGAAAAGAATTGAATATCTAGGGATTAATTTAACCAAAGATGTAAAGAATGTGTATACAGAAAACTATAGAACATTGATAAGAGAAATCAAAGAAGACCTAAATAAATCTAAAGTAAGTCTGTGTTCATGGATTGGAAATGTAAATATCATTAAGATGTTGTTTTGGTTTGCTAAAGCTGCCAGAATACAATATACCAGAAATGGGTTGGCTTTTACAATGGGGATTTATTAGTTTACAAATTTACAGTTCTGAGGCCTTAAAATGGCCAAATTAAGGCACCAACAGACAATACTTTCTCTGAAGAAAAGCTGCTGACATCCAGGACACCTCTCTCACGTGGGAAGGAATATGGCTGTTGCCTGCTAGTCGTTTCCTCCCAGGTTTCATTGCTTTTGGTTTCTGGCTTCAGTGGCTTCCTCTCTCAGCTTCTGTTTGAGTGTCCTCTTTCAGCTTCTTTTGGGCCTCTCGGTGAGCTTCTCTTAATTTCATCTTCTAGCTTCTGTATGTGTTTTATTATCTTAAGAAGGACCCACCCTGAATGAGGCAGGGCACACCTCCATTGAAATCACCTAATCAAAATGTTCCACCTACAATAAGTCTATTATCCATAGGAATGGATCAAAAGAACATTGCCTTTTCTGGGGTATAACAGCTTCAAACTAACACAGATGTCAGTGCTGCTGAAAGCAATTTATAGATTTAGTGCAATCCCAATTAAAATTCCAACAATTTTCTTTGCATAAATGTAAAAGCCATCAAATTTATATGGAAGAGTGAGGTACCGCAAGAGTAAAAACATCTTGAAAAACAAGAATCAAGGCAAAGCCTCACACTTCCCAATTTTAAAACTTACTACAAAACCACAGTAATAAAAACAGCATACTATTGGCACAAGGACAAAAATATATACCAATGGAGTTGAATTGAGAGCTCAGAAATCAATCGTTACATTTATGGCCCAATCATATTTCACAAGCTGCCAAAGACCACCTAATTTAGAATGAAGAGTCTCTTCAAAAATGGTCCTGGGAAAACTGGATCTCCATTTGCAGAAAAAGAAGAAGAGGATGCCTATCTCAGACCTTATGCAAAGATCAACTCAAAATGTATTGATGCCTAGATATAAGAGCGAAGTCTATCCAACTCCCAGAATAAAACATAGGAAGCATCTTCAGGACCTTTTGTTAGGCAATGGTTTCTTAGACTTTCTATCCACAGCACAAGCCACAAAAGAAGAAAAAAAATAGATAAAATGAGACCTCATCAGAATTAAAAAACTTTGTGCATCAAAGGACTTCATCATATAAGTAAAATGACACTACAAGAGAAGGGACAGGAGGTCGACTGAGGCGGCAATGTGGGAGTACAGCTCACCTGGGAAAGCTTTCTGAACCACATGCGGCAGCCCTGGTTGCAGAGGCCGAGGAACTGAGAGGCAGAAAGCTGGAGCCTGGTGCAGAGCTGCAGAGCCTGTGGGAGTGCATGAAAGGTAACACAGGACTAGGAAGTAAGCCAGGGCATGTTCCTTGGGCACGCTACCCTCACCAGTGCAGCACTGTGACCGGCGATTCACCCCAAACCCCAACACCTGAACCCTGTCACCTGCTCCCATTCCCCATGCTACAGGCGACCCCACTCTACCAGCCCCAAGTGCACATACCTGCCCCACATCCCCACCCCAAATGCAGCCAGCTCACCTCTCCTGCACCCCTCTCAAGCACTACCTCCCCCTTCTTGTTCCGTGCAGGCTGTTACCAGTGCATAAAGGTTGTGGGCACTAACCTCCATACCTAGGCTACCCCCGTCCCCTGCCTATAATGTTGCACACCCTCACCCTGCCCTCCCTGAACCCGGCGCATCCGTTTACAGCACTCCCAGGCCCATGCATGCGCACGGACCCCCAATCACGTCATTAAGCTCTGGGAACCTCACTTTATAGCAGTCCTAGAACCGTGCATGTGCACAGCCCACAACCTCAGTTCCCAACTCTGAGAAAGTGCTGACCAGCACAGCCAGGTCACATCTACCCCCAGTCCACAAAGGCATAATGCCTACCTGCTGCCACAGCTCTACACATGCACAGAAAGGGTTCCATACCTTAGAACAGTGAACACCAGGATTACACCTCCCAGACCAGTGCACCCACACATCTATATCCTCCCTGGCCACTGGGCACCAGTGTTCACAAACATCAGCATAACATCCTCAACCTGTGCCAATACCTGCCCTGAAGCAAATCAACATACTGAGTACTCCACCCCATACCTTTCCCCCCTGCTGTACAACCAATCCGCAAACACAAGGCCTTAGACTACTGAAAGAAGTCAACTCCCAAAGTAAATCAGTCAAGATATTTACATGCAGCGAAGACAGCAGAAGATCATTAAGCATATCACAATGCAAACAGATATAGCCCTGCCTAATGACTAAATTAAAACACCGGAGGAGACAAAGATGTTGGAACAACTTATCAAAGATGTTCATACAACTGTACTAAATAAAATAAGTGGGATAACAAATGACATAAAGGAGATCAAGGAGATGGTAGAAGAGCACTAGGAGGAATTTGAAAGAATAAATAGAAAAATAGTGGAAATCACAGAGATAAAACACTCTGCTGACCAAATAAAAAACATACTAGAAGCAAACTACACCAGATTTGAAGAGACATAAGAAAGAATACATGATACAGAGGACAGGATAATTTACTTCAAAGACTCAAAACAGCAAATAGCATAAAAGATAGAAAAAATTGAATGGGAACTCAGGGAAATGATAGACAAAACAAAGCGCACAAATATAAGAATCATTGGTGTCCCAGAAGGAGAAGAGAGGAGTCAAGGGCTAGGAAGAGTAGTTGAGGATATAAAGAAGGAAAACTTCCCAATCCTCATAAAGAACATAAATATACTAGTCAGAGAAGCCCAATGAACTCCAAACAGAATAAATACAAATAGGCCTTCCCCGAGGCACATACTAATCAGCCTGTCAAATATTGAAGAGAAGCAGAAAATCCTGAAAGCAGCAAGAGAAAAACAATCTACTACATACAAGGGAAATCAAATAAGACTGAGTTCAGACTGCTCAACTAGCACCCTGGAGGCGAGAAGGCAGTGGTATGATATATTCAAGATCCTGAAAGAGAAAGACTTCCAGCCAAGAATAATGTACCCAGCCAAATTGTCCTTCAGAATTGAGAGAGAGATTAAAGTTTTCACAGACAGAGAAATCCTGACAGAATTTCTCAACAATAGAGCGGCCCTACAAGAAATACTAAAAGGAGTTCAACTGGCTGATAAAAAAAAAGACAGGAGAGGGAGGTCTGGAGGAGGGCACAGAATTGAAGAGTACCACTAAAGATAATTTAAAGAATATAAAGAGAAAGAGGGAAAAGAATATATAGATCTGACAAACAAAATAAAAAAGATAAGATGGTGGAATCAAGAAATTCCTTTTCATTAATAACTTTGAATGTTAGTGGGCTAAACTTACCAGTTAAAAGATACAGTTTGGCAGAATGGATTAAGAAACATAATCCAGCTGTTTGCTGCTTACAAGAGACTCATGGTAGACACAAGGATACAAATAGACTGAAAGTGAAAGGGTGGAAAAAAATTTTCAACACAAATTGTAACCAAAAGAAAGCAGGAGTAGCTATACTAATATCAGACAAAATAGACTATAAACGTAAAAACATCAGAAGAGACAAAGAAGTACACCGTATACTAATTAAAAGATCAATTCACTAAGAAGATATAACAATCGTAAATGTTTATGCCCCCAATCAAGGAGCTCAAAGCACATGAGACAGACATTCTGAAAACTGAGGCGAGCGATAGATGGTTTCAACAATAATAGTAGGAGACTTCAATACACCACTCTCCTCTATAGATAGAACAACTAGACAGAAGATCAACAAGGAAATAAAGGAGTTAAATAACTTGATAAATTAATTAGACATAACTGACATATATAAGTCATTGCACCCCAAAGTACAAAGTTATACCTTCTTCTCAAGTGCTTCTAGGACATTCTCCAGGATAGATCATATACTGGAGCACAAAACAGGTCTTTATAAATATAAAAAAATGTTGAAATTATTCAAAACACTTTCTTTGATCACAATAGGATGAAACTGGATCTCAATAACCACCAAAGAATGAGAACACTCACAAATATATGGAGATTAAATAACACACTCTTAAACCACCAGTTAGTCAAAGAAGAAATTGCTAGCAAAATCAGTAGCTATTTGGAGATGAATGAAAATGAGAATACAACTTATCACAATTTATGGGATGTGACAAAGGCTGTGCTGAGGGGGAAACTTATTGCCGTAAATGCCTATATTAAAAAATAAGAAAGAGCAAAAATCGAGGACTTAGCAGCAAACCTGGAGGAACTTGAGACAGAACAGTGAACTAACCCCAAAGCAAACACAAGAAGAGAGATAACAAAGATTAAAGCAGAGGTAAATGAATGGAAGAACAAAAGAACAATAGAAATAATCAATAAAACCGAAAGTTGGTTCTTTGAAAAAATCAATAAACTTGATGGGCCACTAGCAAGACTGCGATAAAGAAAAAAAGACAGAGGATACAAATAAACAATCAGAAATAAGAAGGGGTGTGTAATCACAGACCCTGAAGAAATAAAAGAAATCACAAGAGAATACTATGAACAACTATATGCCAACAAACTAGACAACTTAGATGAAATGGTCTAATTCCTGGATACACACAAACAAACTACACTGACTCAGGAAGAAATAGAAGATCTCAACAAACCAGTCACAAGTAAAGAGATTAAATCAGTCATCAAAAATCTTCCTACAAAGAAAAGTTCAGGGCCAAATGGCTTCACAGGGGAATTTTATCAAACATTCCAGAAAGAACAAACACCAATCCTGCTCAAACTTTTACCAAAAATTGAGGAAAACAGAACTCTACATAATTCATTTTACGAAGCTAATTTCATTTTAATACCAAAACCAGATAAAAATGCTATAAGAAAAGAAAAATACAGGCCAATCTCCCTAATGAACATAGCTGCAAAAATTCTCAATAAAATATTAGCAGATTGAATACAATAGCACATTAAAAGAATTATAAACCATGACCAAGTGAAGTTTATACCAGGAATGCAAGGATGATTCCATATAAGAAAATCAATTAATGTAATACAGCACATTAAGAAATCAAAAGAGAAAAATCACATGATCATCTCAATTCATGCTGAAAAAGCGTTCGACAAAATTCAGCATCCTTTTCTGATGAAAACACTCGAAAAGGTAGGAATCAAAAGTCACTGCCTCAGTATGATAAAGGGAACATGTGAAAAACTGATAGCTGGCATCGTTCTCAATGGAGAGAGACTAAAATCCTTCCCCCTAAGATCAGGGACAAGACAAGGATGCCCACTGTCACCACTGTTATTTAGCATTGTGCTAGAAATTCTTGCTAGAGCAATCAGACAGGACAAAGAAAGAAAAGGCATCCACATTGGAAAGGAGGAAGTAGAACTCTCATTATTTGCAGATGACATGATACTATACTTGCAAGATCCTGAGAAATCTACAGCAAAGTTACTTGAGCTAATAAACAAATTGAGCAAGGTTGCGGGATATAAAATTAATGTTCAAAAATCAATAACATTTCTATACCCAAGCAATGACGTAGCTGAGGAGTCAGTTAAGGAAAAATTCCATTCAAAATAGCAACTGAAAGAATCAAGTACTTAGGAATGAACTTAACTAGGGATGTAAAGGACTTGTACACTTGTAGAAAACTACATTACATTGCTTAAAGAAATCAAAGGAGACCTAAATAGGTGGAAAGATATTCCCTTCTCATGGATAGGAAAGCTAAATATATTTAAGATGTCAATTCTCCCCAAATTGATCTACAGATTCAACACAGTACCAATCAAAATTCCAACAACCTACTTTGTAGATTTGGAAAAGCTAACTACCAAATTCATCTGGAAGGGAAAGAGACTCCAAATCACCAAAAGCATTCTAAAAAAGAAGAATGAATGGAAAGATTAATACTCCTTGACTTTAAAACCTATTATAAAGCCACAATGGTCAAAACAGCATGGTACTGGCACAAAGACAGAAGCATTGGCCAATGGAATCAAATCAAGATGCAGAAGTAGACCACTAAATCTATGGTCAACTGATTTTTGATAAGGCCCCCAAATCCTCTGAATTGGTACAAAATAGTCTTTTCAATAATTGGGCATTGAAGAACTGGATATCAGTAGCCAAGAGAATGAACGAGGACCCTTTCCTTATACCCTATGCAAAAATTAACTCAAAGTAGATCAAACACCTAAATATAAGAACTAGCACCGTAAAGCTTCTAGAAGAAATGGTAAGGAAACATCTTCAATACCTAGTGATATGAGGTAGCTTCCTAAACTTTATACCCAAAGCACAAGCAATAAAAGAAAAAATAGATAAATGGAAACTCCTCAAAATCAAATGCTTCTGCACCTCAAGAGACTTTGTCAAAAAGGTGAAGAGGCAACCAACTCAATGGGAGAAAACATTTGGAAACCACATATCAGATAAAGGTTTAATTTCCTGTATATACAAAGAAATCATACAACTCAACAACAGAAGAACAAACAATCCAAATATAAAATGGACTGAAGATATGAATAGGCATTTTTCTGAAGAGCAAATACAGATGGCTCAAAAGCACGTGAAGTGTTGCTCATTTTCATTGGCTATAAGTGAAATGCTGATGAAGACTACAGTGAGATACCACCTCACACCTATAAGAATGGCTGCTATTAAACAAATAGGAAACTGTAAATGTTGGAGAGGATATGGAGAAACTGGAACACTATTTACTGCTGGTGGGAATGTATAATGGTGCAACCACTATGGAAGGCTGTTTCGCGGTTCTTTGGGACACCTAATATTGAGTTGCCCCATGACCCAGCAATAGCACTACTTGGTATATACCCAGAAGAGCTGAAAGCAAGACATAAACACACATTTGCACACTAATGTTCATTGCAGCATTATTCACAATCACCAAAAGATGGAAACAAACCAAATGCCCATCAACAGCCGAGTGGATCAACAAAATGTGGTATATACATTCGATGGAATATTATACAGCGGTCAGACAAAATGACATCCTGAAGCAAATGACAAGATGAATGAGCCATGAGGACATAATGCTGAGTGAAATTAGCCAGACAGAAAAGGACAGATACTGTATGATTCCACTTTTATGACCAACATAAAGGTATAATCAGAGGCTTATAATACAGAATATAGGGGACTTAGAGATACATAGGGTGAACCATTAGCTAATGAGGCTGAACTCCAGTGTAAGGGAATAGATAGGAGTGAAGGTGATTCTGGTAGGTTTAGAAGTAATACCACCATAATGAAGTTGAACAGGATTGAAAGGGGTTGTATAGACCTACGTGTCCCCCTGACTCACACTAGAAATATGAATGAATTTTCCTAAATTACTTCAAAGATATGATTGTTGTACAAATCATATCTTTGTACTTCAAAGATATAATTGTTGTTTAAGTCCAGGGTACAGGGGGAAAACTGCTATTGTATGCTATGAGCTATGTTCAAAAGGAAACCATCAGCACTACCACAGCAACAGCAGAGGTAAATAATGTAGGGAGGGACAAGAGTTAAGAGTTGGTTTAGATTTCCTACTTGGTGAGGGTGTTTATTGGTTTTCTGTCTCAGGAACCATAAAATTATCTAAAATTGATAATGTTAATGGACTGTGGACTTTAGGCCCTCTCCATGATGCCTGGTGAATGCAGGTGGCTAAACGATGCACTGATGGAGAAGTAGATTGGCGAACTGTGGTGTATACTTATGAACGAAGGTTGTTTTGCTACAAAAAGGAACAAAGTGGGCATGCAACGATACTTAGCATATTTGGTGAGACAAAATAAGCCAGAAAAAAAAAAACAACAACAGCAGTAGTTTGGTCACCTTTAGAAAATGCTCGTAAGAAAACAGGGGCTTAGATCGTAAGCTTTTAAAGCAGACACATTAAGTCCGGAGTGGTGATTATTATTTCTGGATTTTGAGAGGCTGTTTTATATTACTTGAAATTTAGAGATATGAACGAAGCCGAACAGGTTGGGGTTAAAGTAATTTAGAACACAGGGGTAAGGAAGACAGTGTCTATATTTTAGAACCACACATAATCTTTAAGACCAGTGGAAGAAAGGTTTATTTGATCTGGAACTGAAATTTTCTGTAATATATAATCTAATTCAACCTATCTGTTTAGCTCATTTGAGCAACTGAAACACAGAAAGCATAGAATAAGAAAGAGGTCTTTTAATCCTGTATAGGTTGTTGTAAAGCCTGGAAACATCCTAGAGTATATTAAGCAGATAATCAAAAAGTATTGGCAAAGTCCCCTGAGGAAGAGGAGAAAGAATATGGAACTATTAAACCTTACCATCAGGGAATCCCCTGATACTGTGTCAAACCTTAGTGATAACCAAATCACTAGGCCATGCCCTCGATCATGAGGCTTACTCTTGTGAAGCTTATGTAGGTAACAGAGAAGCTTAGGGTACCAAAGGCACACCTAAGAATTACTTCTGGAGGACCTCTGTTGTTGCTTAAATGTGGCCTCAGTCTCTTTAAGTCCAACTCTGCAAGTGAAATCATTGCTCCCCCCCCCCCCAACATGGGACATGACACCAGGGGAGAAGTTCTCCCTGGCAACGTGTGAGAGGGCTCCCAGGGATGAATCCAGACCTGGTACCATGGGATCGTGGGATCAACAATTACGTCCTGACCAGAAGGGGGAAAAGAAGTGTAATTAATAAAGTATCAGTGACAGAATTCAAATAGAGTCGACAGGCTACTCTGGAGGTGGCTCTTATGCAACATATCCTATCATAACCTGCCAACCCCCAACCAGGACCATTCCAGCCAATCCTAAAGAACAACTGGGGCAATATATAAGATTCCATAAGTGTTCCAGGCACTAGAGTAACTTTCTAGAAATCTGCAATCTCCAAATGGGTCCATGGTCCAGATAAGTCCTGAAACCTAGCCCAGCCTCTCCAGAACATCAGGTAGTTCCATCTCCCTACCCCATATTAGTGACATACCCTTCCAATATCAAAAATTTAGTATTTTCATAACCCAAGTAACCCCAAAGAGAGGCATGGAAAGATCAAAGGTGATGGTGGAATTATACATAGAAGATAGGACTTAACAAACATATATGAATGCTGAATCATTAAATTGATATCTCTTTTAGGCTACAGTATTTTAGAGCAGCTAGAAGTTAAAACCCAAAATTGTGAAATTGTAATCCATGTCAAAGTCTGAAATATGTTCCACACCTAATTGTTGTGCTGTGCTTTGTAATTTATAGCTTTTGTATATATGTTCTTGTTCATAAAAAAAAAGAAGGAAAAACCTCGATTGTGATTGTAAGAAAGTATTTAAGCCCTCTATTGTCCTATATTCTGGAGTAGCTAGGAGGAAAAATATGAGAGGATCATATGGTAGCCCATGCTATTAAAAAAAGAAAATTACAAGTGTTGAAGAAGATGCAGGGAAATAGGAACACTCATTCAAATGCTTTTGGTAATATAAATTGGTACAACCTCTGTGAACACAGTTTGATTGTTCTTCAAAAAACAGTATAGAATTACTGTATGAGCTGATAATCCTACTAATAAGTATATACTGAAAAGAATCCAAAGCATATTCAAACAGGTATTTATTTGCACACTGATGTTCATAGAGACATTATTCACGATTGCCACAAGGTGGAAGCAGGCTAAGTGTCCATCAACCAATGAAGGAGTAAACAAAATGTAGTCTATACATACAATGGAATATTATTGAGCTATATAAAGGAATGATGTTCTGATACTTGCAACAACCTGGATGAACCTTGAAGACATCATTTTGAGTGAAATAAGCCAAACAGAAAGAGGCAGATGTTGTATTATCCGCCTGATAGGAAATAATGAGAATAAGCAAACTCATAGACTCAGAACCTATAATACAGGTTACCAGGGAACAGGATGGAGATAGGGAATGGGAAATTATGTCTTCAAATGTACAAGGTCCCTATTTGCAGTGAGAGAGATATTTTGGTAATGGATGGTGGTGATGGTAGCCTAAAGTTGTGAATGTAATTAACAGCATTGAAATATATATCTAAATACAGTTAAAAGACAAAATGTTAGGTTGTATGTATGGTAGCAGAATTAATTTTTTTTTAGTCCTTGGAACATCAGGCTATAAATTGTGAAGTTATAAAAATGTGCTGTCATCATTTGTAATGTTCCACACCAATGCAAGATATTAATAATAGGGTGGTATATGGGAATCCTTTATTTTATGCATGATTGTTCTTTAAATCCACAGCTTCACCAAAAGATATGCTTTTACAGCAAACTTTGGGTGCATTGCTTGAGGTTTTAATATAAATTAAAAATATGAGGATATCATCTGTATCAAACAGTATACTTAAAATTTATTTCAATTATGATGGAATTCATACTTAAGGTTTATTTCAATTATGAAAGAATTCATAGTTTTATTTGAAACTGTAGTTGTTTCTTTCTGGCAGTAGATGCCAGTAGAGTTCTTCTTCCTCGTCTTTTTTTTTTAATAAAAATCAAACTGATTAAGCTCTTCCACAGCAACAGCTTCTTAGTCACATTTCCATATTTAGAAACATTGCTCCTAGGGCAGAACATTCTGCTTTCCTTAAGATCTTAGTAACAAATGGAAACAGTTTTGATAAAAAAAAATATACATAGGTATCAAATCTTGTATTTTAGAGATACACATCTTAACCCTTTTTTAACTATTGCAATTACTTTTGTTATAATACTTATCCATTATTTTAAATATATTAATCTTAGTGTTTTAGCAAGGAATTTGAAATTTCTTGTAGTGAGTCACTACTTTGAATATAAGTCGCAAATAAATAATAAAATGAAAAAGGTAGAGCTGAAATGTTAAGAGTAGTCTGCATTTGCCAATGGAATAAATATTTGGGGGCAATTAATATGGCAGAGGGCTGAATGAGTGGAGGGGGTTACTGGAAGAAGAGAGACCAATTAAATGGTTGTTTTAGATATTCACATCTGCACTAATAAAAATATGGTAAATAAAAATGGGTAAAAATGGAACTCAAGGAATAAATAAAATATAACTGACAATATGAGGGAAAGGAGATGTTCGGTGATATTACTTCTATTACTATGACTTCATCTCTTCATATATGGACAATTTAGTGCTTGCTGAATTGTTTACAAATATGGCCCTATCATAAATAAAACTAAAACATTTTCAAGTGCTTGAGGATCCTACCATGTTTTGAATAGTTTAAAATGAGCATAAACTTTCTTCGTTCAATGTGTATTTATTGAGTAACTAATTCATTCATTTCATTTATGAATTCAAGTAATGATTTCATTGCAGTTTCATAAACAACGAATTTTCTAACAGGAAATTATAAGGTCAGTAGAAACAGAGGAGAAAATAATTTTGTCTTTATAGTTTGTGGTAGACTTCACTGAGGAGGTAATGTTTGTGGTCAGTCTTGAGGATGAATAGAATTTCCCCAAAATAGCAAGTCAAAGGGATTCAGGAATTCTATCTTTTTCTGCCTATTTAGACCAATTAGTACTCTATAGATATTTATTACAAGTCTGCAGACACTTACTAATGTCTGTTTTATGTAAGGCACTGTGAGATGTAAAGAAGCGAATTATGTATTGTACATACAATATTTATAAAGTTATAGGTTTGTTTTATCTTAGATATACTGTTGCTTACTTGTTAATTTTGATACTAATTTTATTACACAAAACAAATTGTACACTAATGAGCTATTATTTGGCAATATTCATTAGTAAACACTAGCTCTGTTTGTGTGCGTGTGTTTGGGTAGCCCTAAAATGATTATATTATTGTTCCTCTTTATTAGTCATTACTGGTCCTATTTATTGTATTTGTCAAGGAGTTGACAGGAAATCTGTACCAATATATTTTTAAAATAGATTATTTTAAAGATTTTTCATTTTTGTGGCTCTTATTTAGAGCTTCCAAAGGGAGAACCACACAATTTATCGTCCTCTGATTTGTCAGTCTCAGAAGGTACATGCTTAAAATCATTGCTAAATGCCACAGGATTCTTTTTTTTCTACAAATAGACTTAGCAAATGTTATTAGAAAGAAATGTTCCTAAGTGAGAGCCCTAAATCAGAGATCAGGTAAGCAGTAGTCTTCAGTGTTTAGGTTTAAAAATGTGTGTCTTAGATAATTAGAAGGAATTTTTTTCTCCCACTTGAAATTTCTTGCTATGACTGATTTTGTATCATTTTAAATCTATATTTAATTATTTTTCCGAAATTTAGAATGTTTTAAAGTATACTGCTGGTTGTCATGTGCTTATCAGTGGATTATCTTTGATAAGCAATATTGACATACTATTTCTGTAGTTCCTATGTATGAACTAGACCTATGCCAATGATTTAGCAATATCCAGTTCTTTTTTACATCCTAGTTCATATGTTTTCTTAGCTATAACAGGTGTGGTATATATATATATATTTTTTTTTTTTTGCAAGGGTGTTTCATATCCATTCCATAGCAGTTTTCAGTGAAAAGTTTTCTGTTTATAAGAATACCTGAATTCTGTATATTAGCTGACTTCCTGGAAAAAAAGAATATCTCTGTTTTTATCATGCTATATTTGGAGGGTAGTTTGACCTTCAGTTATTTATATAGAGTTGGTAATACATGTTCAAGTAGTTATCTTTTTTTAATTTTAATTTTCAGCCTATTGTCTGTATAAGACTTTAGTATGAATACTCTCATTAATATGTATATTGATATTAATATTAAGACACTTTTAAATGTAGAGACTTTTAGGTAGGTATTTCAAGTTTTAAGATCATCATCTGTAGTTGTGTTAGAAAAAGTTTTGCTAAGAAAGGCTCAGTAATGTGCTGTTTTATATTAACAGGAAACAGAATAGCAGTAGTGGTTTGAATACCCTGCAAACAGGAAGTTTGACATATGCATAGCTCTCAGCTTCTGTGTAAGAACTTGTTGAGCTCCTTCTGGAAATATTTTCAGTTACTTTAAGTAAAGTGTAAACGCAGATGAATGGCAGCTTATAGAGAACTACCTTATCACCAGTGTACAGGTACAACTAATGCTCTTCAGAAATTGGAAGGTTTTGCTAGCCGATTATTTCATAGACACTCTAAAGGTACTGCACATGATCAGAAAACAGCTCTGGAAAATGACAGCCTTCATTTCTCTGAACATACTGCCTTATGGGACAGAACAAGTAAGTTTTGTTTTGTTTTTATGATACATTATAACTAGCAACTAAAGCAGGAATTAGAGCTTTAGAATCAAATGTATAAAGAACCATGTTTTGTTTGTCTTTTTATGGCTTGCACAGAGCATTTTGCGAGATGAAGTTGAAAGAATTCCATAAAAATTTGATTAAATGTTGAGCTGCATCATGCAGTTCAACTTTTTGTTTATAAGTTGATTGTTAGTGGGAAAATTTTCTGCAAAATACTTATAACATTTCTAAATGTATGCTACTGTTTTTTTGTTTTTGCTTTTGGTCTTATATAAAAATGAATGGCTAAAGTTTAGAAACAATGCTCAGTGTATTTTTTAAAAGATCTTGGATTTATAAGTCTTAACCTTCAAAGGGGGCAAGAAGACTCCTGAATGTATAACTAATTTCTGTTTGCCATCATTTATTTTTAAGTGCATAGATGAAAGTTATTTCAGTTTTACAAGTAGGGCTTACTAAAGTAAAATCATAATATGATTATTTGGTGTGAAATCTTAAACTTAAAACATTATGAATGTCAAAATGTATCATGATTTTATGTCATTTATAATTATGACTAATGGAAAAAAAAAGCTGTTAATGCATACATCACATTCTTTCCAGACATGTTAAAATGTTTGGACTTAGCTGCTTTGTTAAAATGATTATATGAAACCATTTTTGGTGGTATGCACTTTAAAAGATTAATTAAATATATAAACAATGCCAGGGCCTCCATTCCACATCTCACCTTGTATCCTTCCCAAAGTATTTTTGTCACTCGGGTTAAAGGAACAAGAGAATTGCCCTTGATAACCATGCCCTTTTTTGTATGCTTGTTTGATCATCAAATAGCATAGGTTTTGCCTCTTTCTGATTATATATTCCCTAGCAGTTAAGGAAGAAAACTTAGTTTAAAAAAAAAGAAAAAAATAATACAAATAGTTCACAAAATTTGCCCCTTGGTTTATATATTTATAGCACCTTCATAGTCGTATAGAGGCTTATTTGAATTATTATTTTTTTACTGCATCATAATTTTTTTTGCCCTTGCCAAACTATTCAAGGCAGAAAATGAAGAACAGCATATATTTTTGCAAAATTTTTTTTCACTCAAAGGGTTTGATTTTTTTACATTTAGTCCTTATTGTGTATGAAGTTGATGGAAGAGGAGTCTCATAAATTGCCAGGTTCATGAACTACTGTCTGTTGGATTAATAGTACATTGTTAAATTTTTCCACATGACAAAAGTTTGTCATTCTTTCTGCTTGCCCTGTTCGGTTAAATTGCAGTCTCCTAAGCTGTTTTGGAAATCATTTCTGTGCATTCCAAAGACCTTTTAGTCTAAAGTTAAATGATGACTGAGGACAATATTGTATTAAGTTTTGTTTCACTAATATTTCTTCCTCCATATAGTAGTTACTTAGTAAGTACATCATAAATGAATGAGTGTCATGGACTTTTAATAATTAAAATATGTGTTTGAATATACTCTCACCATGTTTAAAATTGTATGGGCTCTCTGATGTTTTCCAAACCACATTTTAAAATCTTACAATAAAAGATACAGTATCATGAGCCACAATTTCTTTAGGAAAAGACAGACTGACAAAATGCTGTTATCATTTTTCTTCACAGTAAAGTTACAAAATAATATATGTGAATCATTGTATGCAAGTAAAATGAAACCTAAAAATTAGGTGCAAGCCTTGTATCCCTGCAAATAATAGGCATGATATAAGAAATATTTTAAGAGTAGCAGTGTGCATTAATTAAGTATTCCTCCATTCTACTCTCTTTCATATCACAAAAAGATCATAATAGACGCAATAAGTACATATATAATGGCAGATATGGGAAACATGGAGCTGTATTTTCCTATTATGGAAATGTGTTTATATAGAGGAGAAAACACTGATACAGCAGAAACAGAAGACTCCTATTGTTCTGAAATTCCAAGATTTATTTTCGTGGTGAAAAAACAAGTTTTTATTCATTTATAGAGTGAGATGTAGGAGTTTTGGCCATATAAGGTTTGCATACAGACCACATTCTTCAAAGGTACTTAAAGCAGTTTGCTTGCATGACTTGTTTAATAAAAGAAAAAGACTGTAGTATCTCTTGATGATAAACATTCTTGATGATAAGCACTATAAAAGTGTTATTTTAAGAAATCCACTAAGCATAGAAATTGTATGTAGCTTTCTTTTTAAATTAGGCTTATGAACTATTGAGTAAAGATTATTTGCCAATATAAGCAGAGGTGAAATGTAACTTTAATCCAAGTTTCTTTTTTATCCGATGACATATATGAAAAGATAAAGAATAAATGCTAAACAATAGTGGTTTTTCCAGATGACTTTAATGTGTTTCATCTTTTACTACTAAAATAAGTAACAGGAATTTCTATTTGTAACAGAAGTATTTAATCGTTGATTCCATATTAATGTAAGAATATGAAGTTCAATGCAAAGCCATGGAGGAATTCTTTTTGTTATGAGTCAAAATAAATGGCAGTATTGATATTTATAGGGTTTTCTTTCTAGAAATTTGTTGTGGTTAGCTTTTAAATATTTCCTTGATCATAAATTGTGTATTGAATTGCACAATGCTGAACTCAATTGAACTTTTGCCTGTTTTAAATCTTGACTTTATATATTAATGAATGTTCAACTATAACATTTTAAGGACTGAATAGATCAATACTGTCAAACACATTACCTGTTCTCCTTTCCTGTGAGGTGGCATGCTATTTCTTTGGCAGATACAAATCCATATTAGTATATCTCAAATTTAACTAATGTGCAATTTTGTATATGAATTTTTTTTAGGTTGAATAGGCTAGCTAAAAAAGAGGTATAACAGACCATTTTCTCTAGTCAGTTTTACCTTTTCAAAGCTCATATAACCTTCAAGATAATTCATTTATAAACTTCTTAGTACACTTGATCTAAAAGACCTTCCATCTGCAACAATTTATCTACTTTTTCATCTGCAACTATTCCAGAAGCTTCTTGGTTGGAGTTGTTTTTCACTTGACAAATGTTTTTTGAGTGATTGCTAAGTGATAGTCTGTAAACAAGGTTTTGGGGAAAATCACATGTTGTTCTTACCCTCAGAAACAAGAGTAAAAAGAGCACACATATAAACAACATAATATTCAAGATGTAATGAAATAGTTGCTTCAAAAATGTATGAGTAGCTTTCTCTGGGTGCTTAGCATAGGGGGAAAGTAACACTAACTGAAAGATGGGAGGAGAATGGGGCTTCAAGAATATTGAGTTATGTATAGTACTTTGAGACCCAGAGAAGGAGGAAAAGGTTATTTTATTATATGAAAACACCATGCACAAAGATATGAAAAATTAGGATTTACTTAAAAGATAAAGTAAGATATTGTGTAGAAAGGTAATTTGTGGATCTGATTTTGGAAAGCTTTTTATTATGTATTCGGGATTTTGGGGACACATTCTAATGTTTGGTGGGGAATCAATGCAAGAAAAATTACCTCATATATTCTACTAAACAGAAATGAGTATAGCTTCTATACATTTTTTAATTGTACTGGGAACATAATTAGAACTAATGCTTTTGTTCATTGAACATGACATGGCAATGAATAGTCAAATAATGAATTCCTTTTATACTCATAGTGCTGGTTTGAGATATTTCTTCTGTCTGGAATTCCATTTCCCTTCTTCTGGCAATGGTGAGATTTGTTCATACCTCAAAGCTCTGCTTAAATATCATCTCTGTGAAAAAATCACCAAAACATCTGTCTTAGTTTCCAGACTGCTAAGACAAATACCATAAAATGGATGGGCCAACCCGCAGGAATTTATTGGCTTATGTTGTTGGAGTCTACATAAGCCAACAACATATTGGCTTATGTTGTTGGAGTCTAGGCTTGCCTCTGCTCGGGGTTGGTAGCATTCTGGTTGGCTGGCAATCCTTGGGTACCTTGGCTTTCCTGTCACATGGTGATATCTTCTTCCTCTTCAGGGTTCCTTTTGCTTGCAGCTCCTCCACATGACTTTCTCTGTAAAGCCTCTAGTTAATAGGATTAAGGCCCAACCTCATTTAGTAGGGCCATATCTTAACTAAAAAGGACTAAAAGGTCTTATTTACAATGGATTCATTCCTACAGAAATGGAGTAAGATTAAGAGCATTTTTTTTCCTGTTGTACATAATTCAATCTTCTCTAGCAAACCTATTCTTCTATCTCTTATCCTAATTAGAATTCATGATTTATTTCCTTCTTTGTGCTCACATATCATCTTAAACTTACTTTCATTATTGTTTATATAATACTATTAAACATTATAGTGCTTTCAGTCTTTAATCTACCTATCTACTCTGATTTATAACTCGGTGAGAAATAAACATGTCTGTTCTATTTTGGTATTGCCAGCACAGTTATCAATAAATGTTGAATTATTTGTTAGATTAATGCTAAATATAACTACATTTGTTCTGTTGTGATCTTTGCAATGTATTTTAAAGGTTTATCACCATTAGCTGTAAAATGCTGACCTGACCCTAATTAATACTACTTCCAGATGCACTTAGCTTTTCAGTGTTACCTATCTATTTTTTTATCAAAGTGCTTTTTAGGAATTGGAGTAATTGGCAGACTTTATAGTAAAACGAAAGTATTTGGGATATTAGTGATTTGGAATTAGAAAGCATTACCTACCATAAGCTACTTCGTAACGCTAAGGTTACTGACATAAAGAGGCCCTTGTACTTGCTTGTACTTTGCAGAAAAATCCATACTACAGAGTTAGAGGAGAAGGCTGATTAAATATACACTCTAGTAGTGCCTTGCCCAGAGTCAAACAATATTAGCATCACCTGGGAGCATGTTAGAAAGACAAAATCTCAGTCCCCCGGCCCGACATGCTGAAACAGAATATTTTAGATTCTCCTGCCGATTATATGCATATTAAAGTTTGAGAAGTACTGTTCCTCTTATAACATTTTATTTTGATTACCAAATAGTATATCGTCATTGGAGAAAACTTGGAACCGTAGAAAACAATAAATAAAATAAGTGAAAATCACTCACAATTTTACTAAAAGATAACCAGTTTAGTATTGTTATATTTATGGCCTATTTTGTGCATAAGTGCACAGTTTTCCACCAGCTCCAAAATCATAAGGATGCATTGTAATTTATTTAGCCAGTCCCTGGCCACTAAATTGTCTTATGTTTTTGCTATCATATTAAAAAATGTTTTGATAAGTATCCTGCACTGGTTTGAAGCTGTCATGTACCCCTGGAAAAGGCCATGTTTTCTTAATCCATCCCTGTGGGGGCAGACCTCTTATTGGGTGGGACCTTTTGATTAGGTTATTTTTATGGAGATGTGACCCAGCCCATTCAAGGTGGGTCTTAATCCCCTTGCTAGAGTCTTTTATGATAAAAGACTAGATGAAACTCAGAGAGCTGACAGCTGAAAGAGAAACGCCCAGAGACATTTGGAGACAGCCATTGAAACCAGAACCAGGAGAGAAGGATCAGCAGACATCCCTGTGTGCCTTCCCATGTGAAACAGGAACCCCAATTGCCAGCATCCTTTTCTCAGAGAAGGTATCGTCTTGTTGATGCCTTCATTTGGACATCTTTATGGCCTTAAAATTGTAACTTGTAATTTAATAAATCCCCATTATTAAGAGCCAACGCATTTCTGGTATATTGCATTCCAGCAGATTTTGCAAACTGAGACAGGTTTAAGCTGTAATAGTCAGGGTTCTCTAGGAAAACAGAACCAATAGGAGGTATCTTTAAATATGTGATTTTATAAAAGTGTTTCATGCAGCTGCGGGTATGTACCAGTGCTAATTCTGTAGGACAGGCCACAAGCTGGCAATTCTGATGAGGGTCTTCACTGAATTCCCCAGGAGAGGCTGGCTGGCTGAAGTAGAGATAAAAGTTCTCTCTTCTGATTGCTGAAATTGTCACCTCTCCCTTAAAAGCCTTCAAATGATTGAATTAAACCTCTTTCATTGTAGAAAATACTCCCCTTAGTTAATCATAAATGTAATCGTCCTCACAGTAACAGTCCAGGGCTTCCTTGACTAAGCAACTGGGCATCATCACCTGGCCAAGTTGACAAGTGAACTTAACTGTCATACATCCTTATGGCTAGGTCTTCGTGCACATCAAAGGTTATTTTTATATTTTACATGACAAATTAAAAAAACTGTTATGATCATTTTAAGCCTTTTGCGTTGAATTAATTGTACCCCAGATATACATGTAGAATATCCTTTTAGAGTTAAATTTGCTTCAGTATTCAAGAAAGAGCATCTACCATACTATTATTTAAAATTCCATAGTATAATTTTCTGGCATATAAAGCACACTATTATTATTGATGTTTATCAGATATTTTCCCCATATTTTAAATTGGTCCATTATTAATAGCAAATGGTCTGACAGACATTCCTTAGCTGTTGAAAACTGAGGTATTTCTTGGTAATCACTATATTATAATCTTGCAGAATTGGAGATTCAGACATAAACTACTTCTGTAGTTCTAATTGGCAATATAACAGAGACTCCTGCCTCTAATTCCCAAGACCCTTGAGAATGATATTGTCATATAAATTATCTTATGAAACATGTATTTACTGTCCGATATTATCACCACATTGAATATGTTAATTTATATAATCCTTTCAAAGTCCCCATAAGTACTTAAATTATTCACATCTTACAGATGAAGAGACTGAAGTACACTGAGTTTAATTAATCTCAAAGTCACACATCTAATAAATGAAATTTGAACCCAAGTAGTCTGACTCCAAAGTTTATGCTCTTACCCACTATTCTGTGAAATCTTACTATATGTGGATAGAAAAAGAAGTCTCTGGCTCTATGGCATAGATGCATGTCTGAAATTTCCTTTTGGATGCAAAAAGAAACAGTACATATTATGATGATTCAGCTAGTCAAAGAACTTTGAAAATAAGAAGTCAGTCAAAAACAGATAATAAGTTGTATTTTGAAGAATGAAGAGTTCTCTGAGGGGCAGAGTATTACTTGCAAATCCTAAAACAATGACTGTGTTTAGCTCTGGGATCTGTCAGTGGTTATATAACAAGTATGGCTCACTTGGGATAAAAATAAGGAATCATTTTTAAAATATTCAAATTAATCATTCAAGCAACCAAAAACTCAAGTTAGCAGACTTCTAGGAAATTCTTTTCTTGGAACCTTCTGGAAGAAGAAATGGAGATTTTGACTAGCATATAAGCCAGTGATCTCATTTTCACCTGCTGTGGATTTTGCTACTATTGCGTGATTTCATGGTTTAAAATTGGCCCCAAACAATTTGATTTGACCTTGCTCTTGTTTGATGCAAAGCTACTGATCCTCATTGGTTCTTCATGGGAGGATGATCCCACTCGAGGGTTATACCACAGGACTTAGTGTCCTTAATTTATATCCACATGCTTACTCATCTTGGTTTCCATGCCAGAATGGATGTGTAAGAAGGGACTTTCAGCCCCATTTCCACACTGTACCAGAGCCAGGTTTGCTTCTTCCTTTCTTTTTAAAACAATTTATTGAGTTATAATTCATATACCATACCATTCACCCATTTAAAATATATAATTCGATGGCTTTTAGTAGAGTAGAAAGTATGTGCAACCATTACAATAATCAATTTGAGGACATTTTAACCACCTCAGATAAAAAACCCATTCCCTTTAGCTATCACCTTAACTCCCCATCCTTCACTGCCATCTCTAAGCAATCAATCTACTCTATGCCTCTATAGATTTCCCTATTGTGAACTTTCATATGCATTGAATCATATAATATGTTAACTTTTGTGGTGGCTTCTTTTTTTTCCAATTTATGAGTTGTATTTTTTTAAACATTTTTTATTATAAAATATGACATTTTTACAAAGAAAAGAAAGAACAATAATTTTCAAAGTACATTTTAAAAAGTAGTTACAGAGCAGATTTCAGAGTTTGTATCTGTTACCGTTCCACTATTTCAAATTTTTCCTTCTAGCTCCTCCAAAACACTGGAGGCTAAAAGAAATATCAGTATAATGATTCAGCATTCATACTCCTTTGTTAAATCCTATTTTCTCTGTTGTGACTTCTTCTCCTTTGATCCTTCTCCCAGTCTATAGGGATCTTTGGGCAATGTCCATTCTAACTTTTTCATGTTGATAAGGGGGTGTCAGCAATAAAGGATGGCATATATAATTAGTTGATAATCTTGGAGAGGCTGGTCTCTCTGGGTTTCAGGATTTATCTGGCCTAGGAATCTTCTGGAGGTTATTTTAGGAAAATAAACTTAACGTATGAAATTTTTATAGTCTAAGTTAGAGCCCTAGGTGTTCTTTTTTGTTGTTGTTCCCCCTCTTATTTATTTATTTTTAATCCATGTGTTTTACTCATCTGTCCATACCGTAGATAAAAGGGGCATCAGACACAAGGTTTTCACTATCACAGTCATATTGCAAAAGCTATATAATTATACAGTCATCTTCAAGAAACATGACTACTGGAACACAGCTCTACAGTTTCAGGCACTTCCCTCTAGCCTCTCTAATACACCTTAAACTAAAAAGGGAATATCTGTATAATGCATAAGAATAACCTCCAGGATAATCTCTAGACTCTGTTTGAAATCTCTTAGCCACTGATGCTTTATTTTGTGTCATTTCTCTCTTCCTCCTTTCGGTCAAGAAGGTTTTCTCAATCCCTTGATGCTGAGTCCCCACTCATTCTAGGATTTCTGTCCCATGTTGCCAGGGAGTTTACACCCCTGGGAGTGTGATGGCTTCTTTTGCATAACATAATATTTTCAAGGTTCATTCATGTTGTGGGAGCACATTTGGTATTTCAGAACTTTTCATGGCTGAATAATATTCCATTATGTGGATACACCATATTTTGTTTATATATTCTCTGTTGACGGACATTTAAGCCATTTCCATTTTTTGGTTATTATGAAAATGCTGCTATAAGCATTCATACACAAGTTTTTACGTGAAAACATGTTTTCATTTCTCTTGCATGTATAGCTAAGAGTGGAATTGCTGGGTCATATGGCAACTCTGTATAATTGTTTAAGGAACTGCCAGACTGTTTTTCTAAGAGGCCCCACCATTTTTTATTCCATGAGCAGTGTGTAAGGTTTCTGATTTGCCTACAATATTACCAATATTTTTTTTATTTGACTTTTGATTCTAGCTATCCTATTATGTGTGAAGTGTATTGTGGCTTCAATTTGCATTTCCCTGATAGCTAATGATAATATTGTTGATGTTATATGCTTATTAACTATTCATATACGTTCCTTGGAGAAATGTCTATTCAGATCCTTCACCCATTTTTAAATTGAATTATTTGTCTTTTATTACTGAGTTGTAAGTTTTGTTTGCATATTCTAAAAACAAGTCCTTTATAAGATATATTTTCAGCAGATATTTTCTCCCATTTTGTGGGTTGGTGTCTCACTTTTCTGATAGTGACTCTTAGGCAGAGAAGTTTTTAATTTTGGATGAAGCCCAATCTATCAATTTTTGTGTTTTGTTGCTCATGCCTTGGTATCATATTTAAGAAGAGTTGCCCCTATGTTTTCTTTTAAGGTTTTTATAATTTTATTCCTTAAATTTAGTTCTTTGATCCTTTTGAGTTAATTTTTTTTTAATGGAAATGTAACTCAAACTATAATTAGGTATTTTCACCTGCCATTTTGTGAAAGATCAAAATGTTTGATGACACTGTTGTAGTAAACAGTGAGGCATTTATATATTGCTGGTAAAAGTATAAACTGTTAGAAACCTCAGCAGAATACAATTTTGTCATATTTATCAATTTTTTAAACCATATCTTTTTTTGAAGCTGAGAAATAAAACAACTCTCATTAACTTTTTAAAAGATAAATATGACTGATCTTTATCAATCATAACATTTTTAAGGAAATAAAAGAAACAATACTCAACATTTCTAGTTGATGAATAAAATAATACCATTTTACTTAATTGTGTTAGACAATGATAAAATTGTTAATGAGAAAATGAATAATGCGTATTGATTTAAAGGCATCAGACATGGTATATGGTTCTAAGAAAATGAAGACATAAATCGTGGGAAAAAAGCCGATAGCAAATACATAAACTTACATGCTCAACTTCACAGACTAAATTATATTGCAAGTCCTTAATTAGGAAAACAGCAGCAAAATTTAGGACAATTAAAAATCAGCTTTTAAGAATCTGCTTTGTTGTTACGAACAAATGCAAGACTCAACTATACCAATGAAGCCCAATGAAAATCCTAAATCCTACTGTAATCCCAATCCTACTGCACTAACTTTATGTTTCACTTTCAAATGTGTTCCCTTAGTCCAGGTAAAACCATACCTTTAGATACAACAGCCTAGAAGGGTAAAGGGGTTCCAGTGCACAGTTTGTAGTTATAGCACATAAACGACTCCAGCTGTAGTTAAAATAGCAAAGCCAGGCTCAAAAGCATGCCCTCGCATTACAAACACATCATATAGCAGAATTACAAATTACAGAAATAAAGACAAGTAATGGCATGAAGGGCATGACAGTTTATTTTTAAAAATCATCCCATACTGGTAGTGATGACCAGCACACACACGATGGCTTTTCTCTTGGGTATTAACATCACAGCATTGTCGTTTCCCAAAACACTCCAGTAAGACCAAGAACATTTTAGAAATAAAGATCTTAGATGAAAAGGAAGACTATAAATTCTCGTGTTCGACCTCATAAAATTAATTGAAACCCCTTATAAATCAGTGGCATTACCATGTAATATAGTCATGAAGAAAAAAAGATTCTCTTAGAAATAGGCAGCATGAGTTTCTACTTCCTTATACTTTAATCTTTGTTTAAGCTATGTCCATCCTGGCTAAAGCACAGTCATACAAGACTTCAGATAATTTCCAAGCTACCATTGCACAAGTTTAGTGATTTTCTTAAAAAGAAAACCAAAAAAACCCCACTTCAAATCACCATCAAAATCAAAAGACAAAAATGATTTTCAAATCATTTGAAAAGCATACTGCTTATTTGTCCAATATAGACTCAAACTTTAAATTAAATGCCATAATAGCCAAACTCCTGCAATAACATTTATATATATATATATGGGTTTTGTTTATAGAACTGTATTTTGCAGTCAAAGAGAAAGTTACTTTTTAGAGGACAATGTATTTTATTACAGTTCCCTATTTCTGTAGTAAAGCTAAAGCCACATGATGTCAAATCTAGCTCTTAAGGGTCAAAATGATAATAATCTAGTTTAAAAATATAACCCATATGAAGTTACTTTTTAGAAATTAAATGTGCTATTGAATATATATTTCAATAACCTTCTTGTTTTAGACTATCTGCAAACTGACCCAATTTATGACTCACCAACATTTCCAACTGACCTCTTTACTTCCAGATTACCATTTCAGTACCAAGGGATTCCTGAGGCAGCATAAATTTGACTGCATAAAAACAATAGATACTTAAGCCTTTCAGTGACAGTTTTTAAATCTGTAAACCCAAGGATCACATTATTTAGCTCACCAAATAAAAAACATTGAGGTTTTGGCATTTCAAACCAGAATCTCTTTGTGTTTTTTAAATTAAGCTGCTTTTGAATCTTTTTTTTTTTTATATTTATCAGCCATTTGTATTTCCGTTATAATAATAAAATGTTAAAAATAATTTTAAGGTCAAATGTCCAGGGGTCTTATCAATACTTTTTTTTAAAAAAAACACAGTATAAATCAATAAATTTTTTCCTTCAGTATTTGGAATAGTAGAAATTTCTGGTCTCTCCTTTTATGAACAAACACTACTTTACATCACATATAACACTAAATTTTCCAGACATCCCTGAAAAGATTTTGATTAAGTAAATGAGTGAATCATAATGAGTATCAATCAGTTAACAGTATGGATCCATTAAAAAAAAAAACACACAAACACACTGAAAATTAAAATCTTCAAGCTAAGAAAAAAATCTCTTAAGAACTTAAAACCAAGCATATATTGTCACTGATCCTGTTCTTTTATCCCCTGATTCACCAGACTCCTTATCTCAATTTTATGACATGCTCCCTTAAATCTTCTGCCAAGTTTTCACTTGAGTAAAGAGACTTAATGCTATTGTAACATCTAAGGGAATACACTGGCACTATGTCGTTCCCTAAGAAATTTCATTCTGAGATAACCATGAAGTCCCACTTCTCTGCTCTTGCCACATTTTATCAAGAAATAATACTTGCTGTACAAACTGATGACAGCTGAAACCCATCTCCCTCCTTCAGCAAATAAAAAATGCCATCAGTTTGTCATATGCCCTGGTCTTTCACTCTTTCATTCAAAAAAGTTGTGGCTTACTTTAAAATTTAAAAAAAGGGGGTGAGGTGGGGAGAGAAGAAATGAAAACCAAGAGTCTAAAGCCACGAAGTACATAGCTGCTTTAGTTGGAATTTGTAAACAAAGAATAGATTGAATTTAGGTAATCCCAATCTATGAGAGTAAAAAGGCATCCAGGCTTTTATCCGCCAGCTTCTTTGAGACCTTTCATGGGTTTTGAGGTCTACAAGGTATGCACTAAAATACCCCTACTTCAAAAAGCAGTTAAGGCAAATTAGTATTATTCCAAAAGTTACGATAGTAGTTTAGGTATACATAGTATAATTTAGTTGCAATACATGGTACTGTTTCTATTACATAATCATATTAACTGTTTCTTTTCTACATAATTATATATTCAGCTGGATTTCTCTTGAACACAAAATCATCCTTGTACCACCACTGATAGTTAGCAATAGGTGTTTGATAACAGCTTTTATTTTGCTGTAGAAATTATCTTCAAACTGAAAAAATGTCAACAATTCAATGTCTGGTCATTAAACACTGCATATTTGTGAAGAGCTTCTTCCAATTTGGGGTCACTTTTTGGAGAAATATTATTTGTTATTGTAAGAAATGGTGCATCTGTGATTTAAAGTCTCTTACTCAAACTTGATGAAACAGTGAATTTCAGCCAAAGTGGCAAAAATACTGTTAACAGTGATCTTGAATGCCATCAGCCTTTTGAACCTCCGTTTTCCCTTCTTCCAAGCATTACCTACTCTCATTTACTTTGGTAAGAGGTCCTTTTCGTACGTGGATGATGTCTGGGAAGTTGGCCAGGTGCCTCTGATACAGCGCTAAAACAGGATCATGACTTTTCCAGGACCTGCCTGGGCTGCTCTGTGAAGAATTCACCGATGGCATCGTAGGCATCTCTGGTGAAAGCAATAGTCTGGTTCAGACCCACTGAGAAGGTCTGCTGGTTCAGCTCAAAGTCCTGGCTATGGCTGAGGAACGACTGACCCACATTATGATACCCCTTGAGGCCCCTCACCTGCTTGTGGGAGAACTCCTTGGCCTTGTGGTTGAACTGCAGTGTGCTGTCATCCATCTTCTTGATGAAAATGTTGAAGCTGTTGATCTTATTCCCCACCTCCCAAGTCAAGGGTGGCAGCGGACGGCATGGTCAGGGTCAGTAAGAAGTTGTCACTCACCATCTCATCCTTCTCAGCCTTTGTCTTGCCTGTTTCCAGGCCTTTTCTTCAGTGTTGCTGGGGCATGTCAGGACTGCTGAAAGATGTCAAACTGCGCCAGCACTGGGTGGCTGGCCATGTGGTTCATCCACCAGATCAGGCCCTTCCTGCGCTTGGAGATGAAGTCTTCCTTGAAGTGACCCATGGCATGCTTCTCAGACAGGTGAGGCACTGAGATGACAAGGAACTTCTCAGCCAGGCATGCATACCACCGGTTGAAGTGCTTGTAGCACCAGTACATGGGCACCTGTGTGTTGTGGGCACCAGTTTATAGGAGATGTAGCTTTTCATGCCCTTGAACTTGGTCTACGTGATGGGTTGTTGATGGTGCACTGGAAGGAGTAGGTCTCCTGCCACTCACGGCGATTGGGCCCCAGCACCACAAGTTTGTTGCCTGTCTGTGCTGGTCTGAAAGGATTATGTACCTTAGAGAAGCCATGTTTTAATCCTGATCCATTTGGAGGCAGCTGTTTCTTTTAATCCTATTCAGTACTGTAGGTTGGAAACTTGATTAGATTGTCTCCACAGTGCTGTGACTTGCCCAATTGTGGGTATTAACCTTTGATTAGAGAGAGACGTGACTCCACCCATTCCAGGTGGGTCTTGATTAGTTTCCTGGAATCCTTTTAAAAGAGGAATCATTTTGGAGAGCCACAGCAGAGCCAGGAGAACCATTAAGAGCCCAGGCAGCCAGAGACCTTTGGAGATGAAGAAGGAAAATGCTCCGGGGGAGCTTTATGAAACAAGTCTGAAGAGAAAGCTAGCAGGCATTGCCATTTTCACCATGTGCCTTTCCAGTTGAGATAGAAACTGAATGTCATTGGCCTTTCTTCAGTGAAGGTAACCTGTTGTTGGTGCCTTAATTTGGAAATTTTTGTAGACTTGCTTTAATTTGGACATTTTCATGGCCTTTGAACTGTAAACCTGCCACTTATTCTGCTTATTAAAAGCCATTCCATTTCTGGTATATCATGTTCTAGCAGCTTGCAAACTAGAAGACCATCCTTCCAGAAGCCCAATACCTTGCCAAGCATTAAGGCTTGCCCGCCCCACGTGAGGAAGGTGGAGAAGTGGTTGAGTATCTAGCTGACCATGGCCGAACTCTTGGCCCCAAGGGTGGTGTTGCCAGTGGTACTGCAAGTGGTAAGGGGCGCCTGGCAGCCCTGGGAACCCAGCTACGGGGCTGAGCGAGTCACAGGTGGCTGCGAGCAGCTGCGCCCCCTCCACGCCCCCACCCCCACCTAGCCAATACAAGCCAGCGAGGTCTGGGTAGGCGCCTGTTGTCCAGCGCTCCCTGCTTGTCCGCCACCTGGAGCTGTCCTCCCATTCGTCATCCCAGTCATCATCATTACCCTGGCTGGCACCGCTCCCGCCACCGTAAAGCTGCTGGGGCGATGGCTGCAGGGCGCCCCTCTCAGGACCACAAGCCCGCGGCCCAGCGGCTGGAAGGTGCTTGGCGAGTGAGCTTGCTGCGACTGCAGCAACGCTGGACGGCCTTGAGCCGAGAATTGAAGGAGGTGGGTGGCATGCCGGGCAGGGGCTCGAAGCCACCGGAAGGCACGGTGGCATAACGGGCCGGTGGGCCAGGCTGGGCTCCAGTTCACCTGTACATACTAGGCCGTGATCGCTGAGCTGTTGACCCCCTTGAGCCAGCCATAGATGTCCTGCTTGCTGCACAGACAGACTCAGCACCGTGTGCTCCCTCAGCGAGATCTCCCCTGGGTTCTTCCACCTGAAATAGTTCAGCGCCGGGTCGTGTAGTGGCAAGATCCCGGCGTCCTGGGGCAGAAGGCCCCTGGCTCCTGCCGCCCGAGGCTCCCCGAGGCGGTACTGCCCACGCCCTGGCACGCGGACCCCAGAACTCGGCCTTCCTGCCATGCCTCTGCTCGCAGCGTCCAGTACCGCCCTGGATCGACACCAAAGGCGGTTTGGGGGTTCAGAGGGTAGGCTAAAACCTTATCTTTTGACTTGACTTATAGATTTTCCTTCTTAGAATTGGTTCCTAAGTGTATACACATATACACACAAACATTTAAATAGCAAAGCATTGGAAATAACTAACCATTAAGGGGAGTTGGTTAAATGTTATGGTAATTCCATAATGTATGCTCCTTTGTTGTCATTAAATAGAAGGTGGCTCCAAATATAGTAGTATAAAAATAAACTCCATGGGGGGTGCAATGGTAGTTCAGTGGTAGAATTCTCTCCAGCTATGTGGGAGACCCAGGTTGGATTCTTGGTCCATGCATTTGCCAAAAAACAAACAGAAATTCAACAAATGGTGCTGCAATAATGGGATACTCACACGGACAAATAATGAAATGTGACCCCACCATACAGCATACAAAAAAAATAAACTCCATGATATGTAATAGTTTAGCAATTATTCAGGAAGATAATGGGCATAAACAACTGCTAACATCAGAAAAAGAAACAAAACGTTATATGCCTACTGATGAAAAAATATACCACCATCCATGAAGTAGTTTTGCAAAAATAAATAAATAACCCGAATCTGAGCTTATCTCTAAATTCAGCTACCAAAGGGCAGAAGAATATGTTAAACCTCACCACAGGGATTCAGTTAGCAAAATCCAGTCTGGAGGGGTTTTATAGATCAAAAAGGCTATGCACAGGGCAATTGGACAAGAAAAAGAGGTACAGGGCATTGGAATTGGAAGGGAAGGAGTAGAGCTCTCACTGTTTGCAGATGACAGGATACTATATGTCAAAAACCCTGAAAGATCCTCGGCAAAATTACTAGAGCTGGGGAATGAATGCAGCAGGGTGGCGGGTTGTGGGATCAGCACTCCGGGATCTGTGGTGTTTCTTTGCACTGGTTGTGGGCAGTCTGAAGAGGAAGTCAATAAGAGGATTCCATTTGCAGGGCAACCAAAAGAGTAGAATGTTTAGGAATGAATTTGACTGAGAATACAAAGGACCTATACAAAGAAAACTACAAGAAATTGCCAAAAGAAATCACAGAAGACAAATAAATGGAAGGGCATACCATATTCATGGATTGGAGGACAAAGTATATGTGAGATATCAGTTCTACTTAAGTTGGTTTGTAGATTCAGTGCCATATCAATTAAAATCCCAAAAACTTACTTTACAGAAATAGAAAGGCCAATGACCAAATTTATTTGGAAGGGCAGGGTGCCCCGAATGGCTAGAAATATCTTGAGAAGGAAAAATGAAGTCAGAGGTCTCTCACTACCTTTCTTTGGGGCATATTATGAAACTACGGTGGTCAGAACAGCATGGAACTGGCATAGGATGGATGTACTGACCAATGGAATTGAATGGAGTGCTCGGATATAGACTTTCTCATCTGTGGACAATTGATCTTTGATTAGGCAGTCAAGCCAATTCACCTGTGACAGAGCACCTCTTCAATAAAAGGTGCTTGGAGAACTGGATATCCATATGCAAAAGAATGAAAGAGGATCCATACCTCACACCATATACACAGATTAACTCAAAATGGATCAAAGACCTAAACATTAGAGCTAAGGCCTTAAAACTTTTAGGAGAAAATGTAGAGAAATAGCATATAAAACTTGTAATAGGAGTGGTTTCTTAGATCTTATATCCAAAGCATGAGCATTGAAGAAAGAAATAGATAAATGGGAACTTCTCAAAATTAAACACTTTTGTGCATCAAAGAACTTTGTCAGGAAAGTAAAAAGGCAGCCTATTCAATGGGAGACAATATTTGGAAACCACATATCAGATAAGGGTCTCTTATCCAGAATATATAAAGAGATTGTTCGATTCAACCACAAAAAGACAAACAACCCAATTTAAAAATGGGCAAAAGACACAAACAGACGCTTCTCAGAAGATGAAATAGAAGTGGCTAAAAGGCACGGGAAAAGATGCTCAACTTCCCTGGCTATTACGGAAATGCAAATCAAAACCGCAATGAGATATCACTTGACACCCACTAGAATGGCCATTATCAAAAAAAAAAAAAAAACAGAAAAAGACAAGTGCTGGGGAAGATGTGGAGAAAGAGGCACACTTATCCACTGTTGGTGGGAGTGTAAAATGGCATAGCCACTGTGGAAGGCAGTTTGGTGGTTTCTTACGAAGCTAAGTATAGAATTGCATATGATCCAGCAATACCATTGCTAGGTATCTTATCAAGAGGACATAAGGGCAAGGACCCAAACATACATTTGCACACCAATGTTTATAGCAGCATTATTTACAATTGCCAAGAGATGGAAACAGCCCAAATATCCATCAACAGATGAGTGGCTAACCAAGCTGTGGTATATACATACAATGGAATATCGTGCACCTGAGAAAGACAGAATAAAGTCATGAAACATGTAACAACATGGATGGACCTTGAGAACTTTATTTTGAATGAAATTAGCCAGAAACAAAAGGACAAATACTGTATGGTCTTACTGATATGAACTAACATTAATGAGTGAACTTGGGGGAATTTCAGTTAAGAATACAGGTTATAAGGAGATAGAAATAGGGTAGAGATCGGGTAATTGGAGCTGAAGGGATACAGATTGTACAACAGGACTGATTGTAAAAATTTCAGAATGGATAGCACAATACTACCTGATTGTAGCACAATAATGTAAGTACTCTGAATGAAGCTGAATGTGAGAATGATAGAGGGAGAAGGGCTGGGGGCATAAAGGAAACCAGGAGGAAAGATAGACAATAAAACTGAGATGGTATAATCTAGGAATACCTAGAGTGTACAATGATAGTGATTAAATGTACAAATTAAAAAATGTTTTTGCATGAGGAAGAACAAAGGAATGTTAGTATTGCAGGGTGTTGAAAACAGATGGTCATTCATATTTTGAAACTTCAACTTCTGTGTGAGACTAAAGCAAGAAATGTTTATTTGGTACAAAATTTATATTTTGACTAGTACATTTCCTAATTTAACTTATATGGACAGTTTAATTGAACACCATAAGTACATGGAACTTTGAATAGGACATGAGAGTTTGTTGGCTTGCCCAGGTTAGTGTCATGCCGATAAATCCCAGAGTGATTTAAACAGTGAATAAAGAGATATTTGCAGGGCCACCTTGGGGGAATGGGGAGAAAGGGGAAAATTTTCAACTTTCCCATTTGGAGAATTCCTGATGTTCTCGCAGGCAGTGGGGACAACCAAATCAATAGGCTGAGCCCTCAATCTTGGGGTTGCCCCTGTGAGATTTACCCAGCAAAGGATAGGCTAAGCCTACTTAAAATTAGGCCTAAGAGTCACCCCCAGAGAGCCTCTTTTGTTGCTAGATGTGGCCTCTCTCAGCCAACACGGCCCGTGAACTCACTGCCCTCCCCACCTCTATGTGGGACATGACACCCAGGGGTGTAAACCTCCCTGGCAACATGGGACAGAAATCCTAAAATGAGCTGGGACCCAGCATCAAGGAATTGAGAAAGCCTTCTTGGCCAAAAGGGGGAAGAGAGAAATGAGACAAAATAAAGTGTCACTGGCTGAGAGATTTCAAACAGAGTCAAGAGGTGTCCTGGAAGTTGTTCATATGCCTTATATAGATATCCCCATTATAGTTTATGGCGTATTAGAGTGGCTAGAGGGAAGTACCTGAAACTGTAGAACTGTGTTCCAGTAGCCATGTTTCATAAAGATATATATATATATATATATATATATACACTTTAAAGTATAGTGATATAGCTTTCTCAATGTGACTGTGTAATTGTGAAAACCTGTGTCTGATGCTCCTTTTATCTGCAGTATGAACAGATGAGTAAAAAATATGGATAAGAAATAAACAAATAATGGGGGAACAAATGTTAAAATAAATTCAGTAGATTGAAATACTAGTAGTCAGTTAGAGGGAGGGGTAAAGGGCATTATGGCCTGTATGAGTTTTTTTCTTTTTTCTTTCTTTTGCCAGAGAAACGGTAATGAATACACAACTATGTGATGATATTGTAGGGCATTGATTGTAACCATGTGAAGAATGTTTGTATGTTTGTTGTTTATAATAAAAGAAAAAGGCTATGCAATGTGCAGATCTTATTTGGATCCTAATTCAAACAGTTTATCAAAAAATGAATTTAAGAGTAGAAATTTGAGCATTGTGTGGAGAGTTTTCACATTAAAGAATCATTAAGAATTTTTGAGGTGGGTGTGGTAATACACTACGGTTATATTAAAAGGTAAAGAATCATTATTTTTTCAAGATATATAGTGAAATATTTAAGGATAATATTAAAGATGAGGTTTGCTTCAAAATAATAGAGGAAAAGGAAAAGTGGGTGGTGATAGAATAAAACAGAGTTGTGCATTAATTGAGAATTGACGAATCTTGGATTGAACACTTGTGGGTTTCTTATTGTGTTGAGTTAAAATTTTTATATTGTGTGAGGTAAGGATCCAATTTTGTTCTTTTGCTCGTAGCTATCTAATTGTCCCAACACCATTTGTAAAAAGGCTATTCTTTCCCCAATGAATAGTCTTGGCCCCCTTATTGAAAATCAATCATAGATGAATAGGCTTATTTCTGGACTCTCATTTCTATTTGATTGATCTATATACCTTTTCTTATGGCAGTACGACATTGTCTTTATTACTGTTGCTTTATAACACATTGAAATTGTTAAGTGTGAGTCCTCCTACTTCGTTCTTCTCTTTAAGGATTGTTTTGGCAATTGGTCCCATATGAATTTTAGTATCCACTTGCTCATTCTTCAAAGAAGTCAGTTGAGATTCTGTTGAATCTGTAAATTAGTTGGGGAAGTATCACTATCTTAACAAAGTCATCTGATCTATGAACGTAGGATGATTTTCCATTTATTTAGATGTCTTTTAATTTTTTCAACAATGTTTTGTATTTTTCAGAGTATAAATTGTTCACCTTGTTATGGACTGAATTTTATCCCCAAAAGATATGTTCAACTCCTTATCGCCCATCCTTTGAATGTGAACTCATTTATTTGTAAAGTATTTGAAGATGTTATTAGTTAAGATGAGGCCAGACTGGATTAGGGTGGTTCTTAATCCAATATGGTGTCCCTAAAAGCAGATGAAATTTGGACACAGTAAGGGAGAGACAGAGACATAGAGAAAGATATGGTCATGTGACAGTGGCAGGGATTGAGTTATGCCACAGCCAATGAATGCCGTGGTTTGTCAGCCACAACCAGAACCCTGAAAAGTTTCGGAAACATGGCCCTGGTGATACCCTGATTTGGACTTCTATCCTTCAGAACTGTGTTAGTAGAAGTTTCTGTTTTGTAAACCAATTAGTCTGTGGTATTTTGATACAGCAGTCCTGGCAAACTGAGACACACTTATTTTGTTAAATTTATTCCTAAGTAATTTTTTGATGCTATTATAATGGAATTTTTTAAAATTTTATTTTCAGATTTTTTATTGCAAATGTATAGAAATGCAGTTGACTTTTATATATTGTTGATCTTCTGTCCCACATCCTTGCTTAACTCATTTTATTAGTTCTAATAGTTTTATCATGGATTCCTTAGGGTTTTCTATATACAAGATTATGTCATTTGTGAATAGAGATAATTTTCTTTCTTTCTTTCCAAGCTGAAAGCCTTTTATTTCTTTTTCTTGCCTAATTTCCCTAGCTAGAACCTCAAGTAAAATGTTGAATAGAGGTGACAAGAGCAGACATTCTTTTGTTATTCTAGTAATTTGAATCGTCTCTCTCTTTTTTTTTTTCTTGGTTAATTCAACTAGAGGTTTGTTGATTTGGATACTTTTTTAATAAACATCTTTGTTGTTCTTGATTTTCTCTATTTTTCTATTCTCTATCATTAATTTCCACTCTAATCTTTACTATTTCCTTCTTTCTCCTTTCTTTGGGTTTAGTTTGTTCTTTTTTCAGTATCTTAATGTGGATGGTTAGGTTAGTAATGTGAGATCTTTCTTCTTTCTTAATGTAGACATTTGTGCTATAAACTTTCCTCTAAGTACTATTTTAGTTGCATTCCAGAAGTTTTGGTGTGTTGTGTTTTCACTTTCAGTCTTTTTGAACTATTTTCTGACTTCCCTTTTGATTTCTTTTTTGACCTGGGGATTATTTCAGAGTGTATTGTATAAATTCCAAATATTTATGAGTTGCCCTAATTTTTTCCTGGTCTGGATTTTTAATTTCAGATTGTGGTTGGAAAATATACTTTGCATTATTTCTGTCCTTTTAAATTCATTAAGGTTTTTTTGTTTGTTTTTTGTTTTTTATGGCCTACCATACAGTCTATACAGGGGAATGTTCCATGTTTACTTGAGAAGAATGTATGTTCTGTTATTGTTGGCTAGAGTGTTCTATAGATGTCTGTTAGGTCTGGTTGTTTACAGTGTTGTTCAAGTCTTCTCTTTCCTTGTTGATCTTCTAATTATTCTATCTGTTACTAAAAGTGCAACATTGAAGCCTCCAACTATTATTAGTAAATTATCTATTTCACCTGAATTTCTGTTAGATTTTTTCATGTATTTTGGTGCTTTGCTATTAGGTATATACATATATATATATATATATATGCTTATAACTGTTATATCTTCCTGCTGGATTGAATCCCCTACCATTAAAAAATGTCCCTTTTATCTCTAGTAACCTTGTGGGGTTTTTTTGTTTGTTTGTTTGTTTGTTTGTTTTTGTTTTTTCTTCATGGGCAGGTATTAGGAATAGAACCTGGGTCTCCAGCGTAGGCACGAATTCTCCCACTGAGCCACCGTTGTACCACACAGTAAAATTGTTTTAAAGTCTATTTCATCTGATACTGGTTTGGATACTGCAGTAATCCCGTGGTTGCCATTTGCATGATTTATCTTTTACCATACTTTAACTTGCAATCTATTTGTGTCTTTGAATATAAAGTATGCCTCTTGTTGATAACATATATTTGGATGTTTTTAAATCCTTCTGGAAAGTCCTGGGTTTGATTCAGTTGCTTAATTCATTCACATTTAATGCTACAATTGGTATAGTTGTATTTATATCTGCCATTTTTCTTTTTATTTATTTATGCTTCATGTCCTTTTTGTTCTACTTCTTTCCTTTGTTACTGCTTTCTTTTATAGTAAATGTTTTATAATGTAGCATTTTAATTTCTTTAGTATTTTTTCACTAAATTTTTTAGTGATTGTTCAGTGGTTTACCATATACATCTTAGTTTATATCAGCTTAAGAGTTATACTAGTCGAATTCCAGTAATACATATAAATGCTATTCCTATATACCTCTAATCCCTTTCCCCAATTTTTTTAGTATTACTGTTGTACATATTACACCTCTTAGTGTTACAAATCCAACAGTAATTGCTATAATTATTTCTTTACCATCTGTGTTTCCTCAAGCTGCCATAAAAAAATATCACAGAGTAGTGCTTTCAAAAGAGAAATTCTCTAGGCTAGAATCTGATATCAAGGTATTGGCATGTTCATGTTCCCTCTTAAGCATGTAGAGTAGGGTGCTTCCTTGTGCTTCCAGCTTCTGGTAGCCCCATGCATTCTTGGCTTATGACAGCAAAGCTCCAACCTCTGCCTCAGTCTTCACATGGTTTCTGTGTCTGTCTTTTTCTATCTAAATTTCCATCTTCTTATAAGAATACAAACCCTTTTGGATTTAGGCCCACCCTAATACAATATGACTTCATCTTAACTAAGTAAGTCTGCAAAGACCCTGTTTCCAAATAAGGTAACTTGTGAAGTTCTAGATGGACATGAATTTTGGAGGAACATTCTTCAACCCAGTACACATCTGTAGTCATTTCCTTTAACAATTAGTTTTCCTCTCATGCACTCCTTTGTACTATTATTGGCAAATATATTTCATATATATTGTATTGCTTTTGTATAGATTATAGGCCTCCCAGCAATACATTATACATGTATTATTTTAGGCAATTTGTTTTTAAAATCACTTAAAAAAAAAGAGGGGTAAAATATGTATTCATAGTATCTTTCATAATTAAATAACACCTTTTAGAAGTTATTTGTGTGGACTCAAATTACCATCAAAGATCACTTGCCTTCAGACTAAACAACTCCCTTTAGATAGAATTGCTAGTAACAAGTTTTTGTTTACCTAGGAAAGTCTTTATTTTACCTTCATTTTCAAAATGCGGTTTTGGTGAATATAGGATTATTGACTGGCTTTTTTTTTCCCTGTGGGCACTTTGAGTATGTTATCCCATTGCCCTCTGACTTCCAGTGTTTGCTGAAAGGTTAGCTGTTAATCTTATTTGGATTCCCTTGTGAGACATCATTTTTCTTGTACTGCTTTCAAGATTTTCTCCTTTGACTTTCACTATTTTTAATGTGATGTGTGTTTGTGGACTTCTTTTTTTTGTCCTACTTGGATTCCATTGATCTTCCTGAAGGTATAGGTCATTTTTTTCAATAAATGGGAAGTGTTCAGCTATTATTTTTTCAAATTTTTTTTTCCTCCTTTCTGTTTCTTCTCTCCTTCTGGTAGTCCCAAACATGTATGTTAATGTGCTTAATGGTATTCCACATTTCTCTGAGACTTTTCAATTTTCTTCATTCTTTTTTCTCTCTCTTCTTCTACTTACATAATCTCTATCGATCTATCTTCAATTGCACTAAGTCTTTCTTCTGCCAGTTTAAATCCACTCTTATGCTCCTCTAGTGAATTTTTCATTTCAGTTATTGTAACTGTTAAACTCAAGGACCTCCATTTGGCCCTTTTTCTATAATTTCTATCTCTTTATAATACCCTTTATTTGATGTGACATTGTCACCATACCTTCTTTCTTTAATCATGCTTTCCTTTGTTTTTGTGAACACATTTATAGTGGTTACTTTGAAATATTTTCTGTTAAACCCAAAACTACTTGTTGCTCTCACAGGCATTTTGGGTTCCCTGATTTTTCTCCAGTGAAGGGATAATACACTCCTCACAATTTTTTGTTTGTAACTAGACATTTTAGATAATATATTGTAGCAACTCTGGACATTGGTTTTAGCTTGCTCCCTGCCTTGGTGTTTATTGTTGAATGTTTGTTTATTTGTTTAATGCCTGACTGAGTTGTTTTAGTAAAGTCTATTTCTTCTCACACACACTATTAAGCCTCTGATGTTCCTTCTCAGGGAAGTGCAGGTTTGGATGTGCTCATAGTCATCCTGGGATGTCACTGATACTCCTTGGCTCTCATCCGTTCTCCCTGGCAATACCCAGCTGTTAAAATTCATTAATTGTCTGCTAGTTATTCTGTTATTTTGAACAGTGCCTTGGGAGCATCAATTGCTTCATACACTAATCCAATCAATTTTTGTCTCCTTTGAAGGAATGATTTCTTAGTGATGTCTGCATTTGGTATTTGTTCTAACTCTAAGAGGTCTAGTTCCTCCAGTTGTCTTATTTCTTGGTTCCTCCTACAAATTAGCCAGGTTGCAGTCTAAGTTGTGTCTTTATTAAATCCATCATTCTTCTCCCAATTATCTTTAGCCACAGCCTCCGCCACTCTTGAGAGTAGTACCCTTAGGCTTATACTTCTCCCAGCTCTGTTGCAAATGAAGTTAGTTCCTTTGGGATAAGTTTAGGAGCTACCTATTTAATGGTCTGCTTCTTCATCCATACAAAATCTCTGAACCAGGGCATTGAACCTGGGGGTGGGGGCAATGGCAAGCATCTCTCTAAATGACATCCTTACTCTATATGCTCTGCGTGTTCAGTGGAAGGAACGCAATAGCCTGATGTCTTCTCAGCTTGCTTCTCTGGCATGGAAAGTTCACTTCACAAGCCTAGGAAAGAATTCTTGGAGTCCATTTTCCCAAGTCATCATGCCCAACACAGAGCCTCTATTCCATTGGTGAGGTTGGGTGGAAGAAGGAAACCTCTGTCTTTTGATCACACTCACCTATAACTTAGTCTCAGCAATTGGCACCTGAGGGCAGAATAAGAAATTCTGAAGTCCTGCTTCTCCATGGAAGAAAGCCCTCCAGCTGGGAGCTTGGAGGGAAAAGAGACCTGTGTTCTTGGCTGCAACATTCTGGAATGGAATCACCCACCACCTTATTGAACTGTGAGAGGGGTGGAAAGAAGCAGTCTTGGTTCAGATACATAAATTCTTACCTTTCTTACTGGATTTTTATAGTTTTCTTGAATAGATGTTTCTTCAATTGCTCTCTGCCCTTAGGAACTCCTTCCAGGGGCTTTGATTAAAAAAAATAATATTTTTCACCAGTTTCGCTGAGAAATAGTCAACAAAGTTCACATTGTCATGCTACTTCCTTCCTTTCCTGAACTTCTAGTCCAGGGAGAACAAACTGATGAGCTGAGAACCAAATGTGGGTCTAGGAAGCAGTTTTGTTTTGTTTTGTTTTCTTAGGCCATGTGGTATTATAAAAAAAAATTATTAGATATCATTATTTAAAATCAAGATCAAGAGATTTCATGTAAATATCTGGACTTTCATATTCTTAAATAATTAGATGAACTGGTTTCTCCTTTTCTCTTTGATAAAGCCTCTTTAGTGTGCTCCTAGTCAAGGACTACAGATAATATCACTAAAATTTATGAAAGAAGTTCTGATAATACCAAACTTCATAAGGGAGGGGTCTGGGTTTTGATCCTCCATTTTGAAATTCTTGTTTTAATTTTATGAAATTCATTTATTTCTTATTCAAATCTACTTATCTTCTTCCCTTTAATTAGTTCTGTTTACTATAGGGTATTGAGAAGAAATAGCTTTTATCAAGTCTCAAAAGGTTTTTTTTAAATAATTCTCCCAATTTAATGGATGCTTACTAGCCTTACGTTTAATATTATCGGTCATACAATGAAGTGATTCTTTTCACAGCAAAATGATCTTCATTCAAACTCTCTCCCTAGAAAAGCATTTGACAACTTTTTAAAATTGAGATATAACTTACATACCATAAAATTCACCTATTATAAGTGTACAATTTAATGATTATTTGTAAGTTTATAGAATTGTATAACTCTCACCACAATTCAGTTTTAGAACATTGGCATTACCCCTAAAAGTTCCTTTCTACCCATTTGCAGTCACCACTCCAACCTTAACCATAGGTAAATGCTGATCTACTTTCTGCTTTATAAATTTACTTTTCTGAACATTATCTAAATGGAGTTATACAACATGTAGTCTATAGTTTCTGGTTTACTTCATTTAGCATAATATTTTTGAGGTTCATCCTTGTGGAATATATCAATAATTGTTTACTTTTTATTCCTGAATTATATTGCATTATATGGATGTAACAAATTTTGTTTATCCATTCAGCAGTTGATGTATGTTAAGATTGTTTCTAGATTTGGACTAATTGGATAAAGCTGCTAATGCTAAGAACGTCTGTATGGGCATATGTTTTCATTTCTCTTGGGTAGATATATAGGAGTAGAATTACTGGTCAGAGGTAAGTTTATGTTTAGCTTTTTAAGCAGCTGCTAAACTTGTTTTCCTAAGTGGCTGTACCATTTTACATTCCCACCAGCAATATAAGACAGTTCCACTTTTCTTTACTCCTAATCGATGCTTGGTATTGTCAATCTTTTTGATTATAGCAATTGTGGTGGGTATGAAGTGATATTTAATTGTGGTTTCAGTTTGTTTTTCCTTAATAACTGATGAGGTTATACATGTTTTCATGTTCTTATAAGCCGTTTTTGTATTATCTTTGGTGATTTGGATATTTAAATCTCTTGTCCATTTTCAAAAATTGAATAATTTGTCATCTTATTATCAAGGCTTAAGAGTTCTTTATATATACTGAACACAAATTCTTTGTCAGATATTTGAATTGCAATTATTTCATCCCAGTTTGTGGCTTGTTTTATCATTTTCTTCAATGGTGTATTTGAAGAGCAAAATTTATGACTTTAATGAAGTCCAATTTTTCATATTTTTCTTTATATATTGAACTTTTGGTACCAAACATTTGCTTAGCTCAAAGTAATGAGGATTTTATTCAATACTTTCTTCTAAAATTTTTTGAGTGAAGTTTTATGCATGGTGTAAATTCTTTTTTTTTTGGTATGGGTATTTAATTGTTACAGCACCATTTGTTGAAAAGACTTTTATTTCCCCATTGAATTATCATAACATCTACATTTGTTTACTAGGGCTGCTGAAAAATAAGTGCCATAAACGGGGAGGCCTGAAAACAACAAAATGTATTCTCTCAATGTTCTTGAGGCTTGAAGTCTAAAGTTAAGGTTTCTGCAGAGGCATGCAACTTCCAAAAGCTCTGCAAGAGAGTCAACCTTTGCCTTTTCCAGCTTTTGGTGGCCCCAGGAATAACAATCTCTGCCTCTTTCCACACATGGTCTTTTACTCTTTGTGTTTTCATTTCTCTTCATGTTCCTGACTTTATAAGGATCCTGGTCATTAGGCTTAAGGCCTACTCTTAATCCAGTATGACCTTATCTTAACTTGATCATATTTGCAAAGACCCTATTTCCAAATAAGTTCACATTCATGGTTCTGAGGATTAGGCCTTCAACATATCGTTTTGTGATACACAAGTCAACCCACAGTGGCACCTTTGTCAAAAATCAACTGACCATAGTGTAAGGATTTATTTCTGAATTCTCAATTCTGATCTAGTTATCTGTACATGGATATAGCAATGCCAATACCTCACTCTCTTGATTACTGTAACTTTAAGTTTTGAAATCAGATTAGTGTAAGTCCTCTCACTTTGTTCCTCTTTTTTCAAAATTGTTTTGGCTAATCTGGGTCCTTTGCATTTCCGTAGAAATTGTAGGTTCAGCTTGTCAGTTTCTAGGAAAAAAAAAAAGCTTGATAAGATTCCCTAGTTGTTGTACTGAATCTGGTAATTGCCACCTTGACAATATTGAATCTTCCCATCCATGAAAATGAACTCTCTCTCCATTTATTTGTATATTATTTGCTTTCTCTCAGCTGTTTTCCAATCTTGTACATTCTTTGTTAAATTTTTCCTAAGTATCTTATTTGTGATGTCACTATTGTGTATGAAGTTATTTCTTAATTTCATTCTTGGATTGTTTATTGCTAATATATAAAAATTTTGATGTGTTATTTTTCCATTCACCTCAAAATATTTTCTAATTTTCCTTGGGATTTCTTTGTGGTTTACTACCCAAATAGTTTAAAATTTCCAAAATTTCATCCTGTTATTGATTCATAATTTAATTCTGTTTTTGCCAGAGAACATTTTTTTAATTATTTTTCAATCCTTTCAAATTAGTTAAGACTTGCCATATTGCCTAGCATGTGACTACTCCTAGATTATTTTCCATGTGTGCTTGTAATGTACTCTGATGATATTGGGTGCTGTGTTTTATAAATGTCAATGTCTCTTGATGGTACTAGTCAAGTTTTCTTTGTCCTTGTCTATTTTCAGTCTAGTTTTTGTGTCAGTTATTGAGAGTGGAGGATTGAAATCTCAAGCTAATAATTGTTGAATTATCTATTTCTCCTTTCAATTCTATTCGGGTTTTTTTTTTGCTTCAATATTTTGAGGCTTGTTTATAGCATATGAATTTCTAAATATTACAGATCCCAGATGTTTTAACCCTTTTGACTCTAGGTATAGTTCTTATCTTAAAGAATTCTTTGTCTGTTGTTGATATAGGAACTTCAGCTTTGTATGTCACTGTTTACATGGTATATATTTGGCCCTGCTTTTATTTTCAACCTATTTATGTTTTTGAATCTAAAATTTTCTCTTATACACATCATATAGTAGAACATTGCTTTATTATCCAGTCTGATAATCTCTGTCTTTTGATTTGACTGTTTGCTCCATTTACATTTGATGTAATTATTGATATGGTTGCATTTATACCTTCCATTTTGCTCTTGGCTTTTTATGTCTTGTAGTTGTTGTTATTGTTCTTCATTTTCTCCTTTATTGCCTTCTTTTGTGTTAAAATTTATATTGAACCATTTAAAGTCCTCTTTTGTTTTTTAACTAAAATTTTTAAGCCATTTCCTTAATAGTTGGATTAATGGTTATAATACATATTTTACCTTATCACAATATACTTCAGGATAATACTGATTTAATTCTAGTAAAATATAACTACTTTGATCCATAGCTCCATTTCTTCTCCAACTTTGTGCTATGTTTCTGCATATGTTACATTGTTTATATTATAAACGTAAAATGCAGTTATAATTATTTTAATATAACTTTGTCTTGTAAAGAAATTAAAAGAAGAAAACAAAATGTACACAGTTTTTAATATTTATTTACAATTTTCAGTGCTCTTCATTTCTTCCTGTGGATTTGAGTTGTTTTCTAGTGTCATTTTCTTTCATCCTGAAGAACTTGGTTTATTCTTTCTATTAGCAACAAATAAATACCCTCCCTGTTGTTTAACTGGGACTATCTTTTTTTCACCTTCATTTTTGGAGACTAGTATTTCTAGACAGAGAATTCATCATTCATTTTTTTTCTTTTAACACTTTGAATATATTATTCCATTGCCTTCTAGCCTTCCCTGTTTCTGTTTGGAAGTCACTAATTATCATATTGCTTTCCCCTGTACATAATTAGTTCTCTTTCTTCTGTAGCTTTCACAGTTTTCTTTTTGTCTTTGTCTTTCCATAACTTGAATATGATAAGAATAGGTGTGAATCTCTTTGTGTTTAGCTATTTGGCATTAGCTAAGCTTCTTGAATCCACTGGTTAGTGTTTTCCATCAACTTTGAGACATTTTCAGCCATTATTTCTTTAAATATTTTTCTGCCCTCTTTCTTTTGCTCCTGTCTTTCCAGGGCTCTCATTGTATACCTATATCCTCAGGTTTCTGGGGTTCTATTCATTTTTTCCCCTGCCTTTTTTCTTTTTATTCTTCAGTCTGGATTATTTCAATGGCTCTTTCTCCAATCTTCTGCCCTCTCAAATCTGCTATTGAGCCTATCCAATACATTTTTGTATTTTAGTTTTTGTACTTTTTAAGCTATTATTTTCATTTTTAAAATAATTTCACTTTCTGCATTGCAGTTTTCTATGTGTTGCATACTGCCATCATATTCCACTTTAATTCTTTAAACATAGCTTCCTTTTATTCTTTGAACATATTTATAACAGGTTTTATGAAGCCTCTGTCTGCTACACCCTGCAACTAAGCTCATTCAGGAGTTTCTGTTGAGTGACCTTTTGTTCATTATAGACCACATAATGTTTATGTTGAAAAACAGACTTTTAAAATTATATGTGTGAAGCATCTCTGGATTCTGGTTACTTTTTCTTCCTGAGTGTTACTTTTGTTTATTTTTGATCCTGGTTTGTTTTATTAACTTCCTTTGTCTTAATCAATGGAATCTGTATTCTCCATAAGTGCAGCTGCAGTTTCTCTGCTCAGTTTTTTTTTTTAATTTGAATTTTTACTTTTTATCCTGTCTCCCTAGGGATTGTCCTGTGTCTGAATAGCTTAGTTTTTACCCAGTGATTGGTCAGAAGTCATGCTCAAACACTTTGAGCCAGCCTTTACTCATGGATATGCATGTGAGCTGGGAGCATGCTCAAAGTTCAGGCAATTACTCAAGTCCATATCAGCTTTAACTTTCCCCTTGTCTTTCTTGGGTCTCCCTGGTACATATGCATAGCCTCCTGGTCTTCCAGGACTATGTAGAGAGCTTATCTTGTTCCTGTCTGCCTCTCATTTGCAGGATGTTGCTATTATATTTCTTGCTAGACCACCAGTCTGCTGCTCACTCCTACTAAGGTCACAACCTCAAATAGCAGAGCTGGGCACTTCCCCCTTCATTTCCTACAGTTTGCTGTTTTTATTGACAACATCACTAGTGTGGAGGGTTTTAGCTTGTGGTCCAAATCAAGTCAGTCTCCTCCAGCAGTGAATCTGCTAGTTTCCAGGGTTAGCTCCTTTTCTCTGTTTCTCCCTCCTTAGCCCCCTTCCCTGTAGAATTACCATGCTGACTGATGTGGGAGGAGGATAGGAACAGCCCCAGACAAGAACACTGGAGATTCCATTCTTATCCAAAGTTCAACAGGTTTTAATGAATAAATACTTCTCAATTTGTTGTTTGTGATTGTTTGATATCCAGAGCCAGACAATTTTGTCTGGTTTTATAATTTGTTTCTTGGGGAGAGGATTTGCTAACTTATGCACTCCTCCATCTCAGTGGAAATCCTACTTCACGTGACAACTTTTAAAATGGTAACTTCTCTTGCTGAAGTTCCACTTAACTAGACACCATTCTTTAGATCCTTTGTACCATCTTGGTACAAATTTGGGGTCTCTGAGGATCAGAACAGTCTGTTCACCATGCCATTCATTCTGCCCACCTTGCTGTACAATCTGTCATTTTAATCCTATTGATGTAAGAGTTTTACACTTCAACAATTATTGATGGTAGCTTTATATATATATATATATTGCCTGTTTTTGCCTAGCATATGAATTGCATTTGGCACTCTAATGATTAACTTGATGGAAGTTTATAAATAATCTATTCTATGATTCTCCTTTATAAATGCAGGCATTTATATTTTGTCTCTTTTATAATACAAAATGTTTAAATGGTTAAAATTTGCACTGCAGTATAGCTCTCTGGCTCATGAAAAATGAAAGCTATCAGCGATCTGGGCAATAAGATTCATCGCCAATAGTCACTAGCAACAGCACACAGCATTTTAATATCAGCGAGTCCACAGCTAGCAGTAAGAGCTGGTGTAATTGAAAGACGTTTAGGTGCAATCATTCTGCTGTTCGTTCCTTGCCAGGTTCAACATGGGATTGTGTAAGTATTTGACAAAAACAGCGATTTTTTATTATCTATGAAAAATGTAAAAAGGGTAGATCAGTTCTTAATTTTAAAGAACGTGGTAATTTTTAAATCATGTAGCTCTAAAATGTAAAAGGTATTTTATTTGTCTTGCTTGATTAAAGCTTTTAAAAAGCTACTCCTTGGTTACAAGTGAACCGATAATTCTGGTCTAACGTTGCCGTGGTAACAACTCATGCCGATATAATTGAGAGCATCTTATACATCCTGCTTCGAACATTTTCTCCCTGCCATTTTGAGTTGTTCTAGTGGTATATGAAGGAGGCAAGGATAACTAGCTTGAGAGAAATTAGTAAGACATCTATTTATACACATATTTGGCATTAATCTGGTGTTTACTGGTGATATCTCATGCTGGGCAGTTATGCTTTGCTTCTAAGGGCTTTTCTTTTTAAAACAAAGAAAGCTCTTTTCATTTTCTGTGTGCTGCATGTTCCAGTGTATGTGTTTACACCATCGGTTTTTCTACCTCTAGAGATTAGCATAACTCCCTTTGCTGTTGGATTGTTGTTTTGAGCAATATGTTTTGGAAAGGTTGGTTTTCATCATGAGTGGTAAGTATGCTCTCTCTGAGACTGTGCAGCTATAATTTTTTTTTTAATTTAACTATGTAAGGGGAGAAATTATTTTTTGAAAGGACAGTTGTAAAGCTAGAATGATGGTGAATTATGTTGTATGCTTATGCTTTTGCAGTTCAACATAATAGTAAATTGTTTTTTAAAAGCCATTGACAACTGTAAACAATCAGTATCACTATTAGTAGTCAATACCAATAATCAGTTTCTAATTTTCTTTATGGTTTGTTTTGTCGTATTCATTAGGTACCATTATTAATTGTGTTATAAATTGGTGGTTAAAAGACCCATGTTAAGAAGGGATTTTTTAATTATTATCTAATCCTGAAGATTATTAGTTTAACTTTCCTTTAATTAGCTTTGTCAGACTAATATTAATTTCTGTTAGTTTCTTTTGATCATATAAAGATTACTGATCTTAAAAATAAGATGCTACAATATGATTTTTGGTTGATTTTAGCTACAATTGATTGAAAAATAGAGGTTTGATGATGAAATAAATATATGCATTTTGGGCTTGGAAGCTTTGTTAAAAATTTTTAAGAAACAATTGTGGAAGAAATAATTTACCAGAATAAGGATATTTATGTTAATCTCCTTTTTGTTATTTTAATATGATTTATCTTTTTAAAACATTTCTAAAAGTGTTTTTTGAGAAAATGTACTACAATACATACTGCAGTTTATCATTGGTAGAAGCTGTTCACTTTAAGCCAAACCTTTAGCTAAAAATAGATATCCTGTTGTTAGAGTGAGAAATATTTGCTTAGAGCATAATTCATTAGCGTATTTTCACTTAACTATAAAAGAGAAAGTTTTTTAATTAAGCTTTGATTCAGATGTTTTTAGAAGTGTTATATGTTTCCTCTGATAATATAACATTCCTATAATTCACACTTAAAAGATTTGGGAATTGAAATTCAGAACCTGAGAGAAATGGGTTTTTTGCAGTATAATGCTAGAATTCAAAATAGGTGAACCTTTTCTACCATAACTGGAAATTACCTCATTATCACCAATAAATATTTATTATTCTGCTTCAGTACAACATAAACCTCTTCGATAGTGTTAGATCTTTTTTTGATGTGACTTAGAAACATTTTGCATGTAAGATATTAAGAATTGACTGGTTGTTATGGTGCTATTGTTGAAGTAGATAGATCCTTCTGATCTAGTGTTGTAAATTTAGACGCATATTACAAAATAGACATGTTAACATTCCTTAGGATTTCTATGGATATTAAAATGGAATATGCTGGGTTTTTATGTTTAAAATGCTAGATTTTAAATCACGCCAGTGTGTTTTTTTTCTCTTTGAAAGTTCGGCATATAGTGTAGAATTGTTAGGTAACCAGTGTGGTGTTCTGGAGGTTTTATAACAGGATGTGTTGTTTTTAAGTGAGGGAAATTGTTGCTCCTTCTCGATGGCTTTTTTTTTTTCACTGATTCGTCTTCAAGAAGCTTTGGATTATACAAATAGTATAAGATGGACTTGATCATGTCAGCCTGCCTTTTTTAGGATCTTCTACCACAGGAATCATAGTAATCACAACTAGACATCCTGACTTTTTCAGGATTGTCCTATTTTAACAAATCTTACTTATTTTGTAAATAGATAAATGCCCTAGGCATTTTAAAATGTGGGAAATTACAAGTGAAGTATGGTTTTATTCATAAAAATTAGCAGATGCCAGCCCTTTTTATCTAAGTCCTTAGCTATGCATTTGGTATTTATGTGTATGTGGTGCTTTTCTGGTTAAATAGCTGTTCCTCTTCTCCTCTCCACCTATTAAATGTTAGATTCCATTAGGAATCTATCTTTGACCCTTTTCTAATGCTACATTCTCTCTAAATATCATACATGCCCACATGTTCAGCCATTACCTGAAAATTCAGCTCAAAAGTAGATTTTGTCTCCCCATTCCTAAATCTGCTCCTTTTTTTTTGATATTTCTGATTTCTGTTAATTGTCCCCCTGTCCATGCAGTAACCTCAAACAGAAACCTTGTAGTCATTCCTAATTTCTTCCCTACCCCAAACATGCACTCAGTCATTAAGTTTTATTGATTCTTACTTCAGAAATATATCAGTAATCATTCCCTCTTCTCCATTCTCACACTGGAAATGCTTTTAGATCAAGCATTCTGTATTTCTTCTCAGTCCTATTGCAATAACTGCCTTACTGGTCTTCCAGCTTCCAATTTTATATCCCTCCATACCATTTTCTGCCATTTTAAAGATGCAAATATGCCCACTTCTTAACCCAACACAGAAACTTCCAGTTATTTCCTCTCGACTATAAAATAAAGGTTACACTCCATAGTAGGGCATGCAAGATGATATGTCCTACCTTTTCAGTTATATTTACATCTCTTTAATAAAACTCTGAGGCCTAGCCATATTTTACTGTAGTTTCTTGCCATCTTTCCATATTTATTACCTTTATCATAAAAGATCTGAGAATGGGCCATGCTTTTCAGTGCCTCCATCACTGACTCTATAGAGTTAGGGTAATCCTCTGTATTCTCAAAGCACACTTATAAACTATATAAATTCTATTATATCTAAATTATTAAAAATTTACATATCAGTTTCTAATCTCTAAAGTGAATTCCTTGAGTCAAGGGTAAAATAATGTATTATTTCACTTTTGTGCTGCCAATAATTATGCCAGCACCCCAAACATAGCAAGCAACCCAATGATATTTGTAGAACAAACAACTTATCAAAATTAGGCAATTTTTACATATTTGAACATTTTTCTTATATTACCAATGAAAAAGATCAGTCATGTAATGTTTTTCTTTTGATTCAGAAAACATAATAAACGTAATATTTACTTTTTTATCATCTCTGTAATCAGATAAAATGTTTAAGAAAATAAACCAATTACAACTTTTTATATTTGGTTATAAGTGTGAAAAAAAAATTTTTAATTTTTCTTTCTTGATCATAATCCTTCTTATGAAGTTTTACTCTTATTAAGCAAACAGTATTTTGTAAAGAAATACTAAATGAACCCCTTTAAGAATCTATCTAAATGCCTTCATCAAGGCCTTCCGATTAGGAGTAATAGAAACCTTCTCAAATAGACTTTAGCAGAAAATGATACAGGTATTATCAGCATGGAGGGTTATCTCATGGAGCTCAGAGGCAAAAAGTAGAGTTGGACTTTACCAAGAACTAGAATTGGGAATTAGAAAGCTTACAGAAACTATAGCAACCCTTTTCTCAGATTTCGTCTCTCAGACCCCATGACTTTTTCACTCTACGTTTCTGCTTGTATCTGCCTTATCATCCTCCCGATGGGTAGAATAGGTTTCTCTACTGCTATACAAGATAGAATTTAGTCATCCCATAGATTCAGAGTTTATGTGTACTCCTACTTCACGTGCTTAACCAATTTACATAACTATATCAGCATCCTAGGAGAGAGCTCTGATTGGCCAAGCTCATTTGAGGGCAAGTAGAAGAAGAAGACATTAATCTACTATGAATTACAGGAAAGCTACAGACTTGAGCACAGGCATTTAAATGCTTCCCTCTTAGATCCTGATTGAAATTACTGTAAGAACACATGACTTGGAAAACAACACATCTGTCAGTCCTAGATTAAACAAAGGGTACTTGCATAGAAATGGGGAGGATCAGACTGAAAATCAAACACCAAAATTCCAACTGACAGTTTTACTTTGAGCAGAATACCTTCATGGAAAATAAATAGGCAATAGCTTCACCCTAATTTGGAGAGATGAAGTTTATAAGAAAGAAAGACTGTGATGGGCAGAAATTCCAATACTGCTAATCATTTTCATTCGAAAACAGCTAGACTGGGGCAACCAAGAATTTGTTAGGCTGACCCAAGCTGAAAGACTGGCCTTTCATCCAGATATGGCAGGGTTCTCCTCTGCTGTGGTGGGCATCATAGCCAGAAAAGAACCCTATTGGCCTGGCTCCTTTCCCATTTCTGAAGCGCAGGTTTATTTAACTGATAACATAAATATAGTCAACTAAAAGATTTTACAATTCGATTCTAACACAAAAATAGGAAGTGAGGGGATGCAAGGAAAAATTACCTACCTTATTTTGAAAGGCTTCTCTTTGTTAATAAATGAATCAACCAGAAAAAAAACATGGTAGCTATAAAAGAGATAATGCACTGTTGAAGGGTAAAACGACAGTCTAGGAGAGGAAGTGAGAGAACCTACACTTAGAAAATATTTGTGAGAGAGGATGTAAACATAACAAACTATAGACAGCATTGGTGTTGACTTCTTAAAAATTTCAAGTGAAATAAGACCGGAAAGATAAGAATGTAAAACAGTGAGATTAAAAGAGCTGGCTAAGAGACAGGCAGGAATAGAAGAAAAGCATGATGATACGTGATACGGAAAGATTATAAGGAAACCTGGCATTTGTAGTATATAAAGCCACATTAAACGCAGTAAGGAGCAGAAAAATCACTGCAAGAAAGTAAATTAAAATGACATGATGAACTAGCATAAAGAACCCTACCAGAATGGAGGGGAAATAGACAAGATAAAAATTATAATTGGAAAAGTAAATTATATAAAAGTAGGAAATTCTACAAATGAATTAATATCATTCCCACAGAATAGAAAATGACTGGTAGAACAGAAGCAATAATCAAAAATATGATTCAGGAAAACTTCTTGGTTGAAAAAATATCTGAATCTGTAGTTTGAAAGAGCTCATTGGGTTTTGAAAAGATTAACAAAGACACCAACTAAATAAATCCTGATGAAATTTTTGAATTTAAAGAATAAAGAAGGAATTCCATAAACATCCAGGTCTCTTTGCATCTTACAACTTAGCGTGAAGCTTGTCCTGTAAAGGAAAAATCCAAAAATTGGAGACTAGATAACTTGAAAATCCTTCTTGTATTAGATTAAAAATTAATAAACATACAACAGCAGCTGGAAATGCTGAATAAAATATAACAAGCATCCCCTTAACTTAATAGCTGAACTTACAAGAATGTAATAGAAATTTCCAGGGTCTGAGAAGTGAAATGTTAAATGCAAACCAAAGTTGTAAGGAGGAACATGCTCTGGCTACTTAAGATTTCATACCTCAATAACCAGAAGGTTTGGGTTTTTAAAGCCCTCCTAGAGACACAAAGCAAGTTCTGTGGTCCATACGACTTGGGATTTCTTGACCCCTGCATAAAGCCAGGATTCTCAAAGGATCATAACCTCAGTGAAAGAGTAGATTATAAAATAAGACCTCCCCACTGGCACAAGGAGAAAACAGGAAAGTTTGTATTCTTTGTCTTTTGGTTCCTGGAGATTGAGGAGGTGTGCAAGATGCTGTCCCTGAGAATTTATAATTGCTGCCTCCCTTTGTGTAGATTACAGATTTTAATCTGTATTAATGCTGTGATCTAGGAAGGTCCAATAAAACACATTAGCAGTAACACCCCACTGGTCACCAGGCAAAAGCTAATACAAAACACTATGTTTGGATGTATCCTCAAGTCAAAGCCCTGTAAGTCTTTCTCAGATAAATCCCATTGACTGTGAGTTCACAATCCACATGCACATATATACACATACACACAAAAGTACTACAAATGATATTCAAAAGACAAACCAAATTAGACCCTCCAACGAACGTCAGAGAGTTGAATTGCCACATGCACAGTCCCACTTAAAACTGACATAAAAGACATGAAGAAGAAATACAAAATAGTAGAAAAACTTGTATGTACCTCTGACAGAGCCTTAATATATGTAAAACAAGATTAATAGGTTTAGAAGGAGAAATTATAAATATATAAGTTTTATAAATATATTAGAATCTTTACCAAGAAGTTAGAGATACGCAGAAATATATAGAATGCAATATTGATTATATGACTAAACATACTCAACGAATTTCAAAGAATTGATATATGGCTATGGTCTTTAGCCACAACATAATTAAGTTTAATTAATAATAAAAGGCTAACTAAACAAATTAATAAACACACAAATGCATATATTTGGAATATTTAAAAATTTGAATAACTCATAGGTCAAGAATAAATTCTTAAATTAAAAATTAGACTATCAAAACTTGTAGGATGAGCTATGATAGATTTAGAGAGATTTTAGATTCTTATATTAGGAAAGGAGAAAGAAATTTGTTATGTCAATATACAAGAAGACAAGTTAGGAAAAGCACGGCATGGTTAATCTAATGGAGATGGAAACTGATAGAGGCATGAACAAAAGTCACTGGAATAGCAAATAAAGATACATCATAGCCAAAGTTTGGTTCATAGAAAAGATTTTTAAAAGAATTGATTAGAACTACACCTATTTCAGAAATTGAACCATAGTTAATTTTTTTACCCAAAACTTAACAAATAAAACTAGGCCTGGGCAGTTTTATAGTCAGTTTTATAAAGGAATAAAAATTTCAATCTGGTACAAAATCTTCAAGATAATTGAAAAAAGAGGAAATAGACTCCTTTTGAACCTAGTATGGCTTTACAAGTAAAGTATTGGAAAAGAAGCATTTTTTCTGAAGTTAGGAATAGGAAAAGGATGTTCACTGTCATTGTTTCTGTATGGCATTGCCAGGTATTCATAACCTGCACACTGAGACAAGAAAAAAATGAAGGACGCAAAATGGTCATTCACACATGATGTGTGGGTGCGTGCCTACATAGAAAATTAAAAGAACCTATCAATGTTATTTTAGTCTGGCAGGACTACCAGATGTAATCAGTACATAAATCTCAATTATGTTCTGTGTATCAGCAACAAGCAGAAAAGGTATTGTTTAAAAATTTCCCACTTGCAAAATGAACCAAAGTGCTAAAGAACTTGGGAATAAATCTAATAAAATAGATACAAGACCTTTAAGGAAAAATTATAAAAGTCCACGGAGAGATATTCATCTACCCTTTAACAAGAAGATATGATTTCATACCCATTAGATTAGCAAAAATTGGAAAGTCTGACATTTTGTTGAGGATATGGAGCATCAAAAACTCTCATATGCTGGTTCAAATGTAAGTCAGACAACCATTTATTAAGCCATTTATCACTGGTTTAGGTGAAAATGACCATATCCTATGGGAATCCACTCCTGCTCTATTGCTGTCTGGCAACTGGATAGGGTATTTGAATTCAGGACTGCCTGGAAAATCTATAGCATAAGATTGTGGCAGATATCCTCTGAGAAAAAGCCTTGGTGAACAAATTAGGAAGTAAAGTGCATTTTGAAGAGTATTTCAAATATTCCTGGGTCATTAGTTTTATGACTATTAATTTAGTTCATTTTTGTTAGAAAATAATATAAGGAACATCTGCAATCAAACATGGCTTGAATGGACTAGAAAATCCACACATCTCCAAATAGAGAGCAAGTTAGGAGAGAAAGCAAGTACATATGATTAGTTGGGAGTTCAATTGTCCTTGTAGATACTATTCCAATAAGTTGATGTATTTTTTCTATAATTTATTATTAAATATATGTCTCTTTAAAAACACATTTGCTTTTTATTAACAGTTTAGCAAAAAAGATAGTTAATTATATTGTTCGCTTGTAACCAAGGCTTGATAAAGAATTAATAATAAAATACAAGGGAAGGAAAGGAATAAAATAATGTTGGAATAAGAAATATAGCTTGTATTGCCTATTAAATTTCCAAACACTCATTCATTTGCAATTTTGTATAAATACTAATTGATACCTTAGAAAACAAAAGTAGGTATAATCCCATCCAGTGAACTACACGAATAAAACTATAGTAATGGAAGTTGCTTTTTTTATATCCACTAGCATTTTTAACGTTACATTGCATTTGCTTTGGATGTGCATGTTTAAATATGGTGGGATAAATATAAGGTGAGCAAAATTACCTTTCAGATAAATGAGACAGAGTATGGTATTTCATGAACACATCCTCAGATTAGGGCTCTGGTTGGTCAAAAAATTATATACCCAAAGAATTTGTTGTTATCCTTATATAAAAAGCCACTTCTCAATATGTATACTCATGTATTTTTTTTCATTTTATTTCTATGTGTTAATATATTAGTGGATGGGTAATTTCTTATGGATATGTTATTTTACATGTTATTTAATCTGTTTATTTTTTTTTCGGCCAAGCACGCAAGTCATCAGAAGTATCTGGTAGGAAATCACTTTTTAAAGAATAATTCTGTTGCTTTAATTGTTATAAGTTGCATTTTATGAGATATTTTGTGGCAGTTAGTATATTTTACATCTAGTTTTTCCATGAGTTCTACTTACTGAAAATATTTGTACGTTTGTGTGGGGAATGGCATTCCTATAAATAGCAAATATACAGCTCTAAAGAAGTGAATGTTTGAAATAAGGTGGCGGAAGATAAATTAATACTCTCCACAAGATTGACAGTACCAGAGGATTTGGAAGGGATTGTATTGTTCTGCTATTTGTTGATGGATTTTGTTATTTTTACAGGCAATTGAATTCAGTTTCCTTTCTGTTTTGTGCTTGCTGACATACACTAAATAACTCTTGAACAGAATAGTACTTTTATTAAGGCAAAGAAGGGAGATGAAAATAATTTAGTTGCAAAGAGATTAGAGAGCCCTTGAACTATAATCTGTTTAGTAATAAATAGTTTAACTATTACCACAAAAAGCCATTAAAATCAATTAATTGCTTATAATATCAAATACTCTTTCCTTAATAGAAAATTTTAGAGGAAGAACTCCTTCCCTTATTCCCTACATAGATAGTCATCAAGTTTTAAAATATTCAGGCCTCCACCCTCATCTGTCCTTTCTATATCTGGCTCTCCCCTCCCTTAGCAAGTGATCATGCTTCCTATCTCTCAGAGGAGCAGTGTCTAGCAACTGTGAGCTCCATCTCCTTCCTTCCCACATATCTAAAAACATCACCATGGCAAGGAAGTACCTCCGTGATTTGGCTCTTACTTGCTGTATGCTTCATCTCCTACTGCTCTTGAACATTCACACCCTTTACTGTAACTATTATAAGTCAGTTGTCAGTCCCTGGATAAACTATGTTCTTCCTCCATGGCTTTTAAAACACAAGATCATCCCATACTAGAACGTCTTCTTCTCCAACCATATCTGCCGAATGAAACCCTATCCCTCAAGATCAAGCACAACTGCGGTGCCCTCTATTATGCCTTACTTTACTACCCAAGAATTTAATCTTTCAAGCTCTCATAGCACCTTATAGTTCCTTCATTTTGGTCCTGATCACATCCCATTATAATGGTTCCTCTGTTTCCCCATTTGCTTCTCATCTCCTTAACAGTGGAAATACATTTGTCCTTTGTAATCATCTCAGAGTTTAGCTCAGTATCTGGCACCATTAAAAGGTACTCAAATTTTGAAAAGATTATTAAGCAAGGGAGTGGAATGCCTGAAAGTCATTCAAGTCTTTCAGAAGGAGGTTAGTAAGATGTTATAATGAATAATGTCTTTATACAGTAAAGTTCAGTGAGTAACAGAAGTCCAGATATGTTGTAGGATGTATATTTTAATATTTGCTTTGTAGTATTATGAGCCCTATTGCTATAGAGTTGTCATTTTAAGGAAGATTTCCAATAAATATTGCTTATTGTTTACCATTTAATTTAAAAAATTTCCTATTCAAATAGTTGAATTTCCATGTTAACATTTTATTTCTATATGTATATTCTGGGAAAATGTATATAGGTGACTTCATGCTAACATACTGTTTTTGTAAGTGTCATTTAATCATTGTTTAATTTATTTTTTAACACAAGCGTGCTCCTCTTCAGAAGTATCTGGTAGGCAACTACTTTTTATAGAACAAATGTGACATTACCTTTAAAAATTTTTAGTTGGTTGTTTGCATATTACTGTGTCATAAAGCTATATGTTTATAAAGTATATTGAGTTAAAGTATTTTAGTTGATGAAAGAAATGGTTGGTTTAGTTTTTTCTTGGGTTCTACCTATAAAAATGGGCTGGGCTATATTGCATTTTCTCGTGTGATGTTTTAGAAACAACAAATAGAGTGCTGAAACATTGGGAGTTGTTCAAAATAGCAGAAGACAGTAACACACCACTTAAATTAGATTATGCAGGTTAATGAACGGTTTTTGAAAGAATGTATTGTTGTAAATTTTGAATGAAACAACTAATATTTTAATTGGGTACTTATCCTAGGAAGTTCATATTGTATTTTGTTTTCATTCTTTTATCTGACCTACATTGAATACAAGTTAAATAGAGTTGTTCTTTTATTGATATAAAAGAGGGAATTTATCTCATTAAAAAGTGATTAGAATACTTAATACCTAGACCTGTTATAATCTGTATTATAATAGAGTTCTAGAATCTTCTTATGAAATATGAAGGATAATCTCTTTTAAGAATTGGATAATGCATACTGTAACTAACATGCTCTTTTATAATAAACAGTAATCTAGTTTACCTAGCACAGCACCCCAAAATGCCTAATAAGTAATATTTGCTGAATGTTTTTAATGCAACATTCATAATTCATTGTGAAATTATCTGAATCATATAGGATCAAGTTGAGTTTTTAGTTAATTTTCCTAATGTATAAAATGGACTTAGTAATCTGATTTTTAAACCACGTCATCTGAATAAAAATGCTCAAATATTTTAGGGTGATAATAATTAAGTTTTGTGTCTTTATGAACTTGTGGGAATGCATAAAAATTTTCTTCTTTTTTCTCCATCTCATCAATGAGCATGAATGTTCCTGCAAACAAACCCTGGGTAAACATATAAATTAATTTGGTATGATCAATTTCCCTTGGAACCCAATGTGGAAGGTTTTTCAAGTGATACAAACTGAAGCAAAAATAAATTTATTTGGAAAGTAAACAACTGAGAATGTGTTTTCTTGGGAAGAAAATTAGTTTTTGTATCTTTTTTATTTTTGGAGTGCCCAATTGGTCCATTATTGATCAGTACAGAATAAAATATATTTACAGAAAAAAACTCTCTCTTAAGTATTTTTTCCTGTGGAGAGTTACTAATCACAGTTAGATTCCATTTAGATAGCTAGGAAGTATTAGAGCCAGTATTCTGACTTGGATATGCCAACCTCCTGTTGGCTGTTTCAGTACATCACAGTGGTTGAAATGATATAGGATATGGGTTATTTATTAGAACACAAGAAAACTTTAAAAATTGAAAATTTCAAAGGATAATAAGCATTAAGGGATCCCCAGACACCAACACCTTATGTCAGTGGGTAGAAATTTTAATAGTAACCAAAGAAAAATATTTAGTGAGTTAAAACCACAATTGTTTAAAATTAATAAAATTGAAAGCAAATGTGGTTCTGGATAGCTTTATTGTTTTAGGGTTATTCTTGATCCAATATATTGTGAAAATGTTTATTTGGGTATTTATAAGATACATATTTTGGTTAACTTTTCTTTTTACAAAGAAATGTTCACTTTTGCATCTGAATAGTGCACATCTAAACTAAGGGTTTTGCGTCTGTGTTTATTTCTACAAGAAGTTTGTTCTGGAACAAAGTTTTCTTCATGGGACTACTTAATGACATTATGATTCATCTTATCCTTAGCCTGAAAGGAATCCCTTTATTTGTTAAATTTATTCACAAAATTTAGTATTTTTGATTCATACCCATTTCTGATAATTTTAACATAAGATCATTATGAGGACAGTTATTTATTTTCTACTGTTACTTAACAGTAAACTGGGAATAGTAGTGAGTACAGAGAATATTCCAAAGAAGTTCCTGAATATCTTATTAGTGAGTGAAATTAAGAAATACTTGAAATTTTTCCTCTAGCTCATTCACCGGCAAGGAAAAGAAAATTTTTTTCCACTTAACCATTTTGGCAAATACTACCAGTTCTTCCTTTGACATGTTCCTTTTATCTTGACTCCAGACCCACTTAGCATGAAGCAACAGGAGAAGCAGAAATGGGATATTAGCAATATTTTTTCTTTCCCTGATTCTATTCCTTGTCTCCAAATTATCTGTACTAATGCAAGCATCTGGAGAGTTTACACTGTAACTTGGTATGCAAGTTCTATAAATCAAAGATATTTAAAATATTTTCCAAAAGAAATCAGAGGTGTATTTTGGGGGTCACAAGTTGCTCCTTAAAAGCCACAACTGTATTTGGCAAGTGTTTTGGTTTGCTAAAGATGCCAGAATGCAACATACCAGAAATGGATAGCCTTTTAATAAGGGATTTATTTAGTTACAAATTTATAGCCCTTCAGAGGAAAGGCAGTTAGCTTTCATCTGAGTTTCTCTGTTTCATGGGAAGGCACACAGCAATGACTCCTGGCCTTCTATCCTGGCTTCTGGGTTCCAATGGTTTTCTACAGGGTGATTCCTCTCTGTATCCAAATGTCTGGGTGAAGCTGCTGAGCTTTCTTCTGACCTCTCTCTTTTAAGCCTGCAGCTATTTAAATTAAACATCACTCATTGCAGAAGGTGCTTCCCTTAGCCAACGGCAGCTATAATCAGCCATGGTTAAATTTCACATGCTGATAATTTAAGTCCACAGCAACAGAACAAAAGGGCATCATCACCTGGCCAAGTTAACACCTGAACCTAACTCTCAAAGCAAGAAATTATGCTTTTAATTTATTTTATAGCCCTCTCTTACAAGTCAACACCATGAGCAGGTATGCCAGCTCCATGCAAAAACACAAAACAAAAAAACATCTACTTAGAAAACCATTCTTCTTCAGTTGTAAGTAGTACATTAACTTTTAGAATGAGGATGACTTAAACTTTAATGAAATCAAAGAAAATGTAAGAATTCTCCATCCCTGGGAGGAGTTAGATCATATTTGGCTAATTAGGTGCAATTATTTGGGTCATTATTTTGGAGGATGAGATTTTAGTACAGTTTTAAAAATTGTTTTTCTCAAATTTTCTAAAATAGATATTTGGTGAGAATATTACAGCAAAACGCAAGTGACAGGTTACAGAAATAGTAAAATAATGTCTTCAGAAATGCTTGATCTAGTGTTCTTTAAAAACTATCTACTCTTGGTGCCAATCATTACTATTTGAAATCTCAAAATGTTTAGTATGGGGCAGGCCATGGTGGCTCAGTGGCAGAATTCTCACCTGCCATGCGATTCCTGATGTCTGCCCATGTAAAAAAAAAAATGTTTAATATGCCAATGTATGTTTCACCAGCCTTTTTGGTTAGTAACAGTGTTTAGCCAAAAGAATTACATTGGTGTTACAGTAGGAAATTAAAATGTTCATGGTAAAATACTTCACTTTAATCCAGTGGATCATTAGGTGATCCTATTAAATGATTTGTGAACTCCACTTTTAATTGCTGTCCTTTTATCATCATCATCATCACAATCTTAGTATTTCTGAAATAAATGCCAGTGTGCCACTCCAATTCACTCGACTTTAAACTCCAAATAAATTCCAAAGGCATCTTTACAATGCATTAGCTTTTTACTATTTCAATGCTATTTAAATCCTATTTTTCTGCTATTTCCTTCTTTATTTATAGATTCAGATATTAGAGAAATTTGGAAACTTTCTAGAGAAAAGAAACACTAAGATAATTACCTCTCATGCAGTTAGGTATTATACTCATGCCTAAATATAGGAACAAGAATACATTTTGTCAATGCCTTTTTTTCCTCTCTAGGATTTTTTCCCTATTACTTGCTTTAAAATACCTGAAGTCATTTTGTAAACAGAAGCTATTATTAATAGCTTTGTGGAAAGAAAATGGAAAAAGTGAACCCTTTAAATGATTTAACATTTAATATGAAAACCCAAAACTTCAAGCCACAGCTCTATAAAATATTGTGACTGATCATGATATAAAATCTGATTTTGAATTGCTTTACTTTAGTGCATATTTAAAATTGTGCATTCAGACATTTAGTTTTTGCTCCAAATTAAAATGTGAGATATTTAAGCTGTTTGGGTTTTTGTCGGTTAAGTTTTGTTTTTTACTTTGTTTGTAAGTCTTCATGGATATCCTTTATGTTTTGCTCTGTTGTTGTCCTTTTCTCTCTGCCCTTAGGGGAGAGAATGCAAATCTAATACCACAAATCCTTGTTCCTGGAAAGCAGCTTTTTATCTAAATAAATTGTTTTAAAATCCCACAAGTCAACAAGTTCATGTTCTCAAGATGTTTTCAGTTCTTGTGTTTATAGACTCTGTTAACACCACTCCTGACCTATTTACAATTAGTATTCTGTCCTACATTGATTTCTGACTTTTTTACATTGCCTTCAGGTTTTTCAGGAAAGTATTTGTACTATTAGATTTGAAATTATCAAAGTGATCCATATAGAATGATATTCTGGAAAAATTAAGAAATGAACTAGAGATCCTTAGAAATTCGAGTTTGTGTCTTTTTTTAGAAACTAAATAGCCATCTAGCGTATCAAAGCTAGGAATACATGTTTCATGACAACCATAGTTGGCATGTCTGTTTTTTCTTTAAAGAAGAATTTTTGTATGTAATATAAGTATTCTTACAAGACAAAAATCTGTTTTTATATATTTTTTCAGTGAAAGAGTTTCTAGCCAAAGCCAAAGAAGACTTCTTAAAAAAATGGGAAAATCCTACTCCGGTAAGGAATATTTAAAATTTTCTGTGACTTAGAAATGCTATGTTAAGTAAAATCATCGTTCTTGCCTAAATAATGTACCATTTTTGAAACTTGAATTTTCAAGTGGTATTATAAAATTAATTTAAAATGAGAGTTTGGCCATAGCATTATGTTTTGATTTATTAATTAATAAATGTATATACCCCCAAATTGTAAAAGGAACTTATCTGTATATCATTATAAACTTAGGTACTATTTCCAGTTTCTAAAAGCTCTTGATATGTTCTAATACTGTAGTGATTTTGAATATGCCTTTCATAACATACTTAATAGTTTTAATTGTGGCAACAGGGGTGCTATTGTACAGTTTTATATTTTTAGTACCAGCTCTTGGCTATTGGCAATATATCAAGTACACAGGGATCCTTTTACAAACATTTTCATGGGTAAGTTCTGTGTAATATCAGTATTTTTGTGCAATAAAATTTAAGAATGTAAGTTAAGTGCTTAACTAAAATCTTAAAAAAAATGTATATAAAAAGAAAGATCTGTATTTTCTAAAAAAAAAAAAAAAATTTTCATATATATTCCCCTACTCTTGGAGTTGAAAATAATTAATGAAGTTTAATTGTAGACTAAATGTTGAAAACCCTTTTTTTCCTAGCACAAAAAATTTCAGGTATTTTTTTCACTAAAAAATGTTTACTCAAAATGAATTCAGTGTTTCACAGAGATGCCATCATTACCGAGATCTAGAGCATGACATTTTAAAATATAGTTACTCTAATAGTTACAAAAAAACATTATATAACAGGAAACATTAAGATAGGTGAGAAAGATGGCATCTTTTTTTACTAAACAAAGAAAAGTGTGGCTAGCAGAAAGCGATATTCAGTTGTCTACTAATGAAGTTTGTTTAAATATTTGGTTGGTGACTATATTAAAACATTTCATCTATGTTGATAAAACCAGAAATTAAATATTAACCCAATCAGAGTTATAAGGATTTCTTTCTGTACTAATATAGAATCTCAGGGAAATGTAAATTGCTTGGAAGTATGAAATTAAAATATGATGAAAACAAGTTTTATAAGTAAAAACTTAGATTTGCTGATAAGCTACTAAACTCTCTCTGCAGTGATCCAGTAGGAAGCTACGATTTGTTTCCACAGGTACAGTTTGATTTATAATAGAGATCAAATCCAGTGACAGTGAACCCCATTAGCTATTCAAATTCCTCACCTATAGAAGAATCATATTATATCATATTTTTCTCAAGCTAAAACATTCTACAGACTGGCCCTTAGAAATATTTTTTCATGGAGAGTTGGATATTTGCAATGAAATGCAAAATAGGTCAGCAATTACTACTTGTATTTAGCTCATAGATCGTTTGTTTGTAGTAATTTTCATTTTGCTGTGGCAACAACAAATTCAAAAGATTGATGCCGCCAGCTCTTTGTTTCTATGCTGTAGTCAAAGCCCGAAGAACCCTTGTGTTCGTAACAAAGCATCTATTCAAAGAGAAAAAGAGTCTGATTATTATTCTGGGACTCTGACTCTTGGTTTTCTTGGTGGAAATGAAGAACTCTTCTTTCCTTTTTGTTACTATTTTAGGTAATACTGGGTTATTTCAACATCAGAAAGAGAGCCACTAGGATCTCTCTTGCTGCTGTTATCTAGCTCTCTAAGCTCAAAAAATGACAGAAATATGTAAGATAGTATTTTCCTCACGGCCAACTCTAGGGAAAGGTCTCTGATCCCTCTCAGCATATCTAGTCATTGTGATTATTTGCAAGTGCATTAAAACTGTATGGCTTACATGATTGTCTTTATCAATATACTTCTGGTTAGGTTGTAATTATTAAGATATGCAATGAATTTATCAGAAGTCCAGTATTAGAATGCATATTAGAATATGGCCTTTAATATTTCAGCTTAGGCTCTTATCTTCTCGCCTTATAAGTATGCTTTGTTTTGTAATAAAATTCTCTTCCCAAATATTATATCCTTTCTTGTTCAAATGAAAAATAGAACCTGAAATCTCAGTAGGTTTTTTGAAGTTATTTAATGGGTAGTTATCCATTCTGATTATATATTACTAAGGCTATTACAGTTATCATAGTCTTCTCATGAGAGCTTCTAATTTAAAATTTATTTTATTTTCTCATGTATATGTAGAATAATGCTGGTCTTGAGGATTTTGAAAGGAAAAAAACCCTTGGAACTGGTTCATTTGGAAGAGTCATGTTGGTGAAACATAAAGCCACTGAACAGTATTATGCCATGAAGATCTTAGATAAGCAGAAGGTTAGTATATTCACTCATTATTTACCTGCAGAGTAAGTTTCCATTTTAAATGCTAGACCATTGAACAGATGCTATATAATACCCCTACATGGACAGGCTCAAATAATTTTATTATTGATTCAGTTTATTCATTTTCATTTTTTTTTATTGTGACCATAAAACATAGTTTTAGTATGGGGTATATTATTATTTCAATAATTATATATAATAATTATGTGTATCTTTATTAACAAAATATTGAATTCAGTATATAAAGAACAAGTATCTCTGCTACATGCTGCCTTGCAGAAAAATGCAGGGACAAATGGCTTAATTCTTAGATAGAAAATAACTAAAATTTAGTAATTTTGTTTTATGACTTAGTCTTGTTTTCAGTAGAAGCCCTCTTATTTAACATGCTAGGTTTGTTTAATTTTAAATGTCATTTAAAACAAAGGAAATTTTTAAAATGCACTACATTCTTTAAAAAACATTTCAAGGTACTTATGTTTATATATTAGTGCATCTAATGGATCACTTAAAATTAAGGGAAGAGAAAACTTAAAAATTGGCAAATTTTGGTATATTATCTTATAAAGAGTTTGTTCTAAGAATGACTTTTTGGTTTAATTGGGATATAGGTAGCAAAATGTACAGATACAGTACTGGAAGAACCAGTAGTCTGGATTACAGATAGTGGCTAGACCAAGACTGTGCACTGGAAATATAATGTGAGCCACAAGCCTTGCCATTTTTTCCTTTTCCTTTCCTTAATTTTGGGTGACTACTAAGAAAATAGAAAAAGAGAACCTTAAATATAAATTTTCTAATAGCCACATTTAAGAAGCCAAAAAAAAAATGTGAAATCAATTTCAGTAATACATTTATTCAACCACTGTGTATACAGAATATTATCATTTCAATATGTAATTAATATAAAAATTATGGTAGTATATCAATTCTTTTTTTCATACTAAGTTTTCAAAATCTGATGTGTGTTTAATACTTACAGTAGATCTCATTTTGGACTGGCCACATTTCAAGTGGCTGGTGGCTACAGTGTTGGACAGCATGGGATTAGACTGGCCTGAGGTTCCAGTCTACTCTCTAACTTTAATTAAAACGGAAAACAAAACTGAAAGGTGGTAATCACTTTAGTCTCCCTAATACTATACACACTCATTTAATTGTTCATCCTGGTCTACTGCCCTATCTCACATTTCTTTTCTAACCATACTACTTGAAAAAAAACTTGTTTAATCACTAGTTTAATCTATCCACTAACTCACCCCCTACTAATTCATCAACCCACAACAATTTAGCTGCCTCCTCATTTATCTCCTACCTCTTGCTACCGGCTGAAATGGCTCTACCATGGCCTACGAGTCTAGTGACCTACCCACCAAGTTCAGTGGACTCTTTTTGCTCATCTTATTTGACATTTTTAGAGCATAAAATTCTACTAACATCTCTCCTGAAATTTTCTTGTCCCTGATCTCATGAGACTTCATATTCTCCTCATTATGCTTTTACCTTTCTCGCCTCTTCTTTTTTCTGTCTCTTTTCCAGTTGTTTTTTCCTTCAGCCTACCCTTTAAAACTCACCAATCCCATAGCTCTGTACTGTCTCCTTTTCTTTTTCTTCTTAATCTATATTCTCTCCCTGCATACTCTTATCTGACCAGCTCTACTCTTTCCTGAGCTCTGTATACCTAATTTGAATAATCTGAGCGTGGAGCTCTCAGAGGTCATCTCGTTCTTTCACTCATTTTCTGGATGAAGTAATTAACTGGATCTCAGAGAAGGAAAGTGATTGGTATACTTGTCCTGGTAGCAAAATGGCAAAATGCTTCAGGTTTATCCTTTTTGTTTAAACCTGTCATTAAAATTGCTGTTGTGGAATAGATATATGTACAACAATGTTCATGGCAGCATTATTCACAATAGATGAAAAGTGGAAATAACCCAAGTGTCCATCAACAGATGAATGAAAAGCAAAATGTGGTGTGTATGTGTGTGTGTGTGTGTGTGTGTGTGTGTGCGCGCACGCATGCACAATGGAATATTATTCAGCCATAATAAGGAATGGAATTCTGATACTTGCCACAACATGGATGAACCTTGGAAACATTGTGGTAAATGCAGTAAACCATACACAAAAAGGATTAATATTTATGAGTTCACTTATAGGAAATATTTACAATAAGCAAATAATAGAAACAGAAAGTAAATTAGAGGTTACCAGGGGCTGGGGCCAGGGGAAATTGGGGAGTTATTGCATAACGAGTACAGAGTTTTTGTTTGGGATGATGAAGAAGTTATAGAAATAGGTAGTGATGATGGTTGCAGAGCGTCATGAATGTAGTTACTACCAATGGATTATATACTTATAAATATCAAAATGACAGCTTTATGTTTTATGTATTTTACCATGATGAAACCTTTAAAATAATTTAAAAATTTTAAAAATTATCAAAAAATTAATATGTAAGCTCAGAGTTAAATAAAAGATTCAGAACTGGTAATAAATACTTAAAACTCAAAAAATGCCTGTATTTATGTTTTCTTAAATAATATATTTTATGTTATCTTTCTGAAGGAATTAATTGGATGTACTTTACTCATATTTATTAAGAGGTTTACAAAATACTATTTTTATGCCCAAAGTACTCATGTGGAAGAAATTTTTAATTCCTATTTTTTGATAAGGCAGTGACATGTTAAGTAAATTACTGAGATTACCTCATGGAAGAGTAGCTGTCATTTAAAATCATTTCTATTACCAAAATATTCTGGATCTGTGCATAATCAGTATGAAAGAATTTATATTCTGAATTTTTTTCAAGTTTATTTACTTTTTGGTAAAGATGTATCATAAAATAAAATTCCGTAATAACCCCCTTTTCTTTCTTTTTTTATTGGCTTGTGGGGTTTACGGAAAAATTGTGCATAAAATACAGGGTTCCCGTATACTACCCTATTATTAACACGCTGCATTGGTGTGCTACATTGTTACAAATAACCCCCTTTTCTATTAATAAAATAACTGATCTTTCAATTAGTTCTTTTTGGCTTCCCTAATCTTGTGGTGTCTGGAGTGAGGGAAAGGAAATCAGTGTAGAAATTAAGGAAATCGCATTTATTCTCTCCACACCCTGAGCCAAGCATTGCTGGGCACTTTAAATATACTGTATGACTGAATCTTCACAGCTTTGTGTGACATTAATCTCCCTTTATACCAATAACCTCTCTAAGTAACAAAGTCAAACAGCTAGTAAAAAAGATCCCAGAATTTGACCTAGGCCTGTCTGACTACTGTGCCTGTGCTCCGTATTAATTTTTCCTTTAAAATGCATTTGTTATCCCTAAGATCTTTCTGCCACACCTAGTTTGATCCCTCATTTATTCCAACTAGTCTTTCACAATAACATCTATATTGATTTCCCCAGGCCCAGACTTTTCACCTTCTACCAATTCATCTTCATCACTGCCAACAAAGTTTCCTTACTGTGTCATATCATGTCACTTACCCACTCAAAAAGTATCCTGATGTTTTTTAAAGGAAGTCAGAGCTCTTCAGCCTGCTTTCAAACCCTTCATAATTTCCTTCCAACCTTAATTGTAGTCTTATCTCACACTGTTTCCCTACATGTCCTCTATACTCTATTTCTCTGACTTGAAACTTGACCACAGGATTACACAGTGCTTTGTTGGAATGGGTGAGTGTAGGGGGGAATGTGTGATGATATATGGCCCATTGTTCTTATTAATAATGCTTCAAGTGCCTAGATAAAAAAATTCAACTGGTAAGTAACTTAAGTCATTTATAAATATGTTTAAATATATGTATTTAAACCAAAGAAATATTAAGAATATAAAATTTAGATGAATTTTGAAAATAAAACATAGAGACTCTACCACAAGTGGTACTTGTTAATTTATATCTGCCACTTAGGAATACCTTGCAGTATTAAATGCGCCGTCCTAAGCTATAACCAAATGGAGCCATCATTAATTGTATATTTTCCCACTCCAAGTATTGTTTCTGGATATTATCCGTGACTGCACTAGCCATCTCCTCTGTGTTTTCCTAGCCTTTGCTATCTATACATCCCTTAAGACCCAACTAAACTCTCACCTCTTTTAATAGAGTATAATAATATTTACTTAGCTCTTATTATGTGCCAGGGAGGATCTGTGTTTATGCATAATGCATAAAGGATATGCATTATGTCACACAGCCACCTTTAAAGCAGCTATTATTTTGTCAGCATTTTATAAACGAATAAGCTGGGACTCAGAAAGATTATATTCCAGGCCTAAAGTAAACTTTTCCCCCTTTAATACTCATGATATCATAGCTCTTATTTGGCAGTTATTCATAGATTGCTATTCATATATTCATACATCCCACTTCCAAATATATTTTGTGCAGCCTGAAGGCAGACACTTTCTTGTCCTTATTTCTGTACCAACTATTATTATGTTTTAAATGTAATAGATATGTATATTTAAAATTAAATTAGATTTACTTAACTAAACATATTTGTTTTGCCAGCTCATATATCCTGGATTCATTTATATAATGAATTTATATAATCATATTATATATGATTAATGAGTTTTAATCATATAATGCTTTATTTATTTAATCATATAACTCCCCCGACATAGTTGGCTTAGAACTAGAATGCCAACAGCCTCTTTATTGTCATTTCCATTGTTTATTTCAGAAGCTGACACATTGCTTTTTTGTTTTGGGGGGGTTTTTTTTGTTTTATTTCGGGGGTGGGGTGGGTGCATGGTGCAGAAATCGAACTCTGATCTCCCGCGTGGAAGGTGAGCAGTGTACCACTGAACCTCCCGTTCACCCTATGACACATTTGTTTATGCCTGACTAGAAACCTGCTATATCATAACATACACAAGTAGACACAAGGCAATAGTAACTCTCCAGCTAATGTTATATAATATATTGTGATAAATATGGACCTATTGGTTCTATAAATAGTTAGAAGGTGAACATGAAGTGATCCCAGCACTTCATGTTACAGATAACAAAACTGAGGTCCACAGAATTGAAATAAATCCTTTCCAAAGCCACAAATCTGTTAAAATAGAAGGTCTAGATTAGAACTCAGGTCTTCTGAGTCCTAGGTAATTATTCTTTATTCAGTAATATTTTTATCCTCCTAGTCTTATATGCCAGTAACTGGCTTATTTCTTTAATTTCCCTTCTTATTCATGTTCAACTTGTTGAATTCTATGACTACCCAACATTGACAGAAAGCCTCTAGAAAGAATAAATGCAATCTTCTAATCATTTGTGCATATACAAGACAATCATTTAGGTCCCCTTAATGCCACCTTTTCTCAAAGTTAAAGTAAAATCACATGTAGATGGAATCATAGTCTTCATGAAGTCAAGATAAATTGCTTTCCCCTTTTGTCTGCTTGATTGAGTAGACAATCCAGAGGAAGCTTGATTAATTGTAAAAGAGGACCCATTTGATATGAAGATGTAATAGTTTACTGCCAATATGATGTGTGTCCTCCTGTGGCTGTGCACATGGAATTGTTTAGAATCTGTTCCAGCATTTATTCAGATATTATGAAAAGAACAGGTTGTTCATTTTTACCTACTGTTTTTCAGTTATTGGCTTTTGCTCAGTCCTTGTTTTCCTGACTGACTTGTTTAAAATTACTCTCTATTTACTGTGGTGATTTGGGCTGCTGCTTTAGTGAACTGTAAGTCAGTAGGAGCTAATATTTTCACATGTTAATTGTTAAGTACTTTGTTATCAGTCTCTTTCCAGTTCCTACTTGGGTCTTTTTACGCAGTGTCTTAACTGAAATCATAGTTGACATTTTTAAGACCAAATTTTAAATCCTCTAAAAAGCTTTTTCATTTGCATCTGATAAGCCTGATTGGTAATTATTATCATCCTTATCCAATTCTAGTGATTTTGCTCATCCAGGTTCGCTATTATATGTAAAGCATTTTATTTTATTGTTTCTTTTAACATGATAGTGACTTTGTTACTTTTTAAAATACATTAATATATTTATTTCTCAATTATAGGTTGTTAAGCTGAAGCAAATAGAGCATACTCTGAATGAGAAAAGAATATTACAGGCAGTGAATTTTCCTTTTCTTGTTCGACTGGAATATTCTTTTAAGGTAAATTTTAATGTTATACAAATAAACTATTTTCAACCTGAAATATTTTTTAAGTGAAGCAAAAATAGGATTCTAGGCAAAATCATAAACCTGAAGAATATTAATAAATAAAAGAATATCTTAAGATTTTATATAATTAAATATTATTACACTTAAAAACTTAGGCAGCATTTGAAAAGAAAGTTGTGGTTCTCTCTGGGGAAATTGTTCAAAGTGAGATATACAGTTCTTCATGAAATGGTATTACAAAGTCTAATATTTCAGCTTATCAAAACCATGGTGATACTAAGTGATTCGTACACTTATGCAAATGAATACACCCACATCCCTTCTTCTGCTTCCCTTGAACCCTTTCTTCCACTCGTCTCACCTTCTTTAATTAGTAACTTGTGTTCCAGTCTTTTCATTTATATAATGCAGAACAATCTTTGGCCAAGTGTTCAATATCTCATAAAGTTGCACGGAGATTTTTTTTCAGTTGACAGCTTTTCAGCTCTGTGGAATGACATGTGGTATTTCTCTGTAATATCTATTCATATGAAATATTTTAACCACTTTTTTTTGTTTTTCCCTTATGTTTTTTGAGTCAAGTGAAGATCTATATATTTAAGATGCTATTGAAGCCATTAATCTCTCTGATCTGATTTAGTAGATAAAATTTAAATATTAACTTTTTCAAGTTTTTTGTACCTTTGTTATTCTTTTGCACATCTATAACGTGTGTGTACTTGTCATAGTATTTTCTCAGCATTTAAGTGTTGAGTTCAGCATACCCTGCAAGAAAAGAAGCCCCAGACTAATTTGTGACAAAAGTACAACACAGCAAAAAAGACTAGTGTCCCAGTATACAAAGGCTAGAGCATTTTCTGTTTATTCTTTCCCAGTGTCATTATTCTTTCAAATGGATTTTAATTTTGTCTTTTTCTAGTTGGACACGATGTAATTTTAAAACACTTTTTAAAAAAATAACCTTTATTTCATAATTTTGATTTTTCTTATGCTTTTTAATTGTTATAGGATAATTCTAATTTATACATGGTTATGGAATATGTCCCTGGGGGTGAAATGTTTTCACACCTAAGAAGAATTGGAAGGTTCAGGTAACTAATGCTTTTCTCCTTCAAGTCGTGAGTTTGTTTTAAATAAAAATTTTAAGTTATTGTCAGTGTCACTAATTCATTTCATTGAAGTTAATGATATTTTAGTTTTATGAGGCATTAGGTGGAAAAATTAACAGTAGGCCACACCATAAGTTTTAAAATTCAAATAAACCACTGTGAATCCAATTTAGATACTCTGCTGTTAGCAAGTATTATGAAAGTCCATTATTTGAAGAGTTTTGAGGAAATGCAAAAATTAGCTAAATTTTTAAACATACCAGTATTTATTGTTCAAATACTAATAATGCAACTCTTGGAAAAAGGTTTATGTAAAGAAGATAAGAAAGGAATGCTTAGAAATGATGATAGTGCTGTTATGTGATGAGATTGTAAAGGTTGGGTTCTTCATTTTAATTCTCCTTAAAGTTGTTGCTTTATCTAGGTTTTAGAGCATATACATAATTTAAAAGAAGTTTTTACCTTATCATTGAGTTGTATTATTAAGGTTTCATTCATTAGAATGTATAGATTCTGATAGCCTTACTTGTGAGTAAATAGTCTGTAAATTACTACTATTCATTAACAATCATTAGTAGAATGAAGCTAAATCCAAGATTAGATCCATTTTCTTTCAGTACATTTTATATTGATATTGTTAAAACATAAGTAGAAGCTCAAACAGAACATTGTTTTGATTATATTACAACTGATAATTCTGTTCATAAAAATATGAGAGTAAACTGGAATTATCACAAGGTGATATTCGATGATGGGTAAACAGAGTTATTTTAGTCACACTGAGCCTAAGCCAAATTCATTCATTGATCTGATACGTATAGGGTACCTACCTTAGTTTCCTAGAGCTACCATAACAAAGTACCACACACTAGGTAGCTTAAAACAACAGAAATTTATTATCTCATTGTCCAGGAGTCTAGAAGTTCATAATCTGTAAAGAAGAATCCTTCCTTGTCTCCAGTTGTAACTTCTGGTAGTTTGCCAGCAATCCTTGGACTTCAGTCTCTGCTTCAGTCCTCACATGGCATTCTCCCCCATGTCTGCATCTTCACATGGCCTTCTCTCTCTGTCTGTCTCTGGATCTGTGTCCAAAATTCCTCTTCTAAGGACACTAGTCATATTGTATCATGGGCTCACCCCTACTCCAGTATGGCCTCATTTTAACTTTCCTAATTCCCTCTGTAATGACCCTTTGTCCAAAGAAGGTCACATTCTGAAGTACTGAGGATTAGGACTTCAGCATATCTTTTGAAGGGACACAATTCAACCCATAGCATTACCTCATATATGTCAGGCACTGTGTTAAGAAACTTCTGTTTATCTCTGATGATTTTTTTCCACACCTCCTGTTGTCCTCTTTCTTACCAGCCCTTGCCCAGGCAAGCCTAGTATAGTATACCGTATTGCCCTATAACTATTCAAAGTTTTACACTGAAGCACCATGCCTTCACCTGTCTCCCAAAAATAATTTGCCTGTTTTCAATAATTACTGAATTCTTTCCTTTGTAACTCCCCATATTTTCATTTCTTCAATATTTGACTTGGTACTAGAAGGAAAGCAAGTTGATTAAAATAATTCTCAAAGACACTTCCTATTCTAACTTTTCACAGGTCCTACTTATGTGCTTAAAAGGTTGCTAGCTTCTATCTCAGAAACTGAGGCAGCAAGAAGACTGAGATATTGTTTAGCATGACTTTAATTACAAACAGTGGAGTCATTCTGGTTCTGTACTTAAGTAGCAGGGGTCTGGACTTAAAGTTGCAACAGCATTTAACCTTCCTGCTATCTTACTGCATTCTCTTAAATATTAAGTAAAAATTCCAAATAATACATTGACCTTAGAATATTTTGCTTTCACCTTTCAATACTTTGATATATAGATCTTTTTAATTTCTGCATTCTGCCAATATTTTAACACAAATGAATGGAAATAAATATAATATGCTAAGTGCTTAAGCGGAAATATAAGATGCTGAGTGCTTATGTTCCTTTCATCCCATGCAGATTGTTACAGTGTTGGGATGGGACTGAAACTTAAAGAATATAAAATGTTGCAAAATTTTTTTTCCTTTACGTATTCATTCATTCAATAAATGTTTCCTAAGTGCCTGATGTGTATAAAGCTAGGATGGGAAAGAGGCATCATATGTAATCTTCTTTTGGAATTTCTATTTTTGGTACTACCAGATTAGACTCATGCCATCTTGATCTTATTCAGTTAAGGTGACACCAAGATGAAAGTCGTGCAATTTATCAGATAGATTATTAGACTTTACTGAATGTATTAGAAGATAAAATAGAATCTCAGATTAAAAAATCAGTACATCTTTTGTACTTAAGACTGTAGCATCAAAATTATATAATCTATCAATTGACCTAATCTATTAATGCAAGAACTGTGCAAATTTATGGAAACATACAGGTTATACATATGCCTATGTATTTATGTAAACGTGCAGAGATTATATGTGTGGTTTTTGGGTTATAAGTGTTATTTATTCTTCATCAATATTTTATGGTTTTTTCTATAATCACATTTTTGTAATAGGAGCATTTTGGTTTTTTAGTGGCCTTAATCTGACCCAGTTAAAGAGCTTCCATGTAGTGAAATTCTTTAAGCACTTAAAATTTGTGAGAAAGGTAGATGGAGCCTATCAAGAGTAACAATGGCCATGATAGACAATCGAATTGTAACTTTCCTTTTCAGTTATTCTCAAGGCCAGTCATAATTATGAAGATGTCAGTATCTTCTAATATGGGGAATAATAATTTACAGTAAGAGGACTATTTTGGTTATATTTTCCTCAACATATGTTACTCCCTAAATCTATCAAAACATGGTTTGAAGATGACTTAGAAATTTATTAACTATTTGGAAGCTAACAAGCTTCTCTGCATATGTTTAAAGGAAAATAGACTTTTTCCTCCCAAAATACCTCTATTGCATGTTAATTTTTATAGTACAATCTACTTAATACTATGCATTAACCAGATTTACAGAAAATCAATGTTTTGCTTCTTTGCAGTGAACCCCATGCACGGTTCTATGCAGCTCAGATAGTTTTAACATTTGAGTACCTCCATTCACTAGACCTCATCTACAGAGATCTAAAACCTGAAAATCTCTTAATTGACCATCAAGGTTATATCCAGGTATGACTTAACACATTATATTTAATGTATTGGGGAAAATGCTAGCCAAGAAGTTGTATGTTAACTCCAGCTACCAATATTGCAATTTTTTTCCTTAGGGGGAACATAATTACTTCCTCCTAATGGCTTACATTGAGCTCATAATTCCACCACTATTGTGAGAACCAAGAATCCCATCAAGAATAGTACCTGTTTTGACCAAAAGGGGAAAGAGAGAAATGAGACAAAAAAAATTTCAGTTGCTGAGAGATTTCATACAGAGTTGAGATGTTATCCTGGAGGTTATCCTTATGCATTATATAGATATCCCTTTTTAGTTTATGTTGTATTGGAGTAGCTGGAGGGAAGTACCTGAAACTGTTGAGCTCTGTTCCATTGGCCTTAATTCTTGAAGATGATTCTGTTAAGATACAGTGTTTGCAGTGTGACTGTGAATGTGGGAGCCTTGTGCCTGATGCTCCTTTTAACTAGGGTATGGACAGATGAGTAAAAAAAAAAAAAGGAAAATGAATAAATAATAGGGGGGACAAAAGTTAAAATAAATTGGGTATATGAATATACTGGTGGTCAATGAGAGGGAGGGGTAAGGGGTACGGTATGTATGAGTTTTTTCTTTTTATTTCTTTCTCTTGAGACATGCAAATTTTCAAAAAGATGATCATGGTGATGAATACACAACTATGTGATGATATTGTAAGCCACTGATTGTATACCATGTATGGAATGTATGTGTGTGAAGATTTCCCAATAAAAATATTTTTTCAAAGAAGAATAAAATCTGTTTATAATCTCTTGTAATCTGTAGTTGTGAACTGAGCATAGACATCTGTAAAAAGAAATACAAATAGCTAAATTTGTGAACACTGATTAGTGCCAGTCATTATTCCAAACGTTTTAGCTCTTTTAATGCTGATAACCCAATAAGGTGTAGATACAATTGTTATAGTCATTTTTAAGGCTAAGGGAACTGAGATACAAAAGGTCACACAGCCAGTGGAAGGGGTCGGTATTTGAACCCAGCCAGTCTAGTCTCAGAATCCATGCTTTTTACCACTACAAAACAACCCCAAGCTGCCAGTTCTGGACTAGTGGCAATGTTTGTTTGTTTTCATTTCTACTTTAATAGAGTGGAAGTGTCCCTTTTTACACATTTATCAGAAGATTTTCCCATTGCTGCTTTTTCACTTCTTAATAGCAGAGAACAAACTGATTTAAGGAATACTTCTAGCACTACGGTCAATTCATTCTTTAAAACTACTTTTTACCTTTTATTTTAACATTTTTATTCCTTGGATGTGGAATCTTACAATAATGACTTAAAAAATATTTTATTATTCCTTTGTTTCTTTGTTTGGGGTGTTTTAACCTCCAATTACTAAATAGTGACCTACATGGATTCATCTCAGTTACATTGACTCATTTTTTTCCCCTCTTGTTATGGTTTTCATTTTAAATCTAAATTTTTAACTTTCAGTTAGGTACCATAACTGAAATAATTAATGCTCACAAGTATTTTTTTTTCTTTTTAGGTCACAGACTTTGGGTTTGCCAAAAGAGTTAAAGGCAGAACTTGGACATTATGTGGAACTCCAGAATATTTGGCTCCAGAAATAATCCTCAGCAAGGTACATTTATAATGGCCTTATGTAAAAAGTAGAAATATGAGGTATACATTACTGTGGACTTCTGTAGAAACAGTTTAATAATCTAATTTTACACTTTTTATTTGATCTGAGTTGGGAGTTTAAAGCTGTTTGTGCATGATTGCTGAAAAATGGTTACTTAGAGTCTACCACTAATCCTGTAATCTCCGTCAATTATAACTCTGAATCTTAGAGAAATAGTGTGAATAAATCGGATCTCTAGATTTGTGTTTTAAATCCAAAAACCCTATCTTTTCATAATTATTCCCAGTACTGGGAGGGTGGGTAAACCTTACTATGGGTTATGTGAGTAGCAAATCTAGAGATAATACTAGTTGTTTCCTTTTTTTTTATTGTTGCCGCTTAAATGAAAGTAATATATGTCAATTTTTTTCTAATTTAGTACAGTAAGAATATTATAGCAATAGAATAGTTGTAGTCTATTGAAGATAATTCTACTTTTCGAAACAGTGTGGTGAGAGAAACTAATCATATCTAAAAGGATGGTTTTGACTTCTGTCCATTTTCCTTTCTTCTGCTGCCCCTTGATGATGAAAGTTCAAAAGGAACTGCTACCATTGTCTGGACAGATATAGGAACAAGGAAAGTGAAAGGGATAAGTCACAAGACTGAGAAGTCCACAAACTAAGTAGCCCCTGCATAACTGAGATATGGCTAACCTGTAGAAGCATGACAATAAAAAAAGATTCTTTCAGCTTTCCTTTGATTACCTTTCGTAATTTAAATCACATATAACTCTTTAATCTTTTATACTCTAAATATCATTGTGAGTAATGCATGTTTTCTTCTTTAAGCATACTTAACAATTAATGTTACCACAGAATAAACCCCACAACTTAAGGGGTAAATTTAATTATATTGAGAATGCAATAGATGCTCATTGTACAAAATTGGGAAAATACAGAAAAAATAAAGAAAATTCCAAAACTTTTAATCCAGAGGCAATCTCTTTTTTTAATATATTTTGTTTGTAATTTTAAATTTCATGATCATAATGAACATATAGTTTTGGGTTCCGCTTTTGTTTCACTTGAATGATAACAAGCATGCAAACATCCTTCTAATGGCTTGGACAAATGTACCTCAAAGTACTTAGCCATTCTTCTACTTTTGAAAACTCAGCTTTTGCCTTTTTTTTTCCTATTTTAAATAACTGTGGTGTACAAAAACTCTGTGCATAAAGCTTTTTCTGTATTTCTAATTATTTCCTTAGGATAAATTCCCAAAGTGGAATTACTGGGTAAAGGGTATGAAAGGGAATGAACATTTTTAAGGCTCTTAATTCATATTGTCAAATTTCTTCCCCAGTAGATTGAACCATTTTATACTCCTACCTGCAGTAGTGCCAATTTCACCTTACCCTCTTCAATACTATGTATTCTCATTTTAAAAATCTTACTAATTTAATAGGCATAAAATATCTTGTTGTTTTAGTTCTCATTTTTTATTATTAAGTTAATCTTTAATGCTAAACCATTTGCATTGTCTGTGTTTGAGTTGTTAGTTCATGTCTTTTGCCCGTTTATCTATTGTAACCTAGTGTTTCTTATTGATTTCTTTTAATTCTATATACCTAGGGTATTGACTTGTATCTGGCATATTTATTTTAAAAATTAGCACACAAATGAAAATATAAAAATTTAAGATTAGTTTCAATGTCTTTCAACATTACGTATTTTCATTATGGTAAAAATATTGCAATAAATGGCATTACCAGTGGGCTGAATTAAAAGAGAGAAAGCAAAGCATATACCCATTCTATTAGGAAAACAAAGTTCTATTCCTGTTAAACCAATCCCACCTGTTTCCATAGAGATACAGGGAAAATATAAAACCTCTATCTTATAAGTATTATACTACAGCTAGTAGTATGAAAACTAAATAGTTTTTTGTAAAGCCTAAATTTGAAATGTTGACAAGATGTTGGAGTGTAGAGAGTTGTGATCAGAGGATATATTTGAGAGTGAAACAGAAGTTCTAGAAAGAACTCGACTCCCCTCCTTCCACATGATCAAATGTTTTTCATAATTTTTTGTGCCTATTGACAGTGATCTTAGTTCATAACAAACTATATAAACATATGTTAATATTTTCTTAATTATTTTCTTATGGATACTTCTAGGTGTTTAGTAAGCATAATCTGAAGATGAAAACCCAATTAAAAATAACCTTTGAAATATTTGATTTGTAGAACACTTGTTTTTTTTGCATGGGCAGGCACCAGGAAATGAACCTGTGCCTCTGGCATAGCAGGTGAGAATGCTGCCTGCTGAGCCACCGTGGCCCGCCCTGCAAAACAGTTTTTCTACACATATTTTCCTTTCATCTAATAATCCTTACAAAACTTTTGAATTATTGTGTACCTTTTAGTAATGAGAAGCAAAACAATAGATAGTTAAAGTAAAGTATATGTAAACATCTGCATTTACATAAAAGTTAAACTTTTAACTTTCATAAGACCAGGATTATCTATCTGTAGGACATATACCCTCCTAACTCCAACAATATAGAGTATTTTGAAGTCAGCTCCCCTAACTTACAATGAATCCCACATCTGCCATTTTGTTGAAAACTTTTGATCTTCCTAGGTATGCTGTAGAAAACCTGATTCATAAGATTATGGACCTAGAACAGAGCTTAAGAGGTAATTTGGTCCAACACTTTTCTACTATTGAGCAGCGGCTAAATTAACCCAGAGAAATGGCTGTCTATGATATTGTTACTGATTCAAGGAAGATTTCTTCCCTACTAGCCAATTCCAATATTGGAAATTCTCCCATTTGTTTAATTTAACTCTGACCCAATACACTTTGTTCACTTTTTGTCATATCCAAGTAGCTGCTCAGCAGTTGCTTTAAATTTTTTTCAAATGCTGAAGATCATTTTGAAATCATCTTTGACTTCATTTCTTCTAGCAAATTAATAACTGACATTTGGTGTTGGTTGATCTCAGGGCTACAATAAGGCAGTGGATTGGTGGGCTTTAGGAGTGCTCATCTATGAAATGGCTGCTGGCTACCCTCCATTCTTTGCAGACCAACCAATTCAGATTTATGAAAAGATTGTTTCTGGAAAGGTAAGTAATATGTTTTATAATTCCTCTGTTACTCAGTATTTCTATATATCAATTTTAAGCCTCATAGATTGAAATCGTATCATGTCAACAGAATATTATCCTAAATTTGGGAAAGTACAGAAATATTCGTACTTGTAGATAGTTGCTGCTCTTGTATTTAGCATTCATTCAACAGGATAAATATTGACTCATTAAAGTCTCTCAAAGAAAAAAGGGCAATTGTATAAACAAATTAGCTAAATTACAGAGCAATTTCTGTTTTTAATATTCTTATAGCTTGTAGAGCACATAATTATAGCCCTAATTCTCAGTATTTCTTCAAATAAATAAAAATTATTAGTTATTTCATTATATATCACCTTGGAGAATAATTGTAGGGGCTGTTTAAATATGTGTGTGCTTTTCCAGGAAAAACTTTTTGTCGAATTATGTCAAAGCATCACAAAATTGGAAGTAAATATAAACTAGACAAGCCTTTTTTAAGATGGAAATCCATAGATATGATATTAATAGAATTGTCATGTTGATTGTGATTATGATTGCTGTAGATTTTCAGCAGATATGGAACTAATGATTTTTCTTGAGCACAAGTAGATTTATTACAAATCCTAGCATATGTATAAACATTCCACATTTTGTAAAACTCCATAAATCTTCCTTCTGCATTTATAATCCCTACTTTAATTTCCAAAAATATTTTTGTTTATGGTCCATCATTTGCTCGTTCCTTAACTCATACTCAGAAGATCTTTTTTTAAAAATACCACAATCAATTTCCATAGAAATGGGAGTGATTCTTCCCAGCATGAAGCAAAGAAAGAGTATATTTTTAAACATTCCCGGAAGAAGGCTTTTTATATCTTTATATTAGAGTATATAGGAAGTGATGTTTTCTGTATTTTACCATCTTCCTAGCTGTGGTAAGCTCTATTATTTTGTGCTTTTTTCTCCTAGAGCACAAAGACCATTTAGTATAACCAGGAAATTGGACCTCAATCCTGACAATACATAACTCTAAGATCTTAGTAATTTGTGGTCTTCTTAGGCAGAGATAAACCTAATCTACCTAGAGAATCTAGGAGACAGAGGAAAAGTCTCTCTGTCTTTGTATCTCAGCCAGTTTCAAACTGTACATTTAGTGTGAAACTAATTCTCAGTATTCATGAGCTTAAAGTATATAGTATTAGCTACTCACAAGGCAGCCTGAATATCCATGAGATAGTAATTTTTCTTTTTTGCCAAAAAACAAATTTCAATCCTGGATGCTTCATTGTTAGACTGCAGGAACAAAACATTTATCAACAGAATGACCCTATCCAACCACTTAAAATCTAAATGCATTTCAATACAGTACTGTTGTTCCATATCTCAATGTGGTCTCTAGGAGCTGCAAGATTATCAGTTATACTTTACTGCATCTTGGGGAGGAAAATTAGGGAACTGTTTAAAGAACATGTACCTCAACTATGTCAAAGGTGTAAAATAAATATTGTTACAAACAATTAAACTAAACCAGGTGTTGTAAGATTTACACTAATAAAGGTAATACAGGGAAGGAGAATGTGGTATTTATTTTAAGTAGTTAAATATTATGCTGTCCTTGGTAGATCTCTAGGTTTCATATTTATCATCTCTTTCATTGTTTTCCCCCAGCAGAATATTAAAGACTCATGGTAAAAACTGTTTTGAGAGGAACCAAATAAAATGTTGAGAACAATTAATAGACAAGGCAGTGATTTAGTTTTTCAGAATTTCAGAAGTGAGTATGTAAAATCTCAAGAGCAGATAAGAGCCAGAGGTCATTTGAAGATGATGAAAGAACTAAAATATATTACAACCAATGAATGGGAGACTAAGAATACAGAAATTATAGTAAGAGTTCCAAGTAATTTAATTAGTGTTAATTATGAATCTCCCGAGTCGTTCTGTGTTTACTTTTATTTATACTAAACTTCTTCATAAAAGGAATCAAATGTCCTGACAAGGAAGCTCTCATAACTAAATTTCCCTTACCTTAGAATAATTCCTTTAGTTAAAATGAATGCATTTTTAGTTGTATGAATTGGCCTCAATTTGCCATTTGCTCCACATTGGGTAAAATTGTTTTTCAGCTAGTATTTGTGAATATGCTTTTATTTCATATCAGACTTTAACATGTTGGATCCAAAAATAGCTTAAAACTTCAATCTGCAGTGTTCTAAAATTTTATCCTATCAAAATATCTGATTTTTTCTTCATTTTTTTGAAATATGAAAAGCTATTTGATGTACTTTTGTTTTTAATTAAAGATGCCAACTTACCCTTTCCCATACTGGATAAAAAAATTATTTCCATCCCATTCTCCTTTTATTCATCTAAAGTGTAAAGTTCATGAAAGTAGAATATTACCAATAAGTAAATCTCTAGGACCTGTATTATACGAAGATACAGTCATATTTGCCATCTCCCATTAAAATCATCAATTTCAACACCCAAATCCAAACTACAATGTATCTCTATCTACGGTATACAAGTGTTATTGGCTTTCTGGTTAGTAACTAAAAGCCAGATGGAAGATTTAACTAGTTTTTAATTTTTTAATTATTCATTAAAAATCCAATTTTCATGTTATATTTATGGATCTTGTAATTGCATTTAAATGTATTTTACTGGGTTTTTAACATTTTTTTATTGTGAAAAATAACATACGTACAAAAAAGCAATACATTTCCAAGTACATTTCAACAAGTAGTTATACAACAAATTTTGAAGTTTGGTATGGGTTACAGTTCCACAATTTTTCATTTTTCTTCTAGCTGTTCTAAGACACTGGAGACCAAAAGGAATATCAATATATTGATTCAGCAGTCATATGCATTTGTTAAATCCTATCTTCTTCATTATACTCTTCCTTCTCTCTTTTTTTTCTTTTTTATGAAAAAATAACATATATACAAAAAAGCAGTAAATTTCAAAGTACATTGCAACAATTAGTTGTAAAACACATTTCAGAGTTGGTATGGGTTACTATTTTATTGGTTTTAATACACAGTATATCATTTAAGAATGTACTTTTCATTAAGTTTTTCTGACTTTTTGAAAACATTATTTTATGTAACAGCATTTTATAATGATTATATTTTCCTTTCTGAAATCATTCTTTTAAAATAACAGGTATTGAGTGGTGCATTGGTGGCTCAGTGGCAGAATTCTCACCTGCCATGCTGGAGACCTGGGTTCAATTCCCGGTGCCTGCCCATGTCAAAAATAAATAAATAAATAATAACGGAAAATAATAGTTGTCAGGGGCTTTGTTGTTGAAGTTTAAATAAAATGTATTTAATTCAATGATTAATTCACTAAAATATATGTATTTGAATATTAGCTTGTTAAATACTTTCTCTATTACAATATTTTAGCTCAAGCTGGTATTTTTAAGTGCACAAAAAGATGATCTATCAGCTTGTTAAATTCTCTCCTACATATTCTTTGCTTTTAAAAAAACAGAGGAGGTGGTATTTAAATGTCAAATTATTCATGCAACATTAAGGTTCAGGTTTAGAAAGGCATAGTTGACAGAAAAGTGTTATAATTCCTGCATTAAATATACCTGATCCCAGCAATATATATGCTATGTCTCTGTGTATAGTCTTTAAATTTCATGTCTAAGTTCTATTTACTCCATTGAGAGAATCATTATTGTTTCCACAGCAACTCTATCTGGCTTGCATTACCCATGGAAACACAAAAGTTAGTTTTGTGTTTTAAAAAAATGACATTGCAAATAAGGTAACTAAGTAACAGTTGTTGTGGAAACTATCTCTAGAGCCCTTGACTTATGTAATTAAAAAAATTCTTAGGTAAATTTTCTTCTACTTTTAATGATCATCAACAATGTACAAGGAAACTCTACAAAATACAGCATTGAAAACATAGTCATACACTGAATGATCAAAGTCAGTTAATTTTTCCATCTATTCACATGAAGAGTAATTGATAAGCAGCCAAATGGCCATTCTCATCTGTGTTGGGAGTCCCCAAGACCATCTCCAGGTTTGGTGATTCAATTGGAGGACTAAGAAGACTCAGCATAGAGTCGTAATCATGGCTGAGATTTATTACAACAAAGAGATATAAGGCAAAATCAGAAAAAGAAAATAGCTCATAAGCAAAGTCTAGAGGAAACCAGAGAGCTTCCAAAAGTTCTCTCCCAGTGGAGTCACACGGGACACACTTAATTCCTCCAGCAACAAATTATGACAAATGTGTGAGATGTTGTCAACCAGGGAACCTCACTAGACTCAGTGCTCAGGGTTTTTAATGGCAGCTGATCATGTATGGATCCTCTGCCTAACATGTACCAAAATGCCAGACTCCCAAGAAAGAAAGCAGGTGTTCAGCATAAACTATACTGTTGTAAAAACAGTCTCTGCTCACTGAGCCAACTCTTATCACTTAGGGAAATTTTTATATTACTGTAAGGAACTGTTAACCATACAAGTTCTCATACACTGGCCAAGGACCAGCCTCACAAACAGGTCTTTCTAAGGATAACAAGCCTGCTACGTTAATGCTTTTCTACATCCCTTTTATTTCCTAAATAACATACATATATGCAGATACACACCTATACTTTGTCTAAGATGCCATTGTTAATGCTTTAGAGAAAATTCAAATATCATTTTTTAAATGCCATGGCTCTCGTTAAGGTACTTCTACCTAGAAGTACTCAGATATCATTTTCACAAAATTCAAAAACAATTTTACTGCTTGGATAACACCTGGGGCCATTTTTTTAACACCTATTATTATGGTCATTTAAAATTCTTACTAATACCCACTTTGAGACAGCCCTTTTATTCTAATGGTCATATGCACAAATAATTGTAAAACTGACTCCTTGTTTTGGTTGCTAAGGCAAAGATGGATGGGTAGTAACTCTCTGCAACCATCTGGATTCATTATATCAGCAACTATTTTTGCATAGGTAAGAGAACAGATTAGAGCCCACAGACAGGGTACCATTATTTGTAAGTATTTTTTAAATGATCTAGCCCTTTCTTTTTTATATGATAGAATCCAGGTTGATTAAAATTGCCCTGGATCCTATGAGTTGGATTTTAAACATCTGTATTTTTTAAATTATGGCAGACAATACTGATATACACCATGGGTTGAGAGCTAGTTCTGTGTATTCTATACCTCACTTAGAAATATACTTATTCACAATTCAAATCTCAAGAATATATCATTAGGAAACTCAGAAGTAACTTAATATCTAAAGGTTGGGAAAGAATCCTAAACAGAAAATATTAAAGAAAAAATACCAAAAAACACTCTAGGAAGTGTTTATTGTATGCTACACAAAACACCTCTTCCATATTAAATAATGCCAGTTTCCAGTGACCTTATTTCTCAAGCCCAATGATTTTATGGGGTTACACTGTCTTTCTCCTTTCCATATCTGTCTCTTTACAACTGCTTTCCTATTGTTTGCCCTATCATGGACTAGGAAAAAGCACATAGATAGAGGAGTCAGGGGTTACTGTCCCAACAGTGCCATTGACTGAGTTGGTATCCTCACTGGGCTCAGATTTCTTACCTTTAAAAGAAGGTTTGGACTAAATGAAACTAAAGTCCCTCTAGTTCTGATATTCTAGGATTCTAATTTTGTTTTTGTTACCAGTTATAATTGATAATAGTGATAAAATAATGCTCTTCTTGATACCATTTTGAAGAAAAAGATCATTGTTCTTCCTTTTATAGAAATCTTTTGTGTTTTTAAGTTTATAAAGAAAGAAAAAGGACCATTTAAAACATAATTTTGTATAGATTATTTTCTATGTTAATGACAGTTTTGATGAAGCAACATGGCTCTTTAGAAAGTTTAATCAGCCCAGAAACATTTCAGAACAACCATGGAAAAAATACTTTTGCTATGATTCTCATTTTATCTCCCCAGTATACCTGAATTTCCATCGTTAACATGGTTAACTAGGAGAGTGTGGGCTGCCTATCAAAATTTCTGTGGCAGGAAAAGATGTGATGTGGAGGAGAGGAGAATATGTCTATAATTTTTTAAAAGATTCCCAGATTATTCCAGTACCTACCATGACAACCCTACCACTACCATCGCTCCCCATTGTAGAATCAGTGTCCTGAAGATTAAACAGACACACAGCCCACACACACTGTCACACACAAACTCAAGACCAACACTTTATTTGAATTCCAGAGTAAAGAACTGCACTATTCAAATGCTCATATTCCTCATGGATTGCATTGTATGTCACCTGAATTCAGAGGATAATCTATGTGTAATGCATTACTGTCTACCATTCTGAACATTGCAAAGGGGAGAATAACTCGTACATTGCATTGGATATTTCACTCAAACTCTAATCTAACCAAAGATAGATGTACTTCAGGTCAGTTATTTCTTTGGTATCTAGACAAAGTTAGAGTATAATCTTGGGAAAATATTGTGTTATTTATTTTTATTTTATTTTATTTTTTTATTGAGAAATCTTCACACACATACTTTCCATACATGGTGCACAATCAGTAGCTCACAGTATCATCACATAGCTATGTATTCATTAGCATTATCATTTATCATGTTATTTTTAAAGAAGACAGTATGCCTTTTGTACATACTTTACTCTCTAGTATAATATTATTCTAGCTGAAATCAGAGGAAATATGCAACAAAATATTTAAGATGAAAATTTCAATCTTTTAGAAGATTCTGTTGATAACCATATTCAGGTTATTGAATCACAGAAGCAATTTAAATAATTAAAAATATATACTCTGCAGTCAGAGGATGTAATTTGAAATTATAGCTCCACCCTTTCTAAGTCTATTATCTTGGCAATTTATTTCATCTCTATAAGTCTCAATTGTTTCACCTATAAAATGGGGATAATAATCATACCTACCTCAGTATAGGTGATGGATTTTATGAGCCAGTGCATATAAAGTATTTAGCACAGTATCTTGCACCTAATAAGCTATTGGAGGTGGCAGTTTACTTGTCATTTCTTCTAGAAGAAAAATCTCTTATCATCTGTGATCACATTGATTTTGCAAAAATGAGCCTTTTAGATATTAATTTTTATGTATTAATCCTGAGTCCTGGTTGTTTATTAACTGTTCACCCTTCAAATAATCTGGTTGCTTGAAACAGTTATGAATTTTCCTTTGATATGATAATTTTAGTTTACTTTATTGCTTACATTTAAATTTTTTTGCCCTATCACTAGAGAAAAGAAAACCTCTGCATAAAGTAGGGAATAGAGCTAAGAATACTTTCTTGAACTTTCATGTACATATAAGTCACTTGGAGATAGAAACTCAGGTTTCCAGGCTCAATGTTCCATCATCTGCAGTAGGTCCCAGGAATCTGCATTTTTATCCTTCTCTCTCCCAGTTGATTCTCATGCAAGAGAATCACATTTTGAGAAACATTTATTTACAGAATAGCATGAGAGTAGCAGTCAGAAGATTATGGTTATGAATCTAACTTTGCCATAGAATCTATATTTGCATACTAATTATTAAACTTCTACTTTGAGAACCTGAGACTGTATGTCAAGCTTTTTGGAAGTCAGAATTTAAATTAAAGATGACAGCATAATAAAGAGCAAGATTCATGAGGCCTAAAATCATAAGACTAGATTTCTAGTCCCAACTCTGCCACTTTATAGCCTGATAATAGGAGTGAGTTATGTCCTGTATATTCTTCATCTTTAGAATAGAGTTTAGTACCTTATTCGCTATGTCATATCCAACAAGAATGTAAGTTCCTTGAAATCAGAGACTTTGCCTAATTTTGCTCACTGCTACATATCCAGTGCCTAGACCAGTGCCTGGCACATAGTAGGTGCTCAATAAGTAATTGTCAAATGAATGAATCACAGGATTAGAGAAAATCTAATAAATGCTGAGAATAAAAAGATAAAAATGACACAATACCTTCCCTTCAGAAGCTCATAGACTAATCTGAGAATCAGGCACAAACACCACAGCATAATCCAACAAATGAATGCATTGTGAAGATCAACTAGGGTAATGTGACGAATGCACTATGCAAGTTATAAGGTGGTGGTGGCACAGATAAGGAACTAAGATAGGAATGCAAGGACTTCAGAAATGGGTTTATTGATCCTTTAAAGGATTTTCATTGGAAGCATTATGGTCAGTTTGAAGTTGAGACCATGATAATCCAGAGAAAATTTTGTGAGGGTGGGAGCATGAAATGGAGCCTAACTGCATGCATATTAGGACAGTGAGATTAGGGCATCCGTTTATCTGCACATGCTTACGTGTATGTAAATTGTGGGTTGGGACAATAGAAATCGTTGACCACGAGCTGAAAAGGATGTTGGAGAGGTGGTAATAATAAAATAAAAAGGACCTAGATGCAACTATCTAATCTCATCTCTTGGTAGTGCCCATTTTAAATATTCAGTACCCATATTAATAAAAACGTGAGAACTTGGGGTTAGTTTTGAGTAGAGAGAAGAATGTGTTTAAACAAACAAGTGAAAGACCTAGGTCTCTTAAGAATTTTATCTCACTTACTTGATTTTATTGATTGCCTAATATATAACATCTCAAGGTGTTTTGAATTTTTGTTTGTTTTTAAGGCAGGAGGCCAGTCAAATAATTGTGAAGTCTTTGCTACTTAGGTGGTAGAAAACGCTTTTAAACGAATTTAATCACTTTTATACTGTTGCATAATGGCAGACTTCTGTTTAAAAGATATCCACTGACAAATGAAAAACAGTTTCCTATGCTGTGAGAAGCAGTGTGGGTTTTTATGATCATCTTTAGACTTCCTTGTTAATAGGTTGCTTTTCAAACTGTACGTACTGATATCGTTCATATGCTGCTGGTGCTATTTGAATTTATATGTCCCTGAGACAGATATTTGTAATGTTAAGGACCTGAGTCCTACTGACTTTGTTGGAAAAGTTCTGTGTGCATATACTTTTTTCTGGAGAGGGTCCAGATTCTTAAAGGAGGGTTATGGTCAAAACAGTTTTTGTTCATTAACACAAATAATTCCCTTTTTTTTTTTTTGACTACTGTGGAGATTGTAGAATGTAATTGGAAATTTTGAAGGCCATCACTACCTATTCTTCTTTATATAATGACCTGTCACCTTTAGAAAAAAAGACTTTTTGAAATCAAAACAGAAATATTGAATCGAGTTGTGGAATGTGTTTTTTACCACATGTATGTTTGTGCAGGTCCGATTCCCATCCCACTTCAGTTCAGATCTCAAGGATCTTCTAAGGAACCTACTCCAGGTAGATCTGACCAAGCGGTTTGGAAATCTAAAGAATGGTGTGAGTGATATAAAAACTCACAAGTGGTTTGCCACAACAGATTGGATTGCTATTTACCAGAGGAAGGTAAGTCTTTTCTTTCTTTTTAATTAAAAAGCTCTTTAAAATTGGCATTTAATAAATGAGATATGGTACAGATATTTTCAGTGTAACACATGGTTTGAATTTTTTTTATCTGTTGACTTAATCTTTTGTAGGAGCTCAAGTACCTTAATACCCACAGCTAAAAATGAGTTGTCTCCTTGATAAAAGAGAGTGCACATATTCTGTTTTGACCATTAATCTGGACTATTATTTCCCTTGTTAAATTTTTCTTGCCCATGCCTCTCACCTGTCACGGTGCTGTGGTAATTATGTGTTAGACAGTGTTCTAAAGATTTGCATTTCAAAACTAACATGAAACCACATTAGAAGGACAATATGTAAACAAGTATTTTCTCCTGAACAGAGCTGGCACAGAGCCAGATTTAATAACATTTAATTACTACATTCATCAGGCATTTTTTCAGCCTTTATCTTGACCTGTCTGTGGCATTAATCAGGGTTTCACATTTTTTCTGTAGTGTTTCCCAAATAAAGCATCGTTTTTTATACTCTGTGCTGTTGTAAAAGTTTTTCCTTTTTGCTTGAAATGACTTTCCCTATTTGTGTATCCACCATATTCTTTTTAACTCTTTAAAATTTGGCTTAAATGCCTCTACTGTGATATATTTTCTGAACCCCCAGTCTGAGTGTTCTTTAATAATTTAAGTGTTCACCATATTGTTTTAAAATATTGCATTGAGAAAATGCATCTTATATTACTAATTTTTATTCCTCACATCTGGCAAGAGCCTGATGATTGGTACTAAATGTTTGTTGAATTATTTGAGCATTGATCTTTCTTCAGATACAACTTTCCTTTTTACATTCAAAGCTAATTTGAATAAAAATAATGAAATAAAGAATCTGAGTTACTGTGGATTTTTTTAGAAAGTTAGATTATCTGAAACTAGTACATTTTTTCTTTTAATATTTATTCTTTCATGTAATCATTCACCAACTAATTATTGGATGCCTATATGTATGCTAGGTATTCTGCAAGGTGCTAAGTGCACAATGATGAGAAAAAAAAAAAAGCATTTTCCCTGCCAGTAAAAGGCTTATAGTTTTGGGGGGCAGAGAGATAAGCATTAATTATGAGCATCCTAAAAGTAAATGTGAAGGCACTACTGGGAAAAATGTAGGAGTGCAGATAAAGTAACTGCACTTGAGCTTTTGATTTTTGTTTTTTTGATAAGGAAATGATTAGTGTTAGAAATTCAGGCAAAATGAAGGTTATAATGCAAATGCAAAACAAGTTAATCTCTAACGTTAGTATACCACCATATAATAAAATAGAGGAAAATCCCACCTGAACAGTATCTTATTTAAAAGAAATAAGGTGCCAAGTTGCCAGTACAATAATTGTAGTAACAGTTGGTTATTTATTAAAAGTAGTTATCGCTTAACTGTTAGGTCTCAGAAAAAGAATTCTAAGAGCAAAAGGAACTCGATGCAGAGCCCCTTCAGCCCCCTCCTCAGCATCCTTGGCAGGTCCAAGGATCCAGATATGAACCAACGGCCATACTGACTGGTGTTGTATCCTCCAGATGAATGAAGTCATCCCAGATTACTAGAAATAAATACAGTCATCATCTGTCTCTGCTAATAACACCCTCCCCTACCAGTGTCTCACCCTGCCTGATACATGCAGCTACACATCAATGGAGAATAGTGCATCAATACCTCAGCAATCTCTCATACCCTAAGTCAACAATCCCCATCCAATCTAGGGACAGCACACCAACTAGTGGGCATCCTCCCCTCCCGGCTTCACTCTCCCTTTAAAAACACAGCTCCCAGGGCGGGCCGCGGTGGCTCAGCGGGCAAAGTGCTTGCCTGCCATGCCGGAGGACCTCGGTTCGATTCCCGGCCCCAGCCCATGTAAAAAACAAACAAACAAACAAAATACAATAAAACAAGAAAATGTTTAAAGATGTTTCCCTTCCTTCCATCCTTCCTTCCTTCTCTCTGTCTTTCCTTCCCTTCCTCCCTCTCTCTTTAAAAAAAAAAAAAAAAAAAAAAAAAAACACAGCTCCCAGAACAAAGTGCAGGAGCTATTTTTCTATCCTTTCTCTGGCTCCCACCTGCCTGCTTTCTCTCTCTTCAGTAAATCTGTTAAGCTTTAACTCGCTATCTCGTGTCAATTCCTTAATGACCCCATGCCTAACATAAAAGAGAGATCAGTTTAGTGATACAGCATTCGTGTTCATTTCTTAAGTCCTGTCTTCTATGTGCAATTACACCATCAACCTTGATCTTTCCCATCTGTCTCTTTGGGGTTGTTTGGGCTATGACAATTCTAAATTTCTCATATTGGAAGAGTCTGTCACTAATATGGGGTAAAGAGATGGAACTGTTTGATGTTATGGAGAGGCTGGGTTAGGTTTTAGGACTTATCTGGACAGGGACCCCTCTGGAGGTTGTAGGTTTCTCGAAAGTTCCTCTAGTGCCTGGAACCCTTGTGGAATCTTATATATTACCCTAGGTATTCTTTTGGATTGGCTAGAGGGGTCCTGGTTGGGGGTTGACAGGTTATGATAGGTAGCAAGGTCTACCTGAAGCTTGCATAGGAGCCACCTCCAGAGTAGCCTCTTGACTCTATTTGAACTCTCTCTGCCACTGATACTTTATTAATTACACTTCTTTTCCCCCTTTTGGTCAGGATGTAATTGTTGATCCCACAGTGCCAGGTCTGGATTCATCTGTGGGAGTCACCTCCCATGTAGCCAGGGAGACTTTCACCCCTGGTGTCATGTCCCACATAGGGAGAGGGCAATGATTTCACTTGCAGAGTTGAGCTTAAGAGACTGAGGCCACATCTGAGCAACAACAGAGGTCCTCCAGAAGTAGCTCTTAGGCATGCCTACAGGTAGTCTAAGCTTCTCCACTACCTGCATAAGCTTCACCAGAGTAGGCCTCATGATCGAGGGCATGGCCTATTGATTTGGGTGTCCCTAAAGTTTGACACAGTATCAAGGGATTCCATGGTGGTAAGGTTTAATAGTTCCATATTCTTTCTCCCCACCCTCAGGGGACTTTGCCAATACTTTTTGATTATCTGTTTAATATACTCTAGGATATTTCCAGGCATTACAATAATCTATACAGGATTAAAGGACCTCTTTCTTATTCTGTGCCCCCTGTATTTCAGTTGTTCAAATGAACTAGACAGATAGGTTGAATTAGATTATGCACTACAGAAAATTTCAGTTCCACATCAAATAAATTTTTCTTCCATTGGTCTCAAAGAGTATGTGTGGTGCTAAAATATAGACATTGTCTTCCTTTCCTCTATGTTCTGAATTACTTTAGCCCCAACCTGTTCAGGTTCATTCTTATCTCTAAATATCAGGTTACATATATAAAACAACCTCTCAAAATCCAGAAATAATAATCATCACTCTGGACTTAATATGTCTGCTCTAATACCTCTTTCTTTTGAAATACTTGTTTATGTGTATATTTTATAATCTATTAGTGTATTCGTGCATGTATATGTCATAAATAAATAACTATATATATATATATGATATACACTCAAAAATGTTCCTCTGAAAGACATATAAGTGAAAAGAAAACTCTTGAGGACCACCAGTATAGAGATTGAGAAAAGCTATCAGTGGAAGTTGAGAGCTGCCTTACCCTCTATTAGTCGTGTGACCTTGGGCAAGTCTCTGACCTTTTATTTCATAAACTGTAAAATGAGAATAAGAATACCTGCTCTATCTCCCTCACAGTGTTGTTTTGAGTTAGAAATGAAACAGCCCATGTAAGTGTTTTGAAAACTCTATAAAGTGCTATACAGAGTGTGATATTTTTTCAGCTTTTAAAATCTTTTCCTCAAACATATTCAGTATACTGCATAAAGACCATAATCTGAAAAATGGAAGGACATTTATTTTTAGAATCAAAGGAGGAAAATGTTCAGGATTTAACAATAATGTCATTCTAAAAGAGATGGGTTTGATTCCAACTTCTCAGAAAGTTTTGATGGCCAGATATTTTAAACAAAATAAACACGAACTTTACAAAGAAAGGAGATGAAAAGTAAGTCAAAGACTTATCTGTCACCTCAGCAAAAAGGAATTAAGAAAGGGATAGAAAAGGAAAAGCTGTAGAAATAAGGAATTGATAAAGGAAAATAGTAGGACCATAATTTTAGGTGCTAGAATTTTGGTACCAACAGGAATTTCTCAAATATTGTGTTGGCATGCATTATTCCTATATGAAAATGTTGACATAAATAACAAGGCTACTGTTTGCTGTTTCTTCTAATACCATTATCTTTTAGGGCCTTAGTGGCATTTATAAGATGCCACCATGCAGTCATAGTAGAAGTTTTTTTCTTTAGCAATTGTAAACTCTCAGGCATTTGCTTTTCCCCTTTATCTCACTTATAGGTAGAAGCTCCATTCATACCAAAGTTCAGAGGCTCTGGAGATACCAGCAACTTTGATGACTATGAAGAGGAAGATATCCGTGTCTCTATAACAGAAAAATGTTCAAAAGAATTTTCTGAGTTTTAAAGAGGCATGACAAGATGGCATCAGAGTTCACACTCAATCTTTGCAGTCTGTTGAGAGATAAGGTGGAGCTGAGACCGTCCTGTGCTGAAGCAGTTGCATAGTTCTTCATTCCAACAACTAAGTGAGGTCTTTATTACCATCATTCGTGTGTGCACTTCGCATCCACCTATGTAACAAGGCACCGCTAAGCAAGCATTGTCTGTGCCATAACACAGTACTAGACCACTTTCCTATTCCTCCTTGGTTTGTTTTTTTCTCTACTCTTGCATCCATTTCTTCCTTTTCATTTTCATGCATTTTTCTCTACACAGTGCTTCATTTTATTCTGTGGGTATTTCAAATGGGTAGTGTTAAGGCTATGCGATATTTGAAGGGAAGGATGTGTTTCTTCTGGTAGTTCTTGCCAACACTTTCTTTGGTCAATGGCTTGAGGACATAGATTCTAATTATCATTTTTACTTTGAGTAACTCTTACCTTTGCCAAAACTTTTGACAAATTTTGAAGATAGGATGTCTTATAACTAAGGAAATTTATACAAATTAATTGAAAACAATAATTTTCTTCGAACTCACTCTTCTTACAATAGCTAGACCCAGAAACTTAGATTCCTAGAGGTCAGAGGTTCTGTTTCCCTTCACCTTCTCTTGTATCATCCTCCCCTGGGTAATTAAATGACCAGGCTGTGCAATGTGACAAACATGTCTCAATCAGGAAAAAATTAATGATATGGATCATCATACGGATTCTGTCACCCATACCAGCATATCTGTAGGTATTAGAGAAGAGTTCCAGAAGCTTTCTGAACCTTATCTCTTCCATGAGCATTTTAGCCAGTATTTTAATAGAACACAACCACTGAAAGTGACACATTTTAAGAATTCTGAAATAGTCCTCACTGTAAACTTTTTAAAGGGAAAGAAATGAAACAAGGAACTTAGTTTGGAGAAATACTTTGCTAAATCAAACAAATGGCTTGATTCTTGCAAATGAACAACGTGGACACACTCCTATTTAAGTGAGTTTTTGTATGTGTGTGTTTTGTTTTGCTTTGTTTTATAACATTTGCAACAAAAGAAGTTGTTGCCTGGAGTTTATTCTGGTGTACTGTATTTGTAAGCTTACCTGGGGGGCACTGTTGTAAATTCCGCTTTCATCAGGTGTCTCATCAGTGGAGAAAGGGGGAAATATTTATAAAACTGCCACATTGTATTTTAATTTTGAGGTGTGGAATTTTTTAGATATGTCATCAGGTCTAACCTCTTCTCTCAGTAAACAGAATGGTGATCATGCAGATACAATTTTAGTATTTGAGTTTAGTTATTTTTTTACACTTTTTTTGCCAACAGACTTAACATTTCTGTCATGTCGAAATTTCAAGTACTTTTGTGCATTTAGTTCAGTGTTTGTGAGGATCCAATGGCTTAACTTGTTTTTCTAACCATTTTTTTCCTTTGCTTTTAATTTTTCCCATTTATTTCTATCTCTGTGTCTCAGTGACTTATCTTAAAACAGCACATCAAAATAGTTTAAAATAAACTGGGTTCATTTTTTTATGATCAATTTACATGCATAAAGAATGAATTGTTTTTAATCAAACTGGTTTTAATGTATATAACCATTCTACTTACTTCATTGTCAGTGCAGGCAGTTCACTGTCACTACTTCCTTATCAACTGTACCACACCCTTATGAAACCTTTGAAGACCTTGAAAAATCCTGTCTGAGATGTTTTCTCCACCAGTCTGTAACTCTTTTGGTTGTCAAGTGTTTCTGCACGGTCATGTCACATAAAGGTTGATACTGATTTCAGTTGGTCTCCCTGTATTTTAAGTGTGCAAGAAAAATAGTAAATCCTTGCTGTGATGAGTTTTATGTAACAAAGATATATCATCATGTTAATAAATTTAAAACAGCATTTGTATAAAATGTTCTAATTAATTTTTTTTGTATTTTATTTAGACGTGAGAATATGCGGATCATTGTATTCTATATGTATGCTATAAATTCTATGGTAGCTTTGTGTATATTATTGTAAAATTATTTTAATACATCATGAGGATGACAATTTGATTATTAAATTTTAGTTTTCAATAATCAAAAAGATTTCTGTGAATTCCAAAGTTTTTGTTTCTGTAAAATAACTAGTGCCCAGTATAACTTGCTGTATAATCAGTCTGTCAGGTTAATTCTACCCCAAGTATCCTGATGTGAGAACTGATTTTTGGCATATATCTGTTTTGAGGGCTATTCAGCCGTTCCATTTGCTCTCTATTTAAAGGGCATAAGCAAGTTTTCGAATATGCCAAGGGAATCTGTTTCCGACCACTCAAGTACACTGAATCAGAATATTTTTAAGGTATATGAAATTTCTCATTTCAGCCACAATTTTAGCCAAGAGCATTGGTAATGACTTGAATAAAAAATAAATAAATAAATGGCATGAATCAGTATTTAATCTGAGATTAAATAATTTAAATCAGAAGAAATTATGTTTTAATTCAGTAAGTACAATAAGAAGACTGCATTATAGAGAAAGGATCCCTAGACTGAAAACCAAGACCTCTGAGTTCCAGGCCTGGTCTTTTACTAGGTATGACCTTGGCGGCATGTCCAGTGTAAGGGTTGGATTAAGCAGTTTCTAAGGTACCTTCTCGCTTTCACAAATGTTATGACAAGATCCTTCTGTATTTGGCCAAAGGGATAACATGCTTCGAAGTGAATCTTGGTAAGGCATTATTTTAGGACATCTTTCTTGTCTTTATCTCTGACAGTGTTCTGACAGTTCTTTGAATATCATGAGAACCTCCCTGTCTGATCTAATTCCTTCCCCATTCACTAATGCTAAATACCCAATTGATATCAAACTGTCAACCTACCAAAAAAGATATCGTGGCTTGTGGGTATTGCTGTCTTGTTTTTGATATGTTCTTGTATTGACTGCCCATTGGCCTGAAAATACTCATTGTAAGCCTGAAAAAAATTTTTTTCTTTCCCACTGATTATTTTTTTCTGCTTATTGTAAGAATCAAATGAAATAATGTATGTGAAAGCGCCTTGTAAACTGTAATTATCAATGTAAAATGTTGAAGTGTGTTGTTATTTCATTAATTATTTCTTTGTTTAGAATGGAATTTCCTATGCACTACTGTAGCTAGGAAATGCTGAAAACAACTGTGTTTTTTTAATTAATCAGTTACTGCAAAATTAAAGTATCTTCAAAGGATGAAACAATTTTTTGACTCTTGAATTCTACTTGGTACCCTTATTGCTGATTTATTTTTTGCTGTTGGCATAGATGCTTATAGATGCTTGGTTTTTATATATTTGGGTTGCTTTCTTTTTGGTGGTGGAAACAGAGAAATAGGCAGAGGAATGTCCACCAAGCTACTCAAACAGGGTGCTTACTTAAAAAAAAAAGGCTAAATTTATTGCATAGTTTTTAAAAAGTGGGTACTGCTTCCTTGTGCTATTGATCCAAATTACTCCTAATATACTGTTGAAATTTTTAAAATTTAAAGGATTGCCACAGTCAAGAGCCCACATCCTTATATTGTAGCAATAAATTATGCATACATATTTTTTTCTTCAAAAGCACTTTGTTGCCAAACCCCAACCAAAACCATTTCTGCCAACCCCCCAAAATACCTAGGGCTCTATCTGAGACTCTACAAAAGTTTCACATGCTAAGATTATTTTCTAGAAACCAACAACCTCCAGATGGGTCCCTGGACCAGAAAAGTCCTGAAACCCAAAGGAACCAGCCTCTCCAGAACATCAACTAATTCCATCTCTCTATCCTGTATTATCCACAGCCCTTTCCAACATGAAAAAGTTAAGATGGGCACAGTTCAAATACCCCTAAAGATTTGGAGAAAGATCGAAGGAGAAGGAGTAGTTATAACAAAGAAGATAGGATTTAACAAATGAGTATGACTGCTGAATCTTTATATCAATTTATTTTAGTCTCCAGTGTCTTGGAGCAGATAGAAGTAAAAACCTAAAATTGTGGAGTGGTAATCCATACCAGACTCTGAAATCTGTTCTATAACTGCTTGTTACAATGTACTTTGAAATTTATTGCTTTCTTGTATATATATTTAACAATTTAAAAAAATAACAAAAAACAGCGCCAAACATTTAAAAAGTAAATTAAAAATGTACCAATACCAATAACCAGAAAAAGTATTTAATGAAGCAATGGATTGGGAGAAGATTGCTAAAGAATGTAAATAGTATTGCTTCTTAACATTGTTTTGCTACAAAAATAAGATCCTAGTAAATTGGAAATGTAAATAAAACACATGCTGTTTTATGTTTTTATTTGAATGTTCTTAAAATGCCAATAGAATTAAAATGAAATGAAGGTTAAAAAAAATTTTTCATTTTTTTCCCCAGATGGCTAGCTAGCTATTCCATATAAATAGCCATTTGTTGAAAAACTTCCCTTTCTACATTGAATTCCTTTGGTGCCTTTGTTGAAAATCAGTTGACACTAAGTGTGGGGATTTATTTTCATACTAATTTGTTCCATTGTTCTACTTGTCTATCTTTATACCAATATTACACTTCATTCTTCTTTTTAAAAAATTGTTTTAATTTTTCTAGGTTCTTTGCCTTTCCATATAAATGTTAAACTAATCTAGTCAATTATACAAAAAAGCCTGCTGGACTTTTCATTGGGATTGCACTGAATCTATAAATCAACTTAGGGGAAATATGTGATTATAATAATTTGAGTATTCTAATCAATGAAATATCTTCATTCATGTAAGTTTTTAAACATTTACATTTTTAATTTTTTAAAAATTTTTCTCAGCATTATTTAAAAAGTTTTAAATATAGAGTTTTTCCATATACTTTACGTTTATCCCTAAGTATTTTTAGTTTTAATGGTATTATAAATGATATTGTTTTTAAATTTTCATATTCCAGCTGTTGGTTGCATTTGATTTCTGTGCCTTTTATTCTGTGACTGCTATATTCACTTGTTAGTGCTAATAGGTTTCGTTTTGTTTTGTTTTGTTTTTTGTAGCTTGTCTAAGATTTTCTGTGTATACAGTCATGTTTGTGGAAGATCTTTTTTTTGAGATTAAAAACAAAGCACTTTTGGACTTTACATTTACCTCTTCCCATTTTTTATTCAGGTTGATTAGTGTGTGTTTCCATAGTTGCCTTTTACCTCAAGAAATAACTTTTTAGACTATTTAAATAGCTTACCATTTTGTTGATTGCTATGATTTTTACTGGGCAAACATTTATAAATATTGATGCATTTTTATGAGTGTTACTATTTTTGTACCAGTACTTTCTTCCTTTTATCATTATCAAACCAAGTCCAGTTTTTTCATTTCCTTATATAACTATATGTAAAAATGCAGGCATGTGTTCACACCAGAACTATCATCATTTGAAACCCATTTAACTATATATTTTTTTCCTATACACATTATTTTGTGTGTGAAGTTAAAGACATTTGTGTTTTAGTTTTTCTGAATATTTTCTATATGCTTTGTGTGTGTGTGTGTGTGTGTGTGTGTGTGTGTGTGCTGTACGGCAGGGTCACATTTTCTCCATGTGAATATCCCATTATTGCAGCACCATTTGTTGAATTTTTGTTTATTTGTTCTTTGTTTGTTTTGCTTGTGTGTTTGTTTTGGGGAAAGTGCATGAACTGGGAATCGAACTCGGGTGTCCCACATACCAGGCGAGAATTCTACCACTGAAGTTCCCTTGCACCCCCTATATGCTTTTTAAAATAACCTTTGTGTCCACTGAGCCATGTATTTCCAAGATGAAAGGCTTGCATTGATCTCCCTTCAGATGCCTTATCCTTGGCTAAAATGGAATGAATTTACAACAGGAAAAATAAACAGGGAAGTGGGGAGCACTGTGTATTAGTGAGTCACACACCTCCATGTACCTGAATCTTGTTTCTATTCTTTCCCAGAACACAAGCAGGAAACAGTAGCTACTGAGAGTAAGAAAAAGCCTGAATAATGGAAACACCTACTAATTTCTGGCCAGACTTACCTTGGTGTCTCAAAGCAACATTATTAACACATAAACTTGAGCACACCAGATTCATTGTTTAGATATAGCCAATCTCTTAAGGGTGATGCTAATGAAATGGCTAAAAAGAAAGTGCAAGTAGGAATAAGAGGTTGGTAAGGAAACCTCAATTAGTTCGTCATCTTATTATTCAGAGGTTATTAATGCTCAAACAAATGATAGGAGGCAATAAGGGGTTAAAAAATTGGTAGATTGAAATACTAGTGGTTAATGAGAGGGAATGATAAGGAGTATGGAATGTATGAATTTTTTGTTTTTCTTTTTTCTGGAGTGATGCAAATACTCGAAAAATGATCATGATGAGGAATACACAACTCTGTGATATTATGAGCCATTGATTGTATACTGTGGAGGGCTGTAAGTGTGAAGATTTCTCAATAAAAATATTTTTTTTAAAAATCGGTCTGAATATGAGGGTGTTAAATAGCCCAGACTCTCAAGAGTGTCAGGTGGCAATTTAACACTTATTCCCTACTGGTGCCAGGTACTAGCATCCCTGCTATCGGAGCAGAATCTCCAGCAAAAAGTTTGTGAGTAACAAATAGGTAGAGGCTATTCTTGTGCCCTTCCCCAGTAACTGCCATTATTTTTATACACTTCTTACTCACAGGAAGTGGGAGGGCGTAAAAATAAGAGACACAACTGTGAATTTTAAAATTATCTGGTGACTTCTAGATAGTGCATGGAAATAGTTTACATCAAATTCCCCTATTTCCACCATTCACAAAAAAAAATGTCCACTTTCTAAGTGACTTTTATAACTTGGATTATTTTTCCAAAAATCATAAAAAAATCAAAACAGTTGATGAAATACAAGGCGTGGATAAATAAACAGAAATCCAATTCTTTTGTATTGATCAGATCAACTATCAGTACAATGCATGATAAAGCTGCTAGAAGAAAAGGTTGTCACCAAGCATTCAATACAGTGAACAATTATATGTTTATATGGAAAGAGATGGCGACCTTTGCTCAGCACTGTTCCCCAGGATAGTAGAATGGATCAAACACAGGCTCTGGGTTCCCATCCTGGCTTTGCACAGCTGTGTAATGCCTCAGTTTCCTCATATGTAAAATGCGCCCACTTCATGAGGTTGTTGTGGGAATTAAATAGGTTCATATTTGTGCAGCGCTTTACCGACACCCGACATGAGCAGGAGCGCTGACCACCGGGCTTCTCTGCCTGGTAGTCTTGTTGCCTGTGAATGTGATGGAAGTTCAGGCAATGACTCATTAGGAGTCTTTCTATAGTATATTATCGAAATCTAAAATGTTTTTGTTAGAAGTTTCTTTACATTTCCTCAAAGTTTCAATAGCTTTAAATGGAAGAGACAGATGGAAAAGTATGTGCTATCATGGAATTGAGAAAATCTTCTTGACCGAAAGGGGGAAGAGAAATGAAACAAAGTTTCGGTGGCTGAGAGATAACAAATAGAGTTGGGAGGTTATTCTTATGCAGTATATATATAGATATCCCCTTTAATTGTTGGTATTAAAGTAGCTAAAGAGAAATACATGAAGCTGTTGACCCTGTAATCCAATAGTTTAGATTCTTGAAGATGAATGGATATAGAGCTTTTAAGTTGTGACTGTGATTGTGAAAACCTTGTGACTAACTCTCCCTTTATCCAGTATATGGATAGATGAGTAAGAAAAAAGACAAAAAATAAATAAACAATGGAGGGGTATGGGGGGATGGAATGTTTTGGATATTCTTTTTCACTTTTATTTTTACTTTTATTCTTATTTGTGTTGGGGGGAGTAATGAAAATGTTCAAAAATTGATCATGATGACAAATGTGCAGTTATATGATGATACTATTATACAGTTTGGATGATTATATGCTATGTGAATATAATATCTCAATAAAAGTTTATTTAAATTTTTTTAAATGATTACCTTAATGTATTAGTTTTCTATTGCTGCAGTAACAAATTACTGTGAACTCTGTAGTTTAAAACAATAGATATTTACTATTTTGCAGTTCTGGAGGTCAGAAGTCTGAAATGAGACTCTTTGGGTTAAAATTAAGGTGTCAGCAGGGCTACGTTATTTTCTGGCAGCTCTAAGGGAGAATCTGTCCCCTGGCCTTTTCCAGCCTCTGGAGGCTGCTTGCTTTCTTTGGCTCACGGTTCCAGTCTCATATTCAAAGCCACAATATCGGGCCAAGTCATCATGCTGCATCATCTGACCTCCTCTCATGCCTCCCTCTTCTTTTAAAGGTCCTGGGGTTACAATGGGCCCAGTCTCAAGAGCAAGTGATTAGCAACTTTAATTTCATCTGCAACTTTAATTTTCCTTTGCCATGTGTGCCAGTTAGAAAGTATTATGTACCCCCAAAAAGCCATGTTTTAATCCTGACCCAATCTTGTAAAGGCAGCTGTTTTTTGTTTTTTTGCTTTTGGAATGGGCAGGCACAGAGAATCGAACCCGGGTCTCTGGCATAGCAAGAGTTCTGCCACTGAGCCACTGTCACACCGCCAGGCAACTGTTTCTTTTAAACTTGATTCAACACTACTGTAGGTCGGAATCTTTTGATTTGATTATCTCAATGGAGATGTGACACACCCAACAGTGGATAGTGATCCTTTGATTAGATAGAAATGTGACTCCACCAATTCCAGATGGGCCTTGGTTAGTTTACTGGATTCCTTTAAAAGAGGATTTTGGAGATAATCAAAAACAATAGAACTCCAGAGCCAACAGAAACTTCACAGCAGAGCAGACATAGACGCAGACACATGAAGAACAGAGACATGAATATTTGGAGATGCTTAGAGCCCAGCAGACGTCACCATGAGAAGTTAAGCAAGCCAAAACAAGGAGAGAGCCAAGGGAAGTTAAGAGATGAAAACCAGCCCCAGAGAAGCAAAGTGAGGAACCCCACAGGAACAGAGGCTGAAAGCAATGGAGCCCAGGGGCCAGGGACCAGCAGATGCAGCCACGTGACTACCCTGCTGACAGAGGGGTTTCTGACCCATCGGTCTTTCTTGAGTGAAGATAACCTCTTGCTGGTGCCTTAATTTGGACACTTTCACTTCCTTAAAACTGTAAACTTGTAACTTATTAAATTCCCCTTTTTAAAAACCATTCCAGTTCTGGTATATCACATTCTGGCAGCTTGCAAACTAGCACACCATGTAACAAAGTAACACAGGTTCTGGGGATTACGATGTGGACATCTTTAAGGATGTCTATTATTTGCCAACCACACTTAGAAATATTTTTTTTGGTGGGAAATGCAATTATCGAAAGATGGCAGTAGACTCTCTCTAAGCCAACTTGGAAGGTACACTCACTTTCGTCCCCCGACTATGTGGGACATGACTCCCAGGGATGAGCCAGGATCTAACATCATGAGAATGAAAAAGCCTTTTTGACCAAAAGGGAAAAGAGAGAAATGATACAAAATAAAGTTCAGTGGCTGAAAGATTTCAAACAAAGTTGAGAGGTTATCCTTGAGGTTATTCTTATGCATTATATAGATACCCCTTTTTAGTTTATGGTGTATTGGGGTGGCTGGAGGGAAGTACCTGAAACTGTTGGGTTGTGTTTTAGTAGCCTAGATTCTTGAAGATGATTGTTTAAAGATAAAGCTTTTGTAATTTGTGTGATTGTGAAAACCTTGTGTCTAATGCTCCTTTTATCCAGAATATGGACACGTAAGTTAAAAAAGGATAAAAAATAATAATAATAGGGGGAGATAAAGGGTAAAAATTGGGTAGATTGAAATACTATGGGTCAATGAGAGGGAGGAGTAAGGGGTATGCAATGCATGAGTTCTTTTTTCTTCTTTTTATTTCTTATTTTGGAGCCATGCAAATGTTCTAAAAATGATCATGGTGAAGAATACACAACTATGTGATGATATTGTGAGCCATTAATTGCATAACATGGTTGGACTGTATGTGTGTGGATATTTCCCAATAAAAATATTTTTTCAAGAGATGGCAGTAGAAATAATTTTCACAATTTAAGGAGAATTTTCACAATTCAAGGGATAAACAAATTTTCCTGAGACAGTGTTTATCATTCATTGAGTATTCAAGAACACTTTTATTGAATTTGAGTAACAATGTCAGTTCTATAATACTCAATATTATAATTGTCAGTAAAATGCAAATTAAAACCACAATTAGATATCACAACACACCAATAAAATGGCTAAAGTTAAAAAGACTGACAATACAAAGTGTTAGTGAGGCTGTAGAACAACTGGAACTCTCATGCATTGTTGATGGGAATACAAAATGGCATAACCACTCTGGAAAGCAGCTTGATAGTTTGTTACAAAGTTAAACGTTCACTTATCACGTGACTAGCAATTCTACTTCTATGTATTTACCCAAGCTAATGAAAATACATGTCCACATAAAGACATGAATGCTTCAACAAGTTTATTTATAAGAACCCCTAATTGAAATCAACCCAAATGTCCAAAAACAGATGATGAGTAAATTAATGGTGGCATAGCCATTCAATGAATACTACTCACCAGTAAAGAGAAGCAAAGTAGTGATACAAGAAACAAAATGAATACATCTAAAAAGCATTTTGGTGCATACGTTTGTCAAAATTCCATTGAGTTGTATGCTTAAAATGAGTACAGTACACCTCAATAAAATTGACTCAAAAATTATTACAAAAAGAAAATTTTAGAATAGATATTATTGTAACAAAAGATAAGTGCTCTGGAAGATAGAGTTTAAGAAATGTATCAGAATGAATATCCAAAGAGAGAGATGGAAATATTTGAAAGAAAAGCTAAGAAACATGAGAAGTTAGCTCCAGGAGACAGGATATTTGTCTAATAGTTCTAAAAGGAAGAGATCCAAAAAATGGAAAAGAAATGAAGAAATTACAGAAGAAATATCCCTGAGCTTAAAAAAGATTCAAGTCTTCTGACCAAATGGCCCATAAATTACCAAGAAGGCCTAAAAGAAAAAGAAAAGAGAAGGATAAAGAAATTTCAGAGATAGTAATGGATATAGAGAACAAAGATGATCAACCGTTAGGGCTTTGAATTAAGAACCTAATAAATAATCTTGAATAGGGCATGAGATCTTGTTGGTTTGTACAAGTTAGTGTGATGCCTTGATATGTTCCAGAGTAATTTGGGCAGGGAATGAAAAAGTATTTGTAAAGTCCCCTTAGGGGGCTGGGGAGATAAGAGGAAATATGCAAGTTCATCATCTGGGGAAAACCTGATATTCTCGCAAGCAGTGGGGATAACCAATTCAATAGGCTGAGCCTTCAATCTTGGCACTTTTTCCTATGGCATTTATTCTTGCAAAGGAGAAACTGAGCCTACTGATAAGAGTCACCCCCAGAGAACCTCTTCTGTTGCTCAGATGTGGCCTCTTTCTCTAAGCCAACTCGGCAAGTAAACTCACTGTCCTCCCCACTGAATGGGACATGACTCCCAGAAGTATAAACCTCTCTGGCAACGTGGGACCTGAATCCCAGGGATGAGCTGGGACCTGGCATCATGGGAATGAAAAAGCCTTCTTGACCAAAATGGGGAAGAGAGAAATGAGACAAAATAAAGTCTCAGTGGCTGAGAGATTACAAACAGATTTGAGAGGTTATATTGGAGATCATTCTTATGCATTATATAGATATCTCTTTTTAGTTTATGATGTATTGGAGTGGCTAGAGGGATGTACCTGAAACTGTTGAACTGTGTTCTAGTAGCCTTGATTCTTGAAAAAGTCTGTATAACTAGATAGTTTTTATAGATTGACTGTGTGATTGTGAAAACCTTGTGTCTCACGCTCCTTTTACCCAGGCTGTGGACAGATGAGTAAAAAAGAATAAGGATAAAAATAACTAAATAATAGAGGAGAGATAAAGGGTAAAAATTGGGTAGATTGAAATACTGTGGGCCAATGAGAGGGAGGAATTAGGGGTATAGGATGTATGAGTTCTTTTTTTCTTTTTATTTCTTTTTCTGAAGCCATGCAAATGTTCTAAATATGATCATGGTGAAGAATACACAATTATATGATGATGTTGTGAGCTATTGATTGTATAATATATTTGAACTGTATATGTGTGCATATTTCTCAATAAAAATATTTTTAAGAAAAGAACCTAATAAATGAGATGGAAAATGTATTTGAATATGTCCTGCAGAAACTTTTTCCTAAAATGAAGGAAGAACTGAATTTTCATGTTGAAAGTGCACATTATTTGTCAGGAAAAAACAAGTCATATCCTTGTGAAGTTTTGAACTTCAACGATTAAAACATTTGCATAAAAATCAAGTAATCCCCAATGGGGGGATATTGGGCTACATCAGATGTCTCCACAATAATAGCCAACGCCAAAATACAGTGAAGCAATGACTATAAAACTCTAAGCAAAGAGAAAGTATGATCCAAGAGTGTTATACCCAGCCAAGTTGCATTTAATTTAAATGCACAAAATAGCCATCCTTAAACAACCAAAATAATGGTATAGAAAATCTATTGGGCCTCTTATATCCAACTGGATATGAATCAAAATAAAGAACTTTTTAATAGAGAAGTAGTGATAAAAGTCATCATGATAGATATTGCAACTATGGTCACTACAATTGTAGAACCGAATGTAAATGTCATAAACCTTGACAAAATTAGAATGAAATAATTAGCAAATTGGAAGGTGGGGAAAGGAAGTGAGAGAAGAGATAGACTGACAATTTCCTTGCCTTTCATGACAGGAAGTCAATTAATAGGGTCTAAAATTAGTACATGTGTTTAAATAACTAAATTCAATGTTTTTTATAACTTTGTCATTCTTTTTGGGGAAGGAACATTTATCAGCAGTTTCATTTTCACTTCAACTTCTTTTTTCTGTTAAATTCAATTGCATTTATTTTCCTTTCCATTTCTTCTGGTAAATTGGATTTACAATAAAAGTAAAATTCAACTGAATACTTGCTACTAAAAATGTTTGATGCCATTTTTATAAAATTACTGTTATCTAGTTGTCTCTCTCCCTCTCGCCATCTCTCCAGCCTTCTATCTCTAAATGTGCATAGAGAGATGCCTGAGATAAACTTACTATGGCCTTAAATGGGGTTTGCTGAATAACTTCCTCGTATTTTCTGAATTGCTTGTGTACTTTATAATAATCCAGTAATTAAACAAGGATGCCCTGTAACAGAGCACTGATTCTTTATTCATTTAAAAACATCATCAAATACTGTAATGGCTCTTAGCAATTAAGGCATTTACACCAAAGTTCAGTTGTCTTACGAAAGTCTGATTCCTTCGAGATTAAAAATGAGATATTCACTATCTTACTGCCATGCGCTCTTGAGCAAGCTGCCAGATATCACTCAAATGCCTTTGCTGACATTATCACCACCATGGAGAACTGCTTTCATCTCATTCCTCATTTCCCAACCTCACGAGAACCCTTTCAACAGCCAGACAGTTGATGCATGAGGTAAAAAAGGACACTTGTATTCATCGCTCATTTCTTCACAAAGTCTGCTGAAAACACATACTCCCTGACCACAACTCAATTGTTATTAAAATGTTCATTATTTTCCTTAATATTAAGTCACAATCAGGAAGCGCATAGATAGCCAAGTGCTGACTATCCACTGTGAATCAATCAGTGTGGGTAACAGGCATTCAGAAAAAGCCTTTTATTCAAGTAGCAATGCCCTTCTGTGTTGATTATTTATTGTTAAGAACCTCATTCCATTCTATAGCATGGCTCAGAAAATAATCACTACCCAAATGTTAGTGATCCAACAAATAAAGAGCTACTGAGCACTTCTCCACAGCCATGTAAAATCCCAATTCAGAACCTACTCATCAGTGGTTTCACCTAAATCTAAAGTAAAATATACTGTATTTCTAGGTTGTATGCCACTGACTTTTTTTTTTCTCTCTTTTTGATTTCCCTCCAGGCATAATATTTGTTATTTATTTGGGCCTAGTTTTATAAACTCCTTCATAATAGTGTGACTGGTAACAATTTTTGCTGTATGGAGTGAGACTTTGAATCTTGCTTTTACAATTGATAGTCATCAAGACTCTCACTGGCAAGTGGCAGACCACATAACTCAAAGTAGCTTTAGCAAAAAAAAAATGGGAAGCAGTTAACTCACAAACAAGAAGTACAAGCGTGGACTTCCGTTACAAGGGCCAGAGGATCAAACTGTATCATCAGAACTCTGCCTCTCCCCCCACCTCTTGACCCTTCTTTTTTCAGAATGAACTTCATCCTCCATAGGTCCTCTCCATGAGACAGAAAATGCAAGCACCTGCCATTGCTAGCTTGCACTTTCGTAAGACTTATGGTCTCAGAGGAGAGAAAGGCCTGTCTGGTACTCTTAATTCTCAAAGAGACTCTGATGATCTGGCTTGTGTCAGAGTCTACTTCTGTGGCTGGGCAAAAGGATATGCACAATTGACAACTTCAGAATTACAGTCAGAAGTACATGGGGGGGGGGGGAGGGAAAATATGCTGAGCAGACAAGAAAATAGCTGATGTTCACTAAAATCTCTTCTGCCTCTTTAACAACAAAAATCAACAATTTTCTATCGAAAAGAATGATTTTGTGCTGTTCTAGAAAAACTTTCTGGTGCAAAAACTTCTCTGGTATCCTGCCATTTATTGAGAAATTATCCTAATAAACAACATCATGGACTACAGCAAAGGATTGACCATTCCCACAGAATCCTACTTTCAAAGATTTATCATTTTTTTCCTCTTTCTACCTTTAGCTTTTTCTTCTGCTTGGAGAAAATCATCAAATTCACGGACTAATTTGTGCCAATACATAGTTTGACAATAATCTCACTGGAATCCACTCCACTATTAAGTATTTTTAAATTATTACAAGATTGTTTATTTTGTCATTTTCATCCTACTTTTATGCCTCTGTAAACTGTTTGGGGAGGTTAATATATGTTAACAATAAAATATGAAATTTAACAAAGAGCAATGGGGAGATATGGCATATAAGCAGTTATCCAACCAATCCATTAATTCAAGGACAAGAAATCCCAGGTGAAAACAGCACAGAAGGCCTGGAAACCAATTGTTCCAAACTAGAACAAGGATTCAGAGAGCTCAGAACAAAATGACCTAAAGAAAAAACTAATATGGGTCTTAGTAATAGATAGAATGGGGCCACCTGGATTATTGGGGGTAATTTTCTAGCCCAAGGTCCGTAACCTTAATAACATCTGTAAAGTTCTTTTAATTCATAGGTTCCTAGGATTAGAGTGTGGACATTGTAGAGGGACCATTACTATAGGAAGATGAGTGAACTAGGGCTACAAACGTCAGCAGGGATGAGCCATAAAATAAAATGCTGCTGGTGTAGAGACAAAATGGATTCTACTTTCTATACTCCACGCTGCATGTTAATTTGCTCCATTTTTTGGCTCCAATGACCTTGTTTAGGTTTTCAAGTATTTTTGCTGGAGTTTTTAAATTGTTTTTTTCTTTTTTATTGGATGAAACTATATATAGTCTCTTCACTATGCCTGTTATATCTTCCAGCTTTTTGCCACCATCGTGGGTGTGGTGGTAGGAAAATGTCCAGAATTGCTGGCATGCTTCCTGGTGGCAGTCCTTGTATTATCACACTACCCTTGAGTTATTCCCTTATATTCTTCATCTCAGCATGTAGGAGCCAAGGGTTTCAACAAGACCTGCAGAATTTGTTGGGAGCAGCTGACGTCAAAGTAGCGACAAGAAATTGAGGAGATAGTAATTTGCTTAATGGAGAACAGTCTGGGGGAAAGAGAGAAAGTTTGTTTTGTCTTAGCCCCAGGTTCGTTGTGGTCATCTTAAGTAAGCACTCTGTATTCTCACCAGGTGCATGCATACTCTTCGTCACATGAATCCTGCAGTATATAAGCAGGAACCAATTAAGAATAAAGTTGTCTTATGTCTCTGGTCGGTTATCACTGAGCTTCAGACCCCCTGAACCCATCTTTGTTTGTCTTTTATTCTTTCTTTCATTCTTTCTTTCTCATCATTCCTTGATATCCTTTGAGCTCCGTTTCATAGGAAACAACATCAGCAGACAGAGTATAAATCCTGGCAGGCAGAGGCTGGGTCTGACCCCTCTTTGGGTAAACTGGGCAGACCCTTACATATATGTGTTGATTGATTCGCTACATGTGGAGCTAAGAACACTCTGCACATTGGCCCAATAAATGGGATAGGCTAACTTCAGTTGTCGATTCTGGTGCACAAGCACAAATATTGAATTTGAGAGTCACTTTCCTTTGTTAGTAGCATCATAAGTGGAAAGAGTATGGGTATTAAAAGAATATCTACCAGGAATACTATCTTAGCTCTACCATTTACTTTTTGCATAGAATTGAGCAAGTTATTTAAGCATTTTGATTTCTAGTCTCCTCACTTGTAAAACTGAAATTTGAAAATACAAAGGAAATTAAAACAAGTTAATAAAGAAGAAGGATCTAAAGCATCTAATACACGTTCCTGGTTCATGGTCTGTATACAACAGACATTAGTTCCCTTCTGTTATGGATTGGGATTGTGTCCCCTCAAAAGATGTGTTCAAATCCTAACCGCTGGCTCCATTAATGTGATCTTATTTGGAAATAGGTATTTGAAGATGTTATTAATAAGATAATTCCAAACTAAAGAAGGGTGGACTTTAAGCCAATGTGATTGGTGTTCTCAGGAGAAGGGGGAAACTAAAACAGATACAGAGAAAATTCAGCCACGTGATGGAGTCCAGGATTGCCACCTCTATTTGGCCTTCCAGCCACCAAAACTGTGAGACAGTAAATTTCTGTTATTTGAAGTGGCCAGTTTGGGGTACTTTGGTACAGCTCTCAGAAACTAAGACAGCCCCCGTTTCTTTCTTTCAAGGAGGAAAGGCAGATAACAGGCCGAAAAGGTGATATCTGGTAAATGTGAGGATTCTGGAGCTGTTTTTTCCTTTGCACATCTGTCCTACATTAAGGCAGGTTGCTGTTGAGTGTGGGATTGCCCCACAGCTGATCATTAGCCCAAATCTTCAAGCCAGTCTGCGGGTCTAGCTGGCCCTGCTTCCCTTGAAGACAAGGGCCCCTTTGCATTTGTCCCTTCTATTTTTAGAAAGATGACTAATCCACTTTACACCTGCAAAAGAAATACCTTGTAAATTGTTGTCACTGCCCAGATCTATAACTACATTGCAGAAGACTGCAAAGTTCACAGGGTGCTGGCCCTTTCTGAAGTGGCATCATCATAAGATTAAAAGCCTGACCTGGTGTGGTCTTTCTCTACATGTTGTAGAGAAGTGTCTTCAGACCAGTCCTGGAACTCCTAGAAAACACCTAAGGATAACCACCGAAACAAGCAAGGTGAACTTCTCTGGTTAACCCCTTTTTTTACCCCTGGAAAAAAAAAACTCATTTGATGAAACATTTACCAAGAGTTGCATGTTTTGTCTGGGTCACAAGGAAAATCATGTAATTCTCCAAAGGAAATGAGCGGCATTTCCTGGCAGCCAATTTAGAATCCTGCATTTTAAATCATTCAAAGAGTTTCTGCAGCTGGCAGAAGACAGCATCTTATTTGGAAAGAGGAATGAGAAATTCATCAAAGAATTACAAACCCTTGGGATAATTTTGATCATAAATAGGACAGATGCCATCTGTCTAGGAAGGCTGCTTCATTCATTCATTAGTTCATTCAGAAATATTATTAGGCATGTCTGATGGAAGGGCCCTGTGATAAGTGCTTGTGATACAAAGACAATAAGAAACAAAAATGTGATACATGCATATGAGTAAATAATTACAATGAAGTAAAACAGGTATAATAAAAAATGCATAAGCACAGTACAGTGGTAGGCCAGAGGAAGGGCTTGGGAAGAGATGAGGGAAGGGGATAAGGAACATTTCATAGAGTGATTAAGATCTAAGCTTTGACTTAATGATAGTTAAGTCTCCAGGTAGATCAGTAGAGAATGCAATTCAGTCAGAACAAACAGCAAGTGTTAAATCACATTAGTATACAGGGAATTGTAATTAGTATGTATAGTGGATATCGGATGGTGATTAAAAATGATAAGGAATGAGGTTGGAGAGGTGATGTGGGTTCATATTCTGAGCGGCACTGGAATGCCATGTGTTTCCGTTTCCTAGGCTGCTCAAAGCAGATACCATGAAATTGGTTGGCTTAAACAATGGGAATTTATTAGCTTACAGTTTTGAGGCCATGAAAATGTCCAAATCAAGGCATCATCAAGGCATTATCAAGGCAATGCTTTTTTTCCAAAGACTGGCTGCCAACGATCCTTGGCTCCTGTGCCACATGGCAAGCTACATGGCAGTGTTTGCTCATCTCCTCCTTCTCTTTTGGGTTTCATTGCTTTCAGCTTTTTGCTTTCTCTGTATTCAGTCCACTTATAAAGGACTCCAGTAATAGAATAAAACCCATCCTGAATGAGGTGGGTCACATGTTTACTGAAGTAGCCTCATCAAAAAGTCCTATTTACAATGGGTTTGTATCACAGAAATGGATTAGATTTAAGAACATGTTTTCTCTGAGGCACATACAGCTTCAGACCAACCACATCATGTTAGTTAGAGAGAAGAGGAACATGATTGTACAAGAGCTGTGTTTCAGAGGTTAGACTGGAATAAGGGAGAAGAATGGGTACTAAGTGATGAGTTAAGAGATTGTTAGAGGGTGGGCCATGGTGGCTCAGCAGGCAGACTTCTTGCCTGCCATGCCAGAGACCTGGGTTAGATTCCAGGGAATATAGTTAGAGAATCAAAAGATATCCTATTGTTTCAGTTTGCTAGCTGCCAGAATTCAATATACCAGAAACAGAATGGCTTTTAAACAGGGGAATTTAATAAGTTGCAAGTTAACAATTTTTAGGCCATGGAAATGCCCCCAATTAAAACAAGCCTATAGAAATGTACCATCTAAGGCATCCAGGGAAAAATACTGGTGACTGCCCATAAAAAAAAAAAAAGATAGAGAGAGTGTTAGAGTAATCCAGTAATGAGACAATTAATGCCCCAAGTAGAGCACTGGCATTGCAAAGGAGGGGACAGATTACAAACCATAATGACTGTTGAATTAGAACATGAGGGGCTCCCAGGTTTCAGGCTTGGGAAACAGATTTGTGCAGGGAGATAATGAGTTAGTGTGGTTGTGGATAATGTAGCTCTCAGCTCATCAAGAAGTCTGGATGGGCGTATAAGCTTGGAAGTCATTGCGTATATCAGTCATTTCAGTCTATCCTCCTGGGAGGGGGCTGGAGATGCCTGTCAAACATACAGGCATTGATTTCTCCAATCATCATGCCTACATAATGAAACCCCATATAAACTCTGGACTCTTGAAGCTCAGGTGAGCTTCCGTGACTGATAATGATATTGGTGTGCTGGAAGGGTGACATATCTGAGTTCATGTGAAGAGGACATGGGAACTTACATTTGAGACACTCCCAGACCTCGCCCTATGCATCTCTATTTATTCGTATCCTTTTCACTATAATAAAGCTGTAATCATATATTTAGTGCTTTCCTGAGTTCTCTGAGCCGTTCTAGTGAATTATTGAACCTGAGGGAGTGACGGGAACCCCCAAATTTGTAGCTAGTTGTTCAGAAGTGTGGGTGGCCTGAGCCCCCAGACTTGCAGCTGGTATCAGAACAATCAGACATAAAATTGCCTTTTACCTGTAGAGTCTGCTCCAACTCGAGGCAGTCAATTCAGAATTAGACTGAATTGAATTCAGTTGCTGTTGGAAGTGTTTGAAGTTACTGCAGTCATTTGCAGTGGGTGTCCTAAATTTATAGTGTATATGACAGCCATAGAAAACTAACACCTGGTGGAAAAGAGTAGCCAGGAAAAAAGACTGGGAAAAACCAGGGAGATAGGAAAGAACAGAAGGGACTATAGTTAGAGAATCAAGAGAGATCCTATTGTTCTAGTTTACTAGCTGCTGGAATGCAATACACCAGAAACAGAATGGCTTTTAAACAGGGGAATTTAATAAGTTGCAAGTTAACAGTTTTTAGGCCATGGAAATGTCCCAATTAAAACAAGCCTATAGAAATGACCAATCCAAGGCATCCAGGGAAAAATACCTCCATTCAAGAAGGCCAATGAAGTTCAGGTTTCTCTCTCAAGTGAAAAGACACTTTTTTTTCTCTCTCATCTGGAAAGGCATATGGCAAACATAGCATCATCTGCTAGCTTTTTCTCCTCGCTTCCTGTTTCATGAAGCTCCCTGGAAGGTGTTTTCCTTCTTTATTGACAAAGGTCACTGGCTGGTGGGCTCTGCTTCTTGTGGCTATGTCATTCCCTGCTCTCTCAGATTCTTCAGCTTTCTCCAAAATGTTTCCTCTTTCATAGGATTCCAGTAAACTAATCAAAACCCACCTGGAATGGTTGGAGACACATCTCCACCTAATCCGGTTTAATAGCCACTCTTGATTGAATCACATCCCCAGGGGGGTGATTTAATTAAAGTTTAAAGCATACAGTGCTGAACAGGGATTAGAAGAAACGGCTGCCTTTACAAAATGGGATTAGGATTAAAACATAGCTTTTCTAGGGTACATACATCCTTTCAAACCGGCCTACACCTATTTACAGAAGGGAGAGTGCAGTCCATACTGTCAGATGACACTAAGATGTCAAGTCTCATTCTGAAAGCCAAGGGTAAACTGTGCCAAGGATGTGCAAACTGAAGGACGTGTCAGAATCACCCAGGAAGATGGTTAAAAACTACAGGTCCCAGGATCCACCTAGGCTGCCGCTCTAGACTCTGTGGAGGTGGGAGATTAGGTGTGTAGCCAGGCTTGGCCATCACTGATGAGATGAGCACTTTATAGCTTTTGTATATAGTACGTACATACATACTATATACATATACATACTATGCATATTATACATATATAGTGCATATATTATACATAGTAATACATATAATAATATGTATATTAAGCTAACTCTTACTTTTAGCAATCCTTGTAGTGCCTTTTGGGGGGGGTGTGAGGAGGGGGTGGTTACAGAACAATCATGCATGAATCATGCATTGGTGTGGCACCCTTGTGGCCTTCTAATAGAATAAATTAAAAGGCATTTTAAAAGCTCCTTTTATTAAAGCTCCTTATCTGCATGGTTTTGTCCCTGTGCAGACTGTAGGTGCTTACTAAATATTTGCTGAATGGATTAATGAAATGACTAACAACTGGAGGACTCTGTTGTTTTCCAAAGCTAGCAGGCAGAACAGAGGTCACCACTCTCTTAATCTTCTCCAAATTAAGAAATTCAAGTACTTATATACATTCACTTACTATATGGGTGAGGACCTACTTTTCCACTTAGATGTCTGGAATCCTCTGCTGCTTGTCAGTTCATGAGAACCAGCCAGGGTTAATCCCCAAAGGGATTCCTGGATCAGTATAACAAAATACCTTCTATCACTACCTCATTCCTGAAATTGCCCTTGGTAATAACACACTAGTTCATATAAAAATGAAACCTAGCTCTTTTCTAATACTGGAGGTTGCAGAGAATACTCTGGGTTCAGTTCCCAAACATGCCTTTGAAAACATGTTGAGCTGAGAATACCAGTCTTAGTGATGGACTGAGCTACAACAGCCATTCTCCACTTAGCATAACTCTGAAGGTCAAAACATGACATTGTGGACCTGGGACACATGGGATGACAGGGGCCCGATCTACTTTGCAACCTGGGACACATTCCCAAGGCCAAGGAAAGTACTAAGAGACTGTGGGTCCAACAGAGGAGAAGAATTTCAAGTGCTGTGTCTAAAGAAGACAAGAATTCCATGCAGAACTTTCAGGCAAAAGCAAGAGCCATGAGCTGAGGCCCAGAGGGTGGAGTTTGGGAGACTTGAGGGCCATCCTGCCGTCTGTGAGGAAGGGGGTCAATTGGCTGTGCAGCCACGTATGGGTGGCAGACAGAATGCTGGCCAGGTGCTTTCATGCCAGTGGTGCCAGCAATGATTGACAACGTCAAAATAGCACAGACAGAAATCAGGTTGCAGTGGGTTAAATGCATGCTTTTAAAAAGCTCAGATGAGATGGGAAAGTAGGTCAAGATGCTAGCAAGAAATGCCTTAATGAAGGAGGGTTTTTGTTGTGCTGTGTTTTTAGGATTAAGGAGACTTAACCAAAAGGGTTATCTAAGGAAATAAGAGAACTAACGCACAGGAAAGAAAATAATAAAGGAATAGGGACGGAGACAGATGAAAAAATAGGAACATTGACTCTAGTCATGAGTGCAACTAGTCAATAAATATTTACTGAACACTTAGGATGGGCCAGGCATTGTCCTAAGTGCTGAGAATGAACAGCGCAGACAGTCCTTTTCCTAATGACACAGTCTAGAAAAACGTGTATCTTCAGTATTCTTTGCATGCAAGTGACAGAAACTGATCCAGCTTAAGAAGCTGTCTTACTCATGTAACTGAAAAAATCCAGAAATGGCTGCCTCCAAAGGCAACCAAATGTCATCAGGAGTCATTCTCTCAATTTCTCTCTCTTTCTCAGTCTCTCTCTCTTCTTCCCTCCTTCACTTTCCTCTCTTCTGGGCTTCATTCTGAGGCAGTCTGCATCCATGTTTTAGGAAAGTTGGCTCCCGCTTCTCTATCATTACCTGGTCTCAGGGCCTATACACTGAGTAAAATGAATAGCCTACCTCTCAGTGGTTCTGAAAAGAGTCTCTGGGTTGATTCTGATTGGCTCAGATTTCTGTTATGTGTCCATTCTGACCCATGAACTGTAGCCAGGGGATACAGTGTTCTGCCGGACCAGAACCAGTCACAGGCCCACCTCTGGGAGACTAGGGGTGGGGCTACCATCAACTCAACCACATGGAGTGAAAATGGAAGAGGATGGTTTCAAAAGGGCCGTTTAGGTTTCTTTGCCAAAAGAACGTACAGTAGGGAATCTAAAAGAACACGAGTCAGAGGAATTGTCCTTGAGCAGAAGGAAACACTTCCCATCAACTCAAGAGGAATGGGATGAGAGAAGGCCTGGTGCCAAAGTAGACAATTGTGAAAATGCAGGGGTGAGAAAGAGAAAGTCAGCACCTAACAAACTGAGTTTTCTCAAAGAAGTGGGATGTGAGGGCTGTGAGCAGAGGAGCATAGGACATGTGGGAAGAAAGGGTGAGGTTTTGAAGAGCAGTTGAGGGGAGTGGAGAGGGTATTACCAGTGACAAAAGGATTGTCAATGGCTAACCGATATTGGAAACCATGAATGTGTCATGGCCCTTATCTGCACAGTTGTACAATTTTCCTCCACTTGCTCAGTTCTGAATAATGATAGCTATGGCCACTGTGTAGAAAGGGCACATTGTGGTGCCATTCTGGGGCACCTAGGCTATCAGGCTGACCCCAGGACTAGTATTTGTCTGAGGGCTCCTAAGGCTCCCAGGAGAAGAGGTGAAGACAGACTATGAGACATGGGGTTTAGATAATACTCCTCACCTACATCTCAGGAAATAACCCACTCACTCAGGAAACTTACTGGGTGGCATGAGGACATCTACTATTTGGATCCTCTGGTTGGTACCTAGCAAATGATTCATGCCTTGTCCCTTTTCCACCTCTTAGCTGTCAAAGAACTAACTCTTGTGAAGCTCCTCTTGAATACCAGGCACTTCAAGTTTGATATCTCATTTAATCCTTACACCAGTATTGATAAGATGAGTATTCCATTAATTTTACAGAAGATAATACAGAAGCCTGAGATGCTGATAAGCTTGCTCAAGCTCACACAGTTAGCAAGGAAAGGGCTGACTGTGAAAAGACCAGGCCTTTGTCCATCACATGCCTTCAGGTTTCCCATCATCAAATATCTTAAAATATTGTCCCCCACACTGGGATCCAAAGGTTCTTGGAAGTCCTCAAACTTATTCTGAGTCTGTGAGATACATTCCTTTTGAAAAAGGCCTGTAGTTTACTTGAGTTTCAGAAACTTTAGCGTGGAGAAGGTGCTCAGTGGTGGGGAGACGCCCACTCTCAGTTCTGAGCCCATGAGAACAGGAGCTCCAAGAGCAAGCACTGAGTTCACTGTGGTGTGTGTAGCAAACGGCAGGGGCCACACTGGCTAATCACATAAGCACCTTTAGTAGGGAGGGGTTAGGACAGTTTGCTGTTGCTTCTGAGGAAGCCAGAAGGAGGGATTCAAGCTGCCGAGTGGAGAATGTCAAGGACAATAAAAATTACAGCAAAAAATAGCTTCGTTGGCCTTCAAAGGGCAAAGTCCAGGGGCCTTGGAGCTTCAGTTTTAACACTGGATGAGGCTCAGAACAAACACCCACTCCAGGACCAGAGAGGCTGGAAAAATGAGGGTTAGAGCTACATAAAACATTACATTAAAAAAATATATATCTTGTTTACTCTTTCCAAAAGCACCTCCAGGGAGGTATCATTAAGCCCATATTATAGGTATCAGAGCCCAAAGATCACATAGCAAGATGAAAGCAAAAGCAGAAATCAATCTCAGGACCTTCTAATCCAGGATGTTCCCATTGAATTCAGTTGAATCACCTTTTCTAGTAGAACTAGATGGTAGCTGCATGGATGGTATTTGCCATCTCTTTGAGTTATCTACTTAATGTACTTTCATATCAATGTACTGTTTTCTCTTCCTGTAAACAGTGAATTGACAGAAAAATCTTCAGTGAAATGGAAAAAGCTGGATGGTTCATTTTTTAGTTTCTTGAGCAGTCAGGTGTCATTAGACAAGGCCCCTGAACATGAACGCGGACATGGTCATGGTAAAATGGAACTTCAAAATTACAAACAGTGGAAGATAAAAGGAAACACCCTGAGAAGCTCTCGAGGAGAAGCTGGCTGCATAGGGCCACGATGAAACTTGGAGATACATGGATGGCTTTGCAAACATAGTTAACTTTGTTGGTATATTATTAAAAGGATTCATATGGGAATTTCTTGTATCTGGTAACTAAAAAGACTGAATATGACCTGCAGTTCTCGAATAAAGAGAAAAAACATCACTGAAGATAGTACCTAGAGGTATCTCAGTACCTTCTTTATTCTTATAAAAATAATATTTCTGCTCTGTAGCCTACTTGTGCACTTGTCCTTTAAAGAATTTCAAGATTTAATAATGTAAGAAATGCTTTTTAAAAAAAATTAGGCAATGGTCTTAATACCACTTATTCAACCAATGGGAAATTTTCTCTACCCCCAGCACTAAGTGAAATCCTCCCTTAAATAGAGCCAAATATATCATTTGTTTTAATAGCTGTGATAAGCACAAGTTAGTCATGCAGATTTTGGCTTTAATAATAAAGAGGAAGAAAATGGAAGAAATTGGAAAGCACTACATGTGTTAAACAGTGAAGACCTTCAGTGCAAATGCTCATCATTACTGCCATGCTTTGTTTTTTGGAAAATGTTCCTGGTGCAATCCACACCCGTTGAAGGCAGGGTTGGCAAACTGGCAGGATTTGGGCCATAGCTACTCAACTGGTATATTTTGTTTGCCCTTCACAGTAAAGTTTTTAAATGTGTAATTAGTAATCAGTATTTAACATTTGGAGAAGACCATTAAAAAATCAGATTTCCAATATCTCCATTCTCTCATTGCAAAAGGTGGTTAGAGCTTATTATCAGCTGCCCCTTTAGCTTCTGCTTTTGCCCTCCAGTTTAGCAGAGTACCTACCACTCATTATTGTCTTACTCCCAACCCCTGCTACCTGCTATCCCAGTAAGCATTTGGGATTGGGACTTCCACTGCACTGAAGGCCCAGTACCCCTATGCTAGAACTTTCTCTTGCTCCATTTCTTTCACATGACCAAACTGGAGCAGTCTGTTAGGCATAATCCAGTCCCCTGGACAGCGTTCACTATCCGAGGCCTTCCCAGACTCTAATCCCCAGCTTGTTGGTCAAAGAATTCAACCTGATTCAAGTTGAACCAATGCATCAATTCTGATGCTTCCCCCAGAATTTAGAAAATATCCTTTTCCTCTAGGTCTCTAGCATTTCTCTACGAGTCTGACCTAGAAAAATGTAACACTCAGAAGTGCTTACATCAATTTTCTAAAATAAGAACTTGAGAAAAGAGAAAGCAGAGTAGAGAGAGAGGCAGATGTACAGATTCCTCCAGAATCTCAGTCCCTGATTCTTGCCATCCTGAGGCTTTGTTGTCCAATTATTTGGATTCTACTATATACCCAATATCTAATAAATCATCCTTTATTATAACTCAGGTGGAGTTCTATAATTTACTACCAAAACAGTTCAAAATATGTAAGAGGCAGTAAGGAAATGCAAAATATAGTTAAGCAAGTCTCTCTTAGAAATACTTGCCTTCCAAAGCCGAGAGATTTAAGCCTGAGTTATGGTCAGGGTTTTCTTAGGTTGCTTCAGTGAAAGGTTCCACTGAGCCAGGGAGGGTAGCTGTTTGAATTGGGCTGTGGAGCCTCCACTGCAGTTCTATGGCCCATGACACTATCATTCTCCTGGATATGTCACTAGTTCTGACGCCATTATTCAGGATAGTATAATGAGAAGCTTCAGGCCTCTGTTGCCCCACAGAAACTTAGAACAACCAGCAAGAACTGACAGAAACATCTTTCTCAAAGCTAAAAAAAGAAAACAGCTAAAGGACTGCTATAACAGGATAAGAACAAAATCAAGAAAAAGGCTACTTAAAAGCAGTAGGATCTTGTGTTTCCCTGCTTGGCCCCTCCCTTTCCCCTCAGTGGCTCAGAAAAGAGCTGGCCATACTCCCAAGGAGGATCCTTGGTCTCATTTCTAAAGGGAGTAGAGTATGCACATACTGGAGTATATTATGCTTGTGGGATCTGGTGGTAGCCTAGGGGAATTCTGTTTCAAAACTTTCCCTGTCAGAGAATAAAAAAAGTATTTGCGAAGTCTTCTTGGGAGACTGGAGATAAAGGAGAAAATGTTAAACTTTCCCATCTGGGGAATTCCTGATATTTCCACAAGCAGTGGGTACAAGCAATTCAATAGGTTGAGCCCTCAATCTTGGGGTTTGCCACTATGAAGCTTAATCCTGCAAACGAAAAACTAAGCCTACTGATAATTATGCCTGAATCACCCCCCCCCCCCCGAGAACCTCTTTTGTTGCTCAGATGTGGCCTCTCTCTCTCTAACCCAACTCAGCAGGTGAACTCACTGCCCTCCCCCCTACATGGGACATGACTCCCAGAGGTATATAGCTCCCTGGCAACATGGGACCTGACTTCCAGGGATGAGTTGAGACCCAGCATCATGGGATTGAGAAAGCCTTCTTGACCAAAATGGGGAAGAGAGAAATGAGACAAAATAAAGTCTTAGTGGCTTAGAGATTTCAGAGTTGAGAGGTTATCCTGGAGGTTATTCTTATGCATTACATAGATATCCCTTTTTAGCTTGGAGTGGCTAGAGGGAAGTATCAGAAACTGTTGAACTGTTCCAATAGCCTTCATTCTTGAAGAAAATCGTATAACTATATAGTTTTTACAATGTGACCATGTGATTGTGAAAACCTTGTATGTGATGCTCCTTTCTTCCAGGTGATAGATAGATGAGTAAAAAAATAAGGTTTAAATTAAATAAATAATAAGAGGGAGATAAAGGGTAAAAAGTTGGGTAGATTGAAATACTGGTGGTCAATGACAGGGAGGGATAAGGGATATGGGATGCATGAGTCTTTTCTCTTTTTATTTCTTTTTTCTGGAATGATACAAATGTTCTAAAAATGATCATGGTGATAAATACACAACTATGTGATGATACTATGAGCCATTGATTGTATAATATGGTTGGACTGTATATGTGTGAAGATTTTTCAACAAAAATATATTTTTTTAAAGTTAACTAACTCCAAGTAGGGGACCAAGACTACCCACTCACTCTACATGCCCAATGTGCATAATCAAGAAAGACTTTCAAGTGATCCTCACTGGACATAGATGATCTGCCTGCTATTTATAGACCAGCAAGTTAGCTGTATTAGGCATTTAAATCCTCTCTGGGGTCCACAGAGCCTTGAGCAGGCTTATTTGGAGAACGGCTCTCCAACAGCAACCCCATGCCCAGTCTTAACATGGCTTTGTTCTGAGTGCTTTCCATACAGAAATAGGAAAATTTCCAGGTGGAAGTCTTCCAAATGTGTCTCCAAAATAACCTTGTTACTAGATGGTTCTAAGCAAAAACTTTCCCATAAATTATCTTTGCCTCTGAATGTTCACACACAAAGGTCACATAGTTGTCTGTTTCTTATATCATACACAAAGTTGGGGAGGTGGTTTCAGAGGTTCCCATAGCTGGGAACTCCAGAAGAATTCTGACCGAGAAATGGCAGATGTCATGACAAAGAGGGAAAGGATGGAACATCCCTCAGAGAGAGGGAAAAGTAGAGAGGGGTCCAGAAAGCTGGAAATGAGAGGGAAATCTCTAACTAGGTCATCTTGCTCTTTTCTCCCACCTTCAATCCCTAAAGTACATTTTCCTCAGTCATCTTCCTACCATCACATACAAAGGGACATAAAAATGGTCAGCTAGAAACAAAACACACCAGTATCAAAGAGCACATCCAGTGCCCAAATCTTGATACTTAATATGCTGTTCTCCAGTTTAAGAGACTAGGACCCCTTGGAGAAAAGGCTGATGCGATTCTGGGGAAGGAAAAATACAAGATGAAACTGAAATAGCTTGTGTGCCAGAAAATAAGAATGTTAACAAAGAATGACAGAGACATCTCATAAGACACAGGAGCCAGTGTGAATGGGCCAAGTAGTAAGTTTAGAAGGAATTATGGAGTAGAAAATCACCTATGAATGAAAACTAGTGGGTAAGAGTTTGATGAGGAATATAGTTCTAAGTATCTCCCCACTATTACTTATTAATCACGAAGAGAAAATAGTAATTGTACAGTGGGGGAGTTACTGTACAAACCAGTGATCAAAGATTAGATCTCTAGAAAATGGAAAATTTGACATCATGTGCCTCCTGATGTGATGCATTGAGAAGGACACAGCATCAACTTTGTAGTAATCTTGCCCCCACAATGCAGAACCTGAAATATTAATGAGGTAACATCAAACAATTTCTGTCTAAAAAAAATCATGCACGACACTGTTCAAAAATGTCAAGTTTAAGATACACAGGAACTCTCCTGGATTAAAGGAAACTAAAGGAACATGACAGCTAAATATGATGGGTGACCCTGGAACAGGAAAAAACCTAGACATAGAGGAGAGATGAATGAGACAATTGATGAAGTTTGAGTATGGACTGTGAATTAGATAACAGGATTATCAGTGTATATATAAAGAGACAAAATGATAAAATAAATGAGCTGGTGAATTTACATATAGGGTACATGGGAATTTATTTCAAATTTCCTGTAAATTTGAAATTACATTAAAATAAAATTTAAAAATTTTATGAACAAACAAAAAGATGAAAAAAAAAAAGACAAACAAAAAACTTTCCCTATGAGTAGAAAGCAGCACACAGAGCCCTATAGAATGCTGCCAGAGAACACATGTGGTGCAGTACCATGAGTGTAAGGAAACTTAAAGAGGAGACATTCCTACCTGCAGAAATGGAGCAATTCCTGGGATCAAACATGCATGTCCGAGACAAGACTTATAGGTGCAGAAAGGACTAGAGAAATCCCTTTGCTTTGGCCTGAAACTGTTCTCTAAACTCATCGTATAGATAAACTATAAAGAGAACACTGACACAAATCAATCTGCAAATGTTGGAAAAGTATTTTCTCTTCCTCCTCCTCCTTCTTCTTCTTTTTGTTGGCTCCTGGCAATCAAAGAAAGCCATGTCATAACATTAGCTGGACACAAACTTACAGTTTCTCAGAGTCAAAATTTCAGCAACAATATTAAAATATTAAAATGTCCAGGTTTCAACAAACGATTACAAAGTATACAAAGAAACAGGGAACCCAGGCAGAGGAGAAGATTAAAGCATTGGAAACTATTAGTGAGGAAGATCAGACCTGGAACATTCCAGACAAAGATTTTTCTTATAAAATGGTACCAAACATCCTCAAAGAGCTAAAGGGAAACATGGAAAAGAAAGAAAATCAGGAAAATATCATAGATGAATACAAAGAGAATATCAATGGAAAGAGGGAAATTATGAAAAGGAACCAAACAGAGCTGAAGACCACAGTAACAGAAATAAAAAATTCCCTAGAAGGGTCCAACAGCAGATTGGAGCTGTCAAAAGAGTCAGTAAACTTGAAGATATTGGTGTCATCCAGTCTGTGTCTGCTAGCTGCTGGAATGTGATATACCAGAACTGGAATGGCTTTTTAAAAGGGAAATTTAATAAGTTACAATTTTACAGTTCTAAGGAAGTGAGAGTATCCAAATTAAGATATCAACCATGATATGTCATGCAAGCCAGAACCTGGAAAGAGCCAAGGGAAGCCACAAAATGAAAGCCAGCCCCAGAGAAGCAAAGTGAGGAGCCCCTACAAGGACAGAGGCTGAAAGCAATGGAGCCCAGGAGCAAGGGACAGCAGATACCAGTCACGTGACTTCCCAGCTGACACAGGGGTTCTAGACCAATCAGCCTATCTTGAGTGAAGGAGAAGAGAGAAAGGAGGAGAGAGAATTTTCAAAGAAATAATGGCTGAAAACTTCTCAAATTTAATAAAAGACAGGAATATACATACCCAAGATGCTCAATGAACTCCAAACAGTATAAACCCAAAATAGACCCACACTTACCATGTTATAATTGAACTGTCAAATGCTAATGATAAAGAATTCTGAAAGTCACAAGGGAGAGCAACATGCCACACACAAGGGAGCCTTAATAAGATTAAGTGTCAATTTCTCATCAGAAACCATGGAGGCAAGAAGAAAGTAGGAAGACATATTTTAAGTACTCAGAGCAAGAAAAAAAAAATTCCAACCAAGAATTCTATATCCAACAAAACTGTCATTGATACATGAGGAAGAGATCAAGGCAGTCCCAGGTAAACAAAAGCTGAGAGACTTTGTCACCACTAACCCAGCCCTACAAGAAATGTCAAAGGGAGTTCTGCAGGTTGAAAGGCAAGGACACTAGACAATTGACTGAAGTCATGTGAAAAAATAAAGATCTCTAGTAAAGATAATGACATGGATAAATATGATCACCAGAGCAAGAAATCCTGGAGTTGGCTGGGTCTACCTGAAAAATGGGGGTGGGCCTGATAGGAGTGAAGCCAGCAGCCCACTGCAGCAGTGACCCCAGGGGCATTTTGCAGGAGGGATCCTGATCTTGATCAAAGAATAGGAGACAAAACAGGGGATGTGAAAGAAGGAATCCATCAGTTGGGGCAGAGTTGCCAACTGGAAGAACTAACAAGTTGACAAAATGGAGGGAGACGATGAGTGAAATTAGAGCAAGAAGAGTCAAAGTGAGGAGCTGGGGTGGCTGGGGCTGGGGCCATGACCTCAGAAGCTCGGAGCACCAGCCCGAGCACTATCACATGTGTGAGTTTGGGGTGCTTCCTCTCTCGGGGCTAGAAGTGTCCCTGAGAAGGAGGAAGAATACCAAGCACATCACAGATTCTATCTTGAAATACATTTATGGAATTTTAGTTCCCTGAAGGCCTTGCAGGCAATGTCCACTTCACTAATAACATAAAATGATTTCTTCAGCAGGCAGAGTTTATAATCATAGGATTATAAAGGCATTTCAAACAACTTGGACAAATTGTGTCAACAGAAAATTGTTGCTAAGGTTTTGCTCATCTTTAAAAATAGGCACAAGATAGTGTATAGGCAAATGAGCAAGGAAATAAAGATAAAAATAAGTAAATACTAGTGGATAAGAGGCATGGGATATTTTGGGTGTTCGTTTTTATTTTTATTTTGGAGTAATGAATATGTTCTAAAATTGATTGCAGTGATGAATGCACAACTATATGATGACACTGTGAGCCACTGATTGTATACTTTGAATGATTATACAGTATGTGAATATGTCAATAAAATTGTGTTTAAAAAAATGAACAGAAAAAAATGGGTACAAGATAAACACATGCTACCTTTCCTCAGCTCTCCCAGCATTTACTAATGTCCTAATCTGAATGTCCTGGAAGCTTTGATCATCTAGAACATGAAAAGTTTCCATGATGGTGGCAGGTGGGAAGAGTTTACAACTGAAGGCTGAATTGGTCCACGGATTGACTTCTTTCTGGCCCTGCACTGATTTCCCATGACTAGTTTAGTAATATGATATAATTTGTGGCAATAATGTGCTAACATGGGCTATAAATCTTCACCCACTCAGCACTGGACTTTATTACTGTGGGCCTCCTGGAATGTGGACTAGTCTCCAGTTAAGCAGTCCTAACTTGGTGTTTGCTTTCCTCAGCCCGTTTATGTGAGCTTGTGCTTTCTTACTACTTCAGTACAAACAAGTATATTGATAGGCACCTCGTCTGAGCTGGGAGTTCCCTCCATATTAATTGTTAACCCTGATAGGAACAAAGTTTTCCTAATTTTCTTTCTTTCATTCATTTTGTATTTCATTGAATAGGAAAAAGAAAAATCGGAAGCCATAAGCATTACGTGTTAAAAATTAGTTGTGAAGGAAAACTCAGTTGATGAGCACATGGCAGTAATCCCTAATTTGCTTTCTTGGGAAGGTTTGCTGATATTTGGTAATGTGCTCATTCTAGTAATTGGGCTGCTGGCAGGGGGTGGAGTTGAGCAAGGTGGGTTGGGGGAAGGGAGAGCACCCGGCTTTCAATACAGTGCCATGCTAATTAAGTGCTAAGGTTTTGAAACCCAAGGCCAGAAACAGAAATTCTGCTAAAGTCCCATGGCTATGTATAACAAGGAGAATTGCATCCCCCCAAAATTGAATGACAACACAAACTTAGGACTCCCAAATACTGGGCTGTTTCATTTACCTTGGCCACCAACTATCAAAGGAAATTAGGATGGTAACTGTTTTCCTAGTGATGAAGGATGGTTCCTGATAAATTAAGATAATGAAGGTGTGATATGTGTGCTCGGATCAGGGAAGTCCAGGAAATGAGCACCCATTGAACAGCTAATGTATATTGGGGATTTCAAGAGTTTCTTAGATTTGTGGGTTTGAGGTGAACAGGCAGGACGGTGCAGGGCAAAGGAGCTGGCTGCACAACGGGGCTTGGACGGACAAGTAGTTCCTTGATGTCACTCAGCTCCTGACTCTTTTGCCTACATTTCTAGTTTCTGTAAGCTCCGTTGCTTAGAAACTCATATAAAATGTGAAGTGGAGCCGATCGTGACCCACCATGCCCCGACTTTATTACCTCTCTGGCATTTAAAGGTGGAGGTATAAACTTAGGCTTGTCTTGTGCTTTCTTGGGGAAATTCCAGACAACTGCCAAGAAGCCAGGAAGTTTCTCTCGCATGTTGCCAGGACCGGTGTTCTCAAACTCGGACTTGCAGGCAGCCTGAGGTGGATGGGCTAGGAGCCATTTATGAAGCTGAGCATGACTGGTTTATCTTTTCTTAAATTCCACGATATGACCTTGGCAGGGGAAACTTTTATTTTAATTGTACATAAAAGAAATGACAGTGATTTTCAGACCAATTTATCTGCCGTTAGAAAAAGAAATGATCTGTCTGACAACCTCCATCCACCCACTCCCCTTTCTCCTTCCTGATTAAAAAAATACCACTGTGGTAAAATTCTTTACATCAGTCTTAAGCCTGAAAAGCCATCTGGCTAACAGAATGATGGTACTTTCCTGTGACAAGAGAATGAACAATTTTTTTGTAAGTGAATGAAAGCAATTCTTTCAGAAATAGCAAAAACAGGAAGAGAGTCCTAAGAAAAAGCTTGCAAAGCACTGCCAATATGCCGAACTCTCTCCATATTTAGCAGGAAGTGGGCATTTGACCCTTTCTTCACACACCATTGCATATGTATAGTTTTGATCTTGTTCCTGCTTTACTTATTTGCTGTCTCACATATCAGGCTGTGAACCCTCACCCCACACCACCCAACCCTACTGGAAAGTGTCCCTATTGCTCTAAAGCATGCTGTAAGTGGCTGCTGAACTAAGGCATGGGATCTACGGTCAAAAAAAGATCTTTATTTGAGACCATGTCCAGTGCCCACTAACTGTATAACTTTGACCATCGTATTTAAAGTAAGCTGGTTTCCTCATCTTTAAATTGGGCATAATAGGATGGTGCAATGGTGGGTGGCTCAGTGGCAGAATTCTCACCTGCCATGCCAGAGACCTGGGTTCGATTCCCAGAGCCTACCCATGTCAAAATAAAAGAAAGAAAAAAAATGGGCATAATAGTTGTACTTCAGTTTCCTAATCTATAAAAAGAAAATAGTAACATTACATACCTCCCAGGGTTAATGTGAAAATGAAATAATTGCAAGCAAGCTGCTCAGCACAGAGTGTGGCATACAGCACATGCTCAGTAAAAGGTGGTTATAACCACGATGATTATATGAGGACAGTGTTTTAAAAAACTAGCTTAGACTGAGACACAAAACCAACACAGTGAGCAGAGCTCTCCTCTAGTCGGAAGGCACAGCCTCTCTTGACAGATATTCAAAAGCCCCTGCTATAGTTAGTCTACACTGTTTATTCACTCTAACCACCCATTAGTTGTCTCCATTCCTGAAAGTCCCATAGGCAGCTCAGGCTTAATGTATTCAAATGTAGGTATCTTGACTCTTTTTCACACACCCCACCCTCATGTCAACCTTGCCATCCTTTTCTGTATTCATGTAATGTCACCTAACCCAAATGCAAATTAGCAACCTGGCAGCCATCCTGAGGCCTCCCCCAACTCTCAACTTCCCTAACCTGTTTCACCTCCTGAATACATTCTGAGTTCATGCCCCTCACCATTCCACAACCACTGTCGACTTATATCACATCGCTTCATCTCTCTCTTGCACTAACACAAGAGCTGTTTAGCCACTCTTTCTCCCCATATCTTTGCCCTTAACTCCACCCTCCTTACACCCTACCAGAGTGATCACTATAAAATCAGTTTTTGTCTAGTCACTCGTCTGACTAAGCCCCTGCAATAGCTCCCTATTAATTAAAGGGTTACCTCCAAACTCCTTAACCGAGTGTACAGGTCCATCATGCTGCAGCCCCCGTCTTTCCCACCAGCTTCATTCCCTACCACGCTTTCATGATTGCCCCCCATTCCAGCAAGAAGCTGAGGAGAAGGGAGAGATCAGCAGAAGCGGCCATGTGTCTTGCCATGTGGCAGAGGAGCCAAGAATCGCCAGCAGCTGGTCTTCAGGAAGAAAGCATTGTCTTGATGATGGCTTATTTGGCTATTTCCTCAGCCTCAAATGGTAAGCTAATAAATTTTCATTGTTTAAGCCAAACCATTTTATAGTATCCACTTTGAGCAGCCTGCCAAACTAAGATGTATAGCAAAAGGTATTTTGCAGATGTGATTAAGGATCTTGAGACGGGGAGAGTATTCTGGATTAGCCAGGTGGATCCAATGTAATTACAATGCTCCTTATAAGAGGAGCACTTGAGGGGCCTGAAGGAGAAGTGAGGGCAATGTGCTGACCAAAGCAGAGACTGCGATGTCTTTGAAGATGGAGGAAGGGGCTACTAGCCAGGGAGTACAGGCAGCCACTAGAAGCTAAAGAAGACAAGGAAACAGATTTTCTGTTCTGAAAGGAATCACAGCCCTGCTGACACCTCAGCTTTAGTCCAGAGAAACTACAGTCTTCTAACCTCCAGAATTTTTACAGAATAAATTTGCATTGCTCTAAGTCACTAAGTTTGCAGTAATTTTTTAGAGCAGCAATAGGGAATTCATGCATCCTGTATTTGTTTATCCACTCTTCCCGCACCCCCATACACACACACTAGATTGTTAGCTCCTTGAGCACCATGTTACCTTTATCTGTTTATTTCCAGCATGTAAAACGATGTCTGGTATATACTGACGCTCAATTACCATGTGTTAGTTAATCAAATAAATGAATTAATTTTAGTCCTTCAGGCTGCATATACCTTAAATATTTCATCATTTAATCAAACAACAATGGTTTCCTTCAAGCAATTCATTTTCCCAATGAAATGTTATTAGTTTCCTTGGATCCAAACAGATCCAAAATTCCTGTCTGGGAAAAACATACCTAAAGGCTTCACCTTGGAGCAGGAAAGAGTGTTGGAGGCTATTCCCTAGGTGTTACTGGGGTGGAATATTATTCTGGGAGTAGATTTTTCTTACCTTTAAAGTTCTCCATCTGGTGTACAAGAGTGAACAGAGCCATAAATACGTATGCAGAGTGCGGTGAAGAAATGCATATAGAATTAATGGGTGGGATCGAAGTGGTGACACCTGAATTTCAGGTCAATAACATTTGCTCTTACTGAAGGTGCATTCACTTTGCTGCTATTGGCTTTCAAACCTGAGCAGCCACTCGTCTTCAGCTTCTTCATCTGTACGATTAAATGGTTAGGAATCATACAATATTCCAACAAATATTTAATGAGCACCCACTATGTCCCAGGCATACTTCTAAATGCAAAGAGTACAGCTTTAAATAAGACTCTCTTCCCTCGTGGATTTTGGAGGAGGAGTTAGACAATAAAAAAAAAGAAATAAGCTTTTTCTTATCAGATCATAAAAAATTAAACAATAAAAAAGAAATAATATATAGTATGGTATACGATGACAAATACTATAAAGCAAAATAAAACAGGAAAAGGAATCAGTGAATACAGGAGTGAGGGTGGGTGAGGAAATTAATTTTCAGTAGGGTAGTCAAGGATACCTTCATTGAGAGGGTAAAGTTTGGATAAAGACCACACGAAAGAACAAACCATACAAATAATTGCAGGGAATGTTTCCTAGGAGCAGAAACAGCAAGTGCAAAGGCCCTGGGGTAGGAGAATATCTAGTATGCAAGGAGACCACGCCACTGTTCTGGAGTGACCAAGAATAGCAGGGAGCAGGAGTTGGCGAGATCAGGAGAGGTTTGGGAGGGGGGCAAGGAGTTTCAGACTACTATTTTCCAGTAAAAATAAATAGAAGCCAAAATGTGAGCCACATAAGTCCTTTTAAATTTTCTAATTGCCACCTTAAAAAAAGTAAAAAGAGTGGAGTGCAATTAATTTTAATAATATATCTTATTACTGCAATATATCCAAATACTACCATTTCAATGAGTAATCAATATAAAAACAGTGAAGGAGATTTTTACTTTTTTTTCCCAAACCAAGTCTTCAAAATCCAGGATGTGTACTTTACATCTACAGCATATTTCCATTATGACTGGCCACATCTCAAGTTTTCAATAGTCATATGCGGCTGATTTTTACCATCTCGGACAGCACACAGCTGTAGAGGCTATAGGCCTTTGTAAGGACATTTGCTTTCACTCTGGAGGATAAAGTGAGCCAGAGAGGGTTTTGAGCAGAGGAGAGACACAATCCAATATACATTTTTAAATAACATTTAAAAATTTTTTTGAATTGTGGCATACGACATGTATACACAAAGAAAGTACATTTTAACAAGTAGTTTCAGAACAGATTTCAAAGTTTGGTATGGGTTACCATTCCACATTTTCAGGTTTTCCTTCTAGCTGCTCCAAAACACTGAAAGCTAAAAGAGATATCATTATAGACCATTCAGCAGTCATACTAGTTTGCTAAATCCTATCTTCTCTGTTATAACTCCACTTCTTCTTTGATCCTACTCCCAACCTAACAAGAGTCTTTGGGCTATGCCCATTCTAATTTTTTCATGTTGAAAAGGGGTGTCAATAATATAGGATAGGGAGATGGAATTAATTGATATTCTTGGAGAGACTGTCCCCTTTGGATTTCAGGACTTACGTGACATAGGAACCATCCGGAGGTTTACAGAAAACTAGGTTTCAGGAAAGTAAACAGTGGATGAAACTTTAGTAGAGTCTCAGATAGACTCCTAGGTGTGTTTTAGGGTTAACAGGCATGATGTCAGTTGGAGTTTGACAAACCATGGCAATTAATAATATCTAGCTGAAGTTTGTATGAGAGTAGCCTCCAGTAGAGCCTCTTGAATTCATTTGGACTCTCTTAGCCACTGATACCTTAGTTTATTAAATTTCTTTTCCCCCTTTTGTCCGGAAGGCATTGTAGATCCCTTGGTGCCAGGGCCAGGCTCAACCCTGGGACTTATGTCCCCATTGTTAGGGATGCTTCTATCCTTGAATGTCATGTCCCATGGCAGGGAGGGGGTGTGGTTATAATCTTCCTTGTAGAGTTCTGTGTAATTCTAGGTCCCCTATATTCTATGGTATAAACCTTTGAGATTACCTTTACCAGAGTCATAATAGCAAAATCATATGGTATCTATCCTTTTGTGTCTGACTTATTTCACTTAGCATTATGTCCTCAAGGTTCATCCATGTTGTAATATGCTTCAGGACCTCATTTGGGCTTACTGCTGCATAATATTCCAATGTATGAATATTCCACATTTTGGTTATCTACTCATCTGCTGATAAACACTTAGATTATTGCCATCTTTTGGCAACTGTGAACAGGCCACTATGAACATCGGTGTGCAGGTGTCTGTTTTTGTCACTCCTTTCAGCTCGTCTGGGTATATACCAAGTACTGGTATTGCTGGGATGTAGAGCAACTCTATATTTAGTTTTCTGAGAAATTGCCAAACTGTCTTCCACAGCAACTGCACCATTTTCCTTTCCCACCAGCAGTGAATAAGTGTTCCAATTTCTCCACATCTTCTCCAACATTTATAACTTCCTGTTTGTTTAATAGCAAATCATTTTTATAGGTGTGCAGTGATAACTCATTGTCGTCTTAACTTGCATTTACCTTATAACTAATGAAGATGAGTATCTCTTCATGTGCTTTTTAGCCATTTGTATTTGCCCTTCAGAAAAATGTCTATTCATATCCTTTGCCCATTTTATAATTGGATTGTTCTTCTGTTGTTGAGTTGTATAAGTTCTTTATGTACACAGGATATCAAACCTTTATCCAATATATGGTTTCCAAATATATTCTCTCATTGAGTTAGCTGTCTTTTCACCTTTTTGAAAAAGTCCTTTGAAGCACAGGAGCTTTTGATTTTAAGGAGTTCCCATTTATCAATTTTTTCTTTTGTGGCTTGTGCTTTGGGTGTAAAGTTTAAGAAGCTACTTCTTACTACTAGGTCTTGAAGATGTTTCCCAATATTTTCATATAGGAGTTTCATGGTACTGGCTCTTATATTTAGGTCTCTAATCCATTTTGAATTAATTTTTATATAGGGTGTATGATAAGGGTCCTCCTTCATTCTTTTCACTGTTGATATCCAGTTCTCCTATGCCCATTTATTGAAAATGCTATTCTGTCCCAGTTCACTGGATTTGGGGGCCATATTGAAGATCAATTGACCATAGATTTGGTGGTCTATCTCCATACTCCTGATTCAATTCCATTGGTCAATATGCCTATTCTTTGCCAGTAACATGCTGTTTAGACCACTGTGGCTTTATAGGAGGCTTTAAAGTCAGGAAGTGTTAGTCCTCCCACTTTGCTCCTCTTTTTTAGGATATCTTCAGCTATTTGAGGTTTCTTTCCCTTCAAATAAATTTGATAGTTAGCTTTTTCCAAGTGTTCAAAGCAGATTGTGGGAATTTTTATTGGTATTACATTGAATCTGTAGATCAATTTGGGTAGAACTGACATTTTAACAACATTCAACCTTTTTATCCATGAGCACAGGATGTCTTCCCATCTGTTGAGATCTTCTTGATATCTTTTAGCAATGTTTTGTAGTTTTCCGTGTACAAGTCCTTGACATTCCTGGTTAAGCTTATTTATAGATAACTTGATTTTGGTTGCTATTTTGATGGAAATTTTTTCCTTAATTGTCTCCTCAATTAGGTCATTACCTGTGTGTAGAAACATTACCGATTTTTGTACAATAATCTAATATATTACCACTTTGCTGAATTTGTTTATTAGCTCAAGTAGCTTTGTCATGTATTTCTCAAGGTTTTTCAAGTATAGCATCATGTCACTTACAAATAATGAAAGTTTTACTTCTTCCTTTCCTGTTTGGAGGCTTTTATTTCTTTCTCCTGCCTGATCACTCTAGCTAGGACTTCTAGTATAATGTTGAATAATAACAGTAACAGTGGGCATTCCTGTCACTTTTGCAATATTAGGGGGAATGCTTTTAGTCTCTCACCATTAAGTATAGGCTGGCTATGGGATTTTCATATATGCCTTTTATGACATTAAGGAAGTTTCCTTAAATTCCTACCTTTTGATGTGTTTTTATCAGAAAAGAATGCTGGATTTTGTCATATGCTTTTTCAGTATCAATCGATATGATTGTGTGATTTTTTTCCCTTTCAATTTGTTAATATGCTGTATTATGTTGTTGATTGACTTTCTTATGCTGAACCACCCTTGTATTCCTGGTATAAACCCCAATTGGTCGTAATGTATAATTTTTTTAATGGGTCATTGGATTCAATTTGCTAGTATTTTGTTCATAATTTTTGCATCTATATTCGTTAGGGAGATTGGTCTATAGTTTTCCTTTCTTGTAGTGTTTTTATCTGGTTTGGGTATTAGAGTGTTGTTAGCTTCATAAAATGAGTTAGGCAGCATTCCTTTTGTTCAATTTTTTTTGGAAAAATTTGAGCAGGGTTGGTGTTCTTTTTGAAATGTTTGATTAAATTCCTCTGTGAAACCATCTGATCCTAGGCTTCTCTTAGTAGGAAGTTTTTTGGTGACTGATTGAATCTCTTTACTGTAATTGGTTTGTTGAGATTGTCTATTTCTTTGTGAGTCATTGGAAGTAGTTTTGTGTTTCTAGGGTTAGGGTTAGGGTTTTGCCAATGTTTGCCTCATGTGCTTTGGAACTCCTTGATTAAGAATATAAACATTTATGATTGTTATTTCTTCTTAGTGAATTGTTCCTTTTATTAATATGTAATGTCCCTTGTCTCTTACGATGCTTTTATATTTAAAGTCTATTTTATCTGATATTAGTATAGCTACTCCTGCTTTCTTTGATTACAGATTGCATAGAACATCTTTTCCCACCCTTTCACTTTCAATCTATTTGTATCCTTGGGTCTAAGATGCATATCTTGTAAACAGCATATAGATGGATCATAATTTTTAATACATTCTGCAAATTTGTATCTTATAATTGGTGAATGTCAAGTTTGAAAGTATTATGTACCCCAGAAAAGCCATGGTTTTATCCTGATCCAATCTTGTGGGAGCAGCTGTTTTTTTTAATCCTAATTCAATATTGTAGTGCAGAAACTTTGATTAAATTATCTCCATGGAGATGTGACACACCTAATGGTGGGTATGTCTTTTGATTAGATGGAGATGTGTCTCCACCCATTCTAGGTGGGTCTTGATTAGACTTCTGGAATTCTTTAAGAGGGGAAACATTTTGGAGAGAGTCAGAAATGACAGAAGTGATAGAGCCAAGAGAAATTTCAGAGTAGAGCTGACACTGATGCCAAAACTTGGAGAACAGAGACATGATGCTTGGAGATGCTTGGAGCCCAGTAGACATCACCATGAGATGTTAAGCAAGCCAGAACCTGTACAGAGCCAAGGGAAACCAAGAAATGAAGGCTAGCCCCAGAGAAGCAAAGTGAGAAACTCCCACAGGAAAAGAAGCTGAAAGAAATGGAGCCCAGGAGCAAGAAACCAGCAGATACCAGCCACGTGACTTCCCAGCTGACAGAAGTGTTCCTGACCCATCAGCCTTTCTTCTTTTTTTTTTTTTTCGGTCTTTCTTGAGTGAAGGTAACCTCTTGTTGGTGCCTTAGTTTGGATGCTTTCACTTCCTTTAGAACTGTAAACCTGTAACTTATTAAATTCCCCCTTTTAAAAGCCATTCCAGCAGCTTGCAAACTAAAGCAATGAATTTTGTCCATTAACTTTCTGAGTTATTACTGTGAAAGCAGTTATTGAGCCAACCATCTTATATTTTGGTTTTCATTTGTCAGTTATGTATGTTGTTTTTCCATCTCCTCTTTTTATCCTTTGAATTACCCTTACTGGTACTCTTTAATTTTGTGCCCTACTCCAGACCTCCCTCTCCTGTCTTTTATTTTTTTTTCAACCAACAGAATTCCCTTCAGTATTTCTTGTAGAGCAGATCGCTTGTTGAAGAGTTCTCTCAATCTTTTTTTGTATTTGAAGATTTTAATCTTTCCCTCAATTTTGAAGGACAACTTTGCTGGATAAAGAATATTTTGCTGGAAGTCTTTCTCATTCAGGATCTTTTAAATACATCCTACCACTGCCTTCTTGCCTTCATGGTGCCTATTGAGTAGTCCAGAGTCAGTCTTATTTGGTTTCCCTTGTGTGTGGTAAATTATTTTTCTCATACAACTTTCAGAGCTTTCTGCTTGTCGTCAACATTTGACAGTCTGATTAGCACGTGTTTTGGAGCAGGCCTATTTGGATTTATTCTATTTGAGGTTTGTTGGGCCCCTTTTGTTTGCATATTTATGTCTTTTATAAGGGATGGGAAGTTTTCTCTGATTACCGCTTCATCTAACTTCCAGATTTCACTCTTCTCTATTCCTTCTGGGACACCAGTGATTCTTATATTTGATTGTGTTTTATTGTCCATCATTTCCCTGAGATTCTGTTCATTTTTTCCATCTTTCTTGCCATTTGTTCTTTCGTGCACTCTAATTCAATTGTTCTGTCTTCTAGTTTGCTTATTCTTTCTTCCACCTCTTCAAATCTACTGTTGTGTGTCTCTACTATATTTTTAATTTGGTCTACAGTATCTTTTGTCTCTGTGAGATCTGCTATTCTTCTATTTAATGTTCTGAATTCTTCTTTATGCTCTTCTAGTGTCTTCTTGATATCCTTTATTTCTTTATAAAATCCTTGAGTAATTGTTCTGTATTCTGTGTCTCCTCTAGTGTTTTGATTGGACGGTTAGCTGGTTCATTTCTGCCTGGATCTTCACATACTTTGTGATTTTCTGTTGTATTTGGGGCATTTGATTATCTTCAAGTTATTTTGGCAGTTGATTTTCTTCACTTATCTAAAGGATTGTATTATTTGGGTTGGAGTTGAAGATCCCCTTTTGCACTTGGTTTGCCGGTAATTCTCTGTCAAGCCAAGGCTTGGAGCTCATGTAGGGGGTGCAATTATATTTGGGTGTCTGTTAAAAGCTAATCAGAAAAGACACACAGATGGTTCAGCAGTAGATCTCCCACCTGTCACACAGGAGACCCAGGTTTGACTCCCAGCCCGTGTGCCAAAAGAAGAAAAAATAAATTAAAAACTTGGGGTCTGTTAAAAACTAGGCAGAGAAATGTGCACAAGTGTTTCAGTGGTAGAAAGCTCACCTGTCATGCAGGGAACCTGGGTTTGACTCCCTGCCCATACTCCAGAAAAAAAAAGAAAAGAAAAAACGGTGGTGCAGAGTTTGGCCAGTCTCCTTGGCCTGGCCTCTCCATCTGTGCATACCCGAGATCTCTTGGCCTCCGTGGGCAAAGGGGAATGGGACTGGGACCCCACAGGCCTCCCTCACCAGCCAGCCATTGGGTCAGACCCACTGTGTATTTCTCCCTCTCCCCCTTGGGGGGGACCCCCAGTCTCTGCCCAAACAAGGTGTCCATGGCAGCCCACCTCCAGGGTGGAGAGCAGGCCCATGCACCAACCCAGTGGTCCCTGTGCACAGGGAAAGCAAGTCCACTGCCCTCCATGCTCCCCATGGGAACTGAGGGAAGATCTCCTAAGACTGCTGCAGGAGCTGGCTGGAGTGGAGGATTGCACCGCTCCCTCAGAACCCACACCTACCCCATGCGCCACTTGAGCCCGGTGGGCTTGCAGTTAAGGACATTCACACTTCTCTCTCCATCCCAGTCTCTGCTTCAACAGCAGTCCCGGTTGTTTATTTTTATTTATTTATTTTACCCTTTTCTTGTTGTTTGGTGGAGTTTGGGTGGAGTCGACCGACCCTACTTCGCCATCTTCCCAGAAGTCCCTATATACTTTTTTTTGTATGTTGTTTGGCAGGGGTCACATCATTCATTTTCCATGTGAGTATCCCCTTATTGCAGCAGCACCATTTGTTGAATTTTTTGGTTTTGCTTTTTTTATTTGTTTGCTGGTTTGTTTGTTTGTTTGGGAAGTGCATGGGCTGAGAATCAAACCTGGGTCTACTGCATAGCAGGCTAAAATTCTACCACTAAACTACCTTTGCACCACCCCCACCCCCATATACTTTTTTGTTTATTTGTTTTGTTTTGTTTTTGCATGGGCAGGCACCAGGAATCGAACCCAGGTTTCTGGCATGGCAGGCGAGAACTCTGTGTGCTGAACTACTATGCCCCTCCGCCATCCCTCACCGTATACTTTTAAAGGACAACTTTGATTACTTTGGTTGCTGTATTGAGAGACTACAGTGGGCAGAGGGAGAAGCAGTTAGACCAGACAGAACGCTGTTGTGGTGATGCAGACAAGTGGTGGTGAATGTCCCCAGGGTACTGGTCCAGGTGGGGAGAAGCGAACATATTTTGAAGGAAGGTGGAGCCAGCAGGGCTTCCTGACAGATTGGCTGCCACATGGGAGAAAGAGAGGAATCAAGAACAATGCCAATAGAAAAACTACTGTGGATATTTTCTTGGGTCTTAATCCTGTGTGTCCTCATTTGTAAAATAGAAACAGCATCATTTCAAGAAGAAGGAACTACAAGTACAGAGACCCTGAAAGGCAGAGGGCCCCAGGTGTGTTCCAGAAAGAACGAGGAGGTCAGTGTGGCTGAAGAAGAACAAGCAAGGAGGGAAGTAATAGATGTGTCAGGCAGGTTTAAAGGAACCATGTTAGTCTGAAGCTTTAGGGAATATAGGGAGTAACCAGAAGACTCAGCAACAAGTTTATGCCATGGTGTTGTGGTTAAAAACTCTTCTTCAGGTTCTTCCAGGCCCCAACAATCTACTATTGCTTTTATTTTCTTTCTATTTCTCCAAATTCAATTCACTTAATATATACTGAAGATGTAAGCAATTTGAGCAACACAATCCTTTTGTTTTACTACAAAATGAGAAAGATGTGCAAACCCAGATCTGTCATAAAACTAATGACATTCAAGTTTTAGGCTCCTGCATTTGCAAGGGCCTTTTCCAAGTCTCTGTGCAGAATTTTGTATTCAGACTTTTATTTTCTTTTCCTTAAAGAGGGCCTTTCCAGACTGTATAAACTTTGGAACCAATAAAACCTGGATCTTCCCCTGCTTGGGAAGAACATCTTAGACCTATCCTAGGTATAAAACTAATTGACTTGGGTAAGGCTTGGGAAGGGGCCTGCACACACCTTTGAAGCATACCTGGTGAGGGCTTAAATGACGTAAATGACAGAGGGCCTGTCATTTATGCAGAAGGGAAGGCAACCAATATCCGCCCAGCTACTGCTGTTTGGAAAGGTGAAGTTAAACAGAGTTATGCCAGAAGATTTATATTTATGCCATTCTCAAACCTGGGTGATCATAAAATCAGGTGTGTTGCTTTTTATCATTGTCTGGGCACTACCCTATGACTACTGATTCAGTCTCAGGGGGTGGGGCTCAAGAACCCTTATTTTAAGAAAGCTCCACAAATAGACACCAATAATTTAAGACTTCTGTAGTGTAATTTTGAAAGAATGGGACAGAATTCCTGGGAGAAAGAACAGGCTTGGTCCCAGAAACCAAGTGGAAATTTTCCTAAATTGTTCACTGTTGAGAAAGACAGCTGATGAAAGAGTTTATAACCTGGCACTTTACACCTACCCTCAAAAATGCAATCAATAAAATGAAGACCCAGCATTAGCTCCCCAAGACCAGATCCAGGTAGGAGAGAACTGACTCTAAAATGCTGCCCTCAAGGCAACCTACAAGGACGTGGTTGTGTTCCTCTCCCAGGAGAAGTGTCACCTATATCTTCAGGGAGGTGGTATCAGGGTAGCTTTGGAACTTTGCCCGATTGGACTTACAGCTGCCACACCTGGTACTGTATGGCTGGACCATAGGGAGGAGCTTAGAGAGCAAAGCTGCAAAGTAATTAGCTCAAGGTTGCCCGACCAGTAGCCAACCACACCCAATCTGGCGTGTAAACCTGAAAGAGTCTGCAGAAGTGCCCCCACCTCCCTACTGCAGGAAATAAATACATTGGCTCTAGGAAAGAATGAGGCCAACACAGGGCATCAGTGCTGAGAAATGGAAAGGACGGGATGCCCATGGCACTTTTGGGGCCCTGGATCCATCCCCCCCCCCCCGCCCCGAATGCAGCCTCATCTCTTTTTCTCGGCTCTTGTGAATCTATGCATTCTCTTTTGTTTGAGGTAAAATGAGTTGGGTTTCGGTGAGTTGCATCCAGGAGTGTTCTGACTAATGAAAGTGTACTGGGAGTATTAAAAAGAATGATAGACAAATATACTGACAGAAAATATGTCAGAAGGGTGTTTGGTAGCACTCTATTTTAATATCCTTTTTTGTGTGTGTTTTGTGTCTGTGTGATTTTATTACATTTTATGGTGTTGTGTTATATTTTTAGTAAATGCCTAGAAAATAACTAGAAGAATACTTACTGCACTGTTAGCAGGGATGGGATTGGAAGATTCTTAAGTTCTGTACTGTTTACTGATGACAAACAAACTTTTTCTTTATAATAAAAATACTAAATATAAAAAGGAAAGGGAAGAAAGTCTGTCAAAGGATGTGTCAGACTCCTGCCTGTCTCCACCTCCCTGATTTTCCTGTCAGAAAGAGAGGAAAATTAGAGGCAGAAAACAGAATAAGTTCCATTGTTAAGCCAGCCAATGCCATATTGATTGAGATAGTAAGTCAGTGAGAACTAGACAGATTTAATTACACATAACATCACAGGAAATTGAATTCCCAGACTCTATACCAGTCAGTGAAAATACAAACCGAGCCGAAAATCTACCATCACTGTTTAAATCTCACAGGGGGTGCCTGAGTCTGCTCAGGGCTTTCTCCGGAGACTTGGGACAACTGGTTAGAACATAGAGAGAGCCATGCAGGTGCTCAGAATTTGCAGCACTACAACTTCCAGCTTTGAGGGGTGCAGAGAAGGTCCCATTAAACAGTGACTAACAGGGAAGACACTGAAGGAGAGAGGTAAAGAGGAAGGCCCGGGGAGGGAGCAAGTCATCACAAGGTAAGAAGGCTAATCAGAGGGAGGACCTCACTCCCCTTGCTAAGGGGAAACAAACCTTAAAGGATTTCTTAAAAGGACTGAGAGTATTGGAGGTCCTAGGACCTTTTTAGCATTAGGGAGGCAACAATCATATATATATATATATATATATATATATATATATATATATGATTCACATGATACCAATTTCCAAGAATTTATAAAAGTTTAAATCTCCTGGCGTAATAACTCATAAATTTCATATTTTCCCACAACTGGCATGCAACAAGCAATCAAAGATGGTTGATTCTTTTAAAACAAATGTACCAGAGAGAACAGGAGGTGAAAGGGTCTGATGCAGAGACACTAACAGGTTCTATTTGCAGAAAATAGCAGCCTTGGTCACAAACCAAGAGTCAGGCGGTGTGCACACACCAAGAGCCAGTCCCCACAGCAATCTCTGGTCACAGCTGGACATAGAGATAGCAAGTCGCTATCTGCCCATCTGTGGAACCAACAGAAACATTACATGGCCACATAGTTCTTTTGCAGAGAAAACTTGCAGCAATAGGGTACCTGCCTTTGGATTAAGACCCTCTCTCTGTCTTCCCTGCTGATCTGCAGCCTCTAGTGCCAATTTCTACCCGCCCCCCCCCCCCCCCCCCCGGGAGGCTGTGCTTGTCAGAGTAATAGCTCTGGAGAAGCTCAGCTGCTTTGGAGCACTTCCATTTTAGCAGCTGGTTAGGGGCAGAGACAGAACGCAAGTGCAGTATTCTCAATCTGACTTCAAATCTGGCTTTTGTTTTTCTCTCTTCTAAACCAGGATTTATCACAACCCAGACCATCCATCCATCCACATCCATCTAAGGAGGAAAGTATCATGTGCCAGGTTAGGCACTGTGGCAGCAGAGTCCCATCAGCCCTCATGTACATTACGGAATCAGGTGTGAGCCCTTATTACCGTTTTCCTCAACCTTAACACGGAGCTGATGATGAGTACCTTTCAGAGTTGTACTGGGAGTTAGAAATGATACATATAAAGTGCCTAACGCTGTGCAATAAATAATGTTAATACTATTACATATACACTACTAAAGAGGAAACACTCAAATGCACTGAAGTGCAGTCAGTTGGCACCATGATATAGGAAAGCATTGGGGTACTATAGAAGAGCAGACAGTAGGCGCCTAAATCAGTTTTGGGGGAAGGTGTAAAGCAAAGTTCCAGAATTTTGAAAGATGCCCATTTCTGGGTAGAGAAAACTGCACGTACGGAGGCACAGTAGTGTGAAATTCCATTAGGCAATTTCGAAGGACGGTTTGTATGGCTAGAAGGAAAGGGAAAGGGATGATCAGGGCTACAGCACAGAGAGCCTTGTGCTAGGTTGAGAGGGTTGAACTTGATTCTCAAGTTTTGGGGGAGACATGGGAGGTTTTTTTTGGTATGCTGTATGGCAGGAAACATTTCATCATTTCTTCCATGTGGGTAATCCCGTTATTGCAGCACTATCTGTTGAATTTTCTGTTTGTTTGTTTTGGGGGAAGTGCATGGACTGGGAATCGAACCTGGGTCTCACATGGCAGGCGAGAATTCTACCTCTGAACTACCCTTGCACCCCCTGATATTTCTAAGCAGAGTAGAGTATAATTGGTTTTGTGGAAGGGATAATTGGATAGAAGCCAAATTAGTGGCACCTGCTTAAGGGGCAGATTGACAATGTGAATTTCAGGGCTCTATCGAGACTACCTTAGGCAGCAATTACTTTGAAAGAGCTTGGAAACCTGCATTTTAAACCACTGCCCCGGTATACATCTATGTACAGTAAAGCTGGAGAACAAATGAGAAGCAGCATAGAGTGAAGGATAAGAGTTCAGGCTCTGGATTCAGACTGCCCCCTCCTAGCTGGGTGATCTTGGGCAAGGCAGTTAATCACTATGGGTCCTGCTTTACTACTCATCTGCAAAATGGGGATAATATCCTCAAGACTCAGCATCGCTGTCATATTTTCCAGCTCTTGTCCCTTTCTGCTGCAGTCATTGTAAGGTCTTCCAGTCTATACTTAACATTCCCTAATTCTCTCTTCAATGATCTTTTTGGCTGTGAATTCTCCTATTGATTTTTTTTTCAATTCTAATCATTTTTTCATTTCTAGAATTTCTTTTTTTGTTCTTTTTTCAAATACTATACGCATTTTAGTCTTTCTTCATAATTTTATCACCTTTCTAATTTTATTTTTATTATTATTTTGCATGGACAGGCACTGGAAATCGAACCTGGGTCTACGGCATGGCAGGCGAGAACTCTGCCTCTGAGCCACTGTTGCCTGCCCTCTAATTTTATTTTAATGATTAAACATACTCATTTTACTTCTAAATTATCTGTGCATTTAGGAGGTTGGACATATTTATCACATGATGATAAGTGCTTCAGAGTAGGATTCTTTTATCTTTTTTACATATATTTTTAGTATTTCAAATTGCTTACATACTATTAGTAATTAAAGGAACTTACTTTTAGGTCCTTCCCTACCCCAAATATCTGATTAAAGCCCCAGCTATCACAATGGAACACCCATTAAAATACTTAAACCGATAGTACCCTGTGTCAGCTCTAAAGTGTATCTTTTTCTCGTCGCTGAGCCAGTCTCCAGTTGGCCATCCTTCTGTTGCAAGATTCATGGTTTTAATGCAAAGGGTCAGCAGTTATTTCTAACTCTTAAAGACCTACCCCCTCCTTTCCATATCTCTAGACTACTGCTGTGTTTTGGAGAATGTCCAAAACTTTGACCTTTGGATAAGAGGATGAGATCAAACAAACTTTTGCTTCTTTATGCCATCTGCCTGGGAATAAAAATCTCTGGACAAGAAGAAAGAAAAAGAGGAAGACGATTTTTGGAAAATCTGTACATACGCTCCTCTTTCTACTATACAGAACCTGAGGATAGGGATTTGTATTCCAATAATGTATTTTAAAAGATAGGAGTAGTTTCAAAAGTAATTGGCTCTGTCATCTACTCATTGATATAAGTCCTGGCATAATATCAACTATTCTCTATTTTCCAACTGATTTACAGCTAATAATCATGTGACAGTCCATTTCTTGCAATACATGATATGTATCATGTTTTGTAAATCTTCTAGACTAAATCATCTCAGCAATGCTCATTTATTCATGTGAAAAGAGAGAAGCCATCTTGTTAAACAAACGAACAAAATCCTGGATTGATTTTGAGGTATACACTTGGCTCTTCCTCATATGTAGGTGTGACTGCTAGCAGACCAAGTGCAAATCTCGGATGTCACAACATTCACAAAAGGGTGTCAACCTTACCAAAATTTGCAGGTTTTTAATCTAAGGCATATGGATCCAACCTCAACATCAACCATAAAACCTACTTTAGTCCCTGTGCTGGCTTAATAGTATTATGTATCCTAGAAAAGCCATGTTTTAATACTGATCCAATCTTGTGGAACAATCATTTCTTTTAATCCTTATTGAAGATATAGGTTGGAATCATTTGATTAGATTATCTCCATGGAGATTTGATTTGCCCAGTTGCAAGTATTTACCTTGATTAGATGGAGCTGTGACTCCACCTATTACAAGTGGGTGTTCATTAGTTTACTGGAATTCTTTGAAAGAGGAAACATTTTGGAGAGAGTCCATTTTTGAGAACTACAAGAGGGCCATGAGAACCAGGAGAATCCATACAGCCAGAGACCTTTGGAGATGAAAGACTACACTCCTGGGGGATCTTCATGAAACAAGAAGCCTGGAGAGAAAGCTAGCAGATGTTACCATGTTTGCTATGTGCCTTTCCAGTTGCAAGAGAAACCCTGAACTTCAGCGGCCTTTTTTGAGTGAAAGTAACATCTTGTTGGTGCCTTAATTTGGACATTTCTATAGACTTACTTTAATTGGGACATTTTTGGCCTTAGAACTTTCAACTAGCAATTCACTAAATTCACCCCCTTTTAAAAGCCATTCCATTTCTGGTATATTGCATTCCGGCAGCTAGCAAACTAGAATAGACCCTTACCAAACTTTCTAATGCCCAAAATAAATAAAATTTTTGTAAAGAGAACTAACATTTTTGAACATTATTGAAAGTTTTCTTTATTTTACAAACTGCTTACTCCTCCAGAGAGATTTTATCTTCCAGATAGATTTGGGTCATATTGCCTTAAAACCACAAGAATTTCTCTTGATGGTTTGATGTCAGATTTTCAGGTTTTATTAAGCAGTGCTATAAGAAATAGCTTAGTGAAAGCCACTGTTGCATTTACTAATCATATTCATCAAGAACCCTATCCCATGTGATAATTTTTTTCTCCCAGAGCTTAGTGCTACAAAAATTCTTTCCCTGAATAACTGGTAGGTTTTCTTTAAGAGTCAATGAGCATTATATATCTAATTGTATTTTTCTCCTTGCTTTGGTTAACAGGAAGCTAAAAATTTAGCCACAACTTAATTTGAATAACTTTTTAAGATGCCACAACTGCATCTCTGTATTTTTACCTCTCTTCTGGTGTTGATATTTTATTTTCATTCTGATATTAGTTTTTTAGATTGCGTCTTATGTTATTGCAAGTCACCCCAAGTTCTTTGGTGGAGGGAGGACAGGTAAGGAATAAATATTAAAAACTAATAAGTAAATCTCTTTCTGTCTCCTTCATTCACAGCAGATTTTCTTCCTGTTCCAGCTCTCCCATCACTGAATGACTGACCAGAAATTATGGCCCATCAACACCCAGCACTTTAGTTTGTTTTAAGGGGATGAGTCAAATGCATACAAACAGAGAGAGGGAGGCAAGAAAATCACTCATGTGATTCTTAAGCAAATCAAGTAAATATCACTAACTTCCTTCAAAGATTAAAAAAACAGTTAGAAAAAATAAAAGCATAGAAATACATGCAAAAATATTATGAGAAAAGAAGAAATTAAAAAAAAACTTATGAGAAATAAAGGAAACAAGGAAAGATTTATTCCAGGAAATTAAGACATAAATGCTCTAAAACTTCCTAGGAAATTAAAAATACAATGGACTCAAATGATTAAAGAAAATATACAATAACAGTGAAACAAAGTGAAATCCAGAAAAGCAGAGGAGATAAATAAGAGTAAAATTGATCACTAAAAATTTCATTAAAAGCACCAAAGAGTAGAACTCAAACTGCAGATAACTGGACATGGAGGGCAAGGTATTGGAAAAAAATCACACAGAATTTAGTGGAAAATGACAAAGAATGAAGGTGATCAGAGAGATGGTAAAAGATGTGGACAAGAGACAACAGAGAACAGACATATGAACAATTGCTGCTTTTGAAGATGTGAATGAACAAATGAACTGAAAAATTTACATAATCAAAGAATTTACTGGAAAAAAAGTCTTAAAATCACATTTTGAAGAGGCTTATGACAATCCAAGAAAATTTAGAACTTCAAAGATAAAAGAAAAAAATGCTATAGTCTTCTAGGCAGAGGGAAAAGATCATCTTCAAAGACAAAAACAAAGTCAAACATATTCCTAGCAATGTTAGATGCTAGGAGAAATTGGAACAATTGTTGATAAATATTTAATAGGAAAAAAAAAGAAATTCTATATCTGGCCTAACTGCTTTTCATGTATAATGGCAACAGAAAGAAATTCTCAAATAGGCAAGAACTTTAAAAACTTACATTTCTGAAGAATATATCTTGAAAAAAAATTAAGATAACGAATAGATGGGTAATAATAATAATGAATTCATAAATGAGACATTCGTGACACAAAAAAATTTGACCCTGAGCTTTGAATCTGTTTACACGTAGAATTATATTTAAATAAGTGGTGTTTTAAGTCATAAGAATTAGATATAATTATGATTCTTAAATTAAAATGTACACAATATAAAGAATACTATTTTGAGAATAGACTAGAACAAGATTTGCTCTCCAGACTATTTGGGAGGTGGAGAGAGTCTAAGTACATTGATTTCACCATCTTTCATCATCATTTCATTTCTAAAGCTGAGAAATAAAATATAATGCTATTTTAAACCGATTTACACCTTCCATATTAGATTATGGTAGGTCATTCTCTCAAGTGCCTCGCCCTGGTCCCCGTCTCCTGGTATTTATGCTCTCGTGGGTGGACTGGAGCTAATGACTTGCTTCTAACAAAGAGAATATGACCAAAGCAATGGGGTGTCACTTCTGAGCTTAGCTATAAAACGCTGTGACTGCAGTCTTGCTTGGTCTCGCTGCGGCTTTTCATAGGCTTGCTCTGAGGAAGCCAGTTGCCATATTGTGAGCTGCCTAATGGAGGGGCCATGTGGCAAGAAACTGAGGCCCTCAGATCCACGGCCCTCAAGGAACTAAACCTTGCGCTGGAGTTTGAAAGCAGATTCTCTCCACGCTGAGTCTTCCGCTGAGACCACCTACACTGAGACCACCTATGCTGAATGAAGCCCTGTGAGATACTTTGAGGAAGAGGGCTCAGCTAAGCCAGGCCAGGACAACAACATAAATGTGTGTTGTTTTAAACCGCTAAGTTTTGGAGCAATTCGTTATACTGCAATGGAGAGAAAACTAGTACACGGAGGAAGATAAAAATAAAAACAAAACAAAAACAAGGAAAACACAGATCATAAAGCAAAAGATAGAAAAAAAAATACAGATTCAAAATAAAATAGGTAGTAGAGATTAGACTAAACATATCTAGTTAAAATAATTGTAAGTGGGATAAAATAAACTTAAAAATGCATTAAATGGGACAAAGGGAGTCACTTTATAATGGCAAAGAATGCAACTCACAATGAAGTTATCTCTATTATGAATCCCCAGTTATCAAATAATAGAGCATTAAAATCCTAAAGCACAACTTCAAGACATAAAATCATAAAGCACAACTTCAAGACATGAGAGGAAATATTAAGAGAAATGTTAGGAGACTAATAAATTTCTGTTCTTGAAAAGATGAGAAAACGGATATAGATGTATGTAATATGATCAAAAGATTGATGTAATAATATCTGCTGTGTAATAGATGTTCAACAAATATTTGTTATATGAACCTTATAGGGTGCAAAGGAAAAAAATGCTAATACTTTAAGTATCCATGTAACATTTACCAAAAAAAAAAAAAAAAAAGTACATGTTTAGGAAAAAATAGACAATATACACAAAACATTTAATCGTTTATTCTAGGAATGGGTTTATTGGGAATTTTCACTTTCTATGAATAATTTGATCGTTTTAAATTTTTACCATATACCTATTTGTTTTCATAATAGACAAAATTTTGTTTATTAAATATAAAACAAGATCTTTTGTTCTACCCCCATCTCTCCTTAGAATTTCTTTGAATTTTTGCCCATTGTCTTTTTCTTTCCTTTTATATCAGAAAACAATCTCCCCTTCCTTCCAAGGACAGCTTGTAGTTCTGATTCTCACATCACTCCCACATTTTATTCTCCCAAGACTCTGCACATCCCTTAATCTCTTCCTATTTTCCATCCGCCAGCCCCCAACTCCTGTGCCCTATGGAATCCTGATTCCTCTCCTACAGCGAATCCATCAGTTCTGAATCTGACCACTTTTCCACTGCTTCCACTCTATTCAAGCTACTATTTTCTCATCTGGATTACTGCAGATGAGATTGCTGCAATAGCTTCCTACCTGGTTTCCTTGCTTGCACCATTGCACACTATGACCCATCTTTAATAGAGAAGCCAGAATAATCCTTTAAAAATATGTCAAACCATGTCACACCTCTGCTCAAAACCCTCCAGCAGCTGTCCATTTCACTGAGTGATAGCCAAAGTCCTTGCAATGCACTACATGTCTTCTATCACCTTCCCCCAGCCCAGACGTCATCCCTCAATCCACCTACTGCTCACCCCCAACTCACTCTAATCTAACCACATTGGCACTCTTGCTGTTTCTTGAAAATTCTATGAACAAACTTGTCTTGCAGACCAGACTATGCTGGACGGTTCCCTCTTCCTGTCATGCTTTTCTCTCATAAAGCTACAAGGCCATTTTCTTACCAACTTCAGATCTTTCCTTGACTATCACCTTCTCAATGAAGTTTACCCTGATCACTATATTTAAAATTTCAACCCACATTCTCACTCATACTCCCACTTCCCTTTATCCTGCTTTAGTTTTCACAGCACTTACCACTTTATAATGTTCTGTGGATTTTACTTACTTTATATTTATTATTTATTGCCTGCCTCCCACACCACCCACAGACATTAGAATATAAGTGCCATAAAGGCAGAGAAGATTTTGTTTTATTTACTGATGTATCTCAGATACCTAGAATAGTGCCCAGCACATAGTAGGTATTCAAGAGATATGTTGACTGCAAGAGTAAATGGTTCCCAGCCTTGTCAAACCTAATGTACCCCTTTTAGAACAAATATAGGGTAATATCCTCTTTACTATCCTGAAGTGAAAGGCATATGCTACCTACACATGCAATTTTAAAAAAATCAAAGTGATGCCTTAAAGGAAAAATTAAATTAAAAGAAAGTAACTTGTGATTCATATGGAACTACTCAGGTAAACTAAAATGCACAAGGAAGTAGCCAGATGCTTGCAACCATCTGTAGGATCATAATGCAACTGACAGCCACAAAATGGACTGTATTAGCAACTCAGATTCTATGAATGGTTTGTAGCTGATGAAGTGGCCAAATTCTGAACAAGATAAATTACAATCTCCCCTTGTTTATTCAATAGCTACAATCCAGGAAAATTCAATATGTCTTAAAACTGTGCAAAAACCACTTTCTGTTTACAGGTAAAACCTTTTTGTTTATATGCAAAAACCTTTATGTTTATATGTAAACAGGTTCTAGGCTCAGATATTTATAAACAGGTTTTTCGTCCATATGAATGAGCAGTAGGACAGGCAAAAAGTTGCACAGAATGCAGGACAAGTCTTTGCTGAGCAGGACTGTCCTGGGCATTGCAAGATGTCTAGCGTCTCTGACTCCACCAACTACATCCCAGTAGTGCCACTTTCCAACCATTGTGACAAGCAAAGTCACCCTGGCAAATTGCCAAAAGAAAACCCTGAGTACAGTTCATTCCTAGTTGAGACCCACCCTCTTTGGGGTTACTTAGTCTTCAAATCCTGTAGCCTCCTTCCTTTTGTTATTGGCCACTGGATACTGTTGACCAGCTCTTCCCCAAATCTCTTTCTTCCCTTGGCTTCTATGTCACTGCTTTCCCCCTTCCTCTTCATCAATTCTTGCCTGGGATCATTGTCTGACTCCTTGTCCCCACCTGTCTGCCTCTGCTCTCCTCTTTTTCTCTCCACAAGCTCTTCAACTACTTTTCCTAAGTTCCATCCCTCACTTGATATCCACATCCACATTTCCAAATGCTATTTGGTCATTCATAGACGGAAGCTACACATGTCCAAAATCAAGCTAGTCATCTTCCTCTAAAACCGTCATTGCATCCATTGTACCTATGTATGTGAATGGTAACATCATCTACTTACTCAGGCTAGAAATGACAACCAACTCTGATCCCTTTTTCTCATGCCCCACATCCAATTAATTGCACTGCTCAAGTCCCTTTTCCCCTGAATGTGTCTCATATCTGCTTCCTTTCTATCAAGGTAGTTCAAGCTGTCATTACCTTGTAGCTTAGGATAGTGCCACAGCCACCTAATTAGAAGTTCTACTTCAATTTTTCTTTTGATACTTCCACAAAGGGAGTTTCTGCAGATAATAATAATTGTAGCCAACATTATTTGAGTCTTTATGATATGCCAGGCACTTGAAATATCAGGTGCTTTCCATTTCTTTTAATCCATACAACGATATCATAAGGTTGGAACTATTATGATTTAAATGAGAAAATTGAAGTTTAAGAGGTTAAGTAACCTACAGTCTCAGAGTTAGCTTGGATGTGACACCAGAATGCCACATCTATCTGACTTCTAAAATCCCTATTTGTTGGATACAACTTTTTCATATTGTCTCTAGTCTGATCATAACTTTATATTCAGTCTCTACATCTATCCCACCTGCTTTTCCTTCCCACTCTATCCCTTAACCCTACACTACTTTTCCACATAGCTTCTTGGCTGATGACAATCTTCTACTGGGTCTCTATGCCTATCCCATCTGCCTTTCCCTTCCCACTCCATTCTTCCCCCAGGTCCATCTTTAGTCTTATGTCCTTATTTAATAAGGATTTACTTAGACATTTCAAGAAAGTCCTTCACAGCAGGCTCCACTTCCGGCACTCACCCACCACACCCGTTACCCATCCCCCTTCTTATTCTTATTCCTAGCAGCTAGTTTTACACTGGAAAAGGAACAAGTGCAGAGTAGCGCCAACTTCTTCAGGTTCCATACAAAAAAACTTCTTACATCTTTATGGTTTTGGTGTATGGTTCTAATATGATGAGACAATTAAGTAAAAAAGTGCTTTAAAACCTGTGCAATTAATCACCCCATCCCCACACCCACCTTCGCATGCCCAGGGCTTTAACTGAGTTATTCTGTGAATCACAGAATAGGTGTTCCAAGCAGAGAATGCCACGTTTGTGTTCGGGGTGAAGTGAGAAGAAGGAAGGCCCTAAATAATAGTTTGGCCTAGGGAAATCTCTATACTTGGCCATGACCGTTCAATTCCAGCTTGAAACTTCATCAGGGTTATCATTAGCGAGTAAGATGGGAAGAGAATGGCATGAGCCTGAAAACACGTAATAAAAAAACTCTCTCTAGGACTGCCCACCTCCCTTCCCCAGCAACTTGGAGGTTTAGAGTTTTTGCAGATGTCCTGCGTTACATTCACAAGGTCCCTGTTACCACCTCATTTGCAACGCGCCTGGTCCCTTTCCGTCTCTTCCCGGCCCTTCTCCTTCCCTGTGGCCCCCACCCCTCGGACCCCCGCCCCGCCCGCGGAGAACTACAACTCCCGACGAGCTGTGCGCGCTCCCGCGGGCGGCACTCGGGCTGGGCGCGTGGTGGCCGCCGAGCTCTGCCCCGGGCACAGCCTCCCGGCGCGGGCCATGCGGGGAGGTAAGTGATCCACTGGTGCTGCGCGGGCGCTGGGGACGCGCCCGCCCTCTCCCCTCTCCAGGATAAAACGAAATGAAGAAAACCATAATAAAAACCGCCTTGCCCTCCTCGCCGTGTGACCGGTGCTCCTGCAGCTTGTTGCACTCACGAGCGTGGACTGTGTCACCCCAGATTGGAATTGGGGGCAGAAGCCGGGGCTCGCCGGGGGCTGCGGCGCCCAGCTTGCAGGATGGGACCCGGGGGTGGCCGTGCGCGGCAAACACCACACCTCCCACGCCCCCTTTCCCAAAGACGGGCTTTCCCCGGGAACCTCCATACTCAGAGGCGAACTGGTTCTTGAAAGTCTTTGCCAGAAACTTTCCTCCGTGTTGCCTGGAGCACAGGCGAGTCGTTTGGCTCCCGGCCGGAGCTGCTGCTCCAAGAGGCTTCCAGGCGTCCCTTCTCCTGGCCTCTCTCCTGCCCCCTCCGCCCCCTCTCCAGGCCGCCCCATTTCCCCACAGACGCCCATGCGTGGAACTCGGTGCTGCCCGTCGGGCGACTTTCTCGAGGTTGCCTCTGCAGCCACGGGACCCAGGTCTGCGCACAGAGACAGGCGGGACGCGAGGCACGGTGGGTGGTGCCTGCGGGGTTGTCTTTGGCTCTCGGGCGAGTCCGCTCTGCCGGAGGGGGCTGGGGGTGGGAGTTGAGAGTGCTGATCAATAAAAGAAGGCACAGTTTCCCGCCCTTCCTGACCCGCCTCCCCTCCCGTCTGAGCCTACACCCAAGTGTGCCGGAAAGTTCTGCTCCAGAATCCCCACCGAGGGCTCCGAAGTTACTGAAGCACATCCCATAATGTGCTGGATCAGAAGGACTGGTTTGGTTGCATCCGTCTCACACAACCCCCACACTGCGCACGCCGCAGACCGCTTACTACACACACATAACAAATGCAACATCCACACTGCACATACTACAAACACCACCCCCACACAACACCCACACTGCATACATCACAAACACAGCATCCATACACCACTACAAATGCCCCGCACACTATTCATAGACAACAGGCATACTAGAGAACATGTACACTATGCATATTACACAATGCTGCATTTATGCTTCCACTGTACATGCCATAACACCACACTCCAGACACACACACATTTTTAAACAGCAGAGAAAAGTGGCTAACAGTTTGTTGGAGAGTTTGTGGGATAGGTGTTTATTAGTGTGTGTGTGTATTCACAGCCACAAATGTCAGTTTATTGCCAAAGTTAGAAACTAGCTGATAAACCAACTTGTTGACGTGATCCAGAATGATTTTGGCTCTTTTTTTTTTTTTTTAATAAAATGGAAATGATTTCCTAGAGCACGCTCTGAAATCTGTACACTTGTCTAATAGGCAAACTCAACTCTGTCACAGTAGGAAAGACAAGATGGGCTGATCTTTTCTATTTTTAGGAAGAAATGCTTGGAGAAACTCCACAGAGTCCTCCCACCTGTGAGAGGGTCTAAGGCAGAGCTGGGTGTAACTACATCTTTTTTTTTTTTTTGGCTTCCCTCCCTTCAAGAGCGGTACCCTGAAGATGAAGAGCTGGTTATGACCAGTGGCATTACAGTGCTGTCAGGTTATCTTATTCCCCTTCTCTCACTCGCAGGACTCAGTCCAGCCTCCTATTTGGATTTAGCTGGAAAACAGTTCACAAATTTCAGACCAAGCCCAAAGATATTATGGAATCTGTTGGTGAAAGAACTCCTAATCATAAGAGTCCATTATTTTTATCAGCAGTGGTGAAGGATCCACCTGCCAGATCCTTACTGAAAATGTTCAGACACTTAGAATTCATACTCACATTATCATTTGCTTTTACAAGGGGGCAGTGGCAAAGATAGGTAGAGAGAATATATGAAATCTTTCTCAGTGATGATCTTTCAGGAAGTTGGAAATGTCTAATAACATTCCTGAAATAAGTAAGGAAAGAAAAAAGACAAAATTTGAAATTTAGGTTCCAAATTTAGATGACAGTTGCTGATCTTCTGGTGCCCTTAAAAGTTACTGAGAAGAAGTGAGGCAAGCAGTTTTCTCTTGAATAATGCCTGAAATCTGTAGCCGATTTTCCAGGACTCTTCTTAGGGACCTATATTTTCTGCCCTGAGTGATTTTGTTGTCATCTTGACCTAAAAGTGGACAAATTTTGATTGGTGCTTATTTCAATCAAGAGGCAGCCGAATTGAGGCTGGCCAAACAAGAGACCGGTGGAATTATCAAGTGTTACTTAATCAAAAGATTTTTCCCGTTCCCATTATCCCCAATCCTTCTTCCCAATTTCCTGAATGGGGATTTAGAGTGGTGGTGGGAGATACTGTGAAGTTGGAGTTGGCACAATGTCTTCTTATTCATATGTAAGACTAATATAGTACCAGGTGTTCATTGGTGCTCAATCAAGGTTGGTTGAATTTGTTGAATTATGCTTTGTGTACAACTAGGATAAAGAGTTAAAATTCAGCTTCCCAGAACTAATTGCTTTCTTTCTTTCCTTTTTTTTTTTTTAGAAAAGGTTTTGTTTGTTTCAGTTTGAAATTTTTTTGCTGCCTTCGTTTGGTGGGATGAATGCCAACATAAAAGAATGTGGTTGTTCTCACGAGATCTGATCATCTATTTTGCATCTACTCTGAAATTTATTTCTTCCTGCATAATGAAGTAAAAGGATTTTTGACTGGGCAGTGCTTTCCTTCTTCTCACACATCTTTATTAGGAAGAAAGCATAACACAGGACTCCAGCTTCCGAGTGTTCACTGATCATAGCCCCATAAGCACCTGAGTTGTTGTCTCTCTTAGGTTCGTTTCCCACAGAGGGGGGAAAAAGAATAGTTGGAAACCTTACATTCATGCCCAGACACACAGCAAAAACATACCATGTGGCAACAATGAAGGGGAGGGAGAAAATAAAGGGCCATTGATATCGCCTGTTGTTCTTTGTACAAGACAGGTGCAGAGAGAATTCTGCAGTTTGTGGCCTCGTGATTCATTCAGTTCCACTAATTGTGCTGAGGAGAGTTAGCGAAAGTGAACGGGCACACTGTAGCTTTAAAAAGGCAGCCATGAACCAGAAGGCAGTTGGTGCAGCTTGTGTGTGATTCCTAACGTCATGTTGGCTGAGAGCCAGCCTGGTTTTATTTCACTGTGTCAAATTGTACCTCCTTATTGAATTCCTTTGCCAGCCTACTTTGTGAAAGAAAACATTGGGGTTTCTTTGGCTGTTCTTGATAAGCCTATAAAAATTGCTATGTTTTAGTTGCTTCTAGGTAGGTTTTCTTTTTACTCTTCCACCCAAAATAATAATAATAAGACATTGTGGTGTGGTGTTGCAGAGTAGCAGTGTGAGTGTTTTGTTTTGTTTTGTTTTGTTTTCCTGAGATGCTCAGAAAATGGTGAATGTGTAACAGTTTCCAACTGAAGTGGAATCATTGTTTTGGCATGGAGCAGCAGCGCTGTCTTCCTGTCTACTCTGTAGCGGTGTGTGGATGTATGTGAATAGGTGTAGATCTGTATTCAATGTTGCTTTTCTCTAGCAATGCTCGAAATGGTTTAGCAACTGGAAGTTTGTATGTGTGTGTGTTTCAGGAGCGAAGATTATCCCACACAGTGTTGTTAATCATCTACTTCTCTAACAGCGATAAAATCTTGTGAAAATACTAAATGATGCACTTGTCATGTCAGAGTAATCCCTAGAGAAGGAGTGCCGAAGTATCAAGTGATTTGAGAAGAAATGTATTTAATTTATGGTTTCAGCTGTAGGAGAGCAAGCATGTTTCAGGACTAGTTGGGTTTTTTTTTTTTTTCCTCCCCTTCAAACATTTCTGTTCAGAGCTTTTTCTTCTTGCTAATTGTATATTAATTGTGGAGGGTTTTTATTTCTTCCCAGTCCTCAGCCTACTAAACAAAAAGACAGTGATAGATTCTGCTACATCCTCTTGAATGTTTGGATGATTTTTTACATAAATCTAATAAGCTGCCCTCTCTTACACACACACACACACACACACACACACACACACACACACACCACCTTCCTGTGCTAAGTGCTATCTGACATTTTGGTGGGCTTCCAGCTTTTTACCACAGCATGGCCATCTCACAGACGGGCTTTTGAGGTTTTCGTTGAGAATATGAGGTAGGGGGATACTTGCTGACAAAAGCTTTAAGTGCCCTTCTGCATTGGAATGAAAAAAATATAGGAGCAATGGGAGTGGATAAAAAAGAAATGCAATAAGGAAACAAATCACAGTCCATGATGGGAGGGGGGCAGGGAAAGGGGGATTGCTTTTCTTTACTTTCACCCATTTGTGAGTTGCAATGTCTTAAGTAAGAGCTTGGCACCCAGGGGAAGCCGTGCCAGTTCACACAGTACTTGTTTTGAAGGAGGATTCAATTTCATTTGCAAATGCTTATTGTCAAGACAGGGAGTGCCAGTACAGATGAAAGCACCCCAGTCTGTCTCGGTCTCCTTCAGTTCTTTAGGTTTAATCACATCTCTCTTAATCGCTGAGGGAACAGGAGATTTAAACAAACATACGTGAACTGGTGTGAAGCTGTAATGTTTCCGATACAGAATATATATTCTTCTCTCACTTTCTAAGAATTAAACACACGCTTTTCTCCCTTATTGATTAGTTGCTGAAGTAAAGGAACCCTGCCGCCTTCCCATGCTATCTGTTGACATGGAAAACAAGGAAAATGGCTCTGTCGGTGTAAAAAAGTAAGTGAAACTGGTTTCTGAGTTCTGCCTCTGCAAACGACAGAGGGGCTTGGTTTCTATTTTTATGTTTCTTGCTTATCTACAGTGTTTTGGAATTGTCTTGGTTGATCTATACTTGCCACCAGGCTCCCTCCTCCCCCCAACCCCAGTTGCCTTTTTCAGTATTCCATTTCTAAAACAGAGATGACTCAGACACCAAATGTGCATAACGGGTTTGTGCATAAGGCTTTGGAACAAGGACCGTTGAGGAGTTCAGCCTTGCCTTCTGCATATTCAAATAAACACAGCCTTTCAAGTCCATAAGACCTATAAGAGTGGGCAAGAGTAGGGGCAGAAAACAGTTTGAGCTTCCGTGAAGCAAAATCACCTCTAACTCTCAAAGCTGAGAGCTGTGGTGATCGGAGGGAAAAAACAAAACAGGACAAAATAAACTACAGTGAGAACACCAAGTTTAAAAACTTCTTTGTCCTAATTTTATGAACTGTTGATTGAATGTGAAACATTTCAGGGCATAGCATAATGTTCTGTTTTAATGTCTGTTCTCACATTTGAAACATCTGATTATATTTGGTATATAAGAGTTATGTGCTTGATTCTTTAAAATAGGGAAATTCAGTTACATTGTGTAGCATAATATGCTGAAACAGAAAACATATATAAATTGAAACAGAATAAAAACTAACTCAGAAGTTAAGGTGTCTGTGAGTGCATGAAAAAAAGTATATTCTCATTTACGAGTTATATAGAAGCTATAACTACTTTGATTACAAGGAGAAAGTAAGTTCCTGCTTGATTACAAGGAGAAAGTAATCTCCTTGTAAGGGTGTTCTCTTTTTCATTTCTTTCCTGGCCATTTGATTTAAAATCGTCCTTAACTTGAGCTTTGGAGGAAAGTCATTAAGTGTAATCCACAGATGCTGTGATATCTAAATGAGGAGACAGTGTGCTATATGTTCATGAATAAAAGGTGTATTTTACTTTGCAGCAAAGTAACATTACAATAAACTAAGTAAATTTCTGTTTTGTAAAATCCTCAGATAAAGCAGTGCCATGCTGCCATGCCTCTTCCCACCCTTTGTCTGAAATTTGGGGCAGGGGAATGGAGGAGGAGTTAGGGAAAGGCTTTTGGATGTGTCACGTAGATCAGCGCTGTCTTATAGTATTTACAACAATGATGGAAATGCCTGGATCCGAGCTGTCCCACAGTAGCCACTCGTCTCCTGGGGCGATTGAGAACATGAAATGTGACTAGTGCAAACGATGAAGTGAACTTTTAACTTTAAGTCATTTTAACAATTTAAAAAGTTAACGTCATTATTGAAGTATGATTGACATACAATAAACGGCATGTGTTTAAAATGTAAACGCTGATGTTTTGACATTTGTCTACACCTATGAAACCATTACCACATTACAATAATAAAAATGTCCTTCACTCCCAAAGTTTTTTCTTACCCCTTTGTAATGTCTCCCTCCTATCCTCTCCGCCCCTTCCCGCCCCGGCCGAGGGAACCACTGATACACTGCCTGTTACTATATATTAGTTTGCTTTTTTCTGGATCTTATGTAAATGGAAGCCTACAGAATTTATTTTTTGTGGCTTGGTTTCTTTCACTCAACATAATTAAAGATTCATTAGTTTTTATATTGATAGTTCATTATGTTTCATTATTATTGAGTAATTCATTGTTTGGATATACAGTTTGTATTATTTCTCCATCCACATGTTGATACATGTTTGGTTTCCAGTTTTTAAGTGTTACAGGTGAAGCTGCTTTGAGCATCCATATGCAGGTCTTTGTGGGGGTCATGAGCTTTCATTTCTCTTGGATAAATCGTATCAGTCAGTATGTTTAACTTTTTAAAAAATTGCTGCAGTGTTTTCCAAACCTGGAGTTTGAATGACACTGTAGAGAAAAGGAAAAGACAAGCCACATACTAGGAGAAAATACTAGCATATCATATATCTGATGATCCCAACATTCCCTCCAACAGTTTGTTTCTGTTCTAGTTGTTCCATTTCCTCATGAACACTTGGTATGAGCAGTCTTTTTTATATTAGACATTATATATTAGGTGAGGTTTACATTTCCCTAATGACTAATGATGTTGAGTAAATTTTCATTTCTTATTTGCATTCATATATCTTGTTAGGTGCAGTATCTGTTCAAATATTTTGCCCATCTTTTTGTTGCACTGGTTTATTTTGTGCTATTGAATTTAGACTATTTAATATGTTCTGGATATAAGCCTTCATCAGATATATGATTTGCAAGTATTTTCTCCTAGTGTGTGGCTTGTCTTTTCATTTTCTCTACGGTATCTTTCAAAATGCATAAGTTTTAAATTTTGATGAAGCCCAATGTATCACTTTTTCTCTCTTATGAGTACTGCTTCTGGTGTTGCATCTAAGAAATCTTTACCCAACCCAGTGTCACAAAGATTTTTCTTGTAAGCTTTCTTCTAGAAGTTTTATGGTTTTAGGTTTCAGATGAATTTAGAATGTGGGGTAAGGATTAAAGTGTTTTATTATGTTTGTCATGTTTTGTTTTGTTTTGTTTTTGTTTTTGTCTGTGAATATCCTATTGTTCCAGCACCATTTGTCAAGAAGTCCATCCTTTCTCTACTGAATTGGTTCTGTAACTTTGTTGAAAAATAATTGATCATACATTTTGGTTCTATATCTGGAATCTGTATTCCCTTACATTCATCGTTTTGTTTCTGTTTATGCTGATATCATACTGTTTGTTAAATACGGTTTTTTATAATAAATAAGGCTTGAAATCATGTTGTGTTACCCATCCAACTTTGTTCTTCTTCAAAGTTGTTTTAGCTTTTCTAGCTCTTTTGCATTTCTGTATGAACTTTAGAATTAGCAGGTAAATTTCTACCAAAAAAAATAGCTTGCTGGCATTTCAGCTGGGATTGTATTGAATTGTAGACCAATTTAGGGGAGGGAGAATTGATGTTTTAACAATATTTACTTTTCAACCCATGAACATTTAAGTCTTATTTAAGTCTTCTTTAATTTCTGTTAGCAATGTTTTATAGCTTTCAGTGTATAGATCTTACACATATTTTGTCAGATGCATATTTCATACTTTGAAGCTATTATAAATGGTATTGCTTTTTAAATTTTAATTTCTGTTGAAAATTGCTATAATGGATATATAAGTGATTTTCGTATGTTGGTCTTGTGTCCTAAAGCTTTGCTAAACTCACTTATTATTCCCAGTAGCTTTTTTGTAGTCTATCAGATTTTTAACATAAACAATTATGTCTTGTGAATAATGACAGTTTCATTTCTTCCTTTCTAATCTGGATGCCTGCTATTTATGTTTCCTTTCTAGTTGCACTGAATAGAACCTCCAGTACAAAACTTGAGTAGATGTGATGAGAGCAGACACCTCGTTGCATTCCTATCTCATGCAAAAACATTGTCTTTTTTCTTATCTTTGTTCTAATGTATATAATGTGTCTTTTTCTCTATCTGCTTTTAAAATGTCCTCTTTATCATTTTTTTTTTTAAGTAATTCGAGTATGAGAGTTGGTATAGTAGTTTTCTTCATGTTTCTGGTGCCTGGGGACTTGTTTTGATTCTTGGATCTATGGGCTTAATTTTCATCAACTCTGGAAATGTTTCAGCCATTATTTTTCAGATAGTTTTGTCCCCTCCTCCTATCCTTTGGGGATTCCCATTATATGTATGTATGGGGATTCCGATTATACGTATATTTGATTCCATGATGTTGTCCCAGAGTTCACTGATGTCTCGTTCTTTTCTCTCCCCCAGTATGTTTCCTCTGTTTCGGTTTGCATAGTTTTTGTTGTTACGTTGACCATTTTAAACAAACATCATGCTGGACTTCTCTCCTTCATTTCTTCCTGCTAAAGTCTCCTGGCCCTGACCCATAAAACTCTTAGATCTCTAGTCTCGATCCATGTCCATATCTGTATTATTCTTTTTAAAAGATGAAAATGAGGCAATTAAAAAAAAATTTTTTTTTATTTGAGCAACAAACGATTTCAAATAGTGCAGCACCAAACTAAAAGTTGTAAGGAGCTCCGCAGACGCAGTGGAAAGGAGGAACTTAATATAAGTAAACGTGGAAGCTAGGGAGGGAAATTTTCTCATTGGATAGCTAAGCTGTATTGCCTTTTTGGGGGCTTTTTCCTGCAGAAAGCCCCTCCCTAAGGCACCTTTTTCTGATTGGCTGATCTGTAAGCTCCACCTCCTAGTAATGCGTCATTTACAGAAGGGCTCCCTCTCCCAAGTATGATGAAGTTATTGAATTTGTCATTAGAGACTGGCTAAGGCTAGTCACCCCTGTCTAATGGCCTTCTCTATTTTATTTTAGCATTTTATATATTATCAATCACTATGATTTGGGCATGATTTCTAAGGTCTAGATTCTACTTGAACTGCAAGTGTAAGTGAATTTCACAATTAATTTTAGGTTCAGGGTCTTTAAAAAAAAGTGGTAAGAAAAGCACAAACACTCCATAGAAAAATATCAAAAGATTTGAACAAACATTTTATAAAGAAGAAACAACATATGGGCAATTAACATATGAAGAGATGTTCAGTATCATTAGTGATCAAAAAAATACAAATCAAGATCACAGTGATACACTTTGGCAAAAAATTTTAAATTCGACAATACTATCAGGGGGAATATATAGATTTACAGGATAAAGCACTGGTGGGAGTGTAAATTAGTATACTGACTTTGGAAGAGTTTGGCATTATTTTCTAGAGTCAAGCAATCAAATATTCTATAACCAGCAATTAAGTTCCTAGGTATATAGTACTGCTGTCCAATAGCATAAAACCAGAGCCACATATGTAATTTTATGTTTTCTCATAATCATATTTTAAAAAGTGAAAAGAAGCAGATGAAATTAATTTTAATAATATATTTTGTTTGACTCAATATATCCAAGCCGTTATCATTTTTCATCATATAATCAATATAATATATTGTTGAGATATTTTACATTCTTTTTATACTAAATTTTCTAAACTGTCATGTATTTAACACTTAAAATATATCTCAATTCAGAGGCAATTTTGTTTAGAAATATTAATCTGTATTTTGATTTCATAAAATTTACACTTCAAAAGTAAAACCATATGCCCAAACAATTCCAAATATACTTAAAAGTTTTTTAAAAAAATAAATGGATTCCAATAGAGTACCAAAAAATATTTCCCTTTAATATTTACACCCATACTGACAAAACCTCATTCATCTTTTTTTTAAAGATTTGATTTGATTTGACTTTGAAACAAAAGTATATCAGTTTCAAAACTACATCTGTCCAAGTTAAATGAATTTATTAACTTCCATGTCAACTCAGTATTATTAATTTTCTATTCAGGGGGTGTTAACAAAAGTTGATAAGCAGCTCTAATTTTAATAATGTCAATAAAGCAGTTTTCAAGATTTTCTTGCAGTTAATTCATGTTACAAAAATGTGTGCAGAATTAATATTATTGTGTTGTACTCTAAAAATTTCTATTTCAACAAAATTTTACACCTGTTTAGTTAGGTCACAAATCACCTTTTCCTTTTCCTGGAGCTTCAAATTTAGCATATTTATATACAGTGTGATATCAAGGAGAAAACATAAACTACTCATCTGTATTTATTGAATATTTGGCAAGCATTTCTTTTGTTTCCAGAAAATCTTGAATTGGACATAACAATATAAAAAGTCCTTGCAGAGCTCTTCCATGATTTAATTTGCAAGAACACATTATTAAATTCAGTGTCTTCTCTTACACTTAACAGTTCCCTTATTTGGCACTGATCTATAGCGTTTGCAAGTATATATTGAATGATTTTAACAACAGTATCCATGCCACTTTTCATAGAACCTGCTTCAGAAAACCGAACGCAGATTTCATGCCATAGAAAGAAGAACCGAAGGAAGCATCAGTCTCATTTTAAAATTACAGTAAACCTGGATTTTTTTTATCTATCATGGCTGAAGCACCATCCATTTTGATGGGATATAATTTTTTCATATCTAGCTAATATTATTCTTAGACAGATGTAAAGATTTAAATGTATCTAAACCATGAGTTTCATTTTTTAGGCCATGAATTGACAACATTTCTTCATAAATTTGGAAATCTTTTCAGACAAAACATATCCTAAGTATTGCTCTTCTACTGCACAACTCATCTGAAACTATTTTGAATCAATTGATTTTTGATATTGTTGGAAAGATCTTCTTTTCTTCTAGCAGTTGTTTGGTGGCTTGATTGAAGTTGTTTCACTTTTTGTAAAGTATCTTTTTAGTCTTTTCCTCATAATAACCTAACAAAACTTCTATAATTGATATAATTCTCTGTCCATCTGATATTTTCCTTTTTTTTTTTTTTTTGCTAAAATCCAAGTTATTTTAGAGCTACACAAGGTTTTAAGCTTAGACTCTGTTAAAAAAATCACTTAACATTATGTTTTGTTGGGTCATTTAATTTTGATTTCTAGGGACTAATTTCATTGCTTCTTCTTTGGCGGTTGAGAAGAAGCTTATCAAATTCACTATGCATTTGCAGAAAACTGCCTCTTAATATAGTTTATTTTATTATCTTTAAAAAAATTTTTTAGCATAGCAAAGACTTTTTGCTTTGCTGTCTCCAGCAGGTTGCAGTTGCTATTGGCCATGAAATTTGCAACAAATCTTCTTCCAATTTCCTTTTTTCCCTTATTGTTCTAGCTCTAGTACTGGTTTCCATGTCTAATTGATTCTGCCTCAGTAGTATGCCTTTTATTTTATTTTTTTAATTTTTTTACATGGGCAGGCACTGGGAAACGAACCCGTAGTATGCCTTTCAAATTTCAAAACTGCCCGTGCTTGTAGTTTGCTGAAAACTAATTGTTATAATTAAAATTAAAATATTGTCAATTTAATGACCGATTATGATGTACTAAGGAATCCCCATAACTTGTTCTGCTTCATTAAATACTTGACAGACATATTACAATGTTACTTGGGTATGTAGGAAATAAACATTTGAATGGAATCAATCTATTGATACAAATTAGACTGACCGCTGTGTTTTGTGTAATACTAGAGAAGACACCTGCTCCTGCTGTAATAAAGTCAATTCAACCATAACAACAAAGTGAAATGTATTCCTATCAATATGATGAGTGTTTTAACAGAAATACATCTTCTACTGCTTCCAGTTTTTTTTAATTTAAATTTTGGCTAGATAAAATTAAATAAAATTTAAAATTCAGTTTCTCGGTCAAATTTTAAATACTAAGTAGCTGCATGTGGCTGCTGGCTACCATACTGAACAGCACAGGTATACACCAGGGGAGCTGCTTCTGCACACGTGCCGGGGGAAAGTTAAATGAATATGAGATTCAGGACGATGATTGCTTTGGGTGTGGAGCTAAACTGTATACAATGTAGTGATTTTCAAGACTCTAGCTTTTATTTTTGCCTGGTGAATTCATGGGTGTTTAAAACAGCATTAAAAATGAACTAAATAGCTAAGAGGGAGCCGTATTGATGGTTTGGAATATATCCTTCTAGACAGTTTCTGTACAAATCCTCTGTAGCCTTGTGTACACCTAATTACTCCCAAAGGCACATATAAATAAACTTATTGAAAAAATGGATCACAGCCTTCTCTTTTTATGGATCTCAGATGCACAGATTTTGGTTTAATCATAAATCTAGATCTGTGACACCCAGTTATCATTCATTCATGTTCGGCTTATTATATTTACTGCGTTTTTTTAAAAAATTGAGATAGTTTACACATTATGTACATCTCTCATATCAAATCACAAGCATTCAAGGTTAATTTCTTTGCCACTTGCTTACTCGTACTCCCTTATTCACCACTTGGTCTTTCTCCCCCTCTCTCCGTTTGTCTTAGGACGGAGGAGGAACTGTGACTCCCACATGAGAGATGCTTATCATAAATGAGCAGCTTTTCGACAGGGAGCAGTTACTCCCCCCCCCCCCGCCCCCACACGCGCACACACCCCTCAGCCCTCAGTGCAGAAGTTCGGCCGCTATAGAAAGTCCCAATAGAAAGTTTGGAGTAACAAAGTTTAACAAGGACTTTCAAAATTAGCTATTTCTTTTTTAATTCCTGGTCTTCTCGTGCCATGCGTATCTGGCCATATCCCCCTGCCTTTCTGTTATTTGTTGTTGTTTCATTATGAAGCAATGACAATTTGTTTATTTTGAAACTAACGTTTCTTTCATAATGAGAAAAGCAATACTTTTTACCCTCTTCGCAATGAATGTTTCATGAATAATTACCACTTAAACTGTTAAATTCACTTTAAAATTACAAAATTAACTTTTGAAATAGCCCTCTCTGAAGGTTAATCACTGTATGGCTGTTAATCTGGTATTAGGTTATATAAGTTATCAAATAATTCTCATTTGCCTATATAGAGGAGAGGATAAGGAGGTGAGTGGTGGAAGAAAAGTATGAAAGTAGGGTTAAACATTGTTATTGGTATTGCTAAAATTTAAAACCTCTGATTTCACTGTAGCATTATCAGAGAAGTTTTCATAATACAATATCTATAGTAGCTACTATTACTTGCCTCATAAAAAGATTCAGCAATGCTTACATGTGTGCCCATCAGTCAGATCTCATCTCAGAGGGATGCACTCGCAGCTAGGGTTGAATAAATAACTCACAGGATATTGGGTTAGTTGCATGGAAGCCTGGCTTTGCTCCTTTGAGGAAGGAGGAATGGAAAACTGTTAGAAGGATTGTGTCTGACTCCTGGACTTAGCATTCATTCATTTATTCCTAATCCTTGTGCTCTTGTGGCATCACATAAATGTGCAACAGTCCATAGATGTATGCTCTTTGAAGGCAGCGAGGGGATTTTATCCAGCTTGCTAGGGAATTCCTGGGTACGTCCTCTCCATCACACTCTTCTATTCTGTCCATCACCAGTCCCCACACCCACACTGCCCTTTCATTCCCCCCCCCAAGCATGACGCTTTCCTGGAGGCTGTCTTTTCTGGAATGGCCTGTGGTTGTGATGAGAAGATCCCGCTATACTAAAAGCATGGGAAAATAAATAAAACACTCCAGACATTTTAAATAACTAATACCTAAGTACCTCTCAGCTGATAGTTTGCTGGGCAGGTGGGGGGCGGGGGGGAGAAAGAAATAAGCAAACTGAGCCAATAGTTTATACCTGAAAAGTGACCTTTCTTATCAGGATCTGATATTGTAACCCTTCTATAGATGTTTCATGGGGTATGTGTTTTGCATAGGGATAATATTTGTGAGTTAACAGTGGTGCTTGTAACTTGCACGGTTTTGTTTTTCTTAGAAAAGCTAAAATTTACCGTTTAATGTTTCATGGCTGTCTGCTCATTCTGATATATGGGCCTTATGATAAGTAACTTAATAATTGTTTGATTGCTCCCTTAAATTAAATGACTTCAGTTAAGAATTGCATCTGTTTACTGTTTTGATTTATACCATTTTACCCATTTCAAATAACTGCCTTGGAGTGTACATTTCAAATGAATAAAATGCATAAAACCAAGGAGTCGGCTAAGCATATTAAGACATCACATTTTAAGTGTGAAAACAACAGAAGTTCAAATCACCGCCAGCAGAATTCACAAACACACATTATATGTATCTTTTAAACATCAGCAGCCCTTTAGGGTTGCTGTTTTTCTACATAGTTTCTGTCTTGCTACTGAGATTCCGACAAAAGGCAACTGAATTAGTCTCGGTGATAAAGCCACACCTAAGTCCTTTGGATAGTGACCGGTGTGCTGTGATTCAGAGCAGGAAGACAGAGTTCTGCAGGTTTCTAGGCCATTGTCTTTAGTATCAATGATCAGGATATGAAATGTCCATAAGTTTGCGTTGAATTATATTGACAAGGATTGTATCTGATAGTGAATAAAAACAGAAATTCATGGAACTCCTTGGAGAGGAATGTCCTTATTTAGACTGGTCCAGAGGATTTTATTGAACTAGAATGTTAAGAGCAGGTAGGAAAAGAGGCAATTTGTAGGATCCTTAGTTTTCAGAAAGATTGGGTGGAATTTGGGGGAAACGTTCTAGGCAGAGGCATGCCAAAGTCTAGTGCTGAGACAAAGCACTGTGCAATTTCAGAGGCAAGCCATCAGCCTGAAGACAGGTATTTAATAAGGAGGGAGAAAATGATGCCTGAAGATAGCCCCGCTTGTCCTAGGTACCTGCCCCTAGTATAGCCGCTGACTTCAAAGCTCCAAAGCCTCTCACCCGCTCACCCACACTGCCTCACTCATATTGCCTTGAGGGTTTTATCTTTTTCACCCTCCTTCATCTGTCTATTCCCCCAATCCTTAACTGCCTTCTGGAATAAAGCAGGGAACAAACATAACCCTTCTCATCTGGTGTTGATTTGAAATTATATTCTTCACTAAACTGTGAGTTCCCAATGCTTCCCAAGTACCTGGCACATAGTAGGCAAATTAAAATTAATTACCAATTAGAACAAAATTTTAAGACATTAGGAAGGGGCCCCTTAACCAGCGCCTTTACAACTGGATGGGATTCTAGCTGGGAGTAAGTTAGAGAGAGTGGGGTTTGAGTAACTTAAGCAAAGCCATAGATGTGGAGGAATCCAGGATGTTGTCCAGTTGGGATTCAATACAGACTTGGAATGGGGAAAAAACCTGGAAAGTTATGTTTGAGTCCATTCCCCTATTCAGGGGAGAAGACTCGAATTATTCCTTTTTCATTACTTTCATCACTTGGTATGCTGCAGTTAAATACTCTCAACTCTTATCTGAATATTTTAAAATGAAAACTGTCCTGTCAAGAGCCTTTGAATCATCCATTCTCTTTTTTGGGCCTTCCGTTTAGCCAGATTGCTGCTTGTTAGCACGAAGGGAGAGGGAGAAAGGAATGGAAATAGAACAAAAGCTAATTTAGTTGCTTTTTTCCTAGATATGTCATAAGCAAAGGCATCAATATTAATTTATTAGAATTAGAATTGCTTTTAGCCAAAGGCTGTTTAAAGAGGTGGGACAAAGAGTAGGTTAATCTAATTTTGAAAATAAGTTATAAAGATCAAGGCAGTACAACATTAGAGTGCATTTCTGAATATAAAAGTAACATTCAGAAGTAGCCTTATAAAAGGAGTAATGTGACAAATGTAGCACCATAATATGTTAACCATTGTCTAATGTAATTTTTGCTCTGAAATTGAAGCAAGAAATGCAATTAATGGATATAATGGAGTTTTGAAATCACATATGGATTGTATTTATTGAGAGTGTCCCTTTGATCTGATCAATCCTCAGAATCTGTATCTCAAGCACCATAAAATGCACACATGGTAGATTAGAATAAAGAGTTTCATGTGTTTTCCAACTGCCTTCACTAATACGTAAGGGAAAACTAGACACCTTTCCTGCCGGCATTTAAAATTATGATGTGGTGACATGAAAACACTCATAATAAAGTTTCAATTAATGTGTATATTTCTGCCAGAATTTTTATTTATTGCATTCCTGTCCCCATGATTGTATCTCTCTGTGTCTCTTTTAAAAGTAAGGTGTTGTTTGGTTAATGATTATCATTTCCTAGTGTGAATTATTCACGCATGATATAATTTTTATCAATCCATGATGTGTCTAACCATATGCACAAGGACTGGGATAAATGGAAACATTAATTTGATTAAGTGATGGGCTTGTAGACAAACTGTGCCCTTGATTTCTGTTGCTAATTTTTTGTAATAAGGAAAAAATAAATATATTTGTAAAGATTCTGTGCCTAGAAAAAGATGTATAAACCTATCATTTCTATATATTATGTTCTGAGAAACAGTTTTCCATGATAATTGCAGAAAGTTAATATCAAATGGTGATGGTACTTTTATATCTGTCATCTTACTTGATCCGTGCGAGTTGCCAGCCATAGTAGAATCACCATTTGGGAGGTGTTTGAACAGTGCAGTTTAAATTCCTTCTGGAATTCAATATGTACATGCTATAAAAAAAGAATTTGGAGGGACAGCCATTTATAAAGGAATATAGGTAAGTGCCTCAATTTGGCCACAAGTATCCATCCTTTTTTGTAGTTATATATGTATGTCTTTTATTTTAATAATATATACACAATCTAAAATTTTTCCTTTTAACCACATTCAGATACTTAATTCAGTAGGGTTGATTACATTCTGTACTGTGCAGTTATCACCATGATCTATTACCAAAACTTTTCCATCACCCCAAACAGAAACTCTGTGCCAATTAAGCAGTAACTCCCTATTCCCCATCCATTCTCTGCCACTGGAAACCTGAATTCTAGCTTCTGACTATATGAATTTGTTTATTCTAATTATTTCATGTCAGTGAGATTATACAGTATTTGTCCTCTTGCGTCTGGCTTATTTCACTCAGTTTGGTGTCCTCAAGATTCATCTATGTTGTCACACGTATCAGAACTTTGTCATTTTTCACAGCTACATAATACTCCTTTGTATGTATAGACCACATTTTGTTTATCCATCAGTCAGTGAACACTGCATTGCTTCCATCTTTTGGCAATTGTGAATAATGCCACTATGAACATTGGTGTGCAAATATCTGAGTGCCTGCTTTCAATTATTTTGGGTATACCCAGAAGTGGGACTGCTGGCTTATATGCTAATTCCATACTTAATTTTCTGAGGAACCACCAAAAATGTTTCCACAGCACCTGCACCATTTTGCATTCCCATCAAAAATTAACAGGTGTTCCTACTTCTCCACATCCTCTCCAACACTTGCTGTTTTTCATTTTTTTAATAGTAGTCATTCTAGTGGGTGCAAAATGTTATCTTGATGTGGTTTGAATTTGCATTTTCCTAATGGCTAATGATGTTGAGCATCTTTTCTTGTGCTTTTTGGTCATTTGTTTATCTTCTTTAGAGAAATGTTTATTCAAGTCTTTTGCCCATTTTTAAATTATTTATCTTTTTGTTGTTGAGTTATAGGATTTCTTTGTAAATTCTAGATATTAAACCCTTATCAGATAGTGGTTTCCAAATATTTTTTCCCATTCTGTAAGTTGCTCTTTACTTTTATGCACAGATGTTTTGAATTTTGATGAGATTTCATTTACCTTTGATGCTTGTGCTTGTAGTAAAGTCAAAGAAACCATTGACTAACACATGTTTCTAAAAATGCTTCCCTATATTGTCTTCTAGGAGTTTGATAATTCTTCTGGTTCTTATATAGATCTTTGATCCATTTTGAGTTAATTTTTGTAAATGGTTCGAGATAGGAGTTTCCCCTCATTCTTTTGCATATGGATATCCAGTTTTCCCAACAACATTTGTGAAGAAACTATTTCCCAATTTAGTGGACTTGGCACCCATGTTAAAAATCATTTGGCCATATATGATGTGTGGTCTATTTCTGAATTCTCAATTTGATTCCATTGGTCTATACATCTGGCAGTACCATGTTGTTTAAACCACTGTAGCTTTGTGATAAGTTTTTAAGTGGGGAAGTGTGAGTCCTCCAGCTTCCTTCCAATTTTTAAAGGTATAGTTTTAACTAATTTTGGCCTCTTTGCTTCCAAATAAATTTGATAATTGGCTTTTCCATTTCTGCAAAGAAAACTGCTTGATTAGACTTGCACTGAATCTGTAAATCACTTTGGGTAGAATCGACATCTTGACAATATTTAGTCTTCCAATCCATAAACATGAAATTTAGATCTTCTTTGATTTCTTTTAGCAATGGTTTATAGTTTTCCATGTATACAGCCTTTACATACTTAGTTAAATTTATTCCTAGATATTTGATTCTTTTAGTTAAACTATTGTAAATGGAATTTTTTTGCTTAATTTCCTCTTCAGATTGTTCATTACTACTGAATAGAAACACTACTGATTTTTGCATGTTGATCTTACACTTTAATGAATTCATTTATTAGCTCTAGTAACTATGTTGGCGATATTTGGGGATTTTCTCTATATAGGATCATATAATCTGCACATAAGGAAACTTTACTTCTTCTTTTCCAATTTGGATGCTTTTTTTTTCTTCCTTTTCTTGCCTAATTGCTTTGGAAAGAACTTCCAGTATAATGCTGAGGAACAGTGGTGACAGTGGGCATCCTTGTCTTGTTCATGCTCTTAAAAGGAAATCTTTCAGTCTTTCACTATTGGGTATGATGTTTGCTGTGGGTTTTTCATATATGCTCTTTATCATACTAAAGAAGGTTCCATCTACTCCTAGTCTTCTAAGTGTTTTTTGTCATTTTGTCGAACACCTTGTCTGCTTCATTTAAGATGATCGTGTGGTTTTTCCTTTGTTCTGTTAATGTGGTGGATTACATTAATTAATTTCTTATGTTGAACCACCTTTGCTTACCTGGGGTGAATCCCACTTGATCATGATGTATAATTCTTTTAATGTAATTGGATTCAGTTTGCTAGTAGGTTATTAAGGACCTGTGCATCTATACTATAAGAGATATTGGTCTATACTTTTCTTTTCTTGTGGTATTTCTATCTGCTTTTAGTATTAGGGTGATGTTGGCCTTATCCAGTGAATTAAGGCATGTTCCCTCCACTTCAATTTTTCAGAAGAGTTTGAGCAGGATTGGTGTTAATTCTTCTTGGGATGTTTGAAATTCACCTGTGAAACCATATGGTCCTGGGCTTTTCTTTTTGGGAGGCTTTTGATGATTGAGTCAATCTCTTTATTGTAATTGAACTGTTGCGAACTTCTGGTTTTGCTGGAGTCAGTGTAGGTTGTCGTGTGTTTCTAGGAATTTGTCCATTTCATCTAGGTTGTGTAATTTGTTGGCATACAGCTGTTCATAGTCTCCATTTATGATCCTTTTTATTTTTGTGGGGTTGGTAGTAATTAATTCATTTCTGATTGCACTTATTTACATCCTCTTTTACTTTGTCAGCCTAGCTAAAGGTTTGTTGATCTTTTAAAGAACCAACTTTTGGCTTTCTTAATCCTATATATTATTTTTTAATTTTCTATTTCATTTATTTCTGCTCTAATCTTTGATATTTCCTTCCTTCTGCTTATTTTGGGTTTAGTTTGCTATTCTTTTTCTAGTACCTCCAGGTCTCTGATCTGAGTTCTTTCTTTTTTTGTTAATGTCACCATTTAGAGCAACAATTTCCCTCTGAGCACTGCCTTTGCTGCATTCCATGTTTTGATATGTTGTGTTCTCTTTTTCATTCATCTGAAGTTATTTCTTGATTTCCTTTGTGATTTCTTCTTTGACCCATTGACTGTTTAAGAATGTGTTGTTTAATCTCCATATATTTGCAGATTTTTCCATTTCTCTGTTACTGGTTGCTAACTTCATCCCACTGTAGTCAGAGAAGATGTTTTGTATAATTTAAATCTTAAAATTTATTGAGACTGTTTTGTGACCTAACATGGTCTGTCCTGGGGGATAATCCATGTTCACTTGAGGAGTACATGTATTCTGCTCTTTTGGAGTGCAGTGTTCTGCACATGTCTGTTAGGCCTAATCATTTATCATATTTTTCAAGTTCTTCATTTCTTTATTGATCTTCTATCTAAATGTTCTCTCCATTGATAAAAATGGTGTGTTGAAGTCTCCAGCCATTATTATAGAGTCTGTTTCTCCCTTCAGTTTTGCCATTGTTCGCCTCATGTATTTTGGGGCACTGTGGCTAGATGCATAAATGTTTATGATTACTATTTCTTCTTGGTGGATTGATTTTTATGAATATATAGTGTCCTTTTTGTCTGTTATAATAGTTTTGACTTGATTTATTTTGTCCAATATTAATATAACTATCCCAGTTCTCTTTTATTATTATTTGCATGGAATATTTTTCCTATCCTTTCACTTTCAACCTATTTTTGTCTTAGAATCTATGGTGAGTTTCTTATAAACAAACATGTAGTTAGACTGCGTTTTTATATCCATTCTCCAATCTGTGTCTTTTCATTGGGGGTTTAATCCATTAACATTGAGTGTTACTACTGACAAGGCAGGACTTCCTTCAGCCATTTTGCCCTTTGTTTTGTATATGTCATGTCTTTTTTTGTTTCTCTATTCCTTTATTGCAGCCTCCTTTGTATATAGTTCATCTTTTGTGATGTAACAGTTAATCCCATTCTCACTTCTGTTTCTCTGTGTTTTTAAAGTAGCCTGTAGTTATCCTCAGGTTTGTATTAAACAACCTAAGTCTATAGTTGACTAGTTTGGAAAGATACCAACTTAATTTCAATAGCAAATCCATTCTCTGCTCCCACATCCCTCTGTTTCCCCTCTCTGCAATGTTTTTGTCACACATCTCTTTATGTTTTTCATGTCTGTTACAAAGAAATATGATTATTTCTTATTCAATCATATTCTAACTCTTATAGAAAATAAAAAGTTTACTTATATGCTGAGGAGACAGTGCTATTGGGTTTTACATTTGCCCATGTGATTTCTTTTGATGAAGATCTTCACTTCTTCATAATGTTCTAAGCCGCTCTCTCCTGTCCTTTCCTTGCAACTTGAAGAGTTCCCTTTAGCATTTCTTATCTCTTGGTAATGAACTCTCATAGTTTTTTGCTTTTCCATGGATGTCTTCACCTCCCCCTCATTGCTGATGGACCATTTTGCCAGATAAAGAATTGTTGGCTGGAACTTCTTCTCTTTCAGTCACTTAAGTATGCCATGCCTCTGCCTTCTCACCTCTATGGTTTCTGATGAGAATCAGTGCTTAGTCCTGGGGATCCCTTGTCTGAGATGAATCCCTTTTCTCTTTCAGCTTTCCAAGTTCTCTGTTTATCTTGGCATTTAACATTTTGATTAGTAAGTGTCGTGAAGTAGATCTTTTAGGGTTTATCCTGTTTGAAGTACTTTGCACTTCTCGGTCAAGTGTCTTCATGTCTTTCATAACAGTTGGAACTTTGGGCCATTATTTTCTCAATATTCTTTCTGCCACTTTACCCATCTCTTTATGGTGTCTCAGAGACCCTTAGGCTTTGCTCACTTCTTTCTATTCTTTTCTCTATATTTTCTTCTGATTATGTGATTTCAATTGACCTGTCTTCTAGTTCACTGATTCTGTCTTCTGTCTGTTCAGATCTACAATTGTATGTCTCTAGTGTATTTTTAATCTCCATTATTGTGTTTTTTGTCTCAATAAATTGTTATGTTCCTTTTTAAACTTCTAAATTCTTTTTGTTCATGCACGTTTTCTTAATATCCTTTAGCTCAATATCCATATTTAGTTTATTTCTGTCCATATTTTCCTTCAGTTCCTTGAATTGATTTAGGAGATTTGTTTGAACTTCTTTGATTAGTTGTTCTGATATCTGTGCTTCCTCTCAACATTTAATTTCTTCCCTAGAATAAACTCTATCTTTCTGTTTCTTAGAATGATTTGTACTTTTTTGCTGATGTCTGGGCATTTAATTATTTTGATAGCCTACTCTGAAAGTCTGTTTCACCCTCTTGTCTAGGAGTTTATTGTAGAATGTCTGTTTGTTAAGGTTCTTCTTTAATGCTTAGTCCAGTTTATACTGGACCTTTACAGCACCCAGTATAAACTGTTTTTTTAACTGTTCAGATTTTCTCAAGTCTTCTACACCTGTCTCCTGTCTGGATACGGGGTGCAACTTTTTAAATTACCTAATTATGTGCAACTGTTTCACTTCCTGGACTAGATTTCCTTTCCTCTGTTCCTTCTCCAGAAGTCTTGGGACATTCTGTTTGCTTTTGTACAAATTTTGCCTCTAAAGCCTACAAATTGCTCAACTTCTCTCCCATGCTCAGTGACAGTTTTTTCAGTCCTGGGTTCCACTCTGTCTTTCAGCAGTTCAGTTGTCCCCTTTTCCCTTTTGGCTTTTCTTCCTTTGGTAATTTACATGTGAGGGTATCCTGCCCTCAATAGCCAGATGGGGTCAGTGTTCAGAAAGAACTGTTTGTTCATTAGATTGCACCAGCAATTAGAGACTGAATTGGGTGTGCACACTGCTTATCAACGGTTCCACCACGGGTCTCTTTTGATTCCTGGGTGCTCTTTTGTACACACACGCTCACTGACTGCTAGGGCCCTGCCCTGGGTCCTCATGGCCTTGGGTCCCCATGCCCAAATGTCTGTGGAGCTCAATGTTGCTACCATGAGTGGCTCTGTGGTCTGCGATCGTGGCGGGAGGTGCCCACACCGGGTCACTGTGCTATGTGACTTTTCAGCCAACGAAACTGAGTGTAGGGAAGGATCCAGACTGGCATATCCAAGCCACAGATCCCCTACCTTCTTTTTTAGTGGGTGGTTGGTTTCTCTCTAATTCAGCATTTGTGGAGTCTTTCTCCAGTCTCTGTCATCCTCCAGAATTGCAAGCAAGTGGGATTTATTCCTTTATTTAGTTGTCTCTTAGGGGAAACTCTCCGGGGCATCTCTTATGTCACCATCTTGATGATGTCACTCCTCCACAAATATCACTTTGCTTTCCCAGGGAAGATGATCTCAGTGAGGTGTCATTTGGTCTTGATGCTATGGCTCTCCCTCTATCTCCCACCATCACGTCACCTTGGATCAGCTCCAGCTTTCTGCTCAAAACTGTTGCTGAAACCGCTGGAAAGAGCCAGTGGAATTATCCATCATCCAATAATGTAAACAACCAAGAAGTGTTGGTGTGTTCCTGCACTTAATGAGTCTCTGCTAGCAACCACCCTCTCCCCTCAGGGCCTAGCCCGGGGGTGTTTGGGTTAATATGTGCCTTTTTAAATTGCCACTTAAAATATTCAGGTTTTCTAACAGAAACAACTGGGCCTAATTCTAGTATTACTTATAGCTAACGGTTTACATGTCTCCCTTTCCTGACCACATTTCCAGCTCCTTGAAGACAAGGATTACACATCCTATATTCTTGTCACCCTGTATCTAGGCCAGTACTGTCAGGACAGCAGGCTTTCAGTAAATATTCGCTGAATCAATGAATATGCATAGTGGAAAAAGCATGGATTTGTAGTCAAGCATATCTGGGTTCCAATCCTGGCTTTATCTTCGATGTGATTTAGGGAAAATTCGTTAACCTGTCTGAGCCTTGCACTCACTGTCTTTAAGAGGGAGTTACAGTATCCAGCTCACACGGGAGATGGAGACCAATATTAGGTGAAGTGTGGAAAGTAGACTGTAGATTGTAAGTGCTCCCCGGTTGTTCGTGTCCTTGTTCAGCAGAACTTTGCTGTACCCTCTGGGCTCCAGGGAGGCCTGTGCTATGGGCTGGGGAGCCACAGAGATGAAGACAGATGTGGTTGTCTTCTCAAGATGTGAGAAGTTTAATGTGATGATTTTTTTCTAAGTTAATTTGCTTCTTGGGCTGTCAGGTATAAACAGGTGCATCAATCATTAGATTTATTGATTGGTTTCTAAACTCTTGTCTCTTCTGGGTCAATTCCCTTAACCTAAATGTGAGAAAACACTGAATTCCACGCTCCTTCTCTCCTTTATGGTACTCTGCCAGTAGTTTTACAAAGTCTTTATTCTCTGCTGCATTGCTAGTACTCAAGGGTATTTCAGGATTATGGTAGGCATGATGTTACAACCAAGCCAAGTAAGAATCGGGAAAGCCTCCCATCCCAAAATGACAATGTACCATACTTTGTCATTGCTATTGAGAATTAGTAGAGAAAATGAATTCCAAGGTTTTCTGGGATACTCAAGTGTGTATCTAATGGGACTCTGTGCTTACTGCTAGAAGTGAGCGGATTTGAAAACGTAAAGGATTTGTTAGAATAGTGAACATGTAGGTAAATATTCTTCAAGCCGACCTTAAACAGGAGAGGGAAGGAAGGTTGTATCTTGAAGAGGGTCACCAGTGTCAGCTCATGGTTGCTTAGGCTAGTGAGATGGCAGAAAATCCCAGCATGTAGGTATTAAAAATTTATATATATAGCATAATACATAGTTAATATTTGAAGTGTTGTGTTGCATAATCAGTGATCATGTTTGCCACTGATCATTGACTCTTTTCTTTAAGTAGATAGAAGTTTGTTTTTTAATAAAATATTTTAGGCTCCTGCTATGAACAAAACATTACAGCTATACCCTTGGCATTCAGATGGTTGAAAACCTTCAGGAATCTCCACAGTCTGGGCAATTTCACTTCTGTGAAAAGTAGCATGAGTCATTTCAGCTGTCACTAAATGTTGAACCTCCTCAAGGCTTGGTTCTATGGTTCTAGGCCATTTTCTTCTCAGCCTTTCCCAAGGCTTTGATTACCATCTAAATGCCTCTTTCTGTAAAGTGTGATTCTCTAGCCCACTCCTCTGCTTTGAGCTGCAGACTCATATATCCCACATTAAATCTGTGCTTGGATATAAATGATAACCTGAGGTCAGTGTGTCCAGCTAAACTTGGTGGTGCCATTTCAGTGAAGGTACACTGTATTGGTTTGTTAAAACTTCTGAATGCAATATACCAGAAATGGAACAGCTTTTATAAAGGGGATTTAATAGTTACAATTTTACAGTTCTAAGGCCATAAAAATGTCCAAATTAAGGCACCCACAAGAGGTTACCTTCACTAAAGTAAGGTTGATGCCATCCAGAATACCTCCATCAGCTGGGAAGGCATATGGCTGGCATCTCCAGATGCCAGAACCTTGTTCCTGGTTCTGTTGCTGCCAGCTTCTGATGCCAGTGGTTTCCTCTCTAAGCATCTATGGGCCTTCACTTAGTTCCAGGACACAACTCTGGGTTCTGGCTTGATTAGCATAAAGCCACAGGGTGACATCTGCGAGGCTCTGCCCATGTTGAGGCACCTGCTCTCTCAGTTGGCACTCCAAGCATCTCCAGACATCTGGGTCTCTGTCAGATCTGAAGCAAGTTCTCCAAGCATCTGCATCAGCTCTGAGCTTTCTCCAAAATGTTTCCTCTTTTAAAGGACTCCAGTAAACTAATCAAGACCCACCCTGAAAGGACAGAATTACAGCTCCATCTAACAAAAGGCTGCATTCACAACTGGATGTGCCACATCTTCGAGATAATCTCATCAAAAGATCACAGCCACGTCTGGAGCCTCACACCCCCATGCAGATAATCCAGTCAAATGGGCTTCCATCCGACAGTGTTGGATCAGGATTAAAAGAAACGGCTGCCCCCAGAAGATTGGATCAGAATTAAAACATAGCTTTTCTGGGGTACATAATAGTTTCAAGCCAGCACAACCACCATCCATCCAGTTAGGTCCAGAGGCTGAATGTCTCAGAGTTGTCTTTGACGTTTCCATCTTCTTCATTCTCTATGTCCAGTTCATCACTAAATCCTGCTGGTTTTATTTCTTAAATGTCTTTTAAATCCACCCACTCTTTTGCTTTCCCATAGCCACCACTATAGTCTGAGTCAACATGATCTCTTGCCTGAATGTCTGCAGTAGACTTCTAATTTAATTTGCTTTTCCCCTTCGGGCTCCTCTCCGGTACTCTCTTTTGCAGAATGAATCTGATTGGATTCCCCCCCCCCTTTGCCCAACACCGTTCAACAGCTACCCATTGCTCTTAGATGAAAACCCAGAGTCCTCCTTCTTGCCTCTAAGAACTACATGGTTCCTTTTTCTCTATAAACACCTGCCACTGAGCCTGGAACCATCTTCACCTGACTTCTTTATACAGTTCACTTCTGTCTGGTTTTTAGAACTCACCTCAAAAGAAACTTCCACTGGAAAGCCTCTGCTAGCCCTTAAAATTCACTTAGCATGGTGCACTTGCCCTTTATAGAATTTTCAATTTGCAGTTGTACATTTATTTGTATGATTATTTGTTCAGTGTCTGCTCCCACAGCCCTGCAAGGTTCATAAGAGTAAGGTTGATGTCTGTTCCACTCACTGATGTATTCCCAGCTGGCAGAAGGGGGCTTCCCCCTGAAGAACCTCCTAAGCCATGTTAACTATTTGAGTGATGGGAGAGTCTTGGAAGGATTTTAAGCAGAGGACAATGTGTTCATATACACACTTTGGAAGAATCACCTTGGATGAGATATAGAGTAACCCTTAATAAGGAGCAAGACTGAGGTGAGGAGATGAGCTAGGATGCTATTGCAGTAATTCATGGAGTCTGAAAAAAGGAAGTGGTAGTATTGATGGAGAAAATAGAACAGATTCAAGAGATTTTTAGAAGGACTTGAATGGTTCAAGTTACAAGGAAGGGAGCTGGACAACTCAGCTTTCTGGCTTGGATTGCTGAGTAGCAGATGGTGACATTCACTTGGGAAGAGAACACTGGTGAGGTAAAGGATTTGGTGGTAGAGAGGGGGGATGCTGTGGAGTTGGGGGGTGGGCTCCATCTTAGCCACTCTGAGCCTAAAGAGCATGGCAAACAGTGGAGTGGCAATGCCCAGTATGAATCTGGGATTTGACAGGCACACTTAGGTAACTGGACTCAGGAAGTACCTGAAATCATGCAGGGAATGTGATTTGAGTGAGAGGAGAAGACTTCATGAGAACATAGACCAGAACCTCGAGGAGCATTTAGAATTGTACTGACGTGCTTCCTGTTTCCCCAAACAAACAAGGCTTCTTCACCTTTTCTCAGGCATCTCTCTCTGCCCAGAAGACAGGAGTGTAGTCTGTAAGCTCATGATTGCTTCTTCTAAGAAGCCTTTCCTGATCCTGACCCCCCTCCCCTTTCCCACCTCCATGTCATGCAGAATAGAATTGACCACTTCCTCTTCATTTCTCCTAATATCCTGTACCTACTTTATCAGGGCACCGAGAGCAACTTGATGCACCAAACTGTGCAAGAGATTCTATCACTATCGCCTCCCCAGTGGCCCAGAAGTCAGGCACAGTCTCAGAATCTGATAGATACCCCCTACTTTATAGGTGTGAAAACTGAAGGAGCAGATGGTCCAGAGATACAAGGCAGTGTGTGGCCGAGCCATGCCTGGACCGAGGCCTTCCAACTTCAGGTCTGTAGAAGACATTTCTTACTTTGATCAAGACAAAACAAATTCTATAAAGTAGAAACCAGACGAACCCAAAGCATAGAAACAAGGCAGAGTCACAGTAACTGCAGATCTTTGCTGTTCTTTCTCTATTCCAATCTTTTACTCCTTCCTTCTTTCTTTTTTTGTATGCTGTATGGTAGGGTCACATTTCATTCTTTTTCCATGTGAGTATTCCATTATTGCAGCACCATTTGTTGAATTTTTGTTTGTCTGCTTGTTTGTTTTAGGGAAGTGCATGGGCCAGGAATTGAAGTCAGGTCTCCCACACAGCAGGTGAGAATTCTACCACTGACCTACTCTTGCACCTCCTCTTACTCCTTCTTTCTAAATCCAAGCAAGTGGGGGTTCAAGGGTAGTTCAGTGGTAGAATTCTTGCCTGCCATGCAGGAGACTCGGGTTCAATTGCCGGCCCATGCACTACCCCTCAAAATAAAATAAAATAAATCCAAGCCGGTGGCTTATGCATAGGCCCTCTCAGACAAATGTGTGATTCTCATCCGTTTATTCACTTGAGCACTATTGATTGAGTTCCTAACTACATGTTTAACACTAGGAATGATGAAATGAGAAATGGTTCAGGCCATTGGCTGGTCAGAGAGAATAGCATCCAGTGTGGAAAATGCTATAATGGGAATTTGAGTGGAGTACTAGAAGAACTCAGAGGAGAGTATAACAAAAACACTTGTCTGGTGAAGTCAGAGCACGCCTCACAGAGGAAGTAGCATTTGAACTGAGCCCAGTAAGGATGAGAGGATTGTGTCAGGTTGGGATGGTGAGGAGGGATTGGAAGAGAATGGCACAGCACTTGCAAAAGGTTAAGAGCCGTGAAAAGACGCAGCATATTGGGCAATGGCTGTGGCACTGGATGTGTGGGGATAAGGATGGAGGATTAGTAGGAGATGGTGTTTTGGAATCATGTTGTTGAAGACCTGGTGTTCTTAACCCAGGAGTCTATATATCATCCTGTGGGCTGCCAGAGTCACTGGACCACTCTCAGTGTCTCTAGATTTAAGAAAAAAAAAAAGAGTATGTGAAGAAATACCATATGTGAAAGGACTAATGACTTATTAGGAAAGCGGTGACTGAGCTGGTGAGAGTGAAGGTCTTCTGAGCCCAAGAAACACAAGCATGACTCAGTCTTGAGGGAGCTAGACTGCTATCTGGTCCTCTGAGGGAAAAGAGGGCCCGTGGTTCCCACCGGGGAGCCTGGGTGGTGAGCCTGGCCGAGCGAGGGGCAGGGGGGCCCGCTTACACGCGCACGGCCCTGACGACTGTCGGGATTTGTGTTTTGCAGTTCCATGGAGAATGGGAGACCACCTGATCCTGCAGACTGGGCCGTGGTGGATGTTGTTGATTATTTCCGAACAGCGGGATTTGAGGAGCAAGCTAGCGCTTTTCAGGAGCAGGTAACACAGTCTGGAGAAAAACGATGAACACAATTGATTCCCTGCCCCACAGTGGAAGAAGGGAGTAGGAACGAAGGGAACAAAAGAGTGGGGGGGGACCAGGGCTGCTGCTCTTGTCTTCCATCTCAGGTCCTGATACTATCAGGCGGGTGGGGAAGGGGAATGAAAGTGATAGGCTCACGATGGCTTCCTGCAAGAGAGTAACGAAGGCCTGAGACTCAAGCACAGCTGCAGAGAGAAGGGCTCAGTTCTTTACATCCGCTTCTTAGGAAAGACTGAGGCCGCTCAGTGTGGGCCAGAAGAGCCCTCCCCTCCCTAAAAGGATGCTAGAGAGCAGGAAACAGAAGAGAAGGAAAAGGAGGCACCAAATTTGACTAGAAACATACAGCAACTTCTAGTGCTGGCTTCGGTACCAACTGAGCTCTTGTGCCCCCTCCAGTTGGCTTCCTGGTACTTAGCCTGGTGGAGTGGAAAGAATACAGGATTTTAATTCAAATCCTGATTCTTCTGTCTCTTTGTGACCTTGGGAAAGTTACTGTGTCTTTCTGAGTCTTGGTTTCACATCTATAACCTGAGACCATCAATGCCTAACTTTATAAGATATTGAAAGAATTAAAGGGCAATGCATACAAAGTACCTAGATCAGGGCCTGCCACAAAGTTGACACTCAAAAAAAATGTTGAGTTCCTGTTCATAGGTCCAGACGGTTATGGGAAGAGGGAAGGAGAAGCAAGACCCTCCCAATTGTCAGGGTCACTCCTAGTTTCATTTTGCAGGCTGAGCCAGCTCTGTAGCGATGGGCTGAAGGGACTTTGACCAGGAAGAGGCAAGGTAGGAGAACAAGCTGCAGTCCACTGGGCCAGCTCTGCAGGGAAAGATAGAGTTCCTATCTCCCTATCAGTGAAGCTGGTGGTTTTCTAAGGATTAAATATATTTTTCTAATATTATAAAATAGTTGAGAGAATTTTAACCTGAAGAATTTGCCTGGCTGCTTATTCCACATCTCTGTGGTCATTTCTTACTCCCTCAAGCTATGGACTGCATGACCTACATTGGCTAAGATGAGCTTTTCTAACATTGCATATGCCAATCTCTTGCCTTCAACATCCTTCAGACCTGAACTCTGAACATATAAATTTTCTGTAAATTTGGAAAATCTTGCAAAAATAACAGGTTTTATCAGTTTACACCCACCAGAATGGCTAAATTTAGAAAGATTGATCATTCCAAATGTTTGCAAGATGTGGAACAACCAGAACTCTTATACGTTGTGGGAGTGTAAAATAAACAATTGTACATCTACCCCATGACTCAGCAGTTTCGCTCCTGGGTATTTACCCAAGGGAAAGGAAAGCATATGTCCACAAAAAGATTTGTACATGATTGTTCTTAGTAGTTTTATTCATAAGAGTAAAAAACTGGAAACCCAACTGTCTATCAGTAGGAGACTGAACATGACAAACTCTGGTTTAGTCAATAGAACACTACCCAGTAATAAAGTGGAATGAACTATTAATATATACAGCAGCATGGATGAGTCTCAAGAATATTATGCTGAATGATAAAAAGCCGTACACAAAAGAGTTCATACTGAGAGATTCTATTTGTGTACATTTGCAGAGTAGAAAAATAAATCAATGGTGAAAAAAATCAGAACCATGGCTACTTCCTCAGGTGGGCATGGGGATTCACTAGGAAGGGACATAAGGGAACTTTCTGGATGATGATAATGTCCTATATGTTGATGGGTTTTGGGGTTACAGGTATATGTATTAATTGCTGCATTTACACAGATGAATACAAATGAGTCACTTCATACTTGTGCATTGTGTAGCCTATTTTATCTAAAAAGGAAAAGAAGGATAGACAAATTTGAAACAATTAATGGTGTACAAATTAAAGAATTTGGGAAGGAGTATATTGATATATACTACTTATTTTGAAATGCATCCATAAAAAAAGATGGATTGATAGCTGGACAGAGGGATAGATAGATGGATAAATACATGATAAAGTAAGTATAGTAGAATGTCAATTATAGACTCTAGGTGGTGGGAATATAGGTGTCCACTATAAAATTCTTACAACTTTTCTTTATTTTTTAAAATGTTCATAATAAACAAAGTCATAGGGAAAACCACAGCTTAAGTTAAAAGCAGATGACTGATCAGTTGGAACATATTTTGTTTTTAATGGTTTAATGCCCATTTGTGTGATTAAATTTAAGTAACATTGTAAAAGGTTAGCAAGAAAAGGATTCAGCTGAAAGGTCTCTTGGCCAGATTCCCAGCCACCCAGAAGCCTCTCTCAGGTGTTTGCTCAGACTCCGCTGAGGCAGACACATCTGGGCTGTAGCCCAGGGTGGGTGGAGGGGACGTGCTCTTTGGCCTTCAGAATTCTGTGCAGGACATTCCAGAGAAGACCTTTTCTCCCGAAGATGCCTTCTCTCTGGCCCCAGAGACATTGGGAGGCAAAGGAGAACAACCTTCATTCAGAATCCTTCAAGGGGAAAAGGAGCCTTGTGATACTATATTGACCCTTCTAACTCGTGAGCCTGAGAAATGATTTCCCAGAGGACTGGAGTTTGGTAAACATGGGCCAGCAACTTGAACACCTTCATTCTCATGGAAGGGTGGTTGGCTTAGCAAAGAGTCTGCCTTGAATTATTCTCTGGAAGTGAGTGGAATTTTTCTGCTGCTATAAACTTCTCATCACTTTTACTCTTCCCATTAAAGGAGATAGAGGGCAAGGAAGGACTCACTGGCCTGACTCAGACTAAGACAGAGTAGCTGGTGTGATTTTCATGAAGACTGAGGATCAGGACCTACCAGGTTAACTGGCCTCTTCCATCATTGAAATGTAGAGGACTTCAGTGGTTCAACTCTGAGGATCTTCCTGGCATTAATCTTGAGTCTACTGAGCAGTTAGCTAACACTCACCAAGGTCAACCAGGTGGGAAGACTGAAGACACCTCCAGCCCAAATATGAGACCCTTCCAGGCACATCTTCTAGGTCACTGCAGCTGAGAAACACTGTAAGTGGCTGCATCCTTAAATATTCGCATGATATATTATTTGACAGAAGTGGGGCACAGATGGAGAGCTTCCCCTAATTGCCTACCAGTCCAGAAAGGCCAACATGGTCACCAGTGATTTGGGGAGCTTATTGTTTCATGGCTGACGTGGCTGCCAGACCCGCCCTCTGTCAAATGGGCTAGCTTTCAGGAAGACACCTCTCTTCAGAGTTTGGGCTCATGTACTTCACTGGATGCTGTGTTGTTGTAACAACATACTCAGATGTCACTTTCTAGCAGTGCGCCCCCTTGGAAGATGTTAAGCCATTGAACGAAATTTGTCCAAGGGTAAGAATAGTGAGGAAATTGGATTAAGTTGGTGATCTTTGTGTAACCTCTTTTCCCCTGTGCAGGCACACTGCCACAAGCACAATTATTTCCATCAAGTTTCTCCCAGCAAGCATCTTCTGAGGCTTATGTGTGACCAACAGCCTTAAGCCAAAAGAACTGTTAAAAGGAAAGGCCTGAGTCCTTCCCAATCCTTTCTCCACCCCACCGCCAATGACCCAGTATCAATATTGACTGTATTTGGGTTGCATCACTTTTCTGGTCAATCATCTTTTATGACCTGTGATGTCATTCTCCTTCAGATTAGCATGCGGTTTGTATCATCAGAGCTACTACTGTTTACCCTGTGAACAGCTTGGCATGTGGGCTGGCCAGCCCACTGCCCTCACTAACATGGAGCACCCACTAGATTCGTTGGCCCACAAGGGCAGGTGGTGGTGGACCCGCCTAGACAAGGCGGTGTTTAAAGTGCCATCAGTATCTTCTCTGTGTCCAATAGCAGTCCTTTCCCTTGGGCACATCAAAATAGTGGCTCCTCTGCCAGGTGCCTTCAAGCAGAAAGACCTTTTAGACTGTGGTGAGAGAGCCCGAGTGAGAATGATGACTCCTGGTCAGTTTTCTCCCAGTTGACTCGTGGGCTCTGAATGATCCTGTAGAGTTACCTTTTCTAGAAGACAGATTTCTCTAAGGAGAAAGGTGAATTCAAAAAACATAATATTGCTCAATATCCTGCAAGTTAAAAAGTATTAACTTGAAACTGAGCCTCCTGAAGTATGTTTTTGATGCATGGCATAGGACACAAAACCACGTTAAGACATTGTATATACACAGTTGAATTTTCATGAATAAATGATAAAGAATTGGCACTTGCCCGTGAATATGATTGCCTAGTTTTCAAGAGTCAAAAATACCCTAGGAATTTTACTTTGCTAAAATCTTTAGCTTTCAAGAGAATACCTTTTGATTAGCCTCTTTCAAAAACATCCCTCTTTTCTGCATAAGAATGTTCAGGATAAGTTTTACTTTGTCAGACTGTGAAGGCTAAGTGAGCCATATCTTCTTGTGTGAAACCGTCTCTACTGACAATACTCTAGTGGCCAGTTAAGGAACTCTGACAGTCTAAGTATGGTAACTTCACCTCTCAAACAGGACCCTATCTACAGATCACAAAGACAACACTCCCCGTTGCAGTGTATCACTTCATTTCTATGTCTTTTTCTGTCTGATTCACATACTCAGAATGTATATTAAAAAAAGACAATACATGGGAGGTCTTTGATTCTAATTTTGTTCCCTAAGTCTGTCCTTTGTTAAATCGAGACAGACATCTCTGTGACCCATTTTTCTCATTTGATGAAATGAATGTCATTCTTTTCCTTTACCAGGAATGTGTAAAAATCATATATATATTTTTGTTGTTGTTGTTGTGGTTGTTCTAGAACCTCTCTGTCACCCACCGTGTGCCACCAGCATATATAAAATAGATGCAGAGAAGATACCCATGAGTGACTGAAAGCACTGCCATTCACAAGGAGCCAAATGGCTTTTGTTTCTGATTTAAGTGAAAGATCCATTTTGTTGTGACTGTTATTTTAACAGATGAGCTTAAGACTCCTTTTTAAGCTGCACAAACGGTGTGCTCTGCTAGCAGGCTGCCTAGTGCTAATTTTCAAACAAGGTAAAGCCTCCCCAATATATATATCATCCATCCCAAATTTTCCACCAGTAGGATTGCAAAGCAAGCACAGCATCAGCTGAGGGTCATTGGCTGAGAGTTTTGAGATCATAGTTACTCTACCAATAATAAGCTTCAAGGGGTTGGGAGTGAGAGTGGGGTGGGGGTGGGGATGTGTGGAGGATACATACACCAAAAAAGAATTTCTCCTCCAGAAGAACCATGTGATAAGACTCAAACGGTCTTGGTATAGACAAATAGTTCACCATCTTCCTTTTTGAAGTTGGTGGAATTTTTTCAGAAAATAAACTCTACCTTGGTGAGGAAAGACCTTTTAAAGAAACATGATGGATTACTACAAAGTTCTAGGGGTTCCTCAGAATGCTTCTTCCTCTGATATTAAAAAGGCTTATCACCAGTTAGCTCGACGGGTACACCCAGACAAGAACCCAGAGAACAAGGAAGCAGCTGAAGAGAAATTCAAACAAGTAGCAGCAGCCTATGAAGTCTTGTCTGATGCCAAGAAACGCAGCAACTACGACAGATCCAGAGGGAACCACTACTTCAAAAGGGGAAATGGAGGAGACAGCAGAGAGGAAAACCACTTGGAGAAGGAACTGTTGTTTAAGAGGCCACACGGCATCTTTCAGAGGGCCTTTGAAGATGAACACCTCTTCTCAGGAGATTATTTTTCCACTGGCCATGTACCTAAGGCTGAGCTGTTCCACTCCTCCTTCTTTGCAGTGACTCCTCTGTTGGACACAGGATTTTCTACTTTTGTATCCCTGGGCTCTGGACCAAGACACCCTTCCTTCAGGACATTTGTGCCCTTTGTAAGCAGCGGAATGGGAAACTTCAGACTGGTCACCACCTGTAGCCAGGTAGTGAATGGCAAGAAAGTTGTCACAAAGGAAGTGGTAGAAAATGTAAAGGAGAGGATTGAAGTGGAAAAGGAAAGACTGTTTCATTAGATTCCTCCACCTGATTGGCAAGGAGTCCTCTTTAACAGGAAGACTTTCAAATAAGATCTGTGAGTCTTGGTGTTTCTCAAAGTCAGAATTGGAATTTTAGAGAGTTTTGAAGTGGGATGGACAGGGGTCACCTTAGTCCAACCCTCTCCTCTCACATAGGAGGAGTATGGTGGGCCAGGTATTGACGCAAGAAGCTGATAGGCAGCAGCGTTGGCTTTCCAGCCCAAGTCTTTTCACTACCTTGAGCATTCTTTCCCTTATACCCTCCCTATTAGGGAAAGTAGAGAACGGCCACGAATATGGCCTTCTGAGTCTGTTTCCATGTCTTACCATCACAAATCCACTGACTTCTCTCCAATCTGCCCTGGCTGCTCCCTAGCTTGCTATTACCAAGCTGCCCTTTTCTCAGTGGTTACATTTTTTTCTCTTTCTGCACCTTTTTCTTTGCTTCTTTTCTTCCTACTTCTTCTCCTTTTTTTCCAAGCATTTCCAATGTACCAAACCACAAGAAGGCCCAATTGAAAGAGTTACCTAGGCAGGTAGAGATAATGTTAGCAGGGAGGAAGAATGAAAATCAAAGAGGCTAAGAATTTATTTTACAGTCTTTTTTAATAGCTAAGATTTATTGGGTGCTTACTAGATGTCAGGAATTCTACTTTACGTGTATTATCTCAATATTTATTTCAGCAGTGAAATAAAGTAGCAATTTTTCTCCCACCATGTATATCATATAGATAAGAAAATGAGGCTTAGAGAGACTGTTAATAAGGCCCTACTTAATAAGCAGTGAGATAATGTCTTATTCTAAGGTACTTATCCACTAAGCTATAATATCTGTGGCTTCTACTCATTTGTTACTTTTAAATCTAGGGTTTTGTCTTCATTGGAAATGTACACCTGTCATCTCTAAACCAGAGCTTGCTGGACCTTATTAAGAATGCAGACATTTAACATTATTACCCAGCAGGAATTTGAACAGCAAATACTTTAACGTGAAAACAGAATCAATGTTAAAAGTTTCACTGACGCTAACAAGTGATTATGCTTCAACACTGGAATGTGGACAGTATCCTGAAATGTGACTTATCTTTTTGTTTCGGCTTTAATCCTGATATACCTGCAAAATCATGGAATTCTTTTTTTCAATTAGCTGGAATTGTTCATACACCAACCCCTTCATTTCCACTAATGAATAGACTGGGGTCCGGAGGAATTGTTCCCTGTAGAAAGTGATGGAGTCTGCACTGGACTCTCTGTCTCCCAATCCCCCCCGCCCCCCATCCTACTACACCAGGCTAGCTGTTTGGCAATGCTTGGATTGCAGTCTTTTATAGAGACTATATAATAAATTACCAACTTTCTTAAGGAATCTTCCCATCTGTATGATTCTCCTGAGACAAATGTTGTATGTAGTTTTTGCACTTATTTAATCTTAGTAAATTTTCTGAATTTGAACAGGAATATGCACACCCCCTCTGGCAAAGGGTAGCATTCAGAGATTAAGCACACTTGCAGAAAGGGAACGGAAGGCGTCTTTGGAATCAGAACACATTCCTTTTCTGTCCAAGTCTATAAGTTTAGGCACTGTGCTAGGTTTTCACATGAAAGACTTCTAATCTCTAAAATCCTTCAAGGAGTTAGTCCCATATTACATACAAGTGAGGGAACTGAGGCTCCGGGAAGTTAAAAAACACAGTAAGTTGTGGAGACAGGATTCAGACCTTGCCCTACAGCTCACATTTCCATTGTACCATATTCTACTCTCCTTCTGAGCTCTGGTAGTCATGGTTTAAGAGGAAAATTTTGTTCTATGTATGAGTTAACCATATATTTTTCAAAAAATTTTAAATGAGAGTTCTAGGTGGATCTTTCATTTACCAAGCCTGGTCTGAGGTGAACTGCAGGGTGCCTCCTAAACAAAGGGAAAATTGAATTGAAACATGTACCTGATTTTCCATTTTGTCTGGAGTAAAGTCCGAATATCAGCATTTTTCACAGACATTCTTGGCTTTTGACAGAATAGCTGAGTTATAGAAGGACTTTTTGCTAGCAAGGTTTTTTTTTAATTGCTTTTCCATTAGTCAAGCATGTTTTCTTGTTGTATAGAAATTGAAAGCCACCATCTCTTCCTGCTGTTTAAAATATATAGAAAGCTAAATATGAGCAAACAACAGTGAAGGAAAGATGGAGAGCAGGAAGAGCTGTGCCATTTTTTAAAAAAACATTGCAAGGAAGCCAGTATTTATCCGAGTTCTCAGAACAGAGTCTTGGACTCATCTATAATTCAGATTCTTGTGACCTCACAATGTCTTCACACTGGCTACCGTGGTTTCCAGGTATTCAAAGCCCCTCTGCCGTCTCTCACGCTTGTGGCTTTCATTAATGGGCAGGCTTTAGGATTACTAGCTATTTAAGTAGGAAAAAAATACTTTAGGAACAGAAAGTCATGTCCTCTGTCCTTAAAAATAATTGCCCACTCTTGCCCTCTTAACCAACTGCTTTTTTACTGCGGTTTTTTTACTATACAGTTTTCTACTATAGTACAAAAGCTACAGTGAATAGTAATCACTTGCAAATTAACGTGTGACTCTTGACTTCTAATAGCCAACAAAATTAATGTTTCTAAAACCAAAAAACTCCACAGACAAGTAATTCTTCGTCCTTCCGCTCTGTTTGGTGAAATAAAGTTCAGTGAGTGGTGGTGGAAAGGATGGCAGCCACCTCTGCAGCACCCATAGCTCAGGGAGCATTAGCAAAAGCAGTATCTCTCAGAATTCTTTCAGAAGCCCAATTACCCACATTACCTACCGAGGAAACAGAGAAGGAAGGGACTTGCCTAAGATCAAAAAGTGAGTATTTCTTCGACCCCCCTAGCCTGACGCTATTTCTCCTACACTCTCAGGCATTCAATCACATTTTCTTCACAGCCTCACAAAGTACGTGAGAGAGTTTAAGGAATGGCCTCCTTTGGGGTGGCGTAGGAGGGGAGTCGGTTCTACATAGTGACATTGCACACTGTGTCCTCGTCTTTTGGTAGGGAAAGTGGGTCCAGAAGTATATTGGTAAAATCATGAACAGAGATGCTGTGTGTCTTAATTGGCCACGGCTTCTATGACAAATAGCACACATTGGTTGACTTAAACAACAGGAATTTATTGTCTCATAGTTTTGGTGGCTAGATGTCCACAATCAAGGTATTGGCAAGGCTTGCTTCCTCCTGGAGTTGGTAATATTCCGGTAATGCTCCATCGCATGACGATTTCCTTTCCTTATGCTGCCCTTCTGATTTCCACTGACTGACTGCACGGAACTGCATCTGCTTATAAAGACTTGCAGTCTTATGGATTGAGGCCCACCCTCATTCAGCTTGGCCTCATCTAATAAGATCGTCAAAGATCCCATTCACAAATGAGTTCACATCTTAACTGATAACATCTTCTCGGGTCTTTTTGACAAATAGGTTCATACCCACAGGATCAAAGGTTAGGATGTGAAAATTGAAAACATTTTTTGTGGGAGACACGATTTAGTCCCCAACACTGAGACTCAGCAAGCATCTAAGAAGCAGCTCAAAGTTCTCCCCGCAATAAACAAAAACAAAAATAAGGTGGCATTATAACATTCTTCTCAGTGCTTACTTTCCAAGTGTCAAACCACTTTGTATATTTGGGGTCCTCATCTCTTTCATGAGAAGTGTGCTTTTATTTTATCTCAAAGCTTTGTAGTCTCCAGTGTTCCTGAAGTGAAGTTCCCTGGTCGGGAGTGTTTGGGGAGTGGACTCGGAAAAGAACAGGGGAAGGAATTTTGCAGCTGGCAAGGCCTCTGCCTCTCACTACAATATTTGGAGGCTTGAGAATCCACTGGGAGTGTGAGTGTGTGGTAGGGGCCCTCAGCATAGAGAGGTTAATTTTCAGGTTGAGGCAGTATGCTCCTCCTCTTAACAGGAAACAAGCTCAGAGAGGGTGACCAGTGCTCATTGTTGTGATTGACACGATCCTAAGAAACCTAAGACACTAGTTCCAAATGGACTATCCGGATGGTACATATTTACTTCTCATCAACAAGAGAAGCAGAAGGGGGTTGTGAAATGAACTTCAGCCTTGACTGCAGACAGATGAGCTTTCAGTCCCTACCACCCTTTCCTAACATTGTGTTCTTGGGCAGGTTAATTTCTTGTTTGATCTATGGTTAGCCTGTAAGATGAGAACGATGCTCTGTTCTCCCCCTAATTATAGGAATGTTTTAGGAATTAAATATCCAGAAAACGCTGCATAAATTTTAACATATTTTATAAACTAAACGTGTTATTGTTCCTTTAGGAGGCAACATCTTTAAAGGTACAAGCTCTAAGCTTGCATTTAGTTTTTTAAGATGTGATATTCATGTGTTTGGAAACAAAAGGAGCTATAGATTATATTTAATCCAAAAATACAAGGAGGAGATGGAAGATAAAAATAGAAAATTCCTTTTTTTTTTTTTTTCCATTTTGGCACAATTAACAATGTAATGTTTTTACCTTGGGGACAATCAATATGACTTTTTCCTTTGAACTTCTAAAGACAGCCTTTCTTCATTATCCTTGAGCTTTCGAACTTATGTTTTGGCTTTACCCTCTGCTTCGATTCTAGGAAATTGATGGAAAATCTCTGCTATTGATGACAAGGAACGATGTGTTGACCGGACTTCAGTTAAAATTGGGGCCTGCTCTGAAAATCTATGAGTATCATGTAAAACCTCTGCAAACAAAACATTTAAAGAACAACTCTTCATAGTACGGTCAAATTGGGGTCTTCAGCCTCAAAAAATAAATAATTGCATAATTTAGTTTCATGTGATGAAACTCTGTAAACAGAATACATACATGTGTATATGTAAAGAATTTCAATCAAATGAAAACGTTATCCTATTGGATAGACTAGGCAATCCATCGGCTGACCTGAATTCGGCCAGGGGAGCGAGGACACAGTGTGGACAGGACAGTTTTTATTACAGAATTTATCAAACAGAATTATTTGGACACAATCAGATACCCCTCCCCACAAGAGCTTTGACATCATAAGGATTTTCTTCATTTCTTCATAGATAGCTTACCCAAAATCCTTTTTAAAAAATTTAATGAGATGAACATCTTTTGGTTATAGACTTGAGACAATTGAAGACAAGAAAACTTGAGGAGGGGTAGGAAAGATAAAGGGATTGCTGTCTCCCTCAAATTCCTCTGCTCCTTGGAGCTTGTGTAACTTGGATGGAATTGCCAACGCCCTTTTTTATAGAGGAGCCTCCATTTGACCTTATTAAGGTTTCACTGGCATATGCTGCAGTGTTTGAAATACACACGCATCATCACCCCTTCAGGAGCAGAACTGTAGCTCTGAAAAGAGAAACCCTGTTGTGTATTGGGGATGTCCATCCGTATTGACCTAGCTTTCACAGGGGATAATGGTACTTTCTGCATTAGACTTGCTTTTAAATTGGTTCTTGGTTTCCGACAAAAGTTTTTTTTTCACTTTATGGTTTGTATTTATGATCATTTGTTTCTGAAAAAATTTACCAAGAGTTATAGATCAAAAAAGCCTTGTTCCTAGTACAGAATATTTTTATATATATATATATATATTCCTTCATGATGGTGTAATATTTTTTAATTGTTCTGATGCTTTGTTTGATTCCTGGTTTAAGTACTTGTTTTTTAAAACTTGAAAAAGTGGACTTGTTACATCTCTGTTCAAAGAGACAAGTGTTCAATCTCTGTGTGTTAATGCCTTGTTGAATTGGTGCTTTGTGATCACAATAAAGCATTGCTTTAGTTTATTCCCAGTGTATCTTTGTTCTTTTCTGTTTGGTTGCTTCTGTGGTTGGGATTAAGAAATAAGGTATCTCCTTGAAACCTATAAAACAGGTTGAACAACAACAAAAAAAAGACTTTAGATATAGAAATGATGTGGGCATATGTGTGGATTTATCCTCTCTATAAATTGAATCAACCAAGTAGGCCTCATTCTTTCTCTTACTCCTACCCAAAAAACAAATTTTAACATCATTTTAGCCAAAAATTCTTTACTTGCTTATAGACAGTGGGGGGGATCATGAATTTTTTTTGAAATTTTGATGAAAGCTATATTCATTTTCTAGAACTATCTTGACAAAAATCTGGTAGTTTAAAAACAGCAGAAACTTATCGTCTCACAGCTCTGGAGGCTAGAAGTCTGAGATTGAGATCTGGGCAGGACTATGCTCTAGGGATGAGCCTTCCCATCTCTCCCTACTTTGTGGGGGTGGTCCTCAATCCCCGGGGTGCCACAGCCTGAACCTGCACAACTCCTGTCTGCACCTGTTGGGAACTGAATCATGCACCCCACAAGTGGCTTATTCGGGTCACAACCCCTGGACCTGTGGGTGTGGAACTATTGTAAAAAAGGATCTTTGGAAGATGTTGCTTCTGTTTAAGGTGAGACCTAACTGGTCCTGGGTTCTGGAATCCTTTATAAGCAGAATGAAATTCAGGCAGAGAGAGAGAAGCCACAGGGAGCAGTCAGAAGCTACAAGTCAATGGAACATGGAGGTGAAAGGAAAAGGCATTACCATGTGCATCGCCATGTAACAGAAAAGCCAAGGAACCCCAGAGATTGCTGGCCAGTCAGAAGGGACCCACCCTGGGAGGAAGCAAGCCTTCCAGCCTCTGAAACTGTGAGCCAATAAATTCTTGTTGTTGAGCCAACCCATTGTATGGTGTTTGTTTTTTTAACTAGGAAATGAAAATAGGTCCATCTTCACATGGCCTTCTCCCTGGTGTGTCTCTTTCTCTGTATTTTTCTCTTTTTATAAGGACTCCAGTCATGATGGATTAAGTGCCCACCCTACAGCAGTATGACCTAATCTTAACCAAATCCGTCTGCAATAAACCAATTTGCAAATAAAGCCACATTCTCAGTATGGGGGGTTAGAAAGTCAACATATTTGGGGGTCATGGAGGGGGGACAGAATTCAACTCATAACCCATTGGCCTTCCCTCTAGACAAAAGCTCATATTCCCACATATAAAAATTTTGCAGAGTTCACGTACTTCCTGAAGTTCCTTTTTCCTCTTCATCAAGTGAACAGTCCCTATTTTCAAGGGTGTTATTAATTCATTTCCTGTGGAGATAATTTCTCTAAAGTACAGGAAAACTTGAGATGAGTGATTAAAAAACACAGGAAACAGTATAGATAGTGGGGTTCAAAAATGCCTTTTAAATTAATTCAACAATTATGGAGCTTATCGAGTGACTACATTTTAGGAAATGCTTTGCTTTGCACGATAAATTGGAAAGAGGATTACAAAAGAGACATTTTCTATCCCCAAATTCTATCTGAAGCAGAGAACACAAGTAACAATGAAAAGGAGAATATAGGCAAGTGCTATAATGAGTGGCAGAGGCTAAAGGTGAACGCTGCCTGACTGGAGATATGGGCGGAAAAGAGAATGAGAGCTCAAGTAGAAGCAATATGGAATGACAAATGTGATTAGCCCTTGTGAAGGAGTTTCCCACCAGTAAAATGGGGATGGTATTTAAACCCTCTCTGCCTCAGAGGCATCATATGAGGAATATCTGAGCCCTGTTTTAGGTGCATCCAACCTGAACCCTTCTGTATTCATTTGGGATAGGTTTGGCTATGAATGCTGGAAACTTCACACCCCACTCCTCCTTTTAAATTAAATACTTCAAAGAAATTGTGCATACTCCTTCCTCATATATATTGTTGACCAGAATTCAGACACATCGCTCCATCTAAGCTACAAGAGAAGCTGTGAAATAGTCTTCTTTTTCTTTAGAGACCTGGGCCCAGCTAAAATTCAAAAGTTCTGTTACTCTGGAGGCAAGGGACAAAGAATTTGCTGTGGCACTCCTATCATCTAGCCATTGTACATGCTAAAGAAATGACACTGAAACTGTGTTTTCATTTTGTATTTTTCTCTATATGTGAACTTGGGTTCACACTCCCATCAGTTTCTGGACTTTTTTTTTTTTCAATCACTGTCATCTCCCACAACAATTGAAAGCTATTCAATAACTTCAAGCTAACTCAACTAAGCTTCAGATCTGCTCTATACTACTCTATAAATTGTTATTGGAAGAAAAAAATAAGAAAAATATCTTAATTTGAAAGCAAACGAAAGTTTGAAAGCACACAAAAGGATCAAATCATTCCTTCAGCCTCTGTTGACAGCTTTTGAATAAAATTAACAAAATATGATCTGCTTTCTTGATACCCAGAATAAAGGCCTAAGACACCCAGGCCTGAGTGGCTTAACAATAATGGAAAGCACTTTCATTCCCACCTGCCCAGGGGAGAAGCTGTATGATCAAAATAGGCCACAGAGTACTTGAAATTCAGGAAGGTAAGTAGCCTTTGTCTCTAGATAGCAGTAAAAACCAGCAACGGCTGATTCCTTCCTGAACCACACTAGAGTTCTAATAGAGCCATCAGGGTCTGTAACTAGTAGCAAATACATGTGCTATGTGAGCGAAATGAGTATGCTGTGCTACCAATATATTATGGCAAAGGGTTTATGGGAGAACGATTGAATGTAGAATTCATGTTATTCTCAGCTGGTGGAACACTCAGGATATCAGAATCTCCAGGAAGAGTTAAAAAAAAATAATAATTGCAACTCTACCTCCTCTTCCCACCCCATGTTCAAATCTGATTCAGACCCTACGAGGGAGATTTAATGAATTGATTGAAAGAAGAGGTCAGAAACTGGCTCTTCTCAGTGGAATCTAAACTGACGAATGCAGTGTCTGTGTCGGTCTCTTAAGCTATTTTTGCAGTCTTCTAGCCTAAAGTTCCAATCTGTCATAGCCTCTTCCGTTCCCTAATGTCTTACAGCAACTTTATACTTTTACATTCACTGTCTGGACCTTGAAGAGATTTGAGATTTTGACTGCCTGATCCCAAGCAAAGAACACCCAGAAAGCCTCCTTAGAGGAAGTTATTAGGGAAATAGTGGTTGCAAGTGGCTTCAGTTGAGAAGAAAACAAGCTGGTATATTGCACTGGAATGCACAACAGATTTGAGCATCATTTTTGATAGTTAGTGGAAATGATGAATGGGAAGAAAGAGAGACCAATTGGTGGCGATCTCTTCATTCTGTCAACAGATAATCTACGCGAACATAGGATTTTTTTTCCTCCGAGTTTTGTGTGCACTGTCAGGGATACATGCTGTCCTTTGTATTAGTGAAATAGATCTTTGGAGGAATTCCATTTTGAAAAATCGAATGACCCATAGTTGCCCAACCACTCCCGTATTTAGACGCCAAATGCAAAATGTACTTACTGGTGGTGAGTCATCTGCCTTTGACTGTCATTGCAAATGGGATCTGCAGGGGTCAGGTCTGGGCCCAGAGCCATTAAGTATTTTCAGTAATGATTGGGACAATGAAATTAAATGTTCAAAGAGCTGACTGCAACAGGATAGATATGCCTCTTAGGAGAAAACTTGTTAATTCTGCCTCTAAACCAGGAACAGAAGCCACAGGAAGGAGGGAGAGGGGAATGGGTGCATTAATGAACAGCTTATTAGCTTCATACTGTAGCTCCTTAGGCAATTAAGCAGTCTAGGTAACATTTCAGGCTGTTAGTGGCAGTACTACAGAGAAAGAGATTAATATGATCACATCCAAGTTCATATGGTGACTGTGGCTATCTTATGTCCTAAAATCACAAAGTAATGAGTTGTTTCTAACGTAGTACTGGGGAAGAATAATGGAAGCTCTTGTGAGTAAATTGGAGAAGTCTTTGGCTATCCACCAGTAGGTAAATATGTTCATAACTTCTTTACCTCAGGTAAGGATGCTCCTTTCTACAATTGTTTTTAGGGAGAAATCAGGAAAAGCAAGAGATGCCAGGCAATCTTCAAATAGAAAATGTGTCCCTCTTCCAGAGAAGGAGTACATGGGTGGACATATCATCTTTATCATAGAAGAGGAGGTAAAGAGGTCAGCAAGAAAGGGGGAAATAATACTCAATATACCTGTGGAGGGTGCCATGGCCCCCAGGCAGCCAGATCAACAGTAAGGGGCAATATGCACAAGATAGCATCTGTTATCACCCACACACCACCCGTGGGAGGCATCTATGATGAGAGGCCTTAAGCATCTGAAAAGCCAGGCAAAGTAACCTAAGAAAGAGCTGCTGCAAGGGCCTCCGGCTCTTGTCATTGGTGGGTTGGGCTAAACAATGGGAATGTACTGGCTCACAGTTTAAGGCTGGGAAAAAGTCCAAATCAAAGCATCATCAAGGTGATGCCTTCTTCTGAAGACTGTGACTTTATGGAGTTGACTCCTGATGACCATTGGTCCTTAGAGTCATAGGCCTCTCCCATCTCTTCTAGCTTTCAGGTTCCATTGTTGTTCAGCTTACTTCCTGTGGCTTTCTCTATATGTGTCTGAAATTTACTCCACTTATAAATAGCTCCTGTAATAGGATTAAGACCTATACCGATTGGACTGGGCCACACCTTAACTGAAGTAACCTCATCAAAAGGTCCTACTTACAATGCACTGATACCCACAGAAATGGATTACATTTAAGAAAATATTTTTCTGGGGTACACACAGATTCAAACCACCACAAGCACCTCTTATGAAAAGTTGCACTCAGTACTTCCACTTTCATCCCATTAACAAGAACTTGATCATTTGGCTATCCCTAGCTGTAAGGGAGGTTTATTTTTACATTAAATTTCTATGATTTTCTAAGAATCCAGTTATTTCATTTATATATCATTCTCCCCTTCACGATCAATTAAAACTTACAGCATTCTCATTTTCTACACTGTCATTTCCCCTTTATAAATATTCTAAGATTACAGTTTCATATGTTCTCTCTTGACTTCTCTCTTAGGAACAGCTGTTTTTCTTGAGAGTTGTCAAAACTGCTGATTGTGCAATCCCTATAACTTTAGGATGAAATCACTCTCACAGTGTCTTCTGGTGGAAGTGATCCCCCTCTATGAATATGATCTCTGTATTAGCAGAGTCTAGAGTTGAGGGAATGAGGAAATGGGTCACTGGGAGTGATGGTAGGTGGGGCTTACCCAATTACCATCCTTTGGTTACCAGACCCAGGCATGCTACCTGTTGAGGACATAGCACCACATAAGTAAAGTGTTTAGGGAAAATACTGCATCCTAGAGGATGGTACCCCCATGATCACAGAGTATTATCTCCATGCTGATACTTCAATTATGCTTCTAAGAGACTATTCCATCAGTCTATCAGGCTAGCAGCTTCTGGATGGTTTAGTATGTGATAAGACATATGGTCATTTATTGACTGCCACATCTCCTTTACCTTAAAGTGTGTCCCTTGGGTTGAATGATGTTATGTGAGACTCTATAAGTCCTTGGGTAGTGATGCTGGCTGAGTCACTGCAGAAAGGAAAGGTAAAACAATACCTAGAATAGGAATCAATTTTTGTCAAGATGGATCACTGCCACTTTCAGGATGAAAGAGGTCCAATGTATTCAACTTGCTGCCAAGAAGCTGGCCACTTATGAGAAGTTGCACACAGCACTTTCTCTTATATCTCATTAAAAAGAACTTAGCTCCTCTAGCTGCAAGGAAGGTTGGGAAATTTAGTCTTTCTTTCAACAGTCATGTATCCAGCTAAACAAGGTCAGGAAGATGACCATGCAGGAAACTAGCAGTCCTTCCATAATGCTAATCTCATAAAGTTGATGGGGGTTAAATGAGAGTACTTCTACCATCATTGGTATTCCATAAGGTTTAGTGACAAATAAACAGCTCATTCAATATTGATCTTTACTGCTGATGAGTTGGATATTTGTTAGCAACAAATATGATCGGTCATGGAAAATAGGATCCCATGCTTTTTAGACCTATGTATAGCCTCGATTACTGCCACCATGGCTAATCTACTCATGAGCTCATTGTGCCATCACTGGGATGGCTGATGACAGAGGCTGGCTGACATCAACTGACCAAGTCATTCTGTCTGATTAATTGATTAGTGACTTTTCCATGGTTGTTGCTCTTTGGTGGACATGTAAATGCAATGCAAAGATCTTCAAATTTCATATTCATTCCCACACATCCATGCTTTTCTTCTTTCCAATCTCCCTCTCTTCTGCTTTCCAAGTGCCTGACCAATCGAACAAGCTATTTTTCACAGAGGTTTATATGTAGTCATACCCAGGGCCACTTTTCTTTCCGCACAAAGTTGATGACCATTTGGTGCATTTCCCAAAGCTATACCCACTGGGAGGATTCCCCTTACTACTGTCATAAATGCCACCTCCCTTATAGCCATAGCTGTGAAAGGTTCTGGACAAACAGTAGTATATAACTCATGGATCTGGGCCACCTGCTTATTTATCTCACTTGTGTCCTCTAGCCCTATTTGTGCCTGATCTCAGATCTATCATTTCCATCCTGTAGGAGATTGCTGCTGGGCCCACCCAGCCTTAACACTTGGTGGGTCTAAGAGAGCCTAGTTCATGATGAGCAGCTATGGCCACAAAGTCACTTGATGACACAAGGTCATATTTCCTCTTTTTACTAGGTTCAAGTAGCACACCAGGAGCTATTTTTCAAGTGGTAAGTAAATCTCAGATACAGGTAGCCTGGCCTTGCTCCAGAACCCTAGGAGTCCATATTGTAATTTTCCTATTAGGGCTTGCCATAAGCCCCACACAGCATCTTTCCCAACCAGCAATACCTTTAATATCCTAGGGGCTGCTGATTCATATGGCCCAAGCAGCAGATATGCCTGCACTATGGCCTGAACCTGCTGCAAAGCCTTTTACTGTTCTAGAGTCCACACAAAGCTGAAAGCCTTCCTTGTTGCTTCAGTAAATTGGTTGGAGCAGTATTCCCATTCCAAGGTGTAAAACATGATACCTCAGAAACCTGAAACAGCTAGAAGTCGTTGTGCTTTTTTCTTTTTTGGTGGATGCATGGGCTAGAAATTTAAGCCAGGCCTCCTGTATGGCAGGTGCTCACTCTACCACTGAACCACCTGGGCACACATTGTGCTTCTTCTTGATGGTGGGAAGTTTGACATGCAGCAATTCGTCCTTTCTTTAGGAGGGAATGTCCTGGAATGCCCTAGACCAGAAGACGGTAACTTTTTATTCTGTAAAGGGCCAGAGAGTAAATATTTTATACTTTGTGGGCCATATTGTCTCTGTTACAACTATTCCAATCCGCCATTATAGCACAAAAATAGCCAACAGACAGTATTTAAATGAATGGGCATGGCTGTGTTCCAAAAAAACTTTATTTACAAAAATAGGTGATGGGACAGATTTTGCCAACCCCTGCCCTAGACCACTGAAATCCTAAAAAATCTATTAATGTCATGGGGGCAAGGACATAAATATACACCATTGTCCATCCCGTGTGTGGTGGTTTGAAGCTATATGTGCCCCCCCCAAAATGTTTAAAATTTAATCCATTCCTGTGGACATGAACCCATTCTAAGTATAACTTTTTGATGAGGCTGCTTCAGTTAAGGTGTGGCCCACCTCAGCCATGATGGATCTTAATCCTATTACTGGAGTCATTTATAAGTGAAATGAAATTGAGACAGAGAGAGAGAAAGCCACAGGAAGTAGGAAGCTGAAATAAACAAAACCCAGAAAAGAAAAGAAGGACTAGGAGAGGCTGCCATCTGCATTGCCATGTGACAAGCTAAAAACGAAGAATCACCGGCAGCCAGCCCCAGAATGCCACAATCTTCAGGGAGAAAGCATCGCTTTGATGATTCCTTCATTTGCACTTTATTTTAGGCTTAAAGCCAGAAACAAATAAACTCCCATTGTTTAAGACAAATCGTTTTACTGTATTTGCCTAAACAACTTAGCAAACCAAAAGAGAGTTTGGTACCAAGAGAATGGGATGCTGCTTTTGCAAATACCAAAAATTTGGAAACAGCCTTGGAATTGGATAATGGCTAGAGACTGGAAGAATAATGAAATGCTTGAAAAAAAGGCCCAGCTTTCTCTGAAGAGTCTGTCGGTAGAAATATGGATGCTAAAAAGACCTCTGATGAGGTCTTAGAAATGATGAATGTGTTATTGGAAAATGGAAGAAAGGTGGTCCTTGTTTTAAAGTGGCAGAAAACTTGGCAAAATTGAGTTCTGATACCGGATGGAAGGCAGAACTTGAGAGTAATGAACTTGGATATTTAGCTGAGGAGATTTCCAAGCTAAGTGCAAGAATTGCAGCCTGGTTTTTCCTTGCAGCTTATAGTAAAATGTGAGAAGAAAGGGATAAGCCGAGGACTGAACTCTTGGGCACAAAGAAAGCAGAAATTGGTGATTTGGAAAATTCTGAGCTCCCAGAAAGTGAAGTCCCTAGAGAACAGTGCTCCATGTGAGGATTTAACTGAACATGGATCTAGTTAGCAATCTTCTTGCAAGTCAGGATTAGAAATGCAGTTATCCAGGAAAGACTAGTTGAAATCCTTTTGTCTGATAGTTTGGACACCTGTGTACTATGTGCAAACTGACAAGCTTTTTGTGCAATCTGAGTGAACGAAATCACTGCCAACCTGGACTAAAAGGGACAGAGAAGGGAAAAATCACTTCAAGGGCAGAAGCATGGAAGCTGAGATCTGGACTGAAGACTTCTTCTCAGGCCAAGAGAGCTGCTTACCAATGTGTGTAGGAAGGATGAGTTGGCCTTGGTGTTTGGAGCGGGTCTTCAGCCCATTATTCTGGAAGAGTGCTGCCACCCCAACGCCCAGAGAGGGCGTAGCCTGTGCCCTGGCATTTGTGGAGAGCTTGGCCACCAACCTGATGCCTGGAGAGAGTAGAGCCTTCACCCCCGTGTTCAAGGAGAGCGCGGTCACTAGGCAAGCACTTGGAAGGGGCTGCCACATCATCAGACCCAGAGGTCAAAACATTGTTCAGTATATGATCTCAGACCTTGAAATCTAATCAAGTATGTCCTGCTGTGTTTCGGAATTGTTTGGGACCAGTAACCCTTATTTTTATTCCAATTTCATTGTTCTGGAATGGAAATATTTATATTATGCCTGCCCCTCTATTGTGTACTGGAAGCAAATAACTTGTTCTCCAGGTTTCACAGATTCACAGACAGAGGGGAATTATGCCCCAGGACAGACCTCAACCATAACCGATCTTGATGAGACTCTGTACTAAGCATTGTTTCTGAAATGACTCAAGGCTTTTGGGATATTGTGAAGGAATGAATGTACTTTGCATATGGAAAGAACATGCCTATCTATGGTCCAGAAGGAAGTTGTATGTAACCTAGAAAAACATGTTCTTAAATTTAATCCATTTCTGTGGGAGTGAACCCATTGTAAGTAGGGTCTTTTGATGAGATTACTTAAATTAGGGTGTGACCCACCTCATTCAGCATGCATCTTAATCCTACTACTAGAGTCCTTTATAAAGAGAATGAAATTCATTCACATAGAGAGAAAGCCACAGGAAGCAAGAAGATGAAATTGAACAGGAGATGCTACCATGTGCTGTGCCTTCCCATGTGACAGAGGAACCAAGAATCACCTGCAGTGAACCCTAGAACACCACAGTATTCATGGAGAAAATATTACCTTAAAGATGCTTTGATTTGCACATTTTCCTAGACTCAGAACTGTTCATGAATACATTCCCATTGTTTAAGCTGAACCATTTCATGGTATATGCTTGAGCAGCCTAGGATACTGAACACCAGGTGAAAGGAAACTGCTTCTGTTTCTCCTTCATTATTTGAAAATCTGATGGGTTTTATTTAACACCCCCAGGATCCAGTCCCATATATAATCTTCCAGCTCCTGTATATATTGAATGGGTCTTTGCAGTTCTTTTGGCTGATGGCTCCTTTCTTCCTAAAGCAGCTCAGTATGTCCCAGGTGGGTTTATAATGTGTCTCAATCCTATTTGTAGGCCTGGAGGGGAGGGGGAGTAATTATACCCAAAGGGGTATGTGTTGTCATGCTAGGCAGTAAACACAAGCAAGGAGAATAGCACTATCTTCTTCTGCAAGCACAAATATTTCTGGAAAATCTTGGATTTTGAGATTTCAAGTATACCAGTCAGGGCTCTAACCTTGGTGTAGTAGCTTTGTCAGTGTTGGGAATTTTAATCTGCTCTGGAGCTCTGCTACTCTTATAATTAAGTCCTGGGCCTGACCCTAAGCTTTTTGTGCCATTCATCTGCCAAGGAGGTACTCTTGCTTTTACACTTGGTCTGATATTGGTTATCAATCTCCTTCCATTTTTCATTAACTTTCTTCATCAGTGGTCCTTACAATAGTCACCCAAATTCAGTAGTCCTTATAATAACCATTTCTCTAAACCTTTCAAACATCTGTGATATTGCCACTGCCAGTATATTCCCTTCCTGCTGTATCCCATCCCAATTCACCTCCTGTGAAAATTTTAACTGAATTCTGATGCCCACTAGGCGTCACACACCACCAAGAATGGGGTTCTCTTTGCCAGTTGGCTAGAGTTGGTGATCAAACTTCAAAATCCATTTTAGAGTTTTTTTCCTAGAACCATACCTTGTATCAACTATCACAAAGTCAGCTTCCCTGAGAAAAATTAGTGAGTCCCTGAGAATTGCATGAAGGAGATTTCTTGGGGAGCACTCTCTGGAATAATGCTTGTGAGGAGTGATGGAAAGAAGACTGGACATAAGGAGGAATTGAACTGTGATGCAGTTGCAACAGAGGCCTTAGCCAATTGGGAGCACTGGAGCTAGAATGGCCCTGCAGAGTTGTCACAATCAAAGCAAGGGGGTCAGAACTTTGAACCTCCCATACGGGCTTGGCATTGGATGTAAGCTGCACCCAGGGAGCAGGTATAAACTTGAGCAAGACAGCTTCCTTCAACAAAGGGCAATATAGTTATTCAACTATAAGCCATCAGAGATCAACACCTTGAATATCTGAGGCAATGAGTGTTTTGGCCCCAAGAGAGATCTGGGTGGCTCACCACAGTATCTTTAAGAGGATCTTTATCAGCCATTTTATGGTCACACTGAAGATATCAGAGCAAAGGATGGATTTCCTTTGAACTGGAGTCATTGATGCCATCCCTGAGTTTCCAAACCAATTCTTAAAGATGATGTCATTTCCATTGGACGCTCTTAAGTATTCAGTTACTTGCAACCAAAAGCATCCTAACTTATGCATATATGATCTCAGCTAATCCTCAGTTACCTTGTGAGGTAGGAAGTATAATTATTATTCCCATTTCACAAATAAGAGAACTGAGACAGTTCAAAGGCATATGGCTAGTGATTGGTAGAGCCCAATCTAAATGTTAGCACTCTCTGGATCCAAGAGCCTTGCTCTTCAACCCAAATGTCTCTGTGGCAGCTGATCAAACTGGCAAGGAGACCAGTGACCATCCTCCAGGCCTGAAGGGAACAGTAGCCTGAGTGTAGCTAAAAATCCTTTATGTGCTTGTACCAGAAGAGCTGCCTGCAAGAAGAAGCCTACTGTCCCTTACGTGGTGTAATGGGCTGAGGGGTGGTTCCCCCAAGGATCTTGAGGTGAAGAGAGCATCCTGGATTATTCAGTTGGGCCCTAAACCCAATGACAAGAGATGCACAGGGGAGATTAACAGACAGAAGTGGAGGAGGTGGTAATGCGACCCCAGAGGCCAAGATTGAAACCACGCAGTGACAAACCCAGGAATACTGACAGCCATCAAAGCTGGAAGACACAAGGCACAGAATCTCTCCTAGAGCCTTCAGAGGAAGAGTGGCCCTGCCAACACCTTGGGTTTGGACTTGTGGCCTCCAGAAGTATGAGAGAATACATTTCTGTCGTTTATCCACCAAGTCTGTGGTACTTTGTTTTGGCAGCATCAAAGAACTAAAACACTTGGGATCTTTCTCTTTTATTTTGAATACATTAATTTCTCTTTCTCCTGCAAAGGTGATCCGTATACCTTTCTTCTAAGTTTGGTTGAATGTATTCCTGTAAGGTTTTATGGGAGTCCTTTAAAGTTTAATGCTAGAATGGAAACCATATCCTTAGCAGAGGTTAAGGTACCTGTAGAGAAAAGAATAAGCATTTTTCTGGGAAGAAGGTCCTTAGCCATTATATTCTCAGTAAGATCCAATAAACTCTAAGAATTTTTGAGAGGAAGTAAGGGCAAATGGAAGAATGACAGTCAGCGGAGTTCTGAGAGAAATGAGAACAAAGACTCTGAAAAATAAAAAGAGATTAGGTTTCAAATATTTGGAAGCAGGAAGAACCTAGAGTGGCTGGTTAGAAGGCTTGAAATCCATATCTTCAGAAATAAGCTTCTGTTTCCTCATAAATGCAGGTAAGGAAGCAGAAGTTACAATAGATTTGCAAAGGAGGCTACAAAGGGCAAACTCCACATAGCTCAGAGTCTGAAAGAAAGGAAATATTTTCTGGTCAAAGGGTGTGAAGATTAGAGAAAAGTGTGAATTTCTTTAGCTAAAACTTGCAGGAGCTTGAAAAAGTTAAATAATGTTTCAATGGTAAACAAGTAAAGTTATTCCTATTATATTGGGGAGAAAAAAAGGAAGAGAAAGCAGGTTGCTAAAAATAAGAAATGGTATGAACTTAAGTCTGACTCTCAAAAGGAAAAGTAACAGGACACATTTTCTGGGTCTCTCTCTATGACAAATTATGAGATGAAATTTAGAATACTGGAACAAGACTTAGCCAGAATCGTGGCTACCAAAAACTCCAGCCCCAAGTGATGGCTTATTCCAAGGAGCACAAGGCAAACTGCCTTCCAAGCAGTAGATGGGTTAGAAAGACCTGCATTAAGCCTCTGGGAAAGTACCTGAGATCGGGTTGGGGTAAGGAAGGGAGTGAGGAGAGGGGAAGAGTGTGTGAGAGCAGCTCTGCTTCCCAGAAAATTGCAAGAGAATCCCCGTAGCTCTCCATAACAAGATTAGAAAGTGTTTTGATACAAATTGCCTCACCAGGTGTTTATGGTTCACAGTTTGCCTACATGTTTGAAAGGAGCAGGTGAAACCCCAAGCCTGGTTTTCAGCACATAGTTTATAATTCTAGTCACAAGAAAACTTCTTTTACCAAATAGGCCCTTGAAATTTTCATAGACTACAGGCTTTCCTGCCACGCACCTGGGGGAGAACTTCAAACAGCTCATTTGCAATCTGTACATTTTTGAGAGCTCAGGAGAAGCAAAATGTATATCTTTATATACTATTGGCAGCAATAGGATTGCATCTAAGGATGCTGCTCTAACATCGATTTATTCTTCTTTTAGCAAATATGTTTCTAAAACTCACATGAACAAGAGAACATCAAGTAAGAAAGGGCCTAATTGAGTTTGTTTTAGGAAAAGTTATGTCAGACTCTCAGAGTCTCTTTGAACATAATTATCAAATTAAGCAAAGAAATAAAATGCAAATTATATGATGTAAAAGCACATTTTGTAACATAAGTATTCAAGATAGCACAAACCTTCCCTTATCAAATTATCCCATTTCTTTCCAAGTAGGCAATTGCTGTGAATGATTTCCACCATCTTCCCTCATTCACAAAGTCTAATGACAACTTTCTACCTGTTCTAATAACAAACAAGAAAGTGGCAGGATATTTATTTCATTTAGCAAACACCTATATAGAAATCTCTATGTGTCATGTATAAATACTTCCGAAGTGCTTTACAAACATTAGCCCATTTAATCCTTAAAAAAGAAAACCTATGAGGTGGGTTCCAGTTTCATCTCCATTTTACAGACGAGGAAACTGTCATATAGCTGATAAGAGGTGGAGCCAGGATTTAAACCAAGTTCCTCCAATTAGCCACTATACCATGCTACCTGTTAAGTAACAGTAACATAAAAGTGAATGATTGCACACTGATGTTCAAAGCAACATTATTCAGAATTGCCAAAAGAGGAAACAATACAAGTGTCCATCAACTGGTGAACGGATAAACAAAATATGGTACAGACATACAATGGAATATTATTCAGCTGTAAGAAGAAATGAAATCCTGATAGATGCAACAACACAGATGAACCTTGAAGACATTATGTTGTAGGAAATAAGCCAGACTCAAAAGGACAAATATTATACGGTCTCACTACTATGGACTAATTATAATGTGCAAATTCTTGGAGATGAAAGTAGAGTATAGGTTACCAGGAGATAGAAAGAAGGTACAGAATGGGGAGCTGATGCTTAAAAATTGTACAGAATTTTTAATAAGATTGATTATAAATGCTTGAAAATGGATAGAGGTGATGGTAGCACATTACTATAAGGGTAACTAACATTGCTGAAATATGGATATGATTATGGTTAAAAGAGGAAGGTTAGGTTGTGTATGTCACTAGAAGGAAAGCTAGAGGTTAAAATATGGAACTGTATAACACAGAGACCTCTGTTATGGGCAATGACTATGGTTAATTGTACAAATATAAGAATGGACTTTATGAACTAGAACAAATGTATGTACTATTACAAGGTGTTAAGAATAGTGTGAAATATGGGGAAAAGACAACTAATATGAACTATGGACTACAGTTAGCAGTAACATAATATTCTCGCATTAGTTTTAACAAAGGTACTATACCTATGCTAAGTATCAATAATATGGCGGTATAAAGGCTATGGGTTTTTGGAAGCAATGACAATGTTCTCAAATTGATTTTGGTGACAAATGCACAACTCTATGATTATACCCAGAGCCACTGATTGGACACTTTGTATGGACTATATGGTATGTGAGTAAAATTGTTTTAAAAAAAGTAAATGAAGCAGAAGAATTATCAAATAATACTAAGTGTTCATATGTAAGCATTTCTAAAAAGTGGACATTCTTCAGGAAGGTTATCTAGAATGTTCATTTGGACAGATTTTCAGCATGGGTTTCTAAAATGATGACTTATGAAGCTTTACGGTATATATGAAATGGTAGAGTTACTCAACTGATGTAATCACCCTTCAAATTTGTATGCATCTTGAAATCATCATTATATATTTCTCTGATTATAAAAGCAATAAACATTCATATTTGAAAGATTCAGAAAGCACGTGACAAAAAAATTAAAATCACTCATAATCCCACCATCCAGAAATCATTGTTAATATTTTCACATATATTGTCTCATCTTCTTTCTTTATGTATATCCATCTATCTATATATTGATTTAGCATTTATTAGATGTGGCCATTTGTGCAAAAAGGATGCACTATTCAAAGAAAAGCAATTTACACTTTTTTCAGTGTTCCAACATGTACTAAATATTCTCTATGGTTTATAAAAGTCATAAATTAATATATTAAGATCACAAAAGTACTAATACACTAGAAATAAGCTCCCAATGATACATATGCTAGAGCATTCTTAAAAATTCAAATATTCAGTCTAATTGAAATCATAGCATTGATTTATTTCAATATGGCTTTGTCATTACATTCTCTGCATTACCAAGAGGCAAAGGTTTACCATCATTAAAGTGAAAACAATGGATATTTGCTCCTTAAAATTATGTGCAAATTAATTGATGACACCCTCATTGAGTCATGATTACTTTCTTAATTAACTAATTCTTACATTTCTCTAAGTTAAGAAGACACAAGGCAATCAAATAGAAATATTGATTGATGATTGTTTTGATGCTGCTCAGTATTTTCGAAGTAAACATATTCACAAGGAACATTAGAATTACTAATTCACGAAACACCTTCCTGACCTAAGTGTGCAAGAAATAGATTATTTCATGCAGGAGGAAAATGAACAGTGTAAATCAATCTATTATGTTGTAAATTGGCCTGGGTGCATGCTGTAGTCTTCAACACAAGTGGCTGTAAGGGATTCTCAGCCAAGAGTAGACTCCTATTGGGGACAACAATGTCACAGCCTTGATGACAGTTTCCTCTTGACTGTACCAGTGATTTTACCATATGGATTGTCTAAAGGCAGCAAGACCTGTAGAAAAATCACATGTTAACTTCATAGCCACTCAAATATCCCTCTCCTTATTCCTATGAATCAATATTAAAACAACAACCTTTTAAACAGGAAGAGGTACATGCCCTACAGTAAAGTCATTTCATGCATGGAAATGCCTTATTTTTCTGGCCATAGTTGAGAGATGAGTCAATTTTTCAGAAAATTAAAGAGTTTGTGAAAAATTGTAATCATGGGGCTATAAATGTTTCTAAAATGCATTATATATCCCTGCCTTCTAATTATAGTGAACATAACTTGACCTTTTCTTGATGACTCACTTTGAGCATTAATCATTGTCCAACGCTCTGAAACAGCCAGGCCCTCAGAAGCAGTTGACGTCTGCCATTAGCCCAGTGAATTTTTAGCATTCTTCTCTCTTTCCACCCTGTCATCTGTCACTTCTTGGCTATTGCCAGTGTCCTAACTCCCTGCTTCTCATGTGTTGCTTTCACTCTGTATACACCTGCTGGGTGAGAGCCTGAGAGCAGCTCCAGCCATTCCCAAGATACAGCCACACATGGGGACAGCTCGCTCAGCCACTCAGAGCCCTGACCTTAAGGAACTTGGGCCTTCTTGCCTCCCAGTCCCTGGCTGGGCTCCAGAAGAGATCTGCAAGTCTAACTTGTTGGATGAAGGGACACCCCGACAAGCCCTGGAGCTGGAATCAGGGCCAGCCTAAGGCATCAGGACCCTAAGGAGTCCCTCCTCTCTCTGCCTGGGGTCCTGAGCTGAGCACTGTTCCAATCCAGTCATGAAAGTCTGATCTCTTTTCTGTTTGGGTATCCATTGTTTTGCTTCTCACGAACTTGGCCAGAATTTTTTCCAGATCCTTCTTTTGCCTGTTAGAAGGTAGTCATTTAAAAAAGGCTTGACATCTTAATTAAAGAAATTCTGGAAATCAACATCCAACAATTTACTTCTTGGGAAGTGAATAGTGTTTGTCCTCCTTTCTTCTGAATTAACAGCACATGGGATCAGGGGTACTCTTTCCCACAGCTCAGGGTTCTATGTCACCTACATTGACACCTAAGAATGACCTTTGTTCCCCAACACTCCCCCCAGCCTCCATGCCAACAGCTGATGGCAATGCAAAGCCATGTGGAATCCACCAGGAGTCATTTGCAGAACAGAAATAAGGTGATGGCCCAGAGGGACTGTGACGACTGAGGCTGCTGCTGACTCAGCACGTAGGCTGCTGACTCAGCATGTAGGATCTTCTGGAGACCCCTTTGCTGGCCTTTACCCACCAAGAGACATGATGCGAAAGCAGCACAGCCATGTTCACTGATGGCCCCTTGCCTCTCTTGCTCCTTTCCACCCTCCAAATAAAGCTACTCAAAATGTTTTCTTTTTCCAATACCAGAAGCCTGTAGAAGGATGGACCAAATAGAGAAATCCTATCATTTTGAATGTGGTCTAAGGAGGAGGGACAGTTATGATCTCCCAGGAACTGACCATGAAAGCTACCTGTCAGGACTTCAGGCCATTTAGTCAGACACACTGAGTGGGTTAATCATCTGCCATGGCTAAAAACAAGTTAGGGTAAGTGCTTTATTACAAGACTAGGTTTCCTTTCAAAATAGGAACTTTCTCATCTTGCCTTCAGTAATTGCAATTAGAAACACAAGTATTCTTTCATCTTTTCTCTGTGTATTGTATGCTATTGAACTGCCTACCTAACCAAAAGGTAAAGATAATGGAAGAAAATGAAAACAGTATCTTTTTTAATTTTTTTGCCACATGAAGGGAGAATAATGATGCTGTGACTTTGTGTGGCACTCCTTGTGTGGCACCCTTTGGGGAAGTGGATTTCAGAGCTGGTTTCTTGGGCATACTCCATTCTTTCTTTGTCTTCCCCCCTCTGCAGCTTCCATCCCTCCACTTCTAGGGTACTCTAATCTAAGGCATTGAAAGGCCCTGGGTCTAAGAGAGCTCTAATCTGCAGCAACTATAAATATCCCCCCCAAGCAACAGTTGCTAAGAGTTTTAGTCAATGATATTATCATGCCAAGTTTAAAAGAAGAGAGGGGGTAGGTGAAGGTACTTTGAATGTTTTTAATTTCTCTTACCTCTTCCTTGTTGATCAGTCCCATTTTGGACATGTCTATGTTAAAGTAATGAATGTTTGGCAGGCTGATTTCCATATCTTCTATCTGGAATTTATAATAATATGTGTTATTTTGGGCAACTGTAAATCTATCCCTTGGTTATCTCTCTTCGCACCAACCAACCCACTTACCTACAAGCCCATAGTTGCTCAGGCTTCACCTCTGCCTCTGCTCCCCTCTGCTGCTCCTGTACTGTCCAAAACTGTTCTCTTCTGTAGTCCTATTCCTAGTTGGTGGACCCACCCCTTCTTTCCTCACTGTACAAAACCTACTCCTCTGAAAGGTAAGGTCTCCTTGGATCAGAATCCTGGGACACCTCTCAGACATTCAACTGGTCTCCAGAAGGTGGTAGATCAACCTCCTGAATTCTTCTCACTGTGCTCATGCCTCCTCAGGCCTGTCCTTAACATTTGCAGGCCCTGCAGTAAGAGTATAATTGGATGCCCATATACCAGATATCTAAAGATTTAAAACTTATAAATCAAGCTAACAAAACTTTAAGTAAAATATGTTCTCTCTTTCTAATTTAATGAATATACCTTCATGACAACATGAAAGACCAGCCTTGAATTTAAAATTCTCTGGTGTTCCATTCCAGGACGTGGCAGTGTGGGAAGAGCCAGCCCCCAGGCCTGGGCCACCCCACTTTCTCTCTTGGACTCACATGGGTGGACACCCAAACCTACATTACAATTCCCAGCCATACTCTTGCAAGTGGCTGCCCCTTTACCAACCCTCAGGCCTGATGGCACATGCACCAATGACATGATCTGTCATTCAGAGGACTGATCTGTGGAAGTGGCCTGTGCCGGCTCTTACCCATTTGGGTAAGAGGTACTGGGGGCCTCCGTATCTAGAGAATGATCTAGAAGGGAATGTATGGGCCCCTACAGGATTAATTTCCTCAGTTCCACAGAGTCTTCACCCAGTGAAGAAAGGCATTGCTGAGGAAACCCAAGGGGTCCCCTGAAGTGCTGGGCCATGGCAAGAGTCCCTTTTGCCCAGATAAAAGGGTGATGCTCTCCCTCTCCAGACCCACCACACCTCAGCTCAGGCTTCCCTCCTTAGTAGGTTTCTACAATAGCATCCCAAAAACTCTCGCTGCCTGTAGTATTACAATTTTAATTCATCTTATTTCTTTCAGAATGATCTTTCTAGAATGCAAATCTGGTCACATCACAACCTGTTTAATCCCTTTAGTGACTCTTAAGAGCTTTCAGGATAAAGTACGGACTCTACAGCAAAGCGTATGATCTGGTTCCTGTTCACCTCTAAGTGCACAGAAATATTTTGACTCCTGGAACGTCACATATGGTAGACTCTTAACAGTAAATGATTCTGCCATGCTGTCTCCCATCTCTGTAACCGCACTTCTCCCTCACCATTGAGTGTACGACGAGGTAATGGCTATTGACCCTCAAGATTCTGCACAAGCACCTGTGTCCCTCTGGAGAGCCTGGATGGCCCTATCTCTTAAACCTGAGTCAGGTGCCCTCCTTTGTATTTCTGTGATACTCTGTTCTCTATTATATTGTTAGTTTACTTGTTTTCTTCTTCTGCTAAAGGATGAGCTCTTTGAGGGTAGGAACTGTGTCAAATTTATCTTTGTGTCTCTCATGTGCAACCTGAGACCTAATCATCACTCAGTAATATCAAATGAGGGGATGGATGGAAGGAAGGAAGGAAGGAAGGAAGGGAGGGAGGGAGGGAGGGAGGGAAGGAGGGAAGAAGGAAGGAAGATTAAACATCTCTACAGCTATCCTTTATTCTTTGGCTCCCCTGAAACATAGGCCTTCCATCGTATGACCCCTCCTTCAAGGCATTCTGGTGTCCTGAATATGAGGGTTAAATGAGTGGCAGATTGAAGGGACTCAAAGAATTTCCAAGAAAACTAAAGAACCACAGCAGTGGTCTGGGTTTTCAGGTTGGACACATTTTTCCTTTTTTATTTTTCGCTCTCTTCTCACTTGTGATAACAAGCTTTTGAACAATAACAGATGTCATTTTTCACGTGTCTTACAGTTTCTTATTTTAACTCTCAACTCTTTCTCAGAGCTGACAGAATACACAATCTTCAGAATGGCAAGTGACAAAGCTCACCTCAGGAACCCGGCTCAGGGAGAGCAGCTGGATGTCATAGAGTGTCTTCTGGACAGAGGGCGAGTACTCGCCTTTGTCGTATGGCCCAGCGAACTTCTCCAGGACAATGTCCCGAATAGTGTCCCTAAAACACAGAGATGTCTCATAGGCCAGCCTTTTAAGAGCACATTATAAAGCTAAGAAGCAGTGTTTTCTCTGCCTCTCCAGAAAAGTTTTATTCCTCATTTTAGAAGAGATTAATATCTTTTCATGCCCCCAAAAATCTCACCTCGCATACCCCTACACACACATACACATACAGCATTCAACAAACATATTGAATATCACTAGACTGTCTTCATAGCCTGGTACCAGGGTCAACTGAGCATTCCATGGATTTTACCCCTCCATCCATGTTTGGAGAACCTGTGCAGATAGATGGCTTCCAAGTGCTCTGACCCTCTTACTGCTCAGCCTGGCTGCTCCCTTGCGTTGTCACATTTTTGGAGGTTTTACTCTGTGCCAAGGTCTATGCTAAGTATATTATATGATTACATCATTGAATTCTCTTTAACATACCTGAGGCAGGTACTATAATTATCCCTCATTTAGAGATGAGGAATCTGAGCTTAAAAGTTTCTTGATTCCTGGAGCTGCAAGGATAGCTCAGTGGTAGAATTCTCGCCTGCCATCCGGGAGACCCGGATTCGATTTCTGGCCTGTGCACTCCCCTCACCCCCACCCCTGAAAAAAAATTCAACAAATGGTGCTGCAATAACGGGATAGTAACATGAAAAAAGAATGAAATGTGACCTCCCCACCCCACCATAGAGTCTACAAAAAAAAAAAAAAGTTTAGTGATCCCCTCCAGGTTCTTTGCTTAACTGGGAGGCCTAGACAAATACCTTGACTCTGGCATGCTCAACTGAGGGTTCCTTTCAACATAATTATATCTGGTCACTTCCCATGGGGAACACGAAGTAAAAAAGGAAAGAGAAGACCCAGACGAGGTTCTCTTTAAGCATTTTCGGACCTACCTATCACGTAATAAAAGGAGCAGAGCAAAACTGTGACAGTGGAAGGAAGCCACCAGATGCAGATTCCAGCTTATCATAAAGTAGAAGTTTACAACAATTGGAGCTTCAGCAAAGGAATGAAATGCCTGGTCAAAAAACAAACTCTGTTTCTGGGAGTTCAGAGGACTAACTAATGACTGCTTGTCAGGGATATTGGAGTAACAATTATACCTTTACATTTTTAAGGCATTTATTATTTATATAAAGAGTTTCTATGCACTTTGTGTCATTTTGAGTTTAGCCTAGGGTGATGAATCATTCCAGTTTGTTCACAGATGTGGAACTTCCCAGAATGTGGGACTGTCAGTGCTAAAACCAGGAAAGTCCTGGCCAAACTAGGATGAGAGGGTTACCCTAGTTTAGCTCTCTCTGCAACTATGAGGTAGCAAGGTCAGATATTATCTTCTTTTAGTACAGTGGTTCTTAAAGTGTGGTCCCCTATCCAGTAGCATCAGCATCACCTGGGAGTTTACTAGAATAGCAAATTTTGGGTTCCACCCCAGACCTACAGAACCAGAAACTCCGGAAGTTTCAGCAATCAGAATCAGCCAACTTGGGGGTGGGGCCCAGCAATCTGCATTTTAACAAGCTCTCCAAATGATTCTGATGCATGCTAATGTTGGAGAATGACTGATTTAGTAACTTCAAAAGCACAAGGTAAGGGAAATCACATGGTCTATTCAAGGTCACATAGCTAATAAGACATGAGAGTCAAGTGCAGATTTACTATTTTAACAGAAGGGATTTCTGAACAGTGGGAGGCTGAATTGAAACTATAAGTTTCCCATTCAAATCTAAGATTCCATGAAATGAATGAAGTCTGAGGCCCTGGGAAGAGGGCTACTGCCATCTGCCCCAGCACCAGGCCCTAGCACACACTTTCATACCAGGTAGCTTCAAAGTCCACGTCTCTGCACTGGTGGTAGAGCCACTTGCAGTACACTTGGGTTGCAAAGCACCGATCCTTCACCTCAGGGAGAGTGGTGAACTGGTCCTTAATGAATCCTTCAAATCCAGACTGAGTCGTTTTCAAGACCTTTAGGTCTTTGATTCCAGAATGAATGACTGGAGGTCCTGTTTTAAGTAAAAAGGTAGGAGAGGCTCACATCATACACGAAACAATGCCTTCTCACTGATACCTAGCTCTGAGGAATGTGGTCTTTAAAACATGGTGCACTATGTTTGTAAAAAGAACCACATCACTGCTCCATGCTTTGTCTTCCTTTCTCTTCTGCAGTCTGAGTGGTAAGGATGGCGTCCTTTCCCTCTTTCTGGATTCCCCAAATTCCTACCCTTTCCTGCTCTAGGAAAATTGAAGATCAAATAATAAACCTCCAGCTTGTGATGAAGCCCACAGAAATGAATACCTGCTTGTCAGTTATATGCAGGGGTATCTTCCAGGCCAGATAACCTTACATGGAAGGTAACTCTGCTGGTTTGAAGCTGTTATGTACCCCAGAAAAGCCATGTCCTTTAATCCTCATTCAACATTGCTGGGTGGAATCTTTTATTATTTCCATGAAGATGTGACCCACCCAACTGTGGGTGGTAACTTTTGATTAGATGGTTTCTGTAGAGATGTTGTCTCCACCCACTCAAGGTGGGGCTGTTTACTGGAGCACTTTAAGAGGGAACCATTTTGAAAAAACATAGAACCAACAGAGCCCTCACAGCCAGAGACCTTTGGAGATGCAGAAGAAACCAACCCACCACCACCCCTCCAATCCCCACCCCAGGAAAGCAGTTGAAGAAGCTTGGAGAGAAAGCTAACAGACGTTGCCATGTGGCTTTCCAGCTGAGAGATAACCCCCCAATGTCATGGGCCTTCTTGAGCCAAGGCATTTTTACTTCATTGCATTAGTTTGAACATTTTCATAGCCTGGCCTTAATTTGGACATTTTCAAAACCTTAGAACTGTAAACTTACAATTTAACAAATTCCCTTTTTAAAAGCCATTTTTTTTGGTATATTGCATGCTGGCAGCTTTTACAAACTAAAACAGTAACCATGTTGAAATTAGTTAATAACCTCCTCAAGAACCATTGCTCATCTGCCATTGGCACTGTGACTCCTTTTATTGGGTGTTGTCCTTATGTTGACCACCTACACTGGAGAATGCACCAATGGCCACCAACTCAAATGGTGACTCAGTTCCGTCGTGGTAATGAGCTTAGCAAAACCAGACAATCTCATGCATGATTAGAAGTGTAGGCCTAAAAACGAAGTGTAGGCTTGACTGAACCTAAGCCGAGCCTGGGGAGATAAGGCTGGGGATCCATGAGGCATCCATCTGCCTGAGCTGATACCTTTAAAGACTTTTGGATTTGGCTACAGGAGAAATGAGGAAGTTGGTTTGTGGGTCCTGGGGGACAGTGGGAAGAGTAGAAAATAATGGAGAATATAGGACACTCCTGCTGTCCCTGACACCTCAAGAGGTGAATGGAGGAGGGGTGATGGGCATAATCTGAGAAACTGTCTGTATGTGTGTCAAGCAGTTCTGGCTCAGGGCCCAGGTGACAAGTGAGCCACAGAATTAGGGAGGGGGAGATTCTCTCTTTTTCTATGCAGAACACACTGTTGCTCCAGCAGTTTGGTGAAGCCTGAAGAGAACTTGGAGCCCTGTGACACACTGAGAAGCCCCAGGGTACAATGTCACATTCTTCCACTGACACGGCACATGCTGTGCAGAGCCACTGGGATAGCGTTTGTAACCAATGAGTGCAAAGTCCTTCCTGAGCACATGTAAGACTAGGTGCTCTCATAAGGAAAGGGTGAGAGAGTTTGGCTGGAAAGTTCTAGCCGTTTTGTAGTGGGAATCTACAAGGCCAAGGGACTTTGAGCATTAAAATTTCCATGACCATAACTGTATGTGCAGATTGCTGAAGCAGGGGTACACTTCATGGGACAATTGGGTACAAACCGCCAACACCAAAGTGCCATGGCAGGATTATTAAAATCACCTCTTTTCAGTCTCTAAGTTAGTCCTGACTAACATCTGTTCTTCTTGACCTGTTTAGCCTATAAATCAAGGGCCTGAGGTGTCAGACTTCACTACATGGTCTTAGTCATGGTCACAGTTAAAGAGAAAGAAAGTAGCTCATGATCCTCAATTAAAATCCAGGGTAGCTCAATAATCCAATTGTGTATGTCTCCTGAATGGTTTCAACTGCTGTGGTTAACTCAGGAGCTGTGGGGTTTCAGAACTAGGGAAATAATGACTATATTTCAATATTTTCCCTTCATGTGTGTACCAACCAGAGAGAGTAGCAGCCAGGGCTCCGCGGTAGACCTTATGATAATATATGTGCTTATTAAATAGGATGTTCTATGCAGAGGGTTCCAGGGGAACAAAATGAAAATGGCATTTGTTTAAAATTCTGCAGTTCTCATTGAACGCTGTGTCTGAAGAATGACAATGAGAGACATCAACAATGTCATAAGTGGTTACAACACTCAGGCCAGAGAATGATCCTCCCCAACACTGACCACAGAGCTGTGTTAATTAGGTTCAAAGAAGAGCCTCGAAATGTATAAAGACAAAAACTAATAAAGATTTGTAAACATGGTTACATAAATCAGCATTTCTAAATGTAATGTAGAGCTCATCAGAGTAAGACTAAGTCTCAAACCCAAGAGAGCTGCAGAAGCAATCAATAAGTGTCTGTTGAATGAATGAGTGAGTGTTAGAGTGATTCATGTCAAGGAGTAAGTACCTCACAATTTAGTCTCTTATCCTTCTAGACAGTTCATCTCCATTCATTTTTATCCTTTCCCTTCCTGATCCCCTCAACTTTCACAGTGGGGAAGACAGAGGGTGTCAACACTGGCTGAGAATCTCCTAACTTTAAGCATGCCTTTGGTTGCTGTCTTTATCCTATTTAATCCTCACAACCCTATAAAGTAGATATTTTTATAGAGGCAGCTTTTAATCATCTGCCCATAGTCATATGCTAGAAACTGGCAGAGGTGGAATTTGAACTTAACACCATGTTATGAAATTGCATGTTTGTCTTTCCCTTTTGGGGATCACTTCTAAACCACATAACATTTCTTTCTTCCTTTAATTCTCTTTCCCCATTTCTGTACAATAAAGGGTCTTCTAAGGATCCATTTAGTGTGCTTTAAGGGATTCAGGCAGAGCCCTCAGCCTGAAAAATATTATCTCCATTTCTCCAAAATGGAGATTGAAACAGCTCTATTAGAAATGGTGACTCCGTGCCTTGAAGATTTTAATCCTTAAAGATTTCCTATTAAAATGCAAAGACCCCTTAAAACTGTGATGCCTAAAGCCTTTATAAACTAATATTGAAATCTACTTCCAAACATAATTTCTTCTAGAAAAACAAAATCCTATAGAAATGAAACATGCATTTGCTACCACAAGGGGAGTGCTGATGGCTAGTGGGAACACTTGAAGGAGGAGAAAGAGAAGATAAAGGAGAATCTAAGGTAAACTTTACCTACTTCATCTGTACGTCCATGTAAGCCAATCAAACTTTGGATCCTCCAATGGTCTTAATCACAAAAGGATTCCTGGATGCAGCATGCCTAGTGGTTGAGTCCAAGCCTTGGGACTCAGATTCCCTGAGTTTACATCCTAGTACCCACTCCCCTCATTTATAAGTACTATCCCCCTGAGAAAATTACTTAACCTTGCTGTACCTTAATTTTCTTGTCTGTAAAATGGGGAAAATAATCAAAGCTACCTCCTACAATTGATATATGTCTAACATGCAAAGGACTTAAGAGAATGACTGTCACACAGGAAATGTTCTACAAATGTTTGTTATTATCATGAGTTTGCTACAACTGAACATTTTCCAATAGATTTCAACCACTTGTAAATATGTCCCATGTTTCACAGAGGCTCATTGCATTCTGAAAACTGTTTCTGATGAGCTATCTCTGTCTGCCTCCAGCCCTGGGGTGAGATTTATTGACCTTAGGGGAGTGACTGTCTTGCTAAACAACTTTGAAATGGTCTACTTTCTTGCTAGAATCTAAAAATGGAAAAAGAAGTTTTGGCCTTTGGTTTTACACAGATTAAAATGTCTCATGTTCCCAAAGACAATAACTATTGCCACCGTTTGGGCAAAGCACAAACCATTGGCTCTGGCACTCTCATCTTTCTATGAGCAACAACAACAAACTATTTTCTTTGAATGTTAAGACATTTTTTTCTTGGCATACATTACACACTCTGGAAGAAATCAGATAGCTTATTTTTATCTTCTTTCTTGGCGGTGCCCCAGCTTTCTGAACACTGGTAAGAACCTAACTAAGCCTTTCAAATTCATGGGCCCATCAACTAAAAATTCGATGCTTCACACACTCAAAAATTCCAATTTAGGCTAACAAGAAGTTACCGAACCAAAGAGACTGTCCCTTTCTAGGTTATTTCCCATGAAACCACTTAATCAGCTTTTTTCCCCCTTTTTTTCATCACAGTTGTGGAATAATGCAAAAGGGAGATTTTTCATATTTTGCTTTGTGAGAACATAATTTTTCTAGCTTTTAGTGTCCTCCTACACACTTAACAGATTGTGGTTTATCTCTCAGAGAAGCATACGTCCTACCCTTTAGCTCTCTAAGGGAAAGAAACTCACTGAAAATTAATAGAAAACAAGCCACATTCTTTGCATCAGGTGTCACAAGCACAAAGCTTAACTGAGCCAAGAAAAAAATATCCTGACATGAAGAGGATAATTGCTTCCACGTTTAACACCTACAAAAAGGACATAAATAGCTGAAAGAAAGATATTTTAAAACTATAAGTCATTCTAGTAGAAAATCTTAAACTTGTAAAGTGCTATGAAAAGTAACAATCAATTAAATATCATTTGCCTGAAAGTCCATTTAGCTCATGCAGGGAGAGTGAAAGCTCCTCCTGGAAATTCTGGATGGGGAGAGAAATAACATTATCCAAATGGAAGAAAGTTAACTGGGCTTTTTTATAACTAGGTGATGGTCAAGATGATTCTAAAAGACCTTGTGTTTTGCCAAGAACTTTCCTTTGGAGGAACTGAAGAGTGCTTTAGTGTTGATATCAGAAGGACATAAACAGATTTCATATCAATGGCTATCTCTGTCTTGGGTATCCTACTTTCTCATTTCACTACTTCCGCCCAGGACTTTTCACTTCTAGGACTTCAATTTCATCAGCCCCTTTCCTCAAAATCATTCTCCTACTCCCCTTAGCCTACACACCAGTAGATTTTTTTCCACTACCAGAAGATAGTTTCTTTTATTTGGGATATCTTCTCCGTTTCCTATTCCTCTGCTTAGCTAATCTGTAGCTCAATTTTTACAATTATTGTCAGAATTGGAGAAATTTCATGCTAAGGAACTGTGAACTTGAAAATGCACACAGATATTTGCATATTAATACTTATAGCAGCATTATTCACAATAATGTGAAGTGGAAACAACCTAAGCGTCCATCAACAGAAAAATGGATATACAGAATGTTGTATATACATAAAATTAAATATTATTCAGTCAAAAAAGGAATGAAATTCTGATACCTTTAACAACATGGATGAACTTTGGAAATATTAAGTAAAACAAGCCAGACACGAAAGGACAAATATTTTTTTATTCCACTCCTATGAAATTAGAGTTATAAATTCATACACAACATGATCCCTGATGAATGCAAGTGGCTGAAGGATGCACTGAATGACAAATAGATTGGCAAACGACAGTGTATACTTATGAATGAATGGTGTGCTGCTACAAAAAAGGAACAAAGTTGTGAGGCATGCAACAATGTGAATGAACATGTGGGAGATTTGATGAGGCAAAATAAGCCAGAAACAAAAGGACAACAATGGTATAGTCTCCTTTAGAAGACGCTTACAAGGAAACAAGGGTCTTGACTGTAAGCAGACACATTTAGTCCAGAGTGATAATTATTATTTCTGGATTTCAAGAGGCTGTTTTATATATATATATATAAATATTTATATGTATATATATATATATATATATATATATACACCTGATATTTAGATATAAGAATGAAGCTGATCAGGTTGGAGTTAAAGTAATTCAGAACACAGAGGTAAGGAAGACAGTGTCTGTATTTTAGAACCACACATAGTCCTTGAGACCAAAGGAGGAAAGGTTTATTTGGTCTGAAACTGAAATTTTCTGTAGCACACAATCTAACTCAACCTATCTGTGTAGCTCATTTGAACAACTGAAACACAGGGTGCCCAGAATAAGAAAGAGGTCCTTTAATCCTGTATAGCCTAATGTAATGCCTGGACACATCCTCGACTATATTAAGCAGATATTCAAGAAGTATTGGCGGGCCGCGGTGGCTCAGCGGGCAAAGTGCTTGCCTGCTATGCCGGAGGACCTCGGTTCGATTCCCGGCCCCAGCCCATGTAACAAAAACGGAGAAACAGAATACAATAAAACAAGAAAATGTTTAAAGATGTTTCCCTTTCTTCCTTCCTTCCTTCCTTCTATCCTTCCTTCCTTCTCTCTGTCTTTCCTTTAAAAAAAAAAAAATAATAATAATAAAAGAAGTATTGGCAAAGTCTCTTGCAGGATGGGAGAAAAAATATGGAACTATTAAACTTTACCATCAGGAAATCCCCTAATACTGTGTCAAACATTAGGGACACCCAAATCAATGGGCCATACACTTGATCTTCAGACTTATCCTTGAGATGCTTATGTATATAGCAGAGAAGCTTAGACTACCTATAGGCATGCCTAAGAGTTACTTCTGGAGGACCTCTTTTGTTGCTCAGGTGTGACCTCACTCTCTCTAAGCCCTATTCTGCAAGTAAAATAATTGCTCTCCCCCCTATGTGGTACATGACATCCAGGGGTGAAAGTTTCCCTGGTGACACGGGAGATGACTCCCAAGGATGAATCCAGCCCTGGCACCGTGGGATCAACAATTCTATCCCGACCAAAAGGGGAAAGGTAGTGTAACTGTGGTAGTTAGGTTCAGGTGTCAACTTGGCCAGGTGATGGTGCCTAGTTCTGTTGCTGTGGACATGAGCCAATATTATATGAACCTCATCTGTTGCTCATTACGTCTGAAGTCGGCTAGGAGGTGTGCCTGCTGTAATGAATGATGTTTGATTTAATTGGCTGGTGCTTAAATGAGAGAGCTCAACGTAGCACAGCCCAAGCAGCTCAACATACTTCATCTCAGCATTCGCAGCTCAGCCCAGGCCTTTGGAGATACGGAAAGAGATCACCCCGGGGAAAGTTGTTGGAACCCAGAGGCCTGGAGAGAAGGTCAGCAGAGATCACCCTGAGCCTTCCCATGTAAGAAAGAACCTCAGATGAAAGTTAACTGCCTTTCCTCTGAAGAACTAATGAAATAAATCCCCTCTTATTAAAAGCCAATCCGTCTCTGGTGTGTTACATTCCAGCAGGTAGCAAACTACAACACTCGGCTACTGCACTTCCACTTCCAAGGCTGTGGTATTCCCGATAACACTTATTTGCCGAACTCCAGTCTCTTTGCAGTTCTTTTTCAACCCAAACTTCTTAACTCTCCATAGCACAGACTGCTAGGTGTTCAATGAATCTAATTCCTCTTTCTCCTGCTGTGCTGGTTTGGAGTTGTTATATACCCCAGAAAAGGCCGTGTCCTTTTAATCCATTCCTGTGGGTACAAACCTATTGTGGGTGGGATCTTTTGGTTAGGTTATTTCAATCGAGATGTGACCCAGCCCATTCAAGATGGGTCTTAATCCTTTTACTGGAGTCCTTTATGAGGATAAAAGACAGAAGAAGCCCAGAGAAGCTAAGAGAGAACCCACAGAGGAAGCCCATGGAACCTGAAGCTGAAAGCAATGAAAACCGGGAGCGAAGGACCAGCAGGTACTGACCATGTGCCTTCCCCCATGCAGAGGTGTCCTAGATGCCAGCAGCCTATCTTCAGAGTACAGGTATCATCTTACTGATTCCATAATTGGGACATTTTCACAGCCTAAAAACTGTAAATTCTAAGTTTATAAACCCCATTATAAAAGACAACCCATTTCTGGTATATTGCATTCTGGCAGGTTTAGCAAACCAAAACACCTGGATACCTAGCTAGTTTCATTTTCTAGCCTCCCTTGCAGTAAGTATGGCTGTTTGATTGAGTTCTCTCCACTTAGAGTTGTGTCATTTCCAGGCCTGGTGTTTATGAAAAGTTTTGCCCCTCCTTTTCCTCCACCAAGCTCTTTTTCTTCTTCATGGTCTACTATGCGGACCTATTCTCAAGGTGACGTTGAAAAGTATTTAAAATGTGAAAGTTGCCATCAGCCTGGATTCCTGAATAACTTCATGGAGCAGAGTAACCCCACTCCCCACCTCACAACATACACAAACACTGAACTGGACTTTTACAAAAAGATGTAAACTTTTATTATGCCAAGTCATACCTTTGTGTCTATTTGTTATGCATCTTGCTACCCCAACAACTATCCCTGATTTCTTGGAATGCTTTTTTTTCCTGCTTCCATGATACCACTGTCCCCAATCCTCCTCCTCCTCTTTCTCTCTAACCCCTCTTTTGTCTCCTCCATTAAACTTCTCACCCCTTAAACTGGGTAATTTCCCCAGGCCCTCTCATCTTTCCTCTTCTCACTTGAAATATCTTTCTGGAGTAGTCTTTCTCTCTATGACTTTATCTACCATCAGTCTGTTCATGGTGCCCAAATCTATTGCCATATCATATTCCCAAACTCACCAGTTTCCCTGATTATTTCCTCCTTGTATATATTCTCCTTAGTCAATTCTCCTAGTCCTTTCACTTTAGGACCAAGCTTAAACCCTCCTTCTCTCTAGCCCTTATCCCTATCCAACCACTAAGACCTCTTGGTCAGACTTCAGAAATACCTCACATAACCCCCTCACTCACCCCCTAGTATCTCCATCTCTACTGCTACTGCCTTAGTTCAGATTCTATCGTTTCCCCGTCTCTGCAACAAGTCTCTAAAAGTCACAAGACTTACTCTTCCTCCAGCCTGTTCATCATATTTTGGTCAGAATTACTGGAAAAAAGTGTGCATGCAAATACACACACACATATCAAACATTAAAGACCTTCCCTGGCTCCCCAATGTCATTCTAAACAGTAATAATAGCTCTCATTTAAGGAATCTTTCCAATGGGCCTCCTTTAATTCTCTGGACCTTCCAATAAGAGGGCAACTATCATTCTCATTTTGCAAATGAAAAATGACTGAGGTAGTATAAGTTACTTGTTTGTGGTCACAAGGTTATTAAGTAGTGGAGTTCAAATGCAAATACAATTCAATCTGGCTTCAAGGTCCATGGGCTTAACCACCAGGAAAAATGTCCTCCCAATTACACTCAACTTCCTAGTACAGGTTAGTAACAAGTTAGTACATCTTGTTAGCACAAGAGTACACAGGGGGGCGGGCCGCGGTGGCTCAGCGGGCAAAGTGCTTGCCTGCTATGCCGGAGGACCTCGGTTCGATTCCCGGCCCCAGCCCATGTAACAAAAAACGGAGAAACAGAATACAATAAAACAAGAAAATGTTTAAAAATGTTTCCCTTTCTTCCTTCCTTCCTTCCTTCTCTCTGTCTTTCCTTTAAAAAAAAAAAAAAAAAAAGAGTACACAGGGATCTTCAGAATCCAGCCCAAAACGACTCGTCATCCTTATTTCCATTTCTTACATTCTAAGAACCAGACTCACCGAATTTGATACCTTTCCACAAATGCTTTGCTGTTCAACAATTAAATTACCTGCCCAGTAGAATATTCAGCATACTATCAGCAGAAGCTCAAAATAGTTTCATTCCCCACTTCCATCCCTTCATCACTCCTACCCGTACATACCCTGTTTCTTCTGCCTATAAATCCCTTTCCTCCTTCTACATCAAGCATATTTTGAATCATTTTTCAAAAGTCAATTAGAATATTTCCTTTTGCTCTGTCAAACTTTCCAGATGGCCATAGGAAGAGCTTGTTTTGGCACTTTGTTCCCATCACAGGTCATTAGTCTCCCCACTGTACCCATAAATCCCTGATAACTGAAGTAGGTCTGTTTATGAGTCTGTGTCTTGTTCACCTACTGAGAATTCACTAAGGTCATGGAATATCTTCTTTATCTGTGTATCTACAGCTCGCAGCATACATAATAAGTTCTCAAAATCTAATTGTTGACTGAAGAGCATATGAATGAATGACATAAGCACTTTTCACAAATGTTCTCATTTTAAAATTTTCTCCCCTGAAGTCTAATTTTAGCTCATGCTATTATTTTACATAATCAAAAGTGGAATGAGGAACGTGTCAAACATCTCAAAAGGCGTTGTAACAGTTTAGAGCTGTGCTGATATGGTAGCACTAGATGCATGTGGCTATAATCCTTTGACATATAGTTAGTATGAATTGAGATGTGCTGTAAATATAAAATACACACAGAATTTTAAAAACTTAATTTTTATAAAAATAATGTAAAATATTTCATTAATAATTTTTTATATTTACTGCATTTGGAAATGACAATATTTTGGATATAAGCGGTTAAATAAAGAATATTATTAAAGTTAATTCCCCCCCTTTGCTTCTTTTCTAATGTGGCTATTAGACAATCTAAAAGTCATATATGTAGGGTGGGCCATGGTGGCTCAGCAAGCAAAGTTCTCACCTGCCATGCCAGAGACCTGGGTTCAATTCCCGGTGCCTGCCCATGCAATTAAAAAAAAAAAAAAAGTCACATATATGTGATCTCCATTATATTTCTGTTGGACCATGATGGATTAGAATTTATAATTTTATAAAGGAATAATTTCACTGGGTAGAAAAGCACTGGCCTTGGAGTCAGGAAATTTTGCTTTCTCTCTCTGCTCTGAAGTTACATATCCAAGGCAGGCAGGCCAGAAGGGAAGAAGAAAAGAAAAAGGAAGGGAGAAATGGAGGAAGAAGGAAGGAAGAGAGGAAGGAAGTTACATTTTAACTGACACAGCTCAAAGTTAATATAGCACATGATTACACATTCAGGGGATAAAAATTATTTTTTCAATTTTTATAGGAAAAATAATTTTACAACTGTTAATCAGACACTGAGAAGGACCCAGCTTTGTCCAGAGTTTACTAGAGATAGTGAAAAATGTTAAGTGATAACTGATACACTAAAACTTTTTAAGGAGGTCATATCCCAATAGAATAGCAATGAGAAGGGACTCTGGGGTATAATCTAATGTCAGAATACACATTCCCATTTCAGATTTAAAGGCTTTTTATGAATTTTAAATCTGAAATTTCCATATGACAGTCTCTGCATTTCTTAACTTTATTATTCCTGATGTTTATTAGATATCACCTCAAATTCTTACTGAAGAGAGCTAAAGATGAAGGAAAGAGAAGAAGAAACAGAAAGGGAAGGGAAAGGAAGAGAAGGGAAAGGAAATAAAAATAAAAATAGAAAGTCCAGAACTGACACCCTGTATTTATAATAATCATTGAAGTCTGCTTTTTATTGGGATATAGACAACTCTACCATGCTTGGCTCCATGACCCTTAGAGGTCTTCTAGCTAATTCTTAGCCGCCACTGAGTCTGCTCTGACAACTGTAACAAATCAGTGGAAGACAAGCTTGAAAAATTTTAATAATTTTTTCTAAATTCAATGATCAGTACTAATAAGGTCTGTATTACGACTATGTTCCATAGTTACTTTTTAAATTTCTCGGCAAATAGAATGAATTATATAATTGTCATTGCTAGCTTAAATGAGATTTATTTTATAGTAATTATAATAATATCAGATGTTTTACTATTATGATAATAATATGATATAATAATAATGATTGTTATTTATTAAGTATTTCCTATAAAGGCCATTATAATTATCGCATATGGGGCAAAAATATTGGTCAGAAAGTTCAAAGATTTGGGTTCTTGCCAGTGTGTCTTTTTTTTTTTTTGACTTACCTCAGAAATATATAAGAAAAAAAATTATCTACCCCGCTTTATCCTCAGGTTTGTTGCATAAGGAATTATTTCATTTTTATATTTTTAAGATGAATATAGATTTATCTTAAATTATATCATATCTTAAATCTATATTTATATTAAAGTTTTAATGTAATCCAAAGTCACAACATCCATTCCCATTTCAGATTTAAAAATCTTCAAAATTTGCTACAGTTTTCCTCAGTGTTAATAAACAGAGTTGCTCAGAAGGGAAAAGAAAAACGGAAAAGACTATTCAGAATCCAAACATGAAAAATGTTTTCTCACCACTCCTCATCTGCTCAACCTCACAGAAGTGTGTCCCAGTGGCAGTGTGAATGAATGCATGAACATGCTTAATTCCATTCTGAAAATTAGGAGAAAAAAAGGTTTCCAGTAAAATATTCATATATGCTATAAAGTCAATTTCTTTAATTAGACTGGGAACACAAAGAAGTGAGATAACCTTTTCGAAACGCTTCCAGGGGACTTCTTCCACATAGACTTGAGCTCGGATGACATGGTTAAAAGAAGAAAGAAAATGCTCACAGATATTCATGGCAAAGGCTTCTATGCTTTTGATCTGTAAAGCAAAACAAACTGCTAAAGAACAGAGATAGCTGCCTCATTTTAAAATAATGTGCAAAAACCCAAAACCCCCTTTCAGGATCAATTGCTTTTAAGAATCAGAGAAACACAGCGTTAGGAAGCCCCTGCGCCTTCTGATGGGTCTTATCCCAGCTCTTCACTAGAGCTCGCAAGTGTTGTTGACACATTACCGCCAACAGGTGATATTCTATCCTGTTTTTATAAGAAACCCGTTTTGCAGGAGAGCAAAAAGTATCGTAACTTGCAGATTCCACACATGGTGACCTCTGTCGTCACCCACACCAACCGCAGTGCATCTCGCCACATTCTGGTCTCTTGGTGAGGTTTGTAAATGGCTCCCCAGTTTCCCTGGGCAAGATAGGAATGACGAGCCACCTCAACTTCATTGTGTTGCATGCAGGCCTTCAACTGACGATCCCCAACTCTCTGCCCCCATAGAGAAGCTCCCCACTTCCACCCAAATTCTCCATGTTACCTTCTAGGCAACGTTTTACAGTCCCAGCAGAGTCTATGAGTTATTTATTTGTTTTGCCTGTAATGAAGGTGGACTACTTGTACAGGTTTCTCCAGAATAGTTTTGTTTTGTACCTGTTGTCCCAGAATAGCATCCTATTTCACTCTCAAAAGTGTTCTGGTTTGGATAAGAAATTATGTGGTCTATCCATAATGAAAGAATGTACATTGCATTTAACGTCCAGGTCCTTTGCTTTGCTGCGACCTCTCCCGCAGTACAGGAAATCTAAGACTTGGTGGGACTGTACCACAGTACAGAGAGCCTTTTCCCATAGCGCTGCCGATGCTGCTGTGCAATTCTGGTTAGCAAGAAAAGGCTCAGGGTGGAAAGAAGCCTCCCAGAAACTATATTTCAATTAGTTTGCTCATTTAATGCATTATGGAGGTGGATTTCATGAAAAAAAGAGACGTTTTCTAGGCTACGTTTCCTGTCTTCATAGACTTCTTAGCAAATAAGTTATCTTGAATTGTCCAGAAATCTACTGTTGGCCCAGCTTCACTCACACTGAAAGAAATTCGAGGTGGAAATGCTAAAATCGCAGGTTCTGTCACATCCAAGACCAACTAGAAGGCACAATTAATCACCATCTATGAATGGTAAGTAGTAAGGAAGTAGGGAAAATTAAGGAAGCACTACAATTTGGACAAATGAATTTCAACGATAAGAAGAAATGTCTTATACTCAAGATTTTCTTCCACAGTAACAACAAAAGAAACGATATTTTCTTCGATAAACACATACCCATTTGAAAAGAAAAAAAAATAGGATTCAAAGAAATATATGAGAGCAATGCGTAAAATTATTTTATGAAATTCTCTCAGGACATTGATTTGATGATCCTAATTAAGAGATGACACGTAAATTCGTCAGGCCAGATTCTCAACCTAAAAGATGCTGCAGTGAGATAAGAATCAAGAAGAGAGAGCAAAGATGTAAGTTTAAACAGTCAAAAAAACTAAAAATTTAAAAAGTAAGCTTCCCTTCAAGGCTTAGAATCTTAAGATTGAAAGGGGAAAATTTTAAATGGCCTAAATGTAAAAACAACAAGCAAATTTAAAAAGTAAAGAAAACCCGAAATAAGCAAGGAACTCCTCCATTCTGGATTACAGTGAATTCTGCATTGAGGGTAAAGGTGGCATCTAAGAACAAGAATGGTGCATACCCCTTTGAATTTTGCCAAAGCATAGACTGTGTTCTTGATGGTGTCCGTGGGAATGATGTCTGAATTGTCTCCATACAGGTAATCTTTTTTGGAACTCAGAGTAAGTTGTACCGAAGTTGAGACCTCTTTAATGGTATGGTATTTTCCATCTCGCTGAATATGGAGAACTTTTACCATATCCTTGCCATAGCCAGTTCGAACAAACTCCACATCATCATTCTGCAATGAAAACATAGTATCTCACATAAGACTAATGGAAAGCAAAACGTCAACTTCAATTTCTTTAAGCCCTCATTTTATCACACAGTTATAAACGGTAGGATTTGGAATTTACATGAAAGCAGGATCCTGTCCTACTTTGAAGAAGAATGAGAACTTGTAGGGAGAAAAGAGGATCTCAAAACAGATGAAAATATATCAGATTGGCCAGAAAACAGAGAGGTAGATGGCTTTCTGGATAACAATAAAAAATAATAATAGTACCTCCTGGGTCAAACTATGCTAATCTATTCTGTTTTATTTAATCTCTGCTAACTTAATCCTTATAAAAGCTCTGTGAATTCAACTCATTCCCATTTTCACAGGAGAAACTGGGGCTCAAAGAGCTTAAGTAACTTGCTCATGTCCATATAGATGAAGGATGGAGCCAAGATTCACACTCAGATTTGCTCACCCAGATTGTACAGCCCATTAGGGGTGCTGTTTAAACTGCCTTTACTCTATAACACTTCTTGACTATGTTAACTGGAAATAGTTATAGCCGCCTTTTTTATAGGGAATGGCATTCTGGAAAAAATGGCCCATGATCAATAGAAACAATCTGAAAATTGCATCTTCTACTTGCTGCCAGGAAGGAGAGTAATTAGTGACAGGGTCCAGATTACCTTTAGGGGAGTAGAGCCAGGGCCATATGGCTGCAGGGAAAGCTGTGCTTTCAGGGAAGAGACATTTAATCAAAAGCTTGGTGATTGATTCATTAATACTCCTGTCCTCTTACTGCTAGAATCCATAAGATTTGTCCCTGAGCTTTATGGGTGGTTGAGAAAAGAGGCAGGAGGGACAGAAAAACCTATTTCATTTAGTATGGAAATTAAACATCAAAAAGGTAATTTAAAAAGGTGACAAAAAAATAAAAATGAATAAAAAGTTACAGGCAGTGAGTCTGGGGAGGGGAACAGAGGAGCCTCACCTACAAGTTGTTCTTAGGATGCTCAGATATATCGAGGGCTGCCTAAAAATGTATTTGAATACATACTCACCAGGCATCCTGAGAAGAATTTAGAAATACCAGCCAACATCAGAAATTATTATTATGTTCGTAATCAAAGTGGAGGGCTGTGTTAAATCTTGGAGAATAGAGTGGGAGAAGACATATCCTTGCTGGTCATTTAATGGACCCTGAGGATTAGAGGTGTCTGAATTTCGTCCTTCCTACATGGAGGGACACATTTAAGAGGCAACCCTTGCCTCAAAAGCCTCTGACCCAACCTCAAGAAAACGGTCATTAAGAAAACCAAAAGAACACAGGTGAAGGATCTTAATAAGACTGTAATAGTGACAGGGAAAAAGACAATGTTATATTGTGTAGAGCAGCTTTGGAATCAGACACCAAATATCCAAGCTACGGTAGATTGGTTTGTGGAGTGGTACCTACATGACAGATAGAAGATTAAACAGTGGCCACCCCATATCCCCACCATGTTCTCCCCTCCAGCTTCATCTTAACCGTCATCCATCCAAAATTCTGCTTTAGCATCCTGAGCTAATTGTGACTCCTCAGGCTCAGTCATGCTGTCTGTGCCTCTGGGCTTTCAAATTTACTATTCCTTCTCTCCTGAACACTCTTTTCCTCCTCACTATGCAGCCATCAACCCCTTCACTTGCTGTGAGGGTTTGAAGCTGCATATATCCAAGAAACGATCATGTTCTTAAAGCTAATCCATTCCTGTGGGTGTAAACCTTTTGTGGGTGAGGTCTCTTGATGAGGTTATTTCAGTTGAGGCATGCCCCAAGTGGGTCTTAATTCCCTTACTGGAGTCCTATACAAGAGATGAGATTCAGAGAGGAAACAGAGAAGCTGAGAGAGAACAACACACCGAAAGCCGGAAGAAACCACGGAAACCGAGGGGAAACCATTGAAGCCAGAAGCTGGAAGCAACGAAACCCGGGAGAGGAGGGAGAGACCAGCAGACCTCGCCATATGCCTTGAAGATCACTGGTAGCCCACCTTTGGGAGAGAAAGTATCACCTGTTGATGCCTTGATTGGACATTTTCATAGCCTCAGAACTATAAACTTGTAAGTTAATAAATCCCCATTATAAAAGTCAACCCATTTCTGGTATATTGCATTTTGACACTAAAATACTTTCCTAACTTCTTCTAATCACTCTTCAGCTCTCAGCTAAGATGTTGCTCCCTCCAAGTAATGACCCTCAGCTCCTAAGAATAGGGTAAGTGCCCTTCTACGTGCTCTCATAATGCTCTGTTATTGTCTTATGAGATTCTTTATCGAACACTAATCCAGTCACATCTTCATATGTCTGACTTCTTAAAAAAAACAGTAAGCTCAATGAGAGAAGGTACAATTTCTATCTTGGTCACCATGGCAACACCAACGGTCAGCACAGTGCCAGGCATGCTTAATAAATGCATAGCTGAATGAATGTACTGTGGCACCACCAGCTCCTCTGCTTGCATGATGACACAGAATAATTAATGAAAATACACAAAATATTTCAATATAGGAAGAACCACTTTAGCTCAAATCTCAATCCAGAGGTTCCTCTTCCTGGAAAAGTGGGACAATGAATATATGTCCTTTCATCACCACAGCCTGGAGATCACGGGCACAGCTGGCCAGATAACAAAAGCCCATAAAGGGCAGAGGTGAAGGGAGACTCAGTGATGCAACATGAAAGTTCACAATTCTGATGTCAGGGCACTCTAGCATAGCACAGCCAGGGAGGTCAGTGATCCTGAGCTAGCGAGATACTCAGGAGGCCTTGGTATTTCAGCAAACCTTGACTAATCAACTTTTCTGAGCAGTGAGTCAGAATAAAAGGAAGTAGCCAGCTGAGTCTGGAGGACAGAACAAGCCTAGTGTGAGATGCCCAAAAGAGGCTCAGCAGAACCCAGAAGAACAGATGATAGGCCAGACCAGAACCGAGGCTACTCTCCTCCTTCAGGTCTCCACCAATTCTCTAGTTAGGGAAATCAGAAGGAGGTGTCAGGGACCCATTGTATATAATGTGCAGTATGGTGTAGAGAACCACACCCAAGATAACTGTATAGTAGAGTACAAAAGTCATTCTTATCTGCAGGGTGGGCAAGTGGCTGAGAGATGGGCTCTGGAGGCAGGAGTCAGGCAGCCCAGGTGGCTTCAACCACGTTCTTTCGCTTACTAGCTCTATGAATGGAGGCAACTTCTTCATTATAAAATGGAAATAAAGTAGTGCCTAACTCTCAGGATTGCTGTGAGGATTCTATGAGAAATTCTTGGCAAATAGTAAGTGCTCAGCAAATGTCATCTACAATTATCATTGACAGATAATAATTATATACAAAGTTTTGAGTGAAAGGATCCTTCCAGTTTTCATGAGAGGTAAATGCCCAACTGCACACCATTCCAGTGCTGAGGTGGGTGAGGACCACTGCTAGGACAAGACCAACTTCTGCCTCCTTCCCCTTGACTTGACAGTGGCCTTATTTTAATTATGCTGAATAACTGGTGACAAGAGGAAACAAATCTACAAAAGGCAACTCGATTTCCAAGAGTAATACACCAAACAAAATATCAACAATAATAGATCTCTTCCTAACTCTACACAGGAAAAATCTGCTTTTCTTAGACATGTCTTGAAATATAAAGGGGTGGAGAATAATTACTTGCTTGCAAGTAATGCTGGAGAGAACTTTCTGAGACTTTCAATGAAATAGGAAATATTCTCTTCTTATTATTATCTTAATATATTTATATTGAAAATTGGTTGTCTCTAGGTCAGGGTTCCTTAACCTGTTAACCTGTAGAAGACCCAGAGGATGGCTTTTAGGCAGAATCATTTGCATCATGAAGTTGTAACCAAAACCTTAGGTGTGTGTGTGTGTTGGGGGAGGGAGGAGTAGCAGGGAGGGAGGACTTTGTCCTGGGGAGCATTCATAGATTTCATTAGATTCCAAAGGGGGGGGGCTCATGTCTCATAAAAGGTGAGCAATCATTGCTCTGTGCTATCAGGGTCTGGACTGATGAGTCACCTTTGGTCAAAATGACCTTGCCCTGGTCTGACAACTAGCCATGAAATGGCAAGAGAGAGAGAAGCATGGGTCGTTCTGGGTGGGCCGCGTGGGCAGGATGGAGCAGAGAGTGGCTGTGCAGGGCACGCGGGCTCTCTGCACTCAGACTGCCTGCATTTGGATTCTGGCTCCATTACCTGCAATCTGTATGGGCTTATGCAAGCCACTGGATCCCTTTGTTCCTTCCCCTTTGGATTTGTAAAATAGGAAGATAGCATCTATTTCCTATAATTGTTGTGAGGTTGACTGTAAGTGCTGAAAAGTAACTTGCACAGTAAGAGTCAGCGAATGGTAGCTATCATTTTTGACCTGGCTTGCCAGTCCAGCCAAAAGGGTCCACATGTTTCCACATTAGTTCCCTCACTAAAGAAGGGGAGGCAGTTTTGTTTCTCTTTTTTGACAAAGACAACTGAAGATCCTGAAAAGGTATGCATGGCTTTATGGTGTAGCACAAAAAAACAAATCTTTGTCAATATTAATCATTTTTTAAATAAATCCTAGCTGCTTATACACATTTATGGCAAATGTTTTTATAAAGCTAATAGTCCTCAGTATTCTCTACCCACTCTTTCGAGATTCTAGTGCATTTATCCATGCATCCTTTTATAATATGCTCACATTATCAGTACATATGTGTACCAGAAACCAAATGACTTTTCCTCGCTCTGTAGACAAGTACCAAAGAAGAAGGAAGTAATTACTTTTCCCCCACCAGAGCCAGGATTTGATTTCAGGTGTCTCTGTGCTTTTAAACACCAACCAGGTTCTCCCTCTACCTGGAAGGACTCTCCATTCTTGAAGGTTTCACGTGGCCCATGTGAATGACTCCATAAGGCTTTCCCCGATGCCCCCAACGGGATGTAACTCCCCCAGCCTTTGAACTCCCAATGCACGTTAGGTGAACAGTTGGCAGCACAGAGCACTTCCTTCCTTTACTTTTGTTCTTATTTGTGCACACATCTTAGTCCTCCCACCAGCAATGTCTTGAAATTAAGATCCAGTCACCTTTGTATTCTCCACAGCACCTAAAAGTGCTTTGTAAATGGACATTAATTATCTGTCCAAGGGGCAGGCCCTCTCATTTTGAACATTATTTCAGAAACTTTATGTCATTTTTATTGTAGTAGGAAAAATGTAATTTTCAGCTCCAAGTCACTGTACCAAGTATGAGTTTCAGGTTCATATTTTCAAGCAAGTAACAGGTGTGCAGAGGGCAGGTGGGTGGACACTCAGCCTCCATCAATTAATAGCTTCCAAAAGGAAACAAGGTTCGTTTGTGCCAATCATGAGCTCGAATTATTCTCAGAAAATAAAAGTCCTTGTGGAACTGTCCATGGGTGTCTATAATGTTAAATATTATCATAAGCAATAATTACTTCTACACAGTTTCAAACTATTTAAAACTATGACACACACACACATATATTTTTGGCATAGAACTCTTTCATTTTAGTTGCTTCTTTTAGCTGTGGTCTTATGTTTTTTATCCCAATCAGCCATACCTCAGTTATCAAATTTCTACTGTGCTGGAGAAGGAAAATACTTCACTTAAGTTGTGTGTGTGTATATTTTAGTTTAGCTTTTTCTGGTGAAGTTTAATTTGATGTGTGTGTGTTTGTGTGTGTGTGTGTTCAAATGGCCATGCATGTGTGTGGTTTTTAATTACAGGAGAACTATTGGAAAAATTTTAGGAAAGATAAGGGAAAACTTTTGTGAATTTTAATTTAAAAACTACTATAATTTCCTCTCAAGTCTTAGAAGAACTTCTGTAATCATCATCTCTACCCTCCATAATAGTAAGAAATACAAAAATCCTAGCTAAATTATTTAGGGCTCATCACACATGTGTAATTATCAATTCAGCCGCAGTGTGCTGTGATGGATGGAAAAACTAAGTGGGGAGACTCCTTTCTATCTTTCGAGTATGCAGGAGTAGGTTTTCTAACTCTCTGCTCAAGGTTATTTCTTTGCCTGATGTTGTAGTTTGCCAACTGCCAGAATGCAATACACCAGAAACAGAATGGCTTTTAAAAAGGGGAATTTAATAAGTTGGTAGTTTACAGTTCTAAGGCCAAGAAAATGTCCCACTTAAAGCAAGTCTATAGCAAATGTTCATTCTAAGGCATCCAGGGAAAGATACCTTGGTTCAAGGAGGCCGATGAAGTTCAGGGTTTCTCTCTCAAGTGAGAAGGCACATGGCGAACACAGTCAGGGTTCCTCTCTCATCTTGAAGGGCACACGGCGAACATGGCATCATCTGCTAGCTTTCTCTCCTGACTTCCTGTTTCATGAGGCTCCTCGGGAGGCATTTTCCTTCTTCATCTCCAAAGGTCACTGGCTGGTGGACTTCGCTTCTCGTAGCTATGTCATTCTCTGCTCTCTCTGAATCTCCTTTATTCTCCAAAATGCTTCCTCTTTTCTAGGACTCCAGAAACTAATCAAGACCCACCTAAGTGGGTGGAGACATGTCGTCACCTAATCCAGCTTAACAACCACTCTTGATTGAGTTACCACAAATACTTCACCGAGTTCTTGTAGGAATTAGAGGAAATAGTACATGCAAAGTTCCTGATACGTGCAAACCCCAGTAAATGGTTGCTATTAGTTTTATTTTTGCTCCTATAGGAAATTCTAGTAATTTTTAAATTAAAATTCACAGAAGTTTTCCCTCATCTTTTTACAGATCAAACATACAGTATTGAATAGGAATTATTCTGCCTTTACAAATGGGATTTTGATTAAAACATGACTTTTATAGGGGTCATACATCCTTTCAAACCAGCACACCTGGCTATTTCGTTGGTTTTTTGTGAGCAAAAAGACTTCAGAGAAAAATGCTGAACTAATACGAGAAAAACGAGCACCAATCTGAACAATCTTGATTTCATTTTGGCGAATCTTAACAATATATCATAATGAGAACGAGAGTGATGAATAATAACCTTAGAGGCAGCTGGTATCCTTTTGTGCCACCCTGGAATTACTAAATGTTAGATGGAAAACATTGATGGCTAGCAGAAAATGTCACATTGTTTTAATCCCAGAGTGGCTTATTACTATCAAGAGATATGCTCAAAGTTATTGTTCAAAGTATGACTCTAAAGGGATTTGTCAAGCAAATGTTTCAAGAACAGTATAATAACTCATCTGCATAATTATGATAGAAAGAGAAGGTGACCTGTTACCTAAGGAACACTCCATTTACAGGTACTCAGTTATTTTCATTTTTCTGCCTATGACAAAGGAAGAGAAACTCATTACCAAATGCCAATGGAAATACTAATTTTCTTGCCAGTCCTCACCACAGCACCGAGAGCCTTAGGGCAGGGAACTGGGAACAAGGCCTTCAAGAGTCCCTGCGATGGGGGACAGAAAACCCCATAATACACAATTGATGGAGGCACCCCCCCCCTCCACAAATGCAATTGGGAGAAAAGTGCATACATTGAAAGACATCTTTTTCTGGTATTTCAATGTGAAGTTTAATTTGACGTGTGTGTGTTTGTGTGTGTTCACCAAATGGCCATGCATGTGTGTGGTTTTTAATTACAGGAAAACTATTGGAAAAATTTTAGGAAAGATAAGGGAAAACTTTTGTGAATTTTAATTTAAAAATTACTACAATTTCCTATAAGAGCAAAGATAAAACTAATAGCAGCCATTTACCGGGGTTTGCACGTATCAGGAACTTTGCGTGTACTATTTCCTCTAATTCCTACAAGAACTCTGTGAAGTATTTGTGGTGGTTCGAAGCTCTGTACCCCAGAGAAGGCTATATTCTTTTCATCCATTCCTGTGGGTGCAGCTCTGTTGCAGGTGGGACCTTTTGATTAGGTTATTTCTGTTGAGATGTGGCCCATCCCATTCAAGGTGGGCCTCAATCCTTTTACTGGAGTCCTTGATGAGAGGGTAAGAGGCAGAAAAGGCTGAGAGAGCCCAAAGAAGTCCCAGAGAAGCTGAGAGACAAAGATGCACCCATAGAAGCTGAGAGATGAAGCCACTGAAGTCAGAAGCTGAAAGCAATGAAACTCTGGAGAGAAGGACCAGCAAATGTCAGCCATTTGTCCCAGATGCCGGCAGCCTTTCTTCAGAGAAAGTATCATCCTGCTGATGCCTTCATTTGGACATTTTCACTGCCTAAGAACTTTAAATTGTAAGTTCATAAATCTTCATTGTAAAAGTCAACCTATTTCTGGTATATTGTATTCTGACAGTTTTAGCAAACTGAAACAGTATTACTACTACATTATAGTTCCTATGCCCCCTTTAATGGCCAGCCCCCTCTGCTCATTATTGAGAGAAAGAAACCATTCTGAGCATAACAGGAAGAAGAAAATAGTCATAATGCAGAAGTTTATATTTCTATACCGCTTTTTAGTTCTCCATCCACCGTGACCTACATTATCTTTTCTTTTCCTCACAACAACCCTGTAGAATTTGGTTAAAAGAACCCTATTTTAAAATAAACTGTACAGAGATGTTAAGTGACCTGCCCAAAGGCACACAGCAGGCAAGGCAGACTAGTGTAGTGGAAAGAGTCCTGTTGAGATTGAGGAGTCTTATTCTCTTTACACGTATTAGGAAGAACTTATCCAACACCATTTATTCTACTTGTATTTTCCTCTAACCACATTTCTCATGAACAGTTCTTTAGTCATGTTGCTTTTCTTATCCGTTTTCATCAAAACAACTCAAGTGCCTTCCCTTTCCTCCTGCAGCAAGCATATCAACTTTTTCCTTCAGTCTGTCACAGTCTACATTTGGCTTAGACAATCAACAGTCTTGCAGAACTTTGAACAAAAGTAAAGCTAAACTTAAAAGAGGTACATTTTATGATATACACATTATACCTCAATAAAACTATTGAAAATAATTTTTAAAAGCCAGCAGTCTGACATCCAGGAGCTTTCACAGGATGGCAGAACTTTTATGATGCCAGCACAGGTCAGAGAGAAAACCAAATTTATCTCAATTTCAAAAAATTCTCACATAGTTTCAAGGAAAACAAACTCACAGACAAAAATCACAAAAGTACACTTGGTAACAAGGTATCATGAGGGAGAATCACAAAAACAACAGATAGCAACATCTGACCTGCAAAGACTTCATATATTGGAATTATCAGACACAAAATCTAAAGCCATATATTTAATATTTTTAAAGAAATTAAAGCAATTAAGCATGCAAGTAAAAAATAAGAGACCATAAAGAAGATCAAGTAAATTTGAAAAGGAACCAAATAGAAATTCTAGAAATGTACTAAGTGAATTAAGAAACAGATTAAACACAACTAAGGAAAGAATAAATTATTTGGAATAGATAAATTAGGTAAAAAATTAATGTTGCCAAAGAGAGATTAGAGAACTGGAAGATAGATCCAAACAAAGCATCAAGGATGAATGCAGACAAAAAAAAGAGATAGTATGTATATAAAAGACATATAAATTGTACTAGAAAGATATAAAATAAGAATCCCATTACCAAATGAAGAGCTCTGCCATCTTCAGTAGACTCAGCCTAGTAAAGTGAAGGCATTTTCTGCTATTTTTAGTTAATCACATTGTAAAGAAGATGTGGTATTTTCATAACTTTTTATTACTTGGATTTCAAAGCAGGTAGTATTATGAAAAACATTCTGTCCGGTTTGCATCTTCTTCATCCATCAAATTCACTGTGTGTCTTTCCACATTACTTTTCTATTTTTAGTAAAAACCAGGACACACTGGAACTTTAAGCCAATGTTAAAGTCCCTGGAGTCCCTCAATGTCTGGTATAGTGTTCGACATCTAGTAACTGTGTAAGGAAAGTTGTTGACTGACAACCACCATGATGGAATCAGCAACAGCAGGAGAGAAGGAAGTTTATTGAAAGTGACATTGGAAAGAAGCAAACCTAACAGCAGTTTCCCAGACCTTGAAATAAAATTGGATTTAGCAAATACCATCCTAATAGATGTTCCCCAGTCCAACCACAGGAAGAGCTCAGGTTGTAGTAAGAATATTAGCTAACATTTTTGGATCATTTACTATTTGCCAGTCACTGTGCTAAGCATGTTCTAAGGATAACAGGGATAAATTTATATCCTAATCAATAGATATTCTTTAGTCTACATAACTGAAAGTAAGTTGCTTATATTCTCTAAATGCATCAATGACTCCTAAGCCCAGTGTGTTCAGCTATTATATTAGCACTGTAGCACTGAAAGTTATCACAAAATAAATAAAAATTAATTATATTTCACTTAACTTAGAAAAGCAAACCTCATACCGTGAAGTCAAATAAACAATAAAAAGGTTGAAGTGTTGAAATCCTTTTTCTGTAAGCAGTTAAAACATACAAAACAAAATCTAAACCCATGGAGGCATGGTAAGAAAAATGTTTCTTGGTTTAGCCATTTTGGTCCATTCCTTGCCTAAGGAATCTACCAGAAACAGCACAGCCTCAGCCTCAGGGTAGCAAGTCTCAAATTTAGGATGCATCAAAATCACCAAGGGCTTGTTAAAAATATAGATTCCTGAGCCCAGCCATAAGGATTATGACTTAGTAGGTTTGGGATAAAGTCCAGAATTCTGCCTTTATGCAGGCTCCACAGATAAGTGTGGGTGGGTGGACCCAGGCATCCCATAAGGAAGGAACTCTGTCTTAGAACTAAAGCATCAAGCCTCTGCTTTCCTAAGATCCCCGAGAATCCTAAAAACCCAGCTTGACTATGGCAGTGACCCAGTTTGCAAAGGTCTAATTTAGTCTGGATCCCCTAAGTGACACTGATTCGGATCCATTAATTGGAGGGAAAGAACCAAATCACCACAATTTCCAGACATGAGATAAACAGCTATATATTATGACAACAAATTTAATAATTGGGCCAAAACCATTATACGTTTAAAAGGACATTGTTTTCATATGTTTATCTATTCCTTCCCTGCTCCAAACAGAAATAGGTCTCACCTTTTTACAGTCATTATGGTAATGGGCCATTTTCCTTTTGTCTCCAACTTCAGATTCAGTTTCAAGTATGAGAAAGAATAATTGGGCAAATCAGGTGTTTGTTAACATTTTTTATTTGACTTGAAGAGTGAACAGTCGATATATTTACCTGATACATTAATGCTGATTGGACATTAGAGCTTTTTAAAAATAAAGAACCACACTGAGTGGCTAAAACCAGGGAGGTGGAGAGGATATGTAAACATATTTGGTAAAATTTAATTGAATTTGCTCTTACTTTGATGCAACCCTTTGAAGTACCCTGTAACAATCGTTTCTTCAAAATAGAGAATATTACAAATTATAGATACTAATTACTACCAAGACATAAGGTTTTGTAATTTTTGTATAATTTTTGAACCAGAAGCATTTTATTCTCACTTACAGTCAATCAGGAAGGGCGGGGGGAACATAAATATATTTAATTCAGTGTCTGCTTATCAACATGGAATTTCCCTGTCCACTGCACTTTGTACTTCACTATTTTCACTCCAAAGAGTTAACCATACATCTCTTGTTTTTCTCCAGAGCTTTTTGATGACTTTGCAAACCTATCAACAATTCAGCACAAAGGCACTCCTAGTCACGCTGGCATGTTGGAACAGAATCGCACAATTACACGGGATTCATCTCATTCTGAAAACATCCAAACAGCAAAGAGCAGAAGCAAATGGAATTAAACATCAGCACGGCCTTAGAGAGACTTGAAGCTCCCAGATCCCACAACCTACGGGAAAAGTCTCTTGCTGCGTGGCATGGGGTGAAGGCAACAGGTAGAAAATGACAGCGAGACTTCTAAGGGCAACCTTTGCTTTGCTCTTCCTTAGTTTCTTTGGGGCCCTGGGGACAACAACAATATCATGCAGAAATGAAGAAGGTAAAGCTGTGGATTGGTAAGTGAATGGATTGGTATGTGCCGGTAGAAAACCAGAATATCTCAGGTGGGCAGGTTCACTGTGAAGTTCCTAAGGAGAATTTCTGACCTGCCTTTCCTGTTTAGAAAGAAGGGAAATTGAAGTGTGTAAATCAGCCAAATGCCCAGACAGGGGTAGGCATATGAGCGAGAGAGCTTTCCTCTGAGAAAGAGCAGAGCAAGCTCTCATGGGCCTGATTCACTGCTCTTAGCCAGGTAAGGCTGGGGTCGCAGAGGTGAGGGACAGCTGCCAACTTCTCTCAGCTGGCAATTACTTTTCATTATATCTTGGCTTTTCCTAAGAGTACCCTTCCAACATCTTTTTAGAGACTGGCAAAAGAGAGATGGCAGATTACTTTTATTCTGAAACTGGAGCTTGCCCTTCCTTATGGGAATGAGAAAGAGGACTTGGTCACACAGCACTGTTTGCTTAATCTCGGTTTGTTCAGGCAGCATGGTCAGTCACTGGAAGGGGTGGTAGGTCATCGACCGCTCAGTGTCAAAGAAACTAAATGCAGCACTGCATTTTAATCATGGATTCTCCCAAAGCTTTGATTGCTTTTTCACTCTTTAATTTGGATGTTAGGTATGCTGCTATGGTCAATGTCAAGCTTTGTATAAACCTCAGACCAGAAAACACAGATATACTCACTCCCTAAATCTTTCAGCAAACAGTTACTGAGCTCATTTCATGCACCACATCCTGCACTGAGTTCTGAAAATACAAATAGGAGTAAATAGTTCCTACCTACAAGGAGCTCTAAGTTATGTGGTAAGGGCAGAAGCACTGTTCACTGAGAGGCATAGAGCTTAGAAGGCTTCTCTGAGGAAGGAATTTTTGAGCTAAGTTTTAAGGACAATTATGAATTTGCTATAAAAAGAAGAGAAATGCAAGGTCATCTCACATCACTGAAGGAAAAACGAGCGGGTAAAGAGGCCAGAGGCACTGTGGAAAGTTTGGAAGTTGCAAGTAGTTCAGAATTGCTGGAGCTTCAGAAGAATGTGGGGAAATGACAGGAAACAGGGATAGAGTGGTAACTGAGGGCTGGGTCATTGAAAGCTGCATGTGCAGAGCTATGAAACTTGAACTTGACCTTGAAAGGGGGCCAATGAAGGACTTCAAGTGGTGAAATGATGTAGTCAGATTTTCACTTTAGAAAGCCTGCCAGCAGTTCTGTGAAGACTAGATTAAAGGGACTAGTCTAGAATCAGAGGTCCAGAAGAACTTCTGCAGCATTACAAGTGAAATGTGTGGATCTGAGTTGAATTGGCAGTGGAGGCAGAGAGGAAGGAACACTTGGAGAGAACCTGGTAATGAATGGTACGAGGAGTATAAGAGAGAGGAAGTTAAGAAAGACTTTCAAGTTTCTAGCTTCTTTGATTTCATGGATGTGTTTTCTAATAGCAGGGGATGAGTGGATTTTAAGCAAAAGTTTATAAACTTGGTTTCAAAAACATGGAGCTGGAGGTCTCTGGGACATCTTTGTGTTTATGTCCATCTGGATCTCAGCCTAAAGGTGTGCTTAGAAACAAATTCAGTAATCTTCAGCCTATAATTGGAGACCGTCACCCAGGAAGAATGTTTAAAAACACAAGTTCTCAAATATTCCTACACGACACACTGATGGACCACAAAACCTTTCACTGGTGGGCCACCAAATTGTGACCAATATATAAAATTTAATTTTGCCACAACTGAGTGGACAATTACTTCAGCAATATCAATCAGAGGGAATGCTGAGCTGAACAGATGCTGAGAGACAGTCATGAGCTGGTACACTTATTGTGAGAATTAAAGAGAGAGAGACATCAAGTCAGCACCAAAGAAAAATTTTACATTTTCTGGAACATGTGAGGACCTTACCCTTTGAGTGAAAAAGCGTAGTCAGGGCAGGAAAGAGTTCACCCATAGAACGATAAGACTAAAGAGTCAACAAGTGAAGAGTATGATGTTTTTATGACCTGTGTGAGACACTGTTGTATGATAATGGTGACTCTATTATAATGTTTGCTTCATTATGAGTGTTTAGGGATTAATGGGAGCATTTATGCCTTGAGAGTATTTGGTGAATGATTCTCAACTGATGGCCATTTTGCCTTCCAAGGCACTTTGGGCAATGTTTGAAAACTTTTTTAAGTGGGAATAATTTATTTTTATTGAGGTAGAATTCACATAGCATGAAATTCACCATTTTAGCATGTATGATTCAGTGATTTCCAGCACATTCTCAATGTTGTACAACCATCACTATCTAATTACAGAACATTCTCATCACCCCATACCCATCAAGCAGTCATGCCCTTTACCCTTTCCCCAGGCCCTGATAGTTACTAATCTGCTTTCAGTGGCTATGGATTTGCCTATTCCAGACAGTTCATATAAAGGGAATCCTATAACACGTGGCCTTTGTATCTAGTTCTTTCATAAACATGTTTTCAAAGTTCCATGTTGTATTAGTTAGGGTTCTCTAGAGAAACAGAATGAACAGGAAATATTCATACATATAAAATTTATAAAGTGTCTCATATAACCATGGGAACATAGAGTCCAAAATCTGTAGGGCAGGCTGTGAAGCTGATGATTCTGATGGAGGGTCTGGACGAACTCCATAGGAGAGGCTCACCAACTGAAGCAAGAAGAGAACCTGTCTCTTCTGAATCCTCCTTAAAAGGCTTCCAATGATTAGATTAAGCATCACTCATTGCAGAAGACACTCCCCTTGGCTGATTACAAATGGAATCATCTGTGGATGCAGCCAACGTGTTCATGATTTAATTTTATGAAATGTCTTCATAGCAACCAGAAAGGCCAGCACTTGCCCAACCAGACAAACAGGTAACACCACCTGATCAAGCTGGCACATGAAACTGACCATGACACATGTTGTGGCATATTATCAGTAAATTATTCCTATTTATAGCTAAATAATATCCCTTTGTATGGATATGCCATATTTTGTTTATCCAGTCATTATTTAATAGACATCTTAGTTGTTTCCATTTTCTAGCTATTGTGAAAAATGCTGCTATAAATATTTCTGTATGACTTTGTTTTCAATTCTCCTGGGTATATATTTCAGATTGGAATTACTTGGTTATGATGTATAATAATCCTTTTAATATGTTGTTGGATTGAGTTTGCCAGCATTTTGTTGAGGACTTTTGTATGTGTACTTGTTAAGGACACTGGTCTGTAGTTTTCCTTTCTGGTGTTTTCTTTGGTATCAGGGTAATATGTGCCTTATAAAACAAGTTAAAAGCATTCCTTTTCCTTAATTTTTTGGCAGAGTTTAAGAAAGACTGATGGTTTTTATGATAAATTCACCATCTGGTGCTGGACCTTCTTGTTGTAAGAAGGTTTATTTTTTATATTTTTACTGACAAATCTTCACACATAGAGTATGTATATATATATGGTAAATAATTAATGGCTCACAATATCATCACATAGTTCTGTATTCATCACTGTGATCATTTTAGAACATTTGCATCACTCCAGAGGAAGAAATAAAAAGCAAAAAGCAAAAATCATACATCCCATACTCCTTACCCCTCTCTCTCATTCACCACTATTATTTCCATCTACTCAATTTATTTTACCCCTTATCCCCCATATTTTTTATTTCTTTTTATCCATTTTTTTTTTTTGCTCATCTGTCCATCCTCTGGATAAAAGGAGCATTGGATACAATGTTTTCACAATCACACAGTCACATTGTAAAAGCTATATCATTATATAATCATGTTAGAAGGTTTTTGATTATCTGTTACAGACTTACTCAGATTTTCTAATTCTTCTTGAGTCAGTTTTAGCAGCTTGTTTCTAGGACTTTATCCATTTCCTCTAGGTTATCTAATTGATAGCATACAATTGCTCAGAGGGCTCTCATATTTCTGTAAATTGTCGCTAGTAATGTTCCCACTTCATTGCTGATTTTAGTAATTTGTGCATTCTTCAGTTCTTGGTCAGTCTAGCTAAAAGTTCGCCAATTTTGTTGATCTTTTCAAAGAACCAATCTTTTCATTGATCCTGTTTCACTCGGCTCCACTTCAAACTTTACTTCTTTCTTTCTGCTGGCTTTGAGTTTGCTCTTCTTTTCCAGTTCCTCAAGGTGGAAGATCAGATTATTGATTTGTTATTAATGTAGGCATAGATACAGATTTTCCTGAGCATTGCTATTTTTCATTCCATTAGTCTTTGATACGTTTTGTTTTCATTTCCATTAACCTGCAAACATTTACTAACTTCTTTTGATAGGCTGCTGAAGAGTATGTATTTTTAACTTCCAGGTATTTGTCAATTTTTCTTCTACTGATTTATAAGCTCATTCCACCATGGTCAGAGACAATGCTTTGTGCGATTTCAATCTTTTAAATTTATTAACACATTTTGTTGCCTAACCTGGTCTATCTAGAATGTTCCATGTGCACTTGAGAAGAATGCGTATTCTGCTGTGGTCAGATGAAGCATTCTATGTTAGATCTAGCTGCTTTATATGTTGCTCAGATCTTCTGCTTCTTGGTTTAGCTTTTGTCCATTTCTATCCAACACAAAGTTGAAGTGTTGAAGTCTACAAGTACAACTGTTATTTTCTCCTTCACCTATCATTTTTGCTTCATGTATGTTGGAAGTCTGCTGATTGTTATATCTTCTTGATGCATTGACCCTTTTATAAATATATAATGTCCTTCTTTATCTTATAGCAATTTTTGCCTTAAGTTCTGTGTTGTCTGATACTAGGATAGCCATTCCAGTTTGGTTAGTGTTTGCATGGAATATATTTTATCAATCTTTTGCTTCCATTTCATTTGTGTCTTTGGTTCTAAAGTGAGTCATTTGAATACAGTAAAAGTTGACACATTGTTTCCTTAATCCATTCTGCCAAACTCTGACTTTTAATTAGAATTTAATCTATTTACATCTAATATAATTACTGATAGTGAAGGAGTTAGGTTGCCATTTGCTATTTGTTTCCCAGGTCATAATTTTGTTTCCCTATTCCTCCATTGCTGCCTTTATACAAAACCCTCCTATATGGATCTGATCCCCACCCCTCCTGTTTTTGTTACAAATTACATCTTTATATGCTATATGTCCACTAACATTGATTTTTTATTTTATGTTGCTATCTTTTAAATAATAGAAGTACTGACAAGAAATGCATTTATGCTGACTTTTATATTTATACATATAGCTAACTTTATCACTGTATCTTATTTCTTTGGGCTCTAGTTAATCTCCAGTGTCCTTTCACTTCAGGCTGAGGGACTTCTTTTATCATTTTTTGAAGGGCAGGTTTACTAGCAAGAAACTCTTGCAATTTTTGTTGATCTGGGAATATATTAAATTCTCCTTCATTTTTGAACACTAGTCTTGCTGAATATAGTATTCTTGGTTGACAGTTGTTTTCTTGCAAAAATTGTCATGACTAGGGAATACTACTGGTGTCTAGTAGGTAGAGGCCAGGGATCCTCCACATGAGAGCCCACATAACAAAGAATTATCTCACCCAAACTGTCAATAGAGCCACTATTGATAAATCTTGAGATAGACTACCCTAGTATGCTTGAATGCTATATGGGCCACCACCTCTTTTCCTTGTGAGATACCCAAGGGAGACTTGCAAACAGGAAACAATAGTAAAGGGAAGCAAAGTTCCTTCTTAGCTAGCATAGGCTCCAAATCCTCAATGCCAAATATTCTGATAAACTGAGCTAAAGAATGTTGTTTAGGCTGAAACTCTACATATCCTGAAGCGCTACCCAAATCTTACACACAGGCTGCCATTGCAATGGGGTGAGCATGCCAACTTCTTGTGTTAGAAGAAGAAAACATATACAAGATCCCTTCAGTCCACTTTTGGGCCTGGGACTTTTCCCCAGTGAAGCCATATGGACTATGGAAGTGACAGAGAGCCACCTTTGAAGTACATAGACTTTCACTACAAGGACCCCACCCCTAATTCTAATGTCTTAGAATATGTCCACTTTCACATTTCTTTTTCTGGGAGGAAGGAGAAGAGTGGAGAAAGAGGCAGAAAGTTATCACTGGACATAGAGGCCTTCCATGAAAAATAAGTAGATGATAGATTTAAGTGTTCAGCACAGTGACTGCCACCAAACAAGTACTCAATAAATGTTAGTAATTCATAATTACTTCTTTTGTCAGGTTTACTTTTTATAAATTACCTAAAAGTCAAGCAAAGAAAGGTAGAGAGACGGGCTTAGAGTACCTGTACCTAGACTCTACAACTAGAACCTGGAAGAGGAGTAAACAACTAATGAATAACACTGAGAGTGTTTTGGGAAGGACGCTACAACAGCTGTATGAAGCATATAGCTCCAAGGTATGTTATAGTTAATCATACAATTGGATCTTATAAAATGCACAAAACAGAATCGATAGTTTCTAAAAGATATTTCCTACTTGCCCACACAACCCCATAATCCTAGCAACTTGAAGTGAGCTAGCTCAGGACTTGCTCAGGAAAACTATCTAAACCAATCTGATCAAGACTTTGGGAATACGTCATTATACTCTACAGCTACACCGAATCATTGTACGTTCAATTAGTTCCCACCCTACTCAGTGACAGTCCAAGAGTGTCACTGGGTAGGGTGTGAACTAATCGTATGTTTAAGTCTTCTGGCTGCCAAAACCTTTACTAATTTATGCAGTATTTGTTATTTTATCCATCTAATAGAAATAGAGAGAAGAACCCTTTCCTACTACAATGCAATATAGATTTAAAACCAAGAAGACATGAGTTATGGGTTGCTATTATTATGGCAGTGATGGATTTGTACTGACCCAAGTAAAAAGTCCCACTTAGTCTCCCTTTTAATGAACTATTTCCAAATGGTAAATTGAGAGCTAAGGCTCTAGTCCAAGGCCCTAGAATGAAGAAGCCTGAATGGAGATTAAACATGCTAACTGGATTTCATCAGCCCATGAGTTAACCAGCCAAAGAGAGTGCATCCAGATAATTCAGATATAGGTGGCTGACTTGTAAGTAGGCCTGCTGGCTCAATATGGGCAGTCTTCCAGTGTTCCAGGCACCATCTGCTGTTCCGTGACAAGATACTACTTTCTAACTAAGGATGACAAGTAAAACCAAGCAATAATTGGTATCCAATTACATTCATTTATGCATTTCCTAAAAATAACTTAGAAGTAAGTATATAAGATGACCGAGCACCAACAACCTGCTGGGCTCAATACTGGGCTCTTCCATATGACAGCTATTTAAATCCTCACAACAATGTTGTCTTAGCCTGTAGCACTACTTCACGTGTGGTTGAAAATTCACTCAAAATGCGCAGGGAGCTCTCATGATTTGTGGTAATATTTCTTTTATTCACCTGCCATTAATTCAGCCATCAGAGCTGAGTTATAAGTTAGAATAGATTGGTAGACTGTTGGAAAACAGGTAAATGTGCCAAGCACTGCGTTAGATGCTTTTTAAAATTATTTTATTTCATCTCAACAATATCCCGGTTTTGGATAAACAGATTGCTATTTAAAATAAAAACTGCCTGTTTAGCTGCCTTTCAAGGTTGGGAGTGAGGAAGGGAAGCATAATCCATCAGTGGGAAAATAAATGCCTACATTGTTCACTTCCCCATCACAGAGACTGCTGGCAGAGGGAGGGGGAAAGAGTGCCATTGTAAAGCCTCTGTCATTTACCCTGTGTTGTAGCTGATGGTTCTTGGTTTGACAGAATTCAACAATGATCTTTGGAAGTGTGCAGATAGCCCAAGAGCCCAGGAATGGGAGAGAATAACCGTAAAATAAAAAGGGGGTGGAAGGAAGCCAAGAATTAAAATATGTAAGAAACGTGGGGAGAATGGAGGCAGGACAGCGGAATAATGTCAAAGCTTTCAATCATTTCATACCATTTACTACTCACACGCAAATGCCTTGAGCAATTGGTTCTAAGAAGAAAATGATGGTAAGGGGCCTGATTTCCATGTCTGACTGGCATGGAGCAAAAAGAAGAGAACAAGAGCAGGGGTGATATCTAGTAAAAATGAATGTTTGCCATGAGCCAGAAGTGACCCTGAGAACATAATCCCCCCCACTCTCTGACCTGGAATTGAACTTCTGACACAGAATAGGATACCAGACCAGACCAAATGCTTTTAAATCTCAGACATCATGGTGAGCTAGGCCAATATGTGGATTACATTTGGAATTGTTTTCCCTCTTTTACAAATGAGAAAATTGCCTTTGCAAAGAAGAATTTTCCATATGCTTCAATAAAAACACTTATCAGACTATCTTGCCATTGCCTAAACTTACCTGTCAATATCCCCTACTAGACTGGAAGCAGAAACTGAATCCCTCTAGTTCACCCTCCAGTAGCCAGCGCACGTGTTGAGTAGACAGAGTTGTCCAAAGGCTTGATCTGCCTTGACCTTGAGTCCGTGCTCTTTCTCCTTATCTGACTGCCTCTCTTCCCACCAGGTCTAAAACCCAAGTAACCTTACCTTGGTTGCTACACTCCAGGCTAGAATAATAATCTTCAGAGAAGAAAGTTCTCTACTGATCTTTCCAGAGCCCCTCCACAGGACCCTCCAAAGGTATACGGTGGCGTCATTACCACAGTCTATGCAGGCCCTTAGAATAACTGTCAGAGTTCTCCAAGGGGGATGATAGGGAGTCCTTCAGTAGCCATGGTCAACCATGGAAATGGAGTGTAAGAAAACAGCTTTCTTTCCTGAACTTGTCTAAACATAGTAGCCAAGAATGCCACACCTGACTATACTGTGCAGTTTTTAAAATGTATTTTTAGATTACATCAAACAATCAAACAATTGCAAGAGACTCGGATATTGGCTTTTTTCTTCTGAGAAAATAATAAGGGCCCTTTTTAAAGGAGGTAGGTTGCCCTTCTCCGCTTTCATGTCACTGAGATTTTTTAATATCGAAATTACTGACTTAATAAAAGTCATTCTATCACAACAAATGAAATGGGGCCACTCAGAACAAATATAAGCAAGGTTCAAAATCATGACAAAGAGACACTATCAAAAGAATAGCTTCATTTTGACTCAGAGATATGGAGAATTTTTTGGTATTTTGCTTTATCAGTGGAAATCCAATATCAGATATTCAATCTCAGCATCTTTTTTAAGCAGGGAAATACCAAGTTAGAAAGGCAATATGACACTGAAAAATGGGTTGACGAAAACTCTTCCTACATCAGGAAGTACAGAAAGGAGAAAATAAGGAATTCTGATTAAATACAAAGTTGTGATCAAGCAGTGAAGCTCAAAGTGAACAGAGGAACTGGGTTCCTGGCAGCCAGTTCTGCAGGATGCCTACAATATCAGTGGGAAAAAAAGAAAAGAAAACCAGGTGTGTTCCTTGGCTGGTTGTTCTTACTTCATTTCCTGAACAAATATTTAAGTACTCCTTTTTTCTTACACCGCTTGCTTAATCAGAAACCTGGGTCCAAAACAACCAAAAGAAATAGGACTATCCTCCTCACACATCACATTACAGTGCACAGGGCTCCTGTCACAACAAGACGAAGCCATTCATGGTTGAGAACAGACTTCCGTTCCCCTGTCGTGCATGTCACAGAACTCACAGTGATGGGCAAGTTGCCTAATGGAGGAATGGATGACTTCTCACGTGTATTAATGAAGGCTCTGTATTGCAGGCTGGGTAGCTGGTAGAAATGTTGTGAGCATTTGTAAGTGGAAGACTTACGCCATTATAACTCTCATATGTTCCTGCAGAATAACAACACAGCCTATCTAATATACAATGATGGGGATCCGAAATCTGTCAATTACAGCAGAAAGTATGGACACACAAAAGGTATGACAGAGGCTCTTTTTAAAAAAATTTTTGACACATCTTCGCACACATACAGTCCATACATGGTGTACAATCAGTGGCTCACAATATCATCACTTAGTTGTGGATTCATCACCAGGATCATTTTTTAGGACATTTGCATCACTCCAGAAAAAGAAATAAAAAGAAAAAAGAAAAAAACTCATACATCCCATACCTCTTACCCCTCCTTCTCATTAACCATTAGTATTTCCATCTACCCAATTTATTTTACCCTTTATCCCTGTATTATTTATTTATTTTTCTTCCATGTTTTTTCATTCATCATGACAAAGTTTCTTAATTTCCTCTTTCCAACTGGAAATCAACATTTTAAAACATTTCATCTCAAATAGTCTTATATCTCACACTAAAAAGATAGCATGAGCTTTTCTCTTTAATGGTTTCTTTGAGTTATCGAAATGTATGGTTTCTATATGACTTGAGATGGCAATCCCCTTTATACAAATCCCATTCTATATCTTAACATGTTTTTAATATATGCTTTATAGTGACAGTCCAAGTGCTAACTACTGAGAGTACCATCCAGGATGGCTGGCTGGATGGGTAGATAGATAGATAGATAGATAAATAGATAGATGATAGATAGATAGATAGATAGACAGATAGAGAGATAGATGCAGATAGATGTAGATAGATATAACTATAGATATATTTACACACATTCAATAAACTCAGGTTTATTGAGGTATAACTTAGAGTAAAACTTCCCCTTTTTAGTGTACAGCTATGTCTGAAATTAACATTTTTGAAAAGAATTTTCTAACCAAATAGCCACACAATTTTTATAATTATAGTAGCTCTTGTTATTTTTCTATTTATATATGTATGTTCACTGCAGAAAATTTCAAAATGCAGATAAACAAAAAAATTTATAATCCCAATATCCATTAGATAAATATTCTTAATCCTTTCTACTTTTTTTATAACACATATTTTTAAACATCTTAATAAAAATGTTGTAATGAGTATTTTTCAACCTTTTTCAACTTAACATATCATGAATGACTTTCCATGGCAACAAGAATTCTTCAGCAATTTCCAAACTCAAGTGCCTTCAGGGGCAGGCAAGTGATGTGTGGGCTGAGCTAGTGGGTAGCTGCAGAGACAGAATTACATGTTTGGTTAAAAGGGGGCAGTTACTACTCAACTTGCCTTACAGGAATGCAGTTTTTCAAACGGCACTGAAAATTAGGGTTGCTGTGAAAAATCTCCCCAGTTTTAAATGTTGCCAATGGATGCAAATCTTTAAAAGGTTCTGCAAGCCTAGTAACATGTATCTGGGGGTTGGATTTGGACCAGGGTCTTCCAGTTTGCAGAATCGTATTAAGAATATCATGTTAAAGGGGATGAGCATTTTAAGGCTTTTGAGGTAAGCCAAGCTGCCCTCCTGACAGTCCTGTCTACACATAACCCAACAGCATTTTTAACGTGCCACATTGTTCAACCTCTCCTCCAGCACCCTCCCAGCTCCACTCCCACCTCCACCCTTTTAGCCTCCAAGCCACAAGGGTTTGGAAAAAAGACTGGAAAGGCAGTAGGGCCAAATGGAGTAATTCTCCTTGTCAGCAGATGTCCTAATATCCTGTAACATTCATATGAGGGATTTAGGATTTCAGCAAAGTAGTACATGCCTCTTGGCAGAGGCCAACCGTTGAATATGACGCAGCCCTGTTAGGCAATAGAACTTTGAACAGATTCTACCTCACCGCAGGTATTGATTCTATTTACCCCAGTTAGGCAGTCCCAAGGTGTGTTCTTTGAAAAGAATAACTGGAAAGAATTTGGTTTCCACTCTAACAACAAAGCAAACACAGGAGTTTGGTGTCTGCATGATCATATGCAAACTGGACAGTCTAATTAGCATACTGAAACCATCTTAATATGTTTGCCAACACAAAAATTTTCATAGATGCCTGTTGAACAGTGCTTTTTTTTCAATCCATGTCACAAGGTAATGAAAATCTTTGTTTTCTTCCTGGTGTTCATGTTCATTTGCTCTTAAGATTGTATACAGTTAACTAGAATGCTTTCGCATAGCATCCCTTTATTATCTTTACCTCTTTTGGGGTGGGGATAGGGCCTTATGGAATTGGGTGATTCCTCTGCCACAAAAATGTGCATCGGTTTCTTAGATGATAATGCTGCAAGTATATTCCTTTACTTGATATTTTCTCTTTAAACTCTGATATTTAGCTGGCTTTTGAAAATAGCTTATCTGCTTAGCAGTGAAGACATTATCTGAAGCTTTCCAGGTGACTGTATAGTTTAACATGCTCAAATTCCAATTTAGCAAATTTGCATTCTGCCAAAACAAATTTCTCCTTGTGGATGCAACACGAAATTCCTCTTAACTCCGCAGAAGGTGGCTGGGCTGGTTCCCCTTTTGAGGTCAATTATCCGCAGTAATGGGGCAATGTGAAATGTATCCAAATTGTTTTTGAAATCTTTGAAAAATGCCCACAATCCTTGTGATTATTAGCCTTAAGAAGCATTAGCTAAACTTAAAGCATAATTGGGTTTAAATGTTACTGCTTTGCATCCTGTTTTTAAAAGGAGCCTTGTTTTTCTAATTTATCTGTACTAACCGCATCTTTGGTAGGTTTACTCTTGTGGAATAGAGTCCAGGGGTTCTGGCTGATTCATTCTATTCCCCGATTTCCTCCAATTCCTGAAGAAGGCTATGATTATCCACTCACGGGAAGACGAAATGGACAATCTGGAATCTGCATAACTCTCAAGTACAACCAGTATGAAGTAATAGGTAATACTGGAAGCCTGAGTGTGAGAGAAGACATAGCAATGTTGAAGAAGATAGGAGGTTTGGAAATGTATTTTAAAAATTTCATGTCATTTGTTTCTCTGAATTCATAGACCCTCTGATATCTAGATTGTAATAATGGCTTTGCCACTGAATTTGTGCAGGCTATTGGTGGCCCGTGGTTTTCTGGTACACCGACGAAGTCACTGAACTTGATCAGGAGCAGTAGTTTTGTATGTCTACAGATGCCAGACAGGTAACAAAAATAAGTGAAACAGAAAGGCAGATATCGCAAGGGTAGTGGGCAGGAAACTGAGGTGCTATCTCTCCCCAGTTCATGTCAAAGTCCTCATCTCTATCATATTCTGGCTATGAGGAATGCAGCCCTAGTGAATATACAGATTCCCAGATTTTTTTCAAGAGAAACCAGAAATCTAGGGTATGTGTGCATGTAATGATGAGAGCATTTTATAGCATAGAGGTTTAGTTTGCAGTCTTGAAGCTGCATGATCAGTATATGGAAGTTCTCTACTTTTACGTAATTGTGTATTGAGGAAAAGCTTGTAGTCTACAAGGCCAGACTACCTGGGTTTGACCATCAACTCTATCAGTTACAAGCCTTTTAAACTTCAAAATGTGACATTAAATGATAAGTTAATTCATTTATAAAATGCATATGACGATAATAAGAGGACTTACCTATTAATAAAGTTGTTATGAGGAATAAAACAGTTAACCCATGTAAAACTCATGGAACAGTGCCTGGCAAGCAGGAAGTACTCAGGGTCAGTTGTTTTATTCAAAATTCATTTGAAGATTATTAACTTAAAGAGGGGAATACTTTCGCTTTTTGTTTTGTAATTCACAAATTCTATAATATCAGCAGGCATTTTTATTTGCAGCTTAACTCTCAACTTTACTGTTTTTTGATTCAGACTTTCAGCTCTTGGTCTGCAATCCAAATATCTACAGCTGCTCCATCCCAGCCACCTTTCGCCAGGAGCTTGTTCACATGCCCCAGCTGTGTGCCAGGTCCAGCTCATCAGAGATTCCTGTCTGGCACCTCACCACACTTCAGTCTGCCCAGGGACAAAACTTTCTCCATTTTGCAAAGTCTGATTCTTTTCTCGATGGTATGAAAGACCATCATCCAACAATCTGCTATCTAACTCCGTAGTTAGACCCACTTTGGATTGCCAAGAGGAGAGGTTCTGAGTGCTCCAGGGAGGGAAATGAGACAAGAAGAGAGAAAATGTGAAGGGAAGTGAAAAAGAAACACAGGAGTCAATTAAAACATTTACCTGCCCCACCTAAATAGCAGGATTTACTTAGCTGACCATAAAGTATCTCCTGACCATCCAGCCAGGACCAGTAAAACTCACGGTCTCCAACCTCCACTGGGCATGGCCTTCAGTCTCCCTCTCTTCTTCCATTTCCTAAGGAGTTATTTTTAGCCTTCTTTACCCTCAAGTCCTTTAAATTACCCTGCCTTTAGTACTCAGCTTCACCTTCTCTTTCATAGAGAGAGCAGAGATCAGCAGGGGGGACCCATTCAGATATCATCCCCCATTCAACAGTCTATTTCCTTTCCTTTTCACCTTTCCCTCCCACCCCAACAGAAGCAATGCACCTTCTGTGCTCTGGAACCTCTGTTAGCTGCAGAAGTCCTAGGTTCATCCATCTGATCTGTTCACCCTCTTCTACCTTCAACTGCCCTACTCTACAGGCTCCTTCCCCTTCATATGCAACCACGCCTAAAAAATCTTCCTTAACCCCAAATCTCCTATATCTCTCTTCATCTTTTCCTTCTAAAGCACTTAAATGTTCAAGGCCTTCACTGCTCAATACTCTTTCATTGCAGTCTTGCTTCTGTCCGTAGATACTCCACTCTTTCCCCAAATTCACCAATGACTGTCTTAGTTGACCTCACCAACTTCCCTGTTTCCTTCCTTCTTTAATACATTGAATTAATATTTTCTGAATGCCTATTTTTTGCCAAACCCTGTGTTAGACACTGGAGATCCAAAATTGAATAGGACTGAAATAGCCCCTGCAGAATTTGACTCTGTTGAAATTCTTTACTTTCTGAAGCACTCTCCTCACTGATTCTGGGGAGTATGCAGTCTCTCGGTCTTCCTCCCACTTCTTTGAATTCTCTTCTGCCAGATTGTCCTCCTCTGCCTTCACCTTAGGTGATTGGGTTGCCCTGTAGTCATCTACGTCTCCTTATCTCGTTCTTCATTCTTACTCATGCTCAGCAATTCCAGAAGCGCTCTGGTTATTCCATAGTCTGCAACTCCGCCCCACTCCTCTGTACTGACTGATGCGTTCAACAGTAAATGGGTCACTTCCACTTGGAGGTGTTGCAGCCATACTGAATTCAACAGGTCAAACTCATCATCATCCTCATCTTTTTCTTTTATTCTGCATGGTCACTCAGACAGAAACTTATAAGCCATTCTAGATCTGTCCTTTTCTTCATGTCATCAAATCCAGTGAATTCCAGGTCCCTAATAATCCTCATCTTTATCCTGTCCTCTCTACAATCTCTGCCACCACTGAGGTCCACAACTGTGTTTATTTTCTGGGTTATTGTTACAAACTTCTATTTCCAATCTAACCCACCCCTCCTAATTCATCCTGCATATTGCCTCTCAATTGATATTTCTGATAATAAATTAGTTTCTATTAATTCCCCACTAATATCCCTTTAAAAATTCCCCATTGCTATCAGGAAAATCCAAACTTTTTAGCATTGCTTATAAAGTTAATTCCCCTCAGAAGCTGGCATCTGACTACTTCTCCAGCCTTATTATTTCTAAAGGTCTTTTGGGGACAAAAATATAGATTTCTGCCTAGTTTGTATGAAACACAACATCAGCTTAGTGGTGATGATAACTTTTATTTGCATATCACTTTAGCATTTACCATCCACTATCTCAATTATGCTGTTATTATTGTGCTTTTGTGACACCAGCAGTTGGGGGTGAATGATAATTTTTATTCCTGAGGATATTTTCAGGGACCCATTTAAGTGTGAATGCCAACCTCAATATCTTTCTCCTTATAAACTCTAGACATCTTTGCAGCTTGGATGGCTCAACAGTTGAAGACACACTTGCTAACAGAAACCTGGCAGCGAAAAAGACAAGAGCTTCCTTCAAACTGCTCCCTTCCTTACCATGTCTACAATGTTAAAGCAATTACGATATCTGACCAATCTTATTTCAGTTCTAAACAGGATCACGCCAAATGGTGTGTTTCCCAAAAGACCTCCAGAAATCGCTGGACATGTATTGGAGACCTAAATCGGAGCCCATACCAAGCCTTCAGAAGTGGAGGATTCATTTGTACCCAGAATCGGCATATTTACCAAGCATTTCAAAGATTAGTTTTATATTATGAGAAATGTAGCTAAACTTGGTGATAGTAAGCATGTACTATCAATGTGAATGTTGATAATGGATCTTCTGCTGTTAGATTCATTCATTATGTATTAAAAGCTTGTGAATACACTTATAGTCCACATGTCATCAAATAAAACACTTTTCTCCCATGGTTACCATTTTATTTTCCAGTTAGTAGCAATTTACTACTTTGCACTTATATAACATAAGCATAAACTATTACGTGTAATTAAAATGAGGATGGAAAGAGTGAAAAGAAAAACATTTGTTTCCAATTAGTCAACTTTCAATTATCCATGGATTGACAGTCCACCTTGTAGATTAAATTTCATCTCCTTCACAGAGATATCCCTGACTCGCCTCCCCACCCCTTTCTAAAGAAAACTTTGCTGTCTCTTCATACTTCCACACTATTTTGTCATACTCCTTTTAAAGTCTTTCTCACTGGTTCATGGCTGTCTTATTTGTCATTCCTTCAGCTTATCCTTACTAATTCTATGACCTTGGGACATTCCCTTGAACTGTCTGATTCCCTCTTCTATGAAATAGAGATGATATTTTGGCATGTTCAAACACCTAACATAGAGCCTGGTACGTGATAGGCTTAAAAGTACAGGTGAAATTTGAATCTGAATCCCCCACCTAGTGTGGTATGACAAGAGAAAGACTCAGAAATGAATAATACTCATAGGAAAAAAAATTTTAAGTTATATTAGGAAAAAATAAGCAACATAAATGCACTCTATCGACTTGAGGAAAATAAAGCAGTGTAAAATAAACCAGAATCAAATCTAATAACTTTTACTTCCAGAATGTTTCATTTTCTGAATTTCTTATCATTAATCATAAGTATAGTATAAATTAATAATAAACTTGTACTAGGTACTTCTTAATTGTTTAATAAAGTTTGTGATATGGTTCCCAATTTCAAGAAGTTTAACATTCAGTAAAAGTAATTATAAAAACAGTAACTAGAACTAGCAATTATTTTACTATGTTTGTTTACTTTTCATAACAACACTATGTGGGAGATACTGTCATTTTTCCCATTTTACTGACAAGGAAACTGAGGCTCACAAACATCCATCTGATCTCTGAGACTATTCTCTTCAACTCTACCCAAAAGACAATCAGAAGAAATGTAGCAAATGTCCCAATATAGTGTAATGCAAATCTTGATATCTCAATACCAACATGAAGTTATACAACCTAATAGCACTGGTTTAATGACAAAAGGAAAAGCTAAATTTGTCTTCCTGTAAGAGCAAGCATAAACTATGATATATTGAGTTCTAGTTAACTTTTATGCTTGAAAACAAGGGGCTTGAAAAACATGTTATGGCCTCTCTAAGAGCATAAATAATCTCATTAAATGGGATTATATGCGAGAAAATTAAAAGTACTAGATCCTGATTCCACCTTGACGCTGTAGCTGTCCAGAGACTGCTGAGCCCTGTCTGTCCACTGCCACCTATTCCGGACACAGGACATTCAGTCATGGATAAAAATGAGCTGGTGCAGATGGCCAAACTGGCTGAGCAGGCTAAGCGATATGATGACATGGCAGCCTGCATGGAATCTGTACCGAGCAAGGAGATGAATTATCCAATGAGAAGAGGAATGTTGTCTGAGTTGCTTATAAAAATGTTGCAGGAACTTGTAGGTCATCTTGGAGTATTGAGCAGAAGTATTGAGCAAAAAAAGGATAGTGCTGAGAACAAATATCAGATGGCTCAAGAATACAGACAAAAAATTGAGACCAAATTAGGAGATATTTGCAATGATGCACTGTCTCTTTTGGAAAAATTCCTGTTCCTTAGTCCTTCACAAGCAAAGAGCAAAGTCTTCTATTCGAAAATGAAAGGTGAATATTATCATTAATTGGCTGAGGTTGCTGCTGGTGATGACATGAAAAGGATTGTGGATCAGTCACAACAAGCATACCAAAAGGCATTTGAAATCAGCAAAAAGGAAATGCAACCATTGCATCTTATCAGCCCTTAACTTTTCTGTGTTCTATTATGAGATTCTGAACTCCCTGGAGAAAGCCTGCTCTCTTACAGAGACAGCTTTTGATGAAGCCATTGCTTGCTTGAACTTGATATATTAAGTGAAAATTCACACAAAAACAACACACTAATGACGCAATTACTAAGAGACAACTTGGCATTGTGGACATTGGAGACCCAAGGAGACAAAGCTGAAGCAGAAGAAAGAGGGGAAAATTAACCGGCCTTCCAAATTTTGTCTGTCTCATTTTAAAATTTACACAGTAGGCCATTTGTCATCCATGTTGTCCCATAAACAGTTTTTTGTTACTATTTATGACAGGTTTATGTTACTTCTATTTGAATTTATGTATTTCCCATGTGGTTTTTATGTTTAAGATTAGGGGAGTTAGAGCCAGATAGAATTTAGAGAGCTAATCTGTTTTCATCTTGAGGTGGTCAATATGGGGATGTGGAATTTTTATACAAGTCATAAATGTTTGGCATAGTACTTTTGGTACATTATGGCTTCACAAAGGCCAGTGTTAAAACTGTTTGCATGTCTAAGCAAAGAAAACTGCCTACTATATATTGGTTTGTCCTGGTGGGGGATAAAAGGAATCATCGGTTCCAGCCACAGGTATAGCTATTGTGGGTACTTTAGGGTTGGAGCACTTTCAAGACTATAGTAGAAATAGATATCCCATGGATATTACATTTTGAACATGTGTATCTGTGGAATACACAATCCCAGTGTGCATACATTTGACTATAGCTACAGAAGTGTAACTTACTTTAGACGAAGTTGCGACCCGATTTACTCTGAAGATGAGCAGAAACGATTCACATTCCATTATTTGTGAAGTTATGTGCTTTTGCTTTCATTATTTTTGCTACGCTCATTTTATTTGTGTTCAAATACTTTAGGCAACGTAAGAACAAATGTACAAATAATGGCGCAATAAAAATGAGTTGCTTGATATTCGGTACATCATGTTTATAAGCTCAGCAGTAAAACAAACAAACAAAAAAATGTATTTAACTTTTTTAGTTTTTTTGCTTTTGTGATTTTTTCTACTTGCCTAACCTGCATGCACTATAAAAATAATTAACAAGAAATAACGTGATGATGGCTAGCTCTGTTAAATGTCTGTTGAAATTTACATGAATAATCCAAGTATAATTGTTAAGAATACGTGTATTAAGTTGATGTAAGTGGAATAAAAGTTTTATGAATGGAAAGAAAAAAGGACTAGATCCTGATTTTATAGGTGAAGAGGGTCAAAACTTGATCCAATAGTTTAGAAAGGGAGAAACGGAAAGGGGAAAAAGAAAGTAAAGGTGAGGAGATTCTATTGAAAATACTCAGTGGGTATGAGCCTTACCTCTCCTCCGTAAACATTTTTAGATGAGTTTATTAAATTTATGTGTGACAAGCAAGTAAGAGGAAGAGCAGATCCAGTAGATGATGAAATTAGCATTTCCAAGAGACCCTGAAAGGCTGGTATAATGGGTTGAATCAAATAACACTAACTATAATAAGGATGAATGTAACCCCCTGCCCTTGAATCAGAAGAAAAATGCCCCAATAGCCATCGCAGAGGTATAAGTTGAAGGAAAATACACATTACTAGCAAGTGATGTGGAAATGATCTAAGCATTTTAAAAATATTTTTATTGTGATATCTTCACACACTATACAGTTATCCAAAGTATACAATCAATGACTCACAATACCATCACACAGTTGTAGTATTCATTACCATGATCATTTTTAGAACATATGCATCACTCCAGCAAAACAAATAAAAAGAAAAAAATCATATATCCCATATCCCTTACTCTTCCCTCTTGTTGACCACTACTGTTGCAATCCACCCAAATTTTTGTTACCTCTTATCTCTCACCCCACTATTTTTGTTGTTGTTGCTCTTGCTTTTTTTACTCATCTGTCCATACCCTGGATAAAGGGTACATCAGCCACAAGGTTTTCAATCACACAGTCACACTGTAAAAGCTATATAGTTATACAGTCATCTTCAAGAGTCAAAGCTACTGGAACACAGTTCAACAGTGTCAGGTACTTCCCTCTAGCCACTCCAAAACATCATAAACTGAAAAGGGATATCTATATAACGCATAAGAATAACCTCCAGGTTAACCTCCTGACGCTGTTTGAAATCTCTTAGCCACTGAAACTTTATTTTGTCTCATTTCTCTCTCCTTTTTAGTCAAGAAGGTTTTCTCAATCCCATGATTCTGGGTCCTAACTCATCCCCCGGATTCATGTCCCACATTGCCAGAGAGATTTACACCCCGGGAGTCACATCCCATGTAGGGTGGAGGGCAATGAGTTCACCCGCTTATTTGGCTTAGAGAGGCCACATCTGAGAAACAAAAGAGGTTCTCTGGGGGTGACTCTTAGTCATCATTATAAATTCTTTGCAGGAATAACTTTCATTAGGGGCAAGCCCCAGGATTGAGGGCTCAGTCTATTGAATTAGTTGCCCCCACTGCTTGTGAATATACCAGAAATTCCCCAGATAAGGAAGCTGAATATTTCCTCCTTTCTCTCCAGTCTCCCAAGGGAATTTTGCCAATACATTTTTATTCTCTGCCCAAATTACTCAGGGATATATTGAGGCATCACATTAACCTGTACAAACCAACAAGATCTCATGCCCTATTCAAGATTCCATATAATTATGGTGTTCAAATAAACTGACCATACAAGTTAAATTAGATAATGTGCTACCCACAATATAAATTTTGCACCAAATTAGTTTCACACAGAAGTTGAAGTTTTAAAATGTGGACAATATCATCCTTTGCCCTGTATTCTGATTTATCTTAGTCCTATCCCGATCCACTTCATTCAATCTCTAGTGAAAATCTGATCACTTTTTCAACTTGTTTAACAGTTGCTGTATGGGTAATGTTGACTTCCATAGCTTCAGAGCTCTAACTTCAAGTCTCAGGTGTTATATAAATACCCGAATATTCTGGTAATGGCCAGGTTATACACAAATAGCTCGGCATCTCAGAATTTAGAAATAGCAGGTACAACCCTGGAATAGATGTGATTGCTGTTAAGAGCTTGCAGTCTAGGACCCTTTACAATCAGCCCCAACCTGATAACTCATGCTCTCGCCTTCAGCTCACCAAGTGTATTATAGTTACTCCATATGAGTGAGGCGTGACAATATTTGTCTTTTTGCTTCTGACATTTCATTCAACATATTGCCCTCAAGATTCATTTACCTAGTTGCATGCCTCACATCTTCATTCCTTCTTGCAGGCACTCAGTCGTCCATGTTTATATACTCCACTGTTCCCCCTTCCATTCCTCAGTCATTGTACCCTTCAATGGGTTTGCAGGATCATATGGCAACCCCACCCCTAGCACAGTGCCCTCCAGAGGGGCTGTGCCTCTCAGCTTCCCTACCAACAGTTCATAGGTACATCTCTTTCTCCACATTTTCTCCAGCACTTGTTTCTCTATTCATTTTTTTTCTTTTTTTATTAATTTAAATGTTTTTAATATAACAAAGAAACTCAAGCATTCTTAACACATGATCATTCCATTCTACATATATGATCAGTAATTCACAATATTATTGCATAGTTGCATAGTCATCATCATGATCATTTCTTAGAACATTTGCATCAATTCAGAAAAAGAAAGAAAAAGACAACAGAAAAAAATTCATACATACCATACCCCTTACCTCTCCCTTTCATTGATCGCTAGCATCTCAATCTACTAAATTTATTTTAACATTTGTTCCCCCTATTATTTATTTGTATGCCATATGTTTTACTCTTCTGTTGATAACGTAGATGAAAGGAGCATCAGACACTAGGTTTTCACAATCACACAGTCACACTGTGAAAGCTATATCATTATACAACCATCTTCAAGAAACATGGCTACTGGAACACAGCTCTACATTTTCAGGCAGTTCCCTCCAGCCTCTCCATTACATTTTGACTAACAAGGTGATATCCATTTAATGAGTAAGAATAACTTCCAGGATAACCTCTCGACTCTATTTGGAATCTCTCAGCCATTGACACTTTATTTTGTCTCATTTCGCTCTTCCCCCTTTTGGTCGAGAAGATTTTCTCAATCCCTTGGTTCTGAATCCCAGCTCATTTTAGGATTTCTGGGCCACACAGTTTTATTTACACATCAAACAATCCAACCTAAGTAAAGAATTAATGGTTCCTGCTATAATCAGACAGCCATGCCTTCACCATAACACAATCTATATGAAGACATTTCCTTTTCTGATTTGACAGAAAGCTACATGTGACTAAACAGTGTGCTGACTAAAAAAGAAATAAAAAGAAGCTAATAAAATTTTGAACTATATGAACAGAACATATATTAGACTGAAGAAGTAAGCCTACTCTATACTGTATTAGTGCTGTAGGTGCCAATTTTATGAAGCCTATAGAAAGAGTGAAGGATGTGTAAACAGATTGGCCAGAATAGTGTCAGTAGGGACAATAGAAAGAATGCAGTGGGAAAAAAAATGGAAATATTTATCCTTGAAGGGGTTCATTGGACACAGGATAGACATCTTCCATTATATAAAAGATTTTCCTGTGGAAGAGGGTCTATATTTGTCCTCTATGACACCTAGAGGCAGAGCTAGGATAAAGGAATGGAAAATAGAGGGAATTCAATTTCAGATTCAGCTCAACCTAAGCACAACGATGTTGCCCAAACCTCTTGCTATAACCTATGGGCATATTCCAGGCTTCCTCTGCACCCCATTTCTTACCTCTCTCCCACCCATTTCCCTTCTTCCTATTCCTCAAACTTGCCAAACTCAACGCATCTCAAAGCCATACACTTGCATGTTCCTTCTCTCTGGCTCCTTCTTGTCATTAAGGCCCTCAGTATTAATTCCTTATGAGAGGACTTACCTGGCCTCCCCATCTAAATTAGCATCTCTGGTGACTCTTTAACCCAAATCCTCTTTTATTTTCTTTATAGCATTTATCACTACAGGATATTATCTTCATGAGGGAACATGGATATTTGTGCCTTGTTCACTGCTGAATCCCCAGTCCCAAATGTGATTTGATTTGAACTGTATTATGTCCTTTCTGCTCTAACACAATTTCTTCTTTTCTATTCTATTCCATCTTAGGAGGTTATTACAATGATCCTGACGTGAGATGATGAGGTCTTGACCTAAGATAACAGCAAGTGAACAAGAAAGGAAAAGATCAATGTGAGAGCCAGTTCAAAGAAAAAGCTGTCAGGCTTCCAAGCCTAAATGAATAATAATGATCGTTATTTCCATAATGTAAGCCCAGCAGATAGTAGATGTTCAATAAACACATATATGCCATAAAAGGATTACATTATTGAACACTGGCAAGCTAACTGCAAGCTCTTGTCTAAGAATGGCAAAGGATTTGCACAGGCTCTTTCACTCAGGTTCCCTTCTCAGCAGTGTCTTACAGGTGATTGGCTGGATCACTGTCAAGGAGAAAAGATGTCCTACATTAGAGACAGGCAGCCTTTATGACCTATATAACTGTGACCTTATTAGAATCACACTCCATCCCAAACAGTCGTTGTAAACTGATGGAATCAGACCAGGCCTATATGAGGCAGCACCTCAAAGGGATTAAAAGTGATTTTTTTTAATCCATTTTGCCAGCACTTATACATTCAAATGAATGTAGTGTTTTCCAATTAATTACTTTAAAAGCCCATTCTTTAGTGTCATTCTTTCAAACCTTTTGACACTTCTTTTTAGAAAAGGCTTTCAGAAGCCACACACCAGCCAAGCAATAAACATGTCTCATCACTATGTAGGTAGGGGCCCACACCATCTAACTTTCTGTCCAATTCCCTTTAAAGCATCCATACAATTCCTTGCTTTAAGTGGTGGTAGTTAGAGAACAAGATCCTGGCTGACCCTAACCCTACTTCACTCTTTCTTCTTTGTTAACTGGCCTCTTTATTTCTCTTTCTGATTACCCTATTTATTGCTATTTTTGCTTTATTATTTTTTTTTTGCCCCCCACCATCCCCACCGCTGCCACATTCTTTGAAAACTCTTTGAAGGAAATGTTAAATATATTGGTGTTATTGAATCAATTTGACTTGATTAAGAATGCCATCCATGAAAGCCCAGTTGCATTTGGGAGGAGCTCTGGAATCACAGTTTGAATCCCTTGCTCTGTGGAACTACAGCAACTTCCACCCGTGTGACCTTGAGCAAATTCACCTAAGCTAGTTTCTAAACTGAAAAATAAGAATGTTAACCATAGTAATAAGATAATTCGCATAAAACACTTAGTTCAGTGTCTAGCACAGACAATTTTCTCCTATCTTGTATTTTAGACATCCAGAACAAAATAAATATTAACTATGTTAACTAATAACATTAAGTCGGAGATTAAGAGAAAAACAAATGTTCTGTATGCCTCATATTCTGACTTCTTAATTCCATGAAGAAGTCATAGTAATGGACTGCTGCAAATAGAGGAAAAGAAATGAGAATGCTGTTTATTTGAATTGTTCCCTTTCTCCATGTTGGCAGTGTTTTCTCAAAAACAAACAGGCAAATAAATAGAAACCAATCATTTTTTACTTTATCTCACAACTTGAGAAACCAAGAGGAAGTGAACGGAGGAAATATTCTCAGAGAAGATACAGGTATAAGAAGCCTTGCAAACACCCATTTTGCAATGCTTTCAGAACAGAGGTTCCTGCTACAACATTAACAAGCAGACTAAAGGACGCTGCTACAATTGTTTGCAGAGCAAACAGGCATGAGGCCTTCCAGGAGAAAGAGGCTTTGGAGGTTTAAACTCCAGTTCTCCCACTTCCCAGCTATGTGACCTCGTGGCTGTTTACTTAAATCCTCAAAGCTTTGATTTCCCCATTTTCCTGGAGAAAATAAAGAAAATAATACATGCAAAGTTCTAACCGAAGGTAGTCAGGCAGTGTTACCCCCTTAGGGTAACTCTTACTCCCTTAGGGAAGTGTTGACTTAATAAAATTGCATGTTTTAACCAGGGTTTCTGGGCTGCTTAATCTGAAGCTTACCTGGCACTTTAATACAAAGTAGGACTTTGGCTATTAAGCAGGTGGGTGTTCAATAAATATTTGATTATTTGTTTTGGCTTTAATGGAAGTACTTTGTGTAGCTAATGCCTCGTCCAGGATCTCCTCCATAACCTCTGTTATGAAACCACCCCCTTCTTAGTTCTGCAGCATCCTAACCTAACTTCAAAGCCCCGTCAAGTTCATGAGCCAATGTTTTTTCTCCATTTCCTGTAGTCTCAGATAGTTTCCAGTGGTTTGGTAAGAAAGCTATCCACTGAGGCAATCTTCTTGATACACTGCGACTGTTGAAAGCTTACACTATGTTTAATTATCACGGTATGACTGGCAGTTATTTAAAACATCATCCAATCAGAGGAGTAATTGAAATGATTGTCCTAAACAATTAAATTAATATTAATATCATTATCTACAACCTTCTGAAAAGGAGGTTGTCTCCCTTTTTTTTCCATATTGGGTGAGGATACAATCTCTGGAGGCCATGGGGGTGGAGGCAGGGCTGGTCGGAGCCCCCTTCAGCCACAGCCAAAGCTCTGGTGTGGGTATGGGTGTGGGTGTGGGTAGGGTTCTCTACAGTCAGGGGGCAAATTATGCAAAAGACATATAAAAAGCAGTTTTGAAGTAACTTTGATCTTGTAGATTAAATCTTTTGCATTTCTTTCCTGCTTTATGACAGAGCTTTCAGACGATTTTTAAATATACAAATAGCTTTTTTTCTCTCTATTTATTAAAGAAGCAATATATGTTCACTGGATGATATCACAATATACAGATAAGTAAAAAAGAAGAAAATAAGAAGCACTTCTGTTAAAAAAAAGCAGATCAGTGGTTGCCTGGGGCTGGGGGTTGTAGACCTAGAGTTGATTAAAAGGAGTATGAAGAAACTTTTGAGGTAATGCAGATGTTCCATATATCGGTTGTAGTGGTGACTGTGTGTATACAGCGTCAAAATTGGTTGTACCATATACTTAAAAGTGCACATTTTATTTATGTAAGCTATGCCTAAGTTACTTCTGTCATCACTTATACAAAACTACTATTTATACCCTTATGTACAGTTTAAAAAATATTTTTCTATACATATATATGTATTTATATATTATATATTTGTTTGTTCACACAAGAGTGCTATTATCTTTTATAAAATGTTTGACTTTTATCTATTTCAAGTTTTTACTCCTTTGACTGAAAATAGATTTTAACCACCATTACCAACTGCCCCAGCAAGGCTTATTACATAACACCCAAGAGAGAAAATTGCTTTGGGAAGAAAGAAAATGCAAGTTATTTTGACTTTACGGCCCCTAGGATTTCATTATTGATGATTTAACAACCACTACACATTTAGGCAGAGAAGGTCTTGCTATACAAACTCTGTATAGCAACATTACCCATTGGTTATTTAATGACAACTGACCACTGAGAAATTCATGATGGCTCCTGCCAATACCCTTGTCTACATCACATCAGTCTGCAAATAACATCCTACCTGTATGCTTACCCTAATACGCAATCCTCTGCATCTCGAGCTTTGCTACTATTTTAAAAGAAAGGACACAGAAAATTCTGGCCACTTCTTCCACAGGCAAAGCTATCATTTTCCAGAGTTGTAATTATGAGCCCCTGAGAGCCAGCTTTCTCTTATTTTTGCCAGGCTTTAGGAATAAGGCAAGAGCAAGAAGATGTGAAGTCAAAATCATTCCTGCAGTTAATGCAGACATCAGCCTAAGACTTGATTGCAGGGGACCCAACAGAGGTTACCACCCGGCTTTTGCCTCCATTCTTTTGAGCACATGTGTGCACAGGTGGTGCAGGTTGGCTATTCAGCCGAACAGAGGGGTGGTATCCCTATTGGGGAAGAGAAAAAGTTTCCGACTATGGGGTAATCTGTCTTTGAGGTAGCTGGTTCCTAAAGAGCAGGAAAGGAAGCTGTAAAACTCCAGCCACTTTTGCCAGGGACAAACTAATCTGGCTCCAAAGACAGAAAAACAAAAACAAAACATTAGCTAGGTTTCATGACTCATCTATGACAGTACCCAGTGCAAATATGGGCTTAATCAGAGCTTCCCAATGACTCAGGTCTGCACACCTCCGTGAAAGGAAGAATGCCTGGTGATTAAAGAGAGGCTGGTCCAAGCTGCAGGCCTTGCCATTGTTTTCCTGCAGCCACGAAATCAGAGTTGTAGCTCCCTCAACTACCTCCTGTGGCCTAGCTGGGGACCTGGAGGCAGAGCTCTGCACAAAGGCACCTGAGCGGCTGAGCAAGCTGACCCACCATTTGCGGCTGCACTTTGGAAATAGCTGGAGCTGTTCTCAGGCTTTCACCCAGCAGGAGTGTACAGAGAGAAGGCAACATACGAGGAGCAGGGAGTCAGGACGCTCTGACAACAGCAGAGAAGTGACAAATGGCAGGGTGGAAAGACAGAAAAACTCTGAAAGCACAGCTGTCTGGAGCCATTTAGCATCGGGCTAACATCAGACCTCAGATGCTCCTGAGGGCCTGGCTGTATTAGAGCTTTGGACAATGATTGATGCTCAAAGTGAGTCATCAAGAAAAGGTCAAGTTATGTTCTGAACATTTTGTTTAAGAAGGCAAAGTACTGTGTAAAACATAGTACCAATTTAAAAATTGGCAAACAAGTTGGAGTTATACCTTAGCTCTTAACATGAATAGTATCTCCACTTAAAATATTAGATATAATCCATATTACTACATAAAATTCCAGGCCAGAGAGACCTGGGTTAACTATATATTCTTACAAAAATATATAGACATATCTATCTATCTACATATATATGTATATATACCTATACGTATTTACGTACCTATATGTACATATATATGTATAGGTATATATGCATCCTCCTCACTGGTTAGTCTAGATCCCATATCTTTCTACCTCTTTTGGGAACTGACGCCATTATTTATCACCTCTCTATCATCTTCAGCCACTTGTTCTCAACTAGACACTTTTCTTCAACATATAAACATGTTCAACTTTCTCCCACCTTGAATACAAAAACGAGGAAAATCTGCTTGAGTCCTACAGCATTCCATCCTCTCTCAGCACAGATCTATGCCTTTCCTTCCTTTCACAACCAAACTTTTTGGAAAACTTCTTCATCCTATTGTCACTACTCCAAGGAATCTTCTCTTGTTAATTTCCAACACTTTTTCTAAAAATGTTTTTATATCTTCTGCAGCATTTACAAATTTGACTTTGCCCTCCTTAAGCCACGCTGTCCTCAGGTCTCTGTGATACCGCTTTGTCCATATTTTCTTTCTTCCTCTGTCTCTCCGGGTTCTCTTTTCAAGTTTCCCCTTTCCCTGCCTGAACCCTAAATGTCAGTATTTCTCAAGATTCTATTCATGGATCTCTTCTATTTCTAAACATTCTCTTTAGGCATCCTTATCCACTATTACTTCAGTGACACCCAAATCTACATTGCTTTTCCTTTTTTACAACATTCTTACTCCTGAATTTCAGACTTCTGTGTGTATTTGCCTGTATATGTGTGTGTGCATGTGTGTAAATGTGCTGCACCCATGCCTCCCTTCTGGCCATCAAACCTGCTTCTCCTTGATTTTCTCTGCCTTGGACCCATTCATCCAATAACCCAACTTTGGAGTCATAGCCTCTTTCCTTTCCTTCATTCCCTCATCCAAACGATCACCACCTCTTCTTGAGTCTGTCTTATTAATATCTCCTAAATTCATAACCACCATCAGTCCCCAGCCTGCCTCCTGTGTGCTGTTTTATCTGCACTTCGGATCAGAGTATACCTTCAGTTTTCCCCTTCACGGAATAGTTCTCTTTGCCTCTGCCTCTTGGCTTTCCCAATTTACCTCACCACCATGGTGCTGGAACTCTGGAGGATTATTCTAACTCACTGCCAAGTTCATGAGGCCTCAGTCTTGCGTATAGTCCAAAGACCACTCTTCCTTGCCCTTGCTAAGGACAGAAACATGACAATTTCTCTCTACTGAGCACACTCCCCCCACAAACCAGAGCTCTATCATAAGTAATTATTATTCTGTATTTTGGAATTTTTGGTTCCTTTTTTTTGGCCTCCACATTATGATCAGAGGTATTTTTAAATTCTTTTCTGATGACTTTAATATCTAGATCATCTATGGGTCTACTAATATCTGCCTTTTCTCTTGAATGATGCCCACATTTTATTACCTCTTCACATATCTACTCATTTTGTATTATATACCAGACATTGGCATAAGCATTATCATAAAGATTCCAAATGATGTTATATTCCACCAGAGAGGATTCCCATTTCCTCTGTGAGGGAAAGAGTATGAGGGGGTCTAAAACTTCAATTACTCAAGTAATTGAAGTGGGTCGCTCTGGATTGCTGTTTTTGTAAGACTTGCTCTACCTCTGATCTCTGGCTCTGTTCCTAAGATATGGCCTTCCTGTGCTTATGATTGTAAGACTGGGAGTCTTCATCTCCTCAGCCCTGAAATACTCCAGGAGATCCAGCTCTGCCCTAAGAAGTTCCAATCCAGCCCCTTGGTCTACTGTCTTACTTCAATACCTGGCAAACGTCTTGAAGAGAAACTAGAGGTGTGTTTAAGGTAAGCTCTTCCCCCAAAGGCCTTTGATTTATAAGCATTGAAAGACTGGGAGATAGATGCCACTCCACCTTTTGGAAGTTTTGTCCTAGTTTCCTAGCCTCGTATGTAGCACCAGAATTCAGAAAATGTCTCATGGGGGAAAATCTCCATTTAAATCTCCTCAAGATTCCTATTTGTCATATCATCTCCTTGTAACTGCTAAGAAGTTTTCTGGTTTTTCTTTACCCCAGCAGAGGTTCTCTGCCTAGGCGAACCCCTCAGCCCACACTCAGAAAAAGCAAGTGATCTGGGGAAGAAAGTCAGACAGTGTCAGTTTACTTTAGCAAGAGTCTACCCTCTCTGGAGTTTCAGTTCATCTTATCCTCATTGCTTCCACAGTAATCTGGTGTCTTTAAAATAAGACCTTTGTCATTTAGCCTGGTTATCTTAGTTGTCGCAATGAGAGCATTGGTCTGCCGTGGTCTACTACATCCTACCCAGAAGTGGAAGTCTCTCAGAACGTAAGAATTGAAAAAAAAAATTTCTCATGATATCTATCTCAGGATTATGTGCATAACACACAATATCTTGCCATGTGCATTTGAATTAAGGAATAAGAAAGTCATTTCACTCTCCTTAGCATCATTTCCTCCTGGTGATGTAGTAATATTTTACATTTGCTTCATCCTTAATATTATAAATGGTATTTTCAATTGAAAGAAGTATGTGGTCTATATTCATTATTCATTTAATTCTTACTATACCTCTTAAATAGGAGTTATAATAATGAGGAGGACGATAAAGATAGCTACTATTTCTTGAGTACTTACTCTGTATCAAGCACCATGCTAAGAACTTTACACACATTACCTCAATTAATCCCTAAAATAAGATGGGAAGCAGGTATTTCTCTCTCCACTTTCATAATAAAATTGAAACTAGAGGAGGTTAAGTCCCTTGTCAAAGTACTAAAGTTGGTAAATGGAAGCCTTAGGATTCAAACACAATATGTTTAATTCCCAAACCAGGTTATTTATCACTGCACTTCAGCTTTTCATCTATTACTGTATGAGTTTTACTGAAAAAGTTTAACTAAAATACCTGGAATTCTCCAACCTGTAACTATACTAAAACACTACTTAAATAGAAAGCACAATTATACAATGAGCTATCCAAAGATGATACTGAAAACATTTCGAAGTAGGGTGAGGACCTTGGGTTAGTTGCCTCAGTGGTGGAGATAGTTTTGCCTGATTTAAATTACATTTCATTACCTGGTGTCAGTTCTGGAAAGCAATAATAATTTGTAAGTTGAATGGTTAGTTAGGATTAGGGATGCATCTGTGGTCAGAGTAATGAGCAAACCTGAACCTCACAGGGATTAAACTTATTACTTCGACTTCATTAGCACCTCACTTTGAACTTCTGAATTAATCAACCACAGATAACGACATGGATCAGATTGTATTTTATAATGGAAGAATACATTGGAAAAAATAAAAGCTATGCCATTTGCTTCTTTAAAATTCATTATTTTTTAAAAAGCCCTAATGTGACATGTTAAATTATTTGTTGTCATTAAAAGAGAAAAATTAATTAAAAAGAAATAAGACACTTTAGAAACCAAGTGAAATTAAATGACACTTTCAAATTAGATTTTCCTTTCTTCGGTGCCTTGTTTACTTGGTGTTTTTCCTCCCATCATTTATTTCTCTTAAAATACTTACAAAAATATTTTGATGCCATACCTCCATTCAGGATACAAATGAGACAAGATAAAAATGAACTTTAGCAAAGTGTTTCTTCAGATATATTATTGGATCAAAATGAGTAATTATAAGCCTCAGTTAAAGCATCAACTCTCTTTCTTTATAAAATGTGCCTGAGAAATAAGAGATAAAAAACTTTTCCTCACCAAACAGGAATTTAAGGAAGTAAAAAAAATTATCATTAAGAGTCCTGAATTCTTTATTTTTTCTCCCTGTAAGTTATTATTCTCAGTGGTGTGTGGGGAAATTATTATACTCTAAAATGTTTAATTCTTTCAGAAAGAATTGTCTTCATCTGTTTACTGCCTATATGTGTGTATATGTTACTTTACATACATATTTATTTTCTTTTTTTTTTTTTTTGCATGGGCAGGCTCTGGGAATCAAACCTGGGTCTCCGGCATGGCAGGTGAGAATTTACCACTCAGCCACCATCACACCGCCCTCTCTACATATATATTTAGCTCTACACAGGTATATACAAATATATGTATGTATGTATGTACATATATATACATAGGGTATATATGTACTACATATGCCTTTATAGCACATATATGTACAGGTATATACTAGGTCTTTTGTGTAAATTATTATATAGATATCTTCAGATCTTACAAGGTATTTTCAGATCCATTTTATCATTTCCTCTCACAAACATGCCTAATGTTTATAAGAGAAGAGATCTCAGTGCAAAATTAAGTTAAATGTTTTGCAGAATTAAGTTAAATGCTTTGCCCATAATAACACAACCAGATGAGTACCTGGTCCCCTGATTTTTCCTTTCCATGGTGCTGCCAACCAACTTGATAGGCTTTGGTCCAGCTATGTCCGGGAAGGACACCATCTCCTTGACACTTCCATCTCCTTGAATCAATTCACTCAAACAAAAGGTCATTTTAGACAGAAATCCAGTTTGACTGATTTTTCTCATTATATTGACCAGTTTAAATAAAAAGAGTAAATCAGTGTTTTGCTTCTGTGTCACACAGACACACCTAAATACCGACCAGGTGCTGTAATACTAGCCTCCCATTTTAAACCAAATCTGCTGGATTAAATACCTCTTTCTCTAATTAGAATGCGACTGAAAGGCAGAACAGAAAAAAATGAAAAGACAGTTGATGACCCTTCCTAAGCAAATAGTATTCAATTACAAAGATGGGAGAAAAAAAAAAGCTATTTTTAAAAATTGCAACCACGAGGGACACACAAAAATTGATCGTGTCGTTCTGACTCCTTGTTGCTAGGATGTAATCTAAATTAAAAGATAAGTTGTTGCCTTGGTGAAAATCTCCCCAGAGCAAAGTGGTAGTGCTCCCCCTGCTGACTAAGACCAGGATTTTTGGTTTTAGGGTTTTTTGTTGTTTTGTTTTCAGTTTAAAACAAAACAAATAAGACAATCATGTGTTCAGCAAATGGCTTTGGACCTCACCTGCAAAACTGTATTTCAAAGATATAAGAAACCTTTTTAAAACGATACTGGAAATTTTCTTTCTAGAAGATAATACCTTGCTTCAGATGATAAGATATAAAGCAAACTCTGAGCAGGTGCCAGGTTTCTTGCTGCTTAAGGCTATTTCTTTGTTTCTTCTTTTAACCCAGGGTAAACCTGGAGATTAAGACCTCCCTCACATTGATAACTGAAGCGTTTGGGGTACCATTTGAATTTATGAAAAGGCAGGAAGCAAGAAATTGCTTATAATGTTAACCAGTGATTTTTGTTCATCACAAGTCACTTGTATGAAGGAAAGAGAGAAAGAGAGAGATTTCCACTGAGGTCTTAGTTTCTTTCATCATGGGAATTATTGAAAGCAGCTAGCATTAAAGCTGAGAAGTGGTAAGGGTGAAGTGGTCCGATTATGGAGTAGCAGGTAAGATCCACCAGATTTGAGATGCCTGCAACCTATCCAGTTATTTATGTCTGGTAAAGAATATAAATAAAGGAGGAGAGTTCAGGCTTGGGGTTAGGTAATGGAGTTATACTTTTAAAAGTCATCATCAACTTATAGGTCAGAGTTGAAATCATGAGCAAGAGCAAAATCACCCAAAGAGAGAATATAGAAAATGAAGAAAAGAAGGCATGGGAACAACATTAATATTTGAAGCATGGAACCTACACAAGGGAACCATCAAAAGAAATTGAGACAGAATGCTCATAGGTTCTGGAGGAAAACTACCAGAAACTATTAGTGCATTGAAGCCAAAGGAGAAGAGAATTTCAAGAAGAAAGAAGTCAACAGTGTCAAAAAGGAAAGAGAAGTCAAAAGGGTGAGAAAAAGAAACCACTGGCCTTGCTATTTAAGAGGTCCTGGGTGACCCCAAGAGAATTTCAGTATAGTGGTGGGATGAAATACCAATTTTAGTGAGTGACAGTTTAAATGGCAAATGAAGAGTAAAAGTAATGAGAATAGACAACAGTGCCTAGAAATTTGACAGTGAAGAAGAGTGAAAAGGGGTGATGTCGAGAAGGAATACTGAGTCAGGAAAAATTTTCCTAAAATTGGCTGACCTGAACACATTTAAAGGGCTGATGAGGAGGAGCCTATGAAGAGGGAGAGACACATAAGAGAAGAAATTATTGGTTCAGACAGGTTCTAGAGAAGCTGAAAGAAGAAAGGACCAAGAGTATAGGCTGAGTCTTGCAAAAGAGTAAGAGTACATTTTCTTCTGGGACAGGTGGATACTAGGAAAAGATAGCAAAATGACTTTTGAATGGTGGAGGTGATTTATGGACTTCAGGCTAAGGGGTTAAATTTTTGCCTAATGAAGTCAGAAATGAGACAAATTTCTTGGAACGGAAGAAAGGCCATGGGAGGTGAATAAGAGAGCACTGAGATGAGGACTTAAAGAGGCTGGTCAAGGGTTTCAAGCTAGAGCAATTATTGCAGGAGAAAAGGAAAATCAAATAAACTAAAGATTTATAAAATACTCTCTGGGCAGTATTGAAGGGGCAATAAGACTGGAAATAAAAATCTTTGGCATGGTTGAATGGCTTTCTCCAGTAGCAGCAGGTAAACCAAAGACATGAGAAGAAAAATGGCAACTGGGTTGATTCAGAGTTATATATAAATTGCTATGGCCAATGGAATGAATAAAAGAGCAGTCTAGAGAGTTAAATGTCCTGGGGAGATTGTGGCTGTGAATGATTGGCTTTGGTGTGCAGGAGGAACATGAAAGGGAATGAAGCAGGCATGGACAGAAAGGTTGAAGGAGAGGGTTGAGGGGTGGGGCTGACAGTTTGGAGAACTAAGAAGGGATCAAGATACTATAGAAGCCAAACTGACTGAAAAGCAGATCCAGTGGGAGCGTGAACTCAGAGATGGAGGTTGAAGAACAGAAACAGGAGTACAGAATGGGTTTTGAAAATTTTGAGGATCTCTGGAATAGAGCAATTCTTGCCAATGATAAGGTCTATGGGCTGCTGAAAGGGAGCGTACGTGAAACTCTCGGAAGCAGAGTAAAACTAAGAACCGGATGCCAAACTCTCATGGAGTATGGGAAGATGATCCTAAAGCTCAGGTTATAATGACTGAAAGTTGGGAATCTATAACGGGCACCTATTTCTTAACCCCCTACTCCATGCTAGGCACTCATTGGGGCAGTTTGCACATGACCTCATTTAATTATTGCTACCATGAAAGGAGTCATTATTTATCTCATTCTACAGAGGATGAAACTGAAGCTCAGAGAAATTAAGTGATTTGACCAAGATTGCTAAGCTAGTAAATACTGTCTAACAATACCAAGCACATTTTAGGAGCCTAAAAAAAAAAAATCCAAAAGAAAGAAAGAGGAGGAAGGAGAAAGGAAAGCATAGATTAATGACAAAAAGAATGAAGAAAGGAAGGACTTGAAAACCAATGTTCTTTCTTCCTCTAAACCCTGTTACCCACCAAAAAGAATGTAGTCTAACAGGATGGCAAAATCTAATCACCAGCAGTAAAGCACAAAGGAGCCCTCCAAATTGTTTCCCTCTTCTGCCCTCACCCCCCACCATTAAACATGGTGTTTTATTTTTGAATCACAGGATATGCCAAATTAAGTTTCCTACATTAAGCCTTCCTGGTTATCATCTATCTGTCCTAAATTGTCACGTGGGCCACATAAATAAAACAATTTGTTCTTCTCTAACCTGGATCTTTCCAAAAACTATCACAAACATCAGCTCAGCTTCATGTCAATCCTCCTTCCACTTCCATTAAAGTAATGAAATAGGTTTAGATTCCTCTGAGGGCAAACACAATTGATATGAGGGTAAATTCAGCTAGATCTTGCTGGTTAAAAGCTGAAGTGAGAATGAGAAAGCTTTTGTGTCTTTGCAAACTTATAGGGAAGTGATTTCATACCACAGTCACTGTAAAGGAGAATGTTTTCACAAGTCTCTATTTTTGCTAGATAATTTTAAGAGTGTAATGTTGTAATAAGAGAAAACTTAGCACTTGCATATAGGCCCTTGGAATATTTTCAAGGATCCTCATCAATCAAGTCTGGCCTCATGACCTCACTCCTGCAAAGCTCTGTTAAGCCAGTGATGCCAAAGGCTGGCACCTCATCCCCTAAGTAGGTTGGAGACAGGTAGCTGACAATTTTAAATTCCCAGAGCACGGAGATCAGACCTCTAAGGGGCAGGAGGAGGTACAAAATGAAACTCTTTGACAACCCTCACCTAGCAAATAAGTCAGTTTTCAAAAGTTCGTCTATGGAACAGTGTTTCAATGGCATCTCACGATGCTCCAGGGGGAGAAGTTGGGGGGCTGTGGGGACCTCTTACCCTTCCATCTGGGGTAGCTTCCATCTTATGTGTTTTAAATATTGGGTATAATGCATTGATCTGTGTCCCTCATAAAGACGTGACACAGCCCCGGTACCTGTGAATGTGGCTTGTTTGGAAATAGGGTCTTTGTAAATGTAATCAAGTTAAGATGAGGTCATATTGAATTAAGGTGGGTCCTAAATGCAATGGCCCATGTCTTTATAAGAGAAAGGGGAGGGAAATTTGGGCACAGAGAAACAGAGACACAGGGAAGATGGCCACGTAATGAAAGCAGAGATTGGAGTTATCCAACTACAAGCCAAGGAACGCCAAAGGTTGCTGAAGACACCAGAAGGTAGGAACAGGCAGGGAAAGATTCTTCCCTAGAACCTTCAGAGGCAGAACGGCCCTGCCAGTACCTTAATTTCAGACTTCTGGCCTCCTGGATTGTGAGAGAATCAGTTTCTGCTGTTTTAAGCCACCTGGTTTGTGGCCGTTTGTTACGGCAGCCCTAGGAAACTTATAATACGCTGGGTTTCTAAATAAGGTTTCTCTTAAGCAAAGATTATACTGATTAAAATACAAACAAACAAAAACAAATGAGTTCCAAAGTTCTTATTCTACGTAGCAGTTACACCAAAAGTGGAAAGCTGTGATTTGCTATTTGAGGAGACCCATAAGGCTCTGTTTGTTCGAAAATCTACCCTACAGTTCTCTAGATGGAGAATTGAAGGAGGAAAGGTGGCTGGCTAGGTGATGTCCAGAGGACTCTGCGAGGAAGGGGGCCTGTCAAGCGTTCCTGAGGGGCCCTGAGGAGCCACAGGGCAACACGGGGGCCTTGGCGCCTGTAAGGGGGAAGAGGCTCTGACAGGGCAGTGGAGTGCTTAGGAAAATTCCACCCTTTAACCAAAACTGGCCCTAAGGCTGGCTTAGGTCAAAGGCTTGAATTATTTCTGGTATCCGAGAAAACATAATTAAGAGGACACTGGTGATTAATCCTTTCTAAAATTGGACAGAGAAATTCCTCGAAGGCTCGAAACTGGGTTTGGGTCAAACACACAAGCTTGGTTAATCAGAGGGGCTCATCACCTATAATCAGGCAAGATGAAATAAACTCTAAGACCTTTGTGCATGGATGCGAAGTAGAAGGACAAGCGAGAGTAGATCCTTGTCTATTCCAAGCCTGAAGAGGACAGGAGAGAAGAGAGTGATACTTAGGTCCAGACTCAATATAGAAAAGGTGACGTTCGATATTTATTATATTTAATGTGGCTAAGACTGATTTGTAGTTTATGACCAGTAATACCTAAGAACACGGGGAATATTGTTAGTAGTTAAGCATGAATTGAAGATCGTTCATACATCTACTAAGCAATTTCTTTCGGATTCTTGAATATCTGTATCTTTCCGCAGCAACTTGTAGTAGGTGTACAACCAGTACTCATCAAATGAGCATACAAGGCAATATTTGGGGGAGTATTAAGCCATGGGATCATTGAAGGCTTTTCCTACCCAGACAGCTAATAGAGACCTCTGAACGAGTGGATCATTGAGAGTTCTGTGTCAGTAACTGAGCGTCTTCAAAACTATTAAAGAGTTTTTAATACTCAAATTAATGGTACCTCTGTGGAAAGGGACAGTAAGGGATCTCTGCAAATCAAACCGTGTGCTAAGCCCCTTACCTGCAGTGTCTATAGAGATCACAACCTGCTTTCATGGAGTAGCTTTGGGGGTAATAATGTCCAAGTTTTCCAAACATTAGTTAAAAACTAAAATCAGTTAAGTATAATGACAATCCAGTACACTGAATGTAATTTGAGGAAAACACATACCATTACAACAAAAGTAAAGACTTGTGGAAAGTAGGATTGGTACTGAAGGCTTAGTTTCTATATATAAATGAAAAGAAAGCACGTTTTTTAAATTGTTTCTTGTCAAACAGTCCTCCTAGTTGAAATCTTGTGAGCTTAGATTAAGGCAGTCAGGAACTGCTCTCCTAGAAGATAAGCTATTGCTAAATTAATTATGAATTTCTTTCTACATAATTCTAACTTTGTTAAATGGGATAAATTTCTACAAAGACAAAATATTAAATAAGCTCATGTTAGCATTTCTTCCCAAATTTAATCATGTACTTGTTTAAACAAAAATCTCTTTGATGATTATTATTGGAATAACTGTTAAATGTTCTAAAAAAATTATTCCCTACTTAGTCTTCAACTTTTTAATCACATGGTAACTTAATATTAATAATACAATAAAACCTTAATCATAAGAAAATACTCCTTCGGCAGCACATATACTAAAATTGGAATGATATAGAGAAGATTAGCATGGCCCCCACACAAGGATGACATGCAAATTTGTGACGTGTTCCATATTTAAAAATAAATAAATAAAAACAAGTATTCCTGGATATTCATAACAAATTCTGGGCTCATGAGGGCATGCACAGTCCAGAAAAATTACAGGGTGATAATAAAATCAAGATCTAGCCTTCTGGCTATTCACCCTGTTTTCACCCTGACCCTCTTGCATTCTATTCTCAACAACCCAGCCAGTAATCCTATTAAAAAAGAAGTCAGAATATTTCACTTCTCTGCTCAAAACCCCACAATGACCTAAAACCCCAAACCTGAGAGTCCAAGATCCTACCTGGCCTCATCTCCAATGATTCTACCCCTTGCTCACCCTGCCCCCACCATTTTGGCCGTGCACAAGTTCCCTGCTCAGGACCTTTGCACATGCTGTTACTTGTGCTTGGAACATTCTTCTCCTGGGTGTTCTCCTCTACAACGTCAATCAAATATCACCTCCTCATTAAGGCCTTCCCTGCCCCCTTCCACCCCTTACGCCCACCCTCCCCCTCTCTAATTTGGTAATATTACTCTCTACTCTGGACATTCCCTACCCCTTTTCTCTGTTTTATTTTTCTCCATAGCATTTCTCTCCCTCTAATTTATTACGTTCTACTTTAGTACCTGTATTATCTGTCCCCTCACTAAAATATAAGTTCCATAAGGGCAGGGATGTTTTGTTTTGCTTTCTGTAGCATCTCTAGCATCTGAAAGAGTACGGAGGAGCTAACAGATGAACATAGATATTTGTTGAATATATTGAATGAAGCCAAATAACCCCAATCTTCAGAATCAAGAATAAACAGGGAAAATGTAAGAAAAAACATAGTTTAAATTCATCAGGTTTTACTCTTTTAGCTGGTTTTGATAAAGTTAGAACACCTAAATAAATTGAATCTTCTGATTAGTGGATTTTTTTAATCCAAATGTTTCTATCTTTAGCTTCTCTCCCACAAAAAAACCTGCCACAGAAGATGCTGGCAAGTAGTAAAAATACTGCTTTGCATTTCATTCACTTTCTCTGTTCCTTTGGACCCATTCTAAAGGCACAAAAAGGATCAGGAATAGGAGCAAAAAGAAGAGATAAGGGCAAATAAAAAAAAAACAATTGTTCTTATCAGTGAAAATTATCAAATGTGGACACAAAGGGACTTTCTTCAATCAGGAACTCTATCTGGTTTGGTTTGTTTAAGCCAACTAAGTCAGGTAAATAACCTAAAAATAGATGAGATTAAAAAAATTAATGGACTAGAAGATAATTCTCATTACACAAGGAGGCAGTGTTGCTCAGAAAACTAGAGATCTTACTTCCTTAGCTAAGTGATGGTTGAGTCATCATAGTATACGCAAAATCACTGCAGAGAGAACCAGGATAATTTTTTCACATAACTATTGGTCCAACATCTCCAAAGCTCATTACCTTCTGAAAAGAAGTTGATGTTGCAAGGAAGCCATCATAAATGATAGTCATTATAAAACCTCATTGGAAGGTGGGCTGTAGTCACTGAAATACAACCTTGTTTCAGATTGGGATTTTGCCTTCCAGAGGATTTTCTATGACATTTTCTTTCAAGAAAGCTATTGAAAGTTAACTTGAAATGAAAACAGCAGTTTTCCTATCACATTTTAAATACTACAAATTTTAAAAACGTTAAACTTATTTTAGCAGGAATTCAAGTCTTTACTTCATTTAAATGAGTCTGCAAGGGTCCAGGGCACAAGATTTCCCTTCTTGTGCTTTATGAATTTCTTATTAATCCATTCCTAGAAATAAAGATGTTAATGAGGTATGCCATGGAGATTAGAGTTACAACTCAACAATGTCGTAAATCCATTAGAGTAAGTAATGGGTTTTACTTGTAAAATCAACTCTCAATTATTCCCTTTGTGGATTACTATTTGGTAGATTTTCCACGTGAATTGTTCATACCAAGCTGGATTTCTCCTGCTATCAGCATTCTCCCAAACCCACTTAGTCTATCCTCCTCTGATGGGTGGGTATTCCAAATAATAAAGTCATTTTAAATGCCACCCACTTAAAGCAAATCCTAATTAGGAGGGAAAATCTAAGGAAAGAGGATGATAACACAATGCATTTCAAGGCCAAACAAGCAACTTTCAGGGATTACTCACTCAAAGTTTTGAATAATTAACACTAGTCCTGCTTCCAATAACACCAAACACGTGTTGCTTATGGAGCTGTACCTTTTTTGAAGACATAATATTTTTTTAGGCATACTCCTAAAGGCCTAATTCAGGACTCCGGGTGATCCAATAATCTGCATTTTCAGAAATTGGGACAAGAGAAGAACTTGGTATGTATACAGCCTTCCCTGGGTTCCTAGAAGTAAATGCCAGGCACACTCTTCCAATTGTTACTTATCCGTCCCTTTTTTAGATCTCCCTTCTACATCAACTCAAGATTGACATGATTTTGAATTTAAAGAAAAGCAGAATATAGGAAACTTTTCAGATCTCAAGATAACTTGAGCATTCTTTATTATTAAAAAGCAGGAATTAAAAAAATTGAAAACTCAAGATACTTCAAAAATCCAGAGGCCAGAGATAATATTTTCGCCTATTTTGAATGAGTTAGAGAGCTTAACTATGTGCTCTTGACTAACAACAAAGACAAAAAAAACTAGGTTTTACAAGGAGACCTAAGACTTTTATTTCACCGTATTAATCTCTAAAAGTCAAGGAATGAGCCATTGAGTACAGGCTAGGCACCTCTGTTTTTGCCCTCTACACCATGTCAATGAATATTTAAATGATCATACTGCAACATTATTTGTACTCCAGGTTTGCACCAAACGTATAATTTTACATACTATGCTGCCAAATTCACACTGGCATTGGCAGCTCACTGACCTTAAATAATATTTAATAAGAACTGTCCCCCACATATACTGGTTTCTCTAGATCTGTGATTTGGGCCCTTTTAGAATTAATTTTCTGAAACCATTGAATTAAGTTTACTTAAGTTACGTTGAGGTATATATTTTTAAATCATGCAAAAAATACAGAGTTTACATAAACACACCTCCACCCATTATTAACACCTTGCATTAGCGTGGTGTCTTGGTTACAACTGATGAAAGAATATTGTTATAATTATACTATTAATTATATTCCATAGCTTACATTAGGGTTCACTGTTTATGTTGTACAGACCTATGGCATTTTTACAAATTTTTGTTCTAGTAACAACCAAAAATTTCCTCTTTTAATTACATTCAAATATATATATAATTCAATGCTGTTAATTATATTCACAACGTTGTGCTACTATCATCACCATCCATTACCAAAACGTTTTTATCACCTCAAACAGAAATTCTATGCCGATTAAACATTGACTTCCTATTCCCTTTCCCCACCCCAGTAATCTGTACTCTAGTTTCTGACTCTATGAATTTGCTATTTCTAATTATTTCATATCAATGACCACATACAATATTTGTCTTTTTGTGTCTGACTTATTTTACTCAACATGATGCCTTCAAGGTTCATCCATGTTATCACACGTATCAGAACTTCATTTCTTTTTATGGCTGAATAATATTCCATCCTATGTATTAATTTACTTAAAAAGTAACCGAAGGACTTGTCCTACCTAGAGTCATGTTAGTAGAGTGGCCAATATTGTAGATTTTGCAGTTACACTGCCCAGCTTTCAAATTTCATTTTGCCATTTATTAATTATGTGATCTTATGCAAGTTGTTTAATCTCTTTGTGCCTTAGCATCTCAGCTGCAAAAAGGGGATGGCAATAATGATACCTATAGCAGAGAATGCTGTTTCTGAACAACTGTGTATTTTTATGAAAACAGTCAGTCTTATAAGTGCCTCTGATTTCTTCTTATTGTGTTAAAATACAAGAATAGGAACCCACTTCTCCCAGGGCCCATAGGATGGTCCACTAGTTGATCTTAATCCTTTTTCCTACTGAAACTATACAAAGCCACAGAACTTTTTGTAACACAGATCTCCAAGTAGCTACTATTAACAAATCAAAGCTGGTATTAGTAAATACCAGCTATTATTTCTGGGCTAGAAGTACTCTTTCCAAGAAACCACCCTTCATTCTAGATGGAAGGAACAATAAAACCAAAGAAATGAATGAAGAGAAACCAGGTTTGTTTATGAAACAGCAAATATAAGAAGCCTGTGTAGGTTTTTATTTATTTATCAAATATTATATTGACTTATTGTGTGCCAGGCATTTTTCTAAATGCTTTAAAATATTAACTATTAATACTGAATAATAAAAATTTTACAGCAACCCTTGTGAGTAGATATTAGTATCCCTATTTTACAGATGAGAAAACTGAAAATTTTGCTAAAGATCACACAGCTAATAAATAAAACCAGAGAGACTTGCTGCAAAGGCCAGGTTTTTACCACCCTGTGATGATCCCTCTCTTTGAGAGTAAAGCAAGAGAAAATGTCAGAGCTGGGCTTTAGGAGGGTTAAGCTGCTGGCAGGAAGTAGGATGGACTAGGTAGGGGCATGGAGAGGGCAGTAATATTGCTATTATTTGTTGAACATTTAGTACATGCTAGGCACTCTACAAAATATGATTTTATTCTATGTGAAAAATAGTAGGAATGAATAAGTAAAACTGATACAAGACATATTGCAAAGGACGACTCTATGCCGCTAAGCAACTACTCCAATGTCTCAAGAAGAAAAGGAAGAAGTCAAAGACTAAGGTTGAAAGGGTGAGTCACTCAGGGAATAGTGACACTGTTCAAAGAAATAGGGAAGTCAGGAGGAGCCCAGCCTTGGAGAGGAAGATGAGTTCATACATAGACTACACTCATACCTAAGCAGGAAAATCGTGTATGGAGCAGAGACTTATCAGGTTCACGTTTGACCATGACAGTTGTCTTATCAGATTTTTCAAAGAGCCATGCAAAGGCTGAACCTGAACGTCTAGTTCTTGCTTCTCTAAACAGATTTTTTCTTACCTCCTTTACTATTTGAACAAGAAGCATAATTTTAAAAGCAAAGTTAAAAGGGAAAATTGAATAAAGGTGTTAGTTTATTAAAAACAGGGTGGCCTTTTTTTCTCTAGGAGTTTCTAGTCTGTGTCAAATCCTAAAGCAACGGACACAAGCTTCTGGACACCAATGTCTTGGCAGGCACTATTCAAGGAATGTCAAAATAGGAAATGCTATCTTTGCAGATATAGGAATTATACCTTTTTGTGAAAATTTCTGTTTCCTCTATACCCACCGCCACCACCACCAACACCACCATGACCACCGAGAGATAACGAGGGGAATTTCTCCAAGAAAAAATTCCTTGATGGATGGTAAAAATGTCAGTTTCAGGCAGGCCACGGTGGCTCAGCAGGCAGAGATCTTGCATGCCATGCCGGAGACCAGGGTTCAATTCCCAGTGCCTGCCCATGTAAAAAATAATAATAATAATAAAATGTTAGTTTCCTGTCATTCATTTGTTGTATGATCTAATCAACAAATTATACTTTTTTGTGCTCATTTAGTTCCCTTCTCTATAAACTGAGCTGGCTAGATTTAATTTGCTCAGACTTAAGTAATATTTACTGAACCAATCAGTAGAGGGTCCTTTCCAACTCTTCATCTTCTATTATTTGAAAAGGTACAAAGGAGGGACAAGACTTCTTGAGCATTAATAGAACATTAGAGCTGTTGCGGTATGCTTTGAAATGTATTGCTTTTTTGCATATATTTTAATGTTTTATTTTCACAATAAAATTAAATTAAAATAAAATTTCACAATGAAATAAAATAAAAATACATAAAATTTCACAATAAATAAAAATAAAATAAAATTTCACAATAAATAAAAATAAAATTTCACAATAAAATTAAACTAAAATAAATTTTTTAATTTTCACAATAAAAATTTTAAAATAGAACATTAGAGCTAAAAGTTTCATTAGAGTTCATGTCATACAATTCCTATAATTTGGAAACCAAGAAAGTGAGGTACGGGATCTTGACTCATTCTGAGTCAAAGAGATAGCTAGCAACAAAGTCCAATCCAGAACTGAGATCCTGATTCATAATCTTGTACTTTTCCCATCACACCAGGGTCTTTTCTAATCAGCTAGTGTAGAAATGTTTGCCTTAGATGACCCCAGAGTGAGTTACAAGCAAAACATACACACACACACACACACACACACCCATCACTGACCTGAGAGAGATTTATGTGTTGGATTTAAGTTCTTATAAAATGAAATTCCATGACACTTCAACTGCGACATAAAAGTGTTAGACTGCTTTACATGCTTTTTATAGGGAAGTATAATGGCTATAGCCTCAAACAGAACTTCTGGTCTCGCAGCTGCAGACACTGCATAACCTCAGAAAAGTCACTTTGAACTCATGTTTCCTGAGACTACAACACGGAAATGATGGTGCCCTTTCTTCCTGGGGAGGGCCCTCGGCCACATCTGTACATGGTCCCCACTTTGACTTTGCTGCTGGAGAAACAAAGGAGGAAGAAGATGCTGAGTTAGGTAGACAGGAAATAAAGTGGGTGACAGAGGGTGCCAACACGGTCCTCCACCAATATCCGATTCCCAACTTCAATCCCTCCTCTTTTATCCAAGAAGGATACAGAAATAGAAGAACAGTAGATAAAAAATTCTAACACAGAAACTCTAGTGAGAGTCAACTTGGCACCACCAAAGGAGCTCTTGGCAAAGAGACATTGCCTGCCCAAGGGCTGGCTCTGTTCAGAACGTGCATGCTGAGCTGTGAGGTTCAGTACGCATGCCCGGTCAGTGCCTTGGAATTCCTCAGAGAGAGGCACTAAATGAGCACAGGAAAGACCATTCTAATTCATTCTGTGTATCAATCAGTCTTCTTACTTTCTCAATAAGAGTGAAAAAGAAAGGATGAAATTATTCTCATGCCTCCTCTGAGGCAAAAAACATGGCCCATAAAATAGCTGCCCACTCTGCCCATCAAGGCACATACCTTCTCCTACCCTTGGGTGCTTCAAGTCTTCCTCAGGGCTCTATTCTGAATGATAGGCTTTATGATAGTCACACTTTCAAGTCTGATGTACCTAACACACCTCCTACTCTAAAATGAATTTCTTTTTTTTAATCACACTAATACTTACCCATTCATTTATTCATTCGTCAACAGATATTTATTGAGTGCCTGTCATAGACCAAGCACTGTTCTGATTGCCAGGGATAACGTAGTGGGTAAAATACAAGAAAATCTGGTGCTCATAGAACTTAATATTATGTAAGAATTTTTCAACGTGCCTCTTCATTTTTAAAGTGTCAATTTAAAAAATGTATGATGAATTAATGAATGACAAATAATTCCTTGGATAGTCTTGGGAATCAGATTATTTTATAAAAACGGATTGTGAACCATAAAAAACCTAAACTAAAGTTTATAAATTTTATCAATTAATTTCTGAATTTCATCTCCATTCCCCTTCACCTCCCATTTTTCTTTTTCTTGGCCAGCTGGCTATAAAACAAAAATAGAGATAATTTCTAGGAAGTGCTTCTCCTTTGTTGTATAAAGTATCAACAAAGGAGAAACAGGTTCTGACAAAGAGAAAAGAAGGGAAATCCTGCTAATAATCACTCTTATTTAGTAAAGTCCTAAATTTAGAAATCTTCTGCTTTTATCCCAAGCATCAATTTTTAAAATAAAAATTTACTCTAATAACATATGTACAACCTAAAATTTCCCCTTTTAACCACAGTCACATATATAACCCAATGCTATTAATTACATTCGCAACGTTGCCTAGTAATAATTTTTTAAAAGCCCAATGAAGTGGCATCTTAAAAACCAACAAATAAACCAACACATAAACCAACACCAAAATAATCTGGCTGAAAACTTACTTCCAGAAGATTTGGAGATGAACCTCTACAGCCTGACCTCCGGGGTTCCATGCTGCTTAGGTTCAGCTGAGCCCAGCACAGTACTGCTGGTCTGCAGTCAGTGGCAACTTCATTTTCATAGCGCCCTGGGTGGTGCAGCGAGTGTAGGGGTGGGTCAGACAAACCCAAGGTGTTTCGTAATGCAGTCAGGTCAGAGTGTGTCCTCTCACCTCTGGGTAGTAAAGTCATAAGGATAAAAGGTTATGAGAGAAAATCACCAAAGCATCAAGGAATGGCAGCAAATATGGAAACATGGACATCCAAGTCCAGGTAACTATTAAAACAAATTTTCAAAGAAAGAAATGCCATCATTGGACAGAGCTACTTTTCACCCTCCCCATCTAAGCCAACTGGATGAAAAAAAGAAAAAGATTTATTATATGAGGAAGTCCAAAAAAAAAAAAAGTGAACAAGAACACCATAAGCACATAACATTTGCTAACATAAATAAGGCTACCTTCATCTCAGTATAACCTCCACTTAGAAGGCGAACCTAAAATAAAAGGAATGTACCAGGCTTCCTTTGCCATCGTTTTTCAGCAAACTATCATTTATATTACTTTTGTAATATAAATATGTATCCGACGAAAACACCTGAAGCCAAACAAAAGTTTCAGATAATACCAAGGACATGCAAGTGAAAAGAAGTCACAGAAAATAAGATGTAAGCATGAATAGCAATAAATAGCCATTAGGGTTGTCAAGTGGCTCTACAAGTTCCAGAATAAGCCACCACCATCTTAAGGACAGTAGTAAGAGGTGGGCTCAACTCCTAACTCTATTCTAGGATCTTCCAATTCCTTAGAAGAAGAATAACTTCACTACTAAGAATCGTAAAGCAGTTAGAAGCAGCTCTCTTTTCGATTAGAAGAAACAACGTACTGATGACCAGAAGCTCTAAGATGTATATTGAAAGAACATGTTCAACACATTTTTGACTTTTGTAAAATGGTCTCTTAAGATAACACATGCAGCTGGAATCTGCTGTAACAGAAAGACTTGGGCAAGAGAAGCAGATGGATGACAGGGACTTGGGGGGTAGGGGACGTAAAGGTAAGAGGGGAAGGAAAGGCATAAGTGACACTTTTTGGTGTTTTTGCGGACTAATTATAATCTTTTGCTTTTGAATACTGTCAAAATATTTTAGGAGTATTGTTTTCTCCTTCTCATTCAAATATTTCATTCTTTCCTCCAGTTTCCTTTGCAGGCTTTTTCCCCATCCAGTGCCTTCTCTCTTCCTCTTTGCCTCCAAGTTTCTGAGTCAAAGAAAGAAATGATGTGAAAAGGTAGAACGAGAGTGTGATCGGTTTTTGTCTCCTTTGAGACCTGGTTCTGTTAGAATATATATATATATCTGTGAAAATTATTGCAGAATGTGGCAGAGATGGAGACTTAGGGAAAAAAGTCTACCATTGTAAATTCCAGACAGGAAACCTATTAAAACACCCACAGTCATTTATTGCACTCCGATGCATTCCACCATCTGAGTCCAACACTGTGCATGCACTACAGGAAACTGCACGTTGCAGATACGAGGTGTGTATGAAGATGACTAATGCCAACACCTTCCCAGTGACTCAAAAGCCAATGATTAAGACAGATTGTCTCTGTCCCAAACATCCTGATGGGAAGTCTGTCCGTGCTTTGGAAAATATATGAGGATTGTTTGCCTTTGGGACACAGGTACATTTATTATTAGGGCACAGACATTATGGAGACTAAAAAGAGACAATGTTGATAGGAAAAAACCCGATAAATCTAACAAATTTATCCCCTCTTTTAATGAATTAAAAAAACCACAAGATAAAACAAACCTACAAATAAAAATATATAGTTTTTAAAAATGATATTAAAGGCATGTTAAAGGGCATCATTTTTATTTTTAGGATACTGGGACATTTTGAAATGTTAACTTGTTTTTCTTTTCTCCCTTGTGTCTTGTCATTTTGTTCCATCTTCAACCTGCTTCTCAGTTCAAGAACATAGAAAATGATGTGTTTATTGCCTCAAAGTAGCTTTGGGGCAAGGTGGGAAGCAGAATAGACCGAAAAATCTTTTTTCATTAATCTTCCAAGGCAGTAGGAGAATATACTGGGTTTTGTGAAGGGGATGAAAGGAAAGAGATGCTAGACATAGAAAAAGTGTCTTCAACAGAAATATTAAGATAAAAAGACTTTCACAGCTAGAGATTCCCCCCGTCCCAGGTTTGTGGCTGAAGGGAGAGGAGAAGGAGAGTGAAGAGTACTGAAGTTTCTCAGGGTAAAATAAATCTGAGCCTGCTCTTGCAGCATATTGGCACGACAGAAAGACCCAGAGAAAAAAGGGCTGTGCAACTAAAGTTGCCCAACGACCTTAGTGCAAAATGTCCAACTGATTTCAGGTAAGGTAAGGATAAGCAGATCAGACCAACAGGTGAAGTATCTATTAAAGTTTTAGTTTCAAAGCAAACCGTGCCTGGGTTAAGAGAAAAAAAAATTACCTCAAGCAAAAGATGGAGTGCACTGGAAGGTTATGGGGAAGTTTAGAGAATGAAAGGAAATCTGAGAACACCTTGCTTCAGAAAGGGCAGGATTAGGGTAACTCTGGTGACCTGGGGTAAGAGGAAGCACAGACCATCCCTCCAGGGTGCTGACACCAGGTAGATCAGGTCCAACATTCCCATCACTGAGCCACTCCTCACAAACATTAAATTCCTTGGAAAGTCAGTGGTGCCTTGCTCAGATCCCTTGCAACCCTTAACTAAGGAGAGTAAAACAATTTGTCAGATCATTGTAGGAGACAGTGGGCATTGGGGGAGGAGTCATTCCCTAAAGAAAAATCAAAGTGCTATTAAAAAACAAAAAAAGAAGATGCCCCTACAGATGGCATACATTTAAAATACCATATGTGTGTAATTTTTTAAATCAGTGATTTTACTAAGACTTCTCACGTTGCTCATGTTGAATACACACTTGAAAGAAGTTGGATCTCAATTTTGTCAGAGCAGTAACTTCATGACATCACCCCCTGCTTATATCTATTCATTAGCTCCCTATTCTGTCCAAAAATTTCCAAATTCCTTGATATTATTCTAGTCCCTTTTTACTCCTCCAGTTTCATCTTCAGTTTCTTTCCCTCTCTACAAATTATGTTTCCATAATATCTAGGGAATACAGTTCCTTCATCATGTTTTCCTATTTCATATCAATGAGTCATACCCGCCACTCCCTCTGCTTGGAACACCCTTCCCTATTTCTTGTCTACCTAAATAACTCACCAAGTCGATTCAGACACCTCCTCTTTAGGGAAAATCCCAGATGCCCTCTTCCCTCTCACACTCATTCTCCCATCACCATCCTTATCTTATCTTGGTGTCCCCACTGAATATCTTGCACATATTGCTATTTTTAAATTTACTTTACCATGCTGTAATTACTTGTTTATACATTTGTCTCCCTTATTGATCTGTGAGATTTTAGAGAGTAGGTTCTGAATAAATACCTGTTGAATGAATGAATGAACTAATGAGCTTTTGAATCAGATGCCAATATTCACTGAGGGTCCACTCTACTTGGAATCACATACAGCAAGCACAGTAAGGTGCTAACAGAATTTAGTAAAGCAGTAGGTCTCTATGCAAATCATCATCAGGGAGGAAAAAGTGGTATAGATAGGATTCGAAGTTTTCATTAGAATCTCCAAATATTTACCTTCCCTTAATCCCCACATCCACATGCAAGCAAAATGCACTATTTTCTGCTTACTTTGTCTGCCAATATTACATTTGCAAAATTTTATCTATCTTCATTTCGGTTCTTTAGTGGTAAAATTCATACTAAATAATATTATCATATTTCGAGTTACTAATGAAACACTTGGTTTTACATCATAAATCATTTCATAGCACAGACCCTAGGAATGTAGGCTTAGGAGCCAGACTGCCAGGCTCTGGTAGGTTGTCTTTTGGCAAGATATCTGCCCCTCTGTTCCTCAGATATCTAATCTGTAAAAGCGAGGCCCATGATGGTACCCAACACGGTGGGTTGTTGAGAGGATTAAATGAGTCATAGATAAAGCATTTAAAACATTGCTTGGCAGGGAAGAAGTGCTAAATAAATGTCAGCTGCATTATTATTGCAATAACATGTTCTCTCTATCATATTACTATACTGTTTTGGTCATTAAAATCATACAGTAAATGAGAAGCATAACAACAGAATGTATGTATATATGAGTTTATTTGTTTCCTTCTTGATAGGATATAGGATCTTTGGTGAAGTAGTTATCAGGAAAAAAAGGCACAATTCAAAATCACTGCAACAGAAAGCAACACTTAAGGAATTCATAAATGGGAGGGGAAAATAAGAAAAACACAAATCCAAATCCACCCAGCAATATCTGAACACACTTTTTCACACAAGAGCTTAATAACTGGGAAGTAACTAAATATGAGTCAAAAGGGGTTACCTAATTTGAGGAGGCCAAAGAGGAAGGAAGGGGACTGCCTTTCAATTTGGGAGGAAGGGAGCAGTTAAAAATCTTGAACTTTATGAAAAACAATCTGCCCCATAAGCTTGGGGTATTAGAACTAATTAACAAATTCAGTTCATTCAAGACTCAATATTTACTTTTTGAGTCAGCCTTATTTCCTGGGATCAAAACTACAAGGTTTACTAATCACTCATGTATTAGAGAGTTCCAATTCATTTACTTTGAGACTGATTTTTTGTTTAAGGACATTTAAACAATATTTCCTCTCATTTAAGCCCCAATATCCAGTTAAGTTGCTGCCATAGAAAACTGGTTTCCTAAGCCTGCTGGTCATCCAGTCAATGTCATATAATGAGATAAGTTCTAAGCTTGTTCAAGAGTTTTCAAATTGTCACTCTATATGAGAATATGGTTGGAAATCCAAACTTTTTTTTCAGTTTTTGTTTATTATAAGTTAACAAAGGATATTGGATGGTATTTCATGGTAGTCATGTAAAATAAGCTCTGGTCCTAAAGCCCAAAGGCAAAGCTGAGGGATTTAAGGGAGAATCAGCCTAGAGACTACTAAAAACACTGAAATATTTTACCCTCCTTCCTAATTGTTTTATGATTTAGCATTTGTTGGGATCTGTACTAATGAATAAACAGATTATTGGCTACTAAAAAATAACTGTGCCATTTCACTATGTTTACAGCAATAATTGGGGATGACTTGGAGAGTAAGAGAGAGATGCGCTACCTTGGAAAATGTCTTATGTCAAATGGAATTTAGAATCTAAAGGTTTCTACAGATGATGGTAAAGCAGTGTTCTAGTTTGCTAGCTGCCAGAATGCAATATACCAGAAACAGAACAGCTTTTAACAAGGGGAATTTAATGAGTTGCTAGTTTATAGTTCTAAGGCCGAGAAAATGTCCCAATCAAATCAAGTCTATAGAAATGTCCAATTTAAGGCATCCGGGGAAAGATACCTTGGTTCAAGAAGGCCAATGAAGTTCAGGGTTTCTTTCTCAAGTGAGAAGGCATGTGGCGAACACAGTCAGGGCTTCTCTCTCAGCTGGAAGGGCACATGGCGAACATGGCGTCATCATCTGTTGGTTTTCTCTCCTGGCTTCTGGTTTCATGAAGCTCCCCGGGAGGCGTTTTCCTTCTTCATCTCCGAAGGTTGCTGGCTCGTGGACTCTCTGCATCTCATGGCTACATCATTCTGCTCTCTCTGAATCTCTTTCGCCAAAATGTTTCCTCTTTTATAGGACTCCAATAAACCAATCAAGACCGACCCAAATGGGTGGAGACATGTCATCCCTTAATCCAGTTTAACAACCACTCTTGACTAAATTACATCATCCAGGGAGATGATCCGATCACAGTTTCAAGCATACATATTGAACAGAGACCACTCTACCTTTATGAAATGGGATTTTTGTTAAAACATGGATTTTCTAGGGGGCATACTTCCTTTCAAACCAGCACAAGCAGTAATGATAAATACTTTCCCCATGTATCCTGCCCCAACAGTTGATCTTATCTCTACAACAGGAAGGGGTCAGTGTTTCCCCCAACTGAAACCTACCCATCTACATAAAATTGCACCAAAGCTTTCTGACTTTCCTTTCTGTTGTCCAAGGCCAGTTCTTCTTTCTGTGCTCTGCATCCCACACCAACTGCTTTTTTTGCCTTGTGTGTTCTACTCCCAACACCGCCTCTGCACCAGATCCTTCCCGTCAGCCTCCAAACATGCTCAGTCTCTTCCACCTCTCAGACATCCTTCCTCGCCCCCACTTCCTCTACTCACAGCCCCCCATTTCTGTCCTCCCTTGCACAGAAATTTGAAGACAACAAATTTAAAATCTTTTCATGATTGTGCTCGCAATGAGTTTATTCCCTTCCAACACCTGATTCTAGTCACTGATCTTCCTTCCCAGTTCTTCACACTGCAACCAGAGTGTTCTTTCAAAACACAGATCTGATCACGTTATGCCTCTGCTTAAACCTGTTAATGGTTTACTATTAATTATACCTAGGATAAAGAGCTACATCCTTACCACCACCACCTCCAAAGCCCTGCCAGCCTCTCCAGTGTAGCTGACCCTCTCCCCCTCTTTCTGCTTTCCATCCCCACTGGTCCTACAGAGTCTCAGGCACACAAAGTTCAACCTTCATACATGCTGTTCCCCTGCCCCAAATACCCTTCCCAACCCCTGTCCTCCCTTTCCCTCTTCCCACTCCCTTAGATTTCGGCTCATGAATACCTTCCTCAGGAAAGCTGTCCCTGAATTAAGCAGGTCCCTAGTTACACACTCTCAGAACAGTGCATAACACTTATTACAATAAGTACATATATTTATATAACCATTCATTCGATGTCTTCTCCATTAGTTTGAAAGAAGGGTCTCAGTCTTTTTACTAAACTTTATATTCTTGGCAGCTACCACAGCAGCCAGCAATGAGAAGGCACACAAGAAATATTTGATGAATACACAAATGAATAAATGAATGAATTTCCAAGAGTTTATCCAGAGTCATTAACTATATATCCAACCAAGGTATCCATGACCTTCCTTTATCCTCAACAAATGTAAACTGAGTGCCCAGGGGCAATCTGGAAGAGGAAATAGGGCTTGTGCTCAACTTAAACACTCAGCAGGTCCACCTTAGTTCTTGTCTTCTCTGAGAAATCTTCTCTGATTATAATAATAAACTACTAGTAATAGAAGGTGCTTAGTAAGAGCATGCTGCCAGGCAGATTGTGCTGAGTTATTTCCTGCATTATCAATTTCATCTAATCATCACAACAGCCCATGTGCTAGGTGCTTTTCTTAGCTACTTTCTATTTTACAATAGAAAGATCCACCAATTTTAACATTTTGCCACATTCTATATCATTCTAGCTATCTAGCTATCTATCTACCTACCTATTCTCAATCTGTGTCCTAGAGAAGTCAAGGAACTTGCCTAAAATTACACTGCTTATGTGGGTAAACTGGGACTGGAACCCACCATCTGACTGCCTCAAAAACCTGTTCTTTAACTGCTATGACATTGTGTGATACACTGTGATTTATGAGACACTATTTTCTCTAGTTAATGTTAGAGCAGTTAAACCTGTCTCTTACTGGTAGAGTCTCTCTGCTCACTTCTCTGATTCTGTTCTTTTCCAATTTTGCTTTTTATTGCCTGGATTGAGATCTAAGATTTCGTGTTTGTGTTTTGATTTGTCATTAGATTTTAAGTTTCCTGCAGAGAGAGGACTTATATTGTGCTGTGCTTCTTTCACTTCCTTACATCATGCCTCGTTGTGAGTGCTTGGAAATATCTGTGGAATGAATGAACACATGAAAAAAACGGAATAATCTTACTTAATAGTTTATATGGATTAAATGTTCTATATTCATTAAACACAATTCCACGCTTAGGGTAACTTCCATTTCTAAGAAGAGGCCTATGGACCAATACCGAGGATCAATACACATGGCTCCTATTTTATTATGTGACACTATAATGCAATGTGTCTCTGGAAAAGATAACACTTCATTTCCTTTTCTAGATCATATGACCACTCTGTTAGATGTTTGTTTCACAAGTGTAGAAATATTTTTGTTCTATTTGAGATAAAATAAGAACTAGATAGTATCTTTGATCAGATATGACAAGTATATTAGGCACATCCTCATTTCATATAAGGCTAGAAGGCACAGGTTTGTTTGTTATTTTTAGCAGCTCAGATGTTAAATGTCTTATCAGCTCAAATATTAAGTCTGTGAATGGTTTGAATGTAAAATCATACTCAGATATTTGAAAACATGAGAAAGAAGCATGGAAGACAAATCAATAATTCTCTTGGCCTCTAATGAAAAATTTGGCAACCAAAATTTGTGTCATATATATATACACAAATAATATATATATATGCTTAACATATAATATATATATATATATATGCTTAAGCTTATTTTTCCAAAAATATATCAAGCTCTACCACCCTTGCAATAGAAAATGAATTACAATAGTTAAATGAGAAATAAATATCATTCTTATGTTCACTGCCCCAAATTTCATGTATCTGCCACTTTTAAGGACCCATATCACACTTCATGAGGTGCTTTGTTTCCAAACTTATTCTAAAATGTCAAGAAAAGAAAATGCATTACATGCAGAGGTATGGGATTTTGTTCATTTTGTAATTCACAGTAAGAATACTCTTCTAAGGACACACTACACAATTAGCTCAAAGAACTGTGGCCTAAGATTACAATTTCTAGTTTAATCTTCTCACCTGAAAAATGGTGATAATTCCTGCCTTGCATTTATGTTAAAGGGATTTTAAAGGATTGAGATAATATACTGGATATATTTTGAGAATTCCTAACGTTATATGTATCATAATTCTTGGTATTTTTTAAGCAGCTTTGGCTTTAGGTCACATAGAAATTGCAGAAGAAAATCAGAGAGATAAAAAGTTCCTTTTATCAGGTCTTTTTCAGAATTTCTTTAGGCACATCAATAGCTAGAGAAAGATAATATTTGTGATTCTTGGTTATCTTGAAAAAACAAAATAAAATTTAAAAGATTGAAAAAAACTAGGTCTGATAACTTTGTGTTCAGCCCAAAATTTATTTTAGAAATGCTAACTTCACCACGAACTATTCACCTTTGGTCTTGAGTGTATTTCATGTGGATGATTTAAATTTTTTACATTCTGGTTTCTACTGACAAATTCTGCATTTTGACACATTTTGATGAAGTCTATTCACTGTAGACAATTTTTGCAAACCTTACTTGAATAGTTGACTTTGACTTTATTCCCTTGAGTTCCTAGAACTGCTCTGATTAAAATTTGCTCTGATTATAATTACAGGTAGCACATTGAGTCAGTCAGTTAGTCAGAAAGAAGTGAGCTCTGTGAATGCCTGCTTCCTGCAGTTCCCTGTATTAAGTGCTCTGGAGGAGGGTGGGGGTGGATGAGAACAGTCACCCATGAAATGATTTGAGGATTATTATTAAAACAACATATCACCAAGTGCAAAGTACTTGATACTCAAGTGGAAACTCTATACATAAAAGTTCAAAGAATGGAGAGTAACTACACATATGTATATTGTGACCTGTTAGTAGTTCTGCTGGCATCTCAACAAAACAAATTAAACCACTGTTGGTCTAACTACAAATGAACAGCCTGTAGAGCAGTTCTTTATTTCTTTTTGCTGACAATACTTCAAGGCCCTTGGTAGATGAAGGGCCAGCTCTTGATGCACTCCAAGAAGAATCATTCTTTAAACAAACTTCTTATTTTAGAATGATTTCATATTTAAAGAAAAATTGCAAAATAATACAGAGCTACATTATACCCCTCACCCAGTTTTCTCTAAGGCTAACATCTCACATTGCCATAGTACATTTGTCAAAATTAAAAAACTTACATTGGTACAATAGTACGAACCACACACTCTGATAAGTTTTTCCATGAATGTCATTTTTCTGTTCCAGGATTCAGTTCAGGGTATCACATTGAATTTAGCAGGAAAAAACTTCTAATGTTCTACTGCTGAGAATCAAAAATCAGCAATTTCTAGGCAATACAGCTGATCAACATCAAAATGTCAATGTGAGCAATTATAAAAATGAATTTAGTGCCCAAGAGCCACCTAAGCACACCATAGTATCCGATTTTTCATAATTCTAGGGCAAAGTAAACACAATCTTGTAGTCAGTCATAAAACCTTTTTTTATGTTCCTAAAGGTGCTAAAATACATTGTCAGAGTATTTTTAAATTGTATATCCTGTGAAAATATCTCATTAAAATAATTCTTTTTATATTACCTAGTATGGATTCCTACATTTTCCTAGATACAGTCACAGAGAGAGGCTGATTTGAATACTAAATCTGCCAGTTAGGGAGGTTTCCCACAGACACGAGAGAAACAAACAAAGTTCTTTTGGTTATCAAAGATGATAATGGATAAAGACCGGTGGTCATCAATCTTTGGTGTGCATCAAAATCACCTGGAGGGCTTGTTAAAACACAGATTACTGGATCCCATCCCCAGAGCCTCTCACTCAGTAGGTCTGGGTAGGGCCCAAGTGTTTGCACTTTTAACAAGCGAGGCAAATGCTGCTGGTCCAGATACTGCACTTTGAAGATTACTGTCTTCAATCCTCCCTCATTCACCTTCATGGATAATTTATTGGAAAAAAAAACAAAGCCAGTTTGTTTTGACAAGGTGTAATATCGATCTCCGGATTGATATGTTGCCTGACGTTCAGAGAAGAGATCTATTAAATCTCTTTCCAAGTCTGTGCAAGGACTAAATCAAGTTGACAAATACGTTAAATTTCTATAATAGTTCTAATTAGTCTGTCTTCCCTTCAGACAGTGCAATCATTTTAAAAATAATAAAATATTGTTGTTCTTTAAACTTTTTATAAATAATTTCAAGCTTACAGGAGAGTTGCAAAAATAATATGAACAGGGCAGGCCACGGTGGCTCAGCAGGTAAGAATGCTTGCCTGCCATGCCCGAGGACCCAGGTTCGATTCCCGGTGCCTGCCCACATAAAAAAATAGTATGAACTCCAGGCAGAGAATTCCAACATGCTCTTATTCCTGCCCATCCCTCAGATAACCAAATCCACCAACTTTAGCATTTTGCCACATTTGCTCTATCACGCCATCCATCCATCCATCCATCTCTATCATCTACCTATTTTCTGAACATCTGAGGGTAAGCTGTATATATCATGCTCCCTGAACACTTAATACTTCCATGTACATTTCCTTAGAACAAGGATATTCACTTATGTAACTATCTTAAGTGCAGTTATCAAGGTAAAGAAATTTAATGTTGACAAAAAGCTTACAGTTTATATATCATTTTTTTTTCATATGTACCAATACTGTCTATCTGAGCCTTTTCTCCTCCAATATTAGATCCTGTTCAGGATCACAAATTGCATTTAACTGCCATTGCCTCTTTAGTTGCTTGCCCTTCCTCCATTCCTCCCTTCCTTCCCTCCCTCTCTTTCTTATTTTGTAAACACAAAAAATAAACTTTCCCTTCCGTTCTAGTTTGCTAGCTGCTGGAATGCAATATACCAGAAACAGAATGGCTTTTAAAAAGGGGAATTTAATAAGTTGCTTGTTTACAGTTCTAAGGCTGAGAAAATGTCCCAGTTAAAACAAATCTCTAGAAATGTCCAATCTAAGGCATCCAGGGAAAGATGCTTTGGTTCAAGAAAGCTGATGAAGTTCAGGGTTTCTCTCTCAAGTGAGAAGGCACGTGTGCTAGCTTTCTCTCCTGGCTTCCTGTTTCATGAAGCTCCCCGGGAGGCATTCTCCTTCATCTCCAAAGCACTGGCTAGTGGACTCTCTGCTTCATGGTGCTGCAGCATTCTCTGCTCTCTCTGAATCTCTTTCATTCTCCAGAATGTTTCCTCTTTTATAGGACTTCAGAAACTAATCAAGACCCACCCAAATGGGTGGAGATATGCCTCTACCTAATCCAGTTTAACAACCACTCTTGATTAAATCACATCTCCAGGAAGATGATCTAATTCGGTTTCAAACATACAATACTGAATAGGGATTAGAAGAAATGCCTGCCTTTACAAAATGGGATCAGGATTAAAACATGGTTTTTCTAGGGCCAATACATCATTTCAAACCAACACATCTTCTCAACCATTCCCAAGCATACCACTCGGGGGATTAATTACATTCACAATTACAGTAACCGTCTATCACTAGAACTTTCCCATCACCCCATACAGAAACCATACACCCATTAATATTAACTCGCCATTTCCTCTGCCACCCACCCCTAGTAACTACTTTCTGTCTCTATGAGTTGGCATATACTCCAATATTTTCTTTGTGGTTATCATAGGACTTAAAGTTACTATCTTAAGTCTATAACTATCTCATTTGATGTGATAGCAACTTCATTAGCACAAACTGTGATCCTATACCCGTCCATCCCCCCACCTTTAATTAGTTCTTGTCACAAAATTATTGTTTTTAACAATAATAAAATAAACTATCATAACATAACAAACCAGTCATAAATATTTTACCTGAAATAAAGCCTCTGAGTGATCAGAAACCAGTGGGGATTAGGGAGATATCACAGACCTTCTTTAGCAGTGCTTCTCAAACTTTTACATGTTCATGAACCATTTGTGTTAGTTTGCAAGCTGTTGGAATGCAATATATCAGAATTGGAAGGGCTTTTAAATAGGGGAATTTAGTAAATTACAAGTTTACAGTTCTAAGCCTAAAAAATGTCCTAACTAATGTGTCCAGGAAAAGATACCTTCAATCAAGGAAGACTGATGGTTCAGGAACACCTCTGTTAGCTGGGTATTCACATGGCTGGCATCTACTAGTCCCTTTCTCCTGGGGTCCATTGCTTTCAGCCCCTCTTCCTATGTGGATTCCTCATGTTGCTTCTTTGGGGTTGGCCTTCATCTCTTTCCCTTGGGTCTCTCCAGGTTCTGGCTTGCTTAACATCTCATGGTGATGTCTGCTGGGCTCCAAGCATCTCCAAACATCCATGTCTCTGTTCTCCATGTTACATCCGTGTCTCTGTTCTCCAAGTTCTGGTATCTACGCCAACTCTGCTCTGAATTTGCTGTTGGCTCTGTCATTTCTGACTCTCTGCAAAATATTTCCTCTTTTAAAGGATTCCAGTAAACTAATCAAGACCCACCTGGAATGCATAGAGTCACATTTCCATCTAATCAAAAGATCACATCTACAATTGGGTGTGTCACATCTCCATGGATATAACCTCATCAAAAGTTTCCAACCTACAATATTGAATGAGGATTAAAAGAAAACCTGCTCCCACAAGATTGAATCAGGATTAAAACATGGCTTTTCTGGGGTGCATAATACTTTCAAATCAGCACACCATCTGAGAAATTTCAGTTGGTCTGGGTGTGGGCCTTAAGATTCTGCCTTTTTAACAAAATTCCAGATGATGCCATTGCTGCTGGTCCATGGATCATATTTTGAGCAGCTCTATTGCACATATGAAGGCTTTTGCAAGATGTTGGCAAGTACATATGTCCTAGCATTTAGTGATCTCTGAAGGCCATTGGAATTTCCTAGCATCTGTTTTAGTCATAGCAATAGCACCTTTGACTAAGACAGGTTTAAATACACAGGTCTCCATTCTAAAATCTAGGCTTTAGAATAAAGAAGGGAGAGTTATAGGGAAATTGAATCAACCATATCTCCCTGAAACATGATGGAACTCATCATTTACTGTGAGGTCCTTTATCCATAATCCCTACATCTTCACCCTAGGATCAGCCTAGTAAGTAGCAGTGACAAAAGGAAAAATGAGGGAGGAGGATAAGATATGTCTTTGTTTCCTGACTCTTAAAACAAATTCCATCAAAGGGTTGATTAAACAATGGAAATGTATTGGCTCATGGTTTTGAGGTTAAGAAAAAGTCCAAAACTGAGGCATAAGCAAGGCAATGCTTTCTCTCTGAAGATTGTGGCATTCTGGGTTTGGCTGCCATTGACCCTTGGTCCTTGGTTTTTGTGTCACATTGTAATTCAAATGACTATGTCTTCTCCTGTCTCCTCCAGGTTTTGTTGACTTCTGGCTTCTTTGCAGGGCTTTTTCCTCCTATGTTTGCATTTCATTCATTCTGCTTATAATAAAAGACTCCAGTCATCCGGATTAAAGATGAATCTGATTCAATTGGGTCATACCTTAACTGAAGTTACATCTTCAAGAGACACTATTTAAAATGGGTTCACACTCACCAGAATGAGGGCCATGACCAAAAACATGTTCAAACTGGAGTACACAATTCAATCTATCACTGAATGCAATGCAATTCTGTAGCCTCCATCTATAACCCTACTATTTAGGTTGTCCTAAACACCTCCTCATCCCTTGTGACCAAAAACATGTTCAAACTGGAGTACACAATTCAATCTATCACTGAATGCAATACAATTCTGTAGCCTCTATCTATAACCCTTCTATTTAGGTTGTCCTAAACACCTCCTCATCCCTTGTTCTTCCATTTTCTTTTCTCTTTCTCTCCCAACAAGGCCCTTCTGGTTCTTGTGATGGAAATTCCAGGGAAGCTATTGACTTTCATTGTTTTCCCCAAATGAAACAGTTTCATTGAATTCGTTCTGGAGTCAAAGATCAACATATTACAAGTAAATGTAACTTTATCATCCCTATTAAAATGTGTAAAGGATAAAGGATAATGAGGACTCACATATCTATTTCATGCTTGCTATAGAAAAAAAATTTAATATTGGAAAGGCTTGTTAATTGCCTCAAGAAGAGGAAAAGCTTTGAGAATGCATTCTTTTCTATTATTGGTCAGGAAAGAGATAAAACCGTGGTCAAAAGCAACAAATAGTATAAATTTGGCTATCCTAAGATGGTGCCATGAGACCCAGCATACGGTGGTATGATGAATTGCATCCTGCACAACTGAAAAGAGTAGGTACAAGGACCCCCACAAAGTACTCCTTTGCTTCCCTCCATAAGCAGACACCCAGAATATATTAAGGTTTTACAATAAGGTTGCTCTTATTAAATAATGGTCACAATGGAAAGGTAAGCCAATCTTCAGGGGTCTATAGATAAAAGGACATAACAGGGACATCACCTAGCCTGAGAAATAGCTTTGAGATGTTTACAAAAAAAAAAAAAAAAAAGAGGCCCACAAAACCCACAACTCCTTATATGCCCCAATCCTGTCCTCCACACTCTTCAGTGTATTGTGGACACCGCCATGGGTTACCTGCAGCTAAAGAAACCCCATGATAGTGAAAATTAGAATTTTGGAAAACTGAATGTGCCAGCTTGACATAACCAGTACTTGAAGACTTTCCAGATGAGATTTCTTGATGAAATTGGTAGTGATGTTAACAAATTTGATTTGTTTTTGATATACCATAATGAACTATGTCAACTTTTGGAAGATCTGCATAACTCAGTGCTCTAGTTTGTACATTACCAGAATATGATATACCAAAAATGGAACAGCTTTTAAAAAGGGGAATCTATTAAGTTGCAAGTTTGTAGTTCTAAGGCCATGAAAATGTCCAAATCAAGGCAAGGCCACAAAAATGTCCAAATTAAGGCATCCAGAAAAAGATACCTTGGTTCAAAAAGGCCAACGATGTTCATGGTTTCTCTTCTAGCTAGAAAGCACATGGCAACATCCACTCGCTTTCTCTCCAGTCTTCTTCAACAGTTTCTCTGGTGGCATTTTCTTTCTTCATCTCCATCGGTCTCTGACTGTGTGACCTTTGTTGGCTCTAAAGCTTTTTCCTAAATGATTCCCTCTTAAAGTGCTCCAACAAGCAACCACACCTTGAATGGGTGGAGACACATCTCCATGGATCTAATCAAAAGTTACCACCCACAATTGGGTAGGTCACATCTCCATGGAAACAATAAAAAAGATCCCATCCAGCAATATTGAATGAGAATTAAAGGACATGGCTTTTCTGGTGTACATAATAGCTTCAAACTGGCACACTCAGTGAACCAGTATTATCCAAATGACCAAAGAATGCATGACATTAAAGAAAAATATGAGTAATATGGGTAAAACATCCATTCAAAATGCAAGATAGAGCAATAGATTTTAGTTTAATAGAATACTAAAAGTTCATTGACATGTATTTTAGTTGCCAGGGCAGCTATGACAAATATCACATAATGGGTTGGCTTAAAGAGTAAGAATTTACTGTCCACTGTTTTGGAGACTAGAAGTTCAATATCAAGGCTTTGGCAGACCTTACTTTGTCCTGGTGTCTATAGCACTCTGGTGCTGGCCTGCCGCAATCCTTGGGGTTCCTGGTCTTGCATCTGCCATCATTGTGATTGCTCTCTCTCACCCTGGGGTCTGTTCCTTTGATTTCTGATGACTTCTGGCTTCTACTGATTGGATCTGAATTCTTTTGCTTACAAGGACTAAAGTTTTATGGATTAAGGCCCACCCTGATTCAATCTGGCCTCATCTAAACAGGATCTTCAAAAATCCTGTTCACAAATGAGTATAGATCATAACTAATAATTGCATCTTCAAAGGTTCTATTTTCAAGTGTATTCACACCCACAGGATTGGGGGTTGGAATTTGAACATGTCTTTTGTGAGGAATATGACTGCATCCCAACAATATGATTTCAGATTCCACACTGTAACTAACCTTTGAGAAACTGACCATTTCTCAAATTTTGGTGTAGTATAAAAGAAAAATATCCATAATCATCTGAAAATGCTATCAAATAATTTTCCAATTTCCAACCACAATCTTGTACGAGACCAGATTTTCTTCATATTCAAACAGATTGAATGCAGATGTAAGTTCAGATATTTTCTATTAAGCCAGGCATAAACAATATATGCAAAAATGTAAAATAATGTTATTTCTCTAATTTTTTGTTATGGATATAGTCATTTTTGATATATTAATTATGTTATCACATAATAGGCTTGTTATTTTAAAATAAATAAATACTTATATTTTTCTCAGTTTTAATTTTGATATAGCCCACATAAACTAAAGTTCTTCAGGGTTCTCAATAATTTTTAACTATGTACAGAGGTTCTGATACAAAAAGTATAAGAACTGCTAAGCCAAGACACATATTTCAGTATATTATATTTTAAATATTTGTTTCTCTGGCCTGGGTGATCTAACCATTACTCACAGATTAATTTCTACATAAAATATATTCTGAGCTACCAACAAGGGATTTAGGAATATACTATGATGGCTCTTTGAAGGAGATACTAGAAGTCTCAGTTTAAATTTAAGAAGGTAGCAAATATAGCACCTCTCACTCTGTTCTTGCAATTTCTTGGATACTTGTTGAAACTTTCGCATTGGAGTTCCTTGGGGGTAGGAGTGGTTTCTTTTTTACTGCTATATGCAGAAGACCTAGCTCAAAGTATGTACTTAATAAATATTTGTTGAATGAATAAAAGAACATATACTTAGACACAAGAAAGCCATTCCTGACTGATATTTAAATGATGTTTGTGGTTGCTCCATAGTCAGAAACACCAGCCAGAAGCACAGTATGCACTCCAAAGAAATGAATAAAATTTAATAAAATTTCCTTTGATTAACTGATACAACCAGAAGTGAAATTGCAATTTGATTGCTGTGCTCCTTTCCTGGTCAGGTAAGGATCAGAAAATCTGGATCACCTGAGAAGACACATGTTGATCTCTGTTAATTTTCTGAAACATTAACAGGTAGAAAAATTGCTGTTTATCCAAACAGCTCAGCCCTTATTGCTAGGGGTGAAATTACTGGGAAAATATACTGAGGACTAGTCCTGCATCTCGTACCATCATGGCCAAGCTTAAAGTATGCTGAAAAATGTTAAATGGCCAAAGGAAATGATTTCCAAAGACAATGGAAAGACCTAATTCTGTAAGAAAACTGGTGGTTTCATAACACATTTTTGGTTTCTCAAAAGGCCAGCACGTGTATTATGTCTATTTCATGGTGTTGCGTGCCTAGAGATGACAGTATTCACCATACAATTATTCCCCAGGTTTTCAAACAGAAAGTCTTTGTATTTGATTCAGTTTCAGGCGGAAGGGGTGTAGTAGTGTCTCCTTACAAAGTCTACTCCTGTTGACTGAAACTTCGTTTAAAGGAGAGCTGACGTTGCGAGAGTTCTATTGACACTGAATCCCTGTAAAAACATTTCAACATACTTGCCTGGTCAGTAAAGCTTCAGAGACAAACCCTATAAGTCCCTAAGATAACCCCATTAATCCTGAAGATAGCCTAAGCTACAGAATAAACAAAAATAAAACTCTCAAAATTCCTTGCAATAAGTAGTTTATGTGCCAGAAACAACTTTTAGGCTACTGAAACATCTACAGATGAAAGCCTAGTTCTGTAGCAGTTCTGTTCTTATCAATAAATTGTGTGGTATAACTCAAGCTCAGGAAGCATTCATTTACTTTGTGTTTATCAAAGGGTTATACCACATAGTACATTTAAAAATCTGCCAACCCCTAAACTGGTTATTCCTTATTCTCACACAATGAATTCATCTTTTGTGCTTTTGGAATGGTTTCTGTGAGATAAATAGCTCAAGTTGTATGGTAAAATAATAGATCAAATTTGCCGAAGAAACTCTTGGATATACATATGTTCAAATCACTGAACTCATCTGATTTGCCATGAGTTGTGTTCTGGGGTCCCCCAAATGTAAGAATCAAAACAAATACACACAGAAAGTATTATATGAAAAATAAATGTTCTATTTTAAAATAATGTATGTTCTATTGGGAATTGATCCTAGATAATGGACAAAGAAGTAATTTATGAGTAATGGCTGAAATGGTCCTCAGGTTACAGCAATAAATAATAAAAATGCTAGTTAGCATTTAGCAGTTGCATCATGCACTTCTGGTTCTTTAATGTACATTATCTCTACTCTGTTCAGAAACTGATTTCATCAGATAATTATTCACAGTTTACAGATGAAGAAATTGAGGTTCACAGTGATTATATAATTTACCCGAGATTTTATAGGTAAGTGACTGAGTCAAGATCTGAACATAGGTCTGACCCCAGAGCCCACTCTTTCCACTTATCACAGTCTCTATTCATTTAGTGAGTAGCATTAAATATACATCTGCTCACCTGATCCATGTTTTTGTGGCTTCTTCAGAACTGAGATTTTATTCTGATCATAGAAATCCTATCATTAATCTCACACATCTGTTACTACAAATAATGCAGGAAGGTAAAAAAGGAAGTTTTCTAGTTTGCTAGCTGTCAGAATGCAAGATACCAGAAATGGAACGGCTTTTAAAAAGGGGAATTTAATAAGTTGCTAGTTTATAGTTCTAAGGCCAAGAGAATGTCCAATATAAGGCATCCAGGGAAAGATACCTTGGTTCAAGAAGGCCAATGAAGTTCAGGGTTTCCTCTCAAGTGAGAAGGCACATGGCAAACACCGTCAGGGTTTCTCTCTCATCTGAAAAGGCACCTGATGAACACGCCATCATCTCCTAGCTTTCTCTCCTGGCTTCCTGTTTCACGAAGTCCCCCGGGAGGCATTTTCCTTCTTTATCTCCAAAGGTCGCTGGCTGGTGGACTCTGCTTCTCGTGGCTGTGTTGTTCTGCTCTGCTCCCTCTGAATCTCATGGCCTTCTCTCCTGTTCTCTTTTACAGGATTCCAGTAAACTAATCAAGACCCACCTGAAATGGGTGGAGGCATGTCTCCACCTAATCCAGTTTAACAACCACTCTTAATTGAGTCACATCTCCAGGGAGATGATCTAATTAAAGTTTCAAACATGCAGTACTGAATAGGGATTAGAAGAAATGGCTGTTCTTATAAAATGGATTAGGATTAAAACATGGCTTTTCTAGGGTACATACATTCTTTCGAACTGGCACAGAAGTCTGTGTTACACAGTTAATGGCCTTATTTGTGTGGCACCACTGAATAAATTCAAGATAGTTACCTGTTTCAGGATCATTCTGTATTTTTATAAGGAAGGCATATACTAAATCTAGGGAAATAAAATGTTAAGGCTGTAAGAAACTTCCAAAAAGTTTTTTCAGTGCAAACTTTCCAAATTAAGGTTTGTCTCTTCCTTTCCTGCCTTTTTAAAAAAATCTATCACTCTTTAAATAAATCGCACATAAAATTTTATGATTTGCTACAGCCAAATCAGCATTTCACTAATTTTTTAAGCTCAAAACCATTTTTCTTTGTTTTATTGTGTAGTACAGTTCCAATTCTGGATCTAAACGTGATGATTTTAGTTTTTTAATCACAATTTTGGACTTGAAGCATGATGACAGATTTTTGTGGGACTTATTATAGTCTGGAAGATGTAGTTTTGATGTTTTTAATATCCTTACCTTGTTAAAAAATAATCTGAAGGGATACAAAATTCAGTATGGATACCAAAACATTCGATTATCAAGACATTCAATGTTGATATCGGGACATAAAATTTGAAATTAAGGTAATTTCTTGAAACTTGACACCTAATAGTAGACCAAAGAGATTCTTTCTCTCTGTTTGGAAGGCATTTTCAAAGAATTAAAATGTAAAATCTGGGAATTTTAACCATTGAGGAAAAAATTTCTTCATGTGACTTTCATGACTGGTTCCATGACATATTTTACTCTATTCTTGATTTTCGCTTCTCATTCTCTTTTGTTGGGTCCTCCTCTTCTCTCCAGCTCTTCACGCTGGAGTGTTCCAGGGTTCAGTCCTTGATCATCTTTTCTTTTTCGCTTCTCTATCTATACTCACCCTAATAGTCTGAAATATTTCCTATATGCTGATGACATCTAAATTTTGATCTCCAGCTCACACGTGTTTCTCTTGCTGCATTATCATACATCCAACTGCCTTCTTGACCACACCAATTGGATGACTAATAAGTGTCTGTTCTAGTTTCCTAGCTGCCAGAATGCAACATACCAGAAATGGAATGGCTTTTAAAAAGGGGAATTTAATAAGTTGCTAGTTTACAGTTCTAAGGCCAAGAAAATGTCCCCATTAAAACAAGTCAATAGAAATGTCCAATCAAAGGCATCCAGGGAAAGATACCTTGGTTCAAGAAGGCCAATGAAGTTCAGGGTTTCTCTCTGAACTGGAACAGCATATGGCAAGCACAATCAGTTTCTCTCTCATCTGGAAGGGCACATGGTGAACACGGCGTCATCTGCTAGCTTCTTCTCTCCTGACTTCCGGTTTCACGAAGCTACCCGGGAGGTGCTTTCCTTCCTCATCCTCAAAGGCCACTGGCTCGTGGACTCTCTGCCTCATGGTGCTGCAGCATTCTCTGCTCTCTCCAAATCTCTCATTCTCCAAAATACTTCCTCTTTTATCGACTCCAGTAAACCAATCAAGACCCACCCAAATGGGTGGAGACATGTCATCACCTAATCCAGTTTAACAACCACTCTTGACTAAATCACATCATCCAGAGAGATGATCTGATTACAGTTTCAAACATACAGTATTGAATAGGGATTATTCTACCTTTATGAAATGGGATTTTGATTAAAACATGGATTTTCTAGAGGGCATACTTCCTTTCAAACCTGCACAGTGTCTCATATTGAAAATATTCAAGAATAAAAGCTTCACCTTAGGTCTCAAATTTGCTCCACTTCCAGTCTTCCCCATCTTATTTGATGAAAACCATCCTTTCAGTTGCTCAGGTCAAAAACCTCTGAGTCTTCCTTGTCTCTTCTCTTTCTCTCATTCTCTTCATTCAATCATCAGGAACTCTACCTTTCAAAAACAATCGGATCACTTTTCAGCAGCTCCATCTGACTCACTCTGGTTCAAACCATCATCATTTCCTCCTTTCTTCCACCTTTCCTCCCCTATAGTCTATTCTCAAAAGCAGAGTCTGAATAATGCTTTAAAAATGTAATTCAAATTATGTTATTCCTTTTCTTAGAATCTTCCAAGGGGGCTAAGTTCACATATAATAAAAGCCAGTCTTTACAAACCCCTATAGAACCACTTCCTATACCCTACTCCTCTTACTCTCCTCCTTGCTTATCTGATTCCTTGAATATTTTAGGTTTGGAACTTAATTGAAGACTCGAAACTGGCTGTTTAACTATCTGACAGCTTTTCTCTTAGATAACTAGTTTCTCCAGATGAGCAGCTCTTTCTCCACATAACTGCATAGTTTACCCCTACCACCTTTCAGATCTTTATTCAAAGTAACCTCTTCTAAGAAGCTTATCCTGAGAATCTCCATTGCAACATACTCTACCCTCTCCTTATCTCCTTTTGTTCTGTTCTCTTTTTTCCATACCGTACATCACTTTGTAGTGCACCAAAAAAAAAAAAAAAAAAAATTTCTTTATTTATTCATTCGTTTTAGGACTCAGTCTAGAAGAATGCAAACATCATACGGCAGGATTGTCTTTTTCCCAATATTTTGAGGGCTCGGCACATAGAGGCACTCAATAAATTATTTCAACGCACCTATCATTTCACAGTTTATACAAACTGAACAAGTCACCTAAATTTTCCTCAAGCCTTAGTTTGTGTACTTTTAAACTGATTAATCTCAGAAAGAATCCTATAATGTTAAGAACTTTATGTCCCCGGAAGTAAAAACTTAAGGAAGGGGTCAGAGAGAAAAAAGCTATTTCCGTTTCCGTAGAGACGCAAAGGAGCAAACACCATGGCGAAAGCAGGGGATAAGAGCGAAGGCTGCGGGAAGAAAGGCTTGAAACGGAAAGCCGCTTCCGAAGAACCTCATGAGACTGAAGTCGCTGGGGATGGGGCGGCGGAAAGCGGGGTTCACCCCCCGAAAGCGGCTTCCTTTCCCCCAGGCTTCAGCATTTCGGAGATTAAGAATAAGCAGCGACGACACTTAATGTTCACGCGGTGGAAACAACAGCAGCGGAAGGTACGCAAGGGGCAGACGCTTCCGGACGCATGCGTCGTTTCCCTCGCCGCGGGTAGGGTGTACCTCGCACATGCGTGGTTGCCCCTGCTTGGGGTCCCCAGCGGGCGCGACGTGCCGCCGCTGTTTAAACCAGAGGAGTGACGTTGTGGCTCTAGCGGTTGGTTCTGCTGGCGTCGCGTTAGTTCAGCTCTTTCGGCGTCACAGTGAAGGGTTCTCTTATTTGCCAGCTTCTTCGTAGGATCCACTTCTCTGAATGAAAGCAGGACATCCTAAACTTGCAGTAGAATTTAGTCCTTCCTGCCGTAGAAGGCAAAATTCTCAATCCCGCCGCCTCACTCGTCCGCACAATGTTGGTTAATTCTTAGAATCTTTTACAGACAGTTCACGAATCTAGAACATCCCTCCTCTGGTTCTCGCAGCAACTCTTGCCGAAATTACTGTGCTGTAGAAGAGTTTCTAGTTTACAGCGTTATCCTCGTACTGTTCTGGGACTTAGATAGACTTGAAAGAGCTTTAAGTGACTCGCTCAGGTGATTGTGATTACATTGCGATTTCAACCAAGTATTTGTTTATTCTTGTACGTGCTAGAAGTTCACACGTTTATAATTTTATTTTTATTTGATCACCTCTCCTTACTGGGCTTTTTGAGGTCCTGAACTGTGTCTTATTTATCAAAAGTGTCAAGGTGTGCAATGGGAGTATATAGACGGGCCATCTAACCCATTCTGGTGGTGAGTATGGGAGAGAGATGTCCTAGAAGATTTGGACTATAATTTCTAATATATTACTTAATGGATTGAGAGTCTGTAAGCACTGGAAAAAATAATGTACTTTCTGTTGTATGCAAGCATTCCTTCCAGAAATCTCCAAAAGAAGATACAGATTCATACTAAAAACCATCGTAACCAACATTGCAAATTCTTACTAATTTATAAGCATATTTTGATAGTAAGTATGTGGATGACTACTGATGACTTTATTTGAGACCAACTTGAAAACTCATCTCCCTTTCACCTTTATTTTTAGTGCTTTCCAAGAGAGGCATCCAGTAGAGCAGAGGTCTACTTTAAAATGCAGTTAGAAATGCAAAAAAGCAAACAAAAAGCAGTTAATGTTTAGATATAGAAGTTTATGTTTTACTTAATTTGATGTGAGCTTTGTAGGAAAAGGTAGACTAGTGAAATTTTAAATATTCAGACTTGCCAATTTGAACTTTTATGAGGAGCAAGATCTTTGTTAAAGAATTCTTATTGATTGGCCAGATCTTTTGGTTTATAATGACTTAGGCATAAAAAATCTTTCAGGATGTTTATTTTCATAAATTACAAAGATCGCCCAGTTTAAATATTCAGAGCATCAGTAATTTTTAGTATCAGTGTATATTTGTGACATAACCAGTGGTTTCTCGATATTTTTTTTCCAACTCTTTAGGAGAAGTTGGCAGCTAAGAAAAAACTTAAAAAGGAGAGAGAGGCTCTTGGTGATAAGGTAGGTAAAATTTTTAGCTATCTGCTTTTTGTCTTATAATTCAGGAATATTCCCTGATATTCATGTTGAGTCACTTTCTTTTCAAATTTATTATGAAATATGTCAGTTATGTATACACACACATAAACTCTTTCTTTCTTAACAAATAATAATGCATTGGTCTCCTTTGTGCTTGTTCCTCATTGCATTCCCTCTAACAGAACCACTCTGATGAATTTGGCTTTTCTTGTTCCCATGCATTTCTTCACACCTTTACTTTTTATGTTTATATCCCTAAGTAATAAACACAATGGTGTTTGTTTCACATTTGGAAATTTTCAGCTGAAGGGTGTATATACTTCTGTAACTTGATTATTTTGCTTACCTTTATGTGTTTGAGAGTTATAGATTTTCTGATTTGGGGAATGGGCAAGTCCCCTTTTTTTAGGCCTGTGACTAGAGCTTTTATGACTTGGGGCAAAGTCTTTTTGTCAGGAAGGCAGGACAGAGCCCCGTATAGAGTGGTGTGGGTGTGGAAAAGAATGATGCAGCTGATACAATGACCCTGAACCTGTACAGAGTGAGACTTGGGAGTGGGAAGAGGGTGAAGTACCTGGATTTACTTTGGCAAGGAAGAGAGGAAAGATATGTAGCAAGAAGGAATTTGGCTATTATCATGGTATTGGTAAGAAGTGAAATCCTTCTATGGAAAATTTTTAATACTCCCACATTATTGCACAGCTGAGTTAATTTTTATTTAGTTTATTTTTTTCATTTAGTTTCATTTTATTTACAGATACTCCTAGGTTATGATTTATATCTGAAAGTTTTTAAAAACCTACAATAATCCTCCCCCTTCCATCTCTTAAGAGGTACCGTGTAAGGATGTACATATTTAATTCAGGAAAAATATAAAGACTGTATACAAACTAAACACTCTACTTTCTAATGCATTCTCTTAATAGTATTTACATTAAACCATATGAAGTTGACAGTGTTAGACTGTTTTGATCTTCAAGTTCCTAATACAACAAATAGTATTAGTCTCTTTAACTCTCAATTATCAGTCACTTACAGCATCACTTACAGCAAGTTTATATGCTAATCACTATTTGAAAACAGCCTCATTTTGAGAGGCTGAAAGATGACTTACTAGAACTGCCTTCTTTATATAATGATTTAAAAATTAGTTTCTATGTCATAGAATGATAAAAAATAAAATCTTAAATAGTTCAACAGTTCACATTTTCTTCATATCTGTGTTTGTATATTTATATTTACTTAGTGTATGCCCATCATTCTGTGGTCCTACTCTTTAACTTAACATTTCATTTGCACTATGTTCTAGTTTGCTAGCTGCCGGAATGCAACACGCCAGAGACGAATTGGCTTTTAATAAAAGGGGATTTATTTTGTTAGTTCTTCAGAGGAAAGGCAGCTAACTTTCCACTGAGGTTCTTTCTTACGTGGAAGGCACAGGATGATCTCTGCTGGCCTTCTCTCCAGGCCTTTGGATTCCAACAACTGCCCCCTTTCTGCATCTCCAAAGGCCTGGGCTGAGCTGCCAGTGCTGAGATGAGGAATGCCAAGCTGCTTAGGCTGTGCTACGTGCTCTTTCATTTAAGCACCAGCCAATTAAGTCAAATGTCATTCATTGCAGCAGGCACACCTCCTAGCTGACTGCAGATGTAATTAGCAACAGATGAGGTTCACGTACCATTGGCTCATGTCTGCAGCAACAAAACTAGGTACGTTCACCTGGCCAAGTTGACAACTGAATCAAACTACCACACGTTATTTCTTGATATACGCTGAGTATACACAGTTACTAATTCTAATAGTATTTTTACCATGTTAAGGTGTCATAATATGCTAACTCATTACCCAGTTGATGGACGTTTGTGCTATTTGCTGTTTATTTCCATTATGAATAGTGATACTCCGTATTTCTTTATATGTTACTCCCCTCCTCCTTTTCATTCCTTACATTAACTCTCTCGAAGGAGAATTACTAGATCAAAAGATTGAAACAGATTTCTAACTTTTGTTAGACATTTACAAGTAGGTTTTTGACATTATGGAAACAAAATCACATACATTTGTACTTTTTTCCTCTCCTAATTTTTTATGCTTTGATATTTTTCTCCTTCATGTAAAATTATTTTGATTCTCATCTCTTTTCTTCACTACATCTGCCTGGTTTTAAGCCCCCATTTCATTAAATGTTAAAAATAGTCCTAGCCAGGTTTGTCTGAGCTCAGAGATTTATAAAGCCTCTTATTCAATATTGATATTAAGATCGATGTAACAGTAGGGTGAAATAAGAAACAGTAAGTTTTTGGATTTTTGTAAGTTTCTGTTATTCTTCTCCAACAGTAATATAAAAGTATTAATGTAAAATGTTCCTAAAATTTAATCCTTTTTCTTTTATTTAGGCTCCACCAAAGCCTATACCCAAGACCATTGACAACCAGAGAGTACATGATGAAACCATAGTAGACCCTAATGATGAAGAGGTAATGTTAGAAGCCTTAAATAAATTTGGGTCACCACCTTGATAAACTGTCTATTCATGTGTTATTTAACTTGGTGGTAGAGTTACATAGTGGACTGATTCGGCTATAATGTTGGCATATTATATCTCAGTATTTCATAATTGAATTTCTAAAGTAATGCTATAGAAAATTGCAGTAAGTATTTGTTTTCTCGAAATTTATTGTGTTTTATGCATAGGTTCACTTTTATATTTAGTTCATCTTCAAATAGTACTTTAATGTTTTACATGTCATTTGAAAAACTTTTTTCATACTATAGATTTTTATAGTATTTGTTAGACATTTTGATTCTTAAGGATAACAAAATTGATTGTATTTTTTGTGTGTTGCCATAAAATTCTTGGTTTCAAGATAATTTTTCTCTTTGCACAGCTTTCCTTTAAATAGTATATGTCAGTGAGAGAAAGAATCAAGGTTTTAAAACTTCATGTATTTTTAAGATTTTTATAGAGGTAACTTGGTTTTATAGTATTTTTTTTTTCTTTTGATTATTTTTTTTTATTAATTAAAAAAAGAATTAACAAAACAATTAGAAATCATTCCAATCTACATGTACAATCAGTAATTCTTAATAACATCACATAGTTGCATATTCATCATTTCTTAGTACATTTGCATCGATTTAGAAAAAGAAATAAAAAGACAACAGAATAAGAATTAAAACAATAATAGAAAGAAAAAAAAACAAAAAAAACAAAAACAAAAACCTATACCTCACATGCAGCTTCATTCAGTGTTTTAACATAATTGCATTACAATTGAGTAGTATTGTGCTGTCCATTTCTGAGTTTTTATATCCAGTCCCGTTGTACAGTCTGTATCCCTTCATCTCCAATTATCCCTTCTCTTTTTTTTTTTTTTTTTTAATTAACGGAAAAAAAAGAAATTAACCCAACATTTAGAGATCATACCATTCTACACATGCAATCATTAATTCTTAACATCATCACATAGATGCATGATCATCATTTCTTAGTACATTTGCATTGGTTTAGAAGAACTAGCAACATAACCGAAAAAGATATAGAATGTTAATATAGAGAAAAAAATAAAAGTAATAATAGTAAAATCAAAACAAAACAAAACAAAACAAAACAAAAACCTATAGCTCAGATGCAGCTTCATTCAGTGTTTTAACATGATTACTTTACAATTAGGTATTATTGTGCTGTCCATTTTTGAGTTTTTGTATCTAGTCCTGTTGCACAGTCTGTATCCCTTCAGCTTCAATTACCCATTGTCTTACCCTGTTTCTAACTCCTGCTGAACTCTGTTACCAATGACATATTTCAAGTTTATTCTCGAATGTCCATTCACATCAGTGGGACCATACAGTATTTGTCCTTTAGTTTTTGGCTGGATTCACTCAGCATAATATTCTCTAGGTCCATCCATGTTATTACATGGTTCATAAGTTTATCTTGTCTTAAAGCTGCATAATATTCCATCGTATGTATATACCACAGTTTGTTTAGCCACTCTTCTGTTGATGGAGATTTTGGCTGTTTCCATCTCTTTGCAATTGTAAATAATGCTGCTATAAACATTGGTGTGCAAATGTCTGTTTGTGTCTTTGCCCTTAAGTCCTTTGAGTAGATACCTAGCAATGGTATTGCTGGGTCGTATGGCAATTCTATATTCAGCTTTTTGAGGAGCCGCCAAACTGCCTTCCACAGTGGTTGCACCCTTTGACATTCCCACCAACAGTGGATAAGTGTGCCTCTTTCTCCGCATCCTCTCCAGCACTTGTCATTTTCTGTTTTGTTGATAATGGCCATTCTGGTGGGTGTGAGATGATATCTCATTGTGGTTTTGATTTGCATTTCTCTAATGGCCAGGGACATTGAGCATCTCTTCATGTGCCGCTTGGCCATCCGTTATTTCCTCTTCTGAGAGGTGTCTGTTCAAGTCTTTTTCCCATTTTGTAATTGGATTGGCTGTCTTTTTGTTGTTGAGATGAACAATCTCTTTATAAATTCTGGATACTAGACCTTTATCTGATATATCATTTCCAAATATTGTCTCCCATTGTGAAGGCTGTCTTTCTACTTTCTTGATGAAGTTCTTTGATGCACAAAAGTGTTTAATTTTGAGGAGTTCCCATTTATTTATTTCCTTCTTCAGTGCTCTTGCTTTAGGTTTAAGGTCCATAAAACTGCCTCCAGTTGTAAGATCCATAAGATATCTCCCAACATTTTCCTCTAACTGTTTTATGGTCTTAGACCTAATGTTTAGATCTTTGATCCATTTTGAGTTAACTTTTGTATAGGGTGTGAGAGATGGGTCTTCTTTCATTCTTTTGCATATGGATATCCAGTTCTCTAGGCACCATTTATTGAAGAGACTGCTCTGTCCCAGGTGAGTTGGCTTGACTGCCTTATCAAAGATCAAATGTCCATAGATGAGAGGGTCTATATCTGAGCACTCTATTCGATTCCATTGGTCGATATATCTATCTTTATGCCAATACCATGCTGTTTTGACCACTGTGGCTTCATAATATGCCTTAAAGTCAGGCAGCGCGAGACCTCCAGCTTCGTTTTTTTTCCTCAAGATGTTTTTAGCAATTCGGGGCACCCTGCCCTTCCAGATAAATTTGCTTATTGGTTTTTCTATTTCTGAAAAATAAGTTGTTGGGATTTTGATTGGTATTGCATTGAATCTGTAAATCAATTTAGGTAGGATTGACATCTTAACTATATTTAGTCTTCCAATCCATGAACACGGTATGCCCTTCCATCTATTTAGGTCTTCTGTGATTTCTTTTAGCAGTTTTTTGTAGTTTTCTTTATGTAGGTTTTTTGTCTCTTTAGTTAAATTTATTCCTAGGTATTTTATTCTTTTAGTTGCAATTGTAAATGGGATTCGTTTCTTGATTTCCCCCTCCGCTTGTTCATTGCTAGTGTATAGAAATGCTACAGATTTTTGAATGTTGATCTTGTAACCTGCTACTTTGCTGTACTCATTTATTAGCTCTAGTAGTTTTGTTGTGGATTTTTCCGGGTTTTCGACATATAGTATCATATCGTCTGCAAACAGTGATAGTTTTACTTCTTCCTTTCCAATTTTGATGCCTTGTATTTCTTTTTCTTGTCTAATTGCTCTGGCTAGAACCTCCAACACAATGTTGAATAATAGTGGTGATAGTGAACATCCTTGTCTTGTTCCTGATCTTAGGGGGAAAGTTTTCAATTTTTCCCCATTGAGGATGATATTAGCTGTGGGTTTTTCATATATTCCCTCTATCATTTTAAGGAAGTTCCCTTGTATTCCTATCTTTTGAAGTGTTTTCAACAGGAAAGGATGTTGAATCTTGTCGAATGCCTTCTCTGCATCAATTGAGATGATCATGTGATTTTTCTGCCTTGATTTGTTGATATGGTGTATTACATGAATTGATTTTCTTATGTTGAACCATCCTTGCATACCTGGGATGAATCCTACTTGGTCATGATGTATAATTCTTTTAATGTGTTGTTGGATACGATTTGCTAGAATTTTATTGAGGATTTTTGCATCTGTATTCATTAGAGAGATTGGTCTGTAGTTTTCTTTTTTTGTAATATCCTTGCCTGGTTTTGGTATGAGGGTGATGTTGGCTTCATAGAATGAATTAGGTAGTTTTCCCTCCACTTCGATTTTTTTGAAGAGTTTGAAGAGAATTGGTACTAATTCTTTCTGGAACGTTTGGTAGAATTCACATGTGAAGCCATCTGGTCCTGGACTTTTCTTTTTAGGAAGCTTTTGAATGACTAATTCAATTTCTTTACTTGTGATTGGTTTGTTGAGGTCATCTATGTCTTCTTGAGTCAAAGTTGGTTGTTCATGTCTTTCCAGGAACCCGTCCATTTCCTCTAAATTGTTGTATTTATTAGCGTAAAGTTGTTCATAGTATCCTGTTATTACCTCCTTTATTTCTGTGAGGTCAGTAGTTATGTCTCCTCTTCCATTTCTGATCTTATTTATTTGCATCCTCTCTCTTCTTCTTTTTGTCAATCTTGCTAAGGGCCCATCAATCTTATTGATTTTCTCATAGAACCAACTTCTGGCCTTATTGATTTTCTCTATTGTTTTCATGTTTTCAATTTCATTTATTTGTGCTCTAATCTTTGTTATTTCTTTCCTTTTGCTTGCTTTGGGGTTAGCTTGCTGTTCTTTCTCCAGTTCTTCCAAATGGATAGTTAATTCCTGAATTTTTGCCTTTTCTTCTTTTCTGATATAGGCATTTAGAGCAATAAATTTCCCTCTTAGCACTGCCTTTGCTGCGTCCCATAAGTTTTGATATGTTGTGTTTTCATTTTCATTCGCCTCGAGGTATTTGCTAATTTCTCTTGCAATTTCTTTTTTGACCCAGTCGTTGTTTAGGAGTGTGTTGTTGAGCCTCCACGTATTTGTGAATTTTCTGGCACTCTGCCTATTATTGATTTCCAACATCATTCCTTTATGGTCCGAGAAAGTGTTGTGTAAGATTTCAATCTTTTTAAATTTGTTAAGACTTGCTTTGTGACCCAGCATATGGTCTATCTTTGAGAATGATCCATGAGCACTTGAGAAAAAGGTGTATCCTGCTGTTGTGGGATGTAATGTCCTATAAATGTCTATTAAGTCTAGTTCATTTATAGTAATATTCAGATTCTCTATTTCTTTGTTGATCCTCTGTCTAGATGTTCTGTCCCTTGATGAGAGTGGTGAGTTGAAGTCTCCAACTATTATGGTATATGAGTCTATTTCCCTTTTCAGTGTTTGCAGTATATTCTTCACGTATTTTGGGGCATTCTGATTCGGTGCGTAAATATTTATGATTGTTATGTCTTCTTGTTTAATTGTTCCTTTTATTAGTATATAGTGTCCTTCTTTGTCTCTTTTAACTGTTTTACATTTGAAGTCTAATTTGTTGGATATTAGTATAGCCACTCCTGCTCTTTTCTGGTTGTTATTTGCATGAAATATCTTTTCCCAACCTTTCACTTTCAACCTATGTTTATCTTTGGGTCTAAGATGTGTTTCCTGTAGACAGCATATAGAAGGATCCTGTTTTTTAATCCATTCTGCCAATCTATGTCTTTTGATTGGGGAATTCAGTCCATTAACATTTAGTGTTATTACTGTTTGGATAATATTTTCCTCTAACATTTTGCCTTTTGTATTATATATATCATATCTGATTTTCCTTCTTTCTACACTCTTTTCCATATCTCTCTCTTCTGTCTTTTTGTATCTGACTCTAGTGCTCCCTTTAGTATTTCTTGCAGAGCTGGTCTCTTGGTCACAAATTCTTTCAGTGACTTTTTGTCTGAGAATGTTTTAAGTTCTCCCTCATTTTTGAAGGATAATTTTGCTGGATATAGGAGTCTTGGTTGGCAGTTTTTCTCTTTTAGTATTTTAAATATATCATCCCACTGTCTTCTAGCTTCCATGGTTTCTGCTGAGAAATCTACACAAAGTCTTATTGGGTTTCCCTTGTATGTAATGGATTGTTTTTCTCTTGCTGCTTTCAAGATATTCTCTTTCTCTTTGACCTCTGACATTCTAACTAGTAAGTGTCTTGGAGATCGCCTATTTGGGTCTAATCTCTTTGGGGTGCGCTGCACTTCTTGGATCTGTAATTTTAGGTCTTTCATAAGAGTTGGGAAATTTTCAGTGATAATTTCTTCCATTAGTTTTTCTCCTCCTTTTCCCTTCTCTTCTCCTTCTGGGACACCCACAACACGTATATTTGTGCGGTTCATATTGTCCTTGAGTTCCCTGATACCCTGTTCAAATTTTTCCATTCTTTTCCCTATAGTTTCTGTTTCTTTTTGGAATTCAGATGTTCCATCCTCCAAATCACTAATTCTATCTTCTGTCTCTTTAAATCTATCATTGTAGCTATCCATTATTTTTTCTATGTTTGCTACTTTATCCTTCACTTCCATAAGTTCTGCGATTTGTTTTTTCAGTTTTTCTATTTCTTCTTTATGTTCAGCCCATGTCCTCTTCATGTCCTCCCTCAATTTATCGATTTCATTTTTGAAGAGGTTTTCCATTTCTGTTCGTATATTCAGCATTAGTTGTCTCAGCTCTTGTGTCTCATTTGAGCTGTTGGTTTGTTCCTTTGACTGAGCCATATTCTCAATCTTTTGAGCGTGGACAGTTATCTTCTGCTGCTGGCGTCTGGGCATTTATTCAGATTTCTCTTGGTGTTGGACCCAGCAAGGTTGTAATATTTTTCTGTGAAATCTCTGGGTTCTGTTTTTCTTATCCTGCCCAGTAGGTGGCGCTCGTGGCACACGTTTGTCTGCGGGTCCCACCAGTAAAAGGTGCTGTGGGACCTTAAACTTTGGAAAACTCTCGCCGTCCTGGGGGTTCGCTAGCCGAAGCGGCTTGAGCCGGCCCGGGGTCCGAACGCAGGGAGGGTTGCTGGTCGCCGCAGCCAGGGAAAGAGCCCGTCCGAATTTCCTAGTCGGCCCTGGGCAACAAGCGTGGCGGGAGGGCGCCAGCGGCAGCGGCCCACCCGAGAGAGTGCACGTTCCCCGGGAGTCACGGGGTCACCGTTCTCCGCGGCCTGGGGGTTTCCGATCCAATTCTCTCAGTTGGTCCGGGGGCTGCGCGTGGTGTGGGCGCCAGTCGCCTTGGTTTCAGGGGACCACCTCTCCAATTCTCCCAGCCGGCCCGGGAAGGGGGAAGGGAGTAACTCCGGCCGCTTGCCACCCCGCCCGGTAAGGCCCGCGCGCCTCGGCGATCTCACCCGAGCTGCTTCTCTCAGCCAGCCAGCCGTTCCAGGATGGGGTACGCTGTCTTTTTTATCTCTGTTGTGGCTTTGGGCGCTTTCTGTATCGTTTCTACTCCCCTAGTAGGTGTCCTGGAGAAGAAACTAAGATCCGCGCGTCTTACTAAGCCGCCATCTTCCAGGAAGTCTCTAGTATTGTTTTATAATAAATATATCACAATTTATTTATCCATTCTCTAATTGAAGAATTGGATGGCTTCTAGTTTGGGGTTTCTTATTTCTTTCTCTCTCTCACTCTTTTTTTTTTCTTTTAGCAGTGCTCCTTTCAACGTTCTCCACATATCATTCATTTATTCATTTACTTAGTCAGTTTTCCAGCAAGTGCTTATGGAGTGTTTGAGGGACTTGCGGAACAAAATTGACACAGACACACATAAATATCCTACCTACATGGAGCTTACATTCTAGGAAGGGAAACATGCAATAAGCATATTATAATAAGTTATGTTAGCAGGTCATAAGTTATTAGAGGAAGAAAGTACACAAAGTAAAGAAGATTGAGGAATATCTGGGGTGGGATGTGGGTTGCAGTGCTTAATATCCACATTAAGCAAGGCTATAGAAATGTCCAATCTAAGTCATCCAGGGAAAGATACCTTGCTTCAAGAAGGCCAACAATGTTAGGGTTTCTCTCAACTGGAAAGGCATGTGGCAAAGAAGGAGACATCTACTAGCCTTCTGTCCAGGCTTCTTGTTTCATGACGCTCCCCTGAGGGTGTCTTCCTTCTTAATCTCCAAAGGTGTCTGGCTGTGTAGACTCTCCTGGTTCTCATGGCTCTTTCTAAAATGTTTCCCCTTTTAAAGGATTCCAGTAAATTAATCAAGACCCACCTGGAATGAGTGGAGTCACATCTCCCTCCGATCAAATGTTAATACCTACAAATGGGCACACCGTATCTCTGTGAAGCTAACCTAATCAAATTTCCAACCTACGGTGCTATATAGGGATTGAAAGAAATGGCTGCCTGTACAAAATGGATCAGGATTAAACCTTGTATACATACATACAAAATATATATATAAATTTTTTATGGGGAATTGTCTCACCTGACCCTGAAGTCTGCCAAGTCTGAATCCTATAAAATGGGCCACATGCTAAAAATTCCCATAGAAGTGGGACCCAAACTCCTCAGTCCAAATTGCCCTGGAGATGCTGACTGACTGGAAATTCAGAACCAGTGCTGAAGTTGAGTCTGAACTCCTTTTCTGGCCTCTGAAATTCTCAGTTCTGGCTTTTAAGACCTCTAACTCATTAGATAAGGAGACTACCCACATTGCTGAGGGTATATTCCTTTGTTGATTAAAAAAGAAACTTGTAGCTGCCATCAAGTAATTGTAGGTGCAGCTCCCATCATTGAAATACCTGCATAGTCACAAGCAGGCCAGTACTTTTCCAAACAACTAGACATCATAACCTGGCTGAGTTGACACATAAAATTAGCTATCAAACCTGGTTTCTTCAGTGTAAAGTTATTATTTTTCCCTTTGTAATTAATAAGTATCCTTTGGAGAATCACTTTGAGACTGTATAATGTCCTGTTACTTCTCAAACTTTTACTCAGTATTTTGTGTTTACCATGCTGTGGTGAGTAATCTTATGCAGAGTATTTTGGTATTATTGGAGCTATGTCTTCAGGAAAAATTCCCAGAAGGATTATTGGATCAGGAGGTAAAATTGATGGCCAAAAGACAATGCATGTGTAGTTCTGTGAAGTAATTGCCAAATTCCCCCCCCACCTCCGTGTTCTATCAGTGTGCTTCCCACCACCAGTGTATGTTCTTTTTCTCCAGAGTCTTGCCAGTTGGAAGTGTATAATAATATAATTTTTGCCATTCTGATAATTGATAAATTTTATCTGTTTATTTTCTTTTATCAATTATTCGTGTCTTTTTACTTCTTTTTTTGTTGTGTGAAGTTGTGATTTTATTTTATTTTATTTATTTTTTTTACATGGGCAAGCATCAGGAATAGAACCTGGGTCTCCGGCATGGCAGGCAAGAACTCTGCCACTGCGCCACCATTGCCCATCCTGAAGTTGTGATTTTATGTAGGGTGGTCAGGTTAAACTTCATTGAGAAGATGACTTTTCAGCAAAGATTTTTTATTAAGGAAATCAGCCATCTTTGGGTGATCCAGGATGAGGGAACAGCCAGTGCACAAGTTCTAAGGCAGAGTATTCCTATATTTTCGAGGAACAACAAGGAGGTCAGTGTGGCTGGAATCAAATTAGCAAGTTGGGATTATTAGAGGTGCCAGGAAGGTGAAGGGTGGGAAGAGGCCAAATAGTGAACATGTTGACCATTTGTTGAGGACTTGGACTTTTAAGCTTGGTGAATGGAGGAGCCATTAAATGGTTTTGAACAGAAGAATGATGTGAATCAGACTTTTAAGAGTAATTTACTGCTGTTCTGAGATTTTAAGTAGTGGGGCAAGAGGTCAGAGGTAAGCAGACTATTTAGAAAGCTACTGAAGTAACCCCGGGAAGGAGAGGATGATGATGATGATGGCAACGACCTGGACCAGAATGGTTGCAATGAAGTGTGGAAATTTTTTCTTAATAGTATTTTTTTCCCCTGGGTATATTTTGAAATTAGAACCAAAAGATTTCCCCAGTAAATTGCGTATGAGAGGAAAAGCCTTTTTTGCATTCTTGGTTATGATGTTTTATCTTTTTTATACATTAAGTTTGTTAATATTTCGTCCAGTATATATACATGTTCATGAGTGAAACCGTAGTAGTGTCTTCTTTTCATTCCTAACTTTATTTATATGGAATTTTTTTTCTTTTACTTTTTCACATTTATGTACTTAATTGTCAGGAATGGATTTTTTTGTAAGTATAAGAAAAGGAATAGATTTCTTTCTCCTCCCACCTCCCTGCCCACCCCCCACCTCACCCCCACTGCCCCTGCATATAAAACCAGTTTCCCCAGTACCATTTTTGAAGTAGTGCAGCCTTTCTTTTCACAGTGAACTGAAGTGATGTATGATATATATAACAAAGTATCCATTATATACTTGGTCTTTTTCTGGGTTCTCTATTTGCTTGGTCAGTTTGTTTGGTGGCTACGCCAATTCTTTTCTTTCTTTAATGCTTAGCTTCATAAGTCTTGATATTTAGGGAAAGACCTCCCCACAAGAATTCCTCTTTTCAGAAGTAGTTTGGTTTTTCCTGAGCCTTTGCTTTTTTTCATATAAGGTTATAAAATCATCTCATCAGATTCTTCAACAAACTTTGCCGGAATTTTTATTGGAATTACACTAAATCAGTTCAAGTTAGGGACTTGTCTATATTACTTTACTTAGGTCTTTAATGCAAAACGAATTTTATAATTTCTTTCTTAGAAGTTTTATTCATAAACCTTAGATATATTCCTAGGTATCTAATGTTTTTTCTTATTAGTGTAAATTTCTTCTCTTTTTAGTGTAAATTGTTTTGTTTGCTGATTTATAAAATTGCACTTGGTTATAAGATAATGATATTATAACCAGTAAAGTAAACTCTTATTTCTAATAATTTGAATATTATTTTCACTTTCAGTTTAGTATTTCTATAAATGACAGTTTAGTTTCTTGCTTTTAATCATTAGCAGTTTCTTTTTCTCCAACTTTTGTGCTCTAGTATATGTTGAGTAAATTGAAAAAGTAATTTTCTGTTTTCTTTGTCATTAATAGTTGCATCATTAGTGGTAGTTTCCCTGCAAAATGTGTTAAGGAAATTAATTTTATTCACATTTTGCTGTTTGATTTTTTTGTTTGTTTTTGTTTTTTGCTGTCTTTGAAATGGGTGTAGGATATTATCAGATCCTTTTTCTACAAATAACAAGATTATGTGGTTGTCCTCCTTTGTTGCATTAATGTGGTAAATGCCATTTAAAGATTTTCTTTAATCATTTCCATTGAATTTTTGCTTCCTAAACCATTTAAATCTTCTCTTTTTTATTTCCTTCATTTTTGCTTTTATTCATTGATTGATTAGCTCATTTTTTATCTTCCTTTCTAATATTTGCGTTTGAGGCCATGAAATGCTCTCTAAGAATCACTTTTGGTACATTCCACACGTTTTTCCCACACATTTTTAAATATTAATTTCATTATTGTTCAGTAAGTATCCCCTTGAATGGAAGATTTCGTATAATAATTTCATCAGTGTTTTGCTTGATGGATTTTTTCATTTCATTCATTTCTTCCCTGATCCTTATTACTTCCTTTCTTCTATATACTTTGGGTTTCCTATGCTTTTTTTTCTGGCTTCTTAAGATGGAAAGCACAGCAATCAATAGATTATTGATTTTAGAATTTTCTTTTGAATGTAAGCATTCAAAACTCTACTTTCCCTTCTCAGTTTGGGAGGTTAGGATATGGGGAAATGGGAGAGGCTCTTGGCAAGATTCCTAACATTCTTCCCCACAGCTGTTCTTATTTTTCAAGAATAAACATGTTTCAGTTTGTGCCCTGAAATAGTTCTTGACAATTTTTGTCCACATGTACACTTGTTTTCTGCAGGAGGAAAATCACACAGTCTTTTCTTATTGCCATTAATGGAAGTAAGTCCCTCTTGGCCTTCTGTAAATCCTCTGCTAGAGAGATAGTTTTCCTGGAACCACTTTTAAAGCCCTCGCTATGTTAGTTTTCTAGGGCTGCTATAACAGATTACCACAAACTGGGTGGCTTCAAGCAATATAAATTACTCTTGCACAGTTCCGGAGGCTAAAAGTTCCAACTCAGAAAGTCAGCAGGGTTGGTGTCTTCTGGAGGCTAAGGAGTGACTCATCAACTGTGTCAACTCCAGAGATACAAGGAGCATTCCTCTTCTCCCTCCTCTTATTAACATTACAGCAGTTGTACTTCTTGTATCAGTATAGTATTAGATACATAATGCTTAATAAATCCCCATCAGTGCAATCAGTGAATAAGAGATTAATTACATCTTCTTCCTCCTCAGACTTTCTCTTGTATTTTTTAGTGCTATGCATGTAACAGATGCTTTTGGATGGAGTTATTTCTAGTAGTCATTTTTTTCAGTAAGTAGAATTACTCACCAGAACTCAAAAGTTCATGGAATGAAGAAATCACTCAATGAGTAAATGAATGAAAAACTCTTTATTTTTTTCTCACCAACACTTTTGGGATTGCAACACATATAAAAGCTTTAAAAACAATTCTGAGGAAGAATTTGTTCCATGTCTCTCTCCTAGCTTCTGGTAGTTTGTTGACAATCTTTGACATTCCTTGGTTTATAGCCACATCAATCCATGCTCTGTCTCTGTCATCACATGACTTCTTCCTTGTATGTCTCCTGAGTCTCTGTATTCAAATTCCCCTTTCTTTTCTCTTATAAAGACATAAGTCATTGGATTTAGGGCCCATTTTAATCCAATATGACCTAATCTTATCTTGATTCCATCTGCAAAGACCCTGTTTCCGATAGTCACAGTCACAGGCACCACAGTTTAAAATATGAACATTTCTTTTTGGAGAACACAATTCAACCCACTGCACTGACCCAGTAAAGCATTTATTTATTTGTGTAAAATTATGTCTTGTCTTTTTTCTCAGGTTGCTTATGATGAAGCCACAGATGAATTTGCTTCTTACTTCAACAGAAAAACTTCTCCCAAGATTCTCATCACAACATCAGACAGACCTCATGGGGTAAATCCATCAATTAGTATAGTTCTTGAATTCTTAAGAGAAGTCTGTTCAGTAGAGTTAAATTATTAGTTTTCCTTAGATAATACCCATGAATAATCTAAATAAAATGTAGTACTGGTAATGTGACATAGTTTTACTAAACATGATTCTTAATTATAGACTTTCTCAACCAAGACGCTATTGACATTTGGACTGGATAATTCTTTGTTATGGGAAGTTGTCCTGTGCATTATATGATACTTGGCAGTATCCCTGGTCTCTGCCAGGTAGATGTCCTCCAGCCAGTAGCAACCTGCCCCACTCCCATCCCATCCCTTTCACTTGCTCACCACCAGTCAGGAAACCAAAAATGTCTTGACATTGCCAAATGTCCCCTGGGGGGCAAAATCACCCCCAGTTGAGAGCCACTGCTTTAGGGTGATCAGCATTTATAAAGATGGAATGCTACTTACACTTCATTTTTACCCCAGCCTTGCTTTCTGCCAATAACACTGTTAGATAAAATAATCATTATGCCTTTACTTATTAATATATACCACATAAGATTTTTATTCTTTTTTCACTTTTGAAGATTTTTGTTATTTTCTTTCACAGAGAACAGTACGACTCTGTGAACAGCTCTCTACAGTTATACCAAACTCACATGTTTATTACAGAAGAGGACTGGCCCTGAAAAAAATTATTCCACAGTGCATCTCTAGAGACTTCACAGATCTGATTGTTATTAATGAAGATCGTAAAACACCAAGTATCCTTTGTTTTATAGAAAAGTTTTCCTGTCCCCTCTCTCATCCCCTTTTTAAAATATATTTGAAAGGAAGGGATTGTTCTCCATAACTTTCAGAAGGTAATTTTTTTTAACTAGAAAATTATGTCTCTCTAAGATTGCATGAAGTTATATTTCTGTCATGTAGCAAACATTTATAGGGATTATGCTGTGGTCAAGGCATTGTTTTAATCCCCAGTAAAAGGTGCAGAGATAAACAAGAGGTAGTCTAACCTTCAGAAAGTAGGAGAAAATAGACATATAAACTAACAACTAAAATGTAGTGTGAGGGTGCACAGGTGGTTCAGTGGTAGAATGCTCGCCTTTCATGTGGGAGACCTGAATTCGATTCCCAGACTATGCACCCCCCCCCAAAAAAAATGCAGTGTGAGTAATACAATTAAAGAGAAATACAGGGTACATTGGAAGCCCAGTGACTTGGAAAGTCTGCCCTGGGGATTATTGGGAGGAAGGACTTGACTGAAAAAGAGATGCTTTAGCTGGGTCTTGGTGGATAGAGTGAATGGGGTGAACAAAGCAGAGGAAAACTGTTCAGTACAGAAAGATCATTTGGATAGATAGAGGTGTGAAAGAGTTGACACATTTAGGGGTATGGCTAGATTTTATTTTACCAGAGGTTTTATCACAGAGTTAAGCTTTTGAAGTAGGTAGTCAAAACCATATTACATATTTTGTTAATGTTTTGGAATGTCAAGGACAACCTAAAACTTTTTCTGTGAGTCTCAGATCTGAAGTGAATGGGTCACCTGATCCCAAGGGATTTCTCCCTATTTTGAGTTAAGAGATAATGAAGAACATGTCTAGATTTATTTTTGTTGTTGTTTTATTTATTAATTAAATAGTGAAGTTTCTATGAATTCAGTAACTTTAAAGAAGGTCAGTTGATTTGGTCAAGATTATTAAAATAAAATTACTAAGGATTTACAAAAATAAGAACAGGACTTTCTTCCTGCTACCAGAATAGATTTTTTCTCTTTTAAATCAGTGAACACTGCTCTTTTTAAGTTAATGGGTTAAAAAGCTATTTTTTAAAAGATTAAATAACTTTTATGGCTTACCTTGATTATTATCAGTGTAACTTCAAGACATTACTTAACCACAAGTGCTAGTTGCTTTCCAGAAACTAAAATAGACTAAAACCAGCTTTGTGATACGATGTTTTGTAGGCCATATTATAATTTGGTTTGGATTGTGGGTTAATGGCACCAAAGCAACTAAAATCTTTTGGATAATTAATTATTCCAGAAAAGATCTGTTTTTAAGGTTGTTTATGCCTTTTTTTAGCTGCACTCAGAATAAGTAGCAAGCCTTTTTTGTTTTTGTTTTCCTAACTTTTCAGCAGTTAATACAGTCATCATTCAAGGCTGCTAGTAATTCTTTGCTAAATCAGGCATTCATTGGTTCAATAAACATTCTATTCTTGTTTTAACTGAGGTATTTGTGTTAAGGATTAGCAATAATAAAGTAAAGCTTCTTGTATAATACAAGTACTCAGAAAAGGAAATTATTTAGGAACTCATGAGTTTGGATTTTGTAATTTGCTCTTGACACAAGTCACTACTTAGTGAACATGTTCTAGAAAGGATTAAAGCTTTAGTTTGGCTTGGAAGAAATGACTTTAAGATATCCTTCCCCCCTAAGGTTCTATGACATCCTCAGTGTTTAGATGTTAATAGAATTATTCTTGAGTGTGCTTCATGAAATTGAATCTGCTGTTAATCTTTAAAAAGAAGAAAAAAATTCAAATGTTTGCTGATAAGTCATTATGTCATAACACCAATGTTTGAGAGAAACAGATATTCTAAGAGTTAACAGATTAGTTTGAGAGAAAGGCATTTACATGTCTATAACTCCCTTAAGTGGCAAGGGTTATGGTAAATAATAGCTGAGAGTTTAGTTCTGACCTTGTAAAGAGATGGCATTTAAAGTAAGGCTTGATGGATGAGTACAATACTGCAGGTGTTTGAAATCGCGTGATCAAAATATACATGATATGGTTAAGTATATGATGTGAAAGGGATTGTGTGTGTATCTCCCAGTGCTTAGGAAACTGTTCAGGAGGCTTAAGGGAAGTAAAACTAGAAAGATATTTTGGAGTCATATTATGAGTGCCATAACAGACATCTTTATTCTGTAGATGAGTCTGTGATGAGTGTCATATGAAATTTGCTACTGCTGTCAGAACTCTGAAGGTATCTAGTTTGTCATTTAGCATATGAGAAACCATTATACAGATAAAATGGCACTGCCAAGTCCTATATATAAACTTGATTTACAGTCTCTATTAGAACATGGACTTGAAGTGGTGAGAGAGAGGAGGTCCGTCCAGCCAGGATACTGTTTTTAATAGTCTAGGTGAAAAATCTCAAGGACCTCCACTAAGACAGTAACAATGAGGGGTCAGGAAAGGCTGTAGAAGTGAGGAGGCTTATGAATGTAAAATCAACAGGATTTGGTGGTAGAGGGGGAAATTAATGTTAACTCTAGCTTCTACCATGGAAGAATGGGAGAGTATTGATGTTTTTATAAAAAGATGGCAACATCAGTTCTGAAAAACTCAGATTATATGCAGATAGACTTGAAACAGTCTGATTTTTTTTTTTTTTTTTTTTTGCATGGGCAGGTACCAGATATTGGACCCTGGTCACTGGTGTGGCAGATGAGAACTCTGCCACTGCACCAACATTACCTGTCCTGAAACAGTCTGATTTTGACCCGCTTTTAAGGTTCAGTTCTTAAAAGGACCAGATGAAATAATGTGCATTTGAAGATATTTTGTAAACGCAAAAAATCATTATATAAATGGAAAATCTTGTTCATTGTCATTTCTGCCTGATTGTAGTGGTATTAAACAATAACCAAAATTTATTCATTGAAAAATAAAGGTATTGGAGGTTAACATCAGCTTGTGCTTCAGAGACTTGAGAAATGTTGTACAGGTGGTAGTTTTAATGTGTTGCAGCCATCTTTTAGAGCCCATGGTCTGCAAATGCTGCTGATTTTAGATAGGTGTCTTATATTTCTTCTGTAATTTAAGAATGCCTAGCATTATTCTCTATTCAAGGTAGACAATGAATAAAGAGTTACTAATTGTTTAGTCGATTTTAGCTTGTGGTGCAGAATTCCCTTGAGAAACACTAGTAACCTTGATTTCAAGAGAGAGCCTAGATTGTAACTCTTGTCTTATGGGGTAATACTCAAAGCTGACAGCATATCCTGACCATATATAATATAAAAAAGTGTACATCTTTAGGGTGATAACTCTTCTGAACCTGGAAGTAAACTTATATTTTACTGCAGTGTTAGAAATATTCTAGAACTCCGTCCTGTCTTATCACTTAATGCTGGAGTAGTGGGCAACATTTATAGTTCTTTTCTCCTATTTTAATTGAATTTCCTATAATACCCTCTGGGAAGGCAGTAACAAGCAATGAGCCATTTTGTTAAAAGAGAAACAATAGGGCTAGTAGCATTAATCTTTTTTTCTCAAAGATTTGGGTTGACTCATGTACCTTTGAGTTTTTGATGTGGCAGGAAAATTTTATTTAACTTAGAGGAATACATGGACCTATCCATTCACCTAGCTATAGATTTTAGGGCATATAGATGGCTTGTTATTGGTAATTTAAGATGTAGATTACAGGGTTCAATATGTTCTTAACTTTATGAACAGATGGACTTATTTTGAGTCACTTGCCACATGGTCCAACAGCTCATTTTAAAATGAGTAGTGTTCGTCTGCGTAAAGAAATTAAGGTAAATTTTTTATATTCTTTGTGGCATTGATCTCCTCACAGTATTTGATTGTTCTCTTACTCCCTCACTTGAGTAAAAACTATTTTTGAAAGGGAGAAAGGTTTTTTACTTTATTGTTCAATGGAAAAATCACACCCTTAGTGCTGTATCTTACACATATGCCCTGTCTAGTTTTTTGAATAATGGCATTTGCCCTCTCCTGATGAAAGTGCTGTTATCTACTCATTTTTCCTGGTTTTTTTTGGTGAGATCATGACTAAGTTATAGTGAACAGGCAGTATCCCTTATTAGTTTGAAACATGCTGATAATTCCTAGTAGCAGGTTTCTTTTTGGTGCATACACTGCATAGTAAAACATTTATCATATGTACATCTTATTTCATAGGTTTGATAAGCCAGCTTGGTAGTTAAGAATAAAACTTTAAATTTTTAAAAATGTTTTCTATAAACTGGTATTTGAAATAGGAATGAGATTTTTCTTTTCCAGATTCCCTTAATTCACTTTTGTACTTCATTGTTCTAGAGAAGAGGCAAGGATCCCACAGAACATGTTCCTGAAATAATTCTGAATAATTTTACAACACGACTGGGTCATTCTGTTGGACGTATGTTTGCCTCTCTATTTCCACATAATCCTCAGTTTATTGGAAGGCAGGTTGCCACATTCCACAATCAGCGGGATTATATTTTCTTCAGATTTCATAGGTGAGAAAGGAGTCTTAATTCCTTAGACTTTGACTTGTGAAATACAGTTTAAACACAGACCTGTTTTCTCATGTATTATGACAAGTATTGTAGAAGAGAAAATGATTCTTTTAAACAATATCATAAAGGAATAAGAGTTGGGGCTCATTCAGATTAATTTCCTTAACTCTTACATATTCTTTATCTTTGAAGGTACATATTCAAGAGTGAAAAGAAAGTAGGAATTCAGGAGCTTGGACCTCGTTTTACCTTAAAATTAAGATCTCTTCAGAAAGGAACCTTTGATTCTAAATATGGAGAATATGAATGGGTTCATAAGGTATGTAGTGCATATGGTTTGAAAAGTCATTTAGGTCCTCTTAAAAATATTGAATGAAAAGGTAAACGTGTTTTAAGCCTTTGAAGTGTCCTAAAAATCAGTGGTTTTCAAAGTGGAACTACTAGTATATTGTGGGAACCTATTTAGCTATGTGAATTCTTGGGCCGACAATGATCTGCATCTCTGGGGTAAGTCTCCCTAATCTCACTAATCATAAGTCTGTGTTATGTGATTTTGCTGCACACTAGTTAGAAAGCCACTTGTTACAGAGGTTACACAGAAGTTTGAAGATCATCTTAAATCATAAATATCTCAAAACACTTTTTCTATGTAGCGAATAGTCTATTACTTAAGTGGCATTTTTAAAGTTATACAGATACATGGGACAGTAACTTCCAAAACCTTTTTAAATAAACCTAAGACTGATAAATATACTAATACAGAACCATAGAGACAAACCCAGTTTTTTAATATTTAGTGTTAGCTGTAGATTTAAAATCTAAAGAAGTTCATTTTTACTATATTTTTTTGCCCTAATTGTTGTTTTCTATGCATTTTTGTTTTCCAGCCCCGGGAAATGGATACAAGTAGAAGAAAATTCCATTTATAAAAGTACTGAGGAAGTAGTATTGGATTTTGCTAAAAGGACTATCTTGAATTTGGTAAATTATTTCTGATAGAAGACCCTTTTTAAAATAGTATATACTGCTTTCATAAACCCTGTCTGGACAAATTATAAAGTGCCATGAATTGCCACTGTTTATTGATAGCAAATACAATTAAAGTCATTTTGGCAAGATTTTTTAAGTTGCAATTTAGGTTTCTTAATACTTAATTCTCTATTTTGGGCTAAGAGTGAATAAGTTGGAATTAAAAGTCAAACCAACTTCCGTTGCACATTTTCATGGAGCATGTGGACTGCAGAGTATTAAAACACTTGGTATAGATAACTGTGTGACCCACCAGTGCTATACCAGACTGATCTTGGAGCCTAATGGGCACATAGTTTCTACTCAGTGTTTCTTGAATAAATGAATATTGGAGGCTAAGCTTTTGAAGGTTTTTAAATATCTTAAGCTTTTCAGATGGGCAAAAACTTGAAAGCTACATGTTTTACCAAGTTCTTGAACTTGCAATTTTTGAAGCTAGACTTTTTCTTGTCACCTTGTACCACTCTACGCACTACTCTATTCAGGCATTGTCTCAAGTTCTGAAGGTTTGTTTACACCTTCTAGAGGAATTCTTATATCCAGTCTTTTCTCTCTAATGCTATCTTTGTCAAGAGTCAGCTATAATGAAATAACAAACTTTAAGATATTATAATATTATGATAATAATCGTAACAAGAGTTTATATAAAAAGTTATAAAACAGAGCTAATCCAGTAAATAACTCATGGATAGAAACTAGAACTTAGCAGCCTTCTGACCTTGAATAAAAATACTGTAGGTTTGTGACCTCAGTTCCCTAGCACTCTTGCATATCTATGACATAAAGTTATATGACAAAGAGTTTTAGGAGCATCCACACTAAAAACTTACCGCCTTAATGACAGTGGGAAAACTGCCATTTATCATAGCTGTTCAAAAAGGTATATGCACAAGTATTTAATACCAATAAATAAGCAAAAAACAATTCTTATACTAAGTATTTTATTGTATGCTGTTGCCAGTGTATACAAAATAATTACCCATGTGAAATAGAAACTCATGAAAATTCAGAGAGGTAGATGTTAAAGACTGACAAAAGTAGAAATTTGTATAGTATGGCACATGTGTTACAGGCTACTGTTACAAGCTTTTGTACAGGCTTCAAATTTAGCCCTCCTTTGAATATTCACTGGTTCATGAAAAGTGGTTTAGAAAACCTGAAATGGAAAAAAAAAAAAGTAATTAGGCCAAAGTATCAAAGAACAACCGTTTTTTAAATTTCTCATGATTAATCAGTTAATCCTTGTTTTTGATCTCTACCTTATAAATTGCTCATGTCCTTTGCCTACTATAAGGGAATTCATATTGAAGGTCAGTTTTAAGGAAAAAACAAACCTAAAAACATGTATCACAGGAAAAATGAGAAATAGCATGGAAAATGCCTAACACATAGTAGGCAGTCAAATATAACTTTCTCTTAATTTTTACAATCACTTATGTATCATCCCTGTTTTATATATGAAAAAAAGATTTAGAGATTAACTTTGCAGGATTAATGTTGAAATACACTCTAAATATCTCTTAAGAAAAATCTGAACATACCTAGAAAAATGAGCAAGAATATTTAGGAGAGCAGTTCAGCAATATCTAAGAAAGGAGAAGATGCAATTACACTTTCATTAAAATATATAAACCTGTACTCAAAGAGAAACCATGTATAAGGATATTGATCACAGTGGTTCGTTTGTTTTGTTTTTGTTTTTTGCTTGGGCAGGCACTGGAATCAAACCCGGGTCCTCGGCATGGCAGGCAAGAATTCTGCCTGCCGAACCACCATAGCCACCCCACAGTGGTGTTTTAACAGCAAAGAATTGTAAACAGCTTAAATATAACTCAGTGGGGGGATGGATAAATAAACTAAGGTTTATACATTTGATGGCATGTTACACAGCAGTTAAAATAACTAAATGATTTACATGCATCAACAAATCTTGAAAATAATTCATAATAATAGGCCTTAAAAAAGCAGTAGTTATGGGTTATAACCATAAAAATACAATAAACTTATGGGGTAGAAAGTAAAACCTTGGGCAAGCCAGCTTCAGGTTAAGTTGTCTATATGGAAAAGTAGAAAGGGTAGCACATTTCTTTTAAAAAGTAACAAGGAAAACATTTAATTTAGGATGGTGGATATATGGTTTATCTTCATGCTTAATCTAAGATATTTCATAACAAAAATGTTCATGAGGCATGAAGAGAATGAATACTTTGGTGAAACGACGTGAAAAATGTTTACCTCATTTAGCATATTTTAACCAGTACAATTTTACAAGATTTAGCAAATACTCTAAGGTTATCTGACAAGGGCTTAACAAAGGGCACTTATGATAACAGATGGAAGAGCACAGTATAGTCTTAGCAACAGTTATGTTATTAAAATTTTAAAATACATTCCTTATTGACTAATTTTACTTCTGTAAGAAATGCAGATTCAAGGGCCTCACCCTAGAACCTACTGAATTAAAATTTGCATTTTCAGGTATTCAGGTTTGAAAAGCATTGTTTTTACATCCAAATATTTTTTCCCTAGCCCGAATAGTTTCAAATCATAATATATCTATCCATAAGGCTTAGCTGTTTTATTATACTGTCAAATTAGTTCCCATTATTTTACATGAAATCTAGGTTCCTATCTCAGCCATATTTATAACTTGAGCAAGTCATTTAAAACACTTAGCACCAGACTCCAGTGAAGTGAACAGCTGCGCAGGCTTCTTAACAGTATTTTATGTGAAATGGAAATAAATCACGTTTTTAAAGTGACTACAATAGGAAGAGGTGAAAAAAAGATTCTTTAATAAACCTTAAAAATACAAAATTTCCCAAAACTGCCAGGAAAAATTAGATGACTACTGCCCGAAGCAAGGAAATATTAAAGTGTTAAATATGAAGATACTAAACTATTAAAACGAATTACTTCCTTCTGGAGAAGCTATTACTCAAAGGTGTTTTTTTATGGCGTTTCAAAAATCTTAACCAATCATTGTGTCTACTGGAAACATGCTATACTTATACACAGATTTCCTGCACACTCCCAAGTCTATACAAAGTTTAATTAGGGAGGGCACAACTATGTAGCATGGTATTTTAAGAAGCAGCTTCCTGGACTTTGAGAAGTTAGAATGTTAGTAAAGGATGTGTGCCAAATACTGAGTCTTTTTTTTTTTTTAAGCATTAATTTAAGATTGCTTCTCATACTAGTGAAACTTGTCAGTACATGCCTTGTCTAAGTACTATAAGAAGGGATTATATTTTAAATTATCCAAAGCACTTTTCTGGCCATATCTACTTTGGACTAATATTATAAGCTTTTGCACACATTACATTTGATCTGGAAGGTACAGATTAACATACAGAATCACACTTTAAACCAGCATGTCCCTTTAGTTTCTTAATCCTCTTAATTTCAATCCATTGAAATGTCTGCCAACATGAACTCATAGGCCTCATTTCTCTGTTATACTCTGCCTAATAAATAAGAATAAAAGGTAAAACCTATGATTAACCCCTGCCCCAAATGCCTATACCATGTCATTTTATTCAAGTACCTCCTAATTTTTTCTTGGATTTACCACTCCCAATTCTTTCTTTTACTGCCCTATTAGAACAGTAACATCAGAATTGATCCAAATCATTATTAGTTCTTTAAATATCATCCTCATACACATTGTAGAATTTAACTGTCTAAATACTTGCTTATATGTAGAAATAAAGCTAAACTAATATGTGGGGGAGTCCAAAATACACCACTAGGCTAGTGTTATAAAAAAATAAGTCTTTTCATAGCAGTGAAATTTTCAAGTAACTCTTTATGGTTATTTATCCCTTTTTGTAGTTAAATAGAAACAATTAGGTCTTCACGCCTTACAAAAATGATCAAGTTTTATCAATCTTCACTTTCTGTACAAAAAAAGACTGAAACAAATAAAAATTAATGGAATGATCTTAGCTTTTAAGAGCTACAAGAAATCCTCCTATGTGGATTTCTACTGTTTTTTAATCTAAGGAAACTTACCTTTGAAAGATTCAATTTACTACAAAAAGGAACAGACTTTCTGGGGTCTGAAAGGATTTGTACTTGAAGATACTCCAGTCAGCAGGGGATCATGTTGAGCATTCTGCAGACAGAATTGTTTCAAGTCTGCAGCTGCCTGGGAAACCTACACATAAGGAAGAGGAGAGGAAATGTAGGAGGTGGTAAGAATTTTTTAAAGGTTTTCTTATATCTTGAAGTGTTTCTCAAACACTTGAAATAAATAACTTCTCTTACCTCAAGGAAGATACTACATACTAACTAAAGGCTAATAGGCATATACTGAGATCTTATACTTAAAACACTGCTTGTAAATAAGACTAGCTTTAGTACATTTCCTTTTGCTTATTAGAGGTATCAAATTATAAGTACAAAATTCGATTTATCTGTAAAGCATAGCATATCTTGTTTGCTGAGTAGGATGTTCAATTGCAAGCTTGAAGGTACTGAACTTTTTTTATTAAAAGTAGTACATCATAATAGAGGTTAAATTAGAGGCTTTAAAAAAGCATTACAGGGGCGGGCCGCGGTGGCTCAGCGGGCAAAGTGCTTGCCTGCTATGCCGGAGGACCTCGGTTCGATTCCCGGCCCCAGCCCATGTAACAAAAACGGAGAAACAGAATACAATAAAACAAGAAAATGTTTAAAGATGTTTCCCTTTCTTCCTTCCTTCCTTCCTTCTCTCTGTCTTTCCTTTAAAAAAAAAAAAAAAAAAAGCATTACAGTGTTATTGTGAATGAACATTATGGGGTAACTAGTATATAGTTTAGAAAACAAAACATGAGACAATACATTTATTCTTCACATTTATACATACAGTCATATAATCAATCCCTGCATTTAGACTAAATTAAAAGAGGCGTGCATTTATTCATTCAAATACCTAATAATTATTTGTATATCTTATTAAGGTGATGGAGATACCATATTAGTTCCTTAAGTCCTTTTGGGATGGCAACCCATACATGTATCAAAATTGTTAAATCACATTTAAAGCTAAAATATGGCTCTTTAAAGAAATGCTGCTGAGTAAAGTTGTTGGTGTTTGCTGTCAGCCTTTAGTTACATGACAGCAAATGGAAAGTGGTCACTGTCTTCTTAACATTAAACAGTTGATGGTACACTACTACCAGATCAAAAAAAGGAATGGTTCAGATATAGGGTATGAGTGACTAAAGGATGTCCCAAAGACAGTCAATATCCTAAGTCTTGAATTGAGGTTTAAGAAGATGGGAAAAAGTAAAATAGCCATTTATTTTATTCTCAAAATCTTAACTATCATCAAAGATGGTGAGAACAGGAGTCCAGTCCAGCTGAGTATCTGGCCTTTGAAAGAGAGTTAACAGCATCACAAATACCCTTTATATATAGCAAGATCCTCTGCAGACTACAGCTGTACCCCAGACATAAAACCCAGAGGAGCCAGCCTGTCCAAGAATATAAACTAATTCTGTCCCCCTGTACTACACTATTGACACTCTTTTTCAACATGAAAAAGTTAGTGAAGAATCATAGCCCTAAGACCCCTGTAGATTGGGAGTAGTTTCAAAGGAGGAAGAGGAGTTCTAACAGAGAAGATAGAATTTAACAAATGGGTGTAACTACTGAATGGTCTGTAATGTTTCTTTTAGCTTCTAGTGTTTTGGAGCAGCTAGAGGGAAAAACCTGAAAAGGTGGAATGGTAACCCATACCAAACTTTGAAATCTGTTCTGTAACTACATGTTAAAACATACAAACTCTTCTTGAATCAATGTGTTTGGCCTATACAGCGTTCCAGGGTAATGAATTCTATTTTTAAAAAGGAATAGCTAGCTAAGGAATGTGCGATAAAATCTGACTGTGCTCACACTAAGCAGCAGTAAGTATAGAGGGCAAAATAAATTTAATTTCTGTCTAAAGTTAGGTAGGCGCCAACATAACTATATTCCTTTCAAAAACTTTTCAAGCACAGCTACATTTCTAGGCACTGAGAATACATAAATTATATATAAGCCAGGTCCTGCTGTTAGGGGAGAGTCCAAGGGAGAGGTACAAGGCCTCTGTAGAGAAAAGTGATTTAAGATGGTGACTGGATGGATGGTCATCTAAAGGCAGGCCTCTGTGAGGAGGTGACATTTAAGCTAAGGCCCCAATGACAAGATCCAGCCAAGTAGTCATGTGTGAGAAACAGTATTCCAAGCAGTGGGGAGAGCAGAGTCAAAGGGTCTAAAGCTGCAACAAGTTAGTCCCCAAGGAACTGCAATAATTCCTTAAAAAGTAGTATGACCACTGGAAGCTGAAGCTCTGTTACCCTATCCTAATTATTAGTGTTCCCTGTCCTTCTCAAAAGTTTCCTGGTTTGGATAGTAAGTGTATGGTCACCTTACTTACTAGAGTTTGTCGAGCACTTGTGATAAAATTTCCTCAGCTGTACCCAAGCATGAAGATTTAAACATTGTAATCTTGTACTAGTTTAGAAGTACACTGGCACACTAAAAAAAGCATCAAGCAGAATGTGGATAAAACAAGTGTACAATTAATTATGAAATCAAACGTAACCACATTTAGCAAAATGTTTAAAGAAAAGAAAAGCTCATTTTAAGTTATAACACGGGCTGCCCTCCCCTCCTTGCTGCAGCCCTAGCACCAAGCAAAAATTGAGCTCTCTAAAACCAAATCATTTGTGGCTTTAATGACCAGGACCATACCTAAAAGAATTAGGTATAAAGGACAAGCACCAGGCTGTAAAGTTCCTGGATGCTAGGGTTTACAAAGTAAAAGGTAAAGCCCTCTGAGTACTTTAATCTGAACACTTCCTCTCGTTTTCTGTAGACACTGCTTTAAGTACCCCTATTTACCGTCACTTTCAATGTGTTTTGACACTTCACACACACGCACACACCCCTCATTTTTGATGGCCTTACGATAATGGTTGGTTTTAAGACATACATAATTTCAAAGTTAAATCCAAGGCTGACCATAAAACAACACTAGGGTGAGGTGATAACGTGGGGATTATAGAAATGGATTCCAAACAGCAATGGAGCTACTTAAGGGACAAGAGGGAGAAGGGGAATCCCACAAGAACTTCCCTCCTGAAGTGACTGTAACTGAGTAAGCGAGGTCCCTGACATTTCTACCACAGTGAGTAGAATAAATAGGAGACCATCTTACTACACAAAACATTTCAGAGAAGTAAATGACTAGCCTGATGAGTATAAAATCAAATTATCTTGGAAACTGGCTGCTTCTTTTAACAGGGTACATGATTAATAATATTATTTACTATGTTGATTATTTAATAACAAGAAATGTTTAAAATACGTAAGGTGACCTCCTGCACCAGAAAGAGGCCAATCTTGGGATTTTAAAAATAAGGACATAGACGGCATAGCACTTGAATGTCAGGCTGTCCTATCAACACAAACAGAATAGCTCTCCCTGCCCCTCAAGGAAGACCCCCACCCAAGACCAGTACTAACCACACAGCAAAATAAAGTCAGCATTGGCCCATACTGAACATTTTGTCGACCAGGCGGACCAGTAGAAAGCCTCAAGGTCCGAGTTGTACAAACCGCCGAACGAGTACGGAATGCAGGCTCTGTTCGAGGTTGTACAGGGCGCCAGTGGTACCCTAGACATTAGGAACGTTTCGAAAGCAAATATGCTTTTTTAATCCATAGTTTGTTATGCAAGATTTCGTTTTCAAGGGTATATGTTTACTGGTTGAGAAGAGTGTAGATATAAAAATATACTACTTAAGGGAATAGGTTTGCAAAAGATCTGACATGAAAAGAAAAAAATAAGCCTGTTCTGAATCAAAAGTCGGAAAACACCCCGTCAGATGGCGAGAAACGGTGGAAGCTGTCTAGGGAAGAGAAGGGAATGGTGCGTCCGGCCGCGCAGAGGAGCAGCTGTTGGCCTGGCCAGCCGAGGAGTCACAGTCGAGATGACACTGCCGAGAGGGAGCGAGGAGGACCGGAATGCGGGAAGCCTCTATTCTGCCCAGGGGGCAGCTCAACTCGGAAAGTCCTGGGGCGGAAGGGCGGGCTAATCGGCCCCCTGAACCATAGCGCCGACTGGTCCAAAGCTGGCCGCTCCCGGATCATCGCCGCCGAGCGCGCGTCCTCCCCAAGGGGGAAGCGAGAGCCGGATGCGTGTCCTGCCCGCCCCAGCGAGCTTCGCCGCCGGATCCCACCCGCCGCCGCCGCTCGCCCGCCCCCACTCACCTTCACGCGGTTGAGCCCGGCCTCCAGCCGGAGCTGCTGAACCACTTTCTTCATAGCGGCAACGCTGGAGGAACCAGACATGGCGCGCAAAAGAACAGAGAAACGAAACGGACCGTCGGTCGGTTAGTCCGTGAGGCCAGACAGCCAGGAGCGCGCGGCAGGGGGAGGGGCTGCGAACTTCGTCTCTAAGTTTCCGGTTCTTTGCATAGCGGCTCCACCCTCGGTGCGCATGCGCACCCAGCGAGCTCGCCGTTCCAGCTGCTCAACCCCTGAGAGCGCGAGAGCTAGACTAGGGGAGGGGAAGGAGAGGCGAGCGCGGTGGCGGGAAGGGGCGGGGCGGACGGTGGGCCCGGCGGGTGCAGGACCAGAACGCTGCCGGTCGCCCAGTTTCACCTACCTTCCGTCTCCCGAGAGGTTGATCTGGGAGAGGTAGGCTAAAGGGTTGTTATTAGCTGCTGAGATCCGAGGGGAGCTCTGAAGAGGACCAGTGAAAGAAAGCAGGTGATTTGGGAGTTTATAAAAGGCCTGGTGGCAGGGTGAGGAGAGGTCCCTTCCTGACAGTTTGCGGCAGGAGTTGAGGTAAGGGAAGGATCGAGCCCACCGGAGATTAGGAGGTAGAAGCCCCCGGCCCGAGTCGCCGCATCACTCCCTTGCAGAAGCGTTTTGTTCCCGGGGTTTCTCCACAGCCGGGTTCCCGGCGGTCAGAACACCCGAGGCGGCGGGGGCGGGGGCGGGGCGCGGCAACCGACGCGGGGAGCCGGCCGGGCCGACCGGCGGCGCTGACCCACTGGAGAAAAGATCTTAAAGTTTGGCTTCTGTCTGTCTCCCTTTACCTCTTAAATCGGTTTCCTAGAAGAAATTGCCCGGAAGCCAACGTGCTGGCTGAAGATTACTCCCGGCTCTTGTGTTATCCATTTCATTTGGGGGGTTTAACCCTTACTGTACCTTTTAAAATAAAACACCTTGTGTTTCGGAAATGTCTGCTCTTTTGTATTTTAGTTGTGCTTTATTACCTCCTGCTTCAAATGGACCCTTAAAGGAATTACCCGAAGACAAAGACATTAGGATCTAACCAAACAAAATAACCAGTGCTTCCACCCGTGGCAACGGGTCTGCTACGTGACAGCACTAAGGACAGATGTCTCATATCCTCTTGAAATAGTTCATATTCGAATACGCGTCGGTTACCCATACATGAATAATTTCATCATTAATGCATTTCAAATTTTTTGCAGAGAAAATCCAGTTATAATTTGATTTCTCTGGGCCAACAAAACTTAATTTATTTACTAAACAATTTCGGTCAGTTAACAAGAATGTAGTGTAAATTGAGTATTCTACTTAATTCATGTAATAAATATAATGACTGGGGTCATAGACCAGGTTTGAATTCTGGCTCTACCACTTGGTATCCCAAAGTAACTTCTTTGAGCCTCTGTTTCCTCATTTCAAAATGAAGTAATTGAGCTTACTCCCCATAGTTGTTTTTGAGAATGAAATGAAATTATATATGTAAAGAGTATGACACCTATATCCCAACCAATAAGTCTCCCTTTCTCCCTCTTACACAGTAGCATTTTAAACTGTTTCAGCGTCGCTGCTTTGGTGACAATGTAGAGCTAATATCTCATTCATACTTTACAGATTTGTAAGATTAAACATAAATATCTTTACTCAGAGAATGTTCCACTTTATAGTAGATGAAAAATATAGCTCTAAACTCTTAAGGTAAGAACTGTAAAATGTTAGTGCTGAAAGGGATTTTAGTTAATATATGGCCCAATCCCCTCTTCTGTGAGGAACAGTGTTGAGGAATAAGCAAAATTCCTATGGTGTTTTAGGTTTAAACATCCTCAGAAGCAAAAAATGGTTTTAACCACTGCAAAGTGAGTCAACAGAGAGGACTGCTGTCTCAAAAATCAGATATTTTCTTTTTTTTGTAGTGTGTGTCTAATAAAAGATTTTGTTTAGGGTATGAAAAGAGAATGAAAACTGAGTTCATTTTAAGTTTCATTGCACCTGACATAATAAGCAGTAACACAGTTTATAAACTATCGATATCTCCTAAACAAATCATGTGCTTTGGCCTTCCACAATCAACTAAAACATTTCACAGACCCTACCAACCATATAGATGTAAGCAGCAATAAAGACAGTTTGACACCAAGAGAACCGTAGCAATGAATGATGTAAAAAACACAGCAAAAGAAATCAGTTGTTTTGTTTGCCAGCAGAACATAGTCAATTTTAATTTTACCTGGGATCTTCACCTTATTTGATTAGTACCCTAAGATCTTTAATTCACTAGGTCTAAATTTAGTATTTGAATAAATAAAATACTTTAGATTCATGTATCTTGCTTTGTAATTTAACTTAAAGCCAAGTTTCTTTAAGAAGAAACTTGTAATTCTGAATGAGCTTATTTTATCCTATTTTACATGGCTAAGGAAATTGAGCTTTGAAGAAGGCGGGTGACTTGCCCTTGGTAAAAAGCTAGTTTGAGACAGAGAAAAAGACTAGAACTTCTATTTTTTATCCCATTACAGGTAAGTAATACATTTCTTTCCATATAACTACTCGTATTAGAGAAATAATAATTGGATATGAAACCATGCCCAAGGAAATTTGATTATAATAGCAAAAAGACCTTATTAAGATACCCAGTATTATGGTCGTAAGATTGTTTTTTTTTCAGTTTAACATCTATAGACATTATGACCTATTTTCAGTGTCTAAGTTACCTTTAAGTACTTTTTAAACTTAACATTTTTCTTTATTGCCTTGTATTACCCTATATCTTAGTAGTAATAATTCTGGTCCACAAAAATGATAGAGACTGTTTTATCTCTGTGCATTGTTCCCTTTTGAACAGTTCCCCAAAAGACACATGGAAAAGTGGAAGAACAGTCTTTCTTTCATGAGTGAACATATGCGTGGTTCACAAATCACATTCCTTTATAGAGATAAGGAGCTATGGGGAAAAAAAGTATTCTTTTTACCTCTATAAATCCATGTGTGTTAATAATGCCAATATTGACTTGTACTTAATCTGGAAGAATAAGATATTTAGTTTTCTATGTTCAACTGTTAAATATATTTGAAGTAAATCATTTCAATCTTGAACTTTTTCAGTTTTGGAGTATAAATTTTGAGATTCTGTGAAACCAGGTATTGAAATACCATTTCAAGAGAATTGTATATTTTAAATCAAACTTTAAGCTGGGCAAGAAGATATCTGTATCCATTTAAAAACTTGACAAGAAATAATTAATGGGGTGAATGGAAATTTGTTTAAAATGTCCTGCTGATGTTTTATGATTATGAAAATACTCTTGCTCAAAAGTCTTCACAACAGTTATATGAAAAGAAATCATGTTTTGTAATTCCTTTTCTAGCACATTCTAATTCTGTATCATTCTGTTATTCTCTGGGAGCCCCCTCTATCACCTCTATCCCTGTCACCACCACCTCACTGCCCAGCGCTCCTACAAAACCTGAAAAGATGTCAAACTTAAGACAAATAAACCAGCAAGCAAATCCCAGCACATGTACGGAAAACAAATTTCAATCCTCTATCAATCTGATTAAGAAACTGAGACTTAGTATAAATTAATGGTTTTATATATTACACAGGTTTACATGTATGTTAACATTATATACATATAATGGTTCATGTGATTATTTTGAGTAAGATTCTACTATATTTTGTTTCAATAAAGCACACTTCAGATCTCCAATTTTAGTATTTATTTAGGATTTTCTACAGTTCTCTAAGCATCTCTTTGTTTGCTGTGTTATCAAACCTGACAAATAAAAATAATCAGAAGTTTTCTTTGTACGCAATGATAGAGTATCCAAAATCATTTTGGAGAAGTGCAGAGAAGGTATGATAACTAGTATTTTTAATGTGGAAACTAGGTCAGACATGGCAAACAAGTGATATTTCTATCAATAATTTCCCTTCCCAAACACATAGTTGACTATAATAATCCATTTCTGAAATCTTACTGAGGCCAGATGTGGACTTGGGATCTTTCTCAATAACTCACTTTCAGACAGCCAATTAGTTAATGTGAATTTTCCATTCCTGGTAAGTTACACAACAAAATTATGCAGTAAATGAGAGGTTAGACTAGAACTGTGTAGTCAGTTTGGTTATTGATCTATCAATCTCCTTTTTGTTTGAATTTTCACATTATTTTGTTCATTAGGTATTTGGTAATAGGTCAAGAATTTGAAAATCCTAAATATGTTGAGATTTAGTATGTTAAACGTGATTTGGTTAAGATCACTACAAATTCTAAGCATGCCTGATGTTTTAATACTCCTCTTGCAGTTGCAGTAGCAAAGATTCACTCAAGTTGCCTCATGTAATGGGGAGATTACTGTAAAAAATCTACATGGAGCAGTAGTGGAGACAGATATCCCATGGAAATTCAAAATCAGAAACTCTTGTACTGGAAGGCTAAACTGAAAGTACAGCCAAGGTTTAGGACCACAGCTGCAAAAACTCTTGACTCTTCTCTCTAGTGCTTGGCTCTCTACATGAATCAGCTATATTCTGGTGCACAGTTTGTCTCTCACTACCAGTTCACTTAGACATTCCTGCTATCTGTCTCTCAGTTCATAAATAGTCAACGTTTTCTCTTAACATTGGTTTGCTGGTAGCTGTGATATTATTTCATGCCTTTCTACATCTTTTAACTTCGGTGTCTACTATCTACATACTTGAGTTTTTAATTTTTCCCCATTTCTAATTCCTAACTCATCTTTTAACGTCAGTCTATTTTATTTGTCTCTGTCTAGCCCAGGATTTGAGCTCCATCATTGAGCCAATCAAAATTAAAAAGGGAGGTTTTTTGTTTTGTTTTATTTCTTTTTTTTGAGATATCGAGTCACGTACCATATAATCATCCAAAGTGTACAGTCAGTGGTTCACAGTATCAAAAAGCTGTGCATTCATCATCACAATAGAATTTGAACATTTTCATTACTCTAAAAATAAAAGTAAAAAAGTACACTTAAAACATCCCATACTCCTATACCCCCATTGTTTATTTTTTGTCTTTTTTTTCTTATTCATCTGTTCATACACTGGATGAAGGGAGTGTCAGTCGCAAGGTTTTCACAGGAACACAAACACATCTTAAAAGCTCTATAGTTATTCAATCCTCTTCAAGAATCAAGGCTACTGGATAACAGTTCAACATTTCAGGTATTTTCCTCTAGTCCAAAGCATGCTTCTTGCTATTCCTTTAGAAGGGACAGTATAGTAAGGTAGTTTTCCTTAGGACAGTGCTAAACCAGGTCTTGATTGACCTGTCTTGAGTTCACTTAATTAAAAATTTGTTTGAAATTAGATTATCAGGTTTTTAATGCATTCACAAAAATAAAAAATTCTGGTCTCCTAATTTGCATACCAGTCAATTAATGAATGCCTATAGACTGAAATTATAACAGATTATTACCACTCATTCTTAGCAAATATGGGAGTAATCATATGTATTTGAATCATGCTTTGTTTAGCTTCGTAATAGAACTAATATTAGTTCAATGGCAGTAAGAGCCTTTGGATAGATACAGAAATTAAACTAAATGTATTTAAATATTGTTTTAGACAGTATATGATGTCACTTTTTTTTTAAAGTTTTAGTAAGAACTTTATATGGGTAGTAATACGTGAAGATTTAGAAGATTTCTATCCCAGGAAGAATCTTTTTTTTTTTTTTGGTACCATCAAAACAGTGTTCTCTAGAAAGATTTCATAGAACTCTAGCCAGTACCAGGTTAGAGGAATAATAAGCTTTGTTGAGTTTAAATCACTATTTCAATATAAGTCCAGGTTGAGGAAAACTTTAAAATTAAGAAAAAGCTTCTGTTCTGATTCTCAGATGATTAAGGATTGTCCTACTTTGATGACTCCATTTTAGAGTAATAATTCAGTTACCTGAATTTCTGTTTAATTATACATTTTCTTTTTTATTTTATCATGTCTATGTTTGTAAACTGCCATAAATCCTCTGAGGAAAAACACAGGAAATAATACTCAAAAAGAGCCTGATATTAAAGACTGAGATTTTCCTCTGGAATGATCATTCACTTTTGTTATTATTGAGGTATCTAAGCCTCAGAAGAAGTGCAAATAGTAAAATAGATTTTATCATTCTATAGCCATTTATATAAATTCAGTTTACCACTTCCAAAAATTTATTTCTACTTTTATGTAAAATATTATATATTTAAACTTAATTTTTAACCACGAGAAGGTTATTGTTTAGAATAGTAAAACATGTCTTGGTTACATGTCTATTATAATATAAGTAACAGTTTATTTAGTAAGAGTTGTATAGGATGTCTGTTCATTTCATAATAATTACCAGTCCTAAAAAGACATATTAGTACTATGTCTAGTACTAATCACCCATATCACTAGCAAGTATCCCCCCACAAACATAAGAAATATGTCTGACAAAAGAGTTACTTTGATAGAGTAAAACATAGAGGCTACAACCCTCTTATTTCTAGAAATATAGGGGTCGAACCTATTCCTGAGAAATCAAACTTCTCCGTGCTTCCATTCTTACACCACATTCTACCAGTAAGGTCAGCTAATTAAGCTATCGGGCCCATACCCCAAAAATGTTGGTTTATACCCTTCCCATACTAAATTAACCCCTTGGTCCTAACAATAATTATCGCAACCCTGCTATCGGGCACTATAATTACAATACTTAGTTCCCACTGACTTCTGATCTGAATAGGCCTGGAACTGAATATATTCGCTATAATTCCCATCTTACTAACAAAAACAAACCCACGATCAACTGAAGCCGCCACAAAATACTTTCTAGTACAGACAACAACTTGCTAGTGATACTTGCAAGTAGAAAAAAATTTCTACTTTTATGTAAAATATTATATATTTAAACTTAATTTTTAACCACGAGAAGGTTATTGTTTAGAATAGTAAAACATGTCTTGGTTACATGTCTATTATAATATAAGTAACAGTTTATTTAGTAAGAGTTGTATAGGATGTCTGTTCATTTCATAATAATTACCAGTCCTAAAAAGGTAATCACTTGCTAGTGATACTTGCTAGTGATATTAGTACTATGTCTTTTTGAATTAGAATAATTGTGAGATCATATACATTTATAAATTTTCATTTTGAATCTATTTTAAAGCTTTTCTGTTTTTCTTCCCACTTTGTGTTTTTCAGAAACCAGAAATTAGTTAAATGTTACCTTAAGCCAAAAAATATGTTATAACCTTTATCATCAAATACTGCTTAAATGAAAAAAGATAAAAGAAAACCCCAAACTACAACAGATAATTACCCCATTCAGTCATTGGTGAGTATGCCACTCAGTTCAAGTCGACCTTCCTCATCAGAGGTAAGATAATTTTTTTATAATAGAATATAAGAAAATCATGCTTATTGTTTTTGATATTTTTGTAAAATAAAAATATGACTTACGTAGTGTTAGATATTGACTCCCCCATGATCTCAATGCCATGTATCCCATTATCTGATTATAGTCCCCTCTTCTCCAGCTCACTTCCTCTACCCCACTTGTCTTGGCATCTCCAGTAACATTGATTCTATCACCTTTTTTACTATTCCTCACCTTATGATGTTCTCTGTACCTGGCTTAAATTTCATATGGCAGTCTTGATCATTCCCTTGCACATACTTTTGACTCCTTGCTGTCTCTTGCTTCATTGTACTCCTTGGAAAAACTGCAACCCTCGTTAATCCAACTCTCAAACTACTCTGCACCTACACCTGAGTAGTTAGTAATGGCTGGAGAGAAATATACCAACCTAAGAATTTGTCTTACTTTAAATTCATGACCATAAATCTCAAGTGGAATTTTTTGCTGCTAGACAATCATATATCACTCATTCATTTACTCTCACACTCTTTGTGCTGGTTTAAAAAGATGTATGCCCCCTAAAAAAGCCATGTTTTAATCTAAATCCCATTTCATAAAGGCAGAATAATCTCTATTCAATACCGTATGTTTGAAACTGTAATCAGATCATCTCCCTGGAGATGTGATTTAATCAAGAGTGGTTGTTAAACTGGATTAGGTGACAACATGTCTCCACCCATTTGGGTGGGTCTTGATAAGTTTCTGGAGTCCTATAAAAGAGGAAACATTTTGGAAAATAAGGAGATTGAGAGAGAGCAGAGAATGCTGCAGCACCATGAAGCAGAGAGTCCCCTAGCCAGCACTTTGGAGATGAAGAAGGAAAATGCCTCCCGGGGAGCTTCATGAAACAGGAAGCCAAGAGAGAAAGCCAGTAGATGACGCTGTGTTCACCATGTGCCCTTCCAGCTGAGGGAGAAACCATGACTGTGTTCGCTATGTGCCTTCTCATTTGAGAGAGAAACCCTGAACTTCATCAGCCTTCTTGAACCAAGATATCTTTCCCTGGATGCCTTTGATTGGACATTTCTATAGAGTCGTTTTAGTTGGAACATTTTCTCCACCTTAGAACTGTAAACTAGCAACTTATTAAATTCCCCTTTTTAAAAGCCGTTCTGTTTCTGGTATATTACATTCCTGCAGGTGGCAAACTAGAACACTCTTCTAGACAAATATTTCATATCTTCTCAAACTGCTAATACCTTATCCCCATTTTCAAACTTAAAGACATACTCATATAAAAACAACTGGCATGTACATGGATGCATATTTTTCCTTTGCTTTTCAGTGGCATTCCCTTATGGTATCTTTATTTAAAATGTTGGTGTTCTGTTCATCATGGATTTTTTTTGTGTGTGTTGAGTTTTAAAAATACTATTTATTACTGAGTTTTTGGTTTCCCCCTTAAATTTTGCACCAGAGGTAGATGCCTCACATGCTGCGCGCTTGCTTCAGCCCTGATATCCCATTTAAATGTTAGCTACCTGCAGACTAGGATCTTCATCTCTTTTATTCAGTGGTATATCCCTACTGGCTTGAACAGTGCTGGTACACAGTAGGCACTGTAAATATATTTTGACTGAATGTATAAATACAAATTGACTATAATTAATTTATATCACAAAATGTTTCAAAAACCAAGAAATATTTTATGAACTACATTTTCTCGGTTGTGCCTAATCATTCAGTTATGGGATTAAGTCTGTAAAATGCTTCTTGAATTGTGGTTCATGATGTGTTATCAAAAATATTGAAGTAATTTACTTGGTTTTTAAAAACAGAAGAAAAGGTTTAGTTTAAGAAATAATTTTTATCCAGTAAAGTAATAATATATTTATATAAAAATAAGGTCATACAGGTATTTAATAGTATAGCCAGAGAATAATCTTTTAATTTCTCTGGTGCTGAAAATGCAGCATATAACAAACCACTCTCAGATCTATACAGACATTTTAAATATTTAGTTAATATTCCATCATTAAAACTATAGAAATAATTTGCTTAGTTTATAAAAACAACTTGAGCAAAATATTAGTTCAAGAAACATTTTTATCTTCTATCATATCAAGAATGTATAAAGAGTAGTTCATCTTTACTTCAAACTTTTAAAGGTTTTTCAGATATTTAATACTGTAATTAGAGTATGATTATTTAAATGCTTTAACTTTTAATATGCAGCAAATATCATTCATTTAAAAGATGACATATATTTGTTGTAATCGTTCTGTTTCTGTTACAGTAATCTAAATGTTCCTCTAGGAGGATTCTAATTGAGGTATACAACAAAACATTAATAGAAAAGAAATATAGTACAAGTAAGCACAGACAAACTTACAGACATAAACTTATGTGAAAACAACTATTTCTTTCTCTACCCCTGGCCAGAAATAGTTTCTTCCTGGAATTCTGTGACTTGAATGTATTCCCTCAAACCATAGTATTCATGCTTTTTTCAGGTGCTAAAAGCTAGCTATCATCACAATGTGGTAGGAAGACAAAATATAAAGGATAAGGATACTATAAGTTCACTCCAATGGGACAAGTAGATGGGGGGTGGTAGTGAGAGTTGGTGGTAAGAAAACTGATCTTGGTGCTCCAATATTCTTATTACAGGCCACTGAAAGAGTACTATAGGTCAAAGTTTTGGTGTTGTGAGCGTAATATAGGAGTCTCATCTATGACTTTGTTTCCTGGAGAAAATGTGCTCCAAGTGCCAAGTAGTCAACTTAAAAACAAATTTTTAGACCTTCATTTTTTTTTTTTTTTATTCAGATGGATGAATGCATTCTGTGTTTATTTCAGTTATGTTTATTAAATGTAAAATTCTAGAAGACACCAGTTTTTTTATTCACTTAAAAATATTTTAACTAATATTCTCAATTTATTCAGTTGGTGGAACTTCATGTTTTTTATGTCCCTGAAGGATCATGGAACTATAAGTTAAATACCATTTCAATAGAAGTTGTTAACAAATTCATTTCAGCTGGATTTATAAGGTAAGTATTTTGACAATCTGCCTGAAAAATGAACCTATAAATGAGATTATAAGTGAAAAAATATCTTGTCCATGTCATGAATCCAATTCCTAACTTAATGAAGACTAAAATAAGCAGTGCTAAAGGAGCAAATATCACTTAGCCATTGTACTACCATGCAGAAAACAGTATATAACCTGTATATTACTATAGCTATACACAGAAAGAATTACAGTAATTAACTAATTAAGAGAATTAAGAGAGAACTTATTTGAATTTAGAAAGTTGTGAAGATCTATGAATATTGGTTAAAGCAGTATATTCCCAGTGCACTTTTTGCTGAACTGTTTAAAAAATATAAACATAGAATATTTTTGTATAAATATGCATATTTATATGTATATATGTGTGTATTTACACATTAACATACCATAAAACACATGACACTATGTAATCTGATTGCCTTTTGTTATCTCTTTGGAGCTCTTCTTAATCTTCCCCATCATGGGCTTTAACCACATTAGTCTCTTTTCTGTTCTTGTCCACATGAGGGCTCTTATACGTGTTGCTTTTTTCTAGAATGCTGTTTCTTCCCTTCCCATGTTTTCTCACCTCTTTCAGGCCTTTGTTTTTAAATATTGCTTTTTTATTTAGTCCTCCTTTGACCACTGTATTTTAAATTGCAATGCTTTTCTCCCTTCCCTGCTTTACCTCTATATTACTGAGCACAGTCTTATGAATTATAATTTTTCTTACTTATTTTGTTACTTTTTTTCTCCCACCACTGCACTGTAAGGTCCAGGAGAACAGAGATTTTTGCGTCTTTTGTTCGTTGTCGTATTCCTATCATTGAAACAATGCCCAGCACATTGTAGGTACTTAATAAATATTTTTTGATTGAATGAATTAATTATATTACATTTCTCATAAGACCTTAGACAAACAAGAACAGAAAATAGCATAAGTGGTAGCTTTAAATTTTAGACATTGAGGAATGAAGCATCTTTGGTGAGTAAAAATATGGAGTCTACAACATTTGATTGAAGAAATTTTTAAGAACTAGCTTATTCAGCTAAACTTGCAAATTAAATGTTTGTGGCCAAATCATTCCTTAATATACATATAAAAATGTGTAAATCCCATAACAAAGTTTTATTTTAACAGTAAAACTTCGAAGTGGATGAGTAAAGTAGACAAGCATTTTCCTTTCCAATACAAAAACACTTTTATAAACAATTTTCATTTGCATAATGAAAGGCAGTGTTCATTCATTCATTTAAAAAGCATTTAGTGAGTACCCACAAAATGCTGGGCATTATAGAAACATGATATACTATCCACTTGATATATTAAATCAGTATTTGTGATATGACTGAAGTTATTGGATTATTAGGATAGCCAAAATCTTTTTATATTATAAGTGAATGTCATGATATTTCCAGAGTATCTCCTCAACTTACTTTACAAGCCCTGAGGGAACGTCTTGGTGAGTTCCTTGGTGAAGATGCTGTTGCAGAAAAATTTTTATTTCTGAAATGCATAGGAAATAATCTAGCTGTGGTAAGTTTTCTTAATATTTTTCCTTCTGAATATAAAAAGCATGCCTTAACAAATAATGTTTCTAAAATGTTTGTCAACACAGCTCCTTAACATACTATGGGATGGGTAATCTCAGTCATGGTTAATGACATGGAAAGATCAGTAGGCACATAGATATCAAGAAAAAGTGGGCCTGATTGGAATATTATGAGATGCTAAAATGATGTGGATTTTTTTTTACGTGTATATGTGAATTTCTTTGGAAAGAAAAGGAAGATAAATTTAAAATCAGATCTTATAATAATTTTTTTTTATTTAAATGATAGTGTTTTAAAACTTTTTAAAGAAGTACTTGTGTCTTATGTTCTGGGGTAGGATGGGTTCTCATTGCTTGGGCCGAAATTAGCCTTCTTTGGTGTGAAAATGATATGGCTCCAACATATTTTTTGTTGCCGGCTATTATGTATTGAACTCTCCTATTTGTAGCTCTGTGATTTAGTAACAGGATTTTCTAAATAGAGGTTATTCTTAGCTGAATTTCCCAATCCAACAAACCATCAGATGTCAGTGGGAAAAGACTCTGGCAAACTCATTTCTGATTTATGGTCTTTGCATTTACCTGGAAATCACTTTCCTTAGCTTTTCAGATGGCTGGCTTCTTTTTTTATTATTGTATGATATAACCTATATACAAAGCAAAGAAAGAAAAAAAGCAAGTTTTCAAAGCACTATTCAACAGGTAGTTACAGGACAGATCCCAGAATTTGTCATAGGCTATCATACCATCATCTCAGATTTTTCCTTCTAGCTGCTCCAGAATATAGGAGGCTAGAAGGAATATTGTTTTATCATCACAATCAACTTTTTTTCCCCTTTTTTTGTGAAAAATTACATATATACAAAAAAGCAATAAATTTCAAAGCACAACATAATTAGTTGTAGAAAAGATTTCACAGTTTGGTATGGATTACAATTCCACAATTTTAGGGTTTTACTTCTAGCTGCTCTAAGATACTGACGACTGAAAGAAATATCAGTAAAATGATTCAGCCATCATACTCATTTGTTAAACCCTACCTTCTCTGTGTAACTTCACCATCACCTTTGATCTTTCTATCCCACTCTTTAGAGGTATTTGGACTATGGCCATTCTAACTTTTTCATGTTGGAAGGGGCTGTCAATAATATGGGGTAGGGAGATGGAACTACCTGATGTTATGGAGAGGCTGGCCCCTCTAGGTCTCAGAACTTATCTGGTCCAGGGACCCATCTGGAATTGTAGTTTTCTGGAAAGCTACCCTAGTGCATGGAACTTTTGCAGAATCTTATATATTACCCTAGGTGTTCTTTAGGATTGGCTGGAATGGTTTTGGTTGGGGGTTGGCAAGTTATGATAGATAGCAATGTCTAACTGAAGCTTGTATAAGAGTGACCTCCAGAGTAGCCACTCGACTCTATTTGAACTCTCTCAGCCACTGATACTTTATTAGTTACACTTCTTTTCCCCGTTTAGGTCAGGATGGAATTGTTGATCCCACAGTGACAGGGCTGAACTCATCCCTGGGAGTCATCTCTCATGCTGCCAGGGAGACTTTCACCTCTGGATGTCATGTCCCGTGTAGGGGGGAAGGCAATGATTTCACTTTCAAATTTGGGCTTAGACAGAGTGAGGCCGCATCTGAGCAACAAAAGAAGTCCTCCAGAAGTAACTCTTAGGCATACCTATAGGGAGGCTAAGGTTCTCCACTACCTACATAAACTTCACAACAGTAAGCCTCAAGATCAGGGACTTGGCCTATTGATTTTGGTGTCCCTAATATTTGACACAGTATCAGGGGATTCCCTGATGGTAAAGTTTAATAGTTCCCTATTTTTTCTCCCATCCCTGAAGGGGCATTGCCAATACTTTTTGATTATGTGCTTAATATATTCGTGGATGTATCCAAGCATTACATTAAGCTATACAGGATTAAAGCCCTCATTCTTATTCTAGGCTCTCTGCTGTCTTCTGTTTTATAATTCAGGCCTCAGCTCAAGTATTATCTTTTTATAAAGCACTTCCCTGACCGTCTCATTGCTAGATATTCTTTTTCCAAATCACTCTCTGTTGTATCAGTATGTTTTATTTTCATAAAACACTTATAATCCTAAAACATGTTTTTTATTGTATAACACATGTTCTCTCCAAAGTAGAACGTAAGCTCCAGGAGAGCAGAAACTTTGTCTGTTTTACACTCACTGTATCCTCATCATAATGTACACTGCCTGGCATATATGCTCTCAATATTTGTTGAATGCATAAATAAATAACAAATGATCTCTATGTTGAATGTATAGGAGATAAAGTTTACAGGTTGGACTCTGGAGCCCAGAATACCTTATATTGAATCCTAACTTGGAAACTTACTAGTTTTAAAATCTTGGGCAACTTATTTAACTTCTCTGTGCCACAATCTCCTTGCCTGCAAATTAGGGATGATAATAGTGCCTATTGCATGAAGTGGTAAAGATTAAATGAAATAATATATATGGAGCACTTAGAATAGTGTCTGGCATCTATGCAAATAATGGTCATTATTATTAACGGACATCAGCTTTCTATTATATTTGATATAGTGTTTAGAAATAAGATTATATTATACATTTTCTAGAATCTAGTCTTAGTTATTAGCTTTTAAATTTCATTTATAATAGGGATATGTTTTCTGCAAAAAAATGGAGGTAAAAATAATTGAAAAAGTTTACAAAACCTTTAATATTTTTATTTATTTTTCTTAGGTGAAGGCAAAGCAAGAATCAGAACTGAAACTCAAATCATTTGCTCCTCCATATGTGTGTAATGTGACATTTTTAACTGATGTTAATTTTTAAACATACTGTTTTTTAATTACAATCAAATTTTTTAAAATTTCTTAAATGTTTTAGGCTCTTCAACCAGAATTATATTTGCTTCCCATAATGGACCATTTAGGAAATATTTATTCGGCATCATCAACAGTTACTTTATTTGGACAGCGTACTAATAATGGTATTGAAGAGACTGATGGAACAATTCACAGACCAGTTAGTATAAGCATGTCAAAGGAAGAACCTGGAATAGATCCCAGTTTGTTAGAAAACACTTTGAAAGAGCTTCTTAACAAGAATCAGGAAGAAGGTGATTTTAACTGGAATGGGAAAAACAAAGAAGTCTGTGGTTCATTTCACCAGTCAGGTCTGTGAGCAAATTCTGGGCAAACCCAGCCTTACCAATATGGTTAGTATAAAAAGAAAGCCACAATTCAATTTAGGGATTTTGTCTAGGTTTTCACCAGGTGGGAAAAACACTAATTTAAGTACGATGCTAAAATTTTAAAAAATATAATAAAATAGTTATAGCATTTACATAAATTACCACCTCTACTTCTTTTGAAATAAAATAGTTTCAGATACTTAGGAAAAAACTGAGGCTAAAGGGGAAGAGAAAGGAAGCAATTAATACGCAAGATTTTGGTATTATTCAGAATCCAGAAGGATTTTATCCAGAAAACAATGTCAGAGAAAGGCAAAAATAACCTTATTGTTACCTCCCTAGGGTGTATTTGCATTTCAAAGAATATTTATTTTTATCTGTGTATACCCGTCAGTAGTAAATATTAAAATAGTAATATTTTACTATTTTAATATTTACTATTAAATATTAAAGTCAATAGTAAAATAATAGTAAAAGTCTATCAGTAGATGATTAGATTCCTGAAAAGTAGAAGGAAATTTAAAAATGTATAAATCAAAATTAAATTTGTAAATATATAAATAAAACTGGTACTAAATTCTGAGATAGATTAAAACCTTTTTTTACCATATTGCACATAGGAAATAACCTGTTGCAAGAGAAAAGTGGACCTACTAAACATAAATAAACTCCCCTCAAACTAATGACATCTGTTATAGCTGCACAATACACTAATTCTTTACCAGTTTCATTTTTCTCCTTCTTCAGTGATAGCAATCCTTGTATTCTAAGTCTATGTTATACCCAATAATGTTCCAACTTTGCACTTTCTTTAATCTTAGTTATATTTAATACTTAACTGTTCTAATGTGCTTTCACCAAAGCAAGACATATGGATGAGATTACTCTATTTCATTACTGATGCCCATCAGAGAGAATCTTTACCTCCTTCTTTATTTAGGAGTGTCTCTGCAATATTAAATATTGCTTTTTCAGTCATGATATCACTTAAAGGAAAAAACACAATTTCACAGAGAGGGATTCCAGTATTCCTGAATAGTACAGTTCAAGTGGCCAATAGAGTGGGTAATTGCCCTCCATTGAGCTATTAAGTGGTGTTGTCCTTCCTACCCTGGGCTACTAGCCAAATATCAGAACTGTACTACCTGCACAAAACTCTAAAAACCTTTGGTGGGGGGGTTTAATTCTATTAACTTGTCCAAGTGCAGTTTTTAAGTGTTAATAATTTTTGAGTGTTTTACTCCAAAAAAAAATTCTACTTTAAATGAGAAGTCAGAGTGTGCTTGTTTTAAGCAGTCCTAGAAACATTGATAAATATAAAGGAGAAAATAAAGATTAACCATAATCCCACCCCCAGGGATAGCTTCTGTTAGTACTTTGGTATATATCCTTCCAGGGGTTTTTTCCCCTAGTTTTGGTATATAAGTGTTTTATATTTCAAAAATGAGAACACATGAACGACTTTAAAGCCTCTTTTAGAATATGACATAGATATTTCATATCAATAAATATAGCTCTACATCATTATAAAATTCCCTGTCTCATAGTTTATCCAACCCAGCATTAAAGTTTTTGCTGTCATGAGTAGTGCCATACTGAATTTTTTTCTAAGCACATTTTCATATATTTGTCCTTTTTCCATTTGCATGGGCAGACACCAGATTACCGCCCCCCCCCCCCCTTTTTTTTATCTTAGGAGTTTACTTGTTGGTTCCAAGATAATATAGTTTTGTTCGTATCTTCTTCTTCTTAGAAGACTTTCTGACCTTGTATACCTCTCTTTTGTCACATTCTCTTCCTACCCCCAATAGCTACTACTATGATTTTCGTGATAATTTATTTTCTAGCTTTTCTTTATAGTTTTATAACTCATATGTATCCCTAAGCAATACAGTTCAGCTTTGCCTCTTTGGAATTTTATTTAGGTAGAATCCTACCAAAGTATTTTCCTTTGACTAACGTCTTGTACTCAATACTGTTATTATGAAATTAATTTAATTGTTGTATACTCTTCCATTGTATGAATATACTTTATTTGCATGTTCTACTGTTGGTGCACATTTGATTTGCTTCCATTTTGGGGTTATTACAGATAATGTTGTTATGGGCATTTTTTGCTTGCCTCTTAAATGTACATGTGCAAGAGTATTTCTAGATAGTATAACCAAGAGTGGCAATATATGCACATGTTCAACTCTGCTAAAAATGTCCATTTAGTTTACAAAGTGGTCATACTCAGAAGATATGTATGAAAGTTCTTATTGAACCATATCCTTGCCATTGTATTGGACGTTTCTTTTCTCCTTATTTCTCTGCTCTACAGTCTGAATAATTTCCTCGATCTGTCTTCTTGAACTATCTCTTAGTTCAAGGTCTCTATTAGTTGTGTCTAATCTGCTATTACATCCTTACACTAAATTATTAATTACAAATATTTTTCTTTCCTAAAAGTTCTCTTTTGTTGAACATATTTTAACTTTTTTTTTTCATTATAGAAGTTGGAGGTTTACAGAAAAGTTATGTGGAAAATACAGTTTCCTTTTACACTTCTTCGTTATTAACACCTTGCATTAGTGTGATACATTTGTTCCAGTTGATGAAAGAATATTTTATTGTACTATTAATATAGTCCATAGTTTACTTAAGGGTTTTCTGTTTATGTTGTACAGGTATATCCTGTGGCTTTGGTTTTTTTAAAATTTTTTTTCTAGTAACACATATACAACCTAAAATTTCTCCTTTTAACCACTTTCGAATATATATATGTGCATTTTAAAGTGTGTTTAATGGTCAGTTGGATTTCGCTTTGTCTCCATGGAATACCTATTTATGTCTTTTACCCATTTTCTGCTATTTCTTTAAAAAATAATGATTCATAAGTGTATACATATACACTCATACATACATATATATATGTATGTATGTATATATATATATATATATATATATATATATAGTCTAGATTTGATTTGTGGTTTGTATTCTTGGATTGACAGGTTTTGTTTGCTATTTCTATTTCTTTGGTGTTTAAATACATCTATTGTCTTCTGGATTGCATAATGTCTGTGGAGAAGTCTGTTATATTTCTTAATTTTGTTTCTTTTTTCTCTGCTTTGTTTAAGATTTTACCTTCAGTTTTCAAAAGAATGAGTATGATTATACTAAAAAAATATTATATTTAAAAATTTATTTAATTTCTCTTTGAAGTTCTCTGAGCTCTTGGCTCTCTGTTTTGTTGTCTCATGAATTTTGGAAAGTTCTTGACCATTATTATTCTTTTTTTTTACATGGGCAGGCACTGGGAAATGAATCCAGGTCTCAAACACAGCAGGCGAGAACTCTGCCACTGAGCCACCATTGCCCCATATATATATATTTTTTTTTAACATTTTTTATTGTGAAATATAAGATATGCAAAAAAGTGATAAATTTCAAAGCACATTTTAACAAGTAGTTATAGAACAAATTTCAAAGTATGTTGACTATTATATTTTAAAATACTTCCTTTGCCTCCTCTCTTTTTTATTCTAGAACTCCAATTATGTGTTAAACCATTTTTTATTGTCCCAAGCTCTTGGACACTCTTATTTCCCACCCCCACATTTATTTTTCTTTTTGTATTTCAGTTTGGTTCATTGCTGTTGACCTATCTTGAAGTTCATTGATTTCTGTTATATATAGTCTGCTGATAAGCCTATCAAATTAATTGTCATTTCTGATATCATGTTTTTTTTTAATCCATGGCATTTCCATTTGATTCTTCTTTAACTTTCTACCGCTCTGCTGAGCTCTTATTCTTGCAGGTATAGTCTCATTTACACTAGATCTTTAACATAATATGTAGTTACTTTCAAATCCATGTGTGATTATTGGGCCATTTCCGGATCAGATTTTCTTAACTGCTTTATCACTTGACAGTGAGTTGTAGTTTTGCCTGGTGTGCCTTGTAATTTTTTACTGAATTACATGTATCCTGTGTGAAACAGAAACTAAGGTAAATAGTATTTGTGCCTGGAAATAGGCATTCCTCTTCTTTTATCAGGCTGTTAGCGTGTGGAGGAAGAGGGACTGGACTGAGTCAATTTAGTAAGTATTTGAGCTGGGTTTGGGTTTTGTGATTGCTATAGTTATCTTCATTGCAGCACAGACTTCAAATTTCTCCAGTAGTGGGCTGCTTCCACCTGTGTTTAGTCTGGGGCCCTGACTTGTCAGAGGACTTTTCTCACTGTTCCTGCTTCACCCTCAGTTATCACTTGTACTGAAGAGGAGGATCTTTGCAAACTCAAGCCCTTCCCTCAAGAGTAGATTGTTGTTACATTTTTTTGTATTAAAGCTCATAGTCAAGATAGGGGGAGTTCTTGATTTTTCTGGCCCAGCCTCCTTTTTGATAGGCTTTCTGTTCTGGGGCTTTGGGGATAGAGCTTTCTTAGCATTCTTGCTCCTTGCCCTGGAATAGCAAAGTAGGATATAGTCCCTTTCTCCTCACTGAGTGGTAGTAGACCTGTGATTTGTATCAGTGCATTATCCTGGACCTAAGAGGATCTCCTCTACTGTCCCCAGGGCAGACAGCTTTTTTCCTCCTCTTTGCTCAGCCTTTGCCTAAGATTGGTGGAGGGAGGGTGTTCTACTTTACAAGCTGTCAAAATGCAATATACCAGAAATGGAATAGCTTTTAAAAAGGGGAATTTATTAAGTTGCTAGTTTACTGTTCTAAGACTATGAAAATGTCCAAATTAAAGCAAGGCTATAGAAATGTCTAATCTCAGGCATCCAGAGGAAGATACCTTGGTTCAAGAAGGCTGATGACATTCAGGGTTTCTCTCTCAACTGGAAAGGCACATGGTGAACATGGCAACACCTGCTAGCTTTTCCTCCAGCCTTCTTATTTCATGAGGCTCCCCCAGGGGTGTTTTCCTTCATTTCCAAGGGTCTCTGGCTATGTGGGCTATCGTGGTTCTGGCTCTAAAACTTTTTCCAAAATGCTTCCTCTTTTAAAGGATACCAATAAACTAATCAAGACCCGTGTGGAATGGGTGGAGTCACATCTCCCTCTAATCAAAGCTTAATACCCACAATTAGGTATGTCACATCTCTGTGGAGATAATCAAATCAAGTTTCCAACCTGCAGAATTGAATAAGGATTAAAAGATATGGCTGCCTCCACAAAATCGATCAGGATTAAACAAGGTTTTTCTAGGGTACATAATCCATTCAAACTGGCATAGAGTATTTCTTATCCATTTGCTAGTGGTAGGATTTGTTTGTTACACAGTGTAAGACTCATTTCTGGGAAAGGGGTCCTGTGGTGGCAGGGTTTCCTGGCTTAAAGGAATTGGCTTAAAGGTTTTTGTTTTGTATGAGAGAACTGTGCCAAGAGGTGGTTGGGATTCATACCCAAGGGCCACTGATGGAAAGTGGTGGTATGGGAGAATGAACTGAGTCAATAAAGGATCTGAATTAGGAAAGCGAGGGTGGGATAAAAATCACAAGTGGAAGTCAAGAAATTTCTGAAAGAGGGCACTATGCTAGATACTTTACATGTACCATGCCATTTTAGAGAAGGAAATTGAGAAATAACTTACCTTGGGTTATAACTAAGGAAATTGAGAAATAGCTTACCTAGGGTTGTAACTACTGTGACAATGCTAGCACTTGAACTCTCCCATGCTTGACCGAAACCCATGCTTTATAACACTGTGCTAGACTCATGCTGTACTTTATTTGCCATAATGCTACACTTACTAGTACTCTGTGCCTTGCATGTCATTTTCTTTGCTTAAATTCACCTTACTCTCTTTTTTGCTTAGCAAACATTTCAGTTCAAAACTCAGTTTCATAGTTATTATTCCCTTTTCTGTGAATTTATAACATTTTACATACATACCTACTATAGCTCTCAATATATTGTATAATGGTTTTTCAGAAATAAATATTCCTGTTTTCTTTTTGTTATTAAATCCTATAAGTATTAAATGGTGCAGTATGTCATGCTGTAAGCTGTTACTAGGAATAACACTCATGCCCTATATCCTTATCAGAATTTAGTGAGATTTACATTGTTGTTTTCTTTTTTGGATAGGTTGGAATAGTATGTTAACTAGCTTTTTAACAAAATTATGGTAATATGTATATAATGAATTTTCTGTTTCAACCACTTTTAAGTGCACGATTTGGTGGCAATAATTACTTCTGTAGTGTTGTGCTACTATCACCACCTTCCATTAGTAAAATTTTTTTCATCACCCAAAGCAGAAGCTTTTTACCCTTAAAATATTAACTCCCCAGTCCTATTTCCCCTAGCCCTTGGTAACCTCTAATCTACTTTGTCTCTTTGAATTTGTTTATTATAGATATTTCATGTTAGTGCAATCATATATGTGTCCTTTTCTCTCAGACTTATTTCGTTAGCTTAATACTTAAAAGTGCATCCATATTGTAGCATGCATCAGAACTTCATTCTTTTTATGACTGAATAGTATTCCATTGTATGGATATATACATCTTGTTTATCCATTCATCTGCTGATGGATACTTGAGTTGTTTCTACAATTTGGCTATTTTGAATAATGTTCTAAGTATTTGTATACCCATGTGTCTTGATTCCCTGCTTTCAGTTCTTTGGTTTATATACCTACAAGTAGAATCGTCAGATCATGTTTAACTTTTTTGAGGAAATAACAAACTGTTTTCCACAGTGGCAGCACATTTTAGATTTCTACCAGCAATGCACTAGAGTTCCAACTTTTTCACATCATCTACAGCAATGATTGTTTTCAGTTTTTAAAATAATAGCCATCCAACTGGGTGTGAAGTGATATCTCATTGTGGTTTTGATTTGTATTTACCTAATGGCTAATGACATTGTGCGTCTTTTCATGTGCTTATTGGCCATTTGTATATCTTCTCTGAAGGAGTATCTATTCAAGTCCTTTACCAATTTTTAAATTGGATTGTCTTTTATTGTGGAGTTATTGTTAGCTTTTAAACAGCTATTATGTCCGTTTCTTCTTTGCTTTACATTGATTATATCTTTTAGAAAATCAATGTTTGTTGTCCTTAAATGACTATTCCAATGCCAGCTAAGAAATAAATGGGAGCTGTCAAATTAAAATTGAACCAATGTTGGCTTCAGGCTAATATTTGAGCTCTAGTAGTAAAATAATGTGGCAACCCTTGTAATATTTGACATTTCAAATATTAAACGGAACAAAAAAATTAATTGGGGTCATTTATTTTTTTCTAAATTAAAAAAATACCAATTTCCTCAAAGAAAAAAAATGCATTAATGCTGCCATGTTAATGGATCTTTTGCTTTGGTTAATCATATAGAACACTAGTGTTAATGTTTTAAAGACAGATTGTGCAGTTTTGTATATGGAGAAATCATTAAATTCTCTGTGTTTGCATGAGCATTTTCCAGAGAAGTTCCCTCAGAATATTATTTCAATAGATGCTTTGGCAAAAGATTCTTAAGAAATTAAGTTTGAGTAAAACCTAACTTACCCCCTTTTGCAGATTCACAATATACATAAAGACAAAGAAATACTGCAATAGGAGTGTAGTGTGTGAAAGAGGGTGGGAGAGGGACTTTAGAGGGTCACTTTGTGTTTAGTGTTGCTTAATCCGATGTTTTCCAAACTAAATTGACCAAGGAATCCTCTTTTCACTTAAACTAATGTTTCTAATGGCTGCAGGACAGCTCAAACCAATCTTGCAGATAGGGAAAGGAGAGAGCCTCTGACACAAGCCTTGAATTGGTGCCAGATAGGTAGAAACAAGTTTAAATAAGTAACTGCCAGGGTCACTGAAATGTAAAGTGTGATCAAAAGCAGTAAACTCAGGAGGGAAATTTGAATTAGTTAGACTATCCAACTAGGCTGTAACCTCTGGAGGATCCAATCAATGGAGAAACAGGGAAGGGACCTGTTTGTTAATCTTAGGAAATAAATACTACTGCTTCAGTTAAAAAAAACAACTAATGTTTCTAAAACTCAGTTTGGAAATTGTTGCCTTATACCACATACAATAAAATTCATGGAAATTCTGAAATGTGTGACAAGATTATAGTGTGTGTGTGTGTGTATGTGTGAGTGTTTGTAAACAAAATTTTATCTTCACATTTCCTAATATTCTGAACTTTATTTGCCATGAATGAACATCAGCATCGGACGGGGGAAAATCCACTCCAAAAGAAAGCCAGAATGGAAAAGATAAAATCAGAAATTCTGAATTGCAAGGATCATTAGAAGATTCAAGTACTGATTATTTTATCAACAAAAAAAGGTAATTAGCATAGACATTGATTACACTTATTATAAAAGAAAGCATGAGATATCCAGGATACTGCTATAAGGTCTTCTAATTAGAACAAAGATACGAGTGAAACTAGTTGTATCTTAATTACCTTGATTCTGGTCTTTATAGATATTTATTAACACTATTGAATATTATGAGTGATAATTTAGTTTTTAAATTTATTTTTGTTTTAATCCTTTAATCTTCAGGGGCAATTTGATGACAGGAAAGTTTATCTTTGTTTACCTTTGTTTGAACTAATTTTCTGCCTTCCAGATTCTTGGTTATGGGTAGAATTTATCAGTATACTTAGTTTCAAAATTTATAGTACTTAGACAACTGCTTTGCATGTAGTCTTTTGAAATTAAGACAGGGACATTTTACAAATAATTATGTTTCACAAAAGAACTATAAACAAACCACATTTATACATTTCTCAATATTTTACCTTGCTATAGATGTTGGACTGACTTAAATTTAGTCATGATATGATGAAATATGATTTCATTACTCATACTAAATGTAGTTTATGTTTTTCATTAATGACTTTTAAAGGTAATACTTTGGGGTGGTAGGATGGTGGCTCAGTGGCAGAATTCTTGCCAGCTATGCCAGAGACCCGGGTTTGATTCCCGGAGCTGCCCTTGCCAATAAAAAAAGATAATACTTTGGTTTCAGGCCAACTTTTAAAACAATTATTGTTATATATCTGTTTATATAATATCAAATAAAATATATAAATTTTATGTAAAATATATATGAAAAGCTAATAATTCATGAATCATGAAAAATCTGTTATTCCTTTTAAGTCTTTGGAAAAATGAAGATGATATATCTAATATCAGTAAAAGAGAGGAAAATCAGGTATGATTTTAAGATTTTCTTTAAGTGTGATATTGCAACATAATATTTATACTGAAATTGAAATGAATTTGCAGGTTAAAATGTCTGTGTTTTCTGGTAATGGATCTCTAATATCAGTATTGTCAATAGTAGTTCAGTTTTTGTTTCTGCTTTTGTGAGTGAGCAAACCAATTGCCATATAAAGAAAAAAAAGTTTTCCACTGATATCTTTTTGAATTATCTTTTCAAATTGTGTTGCCAGTTTTAAGGGACACTAACTTGTACTTTAGCTTTAATGACTAGTTTATAATTTAACATTATGATGCCTGTACTTCATTAACTCAGACTCTTTAGAACAGATTTCTATTGTGTAATGAGAAGCTGCTTAGTAGTGATTATCGTAATGATTAATTGTTTATTATGAGTTATTAGTTGAGCTGTCTTTCGTAGTTGGTTTCAGGTGTCAACTTGACCAGGTGATGTTACCCAATTGTTCTCTTGCTGTGGATTTAAATCATCAGCATGTGAAATTCCTGTATGGCTTATTACATATATGGTAGGCCAAGGGGAGTGCTTTCCTCAATGAATGACATTTAATTTAATTAGCTGGAGGCTTAAAAGAGAGCGGCCAGAAGCGAGCCCAGGAGCTCAAACATAGATATTTGGAGATGAAAAAGGACAAGTCATTGGAACCCAGAAGCCAGGAAAAAAGGCCAGGAGTTGTGGCCGTGTACTTTCCCATGTGACAGAGAAACTCAAAGGAAAGCTAGCTGCCTTTCCTCTGAGGAATGGTAAATTTGTAACTAAATAAATCCCCTTGTTAAAAGCGCATCCATCTCTGGTGTGTTGCATTGCAGAAGCCTTAGCAAAGTAAAACACTGTGTAAAGTTAGATGTGTTAACTAATTTACATAGTAATTGTTTTAAAAAATTAATGAATACTATTCTTAACATCAGTTTATTCTCAAGTAATATTGAAGAGACTGGTAGAATTTTGCAGATATTTGCAGGATGAATTTAAAACATTCTTGAGATGATACTAGTTTCAATACTTGCTGAATAGTTGACCAACTATCAGTCACTGTTCCAAGTATCTTACACATATTAACTCATTTAATCCCTGGTGTTGGCTATTTGTCTGTGTTTCCACCTAACAATTTTGAATAATGCTGCTATGAACATGGGGGGCAGTGTGCAAATGTCTGTTTGTGTTTCTGCTTTCAGATCTTCTGGGTATATACCAAGTAGTGGAATTGCAGAGTCATGGGGTAACTCGATATTTCATTTTCTGAGGAACCTCCAGACTGTCTTTCCACAATGGCCATACCATATACATTCCCACCAGCAATGGACAGGTGTTCCAATTTCGCTACATCCTCTCCAACTTTTGTAGTTTCCTGTTTGTTTAATACAGACATTCTTATAGATGTGAGATGATAGCTTATTGTGGTTTTGATTTGCATTTCCCTAATGAAGACGAACATCTTTTCATGTGCTTTGTAGCCATTTGTATTTCCTCTTCGGAAAAATGCCTATTCATATCTTTAACCCATTTTTAAATTGAGTTGCTTGTTCTTTTATTATCGAGTTGGAGGATTTCTTTATATATACTGGATATCAAACCCTTATCAGACACATGATGTATTAGTTTGTTAAGCTCCCAGAATGCAATATACCAGAAATGGAACGGCTTTTAAAAAGGAATTTAATAAGCCACAAATTTACAGTTCTAAGACATCCTAAGGCATCCAGAGAAAGAGACCTATGAGAATAAAATTCATAACTCTGCATTAAAATTTTGAAAATGAGGTGGAATTACAATTTTCTAAGTAAATATAAATTGTCAAAATGGACTTATATATATATATATATATGTATGTATATATATATATATATAAATAACTAGTTCAATAGCCATCTTACAAAGTTAAAAAGTTGTCATAAATAATTGAGATTGGAATTCATGTTTGAAAAGTAAAATAATGGATTGTTTTTTGAAAAATTCAAGTTTGAAGTACCTGTGTATAACATCCAATAACAGTAGAGTGGTGACACTGAAGCACAAGAAAGTGTCTTTACGTATAGATACATATTTGGGAGTTATATCGCCATGTAGGTAAAAAATGTACTGCTGGTGTGCATTATCAAATACTTACAGACAGGTGAAAAAGAATGTGTCATTCTATCAGAACTTATTGAATTTTATTTATTTATTTACAGACAGATGAAAAAGAGTGTGCCACCTTACCCGATCTTATTGATTTTCCTTCACTTCCTTGTCCACCTGTTCTTTCTCCAAGAATAACTGATGTCTCTTTATTACAGATTGAGAGTAAGTGTGTTGGCACTGTAATACATACACGTTATTCTGTGGAGTGAAACTATATAATGTTAAATTGTAAAAATTTTATATTGATCACTATGTGTGTTTAGTCAGTAATTTATTTTGTTTAAATGCTATATTCTAAAATATAAAATTCCCATTTCAGATTTAAGGACAATAATTTTGGGCCCAATATAAATTTATCAAAATAGTTAAACAAAAATATATAGGCATAACTACTTGAGCCTTACCTAGTTTCTAGTCATATGTGTGTGTGTGTGTGTATATATATATATTTATACATATAAATATATATGTAAATGTAGAAGGTACACACGAGAATGTTTCCTTAACTTACGTATTTTATAAATCACCTTATATACCACTCTTGGAAACTGAAATGACTCCTTAGCATTTCCCATAATGGTATATTCTATATTGCTGCATGAAAAATAGCTTTTAATCTATTCTTGCTGCTTTAAGCACTTTTAGGTTTTACAGTCCACTTTTTGAGCAATTAACCATCTTTTAACTTCCAGACATTGATGAGTATGGGCTATAATCTCTTTAGGAGAGAAGATTATTGAACAAATGAAACAAGTTAAGGAAGAAAGAAGATACCTGGAGAAAATTAGAGAAGAACTAATAAAAAAAGTTGAAAGGCTATTTGAGCAAAACAAATTGAAGCGATATCATGGTAAAGTCTATCATATATTTTCTTTATCACTGTTTTAATTTCCTTCATTGCTCAAGCAAATACCTTGCAGTGGGTTGGCTTAAACAGTGGGAATTTTTGGCTCATGGTTTTGAGGCCAGAGAAAGTCTACATCAAGATGTCATCAAGATAGTGCTTTCTTCCTGAAAATTGGCATTCTAGGACTGGCTGCCAGTGATCCTTGGTCCTTGGCTCCTCTGTCACATGTCAGTGTACAGGATGAGCTCTCCCTTCTTTTCTGGGGACCACTGACTTTCAGCTTCTGGTGTTTACCCTGTAGTTTTTCCTTTCTCTGTGACCTTCCCTGTGAGGGCTTCAGTAATAGGATTAAGACTTATCCTGGGCCACAACTTATCATCAAAAGGTCCTATTTACAAGGGTTCACACCCCCACAGGAACTAGATTAGATTAAATTGAAGAACATGTTTCTCTGGAATACACAGCTCCAAACTATTGTAGTTACAATGAAGAAAATTAAGCTTCACAGAAGTAATGCTTTTGGAATAAATAATGAAGATATAATTAATGTTTACTATTTTGTTGTAAGCAATACACAAGTGAGATAAGTTCAACAAAAAACATGAAGTCATTGTTCAATAAACTTAATCTTTAAACAGGTGTTTTTTAATTAAAATTCAAATATTTTCCACATCTGAAATTCATTTATTTGTTCATTCCTTCTTCCATTTACTTATTAAATTGGTATTTATTAAGTATCCTACTAAATCCAGTCTCCTCTAGGGGCTGAGGAGACACTGATTGGTAGGCACAGTCTTACCCCTGCCTTCATAGAGCTTACTCCAGTGAGGAAATAACAGTTAAGTTAAGCAGTAATGATACATCCTGATGAATGTTATGATAAAGGAATTATAGAATTCTGTTGATAGGAGTACATGGGAAGAACATCTCTGTTAGATGGAAGAGATCAAGAAAGACTTCCAGGAAAAAACCACTAGATATGCTCTGATCTAAATTATGCTTCCTCTTGGCTCCAGGTCTTCAGGCTTGCTTTTCCCCCTGCCATGTACTTTCCCTTTTTTCCTATCTCCATCTTTCCTTTTCACCTGGCTATTCTGATTCATCATTCAAGCACAGCTAAGATATCACGTACACCAGAAGACTTCTTGGATTCCCTTAGGTGTTTAATTTTGGGGGGATGTTTTTCTGTCTGCCTTGTTAAATTGAATGAATGAACAAATGAATGAATGAGGGAAGTTAATAGGAAATGTGAGTAATTTTCTTGCAATATAATTAGAAATTGTGTTGTTTGGAAATGAAAAGATGAGTCAGGGTAGAGAAAGTAGAGGATAATAGTTTTGAGAGATGTTAAATGATTTGAGAGACCTGAATTTTTAGTTGTGTTTAATACTTATAAGGATAAAAAGTTTATGTGGAATTAACTAGTTTTAGGAATCTCATTTTACAGCAAAATTGTTCTTTCGGTGCTAGAGTTGTCTGAAAGTCATAGACAATGTCAGGCGATATTTCTGAAGGTTACACCTCATAACATTAAAGCATTATCCTGGAAATAGTTGCAAGGACTTTGCCCCATGGCAGTGTTAAAAGAGTGATTTTACCATACAAATTTGAACAATGGATTAAAAATCACAGGACCGGGATTCTAACACCAGGCTAATCTTTTATTTTGGCAAGTTATTTCTCCTCTTTGTGCTTTACTCTTTGTTTATAAAATGGGAATAATCTGTACCTGTCTTTTTCAATAGAAATGTTTCCAGATAAAAGGTATATATCAGTCATCAAATATTTATAGAGTCTATTTAGTGCCAGGGATTGTTTTAAATGCTAAGGATATAGCAGTGAACAAGATAAACATAGCCCTGCTTAAGGAATTTGCTTTCTAATGGAAGGAGACAGACAGTAAATACGTAAGACAACATCAGGTATTGATTAGAGCTGAGAAGTCAATTTAGAAGAATGTAGTAAAGAGTAATGGGGGCATGGGAGAGATGCTTTAGCTAGGGTGTTCAAGGAATACATTTCTAAATTCTGAGGTACTGAGCTATTTGTATATAACCTGGTCATTCTCTGAAACTTCAGGTATTTGTGTGACACCTGAGACTGAGAGTTAGAGTTTTGAAGCTATGAAAGTCAGCATTACCCCATTCAGCAACTGTTAAAAAGAGCTGGAAAAGTGATTAGACTTTGTCTAAAGATATGAATGAAGCTGACCTGGATAGGACTAAAGTAAACCAGAATACTGGGTAAAGGATGATGCATATGGCCCATGTTTTCACACTTCAGCCTCTGTGCAAGACCAAAGGAAGAAATGTTTATTTGGTGCAAAATTCATATTTTGGATAGCACATTATCTAATTTAACTTGTGTGGTCAGTTTACTTGAACACCATAATTACATGAAATCTTGATTAAGGTAGGGGTTCTTGTCAGTTAGTAAAGGTTAGTGTGATGCTCTGATATATCCCAGAGTAATTTGGGCAGAGAATAAAAAAATTATTTGCAAAGTCCCCTTGGGGGACTTGGAGAAAGGAGGAAATATTCAATTTCCCTATCTGGGGAATTCGTGATATTCTCTCAAGCAGTGGGGACAACCTATTAAATAGACTGCACCCTCAGTATTGGGGCTCACCCCTGTGAAGCTTATTCCTGCAAAGAAGACACTAAGCCTACTAATAATTATGCCTAATAGTCATCCCCAGAAAACCTCTTTTGTTGCTCAGATGTGGCCTCTCTCTCGAAGCCAATTTGGCAGGTGAATTCATTGCCCTCCCCCATGCATAGGACATGACCCCGAGGGGTATAAATCTCCCTGACAATGTAGGACCTGACTCTAAGGGATGAGCTGGGACCTGGCATCATGGGAATGAGAAAGCTTTCTTGATCAAAAGGGCAGAAAAAAATGAGACAAAATAAAGTCCCAGTGGTTGATAGACTTCAAACAGAGTCAAGGGGTTATCCTGGAAGTTATTCTTACACATTATATTAATATCCCTTTTTAGTTTATAGTGTATTGGAGTGGCAAGAGGGAAGTACCTGAAGCTGTTCAACTGTGTTCCAGTAGCCTTGATTCTTGCAGAAAACTGTATGACTTTGTAGCTTTTCGATGTGACTGTGTGAAAACCTTGTGGATGATGTGCCTTTTATCCAGGGTATGGACAGATGAGTAATAAATAATAATAATAGGGACAAAAAATAAATAGGGGTGGGCGATGGTGGCGCAGTGGCAGAGTTCTCGCCTGCTGTGCCAGAGACCCGGGTTCGATTCCCGGTGCCTGGCTATGGAAGATAAACAAATAAATAATAGAGGAAAATAAACTGTAAAAGTTGGGTAGATTGAAATACTGTGGGTCAATGGAGGGGGGGACGGTTAGGGGTATGGGATATATGAGTTCCTTTTTTTCTTTTTATTTCTTTTTTCTGGAATGATGTATAGGTTCTAAAAATGATCATGGTGAAGAATACACAACAATGCAATGATACTATGAGTTATATAATATGGATGATATCATATAATATGGTTGGACTGTATGTGTGTAGATATTTCTCAATAAAAATATTTTAATAAAAAGAATAGCTTGTAAAGGGGCAAGAATGATAGCCAAGATACCAGATAGAAAACTAATCAATCCTGCTTTCTAGATAAAAGATGACAGTGGATTGACTAAGGATGTAGCAATGAAGAAAGGTGTAATATGCCAGATGCTTCAAGAATTTTGGCAGTAGTACCAGTAAAACTTGCTGAGGGATTAGATATAGGGCATGAAGGGATAAAATAAGTAAACTCTTGAGCTAAACTTCAAGTTTAGTTATATAAAGTTAGTTATATAAGTTAGTTATATAACTTTGATCAAATGACTTTATAAGCTAACTTTCTCTACGTTAGTGATAGCTAAAATGATCATTGAAATTATAAATTTAAGATGTCAACCTTTAGAGAAAAGGTATTAAATTCATTACTTTAAAAGTCTAAGTGTTATTATTTGATTATGCTTTTGAACAGAAAAGGAGTTAATAGGAGGCCTGAGACTGCTATCATTAGAAAGGCCTACTTGCAAATTAGCCCTTGGCTGGCATCAGGATACGTCGATTTGGAGATTGTTCTCACAATTCCTAACTAATAAGGGTGATTTGTTATGATTAAACTGTGCTAACAATATAATTTATACTGAACACCTTTCCTTCTGGGAGTCTGGAATATTGGTAAACACTAGGCAGAGGGTGCATATGTGACCAGATCCCAGTAAAAACTTTGGACACTGAATCTCCATGAGCTTTTATGCTAGACAGCACTAGCATGTGTTGTCACAATTCCATGCTGAAGGAATTCAGCACATCTTGTAGACTGTATGGGAAGAACAGTCTTGGAAGTTTGTCCATGGTTTCCTCCAGACTTCTCCCCATGTGCATTTTCCCTTTGCTGACTTTGCTTTCTAGCCTTTCACTATAATAAATCTTACCCACGAGTTTAACTGTATACTGAGTCCTGCGAGTCTTCCTCATAAATCACTGAACCTGGGGGTTGTTTTGGGGATCCCCAATATACTTGTGTACATATCCCATATTTTGAGGGGAGATGCATGATCCGGGAATCAAATCCCAGTCTCCTGCATGGAAGGCGAGCATTCTACCACTGACTCACCCGTACACTCCCATGCACCATTTTTATTGCACAACAATTAAGCGACTACATAATTCTTCCAAAAACTGAATCAGAATGATTTTTCAAAAATGTATTAGAATATGGACTATAACCTAAATGCTAATGTTTTAGAGAGAAAAATTAAGAAAGCAACATAGGTATACCTCATTTTATTTTGTTGAGCATTCTTGCACTTCACAGATTTGCATTTTTTTTACAAATTGAAGGTTTGTGACCAAGTTGTGTCGTTTTTTGTTGTTGTTTTTTTTTTTTTTGTTTTTTTTTAACATGGGCAGGCACCGGGGATTGAACCCGGGTCCTCAGGCATGGCAGACAAGCATTCTTACCTGCTGAACCGCTGTGGTCCACCCGTGTGTCAAGTTTATTAATGCCATCTTTCCAACAGTTTGTGCCCTCCAGGTGTCTGTCACATTTTGTAGTTCTCACAATATTTCAGACTTCTTTATTAATATTATATCTTCTATGGTGATCTGTGATCAGTGATCTTTGATGTAACAATTATAATTGTTTTGGGGTGTCATGAACCATGCCAGTATAAGACAATGAACTTAATTGATAAATATTGTATGTGTTCTGACTGCTCCACCCACCAGCTGTTCCCTGTCTCTCTCTCCTTCTCCAAGTCTCCCTATTCCATGAGACGCAGCAATATTGAAATTAGACCAATTAATAATCATACAATGGATTCTAAGTATTAAAGTAAAAAAAAAAAAATGAGTATACATCTCTTACTTTAAATCAAAACCTAGAAATGATTAAGCCTGGTAAGGAAGTCATGTTGAAAGTCAAGATAGGCCAAAAGCTAGGCCTCTTATACCAAACAGTTAACCAAGTTGCAACTGCAAAGGAAAAGATCCTAAAGGAAATTAAAAATGCTACTGCAGGGCGGGCAACAGTAGCTCAGTGGCAGAGTTCTTGTCTGCCATGCCAGAGACCTGGGCAGAGTTCTTGTCTGCCATGCCAGAGACCCGGGTTCATTTCCCAGAGCCTGCCCATGCTAAAAAAAAAAGAGCTACTCCAGTGAACACATGAATGATAAGAAAGTGAAACAGCCTTATTGCTGAAATGGAGAAAGTTTTAGTGGTCTGGACAGAAGATCAAACCAGTCATAACATTCCATTAATCCAAAGCCTAATCAAAGCTAGGCCCTAATTCTCTTAAATTCTATAAAGACTAAGAGAAGTAAGAAGTTGCAGAAGAAAAATTTGAAGATATAAGAGCTTGGTTCAAGAGGTTTAAGGAAAGAAGCTATCTTTATAACATAAGACTACAAGATGAAGCAGCAAATGTTGATATCAAAGCTACAGCAAGTTCTCCAGAAGGTTTATTTAAGATCATTGAGGAAGGTGGCTACACTAAACAACAGATTTTCAATATAGATTAAACAGCCTTCTATTGGAAGAAGATGTCATTCAGGACTTTCATGACTACAGAGAAGTCAGTGCCTGGCTTCAAAGCTTCAAAGAGCAGGCTGACTCTTATTATAGGCTAATACACCTGGTGACTTTAGGTTGAAGCCAGTGCTTATTTATTTGCCTTTCCAAAAATCCTAGAATCCTTGAGATTTATGCTCAGTCTATTCTGCTTGTGCTCTATAAATGGAACAACAAAGACTGGATGACAGTATATCTGTTTACATGGTTGTAATGAACTTCTGATGGATCTGAGCAAAGTCATTTGAAAACCTTCAGAAAGGATTCACCATTCAAGAGCCATTAAGCACATTGGTGATTAGTGGGAGAAGGTTGAAATATCAACATTAACAGGAATTTGGGAGAAGTTAATCTCAATCCTCATGGATGACTTTGAGGGGTTTAAGACTTCAGTGGAAGAAGTAAATGCTGATGTGGTAGATATAGCAAGAGAATTAGAATTAGAAGGGAGCCTGAAGATGTGACTGAATTACTGTAATCTCATGATAAATCTTTAACAGATGAGGAGTTGCTTCCTATGGATAAACAAAAAAAGTGGTTTCTTGAGATGGAATTTACTCTTGGCGAAAATGCTAAGAACACTGTGGAAATAACAAAGAATTTAGAATATTACATAAACTTAGTTGATAAAACAGTACAGGGTTTGAGAGGACTGATACCAATTTTGAATGAAGTTCTGTGAGTAAAATGCTATCAAACAGCATCAGATGCTACAGAGAAATTGTTCATGAAAGGAATAATCATTGTGGCAAACATCATTGTTCCTATTTTAGGAAATTTCCACTGCCACCTCAACCTTCAGCAACCAGCACTCTGATCATTCAGCAGCCATCAACATGGAGGCAAGACACTCACTAGCAACGAAATTACAACTTGCTAAAAGCTCAAATGATAGTTAGCATTTTTTAGCAATAATGTATTTTTAATTAAGGCATGTGAATTGTTATTTAGACATAATGCTATTGCACAATTAAAGGACCACACTATAATATAAACATAACTTTTATATGTAGTGGGTAACCAAAAAATTCATGTGACTCACTTTATTGCAGTATATACTTTATTATGGTGTTTTGGAACTGAACTTGCAATATTTCTGAGGTATGCCCATATATGCCATATTGAAAACATCCGCATCCTTTTTTTGCCGTGGTTGTGTCAATGAAAAACAGAATGAAAAAATGTAAACAGTTTTTCTCAAACTGGAGTTCACAGTTCCACTCTGAAATCCATAAGTTTGTTAACAGATATTTATATTTGGAATTTTCATTTCTATGATTATCTCAAAGAAAAATAGCATAAGCATATTTTGGTCTCCTAACATGCAACTTTTATTCCTGTTGAGAAATATTTGTTTTTAGAATCGCATTACTGTGAAAGTGATTACCTAGACTGGAAATGTTTAATTACTAATTTTCTCAGAGGTCCAAGTTTGAGACATTTTACCTCACAGAATTTGATATAATTTTAATAAATGATGAATCACAACACAAAACATGTCATTCTGGGGGATGGAAACAATATGGAAAAATCTGAAAAAAAAATGCCTTTTTCTTTCATAGTTTTAATTATGTAAACAATGAATTCAAACCAGATTATGAAAAAAAAGTAATCAAAATAAAAACATATGAGAGCTTCCAGGAAGATGGTCAACTAGGGCAGCTCGAGATTAGCCCTGCTCCACAAAAAAGTTAGAGAAGGGACAGGAGGGCGACTGATGAGGCAATTTAGGAGTGCGGCTGACCTGGGAGAGCCTTCTGCACCACACATGTGGCAGCCCTGGTTGCAGAGGCCGAGGAACTGAGAGGCAGAAAGCTGGAGCCTGGCGTGGAGGTACTGAGCCTCGGAGCTCGCAGAAGTGCACGGACAGGAGCATGGGATGGGGAAGTAAGCCAGGCCATGTTCCTGGGGCGCGCTGCCCTCACTAGGGCAGCCCCATGACTGGCAACTCACCCCACACCCCATGCACCCAAACCCTGTCACCCACTCCCATTCCCCGCACTCCAGGCACCCCCACCCTACCAGCCCCCAGTGCATGTACCTGTCCCACACCCCCACCCCAAGTGCAGCCCAACCCACCTCTCCTGCACCCCTCCGGAGCACTGCCTCGCCCTCTCTGTTAACTGTAGGCTGTTGCCAGTGCATAAAGGCTGCGGGCACTAACCTCCATACCCAGGCTACCCCTGTCCCCCGACCATAGTGTCGCACAGCCTGTGCCCTCCCGACCCAAGCTCAGCACATCTGTTTATGGCACTCCCAAGCCCAGACACGGGCCCCCAGTAACATCATTCAGCTCTGGGAACTGCACTTTAGCAGTCCTAGAACCGCGCATGCACACAGCTCTCAGCCTCACTTCCCAGCTCTGAGAAAGTGCTGACCTGCGCAGCTGGGTCACATCTGCCCCCAATTCATGAAGGCATAATGCCGACCTCCTGCCACAGCTCTACACATGCACACAAAGGGCCTCATGCCTTAGACCAGTGCACACCAGGGTTGTGCCCCACCAGACCAGTGCACCCACACAGCTACATCCTTCCTGGCCACTGGGCACTCACATTCACAAGCATCAGCATAACGTCCCCAACATCTGCCCATATCTGCCCTGAAACAAATCACTGTACTGAGTACTCCACTCTGTGCCCTGCTCCTTGCTGTACAACCATCCCACAAACACGAGGCCTTAAACTACTGAAAGAAATCAACACCCAAAGTAAATCAATCAAGATATTTACATGCTGTGAAGACAGCAGAAGATCACTAAACATATCACAATACAGCCCTGCCTAATGACCAAATTAAACTACCAGAGGAGACACAGACATTGGAACAACTAATCAAAGATGTACATACAACTCTATTTAATAAAACAAGTGGGATAGAAAATGCTGTAAAAGAGATAAAGAAGACAGTAGAAGAGCACAAAGAGGAATTTGAAAGAATAAATAGAAAAAAACAGAGATTAAAGACTCTGTTGACCAAATAAAAAGCATACTAGAGGCATACAACACCAGATCTGAAAGAACAGAAGAAAGAATAAGTGATACAAAGGACAGGATAATTGACTTTGAAGACTCAAAACAGCAAATGGCAAAAAAGATGGAAAAACTTGAATGGGAACTTGGAGAAATGACAGACAAAACAAAGTGAACAAATATAAGAATCACTGGTGTCTGAGAAGGAGAAGAGAAGAGTAAAGGGCTAGGAAGAGTAGCTGAGGATATAATGGGGGAAAGCTTCCCAACCCTCATAAAGGACATAAATATACAAGTCAAAGAAGCCCAAAGAACTCCAACCAGATTAAATCCAAATAGGCCTTCCCCAAGGCACATACTAATGAGTCTGTCAAATGTTGAAAAGAAACAGAAAATCCTGAAAGCAGCAAGAGAAAAACTATCTACTACATACAAGGGAAATCAAAGAAGACTGAGTTCAGACTACTCAACTAGCACCCTGGAGGTGAGAAGGCAGTGGTATGATATATTCAAGATCTTGAAAGAGAAAGACTTCCAGTCAAGAATTCTGTACCCAGCTGAACTGTCCTTCAAAATTGAGGGAGAGATTAAAGTTTTTACAGACAAAGAAGTCCTGGAAGAATCTGTCAACAAGAGACTGGCCCTACAAGAAATACTAAAAGGAGTTCTGCGGGCTGAAATAAAGAGACAAGAGAGGGAGGGCTGGAAGAGGGCACAGAATTGAAGAGTACCACCAAGGGAAAATTAAAGAATACAAAGAGAAAGAGGGAAAAGAATATATAGGTCTGACAAATAAAATAAAAAAGATAAGATGGTGGAATCAGAAACACCTTTTCAGTAATAACTTTGAATGTTAATGGAATAAATTTACCAATTAAAAGATACAGATTGGCAGAATGGATTAAGAAACATAATCCAGCTATATGCTGCTTACAAGAGACTCATCTTAGACACAAGGATACAAATAAACTAAAAGTGAAAGGATGGAAAAAGATTTTCTACACAAGTTGTAACCAAAAGAAAGCAGGAGTAACTATACTAATATCAGACAAAATAGACTTTAAATGTAAAGACATCATAAGAGACAAAGAAGGACACTATATACTAATTAAAGGGTCAGTTCACCGAGAAGATATAACAATCATAAATGTTTATGCTCCCAATCAAGGAGCTCCAACGTACATGAGACGACATTGGCAAAACTGAAGGGAGTGATAGATGTTTCAACAATAATAGTAGGAAACTTCAACACTCCACTCTCCTCTATAGATAGAACAACCAGACAGAAGATCAACAAGGAAATAGAGAAGTTAAATAACTTTATAAATGAATTATACCTAACAGGCATATATAGGTTATTGCACCCCAAAGCACAAGGTTATACATTCTTCTCTAGTGCTCATGGAACATTCTCCAGGATAGATCATATGCTGGAGCACAAAACAGGTCTTTATAAATTTAAAAATATTGAAATTATTCAAATCCCTTTTTCTGATCACAATGGGATGAAGCTGGATCTCAATATCCACCAAAGAATGAGAACATTCACAAATGTACTGAGATTAAATAATTCACTCTTAAACAACCAGTGGGTCAAAGAAGAAATTGCTAGCAAAATCAGTAGCTATTTGGAGATTAATGAAAATGAGAATACAACTTATCAGAACTTATGGGATGTGGGAAAGGCTGTGCTGAGAGGGAAATTTATTGCCCTAAATGCCTATATTAAAAAACAAGAAAGAGCAAAAATTGAGGACTTAGCACCAAACCTGGAGGAACTTGAGAAAGAACCATAAACTAACCCCAAAGCAAATAGGAGAAGAGAAATAACAAAGATTAAAGCAGAGATAAATGAATGGGAGAACAAAAGAACAATAGAAAGAATCAAGAAAAACAAAAGTTGGTTCTTTGAGAAAATCAATAAAATTGATGGGTCACTAGCAAGACTGACAAAGAAAAAAAGAGAGAGGATGCAAATAAACAAAATCAGAAATGAGAAGGGGTGCATTACCTCAGACCCTAAAAAAATAGAAGAAATCATAAGAGGATACTATGAACAACTATACACCAATAAACTAGACAACTTAGATGAAATGGACCAATTCCTGGAGACATACAAACAAGGTACACTGACTCAGGAAGAATTAGAAAATCTCAACAAACCAATCACAAGTAAAGAGATTCAGTCAGTCATCAAAAATCTTCCTACAAAGAAAAGCCCAGGGCCAGATGCCTTCACAGGGGAATTTTATCAAACATTCTAGAAAGAGCTAACTCCAATCCTGCTCAAACATTTCCAGAAAATTAAGGGAAAAAGAACTCTACTGTTCTAGTTTGCTAGCTGCTGGAATGCAGATGATGTGGTACTATACTTGGAAGATCCTGAGAAATCTACAGCAGTTACTTGAGCTAGGGAGGGTAAGGGTGGCTCAGTGGCAGAGTTCTCACCTGCCATGCCAGAGACCCGGGTTCAATGCCCGGTGCCTGCCCATGTTTAAAAAAAAAAAAAGTTACTTGAGCTAATAAACAAATTCAGCAAGGGGGCAGGATATAAAATTAACTTGCAAAAGTCAGTAACATTTCTATACACAAGCAATGACCTAGCTGAGGAGTCAGTTAAGGAAAAAATTCCATTCAAAATATCAACTAAAAGAATAAGGAATGAACTTAACTAGGGACATAAAGGATTTGTGCACAGAAAACTACATCACATTGCTAAAAGAAATCAAAGGAGATCTAAATAAATGGAAAGACATTCCCTGCTCATGGATAAGAAGGCAATGTCAATTCTCCCCAGATTGATCTACAGATTCAACACGGTACCAATCAAAATTCCAGTAACCTACTTTGAAGATTTGGAAAAGCTAACTACCAAATTCATCTGGGAGAGAAAGAGACCCCGAATAGTTGAAAGCATCCTAAAAAAGAAGAATAAAGTGGGAGAATTAACACTCCCTGATTTTGAAACTTATTATAAAGCCACAGTAGTCAAAACAGCGTGGTACTGGCACAAAGACAGAAGCATTGACCAATGGAATTGAATCAAGAGTACAGAAATAGACCACCAAATCTATGGTCAACTGATTTTTGGCAACATCCCCAAAACCCCTGAACTGGGACAAAATAGTCTTTTATAGTAATTGGGCTTGGAAGAACTGGATATCAATAGCCAAGAAAATGAAAGAGGACACCTATCTTACACCATACACAAAAATTAACTCAAAGTGGATCAAACACCTGAATATAAGAATTGGCACCATAAAGCTTCTAGAAGAAAATGTAGGGAAACATCTTCAAGACCTAGTAATAGGTGGTAGCTTCCTAAACTTTACACCCAAAGCACAAACAACAAAAGAAAAAAAATAGATGAATGGGAACTCCTCAAAATCAAATGCTTCTGCACCTCAAAAGACTTTGAGACTTTGAGACTTCAAAAAGCCAACTCAATGAGAGAAAATATTTGGAAATCACATATCAGACAAAGGTTTGATTTCCTGTATATACAAAGATATCATACAACTCAACAACAGAAGAACAAACAATCCAATTATAAAGTGGGCTAAAGATATGAATAGGCATTTTTTGGAAGAGCAAATACAGATGACTCAAAAGCACATGAAGAGATGCTCATTTTAACTTGCTATAAGGGAAATACAGGTTAAGACTACAATGAGATACCACCTCATACCTATGGGAATGGCTACCATTAAACAAACAGGAAACTATAAATGTTGGAAAGGATGTGGAGAAACTGGGACACTTATGCACTGCTGGTGGGAATGTATAATGGTGCAGCCACTATGGAAGACTAGCAGTTCCTTAGGAAACTAAATATTGAGTTACCTTATGACCCAGCAATAGCACTACTTGGTATATACCCAGAAGAGCTGAAAGCAATGACACAAACAGACATTTGCACACCAATGTTCATAGCAGCATTATTCACAATCACCAAAAGGCAGAAACAAACCAAATGCCCATCAATAGACAAGTGGATCAACACCTGTGGCATATAAATATGATGGAATATATGCAGCAGTAAGACAAAAATGATGTCCTGAAGCACATGACAAGATGGATGAACCTTGAGGACATAATACTGAGTGAAGTTAGCCAGACAGAAAAGTATAGATACTGTATGAGTCCACTCTTATGACCAGCATAAAGATATAATCAGAGGCTTACAATACCAAAGATAGGGGACTTAGAGATACATAGAATCTAAAGATGGGTGAACCATTAGCTAATGAGGTTGAACTCCAATGTAAGGGAATAGATAGGAGCAAAGGTGACTCTCTAGTGGGTCTAGAGGTAATATTACCATATTGAAGATGAACAAGATTGAAAGGGGTTGTCTAGACCTACATGTTTCACTGATTCACACTAGAAATATGAATAAGTTCTCATAAGAATTACTTCAAAGATATTATTCTTGTATGAAGAGTGTTTAAGTCCAGGGTATGGGGGAAAACTGCTATTGCATGCTATGACCTAAGTTCAAAAGGAAACCATCAGCATTACCACAGCAACAGCAGAGGTAAATAATGGGGTGAAGGACAAGAGTTAAGAGGAGGTTTAGATTTCCTATTTGGCAAGGGTGTGTTTATCGGTTTTCTATCTGTTGGGAAAATTATCTAAAATTGAGATGTTGGTGGACTGTGGACTTTGGGCCCTCTCTACATGATGCCTGACGGATGCAGGTGGCTGAAGGATGCACTGATGGAGAAGTAGATTGGCAAACAATGGTGTATACTTATGAATGAAGGTTGTGCTGCTACAAAAAGGAACATGCAACAATGTGAATGAACATGGGGGACATTTGTTGAGACAAAATAAGCCAGAAATAAAAACACAACAATGGTATGGTCTATAAGCATTAGAAAATGCTTATAAGAAAACGGGGGCCTAGATTGTAAGCTTTTAGAGCAGACGCGTTAAGTCTGGAGTGGTGATGATTATTTCAGAATTTTGAGAGGCTGTTTTATATTAAGAGATAAGAACGAAGCCAAACAGGTTTGTTCTAAAGTAATTCAGAACACAGGAATAAGGAAGATAGTGTCTATATTTTAGAACCACACAGACTCTTGGAGACCAATGGAAGAAAGATTTATTTGATCTGGAACTGAAATTTTCTGAAGTACATAATCTAATTCAACCTATGTGTATAGCTCATTTAAGAAAGAGGTCCTTTAATCCTGTATAGATTATTTTAATGCCTGGAAACATCCTAGAGTATATTAAACAGGTAATCAAAACGTATTGGCAAAGTCCCCTGAGGAATAGGAGAAAGAATATGGAACTATTAGACCTTACCATCAGGGAATCCCCTAATACTGTGTCAACTTTAGGGACACCCAAATCAATAGGCCTTGATCATGAGGCTTACTCTTGTGAAGCTTATGTAGGTAGCAGAGAAGCTTAGACTACCTATAGGCATGCTCAAGATTTACTTTTGGAGGACCTCTTTTGTTGCTCAGATGTGGCCTCTCTCTAAGCCCAACTCTGCGAGTGAAATCATTGCCCTTTCCCCTAAGTGGGATATGACATCCAGCAGTGAATGTCTCCCTGCCGACATGGGAGATGACTCCCAGGGGTGAATCCAGACCTGGCACCGTGGGATCAACAATTCCATCCTGACCAAAAGGGGGAAAGAAGTGTAATTAATACAGTATCAGTGGCAGAGAGAGTTCAAATAGTCGACAGGCTACTCTGGAGGTTGCTCTTACCCAAGCTTCAGTTAGACATTGCTACCTATCATAACCTGCCAACCCCTAACCAGGACCATTCCAGCCAATTGGAAAGAACACCTAGGGCAATATGTAAGATCTACAAGGCTTCCATGCGCTAGAGTAACTTTCCAGAAACCTACAACCTCCAAATGGGTTTCTGGTCCAGATAAATCCTGAAACTCTCCAGAACAGCAGATAGTGCCATCTCCCTACCACATATTAGTGACAGACCCTTCCAATATGAAAAATTTCAAATTGCCGTAGCCCAACCACCCCTAATGAGAAGGATGGAAAGATCAAAGGTGATGGTGGAATTATACAGAGAAGATAGGAGTCCACAAATGAATATGAATGCTGAATCATTAAATTGATATCTCTTTTAGTCTCCAGTATCTTAGAGATAAGTGAAAACCTAAAATTATGGCATTGTAACCCATGTCAAAGTCTGAAATAGGTTCTACAACTAATTGTGGTGTTGTGCTTTGAAATTTATAGCTTTTTTTGTATATATGTTATTTTTCACAAAAAAAGAAGGAAAAAAAGTCGATTGTGATGATAAAAAAAGTATTTAAGCTCTCTAGCCTCCTATATTCTGGAGCAGCTAGAAGGAAAAATATGAGAGGATCGTGTGGTAGCCCATGACAAACTCTGGGATCTGTCCTGTAACCACTTGTTGAAGAGTGCTTTGAAAACTATTGCTTTTTTATTTCTTTGCTTTATATATATGTTATACTATACAATAAAAAAAATTAAAAATGAAATAAATAAAAACACATTTTGCTGTCTGTTGTATGTTCTTAATGAAGATGTTCAGAAGTAATAACAATTACATGCTTAAAAGGAGAACTTGGCTGTGGTTCTTGGATTTATCATTATTTTACTAAATATCTAGGCAACAAACAAAAGTTTGTTATCCAACAAAAATTTCTCAGCAAATGAGGAGAGGAAAGGAGGAGGGAAAGGGTGTAAATTAATGTTAACGTTAGGGTTCCTTGCCAGGTGGAAAAGTTTAATCCTTTAATCAGGCTCTAACACAGCCTTTGCTTTTTTTGTAGCCTGTGATGGTTGGAAGAAAAAATACTTTGAAACAAAGAAAGTTACAGCATCATTGGAGGAGGTTTTAACAAAACTTCGAGAAGATTTGGAACTTTACTATAAAAAATTGCTCATGCAACTTGAAGCCAGGGAGATCAGGATGAGGCCAAAGAATCTGGCAAATATAACAGATTCTAAGGTACTGCTAAATGTGCTTCCCTTTATATTAGAAAAGTTCTATTCAAAATACAATATTTATAATTGTTAATATTATCATATTTAGGATGCTTTGGGCTACAAATAACAAAACCTTAAACTGGCTTTTAAAAATGAGAAAATTCATAACTTCAAAAAATAAGAAAATTCATGGGAAGGTTGCTAGGGAGATACATTCAACGGTTTAATATGTCTTCAAAGCCCTTGGTGCTTTTAATATTTCTTCCTTATTATTATTTTTTTAATTGAGAAATCTTCCCACACATACATTCTATACATGTTGTACAATTGATGGCTCACAATATCATCACATAGTTGTTATTCCTTGCCATGATCATTTTTTTAGAACATTTGCATCACTCCAGAAAAAGAAATAAAAAGAAAAAACTCATACATACCATACACCTTACCCCTCCCTTTCATTGACCACTGCTTCCATCTACCCAATTTATTTTACCTTTTGTCCCCCTTATTATTTATTTATTTTTTATCCATATTTTTTACTCATCTTTCCATACTCTGGACATAAGGAGCATCAGACATGAGGTTTTCACAATCACACAGTCACATCACGAACATTATATCTTTATACAGTCGTCTTCAAGACTAGGCTACTGGGCCACAGCTCAACAGTTTCAGGTATTTCCCTCTAGCCACTCCAATATACCATAAACTAAAAAGAGATATCTAAATAATGCATAAGAATACCTCCAGGATAACCTGTTGACTCTGTCTGAAATCACTCAGCCACTGAAACTTTATTTTGTCTCATTTCTCTCCCACTTTTGGTCAAGAAGTCTTTCTCAATCTCTTGATGCTGGGCCCAAGCTTATACCAGGATTTCTACCCCACAGTGCCATGGAGATTTACACCTGTGGTGTAAATATCCCACAGAGGAGGGAGGGCAGTGAGTTCACCTGCTGAGTTGACTTAGGCCACATCTGAGCAACAAAAAAGAGGTTCTCTGGGGGTGACTCTTAGGCCTAATTTTAAGTAGGCTTAGCTTCTTTGCCAGGAATAAGTTTCATAGGGATGAACCCCAAGATCGAGGGCTCAGCCTATTGATTTGGTTGTCCCCAATGCTTGCGAAAATTTCAGAAATTCCCCAAATAGGGAAGTTGAATATTTCCTCCTTTCTCCCCATTCTCCCAAGGGGGCTTTGCAAATACTTCTTTATTCACTGCCCAGATCACTCTGGAATTTATTGGAGCATCACACTAACCTGGACAAACTGACAAAATCTCACACCCTATTCAAGATTTTATGTACTTATGCTATTCAACTAAACTGATCATGTAAATTAAATTAGGAAATGCACTACCCAAAATATAAATTTTGCATCAAATAAACATTTCTGCCTTTAGTCTCACACAGAAGTTGAAGTTTTAAAATGTGGATGATAAAAAAAAATTAAAAAGAATAAAATAAAAATGTGGACCCTATCATCCTTTAGCCAGTCTTCTGATTAACCTTAACTCTAACCAGATCAGCTTTATTCATAACTCTACTCGACGCCTGATCACTTTTTAAACAGTTCCTGTATGGAGTACTCTTCCCTGCTATTTTTGATGTTAGCTTCATTCTAATGCTGATTTCCTCATGTTATCAAGAGAGTTACCAAAGGCAATTAGAGCTAAATGCCCCCCAAAAGTAGAAACTTCTCCCTAAAGCACGGAATATATAAATCTTTCCCTTTAGCCTTGTGGAGGATCAACCAGGCCCACCCCCATGTCATTAACAGTTACCAGGGAACATAATGTGCTGACTGGCATAGACTCGGATCTCCCTCTGTACCCCTGGGTTTGGCATTTCCTTCCCCAGTCATAAGGGAAAGAGATGAATACGTAATGGAGTGGGGCAAGGGACGAACAATGGCCACTGTGGTGCTTGTGGAGTTTTTTTTAAATGTTTATTACTTGTCATGGTTAGGGACAGGTGTCAACTTGGCCAAATTGTGGTACCTGTTCATCTGATTGGGCAAGTGCTGGCCTGTCTGTGGCAATGAGGACATTTCATAGGATTAGGTCATGATCACGTCAGCTACATCCACAGTTGATTCCATTTGTAATCAGCCAAAGGGGAGTGTCTTCTGCAATTAGTGATGCTAAATCCAATCATGGGAAGCCTTTTAAGGAGGACTCAGAGGAGACAGGTTCCATTCCTGCTTTGGCTGGTGAGCCTCTCCTGTGGAGTTCATCCAGGCCATCCATTGGAGTCATCGGCTTCGCAGCCTGCCCTGTGGGTTTTGGACTCTGCATTCCTACGGTCACATGAGACACTTTCATAAATTTTATATTTGCAAGTGTTCCCTGTTGATTCTGTTTCTCTAGAGAACCCTAACTAATACATCTTGGTACCAGGAGTGGTTCTTAAGAAACAGAATCTTAATAATGGGTTTTTATGAATGGTTTTCTACTCTGACTGGGCTCAGAGACACTAAGGACTCTGATTCCCGTAATCAGAATGACACTCCCAATCCATGGACTGAGTTGGCAACGAAGATAGTCAAAATATCATCATTTGATTCTCCTAATGCTTCGCTTGTACGAAGCCAGACTCTGGGGGATAATGTTTTTGACACCTTTACAGAGTTTTGTAGAAATAAGAGTTATAGAGATGTTGGTTGGTTGTTGTTAGATACACTGTCTACATTAAAGAGTGAAAGGGATGGGCTTAAGGCTTCATACAAGAAGCTTAAGTGCCGTCTGAAAGATGTAGAGGTTTCTATGAGTATCCTGAAGGAAAATTTTATTTCCTGTAGCCGTAGACTTGAGATCTCTGAAAATCAGACTCAGAATCTTATTGTTAGAGTAGCAACTTTACAACGTAAACTGAAATCTCAGTCTTGCATGGTGTCTGCCGTTAAAGTGAGGGCATTGATTGGAAAGGAGTGGGACCCTGAAAAATGGGATGGTGACATATGGATTGATAATGATGTTGGGGGTGAGGTTGAAACCCTAGACCATGCTGAGCCTTCTTTAGATAACCCTGTAATAGTCTGCCCTGAGGACATAGCTGCCCCACCTCCAGCCTGCCTTGAGGAATTGGCCACCCAACCTCCTCCTGAAGGGATTAGCCCTAGAGTTATTAATCCTGTTTCACCAGATGAAACTGCAAATGAAAGCCCTGAAGCAAATGGTTTGGAAGATATTTCTAATTTTTTTCATGACCCACCCCCACCACCCCTCATTTCTTCTAGACCTATAACTAGACTAAAGTCCCAACAGGCCCCTAAAGGTGAGGTACAAAGTATCACACATGAGGAGGTACGTTATACTCCAAAAGAACTGTGTGAGTTTTCCAATTTATATAGACAGAAATCAGGGGAATATGTGTGGCAATGGATCTTAAGAGTGTGGGATAATGGTGGGAGGAATATAAGGCTGGATCAGGCTGAATTTATTCATATGGGCCCACTAAGCAGAGATTCTGCATTCAATGTTATAGCTAGAGCAGTTAGAAAAGGTGTTAACAGCTTGTTTGGGTGGTTGGTTGAAACATGGATCAAAAGGTGGCCAACATTACCTGAGGTTGAAATGCCAGAACTGCCCTGGTATAATGTAGATGAGGGGATCCAGAGGCTTAGAGAGATTGGGATGTTAGAGTGGATTTATCATGCAAAGCCTGCTCTTACACCCCAGGAATGCCCAGAGGATGCACCTTTTACCAGAACAGTGAGAAATAAATTTGTGAGACTAGCACCATCATCCCTCAAGAGCTCTTGTTGGTTGCACTTCTCTGTAGGTCAGATATTACTGTAGGAACTGCTGTCACTGAGCTGGAATCCTTAAACACAATGGGGATGACAGGATCCCGAATTGGCAGAAGCCAGGTGGCAGCACTTAATCACCAAAGACAGGGTAGACGTGGGTATTATAATAGAAAACAAACTCAAAGGAGGCATCAAAATTATATGACACGCAGAGATTTGTGGCATTGGCTAGTAAATCATGGGGTGCCTAGAAGTACAATAGAAGGGCAGTCTACTAAATTCTTGTTGGAGCTGTATAAACAAAAGAGTTCTAGGTCAAGGGAACAGAAGTCTAACCTGAATTACAAAAACACAGAGTCACGGCCCCTTAACCAATTTCCAGACTTGAAACAGTTTACAGACCCTGAGCCCCTTGAATGAAGGGGAGGCCAGGTCCCTATGGGGGAGAAACCTGTTACACTGCCACAAATTTATACTGTTAACCTTCCTCTAAGTCTTCCCCAAGGAGACCGACGGCCTTTTACCAGGGTAACTGTGCATTGGGGAAAAGGAAATGATCAGATATTTCGGGGATTATTAGACACTGGTTCAGAAGTGACATTAATTCCAGGGGACCCAAAACGTCACTCTGGACCACCAGTCAGAGTGGGGGCTTATGGAGGCCAGGTGATCAATGGAGTTTTAGCTCAGGTCCGTCTCACAGTGGGTCCAGTGGGCCCCCGGACCCATCCTGTAGTTATTTCCCCAGTTCCGGAATGTATAATTGGCATAGACATACTGAGTAACTGGCAGAATCCCCACGTTGGTTCTCTAACTCGTGCAGTGAGGGCTATTATGGTGGGAAAGGCCAAGTGGAAGCCACTAGAACTGCCCCTACCAAGCAAAATAGTAAATCAGAAGCAATACCGTATTCCTGGAGGGATTGCAGAGATTACTGCCACTCTTAAGGACTTGAAAGATGCAGGGGTGGTGATTCCCACCACATCCCCATTCAACTCTCCTATTTGGCCTGTGCAGAAAACAGATGGGTCTTGGAGAATGACAGTGGATTATCGTAAACTCAACCAGGTGGTAACTCCAATTGCAGCTGCTGTTCCAGATGTAGTATCATTGCTTGAGCAAATCAATACATCCCCTGGTGCCTGGTATGCAGCTATTGATCTGGCAAATGCTTTTTTCTCAATAGCTATTAGTAAGGACCACCAGAAACAGTTTGCTTTCAGCTGGCAAGGTCAGCAATATACTTTCACTGTCCTACCTCAGGGGTATATCAACTCTCCAGCCCTATGTCATAATCTTGTTCGCAGAGACCTTGATCGTTTCTCCCTCCCACAAGACATCACACTGGTCCATTATATTGATGATATCATGTTGATTGGACCTAGTGAGCAAGAAGTAGCAACTACTCTAGATTTACTGGTAAGGCATTTGCGTGTCAGAGGATGGGAGATAAATCCAACAAAAATACAGGGGCCTTCCACCTCAGTAAAATTTCTAGGTGTCCAGTGGTGTGGGGCATGTCGAGATATCCCTTCTAAGGTGAAGGATAAATTGCTGCATCTGGCCCCTCCCACAACCAAAACAGAGGCACAACGCCTAGTGGGTCTTTTTGGATTTTGGCGACAACATATTCCTCATTTGGGTGTGCTACTCCGGCCCATTTATCGAGTGACCAGAAAAGCTGCTAATTTTGAGTGGGGACCTGAACAAGAGGAGGCTCTGCGACAGGTCCAGGCTGCTGTGCAAGCTGCTCTGCCACTTGGGCCATATGATCCAGCAGATCCAATGGTGCTGGAAGTGTCAGTGGCAAATAGAGATACTGTCTGGAGCCTTTGGCAGGCCCCTATAGGAGAATCACAACGCAGACCCTTAGGATTTTGGAGCAAAGCCTTACCATCTGCTGCAGATAACTACTCTCCTTTTGAGAAACAGCTTTTGGCCTGCTACTGGGCCTTAGTAGAGACTGAACGCTTAACCATGGGCCACCAAGTTACCATGAGACCTGAGTTGCCTATCATGAGTTGGGTATTGTCTGACCCACCAAGCCATAAAGTTGGGCATGCACAGCAGCACTCTATTGTAAAGTGGAAATGGTATATACGAGATAGAGCCAGAGCAGGTCCTGAAGCACAAGTAAGTTACATGAAGAAGTGGCACAAATGCCCATGGTTTCCACTCCTGCTGCCACATTACCTTCTCTTTCCCAGACCAGAGCTATGGCCTCTTGGGGAGTTCCTTACAGTGAATTGACTGAGGAAGAGAAAACTCGGGCCTGGTTTACAGATGGTTCAGCACGATATGCAGGTACCACCCGAAAGTGGACAGCTGCAGCATTACAACCCCTTTCTGGGGTGTCCTTGAAGGACAGTGTTGAGGGGAAATCCTCCCAGTGGGCAGAACTTCGAGCAGTGCACCTGGTTGTTCATTTTGCTTGGAAGGAAAACTGGCCAGAGGTGCGTTTGTATACTGACTCATGGGCTGTTGCTAATGGTTTGGCTGGATGGTCAGGGACTTGGAAAGACCATAATTGGAAAATTGGTGACAAAGAGGTCTGGGGAAGAAGTATGTGGATAGACCTTTCTGAGTGGGCTAAAAACATGAAGATATTTGTGTCCCATGTGAATGCACACCAGAGGGTGACTTCAGCAGAGGAAGATTTTAATAATCAAGTGGATAAGATGACCCGTTCTATGGATACCAGTCAGCCTCTTTCCCCAGCAACTCCTGTGATTGCCCAATGGGCTCATGAACAAAGTGGTCATGGTGGTAGGGATGGAGGTTATGCATGGGCTCAGCAACATGGACTTCCACTCACCAAGGCTGACCTGGCTACAGCCACTGCTGAGTGCCCAATCTGCCAGCAGCAGAGACCCACACTCAGCCCCCGATATGGCACCATTCCCCGAGGTGACCAGCCAGCTACATGGTGGCAGGTTGATTACATTGGACCACTCCCTTCATGGAAGGGGCAGCGATTTGTTCTAACTGGAATAGACACATACTCTGGATATGGGTTTGCTTTCCCTGCACGCAATGCTTCTGCCAAAACTACTATCCGTGGGCTTACAGAATGCCTTATCCATCGTCATGGTATTCCACATAGCATTGCTTCAGATCAAGGAACACACTTCACAGCAAATGAAGTGCGAGAATGGGCACATGCTCATGTAATTCTCTGGTCTTACCATGTTCCCCATCATCCAGAAGCTGCTGGATTGATAGAACGGTGGAATGGCCTTTTGAAAACTCAATTACGGTGCCAATTAGGTGGCAAAAACTTGAAAGGCTGGGGTAATGTTCTCCAGGAAGCTGTGTATGCTCTGAATCAGCGTCCACTGTATGGTGCCGTTTCTCCCATAGCCAGGATCCATGGGTCCAGGAACCAAGGGGTGGAAATGGGTGTGGTGCCACTCACTATTACTCCTAGTGATCCACTAGGAAAATTTTTGCTTCCTGTCCCTGCTACCCTGAGTTCTGCTGGTCTACAGGTTTTAGTTCCAAAACGGGGTGTGCTTTCTCCAGGAGAAACAACAGTGATACCACTGAACTGGAAGTTAAGATTGCCACCTGGCCACTTTGGGCTACTTATGCCTCTGGATCAACACACCAAGAAGGGAATTACATTATTGTCTGGGGTAACTGACCCTGACTATCAGAAGGAAGTAGGACTGCAACTACATAATGGAGGTAAAGAAGAGTTTTCTTGGAATATAGGAGATCCCCTGGGGCGTCTATTAGTACTACCATGCCCTGTGATTAAAATCAATGGAAAACTGCAACAACACAATCCAGGCAGGACCACTAATGGCTCTGAGACTTCAGGAATGAAGGTTTGGGTCACCCCACCAGGCAAAGAACCACGGCCAGCTGAAGTGCTTGCTGAGGGGAAAGGGAACATGGAATGGGTAGTGGAAGAAGGTAGTGATAAATATGAACTTCGACCACGTGATCAGTTACAGAAACGAGGACTGTAATGCTGCTTTGTTTGTGTTATACTATTTAAGTTGTAAGATATCAAGTTTAAGAATGAATGTTGCCCAAGGATTTGCATGCTATTCTGGAGAGATTTAATGTGTTTCCAGTTATATGCAGGACAGTTGAGTATTGTCAGGTAAAAGAAAAAATGTGTGCTTATTTGTTTTCATTTGGAAATTAAGTATGGTCTAAGGTGATATATATATAGATAGATAGATAGATAGATAGATAGATATATGCCAAGTTGACAAGGGGTGGACTGTCATGGTTAGGGACAGGTGTCAACTTGGCCAAATTGTGGTACCTGTTCATCTGATTGGGCAAGTGCTGGCCTGTCTGTGGCAATGAGGACATTTCATAGGATTAGGTCATGATCACGTCAGCTACATCCACAGCTGATTCCATTTGTAATCAGCCAAAGGGGAGTGTCTTCTGCAATTAGTGATGCTAAATCCAATCATGGGAAGCCTTTTAAGGAGGACTCAGAGGAGACAGGTTGCATTCCTGCTTTGGCTGGTGAGCCTCTCCTGTGGAGTTCATCCAGGCCATCCATTGGAGTCATCGGCTTCGCAGCCTGCCCTGTGGATTTTGGACTCTGCATTCCTACGGTCACGTGAGACACTTTCATAAATTTTATATTTGCAAGTGTTCCCTGTTGATTCTGTTTCTCTAGAGAACCCTAACTAATACATACTAAAGGTAAAATCTAAAGATATTGATATTCTAAAGAAATAATGAAATTATATTACATTTTCATCAGTTCGTATTCTCTTGAGATAGTCTTGAATTCTGACAGATCAGGGACATAAAGTTTGTTCTATTATTGAATACTTCTACCATATAACAAACAACAGCCAAAAAAAATTCCAGAGGCCATTTAACAGTTTGATTTTTGTTGAATTTATCTAAAAGAGATTTTAAAATTTAATTATGATTAGAAGTAAAGATTCAGTTATAGATGTGATAAAACATTAAAATATTACCAGTTTGTATAGACTTTAATATAAAATCCAAATAGGTCAAATAATGATTTGTCCATATTTGCTGATACTTTTTATTTTATTCTCCAATAACTTCCTTGGTAGGACCAATAAACCTCAAAAATTTCTCTGGACAAAAGTAACCAAAAATATGGTGTTATATTAAATAGTTTTCTTATGTAAAATATAGTATCATTAAATAAAATAATTCTAATCTGATTTAACTAATAAAGCATTTTGCTAGTTTCTGAAATCTTGCTAATATCTTAAACCTAGCATATTCCGTTCATAGTAATAGTTGATTTTTATGGTACTCACTTAATGGACTTCTATAAATATCTATTTTTTTTCATAATAATGAGGGATGGTAGCAGAACAGAAGAAAAAGTAGTTCCTAAAATGTAAACCTACATGCCAAGAATTCAATAGGTAAATAATTTACTCCAAAGCAATTAATTTATGCAATAGGTTATTTTCATGATTTTTCTCTTTCAATATTTTTTATCACTCCAGTGTATATCTGCAAGGCAGTTAAAAGTAAAAATGTATAGATATACTAAATAAAGACATCTTTATCTATCTCATGCAGAATTACCTTATAATTCAGATCACTGAAGTACAGCATGCAATTGACCAACTTAAGAGAAAATTGGATACTGACAAAATGAAACTCATAATAGAAATTAAGGTAATTTCTATTTATTTTAATCAGATTATAAATTTATCTTAAAATAACATTTTGTATTTTAACTTTGGGTGTATATAATTTAAAGGTATTGAGGATTGACTGTGGTAAAATTTAACAGCAAAGAACATGAGCAAAAAAAAAAAAAAAAAAAAGCAGGACTAGCTAAGCCCTGTAAAGATCTACAGTGTAACAAAACCAAAGTAGAACTTAGTGAAATTTTACTAAGAAGAATTAAAGGAAAAGGACCCTGTGAATCAGTATAGAGTCTCAACAAAATACTGTTTTCCTGTCAGTCATTCATAAACAAGGCTAACAAACCAATGCTCTCTCCTCTGTACTCCCATTTAATTTTTTCCCTTCTCTTGGATCATTATCACATTCCTTCCCTCTAGTTATTTATAATATATATATTCTTATATATATAATATATATTAATATGAGTGATAGGTCTTCTACTAGATGTTAAGCTTCCCTCTGGGCAGAGACTGTGACTTAGTTAACTGTTTCTTCCATAGGACCTTTTGTATAGTAGATGTTTAGTAGAGAGTACTAGGCATATTTTACTTGTTTGATAAGAATTATTATAATTATTACTTCATAGGAATAACCTCTGAAGTGTAGATCTCTTAAAGGGTTCTCTTTGTTCAACAGAAAAAAGAAAAGAACTGTAGAACTGTACATTTTCACACAAGTAGCCACAGAGAATACTTTGATGAATACTCTTAGTTCACCTCTTTAACAGAACTAACTTTATGATAGTATAATAACTGCTTCTTTTAGAGGAAGAGATAATTTTTCCTTATCTTGCTAGAATAAGCACTATATAGGATTTTCAGCGATGATGGACAAGTAGCTACCATACTGGACAATGCAGTTATAGATTATTTTGACAGGCTGCATTCTCCAAGCTAAGCCCTGGCTCAGCACAGAGATGCTTAAAACTTAAACTACAGAAGAGGAAAATGGCATAGTTTTTAGAAAATAAATATATGAGTGATTTAACATTTTTACTCAGTATGCACTTGTCTTAGTTTCTGGGCTGCTAAGACAAATATCACACATGGGTTGACTTAACAACAGGAATTTATTGGCCCAAGGTTTCAGAGGTTAGAAGACTTGATTCTTTCTGAGGTCAGAAACATTCTGACTGGCCCACAGTCCTTAGGTTCCTTGGCTTTCCCGTCACAGGCCATGACGGGAAGGTATGGACTGTATGTGTGTGAAGATTTCGCAATAAAAATACATTTTTAAAAAAGACCCATCCTGATTCAATTGGCTTTACCTTAACAAAAAATATCTTCAAATGGTCCTATTTACAATGGGTTCATACGTATAGGACTTGGAATAAGATTAAGAACATGTTTTTTTTCTGGGGTACATAACTCAATCTGCCACAGCACTCAAAAAATAATTTGTTTAATGAATGAAAACTCAGTGTATTTAAGAAATGGAGACAAAGTCAGCGTAGAAAAGGAATATTGGGTACACTTAAAGATAGTAGGGTGGGTGGAAAGACCAGTAATAAAAATGCCCCCAGTGTTTTCAGTTATGCCTCTCTCATGCACTTTTCCTTTAGAAAGCATACACATTAGATCTTACCATTTTTGTATATTTTAATTTTATAAATATCACTTATAATCTGAACCCAAATCAGAATTATTAGTACAAAATAGTAAAGATAAAATAAGAAGAAAAAGAGAACTACATTCTTAGGTTATACTGGCGAAAAATATGGCATTTAAGTATAGTGTTCGGCACATAGTAGACATTAAAGTAAGTATTTACTGATTCTGCATGATCTACCCCAAACAGCTCTACCAGTAAGATTCAGAACTAAGGCAGAACACCTAGCTTGAGTTTGTCACCATTTTTATTCAAGATGGTGTAGCATAAGCTGTGCTTCACAACTGTTAATGTAGTATCACCTGAGAAATCTTATTAAAATGCATGCTCTTACTCAGTAGGTCTGGGATGAAGTCTAAGATTCATTCCTAACAAGCTCCCAGGAGATACCAATACTGTTTGTCCACAGAAATCCATGGACTAGAAAGGGCTCTGGTATCAGATCTGTTGAATTTCAATCCTAGCTTGCCACTTAATAGTTTTAATAGCTTGGGCAAGAAGTAACTTAACCTCTATAGGTCTCTGTTTCCTTAACAGTAAACTGGAGATAATACCACTATCTGCCTCAATAAAGTTTTTGAGAGAATCAAAGGGGTTAATACACTTAGGAGAGTACTTTTTCAGTTTCTAAAGACTACAAATTAAAACTTTCCTCCTTTGGTTTTCTCTCTCTTCTGTCTCTTTCCCTCTTTTCCATCTCCCCTTTCTTTCTCTCCCTTTCTTTCTTTCCTTTTTTTTTCTATTTTCTTTACACATTAAGAACAGATTTTTAAGCTTGTACAAAAATAAAATTTGTTCTCACTATAGTTCTTAGTACAGTTTAATTTTATCATACCCACAGGTTAATAAAAGAAACAATCTAGCATAACTAGCAATAAATAAGCTTACTTATTAAACAAGATATATGAAGTATACATTCTCTGTAGTGTGTCAGTGGTATAAAGACACTGAGGGCACGGGTGGTTCAGTGGTAGAATTCTCGCTTGCCATGAGGGAGACCTGGGTTCGATTTCTAGTCCATGCACTTCCCAAAAAACAAACAAGCAAAACAAATAAACAAACAAACAAAAATTCAACAAATGGTACTGCAGTAACAGGATACTCACATAGAAAAATAATGAAATGTGACACCACCATATAGCAAACAAACAAAGCAAAGAAAAAAGGACACCGAGGGCAAAAGAGAGAAGGCAGTTAAAGCAGTTACCAAAACTTATTTATATGATAATTATGATGTATGATGTGATGATTAGTAGAGTAAGATGAAGTTCATTTTGAAAGTCAATTCTTTCTATAGATGAGAAAACAAGCAGTTTCAGATTTACGAATATTGAAAGCTGAACTGGCACAGAAGAAAATTAATACATCTTTGCAATCTCAATTAGGTATGTTAACTTTTATTTGTCAAAAAATTAATATTTATTTGAACAGATTTATTTAACTACTGTTCTCCTTGGCAATACTTTTATATAAATCTTAAGGTTTATGTTTCTTCACTTTTCATATGTGTAAAGTGTTTCTGAAAATATGTAACAAAGCAAAATGGTGATTGTTTTAGAAGATTTCAAGTCTTTTAAATTTTACAGTACTATATTTTATAATTTTCATTTTTAAATGATCTTAAAATTAAAAAATAATAAAAAATTTAATAGTTAATGATTTAAATTTAATTATGACAATTTATATCATATTTTCATAAATAAGAATATATTTGCATGTAAATAGACTTTTTCATTATATTTTAATTTAAAGCAATCTGGAAATCTAAATGAATAAGGATATTGAACCTGCTATTTAAAGCATCCAGAGATATGATAGAGATTAGTATCTAAGAACTTAATTTTTAATTAATTTATTTTAGAAATATAAAGATAGTAGTGATGCAGAATATACTATGGAAAATGGTTGATTTTACTTTTTTTGAAGCTGTAATGGGGGAGGATATAGGAAAAATGGATTAAATGTCTTTTGATGTGAAGGATTACTTCCTCTTTGGGCTCTGAAAATAAATCCTCCATTGCACGGATGCCTCGTTGCCATGATGCTTCCTGTGTAATACCAGTAACCATCCCTTCTTGGTGAGAAGTAGGCATTATTGCTTCATCATCATGTAACCGTCAAGGCCCTCACTAACTGGTTACTGCTTATCTTTCTCCCTCTGCTGCGCACCACGCACCCTATTCTATAACCACAGCTACCTTAATAACTTCGTGCATACATTCGGTCTTTTCGGCTGTTATGTTCCTTTCCCAATTTCTTGGGAATAGGAAATAAGATATTCTCTTATATTCCAACTTAAAGGGGAGGAAATGTACAGAGCAGACAGGATTTATGTAAATCCAGAGTAAAAGGATGCAAATTTTTAATCTCAGTATTTACAGAAAGTAATATAAGTACAACAAAATGTTGTTCTTAATTTCCTTGAGAAACAGAACAGAGATTTCTATATGTTTAGAAAAGTTCTTTGCCCAAAATTTCTTTTTTAGAAAGAGGAACATTTATTAAGAAAACAATTCGTGTCTTTAATTAAAAGTAAAATGTAGCTGTAGAAAAAGAAAAATTTGATAGTGAAAGGACAACTAATCAAGAAATAAATTAGAAATATCCAAAAATGAAGGAATATGAATAACTGGAAGTGTAAATGACAGTGGATAAAATCAGATTCAACATGTTATTCCTATTTTAAAATTTCAGATATAACCTCATAAAAATATAATTTAGTTGAAAAATATTAATTCTGCCACTGTGCCACCATTGCACCGGCCTATCTGGAAGTTTTAAGTAGTTTAGTTCAAGTGCCATAAAGAAAATGATGTGCTATGTGGAGTAAGGAAGCAGAAAAATTATCAGTTCTACGACCTTAAAGAGGACACACTAAATTGTAGGTTTTTAAATTTAAAATGCTTTGGAAAGAATGGACAGAGGAAACTACTTCTCAAAGACAAGGTTTTTAAAAAAATTTATTCTAAGCAAACAATTTCCACTTCAAAATATACATATTTTAAAAATTAGCACTGATTTATAAGCATATATTTTAACATCAAAGGAACATTTTAGCATCTTGAAATTCTGAAAGCAGTTGTTTCTAATTAAATTGCAGTGTTAAAACATCTTGCAAAGGAATATTTAAAATAGTAAATTGACTTATTTCTTACCTTTGTATTTATAGACCACTGAATATATTACTACATATGTATTTTTCAAATTGAAAGAAAACATTTATTTTTGTTTTTTGAGAATCTTAACTAAAGCGTATAGCAATATGATAAAAATGTAAACATATGTTAATATGTATCTTCTCAAGAAACTAGATAAATTTACAAAGATCATTTTTCTAAATCTTAATAGTTTGACAAAGATGTTCATCTCTGTCAGAACCTTGGTTTTAAAACTTCCCACATTTCTTCAGTTTGCTGTTTGGCTACAGCATCTCCAGAGTAGTCAAGACAGTTTCCATTCCACATGCCAATGCCATGTAAGCCATGGTTTTGTATATATGCTGCCTTTAAAGAAATGCTCTTAGGGTTGTCATACCACACTTGATGGAAATGGCCAGCAGGATCCTATACAAATAAATTAAATTGGAAATTTGAAATATTCAGTACAATAAGAGGGAAAATTTTTTCTGAAATCCAATGATTCAAAAAGGATACAATGGAATTCTGCTAATGTATGGTGATGATAGCACAACACTGTGAATGTAAACACATCAAATTGTATACTTGAAAATGGATAAAATGGGAAATTTTAAGTTGTGTGTATGTTACCAGAATAAAAATTTTTTAAAAACAATTGAACTGTACAGCCCAAAAAGTGAACCCTAATGTAAACCAGGGACTATAATTAATTTTTCTGTAAACCTACAACTGCTCTAAAATTTTTTATTTAATGAAACAAAAGTCTTCGGGCACAGTACTTTCCAGCTCTATTATTCTATGGTTTTATTTATAATACCTTCTAGGCATTGTTGTTTATGGTACTTCACACCAGAGATTACACAAATGAGCCTCCTAATATACTGCACTTTAGATCTCTCCCTGGAACTCTTTGCTTGGTCTGATCCAGTGATTGTCCACCAAGATGCGCATCTGAATCACTTATGGAGCTTTTAGAAATAAAGATTCACAGGCCCTATACCACACGACACCTAATGAATCAAAGTTTTTCTGGGCTGGTGCGAGGACATATATTTGTTTCTTGCTGCTGTTCCATTAGGTAATTCTGACATGCAGCCAAGGTTAAGGATCACTGCCATGGCCCTCTAAAACCAGCTTATATATTCTTTTGTATTCCCTACAGTTCCTGGAAGTGTACCTAGTTAGAAGCTCAACAGATGAACTGATGATGAATCAGCCAAATCATAAAGGTAACTCAAGTGGGAAAGGAAAGCACCTCCTTCTTTAGGTCTTACAGAGTTGGTTCTAAGAGCCTACCGGTCTGGACTCCATGGGTGACTGTTTAAGAACCATAAATTAGACTCTGGTGTTATGCTCACTTTCTCCTCTGTCAAATTATTCTCTCTAGCATCATCTGCCTTTACCTAGCACCAGCACAGTGTCTCTCAGGAGACACATGAGCTATTGGATAAGGTATAAAGGATAAAGGAAAGAGGAAGGAGCAGACTAAGCAAAAGGGTAAAGGAAGAGAGAAAAGATAGGCGGTAAAAACAGACTGATCTGTGACTAAAAATAATTTACTGATTTTTATATACATCTGGAAAATCGTTGTTAAAGGTCATGCTGAATGAATACCAGTAATATTTTTATTTATGGTAGCCCCACTGGAATTAGAATAGTCTTTTAAGGTGCCTACTTTGAAGGAAAACGGTCACTTGGTAAATGAATAAGATGTGGCAGATTTAAATATAGTAGACTCATTACATACAATCAAAATCTTCAGAATTAGACAAAGCCACAAATGCTCTAGTAACAGCTGCAATTCACTATTAAAGGCAACTTGGAGACTCTGGACCTGAATAGAAAAGATTTAATTTTGAAGTTTCAGGGACAAACCCAAAGACATACATCTTTGAATTTGCCATCACTCTAGCTAGTACTTTGAGCCTTTTTTGACACTAAGACATTTCAAATGCCTCAAAATAGTGAAGGACCAAAGGATGAAAAACTGAGTATATGTAAGATTGATTTATGGGTGGTTATAGTATAAATATGCCTTTCAGAATAGTGATGACAGATGAAGATGCTGTTGCAGAAACAGCATAAGATAGAAATATTCTCTTAAAACACAAGAAGAAACTTGATTTTAGTTGCTACAGAATTTTATAATAAATCAAAAGGGAAGCAAGATCATTATAACTAGATTGTTTTTCTAAAGTGCTATTAAATGACCTTCAGACTCATCAAAATATTTCCTGAATTCTGAGCCATTAAAGAATATGTTACTGTATCTTCTCACTCATTAAGGAAAAAATAAGTCAACGATTACAAAACCAGCACAGAGTATACTACAATTCTATATTATATACTTAAAAATTACATGTAATTGGTTACCATAGCTTTTACCAAACTAATATCCATAAAACACTGTTCCCCATATGTGTTTCTAAGAGTACTGTGAAGCAGGATTCTAGAGTGCTGTGAAGTAAGGTTCTATATTAAACAGTTTTATGTACTGCAGCATCTAACATCTTTAATGTACTATTGTACATTATAAATCTCAAGAGAGACATACAGTGTATTTTCCAAATATATTCAGCCGTGGAATACATTTATGTGTGTAATATTAACAGTCCCCAGAATAGACTTCTGTGACATACTGTTTGGCAAAAACAAGATTACAGTATATTCTAGTTTAACTCATAGGTTACAGTCTAAAATTTAGAAAACTCTATGCTAAAGCTTTCTAAATAACTGATACACAGACTTAAATATATCACTTATAATTTATTAAATATGATTTAAATCATTTTGCTGTCTTTTTTTTTTTTTTTTTTCGCATGGACAGACACCAGGAATCGAACCCAGGTCTTGGGCATGGCAGTGAGAAGTCTGCCTGCTGAGCGCAGTCATTTTTTTATAAATAGGTATCAGACACTTAGTCAGGAATATGAACTCTTGCTAGAATTAACTTTTATCATATCTTTTTAGGGCTCCTTTTAAAGTAGCATCATCTTAAATAAATTCAAGGATTATATTTAGATTTTTGAGGTGTGAGAAAATTTTTATTATGCTAAAGTTAAATTATGAAAATCTAACTTTTCTTGGCCTCACTGGTATAGCAATTCCTATTAATCAAATACCACCTGACAGGATTGCTATTCATTCACTGGATTTTTTTCAGGTTTCCTTTTTGTAATATTTTTCTATCTCTAATTTTACCATTATTTATGGCTTGTCTTTTTATTATCACATAGTTTAACTGGATGATGAAATAAAATGTGAAATGATGCCAGTTTTCCACTGCAGTATCTATGATGAGGTATCTCCTGTTTTCTGCCTAATTCCTCCCCATGTAAAAGCCTTATCAGAATTTTTAGGCTACTTTAAAACGGAGACATTCAGAGCTGGTAACTGATTTTGGCCCAAAGCCCTTTCAGAAGGCAACAGTCATCATAACATAATTGTCTAGTATTAAGGAAATCCTGTTTGTGATATATGTTTTTAAATGACAAGCAGCCCTAACTGAGCAGTTCCACCATTAGGATACCCTGAATTGCTCCCCAGGGATCTAAAGTGCCTGTTTACAGAAACTCAGTAAATTTACTCATATGAAGAGCAATCTGTATTTGGTGCCTCAAAAGAAAACTGACAGAGGGTAGTGCGATGGTGGCTCAGTGGTAGAATTCTCACCTGCCATGCCTGGGACCTAGGTTTGATTCCCGGTGCCTTCCCATGTTAAAAAAAAGAAAAAAGAAAACTGATAGAAATTCTTAATATCAAATACTTAATTATGAAAATATCAATTATGAAAGCTAATAGAATAAATGTCCATAACTCATGAAAACTCTTACTTTGTAGTTAAAATAAGGAGACTGCTGATCTTTATTCCACTGGCTTCCAGAAATAGAACTATTTACTTGCTTCATGATCACTTTATAGGGTACCTGACGTCCTGCAGCATCACTACAAGGAGCCCCTCGGAAAGGGACTTTTGCAATGGTACAAACATGATCCTAAAAATACAAAAATGTTCATTTTTATAGATTATCAGTTAAGCATGTCTTAAGAGCCCAATCATAAAGTATAATAAAAAACTATTTGTTAGAAATAAAATATATGCTATAAATAGATAACCTGACTACACAGAATAAAAAATTAAATTTTATCATTAAATAAAAATGCATAATATTTAGAAGACTTCATGGGATTAAATAATTAAAATTAATGGGATGCAAGTGTAGTTCAGTGCTAGAATTCTCACCTGCCATGTGGGAGATCCGGGTTCAATTTCCAGCCCTTCCCCCCGCAAAAAAAATTCAACAGATGGTGCTGCAATAATAGGATACTCACATGGAAAAAGAATGAAATGTGAACCCCACCATACAGCATAAAAAAAATTAACTCTTTACTTTTAGTCTCAAGCTATATTTCAAAATTCGAAATAGAGTTCACATATTTCTAATGAAACAAAACTGGCTATAAAAAATCAAATAGAAAAAACTATTTAACAATGGATGTGTTCTTACCTCAGATAGATTCAGACAAGTATAATCATAACCATACCAGGGGATACCCATTACCAGTTTCTTAGGGTTAATGCCCATCTTAATGTAGTCATCATATCCTAATTCAATAGAGACAGAAAAATCATAATTTTCCTCTTCTTGTGCATGATAAGTTATACATATATACTATGCAACAACTCATAATCTAAGCTTGCAAAATACTAAATAGTGTTTCTCTAATATATTATAGAAGTCATCCCTTAAGAACTATAAATTCTGTATCTTGTTTTCTAAATTGTTCCTTTTTGGATAACAGAAAATATTCAAAACAGTTGTGATCAAATTGAAGCAATTCATAAAATTTAATTCTAGAATGAATGACATTTCAGGAAAGCCTGCTAATTCTGTCTATTAACTGTTACGTTATATATGTGATATTCTAGATTCAAAAATTTCAAGAAAGTTCTGTAAGTCTGAAAACTTTCTGGCAGTGATAGTCTCAGAATTCTTATAAAAAACAGTAGTATTTCATGTTTTATAAATACAAGTATGAATTACAGCTGGGGTCAAGAAATTTCCTTTTTGTTCTCTGTAGTACATCCTATAAACTTTAAAGCACTCCAAATTAAGTGGTTTTTACATAACGTTTCAAGAAGGCTTAAAAATGGAAATGTATACAGATAACTTAGAAAAACTTAATGATATCTTAGTGTTTGAGGTTCTAGAATTAACATTACTAATAAATGATCATTTTTTAATATTCTTACCAATTAATGTCTGATTATAGGGAGCATTGGCTGCTGCAATACATTCTGACCAGACCTGACTCTGTTCATCGTAAGACATCACAAAAAGAAAGTCACAAGCATCTGCAATTCCAGTATAATTATAGCACCTTCTGTCTATGCCCTTTGGAGACCAAGCTACATCAAAGGTTACCTGTGGAAAAATATATACTAATTCATATAACATGATCAAATATGCCTGTTATGTCAGATGTTTTGTTGATTATATGTTTTCTTGTACTCAGTAAACACCTACTGACCAATTATTACCAAAAAATTGAGCTAGTTTAGGTAAAATTTTCATTCTATGGCCAATTTATTCTACATAACTCTTTTTAGGACTTACTCAAAATTCTCTCCAATAATTCTGAGTATCAAAAGGCAATAAAGAAAGCTCTGCTTTCCAAGTACAAGCTTTCCTCAATAGCTTTCCAGCACAACTGGTCACGAAGTGAAATTTTTACATACTACACCCTTTTTTATTACTGCCTCCAATTACAAAAAGATAAATTATATTAATAGCCAGAGGAAATCAATTATTAACTTTAAGCAGGTGAATCATTTGTAAGTCCTTCTCTCTTTCCTAAACATTTCACCTGGGTTTCATGTCATGATTAATCTCACTTTCAAAAACTAATATTCATATATACACAAGAAATTAAAAAACTCGGGTTCCAATCTAGGTTCTCGTATAATAGTAGGTCTCTGCCCCTGATCAAGTCAGGTAAAGTATGTAAATGTATTTTCCCATCTATAAAAATGAGGGTGTAGAAAGTTCTTTAAGGGCATTTTTTGCTCTTTAATTCTATAACCATAATTCTGTGAATGTTATAAATCATCATCTTTTTTCCCCAAAACTCATTTCCCCTCCAGACCCTCTATTTCATCTTTTTTTTTTTTTTGGTCACTTGTTTAAGAACCTAAATCAGGCTTCACATTTTCCTTTGGGTGGTCTCTTACAGTTGTTCTTCCCTTTCCTTTCCATTAATTCATTCAAGAAATATTTATTGAATACTGTTGAGTGTTAAGGTTATACCTCATCCCAATCCAACCCATAAATTCCTAGCTATCAGATTATTGGATTAGTCCTTACTGGTGTCTCTTTCTCCTATAGACTATTTTACACACTACTGTAGAAAAATCTTTCCAAAACACTATTCTATACACGTAAACCATAAAATACAGAATAGAACGCATATTCCTCAATCTGACATCCTGGATCTTCTACAATCTGACCTACCTCTGTAACTGTACCTCCCACTAATTCACCTAATATGAACGTGACACAGTACCCCAAATTGTTCTATCCACCCTACAAACTTGGAAATAGATATTCCAACCAGAAGATCTTTGCTCACTCTCATTCTCTTTGCCTTTTTGCTATAGCTTAATCAGGACTGGCAAGTTGGTTGTGGGTACTTTCCCACATGCCAACTCCAATCTTAGTGACAACTAATTATAGAATGAAGGAAAAGATTCTGAGACCAAAATTTGTGAGAAAAGGTGTGTGGTGGCCTGCATACCAGGTATTTGCTATTGTTGATTAAAACTGTCCTCATCTATAAAAGTTTTTAAAAGCTGGTCTCATTCTTTCACTCATAATTCCATACTGATAAACCTTCCCTAACTTGCATAAAGTCATAATGATATCAGCCTTCTTAATATTTTATAAATTCATGATGACTACCCATAGCAGAATTACTTTAGGCTCCATCTTGGATCTACTTAATTAGTTTCTGGGAATATTTTTAATAACCACTCCCAGGTGATTCTGAGACAGGTTTAGGAATTACTGGTTTATAACACTCATAATGCTGCATCTTATATTATAATCTTTTAATATATATGTCCTACTTAAGATTTAATTTTTTAAAAAAGCAGAGATCATTCATTCACTCAATAAACACTTTTTGAACATTGTGTTAGACCTCAAGGAGCTGTTCCCTGTCTTCACTGTCTAGTCTAGTAGTTCTTAACCAGAATTGGGCTCACCCAAAACCTTTCAAATAATAATCACTGGGAGTGTGTCCCCAGTGTATATGAATGTGTGTGCGCACATTAATTATTTTTTAAAACACATAGTTATGTTAATAGGTAAGCAGGTTTGAGAATAACTGATCTGGAGCCTTTGTTACCCACACATTTCCTAGCAAGATGCTTCCTGCTATGATCTTCAGCATTAATCATACTCTTTATTGCAATGGGTAGTAGAATGCCTTTTGTCATAGATATGACCAGTTGGTTCTTTGAACTCTTTTTGGCCTGGGGTGCTCTGCAGGTAGTTAAGTCGACAGAGCAAGGAAGACACTCCCCAGAACTACTCTTAGGCAAGAGCTATTTCTGTACTACACTGGAGAAAGCCAGGGCCTAGACACGTAGGCCTTCCCTAATTTTTATTGCCCCAACTGCCTTTTTTATATCACTAACCCTGCTGCAAGTCAAGTAGATTGGTCAATTTCAATGTTGTACTTTGATGGGAGTAAAGAACCTGAAAATTCCTTAAAGTACCTCTAATAAGAACTTCAAAAGTTCCAGAAATTTTGGGGGGGTATTATGTGCTGAAATTCTTTTCTACTCCATTACTATAAAACTGAGATTCTATTAGCCACACCTTCATAAATACATTTTGATAGGAAAATAGAGTTTCAAAAATATGAAAATTTTTACCTGAGATCCCTCAATTTCACGATGAAAAGTGTCTGTGGTTTCTTTAACTAAAGCAGTTAATGCATCATATTCAGGCGATGAACAACTGACTTCCTGTTCTATGTCTATATTAATTCCATCCATGAATTGTGCTTTGGCCAAATTAATTTTTTGACCTATCCAGGAAGCTCTGAAAGTAGGATCAATGATATCCTTTAAGGAGACATCTCCTATGGAAGAAATACATATCTTTTGTGCAAATATGCTTTCCATAGTTTAATGACATTTACTTCACTAACTCATTCCCAAGAGACGAAAATGTCTTTTTAAAACATCTCATTGTTTTGAAATACTAAGTCCCCAATTTAAGTTTTCCAAATGGAGAAATAATATTCCAAAATAACAGAAAGGCATTACCCATTAATCTCCAAAGTAACCATTAGTTATTAATTATTCAAATCATTCTCAAATTAGAAGCAGAAACTGTGGACAATGACTACAGATTATCATGATAATTAATCATTCATTTTGCTAAAAATGATACAGTAGTTTATTTAACTCTTTAAAAATATTTGTATTGTGAAATTAATTAAACAGTATCTAAGATTTTTAGGGTGCTAAAAAAAAATACCAGATAAACATAAAGAGGGAGTTTTTTGGAAAGTCAGGACTATGGCAATTTACCAGTTGGCTGGACATACACATCTGGTAAAAACTGTAACTTACCTTTTAGTACGACTCTGGCTCCTTTTAAATGAGCATAGCACATAAGTTCTGAATCATATTTTCCAAAAGTTGCCACAGTTGTAATCTGTGACCAATCATAAGATTTCCACGATTTTTGTCCAACATCAAACACAAAGACCTGCCGAACAACAAGGATAACATCATTATTTATCATGGCGCCCATCCAAAATAACATGAAGTAAATAAACACAGCCCACAACAGGCCAGACACTATGGTGACACTGTGGTACAATACTGTATAAGACACAGAGGTCCCAATATCACTGGTAGCAGGAGGAAATAGCCAGACCTAGAAAGTGAAGAAGGGAGACTAGGAAGTAATAGTGGCAACCACCAAGGCCTGGAGGCAGAGAGAGTTAATAGTTGTATAAAGTGAATGTTCAGTATAGCTGAAGCCTAGAATTTGGATGGAAGACAATGGTGAAGAACCAGAGAAAGTAGCAGACAGGTGTGGAATCATGAAGGGCCTTGTAAGCCATGTTGGGAAGTCAGTACTTCATCCTGAGGGTATGGGGAGAATAGAAAGTTTTTAAGAAGATGAATCACATGTTTAGGTGTACATTTTACATTTTAGAAAATGTGTACATTTTAGAAAAATCCCTCCAGCTGAAGTGGGAAATGAATTGAAGAGGGGCCAAAACTGGAGGCAGAATATTAAGGGAAGCTGTTGGAGGAATCCAGGCAAGAGATGAGGTGGTCTCAAGTGAAGAAGAAGCAGTGGAGATGAAGATAAGTGAACATATCTAGGAGATCCTAAGGATGCAGAATTAACATGACTTTGTGACTGACTGAGTTAAGTAAGAGAGAGGGGAGGAGTTTGATGATACTCAAGTTTCTGGATATTGCATGTAGGCTTAGAATTTCACATTCTAAGGCACCTGATGTTATGTTTAGCCAGTACTTTTTATTCGCAGGTAAGTCTAGAAGCATAGAAGCCTCACTGATGATTTTTAATTTATTCTAAGTGAAGTACAATTCACTGATTCAGCAAATATTTGTTGAATTCCAAATATGTATAGGGAGGGTAACAGGGACATAGAACAGGAGAGACCAAGTTGATTAAGGAGTTAATTATTTCATTACAATAGTGTTAGGGCTGCAAAGGAATGCAGAGGTCCTGACAGCATATAAAAGGGACCTACACACATAAGGGGGAAAGTGGAAGCTACTTTTGGACAAAGGAGAATGGTCTCAGCAGAGTTGAATAGAAAGTGCACACTTCTGATATCTCAGGAGAATTGTTTCTGTAACTGAAAGAAGGCCAGTGTGGCTACAGCATAGAAATCCTGAAATTATGTGGAATCAGATAAAACTGATAAAGACAGGTAGTAGCAAGATCAACTGGGGTTTTGCAGACCACTGAGGATTTTGTGCCATATTATGAGATCAATGGGAAACCATGAAAAGGGTTTTAAACAATAGTAAGCATGGTAAGATTTACATTTTTTAAAAAAGGATCACTGGGCCATTGAGAGGAGAGTGGACTGGGGGGTGGGAGGGTATGTTAGGTATAAAAGTGTAAAACAGATATTTTTTAACTTTTTCAAACTCCATGTTTTTTCTTTTCAGAATTAACTATAAATGATGTTAACTCATTTTTCTGCCAAGCAGTTGCCCAATGAAATAAAGGCTATAGAGTGTGAAATGAACAGCCAGTTTTTAGACTTATTTCCATCACAAACCTTATCTCTTATTTTAATTTTGATAATTAAGGTTGAATTTGTAAAAAAAAAAAAAAAAAAAGATACTGAGCGCCTGTGATATACAAGAAATTCTAAAAAAACAGTTGAATGAACCGATTAAAAGCATAAGGGGAAAAACAATGTAGTTAAATCTTTGTGTTGGAAAAATACAGAAAAGACTGAGAGAGAAAAAGATCAATTTACCATGAACAAACAGATGTGCATAATGTTGCCCCTTTGTATAGTTGGTTTTCAAAATGCCCACAAATACTGCCAAACTTTAGCACTAAGAAGTACACTGGATGCCTCAACATGCCTTTCAGATAACCAGTGAAGTTTCCACACTAGGCAGACTCTCATAAGCAGACTTTCACCACTTACTCTTTCTTCCAAGCAATATATATATATATTTTTTAATCGGCATTTAAATTCCCCAGCTTCTGCTAGATTAAGAACTAGGAATTATTCCTATTGCTACAAAAGAACTGTTCTTTGGACTATGCCTTCTGACCTCCCTAACGTCCAATTCCTGCTATAGTCATCAAACTCCAGGCAGTCAGATCCTTTTAATACTGCCTTCAAAATGTTTGATGAAGTTACCAAAGGCCTTATAAATTGTTAGGTGAGTAGAAGGGAAAATTATTGAAAGATCTTTTTTTTTTTTTTTTTTTGTATGCTGTATAGCAGGGTCACATTTGAGTCTTTTCCCATGTGAGTATCCCGTTATTGCAGCACCATTTGTTTAATTTTTTGTTGGATGGTTGGTTGGTTGGTTGGTTTCTTCGTTTGCCTGGGAAGTGTAAGGGCCGGTCTGAAAGATCTATTTTTAGCACCCCTGTTGGTCGGTTTTGAGGTGCTGTACAGGAAAGGGCTGGTAGGTATAGTAAAGGTAAGCAAATCATTCTGCCTTCTAAAGGATTGTTAGGCTGCTGATAATAAACCAGGAAGTGGGTCTTGCTAGTTAGGAAACAATCACCAAATCTTCCTTGCTTTTACACCCAGAACTCTCACCCCCAAGCCCCCTCCCCGAAGAGGCAGGCCAAGCTAATGAAAGGAGCTTACATTTGGGGTCAGATCTGGGTTTGAACACGTGTCTGCGTTTTTCCGGAACTTATGGACTGAGAGACCTGGGAAGAATTAGTCAATCTCCAAGCCAGTTACCCATCTGTAAAACGGGGGCAACCAGTAAACTGGACGACCCCTCAGCGTAGGGTCAAAGTTGGTTTGGGTGCCCATACCAACTCTTTTCAGGACTCGGTTGTACTCTAAATTTTCTTTGGGCCTCGGGAACCAAACCCGGAGGAGCAGGGCAGAGGAGCTGACCTCGAAGTCGGGGCGGTGGCTGATCGGGCGGCACAGAGCTTGGTCCTGACACGGGCAGCCGGAGCCCACCCCGAGGGACAGCGCCAGGACCAGCAGCAGAGCTAGGCCGGGGGCGCAGGGCGGCGGGCGGGCGAGGAGGCGCCGGTGTCGGAGCTGCGGCCAGGACATGCCGCTGGGCACCCGGCGGCCGGGACGAGTGACTCCGCGGGCAGAGGCTGGGCTCGCGGTACCGTGGGGTGGGGCGGCGGCGCTCTGCGGGGCGCGGCCGGCGGGCGTGGGAGGGGCTGGACGGACGCCGCGGTTGGGGGCGGGGATGCAGGGCGAGGGAGAAAGGCCCTCCCTGAACGTCTGCGGGTGGCAAATCTGCGCTTCCGGGCGGGGCGGACCCGGTGGCTGAATGAAATCAAATGCAAGTCATCTCTACCTAACCTGTAATCCCCCCGCCACAGCTCGCCAATACACTTTGTCCCTTTCTGGCGGTTTGGGTATTCCTTGTGGAGCCTGAAGGTAGAGGAAGCCTCCAAAACGGGGAGTTTGGTTGTCTGGAAGAGATAGCTGAATAACATGGTTGAAACGGCCAAATCATTTTTAAGATTGCGGGTGTCTGAAAAGATGGCAGTTTAAATACAAGTAACTAATGTTGCTTCCTCCCATGCTTAAACTCCAGTAAAAATGTAAGTCTACAAGGATAAGAAGACGACAGCAAAAACATTTTTAAAGCTGAAAAACAGTGAGGTAACTTCCCCAAGCCGCCGGTAGTGAGGAATCTGAGAAACAATCCGATTTAAACTATAAAATTCATAAGAATTAAAGGAGAGGATGGGGAAGGGGGCATCAAAAATAAGGGGGATTAGGTGAAAGCTGCTTGAAGGGTATCTCTAGATCTTTGTCTAGCTCCATGTCCCTTAGCTACTAAGACTTTTGTTGCCTCTCCTCTAGATAAGAGCAGAACAAAATATTCTGATTTGCCCTGAACTGTTTCTTACCCTGAACTTGCCTTAAAACTCCTCTCAAGGCATATATACAGTTCTGTCTGGAACTTGAAGCTAGAGAAGTGCGAAGCCCCAAGCAGCATTTTCAATGATTTTTTAATTATATAATGATAAAAAACACTTGAATACTTCCAATGAAATCACCTTGAAACCTGAAAATAGCTTTCTGATTATCAAGAATTACATTAAAATTGTGGTTCAGTGGTAGAATGCTTGCCCCACATGCAGGAGACCCTGGGTTCCAGTTGGGCCAATACACCCCCCATCCCCCACCCCCACCCTCACCCCCCCTAAAAGAGTCACATAAGAATTTCATTCAGATCATGAGAATGTCACTAATTCACTCAAATTTTTAATCTGGTCTTTTACAGTCACTTCTGGTTTCCTAAACCCAATCTTTCCCTCCTCCAATTGTAACTGAGAAATTAGGATTTAAGGGATGATTATGATTGCTGAATCATGTAGATACTCCTTTTTGCTTTCTGGTGTATTAAACAAAGGAAAATACCTGAAATCTCTGAACTGTAATCCAGCTAGCTTGATCTTTGATAATGATTGTATAGTCGTTATCTTGTGGCCTTGTGATTCTAAAACACTTGTGACTAACCTTCTTCACTCGTACCCATTTTATCTGGTTTTTCAACTTTGGAGTATTGTGATTACTAAAGACAGCCCCTAATATTTATTAATGAAGAGCTAACCCACCCCAAATCCAAAGTTTTCTTGATAACTGAGGCTGGATCTAACCAAAATGGGCCTGCCTGACATGTGCAGAACCTTAGACTTTTAGCTATAAGTGACCTAAGCTTCATATGATATTAAAAATCACACCATCCATCATATTAAGGCTGCCATTTTCTTACATACATTCTGTGACTAGGCATGTAGTCAATCAATTATCTGATCCTCTGCTTCACACCTAGCAATAAACTCTTTCTCTCTTAAAGACCCCAGTGTCTCAGGAATTGGTCATTGAGCACATCGGGCAAAAAATCCACTGCCTTTGTTTGGTAACACAATCCATCCAATAATTCTATAATTTCCAAACTTTAGGCTTCATGAGAATCACTCAGAATGCTTCTCCAAACTAGTCATAGGCCCAACCCCCAGAGATTCTGATTCTCTGGCTCCAAATGGTGCCCAGGATATGAATTTGAGTCCAACATGACTGATACATATGAGTTGTGGTTTATAATTTTAGAAACACTACCATAATTTATACATTCATAATCTTTCTAAAGTACAGTTTTTATCATCTCACCATCTTTCCAAAAACTTTTCCCCATTTATTAATGCTTTCTTAAACATTTTGGAGCTCAGTCTCTTTTTGAAGATACACTAAGAGCTATGGACTCTCTTTCTGAGACATGCATATACATATTACAAAATTTTGTGAATAGTTCTGAAATCTATCTATGGACTGCTAGGGTACTTGATCTTAGTTATAAGACTAAGAAATGATTATTTATATGCACATCCTTCAAGTGGCATTCATAAATATTTCTTTTCTGCCGAAGTTTCACTTATGGCTGGTGTGCTAGTTTGGAGCTATGTATCCCAGAAAAATATGTTCTTAAATTTAATCCATTCTTTATTCTGGAGGCTACTCTTACACAGGCTTTAGCTAGATATTGCTAATTACCATGGTTTGCCAACCCCCAACCAAAACCATTCCTGCTAACCCTAATGAACACCTAGGGCTCTATCTGAGATTCTATAAAAGTTTTACATACTATGATTACTTTCCAGAAACCTACAACCTCCAGATAGTTCCTAGGCTTATTAGATAAATACTGAAACCCAGAGGGGCCAGCCTCTCCAAGAACATCAACTGGTTCCATCCCCCTATCCCATATTGTCAACACCCCTTTCCAACATGAAAACGTAAGAATGGGCATAGCCCAAGTACCCCTAAAGTTTGGGAGAAGGATCAAAGGAGAAGGAGGAGCTGTAAAAGAAGATGGGATATGACAAATGAGAATGATTGCTGAGTCATTATATTGATATTTATTTTGGTCTCCATTGTCTTGGAGCAGCTAGAAGGAAAAACCTGAAATTGTGGAACTGTAACCCGTACCAAACTCTGAAATGTATTCTAGAACCACTTGTTACAATGTACTTTGAAATTTATTGCTTTTTTGTATATATAATATATTCACAATTAAAAATGTGTTAAAGGATGGGCCATGGTGGCTCAGCAGGCAGAGTTCTTGCCTGCCATGCTGGAGACCCGGGTTTGATTCCCTGTGCCAGCCCATACGAAAAAAAAAGTATGAAAAAAATTTTAATCTATTCCTGTGGTTATGAACCCATTATAATTAGGAACTTTTGGTAAGGTTACTGCAGTTAAGAGCCCAACTCAACCAGGATGGGTCTTAATCCTGTTACTGGAGTGCTTTGAAAGCAGAGTGAATTTCAGACAGAGAGAGTAAGGTGAATGTCAGTGGAACCCAGAAGAGGAGAGGCCAGAGAGACTGCAATGTGCAACACTATGTGATAGAGGAGCCAAGGACCAAGGACACCAGCAGCCAGCCCTAGAATGCCAGTTTTCGGGAAGAAAGCATCACCCTGATGACACCTTGATTTGAGCTTTTTCCTAGCCTTAAAACCATGAGCTAATAAATCCTCGTTGTTTAAGGCAACCCATTGCATGGTATTTTCATGAGCAGCTAAGGAAACTAAAGCATCTTGTTTTTCTAAAAATTCCTAGATTTTACTCCTTTCCATGTAAAAGCAGCCCTTCCTCAGATGGAGAGGTGGAGGGAGGCCCTATGGGGCTGAGCAAGGGGGCAGGTGGTCTCCTGGCTCAGACTCTTCTCCCATAACAATGTCTCAGCAGCTCTCAGCAGAGTTGTAGGGCCATTGCCACTTTTATGATAAAAAACATTATTTTAGAAATTCCAAACTATTATATGATTCTGAAAGTCTAATTTGCCTAACAAGTTGATCACATTTGTTACTTTTTAACTGCACATAAGCAAGGTAAATTTCTGAAAAGTTCAATGAAAGACAAATATTTCTCTTCTTTACATACTCTTCCAATCTATACAGATGAAGAAGTCTTGAGGAAAAAAATCACACCACTTTAATTTGTTGAAGGAGTTACCAGACAACATACGGAATACTGAAAGAGGGTTATCTGTAGATACTTATTCTCAACGGTGCACCCTCACTGCTGCAGCCATGGAGAGCTGCTCTGCTCTTAGAAAGGCTGGGCCTACCCTCTGCAGGGTCTGGCTATGGCTATCTGCTTTAAACCAAACTTTGCCAGTGAATTTAAGAGTACTCTATTTCATATGTATAAAAATGCATCACTTTGGAGAGCTGGAAAAGGTTTAAAACACACAATACTATTTACAAGCTATGACTTTCACCACCATTAAAAACAAACACATTTATTTTGTCCTTGATTTTTGGTACAACTTATACATAAACACTATATCAGTTAGTTTGTATTTTTAAAAATAAAAAATCAACCATATGTACAATTAAATTTACAATCAAAAGCAAATGAATCGGTTGGTATGGAATGACTGCAATTTACCGGACCAACAGAGGTTAAGATTCCAGGACTTTAGGCTTTGCCTATAACCAGACTAGAAACACTGAGAGGACCTCCTTCAATTTTCACATTAAAAGAAACATCTTAATTTCTCAAATTTAAGGTGCAATGGAAAAATAACAGTTATATAGTTACAACTACATGTAAAGGCTTTAAGTTTAAACGTGAAAGGAAAACAACACATTAACCCCCACGTATATAATGATAATTAAATATATATTCAGTTCCAAGTGCATATGACAGGCAATCGACATTATGAGGGAAAAGAGGGCTTCAGAAACACCTATTCCTAAACTATTTCATAGCCAAGTGGCTCCTTATGCCCTGGCCGGGTCTTTAAAGTACCTGGAACATGGCTCCCAAGCCCTCTTGGGACAGCAACTGGACCCCAAGGCTCTCCCAACTCTGCTATCCCAAGACACAGAAGGGGTTTTGTCCCCTCCCACCCTCAACCCCATTCCCACCCACCAGCCCTAACGAGGTTATTCTGGAAAAACACAACCAGATGGCATGGGGCAGAGGTTTGTGTTTTACCCCTTAGGAGACTTTGGGTCAAAAGGCCCCTGCCCATCATTCCTGGACCACAGGGCTGCAGTGTGTCCATCTGAAGAACAAACAATTTCCGTGATAGAGGCAGCAAGCAGTTAGGTCACTCAATTGAGAGACAGTTTGAGGTATCTTTTATGGGCAGCAAGTGACTAATTTAAGTTGGGGTTCTAGGGAGACACTGTAGGCCAGTATCTCAGGGACAAGGGATGACGAAATGACAATTCTACTATGTAACTTGAAAGTAAGAATATAACCCATCTGGCACTTGCTGCACTGTCCACTGAATTTCTGTGATGATTCCGTAGCCAGGCATTATGGAGAGAGGCACTATGGAGAAGAGTCAAGGGAGGACCCTTAAAAGTGCACTCATTTGCTTCCAGGCTGCCAGGGCTGCCGGTGAGCCCGAGGCGCTTTCACGTGAAGCTGACTTTTAGCACAAGATGTCTTTTGCTGGGAATGACGAAGATCTGCAGGCTAGTGCTTGAGTTGAAGACCTGGCCGGAGGGGAAAGCCTGCAGCCGAGGCATGGGCAGGTCTTTGGACGCAGCGCCGCTGGAGGGACGCGAGCTGCCTCTGCTCTCCCGCCGCCGTCGCCCAGCGGCTCGTCCACCTGGTCGTCCACGTGCTTCCCCACCGACAGGCTGTCCTCTCCCGTCCAGCTGTGGGAGCGCGCAGAGCGATGGGGGAGGTATTTGAACAGCCTGACGTCAGGGAGGTAGCCCGCAAGCAGAGGCATCTCCTCCACGTGGACCCTGTGCGTGGCCAGGCGGCCACCTGCGCCGAGATGACGCCGGGGTTTTCCCGCACATGGCCCACCTCCTACTGTTGTCCACGACTCCAAGCGTCACCACTGTTGTGAAATAGTCCTCCCATTGCGTTAGGGCTTCATCCTTGTCCACCTCCAGGAGGCCAGCGAGCCGCGGGGTGGACACCTCCAAGGAGCAGAGCGCTCCAGTCTCGCAGTAGTCCATGCCCCAAGGAGGGATATTTTCAGCTTTCACAATGCATAATGTAAAAAAAAAAAATTGACTTGAAATTCCTAAGTAAATGGCTTTTAGGAAATAGACTGCTGCTCTTCAGAAACTGGGGAAAGTCCAAGACAGAACTAGAGTGCAGGGGAGTGGGAGGCTCTTGAGTGCACTTCAATCCCCAGGTGAAGAACACCGACTGCCCGCTCTGCGTGTTCAACGGCATAAGCTGCACGCCACCTGTGTCGACGAGATGACTGTCTGAGAGCTGAAAGTCAAGTTGTGACAAATTCTGGACACAGAGTTGGATATATATCTGCGTCCCAGACCACAGCAAGGCGTGTGTAGCCTTCAACCGGACACTGAACATCAGGGCGATGACGGTGGACGAGATGGGCCACGGGCAGTCAATGGAAAGTCTGGGTGGTGGGGTGACCGTGTTGTCGGCAGCCTGCTGCTTCCCCTTCTATTTCCCATGAGACTCGTTGGCCCCCAGCTTGTCCCTCTCCACTCTGGCTGCCAGCACGGACGGCGGGGACAGAACCTCCAGCTCAGGCGCCGCCGCGTGGTACGCAGGCGCTACGGGGGGCTGGTACCCGTGACCTTCTCAGAGGACTGGATCTGCAGGGACGCGGAGGAAGACTTTTCTCTCAGGGTAGAGAAGAGAATTGCCCTCTCCACGGCCCTGTTCTCGGCGTGAGACGGGGCGAGCACGGCTTCCGCACGGCTGAGCTGGAGGCTGTCCCCATTTTTCATGTGTGCAATGGCCAGTAGAGACGGTGAACTGGATCCTCTGGGGAATGCCAGCCAACAGGCTGTGAGCAAGCGGCTCCACGTGCAGCTGGGGCTGCAGGGGGCTTGCGTGGTACTGCGCGATGGGATAGTTGTGGGGGAGGGCGAAGCGCAGGGGCCACCGAGGCGCACAGCAGCCTGCGCGTCCCTGTCACCACCTCCCTGGCGTGTGTCCTGCACGCGATCGTGTTGGCCCCTGGCCACTGCTAGTTTCAACACGTGAGCCCCGTCCTCTCGGGCCACTCCTGAAGGCATTTCTTAGGAAGAGCTGCTTTCCTGCCTTCTTAGAAGCGTGTGGACATTTTTGCAAATAATCCCAGTTGTGTTCAAGGAGTTATCGGAAGGACTTCTCTCAGGCATTGCGCACAGTTCTGGTTCAGGGGCGCTGTTCTGGGATGTGGGGAAAAGCGAGGTCTTGTTGGGAACGGTGGCAGAGCCACTGGCAGTTCAAGAAGAAAACAAGTTATAATCTTTGTGAATTTCACGAATGTATGTAGGTATTTCATGAATTTCCTATGATTGGAAAAATGATGACTCTTCTACTTCTAATGTGGGAATTGTTGTATTTAACCTGAAAAGGACTTCTACCTGCAGCTCCCGGGTCAGCAGAGTCCAAGTGGGTCAGGTTCCTATTTTAGCATCTTAGTCACAAGGCTACACATCCTTATCCTATAAAGAGTTGGTAGAGAAAATGAATACAGGCTTCTCTTCCACTTTTCTCTAGTGTTTAAACTAAGATGGAATATAAAGTAAAATTAAAGGAACACTCCAGGTGTGTATATAAAATGCAAAACAATACTGCTTTTTTAAGGGAACAAGGTATGCTGATTTAAATGTTTTACCTGGGGTTGTGAGTTCCTAAAATAAATCCTACATAATTTTAAAAATTTTACTTCTCGTGAAGATGCTCCTTTCTCTAAACGTAGCCTTCATACACATCAGACTTGTGAAAGCATCATTAACAGGATTTGCTGGGATTCTGTGACTGGTAAAGGTAGCAGGTTGATGACTCTAAAACTGCACGTATTATTTCTGTTTTTATGGTTATATTATGAAAATCACTTTTCACATTATTGTGTAATATATTGTTAGACTATAAAATCATTGTTTTAAAACTGTTTAAAAATGTAAGCATTAATATTCTGAAAATGCACATTTTAAGAAGAAAAAATAAATGTAGTTGTATTCACAACACACAACCTGAATATATTTTATCAAAAATGTCACTTAATTGTCAAATAAAAAGTAACTTTTTCCAAAAGTTATTTTTATTCTAAAATAGTCAACATTTGATATTAAAATTTTAATACGGATACAAAATATTTAAAGTCTATCAGAGTTTTAAAAAAAACTTCCCCCTGGAAGCTGGCTGGCTGAAGTAAAGATGGGAAGTCTCTCCTGACCGCTGAAATCATCACTTCTGCCATTTAAAGACTTCCACTGATTTGATACGATTTCTGTCAGTGTTGAATGCAGTCTCCTCAGTTGAATGTACCTATAATCAGCCATAGATGCAATCAACTTACTGATGATTTAAGTCCAGAATGTACTCATGGTAACACTCAGGCCAGTGCTTTGCTTGACCAAACTGAACACTAAAACCTGGCCAACTTGACACATAAATTTAACAATCACATAAACCTAAATGTTTTTATTAAAATAAAACCGCTCGCAATTCTAGCATTGCATGCCCATCTAGTTGATCCATTGATCCATAGTAAAATGCCATAAAGAAAAAAAAACATTTTTACAGTGGCAACATAAATATCAAATATTTAGGAATGAATCATTTAATGAAATGTGCAAGACTACAAGACATCTACATGGAAAAATATAAAACAATAAGGCAAATTTAAAGGATCTGAGTAAATAAAAATTGTAAGAGTTCTTTGTTTTCTTTTCCCTTTTTGTTGCTTTGTTTTTATGGAGCATTATAAGCAGGTTCTAAAATTTGTAGGGAAATGCAGGAGTAGCAAAAGCACTTCTCAGGAACAGTTGGGAAAGAGCAGTTGGAAACAGGTGGAAAAGATTTGTAAAGAGTAAGTAATTAGTTTTGCCTATTGGTAGTGCAAGGATAGACTAATAGAACAATGGAACAGAATAGAGAACCAGAAACAGATCTATGCATCTATAGACACTTGATCTATGACAAAGAAAGCACTGTAGGGTGACAGAGAAAGGACATAATGCTGTGACAATTTGATGTACATATGGAAAAAAATGAAACTTGGCCTCTATCTCACACCATATAGAGGCATCAACTCCAGGCAGTTTATAGACCTAAATGTGAGAGGCAAAACAAAATTGTTAACAGATGATATAGGAGAATATTTTCGTGACCACTGGAGAGAAAATGGTTCCTTAAGCAGAGCACAAAAAGCATTATTCATAAAGGAAAAAAAATCAACACTACTTATTATTTAAGAATTTGTTTATCCAAAAACACTATTAAGAGAGTAAAAAAGTAAGCCACAATGTAGGAAAAGATATTTGTAAAGCATATAATCAACAAAAGACTGGTATGAAGAATATACTATGAATACTTAAAAATTCAAAGAAAAAGGTACACAACATAAAGAAAAATTGACAGGAAGCCAGAATAGGCACTGTTTAGTTTGCTAATGCTACCAGAAATGAAATGGCTTTTATAAAGGGGATTTATTGAGGTACATAAAAAAAAATGTCCAAACTAAGGCATCCGGGAAACAATAACTTGACTCTGAAGAAAGGCCCATGTCTGTCACATGGAAAGGCACATGGCATTCCTTTGCTTCCAGCTTCTAATTCTAGTGGCTTACTCTCTAAGCATCTGTGGTCCCTCATTTATCTTCTCTGGGGCAAAACTCTGGGTTCTGGCTTGCTTAGCACCTCATGGGAAGGCACATGGCAACGTCTGCTGGCCTCTGGTTTCTAGTGGCACTCCAAGTATCTCCAAGTGTCTGCATCTGAGCTGTCTCCAAAATGTTTTGGCTCTTTTAAGGACTCCAGTAAACTATCAGTCAAGGACTCCACCTTGATTGGAGTGGAGTCACATGAATGGGTGGAGTCACATCTCCATCTAATCAAAAGGTCATACCCACAATTGGGTATGTCATATCTCCACGGAAACAACCCAAGCAAAATACCCTAAACAATAGGTCTACCCCCACAAAATTGGATTAGGATTAAAGAACGCAGCTTTTCTGGGGTATGTAACGATTCAAACCAGTATAGGCATTTTCTATTTCTTTGCATCCTTGCAACACCTGGTATTGCAATTTTCTATTGCATTGCATCCTTGCAATACTTGGTATCAGTATTTTAAATTCTAGTCATTTTAGTGAAAATGTAGTGCTTTATTGTGGTGTCAGTTCACATTTCCCTAATTACCAAGTACATTGAACATTTTTCATGTTTCTCAATTACTTAGATTTACTCTTTTATAAAATGGCATGATTACTTTGAAAAGCAGTTTGGCATTATCTACTAAAGTTCAAAATACACATCCCCTACAGCCTACTCCCAACAGAAATAAATGAATGTGTATGCCACACATAGAAACACACGATTCCGTAGATGCAGAAAAGCATCAGATAAAATTTATTATTCAGAAATCATAAAAACTCTTAGCAAATTAGAAATAGAAGGGAATTTTATTAACCTGATAAAGGATGTTGTCATGGTCAGGTTCATGTGTCAACCTGGCCAAGTGGTGTTTGGGCAAGTGCTGGCTTGTCTTTTGCAATGAGGACATTTCATAGAATTAAATCATGAGCATGTCAGCTGCATCCACAGCTGATTCCGTTTGTAATCAGACAAAGGGGTGTGTCTTCTGCAATTAGTGATGCTTAATCTAATCACTGAAAGCCTTATAAGGAGGATTCGAAAGAGACAGGCTCTTCCTGTTTTGGCTGGTGAGCCACTCCTGTGGAGTTCGTCCAGACCCTCCATCAGAATCGTCGGCTTCACAGCCTAGTCTGCAGATTTTGGACTCTGCATTCCCATGGTCACGTGAGACACTTTTATAAATTTTATATTTGAGACTGTTCCCTGTTGATTCTGTTTCTCTAGAGAACCCTAACTAATACAGATGTCTAAGAGAAAAATAAGTCCTAAATCAAACATACTCAATGAGAATATGTTACTAAGCATTCCCTTTAATATCAAAGACAGGAAAGGGTTCTCATTGTCACTGCTTCTATTCAGTAGTGCACTGGTGGCCCTGTCCCCGAAACTAATACAGGTGAAAGAAGAAAAAGGTATAAAAATTGAAAAAAAGGAAACAAAACAGTCATTATTTGCAAATAATAAGAATATCTACACAGAAAACCCTAGAAGGATCTCTAATAAATTATTAGAAATAATATTAGTTTAGCAATGTTGCTGGACATAAAGTTAATTTAAAGTAATCAGTTACACTACAAACAAATGAAATTAATTTTGAAAAGATTTTTTACAATAGCAACTAAATAAATATGGAATTTAGGAACAAATGGCAAAAATATAGTTCTATCTATGCAAGAACTATATGGAGAAAATCCTAAAAATTATTAAAAGACATCAAAGAAGACCTACATTCTTGGAAAAATATGTCGTGTTCCTAAAGCTCCTAAAGATGTCAGTTTTTCGAAATTGATCTATAGATCTAAAGTAATTCAAATCAAAATCCCAACAGGTCTTTTCAATGAACTTAACATTTTCTAAGTTTACATGGAACATATGAAATAAAACCCCCAGAAGGGCCAACATTAAAAAAGGTTGGTGATACCAGATTTGGGCAAGGATGCACAACAATCAGAATTCAAACATTGCTGTAAATTGAAACAACCACTTTGGAAAACAAGTTGACATTATCTTGTAAATTTGAAAATTCATACACTCTGGACTCAGCATGTCACTTCTAGACTGGAGAACCTCTTGCATGGTTATCTTGGAAGGCATGTGCAATTTACTCATTTTTATTGAGGAGAGATCTGGATGGCCCAGCAGGTTCATTTCCTCCCCTTTGATTAGCTTGGCAGAGAACTGATTCATGAGGTCTGACCTAACTGATACCAGATGCTGAGCTTCAGAGGTTCCCCTTTCTAACAAAACCCTTTTGGGACCAGGGAGCTTCCATATTTACACAGCTGCATAATACTCTGGCTCTCTGTTCCTAAATATATACAGCATGAGGGGTGGGAGTTTCTTCTATACTAGAGCATTGGCCATAGTTCATGCAGACATCTATGTTCTACCCTAAGTGTCATTTAATGAGAGTTTAGGGGAATGTGTGTGCACCACTAAATCTCTAATTGCAACTTCTTCCCTAGTAAATCCTGTTTTATACCTGCACAATTTGTACTAGGGTTGCTGAGGAAGTCACAGGCACACCTAGCAGCCATCTCCCAGCCCTTGCCTATTCAACCTCCTTTTCCACGGTGTGCAGAAGTTTCAATAAGTTTCCATTCCACAGCCTGGGAGAGACGTTAGGTCTAATGAAAAGGCCTGGCCATACCTTAAACTTAGATACCCCAAGCCAGCAGCCATGGCCTCCCTCCACCTGGGGGTGTATAAATGCTCAACACTTAAATGTCACAGGATCTTTTCTCTCCCTCGTGAAGTGGGGTGTGCAGAGCTGTCGTTCATTGACCCAACCTGAGCAGCTGTCCTCTCAGGGAGACTGACCACGATGGGATCTTGTCTCTTGCTCTTTTGTACCCTTTGTGTGGTGTAAGTAATAAAATCACTATGTGTTGAACGTTTCTGTTGTGCCCCAGCCTGTGTTCCTTGACGTACCATATCACTCCACAGAGGTGTGCATCATTTTGCATGCAGCACCATTGTTTGTAATACCAAAAAATAAAAAAAAAATAAGCCACCCAAATATTCATAACATAAATAAACTGTGATATATTCACACAATGGAATCCTGTAGAGCAACAACAACAAAAAAGAAATAAACCACAGTCATAGGCATTGGTATGAATCAATATCAGAACCTTAATATTAACTGAAAAAAGTTTTGGAAGACTGCAAATAGTATGATACCAATTACATAAAGTTAAAATTTCCAAAACTATGTTTAATTAAGAGATGCATAGATATGGGTAGCACCATATAGAAAAGCAAGGGATACTAGACACAAAATTCATGTTAGTGGTTTCTCGAGGTGGAGTGATAGCATCAGGCAGAAGAGAAAGCACATAAGAGAACTTAAAGTTGTTGGTAATATTCATTTTTTTTTATTAAGTTGAGTGTTTCATGTATGGCATTTGCCCTACTTTGTCCTTCATAACTTATCCACATATTTTCTTCTACATGTATTAAAAAGTTCATATATTTTGAATACGAAAAAGAGAGATGTGGCTGTTTTCTCCCCCAGCTGGAGAAGACAGACAGGGCTCCCAAAATCCTTTGTAATTTTCTTGGACAGAGAGAATTTTCTGTAAACCAAGTGCTGGTGTAGGGGTAGGGAAGCCTCTCTGGCATGTGTAGAGTTTTCCACTGTGCTTTCTCCTATTTATCAGAGTCCATGTCATTCCAGTGAGCACAGGAAGACAAGAGGGGATGGGGAATTGTTGTTTCTAATAAGTAGTTTCAAACAATCTTATTATACTGCATGAATATAAATTTTAAAATTCTCTCATAAGCAGAGGGCCAGATTTGGGAACAGAAAGATTGAGAATCTCACAAGTCCCAAAGAATCAAACCAAAGATCAGGCTTCATCACAGGGTGCAATGACAAACAGCTTCTTCTGGAATTATTTGCAATTCCCAAACGTGCATGGCTCTTTCATGCCTATGAGCCTTCATATGTTATATCCTCTACCTGCCATGCCTTTCCCCACTTCCTTTGCTTTACCTACTCTTAGTCCATTTGGTGTGTGGGCTCTGGAATTACTGACAACACTAATACTTTCAGATCTCAGATTACTTCAAAATTGGAATAACGTATTCTGATAGTAGGATAAAGCACAGCGGAAAGCTCTACTACTATGCTAGAAAGGATTCCCTACCCCTTCACCAACACTCAGGTTTACAGAAAATTCTCTCTGCCCAAATGATATTTCCTTATGGAGGTATTATGATGATCATTTAAAAAAATAGTGCTTAATAGCAATACTGGCATATCAACAAGCACTTAATTATTGGTGGTGATGATGATGATGATGATTATTCATCACTTAACTCTGATTCCTTGCTCTGAGACATGGCCAGTTCTCATGAATTAGATAGAATTAGATAGATTTATCTTTTCCTCTCATCCCTTTGTACTTAACCTTATTATAGTACTTACGATACTATGTTGTGATTGATTAATTAGTCAAGAATTTTTAAGGACAAGCTTAATTTGTTAATAGTAACAAATATTTTCCTAAGTACTGGGAATAAACTAGTCAGCCGAGGAGTCTGTCCGCTTGGAATTTACAGTCTATAAGCAAATACAGAAATACGGTATAGTGATTATTAACGATAGTGATTATTAAAGTCATGGGTTTTGAAGGAGAGGTGGCTGTTTTAGAAAAGATGATTAGCATTTAAACTGAAACCTAAATAATGAGAAGCTAGTCATGCAAAGAGGCATGAGAACAGGGAACACAAAGGCTCTGAAATAGGAATTGCACAAGTACATTGGCTTATACCAAAAGCATGTGACTGAAGCAAATTGAGCAAGAGATAAAGTTTAGAAGAGGAGAGTAGGGTCAGTTCATGCAGGGCCATTCAAAGGGTCCTACTTACAGTAATCCGATTAAGATTAAAATTAAGACCATGACTTTTTGGGGTACATGATTCAATATACCACACCTTTGAAATGTTTTTAGCAGCCAAGTAGCTTGAAATGATTTATGTTTTTAAAAGATTAGCTTGACTGGTATATGGAAAATGGTTTGTAAAGGGGCTTGCAAGAGAGACCAGATGTGTCACTGAAATCCAGGTACAAGACTGATAGTTGGCATGTGCAGGTCCTGCTGTCTGGGTGCTTTATGGCCAGCATGTGTTGATCGGATGCAGTTCCTAATTGGTTGATGCCCATAATGCGCTATCAGTTGTTAAATATTTTGATTATTTCCTGCTATCCTAGTGAGAGCTCATCATGGTGGCTCAAAGTAGGGGGGCTGCTGTGAGAATGTGGAGACATAGGCTGATAGAGGATATATTTTGCAGTTACAACTGGAAACGCTTGCTGATGAAGTAGATGTGGGAGTGGAAGGAAAGAAGAAGAGGCAAGGATGACCAACACCTGTGTAAGCTGTCTTCTCCACTGGTCCACGCTCTCTTTCAGAGTCTTTAAGACTCTGGAGCGGTCTTATCCCCAGCACCTCCCATTCGCCCTGCAATGAAGAGGAGCACAACATTTCTGCTGGATGGAATCGATACATGAGGACATGGGTCCAGAGGGGAGTCGGCAAGGTCCAAGGGGAGCACTGTAAGATAAGAAAAGACAAATGACAATTAATCCCTTATGATCATCTGGGTAGGAGGGGGCAGAAAGTAGCCTTTTACTGAGGATTGCTTAAGGATGAAAAGGGCTAGGCCCTCAACCAACAGGGGTGAGAGATTCAGCCCTGGGAGAGTCCGGTACAGGGTCAGGCAGTCCGACTCCTGAGGAACAAGTCAGAAAATTAATTTTAGGAAGAATGGCCCAAGGAGCGGGAAAGAACACAAGGAAAGCAGGTCAAAGTGATAAAACTATTGAAGCTGATACTGGATCCTGGGTAATAAAGTAGCAGCCCAGGCTGAACTCTGTGCCTAAAGGCTAATGACATCCAGATCTTCTCATGCCTCCTGCTTTGGGTGAGGACTGGTTCTGGGACAGAACTGAACAAAAGAAAAGAAAAAAGAGAGTGAAGGAAGCTGCCTGGGTTCAGGGTCAGGGAGTGAGGAGAACTACCTTATCAATTAACTTCTTATCCCAGGAGACCTGACAGTGATTTATAACCACTTGCTTTGTATTGGCCAAGCCCAGTTCAGTGTTTGGCCTATAATAGGTGCTTATTAAGCTTAATAAGTCCTTAACTGTTTGTAAAATTCAAAAGACCCACGTTTTCTTTACAGTTCAAATTTTTAATAGAGTTTGACACTGTTTTCCAAGTTTCAGAAAGGATGCTAGAAAACCATAAATTTGAAGGGACGATGTTATTTTCATCTTACCAAATATCCAGTTAAATCTGTTTTATGATTTCCCATTAACAAAATGAAGCTCAATTTAAAGACAGCGATCCAATGATCCGGCCTTGGGGCTGGTAGCTACATCGCAGGAGCAGCAGCCGTCTCAGTACACACCCCTGATCTAAATTACTCTGCTCATTGTCACAGGGGGCCTGGAAGGAAGCAAAGAACCTTTTGAAAGTTGTCTTGTGTCTTTAGGGATTCTTGTGTTTAAACATCAGTAGCAATAAATATTCTCTGCAGGGGTTATAAAGGAAATTGATCACAGACCTCATAAAATACTAACGATTAAAATATTAATTATAGCACGAGTTTAAATTCATTTTAAACCCTCTAAACTCCAATAAAATTTTAAACTGGGTAAATTGCCCTCCCAGACCAAAATATTATGAACTCAAACATCTTACTGCACTTCTCTCTAGAGAAGACAATACTTCAGCTAACTAGAAACAAACTACTTATAATAGCTTTGGAAAGCTTAAATTGAAATATTGTTTCAGAGAGGAAACCAGGTTTCCCCCTCCTCATCTTGAGGTCCCCTTAGTAGTTTTCTGTACCAGGATTATTCTTTCATTCTCCCAGCTCAAAACTTTGAGAGGTTTGTGTTTGTTGGCAGCGGTTTTGTTATTGTTGTTTTCTATCTTTTTCTTCTCTATCACCTGCTGCCATGCTAATTCAGATCTCTGCTCTGAGGTCATAGAAATGGCCATATAAGGCCAGAATGAGTCTCATCCCTCTTTTACACATTACAAAGCTGAAGCTGGAAGGTTGACTTGCCTAAGATGCACGTTATCGTAGGTGGTGAAGTGGAGCCTCCACGCTCCACTGCGAATGCTCTTGCAGCCGCACCAGGCTGCCTCCTGACTTTCAATTCCAGTCTCGTTCCCTTAAACCCACCCACACTAATCCTGCAACCACGTTTTCCTGCTCCAGAGCCAACAGAAACTCAAGTTCCTCTAACTTTCAAATTTCCCCCTAGTCTGAACAAATCCAGACTACTCAATCTTTTCCTCCCAAACTGTTTGCCTTTCCTTGCAGCCAGGTGGCCGCCGTCTATCCTGCCTTTGTGCCTCTTTCTGCTTAATGAGGCTCCCTTTCCTTTAAGCTCCTGCTCCCACTCCTGTCATCTCGGATTTCTCTTTTCCCCTGCTGCGCTCAGGCAATGCACGATTTAGCAGACTCAGGTGACCAGCTGTTTCATGGGTGTCTGTCTTAGCTCTCCCAGAAGAGGCTGACGGTCTATGGAACGGTGGTTCTCAAAGAGTGTTCCCCAACCTGCAGTATCAGCATCGCCTGGAAACTTGTTTAAATGCGCATCCTCAGGCTTCACCCCAAATTAGGAACTCTCTTAATCACGCATCAGAATCACCTGGAGGACTTGTTAAAACACAGACTCCTGCACCCACCCTTAGATCCCCTTTAGTTGGTCCAGGGTGGGGTCATGTTTAAAAGGTTCCCAGTGATACTGACACTGTTCAGGGACCACGTTTTTGTTTCCGGGAACCACAGCTACAGAGCCTTGTATGGTGCTTGCTTCTGCACGTATTTTCCATTGGACCTGCGTAATGCATGTGGTTTTCCATCCGAACTCCACTTTCTTTTTCAAGGGTTGATTACAACTTTAAGGAATGATATCTCAGGCTTGAATTTAGGTGGCATTTCCATGTATGAAAATCCTTTGGAGGGGTGGTTGAAATAAGCATCTTAATGCAGGTATCAGCCTGGAAACAGAGAGGTTAAAAGTGGAATGCCTCACACATTTTCCATCATTAAAAAGTTCATCAGTGCTGTTGCAGTGGCTGTTAGTACAAGGCCATTTTTCTCATGCTCAACCTGCACAGTGGACTTTATAATGAAGAAAAAAGTTCAAGTAGAAAACTTGGGTTCTAATATTCTCTATTAAGTCGTGTTATGCTAAAAATAAATCTTAGACATAATTTTATGCAGAAAAAAATATGTTTTATGACACATTATAATTTCCAAGTACTTCTGGATTTCAGTTGATCCCTGAGATATCTAGGAGAGGCAAGTGGGTCAGATGCTAACATTCTCATTTTACAAACGAAAAAAAATTAAAAGCTGGACAGAGAGAATAAGTGATTCACTGAAGTCAAATGATTAGTAGGTTCTGAACCAATTTAAATAGATGATAAAAAGTAAGGATCAGTCATGCAGGACTGATCCTTACTTTTTATCATCTATTTAAATTTTAAAAATTATGGATTTAGCTTCATATGCTTCCTATTTAAACAGATAATAGATTTATGTAAGAACTTACTAAAACTAGGTGTACTTACCCCCATATACACTTTCTTGGGTATGTTGCTTATGGAGTCATTCTCTATTTTTAGACACACAGTTCAAGACCCCAGTGTGATAGAGACCATCGTTTGGCTTATCTCCTTAAATATACTCTACAGTGCCTTTTCCCTTCAAGTTTTCATGTTAATAAAATTACCGTTGTTCCAGTGCTTAAATAAATTTTAAAATGTAAAACTGCTTTATAATAAACCTGTTGCTTGGAATATTCTCCTTTTTTAAAAGTATCCAAGGAGCAAAATTAAGCCTGCTCACTGTGACATAAACTGATGGTGCTCAGAGCCCAGTGTTAGTCTGAGGGTAAAAAGCTCTTGATAATTTCCCATGTGATCCAATGTCCAGGCTCAGGCAGTGCTGTGGCTGGCAGTTCAATTACCCACCAAGGAGCGGTTACTTAAGTGAGAGAATGCCGTCTGAGTCCCAACACTTAGCATATCTAGATTTCCAAGTACTTAAGAAAGTGTTTCCAGTGATTCTCCAAACCATTCATCTTCATCTAAGACAATTTCCTTTAGTATATATATCATGAGAGCCTATAAGACAGAAAAGAGGAATGAATGAGTATATAAAATGGAATGGTCTAAAATCTATTCTCTCAAGAACCACTTACATCTATTCTAGAACAAAGTCAAGGTGAAGCAAATTTTTGGAAAGCATAAACTATTCAATAACTACTTCTGAATCCATACATAACTTGCATCAAATTTAAATATAAGGGAGGAGTTAGCCAGGCACCACCAATACTTGACAATAATTTTACCCTCTGTGAATGAAACCAATATGTAATGGGGAGGATCCATTCAATATGTAATGAGCATTAATCTGTAAATGGATGGCTGAAGAGTTTCAGAAATACTGCAATTGTGAAAGTAGCCTCAACATAGTGTTTGGTAAACATGTCTGAAATTGTGTGCCTCCAGCTGGCAATTCCATGACTGTGAATCTGTGCTTGGGAGCAAGAAGCAGAGAAACAATCAGGATCGGAAAGCAAAACTTGGCCCCAGTGTCCTTGGCACTCCTAAAAGGGAGAGTCCGCATCCTTTGCAAGTACCAAATCGCGATGCTGTCAGGCATTAAATGTCATCCAACCAATTCCCTTTATTGTGATCCTGAATTCTTAAAGAGTCTTTTGATTATATATTTGCTTTCGGGGTAAAATTTTCTATATAGAGAGAATCTGCTGAACAACAGAGGCAAACACGCTTTTGGCAGTTTTGTTTCTCGGGCTATTTACTTCTTAATATTAATTGCATTCTGCCTTATTTGACAATTTCTTGAGTCTGGTTAATGTGGGTAGATCCCGCCCAAACCAGAGAAGACTCTGAAATCCCAATTCTAAACTGCAAATCTGAGAACAAAGACTTTGAAAAGCTTCAATAAAGAAGTTGCTACACTTTGACACAATCCTAGCTGCCCATCCCATCACTTCCTTTCACTTGCTGACTGCTCAATCTCATCCCTGTCTAATTGCAAGGAAATGCCACATTTACAGGTGTTATGAATTTTGCAAAGCGGAAACACTCCATCACAGTTATCTGGCTTTCTTATTCAACCATTGACCTGAACTGAATTTAGATTGACACCTTAAAGGTTAAAAAATAAAAATAAAATGAAAGTAGTTTTATGTGCTTGTGATTTCTCACGTCATTTGTTTCTCTGACCTCAAAGTCATTAGAGAAAACCAATTAACCACAAATTTTCAGTCTTATTGCCAAGTTTCACATTAATTGCTTTTTAGTCAACTGACTCTGGCTTTCTTAAAAATCAACAGCAACCTCAGGTTTTGGCTGTCATCTGGCCTAAGACATGGTAGCAGTTAGCAAACATCTGATATTTATATTTAATCCCATTAAATATTGTGACAATGTCACCTTCAGCAGGGTAAAGCAAAAATAAGAAGTTTTGAATGTGCTTGGAGAGTAAGAGATCTTTCAAGTCCCCATAGAGGCTTTGATGAGCCATGAAGTGAGTCAACTGCTATCCAAAAATATTAAACTTTCGTTTAGTAAGAGAGCATCTTTAAAAAAAAAAAGAACATCTTATTACTAGAAATTGATTCCAATTAATAGAGCATAAACAACTCCACTATAATTAGTATTTACTCAAAGACCACAAATCCGAAATCAGAGATGGGATTTAATATTTTTAGGGTAGGTTATCTTTTAAGTCCTTTGGTGTCTTATTAGCCCTTCAAATGTGAATTTTAGGCAGCAACTTGTTTAAATGGGTGGGTACTGACAAGCACACCTGTGAAGGACACAGTTTAATTGCAGGTTTCCAAGAACAGATTAAGCATTTGGATTCAATTCCAGAGGACTGATTAAATGCGTGGCTAATTATCTTATTTTTGAGCTTGTCAAAGAAAGGAATAGAAGTTTCAAAAAACGAAGTCCAGGTGTTTGTTTAGACAGCAGAAGCTGTCATTTTTGGCCACCCAGCAAGAGAAAACAAAGACAGGTGCATTGCTTAAAATAGTTAAAAGAGCCAAGTGAAATCATAACAGAGAATGCAGTCGAGGTATACGTTTGGGTTCTGTAATAAGGTGTTATTACTTAGGAGCTCCTTACCTAGTTTAAGGATCACTACGTCCTTAGGTGAGCTAGTTCTTGCTCATTTCCTTGATGACTAATGAATGAGTTGATCGGTTGCTGTTACATGCCTAACACTATCACAGGCGGAGAGGTAGTCAGGACACCTGTTTTGATGTCCCCGACTTCCTAGACTTCAGATTGGGTGAGCAAGAGGGTGAAAGCAGAGGACACCAAAAGGTGTCAACCATATTCCTTGTCAGAAACTATGGTAAAAGTGCCCACAGAAGACAAGTGGAACAATGGCCAAAATAACTTGGTTAGTTTTTCTCTTTATTTCCCCATTCGTAGCAGACACTGCAACATGTACATGAACTGTGAAGACCCAGAATGAACTCCAACTGCATGGCCCCAGTGTGCTGACGGCAGGAAGCATTCTCTTCCCGCATGGCATCTGATCAGAGCTCTAATGGAGGCTGCAAAAGGCATACCCGTGCCGGTCTCTTCTATCTTTATCAACATGGAGATGACATTAAACAAAAAACAAAAAACCAAAACAAAATAAAAATTAAAAAAACCACCTTGGGAACAGGAGAGGGAGAAGTGGGGGACACACACCAAGAAAGCTTTCGGAGTTTATTCTTACTTCTGATTTTCAGCCAGATCAAAGTTGAGCAATACATATACAGTCACAGAAACAGATGAAGTTCTGTAGTGTTTTACAGCTGATGTCTTTTTTCGCAGTCAACCACATTTCTAACAGTTACCCACTTGTCTCCTTGCTCTGGGGTGCCATGCGTTCCTACAGCACAGCAAAGATAGACCCTTCCCTGGCTCTGCTTCCTTTTCTCCAACATGTCCTGGGTCTACCTCAATCTGCACACTCGATGGAGGCCTGGGCCTGGAGGGTGTATGCCCACTGGGGTGCACCTTTGCACTCCAGCTTCTCTCTTTCAGCTACCACATGGATGGTTCCTGGAGAATGTACACCCACTACAAGAAAGACCTCTTGAGGGTTTTTGTCCACTTCCTTTTCAAGAACTGCATCATATTCCTTATAAATCCTTAAGTAAAGAATACAGTGCTTTATTGGTCTTCTGGAGAAGATGCTAATTTAAATTCTTTTAATATATAATAAAATATAAGCTTTCTGCAATGGCTTTTCATTCCATATTGCACATTAAGAAATATTTTGAGATGGAAATCATTTGAATAGATCCAAAATAATTCAATCAATCACTCACCCATTTGAAACCTCCCCTATTTATGATGATTCTGACACTGCCCTGGGCAGTGGGGTTGCAAAAAATACAAAACACAGTCCCTGTCTTCAAGTATCTTACAATTAAAAAACATTTCATTATAATCCAGAGCAGTAAGTACAGCTGGAGAGAGATGGATGAGGTATGGTGGGTGCACCAAAGAAGAACCACTGGCTCTGACTTGGGGTCTAGGAAGGTTTTGCTAAGAAGGAGGAACTATAGCAGAATCCGAAAGGCAAGAGTAGGGGGTGGGTGGGCAGGGAGAGCATTTTAAAGAGTAGAAACAGCACAGTCTAAGTCAGGGAGATAAGTGAACGCATGGTGTGTTTGGGAAGCTGGTAATTCAACATTGCTATGACTTGGGTAAATTAGGTAGGAAGAGAGGTGAAGCAGTGAGAATGGGGGTGAATACAGGAGACCAAAAAGAGAGGGGAAACATGGACAAAACTCACTGCCATAAGTGAGGGGCCTGGAAATTATTTTTCTAGAATAAAGTATGGGCACTTTAAGGCAGCCCTCCCTTCTGATTCTGGGTCCAAATGGTCTGTGCTGGGTGAATTATTTAATCTCTCTGAATGTCAGTTTCTACCTCTGTAAACCGAGGGGTCTCTCTAGCATTCATGGGCCTTTGATTCTCAGGGCACCAGTGGAAGCTCATTGACTTAACTTGAGACGACTTTAAAACACTTGAACTTCATCTACACAGCAGGGCGATCCCCAAAGGACCAATCACTTGACTTCATGACCATCTTAGTCATTGCTGTTCCCACCCCACTTCAGAGAAGTCTGGGAAAAGAAAAGTAGTAGGATCATTAGTGAAGTCATCAGAAACATTCACCATCTCCTCAAGTGGCTTATTGGAGTCTGACCTTACCTTTGTTTTGCTATTACTCTCGGGTTCTGCCTCAAAGCACATTTTCCATCTGCTGGAGTCTGATATGGAGTTGACAAATATTTGCATTGCTGATTTGGTCACCCAATTCATGGCCCATGTGAATCAGTGGCCATTTCAACTTTGTAGTCAGCCTGCCATTTGTCACTTGGTACAGCTTGAAAAAAAAGGCAACCAAAATCATAGATATACCCTATGCCAGTTTGAAAGAATTTATGTACCCTAGAAAAGCCATGTTTTGATCCTAATCAGTCTTGGGGAGCAATCGTTTCTTCTAATCCCTAATCAGTACTATAGGTTGGAAACTTGATTGCGTTATCTCCATGGAGTTGTGCTTATTAACTTTTGAATAGAGGGAGATGTGACTCCCCCCATTCCAGATGGGTCTTGATTAGTTTACTGGAATCCTTTAAAAGAGGAAGCATCTTGGAGAAAGCTGGAGAATGACGAGAGCAGCAGAGACAGAGGAACTACAGAATCCACCAGCCAGAGACCCTTGATGAAGGAGAACGCCCCTGGGGGAGCTTCATGAAGCCAGAACCCTGGAGAGGAAGCCCCATGTGCCTTTCCAGTTGAGAGAGAAACCCTGAACTTCAATGGCCTTTCTTGAGTGAAGGTAACCTCTTGTTGGTGCCTTAACTTGGACATTTTTATAGACTTGCTTTAATTGGGACATCTTCTCAGCCTTAGAACTGTAAACTAGCAGCTTACTAAAGTCCCCCTTTTTAAAACCATTCTGTTTCTGGTATATCGCTGTTCTAGTTTGGAGCTACCAGAATGCAACACACCAGAGATGGATTGGCTTTTAATAAAAAGGGATTATTTTGTTAGTTCTTCAGAGGAAAGGCAGCTAATTTTCCACTGAGGTTCTTTCTTATGTGGGAAGGCACAGGATGATCTCTGCTGGCCGCCTCTCCAGGCCTCTGGGCTCCAACAACTTTCCCTGGGGTGATTCCTTTCTGCATCTCAAAAGGCCTGGGCTGAGCTGCTAGTGCTGAGATGAGGTATGCTGAGCTGCTTGGGCTGTGCTACATTGAGTCTCTCATTTAAGCACCAGCCAATTAAGTCAAACACCATTCATTGCAGCAGGCACACCTCCTAGCTGACTGCAGATGTAATGAGCAACAGATGAGGTTCACGTACTATTGGCTCATGTCCACAGCAACAAAATTAGGTGCCTTCACCTGGTCAAGTTGACAACTGAATCTAACTACCACAATTACATTGGGGCAGTTAGCAACTAGAACATACTGTATCCCAGAAACTTATGACACAAGATAATACACATGAAAGTTAAGCAGCAACCTCAAGAACAGGACTAAGTGTATTTTCACAGAAATTGGTAAGCAAATATTTCCTCAAGCATATATACCTATATACATATGTAAAATGATGGGAAAATTAAAAAATAAAACTAAATGATAGAAAAATCTTCCAAGCTTGGATGTGCACAAAACCAATACAGAGGGAGTTTACAAAATAACCATCAGATCAGATTCCTTAAGTTGAAGCTTAAATTTTTTAAAGCATTTTAATATGAAATATAACATTTAAACACAATGCAATAAGTTTCAAAATACGTTGTTAACAAGTAGTTACAGAACATATATCAGAGTTTGTTATGGGTTGCTGTTACACAATTTTAGTTTTCTCCTTCTAGTTGCTCCAAAACACAAGTCTAAAAGATTATCAATATAATGATTCAGCAGTCATACTCATTTACTAAATCCTATCTCCTCTGTCATAACTCCTCCTTTTCCTTTGATTCTTCTTCCATTCTTTAGGGATATTTGGGCTCTGCCCTTTCTAACTTTTTCATGTTGGAAAGGGCTATCAATAATATGGGCTAGGGGAATGGGACTGGTGGATGTTCCTGGAGAGGCTGGCCCCTCTGTGTTTCAGGACTTAACTGACCTGTGAACCCATCTGGAGGTTGTAGGTTTCTGGAAAGTAATATTTGTATGTGAAACTTTTGTAGAATCTCAGATAAAGCCTAGGTGCCCTTTAAGGTTAACAGGAATGATTTTGGTTGGGTTTGGCAAGCCATGGTAATCAGCAATATCTAGCTAAAATTTGTGTCAAAGTAGCCTCCAGAATAGTCTCTCGACTCTATTTGGACTCTCTTGACCACTGATACCTTATTTTGTTACTTTTTTTTTTGGTCTTTTTTGGTCAAAAGGTGTTGTCAATCTCATGGTACCAGGGTCAGGCTCATCCCCAGGAGTCATGTCTCACACTGCCAGGGAGACTTTCACCCCTGAACATCATGTATGTAGTGGGGAGGGTAATGATTTTACTTGCAAAGTTGGACTTAGAGAGAGAGAGGCCACATCTGAGCAACAAAAGAGTTCCTCTGGAAGTAACTGTTAGGCATAACTATAGGTAGGCTTAGCTTCTCCACAATAGAATAAATTTCACAAAAACAAGCCTCAAGATCAGGGAGTTGGCTTAATATTCGAGACAGTATCAGGGGTTTCCCTGATGGTAAAGCTTAATAGTTCCATATTTTTTCTCCCATCTCTCAAGGGACTTTGCCAATACTTTTTAATTAATTGCCCAACATAGTCTGTGATGTATCCATGTACTACCATAAGCTATACAGAATTACAAGCCCTCATTCCCATTCTTGGATCCATGTGTTTGGGTTGTTTAAAAGAGCTATCTAGACAGATTGAGTTAGAATATGTGCTACAGAAAATTTAGGTTTTGGTCTTATACAGTAGGTGAAGTTCTAAAATTCAGACAATGTCATCCTGTATTCTGATTCACCTTAGTCTAATCCAATTGGTTTTGTTCTTATCTCTAATTGAAGCCTGATGTGTTTTTTGGTTTCTTTAATGATTGTTGTGTGTGGCAATGCTAACTTTCAGACCTGCAGAACTCCAACTCTGAGTCTCAGGTGTTACACTGGTAGTCCAAGTTCTAGGGAAATTCCAATATACATATTTATATAAAACACCACATCTCAAAATCTAGAAATAACATTAACAGCTCTGGACTAAATGTGACTGCTATAAGAGTTTATAATATAGGCCCCAATTTTCTAGTAGGTTTTTTCTAAAAGTGACCATGAAATATTTTTTTTCTTTGCTTTTGATTTATTTTGTACCACATAATGTCTCCAAGGTTCATTCACCTTATTGCATGTCACATGATTTTATTCCTTTCTGTAGCCACACAATATTCCATCATATGTGTGCACCACAGTTTCCCATTCTACTTCTCAGTCAATGTATTCTTCAGCCACCTCCATCTATTAGGCATCACATATAATGTCCAAAGTCAATAATCTGTGTCTCACATTATCCTCACTTAGTTGTACAATCATCAATGCTCTCGTTTTTAGACAATTTTCATTGTTCTGAAGAGAAAAATAACCAAGAAGCATAACCTCACTAAACAGACAGCCCAAAGCTCCCCTTAACTCTTGTGCTCCCCCATCCCAATTGTTTACCCTAGCATTGCTGTGGTACTGTTGATGTCTTCCTATTAAATATAGACCACAGCATGCAAGTAGTAATTTTCCCCCTATACCCCCAAATTATTGACTATTTGTACACGATTCATACTTTTGAAGTAGTTCATGCAAAGACTTACTTATATTTGTAGTGGTAATTGATGGGATACATTTAAATATTTTTTAAATGAAAAAAAGTGGTATTCTTAAAGATAGTGTTTTTGGCTTCCAGGTTCTTGATAGTGCTGTGAGAAAGAATTCAAGGACACAGCACACATAGAGTGAGCAGGTAGAAAATTTATTGAGTACACATGCAGGGAGCATGGGGGCACTCTCCCAAGATATAGATGCAAACAGTCCCCAACATTGAAATCATCTGCTTTTATTGCATCACTTTACTTACACTCCCTCCCCCTTCCTTGTTAAGAGTTCTTCCTCCTAGCCTCCCTCTCTCTAGGGTGGTGCCTGGAGGTCCTGCATTTGGGTGGGTTGGGTGGCTCCACTCTTCTCCATAAATGACTCACTCAGGTGAGGGTCCTTCGACTCTAGGGTCAGCTGCCACCGGGTGTTTCCCTTCCCATAAGTGAGTAGCCCCCTGGCAGGGTGTCTATGGGGACAGGCCCTCTGCCCCTTGATTAACAGTCTTTGCTCAAGGACTTTTTCACAGTATCACCTCTCCCCTCTCTCCCTGTTCTAGCTTGCCTCAATACTGTTCCAGCCCAAAGGGGCTTGTCCAGCTGAGAGATCAAAGAAAAGACCAGGCATGGACTAAGACATGATCCCTTATCATAGGGATTTACTTAGAGAAGCATAAGAAGTCAACTCAAAGTCAAGCTGCTCTGAAGAAGAGTTGATTCAGAGCTCAGTGCTGATCAGAGGGGAAGCAAGGTTTTATAATGGGCATAGACAAAGAAGGCACAAAGCCAAGAGACTGCGTGCAGGAATGTGCATAATTGCTGATGAAGTTGGAAGAGTTGGGGGATGTCGAAAAATGCAAAAACATTGTTATATTACAAATACTAATCTATCTGTTCAGATTATTTTCATATTCCTCATGTGCTTAGAAATAGCACACTTAAAAAAAAATAGGTGATTTTAAAATGTAGGAAAGGCTGTTCCAGAAAGTGCAAAGTAGTAATCAGAAAATATTTTATAAAACGTATAGTTGTAATTAAAATTTGATTAAAACAAGCATAAAAACAAAGTTTAAAGTCTCCCTTATTCCTTGGGAAGAGGCAGTTTGGTGGTAAAGAGCAAAAGTGTGAGCAACCATTCCGTGGGTTTAATCCTTAACTCCTCTGGGCTTTAGTTTCCCAACACTAAGATGGAGATAACAATAGGGTCATTGGGGGGGTAAAGGCGATAATACATGGAAAGCATTTAGCATAAGCCTGGCACTTAGTAAGTACTTGTTGAAATGCAATATAGGAGAAATGGGCTGGCTTTTAACAATGGAGATTTATTAGTTTACAAGTTTACAATTCTAAGGTAGTGAAAGTGTCCAAATTAAGGCCTCAACAGGATGATGGCTTCTCTGAAGAATGGCTGCTAGAGATCTGGGACTCTTCTGTCACATGGCCAGGCACATGGCAATGTCTCTGGTCTTTCTCTCCCAGTTTTTGTTGCTTTCAGTCTTTGGCTTCACTGGCTTCCTGTCTGTTTCCTGTGTGTTCTCTCTCAGCTCCTTTGGGGACTTTTCCCTCTAAACCTTTTTGTGCTTTTTCTGTCTTCTATTCTCTTAAAAAGGACCCCAGTAAGAGGAGTAAGACCCAATTTGAAGGAGGTGGATCACATCTCGATTGAAATAACCTTATGAAAAATCGCAACTGCAACAGGTTTATACCCACAGGAACAGATTTTTTAAATATGATCCTTTCTGACATTCATACAGCCTCCAAACTACCACAGTGCATAATGTATTGGCTATTGCTGTTTAGTGCAATTAAACCAGCACATAACTGTGTATCAGGCACTGCATTCAGATCCCTAGATAGACCACAAGGAAGCAGTTTGGAATCTAGATTTGAAAACTTATGAAACCAGGTTTTAGAGATGGCATAGAAAATCCAGTCTCCCAACCCCTGGGGACCTGTGTTTCTCATAACCATGAGCCTGATATAAAAGTACTGGGTTTGGAGAAAAGGGATCTGCAAATGTTGGATCTGAATTTCATTTCCATATATCTCTTAGTGATTTTTTAATTTTAATTTAATTTTATTTTTTTGCATGGGCAGGCACCAGGAATCAAACCCAGGTCTACTGCATGACAGGTGAGAACTCTGCCTGCTGAGCCACCGTGGTCCACCCTCCTAGTAATTTTTAAAACTACACACACTCAAATTTGTGAGATGCCCCAGAGCATCAATCTGGGTTTTCAGGCTAACTCATTTTGGTGCAGACTTGGAAATGGCAATAACAACAAATATTTATGGAACACTTACTATGGGGCAGGTACTGCTCTAGGCTTGGGAAACATAGCAGTGAATGGAACAGACGAAAAAATCTTACCTGCACTTGTGGACTGTTTGAACTAAACCTGCAATTACCCCTATGGAGGTTTTTACCCCCCATCTCTGGGCAAATATTTGAAATTCTATAAAGTGTGTTATAATCTCTTTTTTAGTTGAGGTCTGTGGGCAGCTACTCATGTAAAACTGAATAAGCAAATATAATACCCTATCAAAGTTCAGGAAAGGCTCAGGCCTTCTCTTAGGGGCTTACTTTCATGATAGTATAATAATAAAACTATATAGTTGTTTTAGTTTACTGGCTGCTAAAACAAATACTATGCATTGGGTTAATGACAGGAGCTTAATGACAGGAGTTTATTGGCTCACAGTTTCAGGGGCTGGAAGGCTTGCATCCTCCCAGGGTTGGTATTTTCTGGCTGGCCGGCAATCTTTAGGGTTCCTTGGATTTTATGTCAAATGGAAATGCACATGGCAGTATCTTCTCCTTTCTCTTCCAGGCTCCATTGACTTCCAGCTTCAGGCTGCTCCGTTTTGTTTTGCTCTGTATTCGTTTTTCAAATTTCTCGGTAAGTTTACATTGAAGAGAATTTTGAGGTTGCAATCTCATTTTGCAAGTACTCGCCTGATGATTTCAGATCCTCTTGAGAAATGTTAAACCAAAAATAAGACAAGTAGAACACCGAGGCTGAGATAAAAGTATAACTGACATGTGTAACTCCTGGTCTCAACCCTGTATTATAATCTTAATTTTTTTTTATTGTTCTCAGTTGCTCTTATAATAATATGGTAAGTGCAAAGCTATAAAGTAGATTTATACTGATAAAACAAAATGCTGGGGATGCACGGGTGTTTCAATGGTAAAATGCTCACCTTCCATGCAGGAGACCCGGGTTTGATTCCCAGACCATGCATCATGACCCCCCTCCAAAAAAAAAAACAACACAATGCTGGTCAGCTTTATGGACTGGAGTTCCTTGTCAGATGTCATTTGAAAAGTGCTTTCACTGTTTAAAAAAGAAACTTTGAGGATCACCGGGCAATTGGACACCCTCTCAATCACGACAAACCATCTTTTATCTCTTGGCTTTGTTAAGTGGTCTTTTGCTCCACTTCTACCTGCCAGCATTTATTTGTTGGACAAGGGTATGATCCATGGCTGCCACTGCAGTGGTGCTTATGCCCAAGGCAGTGGTGGCTGCTGATGGGGTGTGGTGGCTGCAGCCAGAACCAGAGCTCAAGATGCGGCTGCTTTTGCTGCAGCTAGCTACTGATAGTGTCACACTCCTTACTTTACATACCTTTCATTTTTGAAACCTAAAACAACTATGGTAGATTGAATTACATACCCCAAGAAAGGCACGTCTTAATCTTAATCCACATCCCTGTGGGTGTGAACTCATTTGTAAGTAGGACCCTTTGAAGATGTAGTATTTAAAGTGTGGACGCACAAATGGATAGGATCTTCTAAGATCCTATTTAGGTGTGGCCAAACCAGTGAAGGTGGACCATAATCCATATAACTAGAGGCTTTTTTAAAACAAGAAATTCAGACTCAGCAAAAGGAATGGAAACTGGAAGAGCAGATAAGAGAGAGAGATTGCCATGTGACTGGAGGCAGAGTTGCAAGCCAAGAAGCCCTAAAGGTTGTGACAAACCAACACCAGGATGCTACAGACTTTGGGGAGACAGTATGGCCTTCCTGAATCCTGATTTGGACTTAAGCCTCTGAAACCATGAAACAATAAAATGTTGTTTAAGCTAATCGATATGTGCTATTTGTCACAGCAGGCTGGAAAACTTAAGGCAGTTTTTGTTACTGGAGATTGGGGAGTTGCTATGACAAATATCAGAAGATGTGGAAGTGCCTTTGGAATTATGTAATGGGTCGAGGCTGGGAGAACTTTGAGGCACTTGATAGAAAAAGCCTTAATTACTTTGAAGAGATTGTCTGTAGAGATATGAATATTAAAGGTGTTTCTGGTGATGGCTCAGAAATAAGTAAGAGCTGTAGCGAAGGTTTCTACCATCTTAGAATATACATACAGATTTATCTGAATAGGATACTGGCAGAAATGTGGATGTTAAACTTCTTCCTGTGAGGCCTAAGAAAGAAATGATGAATGTGTTATTGGAAACTGAAGGAAAGGCAATCCCTGTTATAAAGTGGCAGAGAACTTGGTAAAATTGTGTTCTGATGTTGGATGGAAGGCAAAGCTTGTAAGTAATTGTGCCTGTTTGAAAGAATGTATGTCACCTAGAAAAGCCATGTTTTAATCCTAATCCCATTTTGTAAAGGCAGCTGTTTCTCTTAACCCCTATTTAGCCCTGTATGTTGGAAACTTGATTAGATTATCTCCATGGAGATGTGACTCACTCAAGAGTGGGTGTTAAATTGGGTTAGGTGGAAACATGTCTGCACCTATTCCAGGTAAGTCTTGATTGGTTATACTGGAATCATTTAAAAGAAGAAGCACTTTGGAAAAAGCTAGAGAGCTACAAGAGAGAAAGCCACGAGATCCTGAGAGAGCAGAGAACACCACAGCACCATAAAGCAGAGAGTCCACCAGCCAGCGACTTTTGGAGATGAAGAAGGAAAATGCCTCCCAGGGAGCTGGAGAGAAAGCTAGCAGATGACACCGTGTTCGCCATGTGCCCTTCCAGATGAGTAAGAAATTCTGAACATCATCGGCCTTCTTGAATCAAGGTATCTTTCCTTGCACGCCTTAGATTGGGCATTTCTATAGACTTGCTTTAATTGGGACATTTCCACGGCCTAAAAACTGTTAACTTGCAATTTGTTAAATTCCCGCTTTTTAAAAGCCATTCCGTTTCTGGTATATTGCATTCTGGCAGCTGCCAAACTAGAACAGTAATGAACTTGGCATTTACCTAAAGAGATTGACAAGCTAAGGATGGATAGTGTGACTTGGTTTCTCCTTGCTGTTTTATAGCAAAATGTGAGTGGAAAGGGATAAACTGAAGTCTAAACCATTAAGTAAAAAAGAGACAAGCAACTGATGATTTAGTAATTTTCAGCCTATCCCAATAAGGATATCAGAAGTCAGAGAGAAGAATTTCTCTACTTTAGCAAGGCAACTTCTTCCCCTGGGGAATTCAAACTTCACTTTTGCAGTCAGTCCAACAGAATTTGTAGTTAGCAGCCAAACCACTGCATGAGTCAATTTCTATAATAAATTTCTATCTATCTATCTAACTATCTGTCTCTCTATCTGTCTTTATCATATCATCCATCATACCTGTCCTGTCATTTCTGTTTCTCTAGGGAACCCTGACTAATACAACAACCAAAATAATTTTCAAGATTATATGAAAAGGATATTCACATGGAAAAGGAATGAAATGTGACCCCCACTGCACAGCATACAAAAAAGAAAAAAGAAGATTATATGACATAAAATCTTTTCACAGAATATACGAAAGTGTGTTCAAAGGTCTGTAAATACTTCTTGGCATAGTGTGAGCATATATGGATAGGGTGTCTGTTTTTAAAGCATAGAGAGTCTAATCTCTCATTTTAAATGAAGGCATACTCCACTAAAATAATTTGGCCTTTACCTGATATGAGATTAAACCTTCAGTAAGCAGTTTATTTATGATTTATGGTCTGCATTTACTGTGCAATAAAAATATTTTACAGTGTTATGTCATGCTGTTTTTGTCTCAAAGTCAATCAGGAAGTTCTTATTTTTTGTATTGGAAATTCTGAATAAAATAACAAACTATCCAATTCTGACTCATACCTGTTTTTTTCTCATATTCTTTCCCAGTGAAAGAAAAAAGCACCACTGGTCCTTTTGGTGTGAATATGAACGAAACAAAAATTATTCTAAATGTACACTCTTTAAATCATATCTCTGTTGCCTAAGTGATCCTGGCTAAAGCTTTCTTTCTTCATCAATGAAAGATGTGTTCCTTGTGCAGAACTAGAATTCACCTGAGAAATGAGACCTACTTCATATCTGAAGGCTGATTTGTATTATGATTGGTAGATCTTAGAAGGACCTTTGAACAAAAAGAAATAAATAAGAAGTAGAACACCTTTTGATGAAAAAATACCATACATTGTAACTTCAACTGGAGAAACAGGGCCCAAGACATTATAGATAAAGTAAATAAAAAAAAAAAGTGTCCACTCAATGCTCAAATAATGAAACCTCTGTAAATGCCATCTAATAAACTAAAATGGGCAGCAATTGGAAACATTTGGAGAACTCTGAAGGCAACAGACTCATTTTGGAATGCACAGGAACTGGACAAAATAAGTAATGGAATATAGAGAATAAGTAGCCTCATATAACCCAGATGTATTTTATAAAGTCCAATTTACTGATCCTTGCAAGGTAAGTACCTTACAATGGTGGCAATTATTCATAGAATTAAAAAGACCTGAAATAGAATCCATTTAAATCTAATAATAGCCAAGTGACCAAAGGCCTCTTTGGATATGAATAAAAAATGCATTTTTCACTGCTAATATAATGTTATTTATGATCATTATCATATCATTAATGGCAAGAATCTACATATTGTTTTTAATTACCTTGTTGCTATTTACGAAGTGCTTTAATGTATATTATCTCATTAAAATATATCCTGCAATTGATCATGGACTCAGATCTTAGTATCTGTTTAGGATATTCCAAATAGATTCTTGAAGACGAATCCTTGAATCTGGCAGCATGATAATCAGCCACAGTAGTCCCTTGTCTTTGCAAAGATGCCAATGAATTGTCTTTTTCTTCCTTGTTCTCACTGCTGCTGCCACTGCTGTTGGCACTGGTAAGGCTGCTTTTGCTCATTTTGCTTCCCAAACTGCCCGTGAGCTTACTTTTGCCCTCTTGGCTGATACTGCTGCTCCTGACGCTGACTGCTCATTTTCCCCAAAACCATTTCTTTGTTGGGACTTTATTCTTGCTTTTTCTTCCAAGAATGTTCATCCTTAATCCAAATCACTACCATCTCTCTCCAGGTCCACCCTAATAGCCCCCTAAATGAACTCCTACTTCCTTTTTCTCTTATACCACCTAAAGCAGACAAAATTATCGATCAAAACCATTAATCAAATCGTACCATTTTCCAGCACATTCCAGATTAACTCCAGAGTCCTCACCATGGCCTGTGATGCCTGGCTCCTGCCCATCACTCCCACCTCTTCCTCCAAAACACTGACCCCTCCCTCTCTGCTTTCTAAACCACATGGCGTTCTGGCCATGCTTTAGCACCAGCAACCTTGCCCTTGCCTGAGGGCCTTTGACATTGCTGTTCTCTCTGCTTGGAACAGTCTTCCTCAAGCTTCTCATGACTTTTCCATCACTTGTTTCAGTCATATCCTGATCATCTTCTCTAAAATGGTATTTCTGTGAAGTTGGTAAGGGCAGGAGAATAGAGAGGAGAGTTCATTTGCCCAGGATTACGTAATTAGTAGCAGGAAAAAGCTTCCCAGACAGGCAGACAGACCACTGTTAGAGACAGAGGTACAATTTTAAGGGAATCTGCCATTTTTATGAGGCAGTACTCGAAACGCTTCCTCGAGTCTTGGAATCTTTTGTAGTTTCATTTGGCTCATCCTACTTGGGGAATCCTCATTGTCACTCTTGTGTTCATTGGTCTCACTATTTCAAGTAGATGAATGAATAAGTCTTGAAGCAGCCCGAGGCCCCAATTTTATATGGAATTTAATCTTTTCGACTTTATAATCTGTAAGCACACCAGATGTAAGCTTTAGCAAATCATTAGTCTCTCTAAATTTTGTCAGGTTTCTGCATAGAGAATGGAGCAGTGCAGAGGAGGGTAACAAAAGAACTGTAACTTTATAGGCCATTTTAAAAGCTGATTTTCTTTTCTAATTTTTTGTTCCCCATGTGAGTAGTTTAATAGATTTCTACTCCCCAGAAACAACCAAGAAGTGGTAAGCAAGTGATCTTATTTCTAGACTGAGGGGTTGGGTACAGGTTTTCGAATATCTCTTCCTGCTATAACATCCCTTTGTTGCCTGATTCTATCTTCAAACCATTTGTGAAGGCAGAAAGAGGTCAACCAGGATGAAAAATGTTCTTCAGATAATCAACTATTTATAGGCATATAATTAAGCTGAAAAACTTCTATTCTCAATCTCTTACTTTGTTTCACAAGGACAGTGTCCTAGGCTGCCGGAATACAATATACCAGAAACAGAATGGCTTTTAAAAAGGGGAATTTAAGAAGTTGGTAGTTTATAGTTCTAAGGCCTAGATAATGTCCCAATTAAAGCAAGTCTATAGAAATGTCCAATCTAAGGCATCCAGGGAAAGATACCTTGGTTCAAGGAGACTGATGAAGTTCAGGTTTCTCTCTCAAGTGAGAAGGTACATGACGAACATAGTCAGGGCTTCTCTCTCTCTCTCAGCAGGAAGGGCACATGGCGAGCACAGCGTCATCTGCTAGCTTTCTCTCCTGGCTTCCTGTTTCATGAAGCTCCCTGGAAGGCATTTTCCTTTTTCATCTCCAAAAGTCACTGGTCAATGGACTCTCTGCTTCTCGTGGCTGTCGTTTTTCCTGCTCCCTCCAAATCTCCTGGCTTTTCCCACTTGTCATTCTCTTCTATAGGATTCCAGTAAACTAATCAAGACCCACCCAAATGGGTAGAGACATGCCTCCACCTTATCTAGCTTAAGAACCACTCTTGATTAATTCACATCTCCAGGGAGATGATCTATTACAGTTTCAAACATACAATGCTGAATAGGGATTAGAACAAATGGCTTTTCTAGAGTACATACATCATTTCAAACCAGCACAGACAGTGGGAGAATGAGTTTCAATAATGTTGTAGAAAAGTAGATGTTTAAGAAATGAAATACTAAGATTATATATGATGATGATGCAGACTTCACAAGCAAAAATAAAATATTCTGAAACAAAAGACCCATATAAATGACTTCCTAAGGGCAGAATGATGAAGAACCTCTTTGCCAGCATCAGAATATTTCTTAGGCATCATTATGGCAGAAATACATTGCTGAATTAAAAATACTTTGGAGATGATAACTTTATAAGAATCTTGAGAGACAGCAAGTGTGATTTTTAAATAAACAGCAGCAATGTCGTCCATGAGAACAATACCGTCAAACCTCTTTCCATAGAAATTAATTCTGCAGATTTAAAATGATCATCCACAACAATATTTTGAATGCTGTCATGAACAATAGGAATTTTCTTCTCTAATTCCAATTTTTCTATTTTCCTCATGACAGCATAAACAACACATCTAGGTGATCAGAGAAAAATAAAAGCCTTGTCCATTCATATCGCATGTATCCTACGACTCACTAGAACAAATCATGAATGGAAATATCTTAGCAATGCGGTAATGAGTCCTCTAAAGCCTTGGCTGGACAGCTTGCAAGGTTTCATTATAGCTACTATGGAGACCACGTTTAATATAAACATCTTGGAAAAACAAAACAAAACAAAAACAGAACGCTCCTGAGATCGCAGAAGTTCTTCTAATGCTAGGAAATCCACCAGCATTAGGCTCAGATTGGGGGTCTCCACACCCATGTGAAAACTGAATTGTTTATGGTAACATCAGAAGATCCCAAACTGAGTCTTTTTCCACCCTGATTAGACTAACCAAAGAACTCATTTTGTGTTCACCCCTCTGAAAATATACTTTAACTATCACCATACCTTCCTCTCCACCTATTTCTCATAACCATTTCTTGACATCAGTCCACACTAACCCACTAAAACCTCTTCATTTATAATTAAAGTTAGTGGTGAAAAACAGATTCAATTATTTAAGAAATCATATTGAGTGTCTTCTAATTGCCAGGCACTAATCTAGGCAGGGATGTAATAGTGAACAGGGCAAGTCCTTCCATTATGGAATTTATCCTATGAGGGCCTAAGACAATGCAGTGATCCATTACAATGCAGGCTGATTAGTGCTACAATAGGACAAGTACAGCAGGCTTTCAGCACACACAGAGGAATACTTAGTTCAGTCTTCAGTAGCCGATGAAGAAAAAGAATATTCATAAACATCCCTTAGACAGCATCCACTATGTATCAGACACTATTCTAAGTGCTTTATATATATTAACTCGTTTAGAGGTTCCAGAAGTGCTAACTGAAGAACCAGTTTGCAAAGTGAGAAGAAATGTCACTGGAGCTTCCCAGGCAGAAGCGACAGCACATACAGAGACCCAGCAGTAAGAGAGAGCATGGAAAAGAGGAGGAAATTGACACAGCAGTGCACTTGAGGCAGCCATGCCAGCTCACATGGGCTGGTTGTGAAATATTCAGGAATTTTGCAAGCTAGTAACTGTTGGTAGATCAAAATTAGCCACAGTAGTGTTTACATTGTGGAAGTTGATAAATGGTACAAACCAATAAAAGTGTTTTTTTTTTTTCTTTTTTGAGAGCCAGTTTACCAGCATGTTTCTGATCTTGAAAAAATAATATGTTGATAAAGAATATGAAAGTTATTAACCATTGTACTAGTTGAGGTTCTCCAGGGAAATAGGTCTGGTAGGACATGTGTGTGTGTGTGTGTGTGTGTGTAAATATTATAACATTTATTATAGGAATTGGCAAGGCCAGATTCTGTAGGGCAGGCCACAAATTAAGAAGTCCAATGAGGATTTCAATGAATTCCCCAGGAGAAGCTGGCTGGCTGAAGGAGAGATAGAAGTTCTTTCTGGCTGATGAACTCATCAATTCTCCCTGTAAGGCCTTTGATTGATTCATGAGACTTCTCTCATTGCTGAAGGCAATCTCCTTATTAATTGCAGATGTAATCAGCCATAGACGCAATCAACTAACTGACTGATGATTTAAGTTTATGAAATACCTTCATAATAACAATTAGGCTAGTGCTTGCTTGACCAGACACTGGACACTATGACCTAGCCAAGCTGACACGTGAACTTGATCATTGCAACCATTCTGTTGGAGGCCTCAACAGAGCTGAGGGACAATATTCTCTGTGGTTGTTTCCTACTGATTTGATTCTCATCTCATGGAGACCAAACAAGGCAGGAGCATGACTACAAAACACCTCATATCTTAAACTGGGAACATGTCCACCTTGAATTTCTTTGTTTGCATGTCTATCTTCAAAATCCATTGGCAAAGTTGCTTGCACTTTTGTTTGTTTGTTTTTTGTTAAATGCGTTTAAAGCCATTTGGGAAGAAAAGCCTGTTGCTAGACAAGGTTTAAATGGGGTGCCAATGTAAATTTGAGGAGAAAAAAATGGCATATTAAAACATCACATGAAAATAATTGAAAGTTTCGCAGGAACTTTTACCCAATTTAAACTGAACAGCTGGATCCCTACATTGAATCTGCAAATATTCATAACTTCCTCCATTTTAGTAATTTAGTCCTCTTGAGTTGTAAAGCCACTCTTGTCATAATCATAAAGAATAGCAAGCTGTATATCCATATTAGATATAGAGTCTATGAATAAAACACAATACTCTTAAACCTCTTGGGAAATCATTCAGGACAAAGAGATCTCCTCACCTCGAAGTAATATTAAAATGCATTTCCATAGGAGAATCAAGCAGGTCTGAGGGCCAGAACTTTCCACTCACCGAGGGTGATGTTTTACATTCAACTGAGGAAATAGGAGGGGGCAGGAACTGTCTAAAAGTGGTAACAAAGTTACTCAGTAGCAAAGAAATGCTGTGTTTCTCATGTATGAGCACTCACCCTTTGCTAGGACCTGGAATACAACGGAAGAGTGCAGGCTTTGATGCATGGAAAATTATAAGCTGGTAGGAATATTATGGTCCTTTTATAGCATTAAGAATGCCTGTGGATAGGCTAAGCCTACTTAAAATTAGGCCTCAGAGTCACCCCCAGAGAACCTCTTTTGTTGATCAGATGTGGCCTATCTCTCTCTCAGCCAACGCAACAAGTTAACTCACCACCCTCCCCCTTCCTATGTGGGGCATGACTCCCAGGGGTATAAACCTCCCTGGCAATGTGGAACAGAAATCTGAGAATGAGCTGGGACCCAGCATCAAGGGATTGAGAAAACCTTCTCGACTGAAAGGGGGAAGAAAGAAATGAGACAAAATAAACTGTCAGTGGCTGAGAGATTTCAAACAGAGTTGAGAAGTTGAGGAGGTTATTCTCATGCATTTTATAGATATCCCCTTTTCAGTTTAAGGTGTATTAGAGAGGCTCGAGGGAAGTGCCTGAAACTGTAGAGCTGTGTTCCAGTAGCCATGGTTATTGAAAATGAATGTATAACGATATAGCTTTCTCACTGTGAATATGTGACTATGAGAACTTTGTGTCTGATGCTCCTTTTATCTATGATATTGACAGATGAGTAAAAAATATGGATTAAAAATAAATAAATAATAGGGGGACAAATGTTAAAATTAAAAGAAAGAATTCCTATGTTCAATCTATGTGTACTCCACAAAAGCCATGCCCTTTAATCCTCATTCAATATTGCTGCCTGGGAACTTTTTTATTGTTTCCATGGAGATGTGGCCCATCCAGTTGTGAGTGGTAACTTTTGATTAGATGGTTTCCATGAAGATGTGTCTCTACCCATTCAAGGTAGGGTTGCTTGCTGGAGCCCTTTAAGGGAACCATTTTGGCAAAAGCTTGAGAGCCACGAGAACCACCAGAACCAACAGAGCCAACAGAACAGACAGAGCCCTGGGGAAGCCATTGAAGAGAAAGCTAGCAGATCTCGCCATGTGCCTTTCCAGCTAAGAGAGAATCCCTAAACATCATTGGCCTTCTTGAACTAAGGTATCATTCCCTGGATACTTTAAGTTGACCATTTTTATAGCCTTGCTTTAATTTGGACATTTTCACGGCTTTGGAACTGTAAACTAGCAAATTAATAAATTCCCCTTTTTAAAAGCTGAAAAAAATAAAACAAATTAAAAAAATAATGCCTGTGTCCAGAACAAAGAGCGGTCCTTAGACAGAAGAGAGATCCCTCCTATTACCATTGTTTACTTTTCCATTGGTTCCATTAGTGTCTGTAAGGAGATATGGACTAGATTACTTACGTGTTCATGTATTTATTCAGTCATTGCAAAAAAAAGGTTTTAAATGGTTTATGGAAAACTTTAAACATTCAGAAAACAGTACAAAAATAAAAACAGGAAAATGAATAGAAAGGAAAACAAGAGTAGAAAAATAAGATACAGCTAATGGAAGGCCATGTGAACAGTGCTTGGGAAATCTGGTGTCATAAAGGTAGAATAATCCCTACTCAATACTGTATGTTTGAAACTGTAATCAGATCATCTCCCTGGATGATGTGATTTAGTCAAGAGTGGTTGTTAAACTGGATTGGGGGGACATGTCTCCACCTATTTGGGTGGGTCTCGATTGGTTTATTGGAGTCCTAGAAAAGAGAAAACGTTTTGGAGAATAGGAGATTCAGAGAGAGCAGAGAATGCTGCAGCACCACGAAGCACAGAGTTCACCAGCCAGGGACCTTTGGAGATGAAGAAGGAAAACGCCTCCTGCGTTGCTTCATGAAACCGGAAGCCAGGAGTAAAGCTAGCAGATGACGCTGTGTTTGCCACGTGCCTTTCCAGTTGAGAGAGAAGCCCTGACTGTCTGCTACGTCTTCTCATTTGAGAGAAAAACTCTGAACTTCATCGGCCTTCTTGAACCAAGGTATCTTTCCCTGGATGGATGCCTTAGATTGGACATTTCTACAGACTTGTTTTAATTGGGACATTTTCTTGGCCTTAGAACTGTAAACTAGCAACTCATTAAATTCCCCCTTTTAGAAGCCATTCTGTTTCTAGTATATTGGATTCCGGCAGCTAGCAAACTAGAACAAAGCCCCATTGTCATGATCAAGTATGCAAATATAATATAAAATAATAGCAGCTTTGTGCCAGGCACTATTCATTTAATCACCAAACCCAAAAATATACACAGCAACAGTAAAAAGTCATTTGAGGTAGATGCTAATACTATCCCCTATTTGAACACTCTAAAAAGATACAAAAAATACTCATAGATAATATTTAAGGCGGAGTTTATTCAAAATCAGCACCATATGTTTCCTGCTAGAACCAATCACCATTCCATTAACATGGCTTTGACTTTGCTGATAACACAACTAGTAGAAGGTTAATTCCAGTGGGAGAAGACCAAGCCAGTGTCTTGGTACTAAATTGATAGAATGGTTAGCTTTGGGAATCCCTCTCATATCACAGTGTTTTATTTTGGCTCCCCAGCCATAATCTAAGTAGAACATATGCCAAACGCAAGCCCCCATTCCAGAGCTCTTCAGTGGCTTAACTGGGAGTGTCCAAAGGGCCATTTGGTCTTGGGTAGTATTTAGGTGGTATTAGCATCTGCCAGCAGGTGTCTTTAGGTCTCTGATGGAGCTTGGTTGGTCTCTGATGGAGCTTGATTGGATTCTTGGAGAGGAAAAGAATAAAAAGAGTATCTGGAAAATAACAAGGTGTGAGGCAGATGCCAAGGGGTGCCTTATCCTGGGACCAACTCCAAGTCTCTGGGCAGCACACAAGAAAAAAAATGTAATTTGGAACATTGCAAAACATTTAGAACAGCCATGGGACAAATTGTTGGCCCAGAGAAGTACAGGTAAGCAATTAGATTCAGTTAGGGACCTTAAAACTTCAAATCCTGAAGTAATACAAATGTTCTAAAAATGATCGTAACGATGAATACACTACTATGTGATGACAGTATGAACCACTGATTGCATGTATACTTTCATGGGCTGCATGGTACATTAAGATATCTCAATAGCAATGTAAATTAAAGAAAAAACCTTCAAATCCCTTGCCTTTTTGTTTGATTTTCCCAGAAATTTGTATTTTTTTTAGACAAGAGAGTCTTTGAATACGTGTATCTTGGTCTAACCCATGCTTTCTTTGATCTTCTTGGCATGGAGAGCTAAAGTAGGATTCCAGAATAGTCAAAAGTGTGGCACTCAGACTTGACTACACTGAGGCCAGAGAGAACATTCTTGGCAAAGGCTGAGCAAAACCTGTGGAGATGAAGCAAGTTTGGACTCCACACTGGATTATTCCTTTTCCAAAGACTTATACTGCTTTAAGATACATAAAGCAGGTAAACACTAGCCTGGAGAACACTATCGGCATGGGAAAAAGACACCTTACAATACTTCAGACAAAGGATGCATATCCCAGAATAACCAGCATGTAAAATGTGCAGTCTGTCTGAATTCCTGGTGTGGTCACCACTTATTGGCAAAGAAGAAGCAGAAGAATTTAAAAGAAGACCATGTTAATGCAGATAATTTAACATAAACACTAACTTTTCTGGGCAATATTTACAATGATGCCTATGAATTGATATTTTGTTGAGTTTCTGGTGGTTGTTAACATCATTTAATCAGAACCAGAAAGGCTCAATGGATTGAAGATGACTCAGTTGATGAACGATACCACGGATTACAGGTGCAAGGAAGAGGATAGGAGATGATATTTGTGTTGTGTTTGTTTTGTTTTGTTTTGCTTGTTTATTCTTTTTATTTTTGATTTTTGGCTTAGCAATCGGAATTTATTGGCTTGTGGTTTCAGAGGCCAGAAGAAGATGCTATTCGGATGAACATGTTTCTTAGGAAACACACTGACACATCACTCAGGAGAGCATGACGTTAGTTAATACACTAATGTATAACCTTCAGAGCACAGTACTAGTATTGTCCTCATTTCATAGGTGAAGAAACTGAGTGTGCTGGTTTGAAAGGATGTATGTCCCCTAGAAAAGCCGTGTTTTAATCTAAATCCCATTTCATAGAGGCAGAATAATCCTACTCAATACTGTATGTTTGAATCTGTAATTAGATCATCTCCCTGGAGATGTAACTCAATCAAGAGTGGTTGTTAAACTAGATTGGGGGAAATGTGTCTCCACCCATTTGGGTGGATCTTGATTAGTTTACTGAATCTGAGGTGGAGGGAAATAAAACAGTACAAGCAGAGGCTGTGGAGAAGGTGGGTGTGAGAGAAAGTCAAGGGCCCAACAATTACCCCAGATTACTGACCAGCTTTATATATTTAGCAGAGGCAGTGTAGTATAAAAGCTAAATTTTTAGGATCTGGCATCAGATGGCCTGAGTTCAAACCCTTGCTCTATTTATTAGCTGTGTGCCCTTGGGTAAACTTCGTACATCCTTGCCTCAGTGTTCTAGTTTGCTAGCTGCCGGAATGCAATATACCAGAAAGGGAATGGCTTTCAAAAAGGGGAATTTAATGAGTTGCTAGTTTACAGTTCTAAGGCCAAGAAAATGTCCCAATTAAAGCAAGTCTGTAGAAATGTCCACTCAAGGCATCCAGGGAAAGATACCTTGGTTCAAGAAGGTCGATGAAGTTCAGGGTTTCTCTCTCAAGTGAGAAGGCACACGACGAACACAGTCAGGGTTTCTCTCTCGGCTGGAAGGGAACATGGCAAACATGGCATCATCTGCTATTTTTCTCTCCTGGCTTTCTGTTTCATGAGGCTCCCTGGGAGGTGTTTTCCTTCTTCATTTCCAAAGGTTGCTGGCTAGTGGGCGCTCTGCTTCGCAAGGCTATATCATTCTGCTCTCTGAGAATCTCCTAGCTTTCTCTCTTGTTGTTCTCTTTTATAGGATTCCAGTAAACTAATCAAGATCCACCCAAATGGGTGGAGACACATTTCCCCCAATCAAGTTTAACAACCACTCTTGATTGGGTTACATCTCCAGGGAGATGATCTAATTACAGATTCAAACATACAGTATTGAGTAGGATTATTCTGCCTCTATGAAATGGGATTTAGATTAAAACATGGCTTTTCTAGGGGACATACATCCTGTCAAACCAACACACTCAGTTTCTTCACCTAGGAAATGAGGACAATACTAGTACTGTGCTCTGAAGGTTATACGTTAGTGTATTAAGCTTTGGAATGGTGCTTGACTCATCCTAGGAACTCAATACACACCACGCTATTATTATTAATCATGGGGAGCAGAAGATATGCCAGATATAGCAAATGATGTCACATTAAAAAATTATAAAAGGTAAAGAAAGTCTGGAAGAGTTTGCAGAACACCCACCCATAAACAAAATTGTGAAATAGAATTTGAAACTGATGGTTTCAGAGCACTTCAGAAAAGATGATAACTCAAAACCAGCAAGGATTCACTGGCTACAATTCTCAAGAGGTCGCTCATTTCTATTTCTTTTTTTTTTTTTCTTTCTCAACATTATGTCTTCGATGTATTAAGGAGTTGTTAAATTCATTTTTAGTTCATAAATTTCAATATCATGAGCAGCCACCTTCAAATCAAGTGAAATGCATTCTTCCCAGAGATCCTAGAGTTGGAACTGGATGTTGGATGTGCTTTGGGTTAATCCCTTTACCATGGTCATAAAAGTAGAGTCATACAGTATCTATCATTTTGTGTCTGGCTTATCTCACTCAGCATCGTGTCCTCAAGACTCACCCATCTTGTTACATGCTTTAGGATGTCATTTTGTCTTACTGCTGCATAGTATTTCATCTTATGTATATACCACATTTTGTTAATCCACTCATCTGTTGATGGGCACTTGGATTGTTTCCATCTTTTGGTGATTGTGAATAATAATGCTATGAACATTGGTGTACAAATGTCTGTTTGTATCACTGCTTTCAGTTCTTCTGGGTATATACTGAGGAGTGCTATTGCCAGGTCATAGGGCAACTTGATTTTTAGTTTCCTAAGGAACCGCCAAACAGTCTTCCATAGTGGATATACCATTATACATTCCCATCAGCAGTGCGTAAGTGTCCCAATTTCTCCATATCCTCTCCAGCATTTATAGTTTCCTGTTTGTTTAATGGCAGCCATTCTTATAGGTGTGAAGTGGTATCTCATTGTAGTCTTGATCTTCATTTCCCTTATAACTCATGGAAATGAGCATTTTTTCATGTGCTTTTGAGCCATCTGTATTTGCTCTTCAGAAAAATGCCTATTCATATCTCTAGCCCATTTTATAATTGAGTTGTTTGTTGTTAAGTGGTATATTTCTTTGTGTATACAGGATATCAAACCTTTGTTCAATGTGTAATTTCCAAATATTTTCTCCCATTAAGTTGGCTGCCTCTTCACCTTTTTGACAAAGTCTTTCGTGGTGTGGACGAATTCAATTTTGAGGAGTTCCCATTTATCTATTCTTTCTTTTGTTGTAAGAAGTTACTGCCAATTGTTAGGTCTTGAAGATGTTTCTCTACATTTTCTTATAGAAGCTTTATAGCACTAGTTCTTTTATTTAGATGTTTGATCCACTTTGAGTTAATTTTTGTATAGGGAGTGAGGTAAGGATCCTCTTTCATTCTTCTGGCTATTGATACCCAGTTCTCCCATGGCCATTTACTAAAAAGACTATTTTGACCCAGTTAAGTGGATTTGGGGGCCTTGTCAAAAATCACTTGACCAAAGATTTGGTGGTCTATTTCTGCACTCTCAATTTGATTACATTGGTCAATACTTCTATCTTTGTGCCATTACCATGCTGTTTTGACCACTGTGACTTTATAATAAGTTTTAAAATCAGGAAGTATTAATCCTCCCACTTCACTCTTCTTTTTTAGGATGCTTTAAGCTATTCAGGATCTCTTTTCCTTCCAGATGAATTTGGTAACTAGCTTTTCCAAGTCTTCAAAACAGGTTGTTGGGATTTTGATTGTACTGCTTTGAATCTGTAGATAAATTTGGGTAGAATTGACATCTTAACTATATGTAACTTACCTATCCATGAGTAAGGAATGCCTTTTCACCTATTTAGATCTTCTTTTCTTTCTTTTAGCAATGTTATGTAGTTTTCTGTGTACTGGTCCTTTGTGAACCTATTAAATTCATTCATAAGTACTTGATTCTTTTAATTGTTATTTTGAATGGAATTTTTTCCTTAACTGAGTACTCAGTTAGGTCATTGCTTGTGTATAGAAATGTTATTAATTTTTGCACATTAATTTTATATCCCTCCTCCTTGCTGAATTTTTTTATTAGCTCAAGTAACATTGTTGTAGATTTCTCAGGCTTTTCCAAATATAGTATCATGTCACCTGCAAATAATGAAAGTTTAATTCTTCCTTTCCAATTTGTATGCCTTTTATTTCTTTGTCTTGCCTAATTGCTCTAGCTAGAACTTCCAGTACAATGCTGAATAATAATGGTGACAGAGGGCATCCTTGTTTCAGTCCTGATCTTAGGGGGAAAGCTTTCAGCCTCTCTACATTGAGTACAATGCTGGCTATGGGTTTTTCACATATGCCCCTTATCATATTGAGGAAGTTACCTTTGATTCTTATCTTTTGAAGTGTTTTTATCAGAAAAGGATGTTGAATTTTGTTAAATACTTTTTCAGCATCAATCGAGATGATCATGTGATTTTTTCCCTTTCATTCGTTAACATGCTATGTTACAGTAATTGATTTTCTTGCGTTGAACCATCCTTGCATTCCTGGTATAAACCTCCCCCTTGGTCATGTTGTATAATTCGTTTCATGTATTGTTGGATTCAATTTGCTAGCATTTTGTTGAGAATTTTGGCATGTATGTTCATTAGGGAGATTGGCCTGTACTTTTCCTTTCTTGTAGTATCTTTACCCAGTTTTGATATTAAAGTGATGTTAGCTTCATAAAGTGAGTTAGGTAGTGTTCCTTTGTCTTCAATTTTTTGGAAAGGTCTGAGCAGGATTGATGTCAGTTCTTTTTGGAATGTTTGATAAAATTCCCCTGTGAAATCATCTTGCCCTGGGCTTTTCTTTGTAGGAAGATTTTTGATCTTGTTGAGATCTTCTATTTCTCCCTGAGTCAGTGTAGCTTGTTTGTAAGTTGCCAGGAATTGGTCCATTTCATCTAAGCTGTCTAGTTTGTTGGCATATAATTGTTCATAGTCTTGTCTTATGATTTGCTATATTTCTTCAGGGTCTGTAGTAATGACCTCCCTCTCATTCTGATTTTGTTTATTTGCATCTTCCCTCTTTTTTCTTTGTCATCCTTGCTAGTGGCCAATTGATTTTATTGATTTTTTCCAAGAACCAACTTTCGGTTTTATTCTTTCTTTCTATTGTTCCTTTGTTCTCCCATTCATTTAACTCTGCTTTAATCTTTGTTATTTCTCTTCTCCTATTTGCTTTGGGGTTAGATTTCTGTTCTTTCTCTAGTTCCATGAGGTGAGCAATTAAGTCCTCAATTTTTGCTCTTTCTTATTGGCGGGGGGGGGGGGGTGAGTTGTCCAGGAATCAAACCCAGGTTTCCCGCATGCAAGGTGAGCATTCTACCACTGAACCATCCATGCACCCATCTTCTTTTTTAATATAGGCATTTAGGGCAATAAATTTCCCTCTCAGCACAGCATTTGCTGCATCCCTTAAGTTCTGATATGTTGTATTCTCATTTTCATTCATCTCCAGATAGCTACTGATTTCTCTAGCAATTTCTTCTTTGATCCACTGGTTGTTTAAGAGTGTGTTATTTAATCTCCATATATTTGTGAAAATTCTCATTCTTTGGTGGTTATTCCAGTCATTCTGTTGTGATCAGAGAAGGTACTTTGAATAATTTCGATGTCTTTACATTTATAAAGACATGTTTTTTTGCCCCAGCATATGATCTATACTGGAGAATGTTTGATGAGCACTAGAGAAGAATGTATATCCTGGTGTTTTGTGGAATAATGACCTATATGTCTGCTAGATCGAATTCATTTATCAAATTGTTTAACTTCTCCATTTCCTTGTTGATCCTCTGTTTGGTTGTTCTATCTATAGAGGGGAGTGGTATATTGAAGTCTCCTACAATTATTGTTGAAACATCTATTGCTCCCTTCAGTTTTGTCAATATCTGTCTCATGTAATTTGGAGCTGCTTGATTGGGAACATATACATATATGATCATTATTTCTTCTTGGTGAACTGTCCCTTTTATTAATATATACAGAAATAATATATTAATATATTCATATATACAGAAATAATGTATTAATATATATAGAAAAAAGGACTTCTTTGTTTCTTATGATGTCTTTATATTTAAAGTCTATTTTGTCTGATATTAGTATAGCTACTCCTGCTTTCTTTTGGTTGCAACTTGCTTGGAACATCTTTTTCCATTCTTTCACTTTCCATTTATTTATATCCTTAGATATATCTAAGATGAGTCTCTTGTAAGCAGCATATATCTGGATTATATATTTTAATCCACTCTGCCAATCTGTATCTTTTAATTGGTAAGTTTAGTCAGTTGACATTCAAAGTTAATACTGAAAAGGTGTTTCTTGAATCTACCATCTTAGCTTTCGGATTTTGTTTGTCAGATCTGTATATTCTTTTCCCTCTCTCTCTTTTGAGCCTTTAAATTACCCTTACTGGTACTTTTCAATTCTGTGCCCTCCTCCAGATCTCCTCCTTCTTTTTTTTTTCAACTGAAAGAATTCCCTTTAGTATTTCTTGTAGGGCCAGTCTCTTGTTGACAAATTATTTCATGGTTTGTTAGTCAGTGAAAATCTTAATATCTTCCTCAATTTTGAGGGGCAATTTGGCTGGGTACAGAATTCTTGGCTGGAAGTCTTTCTCTTTCAGGGTCTTAAATATATCATACCACTGCTTTCTCACCTCCATAGTGCCAGTTGAGTACTCTGAACTCAGTCTTATGTGGTTACTTTTGTATGTAGTAGATTGTTTTTCTCTTGCTGCTTTCAGGATTTTCTGTTTCTCTTCAACATTTGACTAACTGATTAGCATGTGTCTTGGGGAAAGCCTATTTGGATTTATTCTATTTGGTGTTCATTGGCTTTCTTTGATTTGCAAATTTATATCCTTTATAAGGGTTGGGAAGTTCTCACCCATTATATCTTCAACTAATCTTCTTAGCCCTTTACTCTTCTCTTCTTCTTTTGGGACACCAATGATTCTTATATTTGTGCATTTTGTTTTGTCCACCATTTCCCTGAGAGCTAATTCAAAATTTTCCATCTATTTTGCCATTTGCCGTTTTGAGTGTTCAAAGTCAGTTGTCTTATCCTCTAGTTCATTTATTCTTTCTTCTGCCTCTTCCCATCTGCTGTTGTGTGTCTCTAGTATACTTTTTATTTGATCAACAGAATCTTTAATCTCTGTGATATCTGCTATTTTTCTATTTATTCTTTCAAATTCCTCTTTATATTCTTCCAGTGTCTTCTTGATCCCCTTTATGTCATTAGCCACCCCATTTATTTTATTTGGTAGAGTTGTATGAATATCTTTGATTAGTTGTTCCAAAGTCTGAGTCTCCACTGGTGTTCTAATTTGGTCATTAGACTGGGGTATATCTGTCTGCATCTTGATATGCTTGAGATCTTCTGTTGTCTTCATGTATGTAAATATCTTCATTGATCTACTTTGTAAGTTGATTTCCTTCAGTAGTCTAAAGCTTTGCATTTGTGGGATGGATATGGAGCAGGATGTGGGGTGTGGGGTGTGGGGTGGGGCACAACAGCACAGTGATGCATTGCAGCACAGGTATAGGCACAGGTTGGGGGTGCTATGCCGGTGTCTTTGGACATGGGGTGTGGGTCATGGGATAGTAGAGGTGTGGATATGGGGTGCAGCTCATGCAGACCTTGGAGTATAAGAGCAGGGTGTGGCATTGGGGACACAGAGGTAGAACATCCCTAGTTCCAGTCTCCCCATTTGTGTACTCCTGAGGGCTCCAGGCTTCCATTTGGAAAGTGGACTTTTAGGCTGTTTGCACCAGCTGGATAGTCTCTGGTTCTCTGCTTCTCAGTTCTCCAGCTTTTCTAACCAGGGCCTCCCTATGTGGTGTAGAAGACCCTCCTGGGTCACTCACACCCTGGAATTCCCATCTTAGTTGCCTTCCCATCCCTTCTCTGGCTGTTCCTTGGAGCAAGGGTGAACTCGACCTATCCTATTTCACCATCTTCCTCATTTCCATTTCTGATAGGGTTGCTAGAGCAGGATGATAAAATGGACATAATATATCTAACTCTCAAAGGCACCTGACGAGAGTCTTTTATTCACAGGGACAATTAGGAAAGATGTGTGTAGAACTTGTCAATGAGAAAGCAAATGTTTGGGCAACACAGCTCTATAGCTGTACTTCTTCTCTACTTCATCTCAAAGAATTTTCAAATAATAACCTTCCCCCAACACTGTAACCTCAAGACCTCCAAAATGCAAAGCATAGTATAACTTATCTGGTTAAAAAATGTGCTGTCCTTTGGTATAGGGTATGATTTTAAAGTGTTAGTCAGAAAGTATTTATCTACTTGAACTTGAACTCTCATTTTAAAACTGAAAGAAATGGTGGTTGCCCTGGCACCCTCTAATGAAAAAAATAAAAAGAAGAGGTGCCTAATGGGGCACCCGCAAACTCATTGTGAAAATTTGTAGAAGTTGATCATTGGCCTTCACAAAATGTAGGTGATGAAGAAGAACAAATTTGAAACAAGTAGTACAAATTTGAAACAAGAGTTACAAGATGTAGCTCAGCTCATCACCACAGAAACTTAACTTTCAGAACTTTGTATGTTCCAGATTTCTACCATAAGCATAGTATTCACTTGCACATAAGTGTTAAATTCTATTTATTTAACTTATCATGGTCCATTATAAGAATCCCTGAGCAAGTAGTATGATCTTAATCTATATGGAGTCTTATCTTCAAACTGCTTCCAAATATTATCTCTGTCCTCAATGGTGGATCTGAAAGTGAGAAGGACAACTTAAAGGTATTTTTACACCACGTGATAGTGGATTTCATGCTGGTTATTCTAGACTAAACGTAAGCTTTCCACCATCTATTAAAAAAAAAAAGAGGGCAGTGCAATGGTGGTTTAGTGGCAGAATTCTCACCTGCCATGCAGGAGACCTGGGTTTGGTTCCCGGAGCCTGCCCGTGCCAAAAAAAGAGAGAAAGAGAGAGAGAAAAGCAATTCAAAATTTGTGGCATCACATATTGATTTCCATTATAATGTAATCAGCCAAATATTTACTAACTTATGTAGTCCATACCTGTATGTCAATGGTTTTCATTTTTATTAGTTGCGTGGGCACCTGTCCAAGTCCTTTAGAAGGTATACCTCCACATTTTTGCATTTTGAATTCAGATGTGATCAGCCCATTGTTTATTTCCATCAGATCCAGTGATTACTTGGCAAGAAAAGAGGATCAAAGAGTTATATATTAACTCTGACCTGCAGAACCACAAAACTAAGAGATGGTCATGATTGGTTGGCGCTGGGTCGGCGGGTGGTGGAGGGCCCTAGCAGGTCTTGGTGTCAAGCCAGTGCTGGACTTTCCCTTTCTACATTTCGAGGTCGAGGGGGGCTGCAGGGTGAGGGGAGCTGGCTCTGCGGAAACCTGGATATGGTTCTAAGGGCCGTAGGGTTGAAAAAGTGTGACAGGAAGTGATCTTGGGACTAACCAGAAGCAAGGCCTGGAAGGGAAAGGGAGAGCAAGTCCTGGGAGGGAGGGGGCCGCCAGCAGAAGGGTGCGGAGGATAAGGTGCGAAAGTGGCGAGGGATCATCTGCCAGGTTGCAAGACACTGCTGCTGGTCTGTCTGTGGAAAGCAGCTAGTGACCACCACGAGCTCAAGAGAGCCTCAAAGGGTGGGAGAGTGGGACACCAGGGCTGCTACCTCTGGGAAGTCTGGAATAGCTGAGCAAAGAGGACCTCGCACTCCGGAGAGCAGGGCAGGAAGCCAGGGTAGCTTAAAGGCAGGGAGCTGAAGGCGCTGGAGGTTAGTGTGTGGACAGTGCTGGTCTGATGTGGGGGAAGCTGGTGGGCACTGCGTGGAAGATCTTGGTTTGGAGTTTTCTTCAGTCTTCTCGCTGTTGGGTAGATTCACTTCCCGCGCATTTGTACAAGAAACGCTGTCTCCTGGGGGAAAGGATGGCCTGGGCTCTGAAGCTGCCTCTGGCCCATGAAGTGATTGAATCCAGGCTGGTGGAGGACTTTGAACTCATCTGTCCAGGATGTCCCAGGAACTGGGTGCTGGTGCCTATAACATGAGTGATGTCCTTGCATTGCCGATTTTCAAGCAGGAAGAGTCAAATTTTCCTCCTGATAATGAGACTAAAATCCTGCCTTTTCAATATGTGCTTTGTGCTGCTACCTCCCAGCAGTGAAACTCCATGATGAAATGTTGACATATCCCAATCAAGGACAGTATTATGAAATCCAAATGCTAGACAGTAAGAAACTAGGAGAAATTTCAGAAATTTAATGGCAAGTTGGTGAAGAGTATATTCCGTGTAGTAGTCCATGACAGAGGGCTACAATACACTGAACAGCAGCAGCTGGAGGGCTGGAGGTGGAACCAACCTGGAGATAGAATTCTTGACATAAATATCCCAATGTCTGTGGGTATAATCGATCCTAGGGCTAATCCAACTCAATTAAATACAGCAGAGTTCCTATGGGATCCTGCGAAGAGAATATCTGTGTTTATTGTGTATTAGCTGTATTAGCACAGAGTTTACTATGAGGAAACGTGGTGGAGAAAAGGGTGTGCCATTCTGAGTTCAAATGGATACCTTCAAGGAGAATGAGAATGGGGAATATGCTGAGCACTTACGCTCAGCCAGCTGCCAGATCAAATTCTTCAAGCCCAGAGGTGCAGATAGAAAGCAAAAAACAGATAGGGAAAAAATGGAAAAATGAACACCTCATGAAAAGGAGAAATATCAGCCTTCCTATGAGACAACAATACTCACAGAGTGTTCTCCATGGCCTGAGATCACATTATGTCAATAATTCCCTATCACCTGGCTTCAACAGTTCCCATAGCAGTTTTTCTCTTGGAGAAGGGAATGGTTCACCAAACCACTGACCAGAACCGCCTCCTCCAGTCACAGATAACCTCTTACCAACAACTACACCTCAGGAAGCTCAGCAATGGTTGCATCGAAACTAGTTTTCTACATTCACAAGGCTTTTCACAAACTTCTCAGAAGCAAACTTACTGAAACTAACTAGAGATGATGTGATCTGTGGCCAATCTGTGGCCCTGCAGATGGAATCAGACTTTTTAATGCATTAAAAGGCCGGATGGTGCGTCAAGTTTGACCATTTATGTTTGTCAGGAATCCTTGCAGTTGAGAGAGCAGCAAGCAATAGCAGCAGCAGCAGCAAAAGCGTGAAGATGGAGACTCAAATGGTACTTTCTTCGTGTATCATTCCCTTTATCTGGAAGAATCAACGGCTGTTGAACTGACTGTTGAACTTACTCAGCGTTTCAGCATTTTCCCTTGGCAGATCAGCCAGATCTACAAACAGGGGCCAACAGGAATCCATGTGCTCATCAGTGATAAGATGATACAAAACTTTTAGGAAGAAGTTTGTTTTATTCTGGACACAATGAAAGTGGAAGCCAGTGATCGCTATTATATCATATTGAAGTAGGAGTCAAGTATTTGATGCCGAGTGGCTGCTGCTTCCCTCACTTCTTGGAAATTCACCTCTTGCAAGGGGGACGTGAATAGAGATTTGAAGGTCTGCAGGAGCCTGACCCATCTGACTGTATGTGGGGAAGTCTGGGCCATGGAGGAGGAATCCCAAGCCCAAGCTCTTGTTATACCCACAGATTACTACCCAACATTCAGTTCTTCAGCTATCTCCTAGTCACAATTTCTGGACTTTGTTATTGTTCATTATCGATAGAAACACCACATTATTTGTTAAGATGTATTTGGGCATAATGATGATGGAAATTGTGTGATTTTTAATGGAAAGATGTTTAATTTCGTGATACGGACCCATGTAATTTTCTCCTAATATAAAAATGATTATCTATATTCATAAAACTAGATCCTCAAAAAAAAAAAGCAAAACTAAAAACAAAGCTAAGAGATGGAAGAACCTTAGAGAGCAACCATATCATCTCTCTTCCAGCATAGGACCTCCTGGAAGCAGGATTTCAGATACTTACTGGCCACTGATAAAAGGATGGGCTTTTAGTCCCTGGGAGAAAATCAGTTGGTGCCCAAAGCTATTTCAAGTCTTTCAACTGCCCTCATCAGCCCTCAGGACTCCCAACACTGGTCTCTGCCTATAGGTCTGTAGATCAGGAAGCATCTTCAGCTCTTGGTACACAGGTCTCCCCTCACCTGCTTCTTCTCTCTTCCACCTTCCTTTACCATGGTGAGGGGTTCTCAGGGCTTGACTGTTGAACTGTCGTCTGAGAACTGGAGGGGAGCCAGATCAGCAGCTGTCATCATTCTGTTTTTTAATAATGATGACCATGACTAATTATTGGAACACTCACAGCACCTGTGCTATTTTCCATATCCCTCCTCACCAGTTTTATATCAGCCTTCCTGACATGTAGGCTGTTCTAGTTTGCTAGCTGCCAGAATGCAATATACCAGAAACGGAACGGCTTTTAAAAGGAGAATTTAATAAGTTGCTAGTTTACAGTTCTAAGGCCAAGAAAATGTACCAATTAAACAAGTCTATAGAAATGTCCAATCTAAGGCATCCAGGGAAAGATACCTTGGTTCAAGAAGGCTGATGAAGTTCGGGGTTTCTCTCTCAAGTGGGCACATGGCAAACACAGTCAGGGTTCCTCTCTCATCTGGAAAGGCACATGGTGAACACAGTCAGGGTTCCTCTCTCATCTGGAAGGGCACATGGCGAGCATGGCATCATCTGCTAGCTTCTTCTCCTGGCTTTCTGTTTCATGAAGCTCCCCGGGAGGCATTTTTCTTCTTCATCTCCAAAGGTTGCTGGCTGGTGGACTCTGCTTCTCATGGCTATGTCGTTCTGCTCTGCTCTCTCTGAATCGCTTCATTCTCCAAAATGTTTCCTCTTTTATAGGACTCCAGAAACTTATCAAGACCCACCCAAATGGGTGGAGGCATGTTGTCACCTAATCCAGCTTAACAACCACTCTTGATTGGGTAAATACATCTCTAGGGAGATGATCTAATTACAGATTCAAACATACAGTATTGAATAGGTATCATTCTGCCATTTTACAAAATGGGATTTTGATTAAAGCTTGGCTTTTCGAGGGGACATACATCCTTTCAAAACATCACATAGGACGAACCAAACAGACTCAACCTTGATATTTCTTCTGACTTCTCCTGTGTCCCAGTTGGGGTGGACATGGCAATGAATGAGGGAAATGACCAAGGGTCAGATCACCACATGGCATAGTCACCCCAAAGGGGTCAACTACAATCCAACTTGGAGATCTAGAAGTAAAAAAACATTGCTTTCATCACCAATCCAGGACTAAAATTTAATCTGAAGAGTCTATCTGTAGGGGAAGCCAGACTTATACTATTTTTTAAATGATTTTGCTCTTTTTTCATCTTCACAAACACTTTAAATCCTTACTGTAGAAAGTTATAGCTATTGATAATCAAAAATAAAAAAATAAAAATAGTACATAGCAAAAAATTCAGTTCAACATTTTAGCCTTTATTTGTGCTTCTTCCTCATTCAGATCCACTGCCATCCCCAGCTTTTTATTTTCTTTACCAGTTTTGCCAGGGGATGTGTAGGAGGGAGAGAGGAGATAATAGAGGAAATGATGGAAATAATAACAATGGCATGTGAGAGCTAACTGGAGGCCTTGGCACCACCAACCTCCTATACTGCTACCAGGAAATTGATGCTTTGACTTCCATTTAAATTTTGAATGACAGAACTTGGAGGCTTGCAGTTGTCACTCGAACAAGGTCACTGGGCCAGGGGCTGGGGTGCAGGACCTGCTCGCTGCGCCCCTGACGACCCCTCAGCGCTCTTTCTGTAGAGGAGAAACCGGCTTCAGAACCTCAGGCAGGGGATGGTGGCTGACCACGGAGACCACAAAGGCATGGGACGCTCAGGTGCCCTCCCCACGGCCAGGCCAGCGGCTGCCGCACTCCCCTACCCCTCGTCCCAGGGTTGTAACTGAGTAATCAGAATTTAAGGGATGATTTTGATTCCTGAATCATTATATAAGTATTCCTTTTTGTTTTCTAGCATATTGAAGTAGACAGAGGGAAATTCCTGAAATCTCTGAATTGTCCTCCAACTGCCTTGATCTCTGATAATGGCTGTATATCCCTTATCTTGTGTTCCTGTGATTGTAAAAGCCTTATGACTTACCTTCATCTGTATCTAGTTCTCCAGTTTTTCAACTTTAGAGTCTTATAATCACTAAAGATAGCCCTTAATTGCTGTTCATTAAGGATCTTGGGTCTGCCCAGAACTAACTCCAAGTCCCAAGTTATCTTGATGAACAAAACAGATTTAACCTAAGGGCCCACCTGACATGTGTTGTAGGTTAGACTGTAATCTACAAGTCACCTATACCCCGTTCTGCCATTTCATTCATACATTTGGTGACTAAGCATGTAATCAGTCTGCGCATGCTCAATAATCAAATCACCAATAATTACATCATCTGGGGCCAAGGTGAACATTATCCTAAACCCTGCCCATCTTTTCTTTAATAAAATACTCAAATTATTGCAGTTCATGGGACAGATTTTGGGTTGTTGGGCCCTCTGCTTTCCTACTACGCACCTTGTAATAAACTCTTTCTGTCTTTGAAACCCCGGTGTCTCAGGAACTGGTTATTGGGCACGTCAGGCAGAAGAATCCACAGCATTGGTCCGGTAACAGGGTCTGGGCCTGGCCACTGTCCCAGTCCCAGGGGCAGTGATGGCGGTAGCTGGGGTCAGTAGCAAGGTCAAGATCCCTGCTGCAGGTTTTAAGGAAGCCTGCAGTGAAAAGTCTGTAGCTGGGGCTGCCTGAGTTGGGACAGGGAACCCCCTGCCCCTTTTCGGAGGCTGCTGGAAGAAAATCATTCTTAGATCGATTTTCTCTTTAGGTGTCCCTTTCTGGGAGCTTTCCAGAAAAAGTGAACATCATGGACAACAACTTGAAAAAAAAATAATAAAACCGAGGCCATCTTGATTAATTGCAGAAGGCTTCTCCAACAGTGAGATGGGAAATTGCTCTCCCTAAGGAGTCTGTCAGAGAAATGGGAGATGGGTGCCAATGCCATTGCATAGAGCAGCCTGCAGCCACTGATGCCTCAGAACAGGCACTGGTTCTAGAATCAGAGCCTCACCTCTTCCCCACATGGCTGTAATAATTATTTAACTCTATGAACCCGTTTTCTCAACTTCTAAAATTGAGATGAGAACTGACCTTTCTATCTCATAGGGTCTTTTATGAGGATTACCTCAAATATCGTTTGTAAAACCCAACATCACTATTCTGCCCCAAACTCTTTGCTGAACAGACAAACTCCAGTCTCTCCTGCAAGCTCCACCTGGCAACAAAAGTGCCCTGGAAAGCTATAAAGATCCAGGGAAGTTATGTACATAGATATCGGGAGACATAGATATCCAGGGAAGTTATGTACATAGATATCAGGCGACAGTTTGTGTAACATGCCTGCTTATAATAGTCAGGATTATACCAGACAAAGGTGGTGGATTCTTTGCCAGATTCAAATGACCAACTCTGGAGACACTGGGGTTTCAAAAAGAAAGAATTTATTGCTAGGCGCAAAGCAGGAGATCAGGTAATTGATCGCATGCTTAATAGCAGTGTTCGTTCTGCAGTGGGCAGAAACATCATTCTCAAAACTCTGGAAAACAGATGAAGGGTTGCAGTAACAGGGAAAGCACAGAATCAAGGAAAAGGCAGTATAAAAACAATAGGAAAACACCCTTACATGCTTTTGCTGCCTCCTCCCCATCCCCTCACCAGCTTGGTGCAGAGCCAGCCACAAATGCAGGTCCCTGGTCCTGGTTCCTGAAGGAGCAGAGTTAACTCTCATGCATGTATTGGGAGCATGTATTTCTGTTCTTTTCTCTCTGGTGGCAGCCTGGGGGTCACTCATCATGGACTTGCTGTCCCAGAACTTGCCTTGTGTGTAGAAGGCGGTTCACAGAGCTTCCCTACAGAACACTGGGGGAGAGCAGTCAAATCACAGCTACCTGGGCAAAACAGTGCTGGCTGTGGGGCGTACAATGTGGTACTTGTATCCATGAGAAAGCTCTGTTTCCTGAGGAAAAGGGGACATGCGGATGCGTATAAACAGGGGAATGCATAGGGCCACATGCCTCACCAAAACAGTGCTGGCTGTGGGGTGTACAATGTGGTACTTGTATCCATGAGAAAGCTCTGTTTCCTGAGGAAAAGGGGACATGCGGATGCGTATAAACAGGGGAATGCATAGGGCCACATGCCTCACATGCAGTTGCCAGGGACAGGACACGTACACAGAAAAAACTGAGTTCCTACACTTTTGCCTCAAGATGTTCTCTAAACTCTGTGTAAATAAGCTCTGAAGGAGGGCACTTGCACAGTCCAATCTGCAAAGACAGGAAAGGGTGTTTTCTTTTCTCTCTCTTTTTTGGTAAGCTCCTGATGTTCAAGAAAATCTGTGATAACACTAGCTGGATACATGCTTAAGGAAGAGACACCCCTTTCCCAGCCAGCATCTAAATACCAGAGATAACATAGTAAAATATCAAAATGCCTTGTGTGCTGGTTTGAAAGGATGTATGAACCTTAGAAAAGCCATGTTTTAATCAAAATGCCATTTCATAAAGGTAGAATAATCCCTACTCAATACTGCATATTTGAAACTGTAATCAGATTGTCTCCCTAGAGATGTGATTTAATCAAGAGTGGTTGTTAAACTGGATTGGATGACTATATGTCTCCACCCATTTGTGTGGTCTTGAAAAGTTTCTGAATTCCTATAAAAGAGGAAACATTTTGGAGAATGAGAGCGATTCAGAGAGAGCCAGAGAAGAATGATATAGCCACAAGAGCCCACAAGCCAGTGACCTTTGGAGATGAAGAAGGAAAATGCCTCCCAGGGAGTTTCAGGAGCAGCTTTCTCCAGGAGAAAAAGCTAGCAGATGATGCCATGCTCGCCATGTGCCCTTCCAGCCAAGAGAGAAACTGTGACTATGTTCGCCATGTGCCTTCTCGGATGAGAGAGAAACCCTGAACTTCATCGCCCTACTTGAACCAAGGTATCTTTACCTGGATACCTTTGATTGGACATTTCTATAGACTTGTAATTGGGACATTATCTCAACCTTAGAGCTGTAAACTTGCAACTTATTAAGTTTCCCTTTTAAAAGCCATTGCATTTCTGGTGTATTACATTCCAGGAGCTAGCAAGCTAGAACACCTTGTTTCAACAAAGATAAAACATACGTAGAAACAGAAAATGATGACCTATGCAAATGAGTGGGATAAAGTGTTAAAAACTCATCAACGAGGGCCCGACCTGGAACACATATCAGATAAGGACTTTCTAAAAATGGTCCCCCAAAATAATAGGGGTTCTAAATTACTTCACACAAGCCTGTTCTCAAATGTAAATCCTCAAAGAGACATTCTCTAACAACCTTATCCAAAGGAGGAGCCCCATCGTTTGCTCTCCCCTCACCCTGCACCGTATTTCTTCATGGCCCCTACCAGTCGGGAGAGTGTGATTTCTGTGGGTGCTGCCTCCCTCCCACAGTGGAGGAGTGTTTCATTCCCCATGACACCCTCACTGCTTATACGAATCTGGCAGAGAGGGTGTTCAGTAAACATTTGTTGAAAGAATAAATAGATGAACGGTGATAGAATATGCTCTCTGACTCTCTGACGAGCTCCTAAGGGAATTAATGTCATCTCCTTGCGGTCCCTCCTAACAGCCCCTGCCTGCGCCCCAGGGCACTGTGGGAATCATTCAGGGGATACCTTTCATAAGAGACCATTCAAAGGGGAAAGAATGCTCCCAAAAACGGGCACGGGAAATAACAAAATAATCCAACTTAAAATACAACTGGATAGAATTGAAAAACTTACAGATCAAAATTCCAGTTTTTGAAAAAGTATATGTGTTTGTATAGAGCTGTGTGTGGGAGTGGGGGATAAATTTAAGGGAAAAAATTGGGAATGAACACAAAGTTGTTAACAATGGTTACTTTCTAAGTCAGGTCTGGGAGTAAATAAGAAGAGAAGGGGAAGCTTCTACTTCTAATTTCATACACATATCTCATATATAAAATGTAGTGGTGAAAAAAACCTGTGAATAAAATGAATTAATTTAAATTTAAAAATTAGGTAAATTTAAAAAAAAATGTAGTGGTGGATTTGGATGTTTGAAGTTTATTCCAAATTTTCCTAAGCAACTGTCCAATAAAAATGTTTTTAAAAGACAAAGATCAGACTAAATCTATAATAGCAATAAAGTGAAAAAGTATACTATAAAATGATAGAGTTTGATCTCATTTTGTAAAATATTGATTATTGCAATAATAAATAGAGAGGAATTGTATGTGTATAAAAAAGGTTTGAAAGAATATGTACCGGTATTAGAGAGACAATGGGAGACTTTTATTGATATTTTTATCTGTTTTCCTGTATAGTTTGAATTTTTTTACCATGTCTTTGTATTGCTTTTAAATTTAGGAAAAAAATATTTTGAAATGCATAATGCCTGGAAGCCTTTTTTGTTTTTTCTTTTGTTTAGAAATGGCCTTACTAAGTCCATGTGGCACAGTGGAAAGAGGGCTAGTTATGAAATCAGAAGTCTGACTTGAGTCTCAGCTCTGCACTAGCTTACCAAATGACCTTAGGCCTAATTTTCCTCATCTGTAAAATGGGGATAAAACTTTTGCCCCACCCAACTCTCACCACTGTCATGAAGACAGCGCAAGAGACACTTTATCAACCCTAAGTTATGATCATGATAATAAATGGAAGCTGTTTTAATGCTCTGAATGCTAACTAGGCTTTAATCAGCTTGCTGCTGATTGTTAACTTTTTACAAATAGCTTCCTCACCCCCACCCACCTTTATTTCTCAAGACAAGAGGAATTTAATCATTCTGGGGCAACCAAGTAGTCAAAAAAGTTAAAGTAGCCCAGACATGAATTTGAAAATCTTTAGTTTGATGGCTCTGAAGATACTGTTGGTTGGCATCTGAGTTCACTGGCAGGGCAGTTTGCTCCCTGTGGAGGGCCAAAGAGAGCAGAGAAAGTTTGCAGGGATGTTGAGGCAGGGATAATCAGGAGGACATGGATGTGAGAATAATGATGGTTAACAAAATAAGGAAGAAGTATTTGTTATTTCTCATACACCATTCTACTTCCTACCCCCACCTTCTGGAAGGGTTGATCCTTGTTACTAGATTGGGTTGTTTTTTGTTTTGTGCTGTGTTGCATTTTTGCTTATCAAGATCAGGATTGGGTGTGGATCTTTGGAATACTAGGAAGAGCTAAGTGGTTCTGCATAAATAATGAGGAGAAGTTGAAAGGTGGCATGGGAAAGGAGACCCAGAGATAAAGACAGAGGTTTTGGAGATTTGGAGTCTGCTTGAGGCATGATAAAAAAATGAGACAGAAAGAGAAATGCCAAGAGAACCAAGAAGGACCCACGGGAGCTGAAAGAAAGAGCCATTGAAGCCAGAACCTGAAGGCAAGGAAACCTGAGAGAAAAGACCCAGCAGATGCCAGCCATGTGTTTTCCCATGTGGCAGTGGTGTCCGGATGCAAGCAGCCTGTCTTCAGAGAAGCTACTGAGGATGCACATCTCTCCATGTGCCTCTTAAAGCTGTGCTGGTTTGACTCTATTATGTACCCCAGAAAAGCCATGTTTTAATCTTGATTCAATCCTGTAGAGGCAGCCATTTCTTTTAATCCTGATTCAATAATATATATTGGAAATTTTAGATTATCTCCACAGAGATGTGACACACCCAATTGTGGGTGTGACCTTTTGACTAGATGGAGTTGTTAACAATGGTTACTTTCTAACCATTTTGACTAGATGGAGATGTGACTCTACCCATTCCAGGTGGGTCTTCATTAGTTTACTGGAATCTTTTAAAAGAGGAAACATTCTGGAGAGAGTTGTAAATGACAGAAACAACAGAAGCCTCAGAAACAGAGCGGACAGAAACGTCAGAACAGAGCTGACAGAGATGCTGCCACTTGGAAAATAGAGACACAGATGTTTGAAGGTGCTTGGAGTCCAGCAAATGTCTCCATGATATGTTAAGCAAGCCAGAATCTGGAGACAACCAAAGGGAGCCAAGAGATGAAAGCCAGCCCCAGAGAAGCAAAGTGAGGAGCCCCCACAGGAACAGAGGCTGAAAGCAAAGAGCCCAGGAGCCAGGGATCAGCAGTTGCCAGTCACGTGACTTCTAAGCTGACAGAGCTGTTCCAGACCCATCAGCCTTTCTTGAGTGAGGTAACCTCTTGATTGTGCCTTAATTTAGACACTTTTACTTCCTTAGAACTGTAAACTTGTAATTTATTAAATTCCCCTTTTAAAAAGCTGTTCCAGTTCTGGTATATCACATTTCAGCAGCATGCAAACTAACACAAAAGCCATTTGAATTTGCTCTTCGGAAAAATATCTGTTCATATCTGTGCTGGTTTGAAAGTGTGTGTACCCAGGAAGAGCCATGTCCTTTAATCCTGATTCACTATTGTAAGGTAGAAACATTTTGGTTAGATTATTTCCATGGAGATGTGACACTCCCAAATTGTGGAGTGACCTTTTGATGAGATTATCTCCAGGAGGACATGGCATGCCCAATTGTGGGTATGGCCTTTTGGTTAGATGGAGACTTGACTCTGCCCATTCAAGGTGGGTCTTCTTTGGTTTACTGGAGTCCTTTAAAAGAGGAAATATTTTGGAGAAAGCTCAGAGCACATGCAGACACTTGGAGAACAGCTGCTTTAGAATTGACAGAGACAAAGATGTATGGAGATGTTTAGCGTCCTGACAGAGAGAGTAGATGCCTAGACGTGGTCAGTGCCCAGCAGACATCACCATGTGCCTTCCTACGAGATGCTAAGCAAACCAAAACCCAGAGTTGTTGTCCTGGAGGAGCTAGGTGAAGACCCACAGACCATTACAGAGGAAACTACTGGCATCAGAAGCTGGAATAAATGAAACAGGGAACAAGGACCAGCAGACACCAGTCACGTCTTCCCAACTGACAGAGGTGTTCCTGATGGCATCAGCCCTTCTTGAGTGACTGTAACCTCTTGTTGGTGCCTTAATTTGGACATTTTCATGCCCTTAGAACTGAAACCTTGTGACTTAATAAATTCCCTTTTTAAAAGTCAAAAAGAAAAGGAGACCCAGTGACTGCAAAGCTATTAAGACAGATTTGGGAGGAAAAGCCCATCTAAAGGGATTTTCGAGAGGAATGCTATGTGCTATTTTCTTGAATAGCAAACAAACCCCATATTTCAATGGCTTATAACCACAAGCATTTATTTCAATCTCACATTACATGGGGTTTGCATCTCTGCATCTCTGCTTCGGGGTGTGGGTTGCCAGTGGGTCTACTCCATGTGTGGCCTCATTCTGGGATCAGGCTAAAGAAGCAGCCCCTATTTGGGACATACTTTTCTCATGGCAAAGGCAGAAGCACAAGAGAAACATCAGCAGATTTCACCTGTCACCTGTTATCTCGCTCTTCTCCTTTGCCATGAGAATGAGCATGCCATAAATCAACCAGTTCAAACTTACAGTTACCAGATTTGAGAGTGAAATATCTCAGATATTTCCCATTGTAAATCACTGAGATTAGGGGTTGCAGTGGTTTGAAGCTGTATGTACTCCAGAAAAACATGTTCTTAAATATAATCTTGTGGGTGTAAACTACTGTAAGTAGATGCTACCATTTACTTGGCAGAGGAGCCAAGGCTCATGGCAGCCAGTCTTCAGGAAGAAAGCATCACCCTGATGATGCTTGATTTGGACATTTTCCTGGATTCTAGTTGTAAGCAAACAAATTCTTATTGCTGAAGCTGAACCATTCCATGGTATTTGCTTTAAGCAGCCTGGGAAACTAAAGCAGGGGTCATTTGTAATGCAGCATAATCTAGTGAAAGCTGGAAACAGGTAACACAAAAGAAATTAAAGCTATCAACAAAAATTTTTACTGAGAAAAAAATGTGCCAAGAAATGGAAGCCTGTAGCAGGAAATAAAATATTCCCTCTTTCTATGAAATCAAGTCAATGCAGGTAAGCTATATATGATGATGCTAGCCAGTTTAGGAGGCGAACTTGAAAGAAGTTTTAATAGGAAAATTTGCACAATTTTGAAGAAATATTCAACAAAGTCAACCTAAGATTGAAAATATTTGAATTACAAGACAACTGACAGAGACTAACACATAGTCCTTCTGCTCTGCACCCCATAACCAAAAAAAGTAAATGTGCTCACAACTATATTTAGGAAAGGAATTTGCTTAGCTTAAACAGAGAGAGGAGCCTTTAACTCCAGAAGGCTGTTAATGATGGAAGAATTTCTGGTATTCTCATTGGTTAGAAAAATAAGATCATTACTTTTGCTTCCAGGGCAGAATATGAATAGTCAAGAAAACTATGGATTTTTGCAGTCTCAGCAGGAAGAAAGGGGAGGAAATATTTAAAAGGAGCAATCTTATTGATAAGACTTTTTCCTTCTGTCTGGTTTCTGTAACTTCTTAGCTGTTCTGACTCATAGACATTATAAAAAGCACCTTACCTAGGTTGGATGTTTATTTTGGAGATGTTTCAGCACCTTCAGTTTGGAAGGTGCTTGTGAAAAGACTGTCTGGCATCAGGGATTTATAGCAGCAGGATAAATGGTCCAGAAGAAAGGAAATAGCACAAAACACAAATGTGGGATTTCTGGCAAGAGTCAAGACTCAGAAAATTCCCTATTCAGGAGATAAGCCTATCCTTGTTGTGTGTTCAAGAGCCTGACCTGAACTGAATCTCAAAAGATGTCCTATGTTCGTTCACAACATTTGAATGAACAAACTTTAATAGCAAGCTTTGATTATGCTTCCAATGCCCAGCAAGCACTATTTTTATCACAAGCCTCTAAAAATTGTAAAATGTATAGACATGCAATGGACAATTCATGGAGACATCAGTGCAGTAATTAGTACAAAGCTGGATAAATCCTGTTGCCAAGGAGCAGAGCCACAGACCAAGAGCATATGAGGCATATATCTCTATTGAATTTACTCCAGTCTAAATTTCGTTTAATTTCAACCAGTTTAGACAAATTGGATTATGTTGGCTAAGTTAGGAATGATAATATATTTCAATCATATATGGGTTTCCCGTAAGCTGTTTGGAAATAATAAATAATAAGGGTTTGGAGATTTAGAAATTCAATTTTGTCATGGACTCTTCAACATTTATTAACTACCTTACTGGAGCTCCTCAGGTGGGGTCCGCTTAGGACACTTAGTGGCAATAAAGATGATGCAATCCAACCAAATGAGAAAAGCAAGCTGCTTTTTTCACTAAAGAGGCAGGCACAGAATGGAGACAGGGGTTAAAACCGGGTGTGAGGAAATGGGGCAGGTGATAACCATTCATTTGTGAAGTTGTGGGTTAAAATTTAGCAATAATAGCAGCCAAAATGGGGCAGCTGGTGGCGTGATTCAGTGAGTGACTCTGTCTGTGCTTGAAGGTTTAACTTAAACTATGCCCAGCAGGAAGCATGAGGGGGGAAAGAAAGGCTGAAGATGTTTGGAAGAAGACAGGACGAGAGGAGATGGGGTGATGGGATGGAGTTCACAGGTGGAGGCTTTAACTCTGAGAATGAGAGCTGCACCTCTTCCTTTGGGTTCAGGAGAAAGGAGTGGCCTGAGGAGAAGGCTTGATCTTGGAGGCTGAGGACGTGGCACAAGTCAGGGCTTCGTGTCTGATGAAACACAGGCCACCCAAAATCTCCTCCTCACGGGTATTTCCTTTTGCAGTCAATACCCCTTAAATCCACTCATGCCACATATATTTGCTCACATATGCTTCTCCTTAGAACCCTTCAACATTTTTCTTTTATTATCCTCAGGACAAGATCTAAACTCCTAAACTAACTTATGAAGCCCGGGTCTATTGCCCACAAGTGTCTGGTTCCTACTCCCACCCTCTATGCCCTGACCCACTAATCTCAGAGGTTAGTCCTTGGACCAGCAACACAAGTATTACCTGGGAACTTGTTTGAAATGCAAAAGCTGAGGCCCCAGCCCAGATATAGTGAATCATAAACTCTGGAGGTGGAGCCCAGAAATCTGCATTTTAATAAGCCCTCCAGGGAATTCTGATGCTCATACAAGTTTGAGAATATTTGGTCTAATCTTTTAGAATCACTGACAGTTCCCCAGGACACACTGTGTTGGACACTGCCATGCCTTCGCACATGCTATTCTCTCTGCCTAGAAATCCCTTCTCCCTCCCACTCCTCTTTTCAGAATCAGCTCAAAGATCTCCCTTCTGGGAAGCAGTTCCAGACCATCCTTCTCCCTCTTGTCCAAGTTGACTGCCTCTCTGCCCTGTGCTTCCATAGCAACTGATGCTAACTTCTCTCTTCCATGTGCTGTACTTCATTGTAGCCCATGGTTTACGTGCCTGCTTCACCAAAAGGCACTGAGCTCCCCCAGGGAGAGGTGGTGTTTATCCTGGCAGTGCTGGGCTCAGAAAATGTTTGTTGAATTGAAATGTTATTGAAAAACAGAGAAAAGAGAGAAGAGAGAAAAAGAGGAGAAGGGAAGAGCCTGCAAGACAAGATCAATGGCAGCCACCATTATAATAGGTGATAAGTATTGAGTTCAATCTATGGTCTGGATACTGCGCTAATTGCTTCACAGGAACTGTGTCATTTAATCTTCACAATGACCCCAAAAGTGTTATTAATCTCATATAGCGGAGATGGAAAGCAAGGCATGGAGAAGTTACATATTGTGCCCGAGATGCCCCACAGCTGAAGCATGGTAGAGCTGAGATTTCTTCACAGGAAATTATATCCCAGCGCCTGTTGTCTCAGCCGCCATGGTCTCAGCGAAGAGGTAGCTTTGTATGGAGTTATCAATATTCACTAGTTAAACAAACATTACTTCAGTACCTGCTCTGTGCCAGACTAAAAATACAAGGAGGAATGCAGAGGAAGACACAAATTCAAGGTTATTCCCTTATAATCTTGCCCTTGAGGGGTTCACATTTCAGCAGTGAAGAGTGATCTGTAGACCAATAAATATGGTTCATGTAAGGCCAGTATTGGAGGGATTTACAAAGTGCTACTTATATCCAGCCTCAGGCAGGATGGATTTATTCTGCCAGGGGTGATATTTGATTTGTGTGTCACTTAATTGTATGTGTCAACTTGGCTAAGTTATGGTGTCCAGATGTTTGGTCAAGCAAGCATGATGTCCAGTTGTTTTGTAGCTGGATTTGCATCTACAGCTGTTGATAGCATCTTTGCCTGACTACATCTACAATTAACAAAGGAGGTTGCCTTCAACAATGTGGGAAGTCTCCTCATCCAATCAGGTGGAAGTCTTAAAATCCAGAACCGAGGATTTCAGAAGTCAAAGAATTTCTATGTCTACTTCAGCCAGCTAGCTTCTCCTGGAAAATCTAACTTCACCTTCATGGAGTTTCCAACTTGTGGCCTACCCTATAAAATTTGGATTTAAAAAATCCCCACAGCTGTGTAAGCCAATTTCTATAATAAATATTTTAATATATATCCTGTCAGTTCTGTTTCTTTGGAGAACTCTAACTAATAACAATTTGGATTTTGAAAGGTGAGCATAAACTCACATACAGAGATATGGGTTGGGGGGGAGACAAGATTCAGGACAGAAGGAAATGCAGGATAATATGAAAGAGGCAGGTACATCTTGGCAGGTCTGCAGAAGGAAGAGCTGTCCTGGGAGAATGGAGCAAGGAATACATGTCAGACACTCTCAATCGACTTATTCCACATCAGTTCCAAATGCCTCCAAGTGTGTACTCCTGTCCTGCAGAGCTGGCAAGCTAAAAGCCACATTTCCCAAATGCTTCAATGTTATGATTCTGGATGCGATTCTGCCAATCAGATGCACTTCGCAAGACCTTGCAGGATGCGCTACCAGTCTGTAGTATGCAGTGGCAGAACAGGTATTTACATTATCACCTGGAAAAGAAATTTCCATGGAAATTGAAACTTTGGAAGGCTAAGAAGCTATGGTGGTAATCCTTTATGGCAAAAGTGAAGAATTCAAAGATGGTTGGGTTGGCTGGCTTCTTGAATTCCAATGGAGCTTAAAGAAAGAAAAAAAGAAGCTCAGGATTATCTACAGCATCCCATATGAGTACAAACGGACCCATATCGAGTACAAATGTTTGGACAGCGAACCAAAATAATAGTGGCTTAAGGAAGTTAGAAGCATATTTCTTGCAGAAAACTCCAGAGATGACTATAGTCCAGGGCTGTGGAAGCTCCACTCGGTGACACCAGCAGCTTACTGCTCTTCCTTTCCTTGGGTGGTGCCCACATCTTCATGGTCCAGGATGGTAACTGTCACCTCTGCATTCCAAAGTTGGATGGAAGGAGGGAGCAAAAGAAAAGGGCTGGCTCTCTCTTTAAGAAGACCTTGAAAACTCTTATATAATACTTCCACGACATTCTACCATCCAGAACTTCATCTCCTGGCCACATCTAACTGCAGGAAAGAGTGGATAATTAATTAACAATTGTTATTATCTGAGTCAAGAAGAAGGAGAGGATGAATTGGGAGCAATCTGTCGTCTTGCCCAGAGGACGTATTGTGGAGAGTATCAAAGGACGAAACTGGGGATGGAGGGGAGCCAGGTGATAAAGGACTTGCTGTGGTACTTCAAGAAGTTTGGACTTTATTGGCAAAGAGTAACCATAAGATAGGATTAACATGAGAGAGATATCAACTGAACTATGTTCTATAGCCATCTCCTTGACAGCTGTGGGGATGGGTTCCAGTAGGAAGATACCCTGACCCAGAGATCAGTTAGAAGGCAGTGGCCCCTGTCCACCTAAGAGTCAAGGAGGGCCTGAACTAGGCAGTGGGATGGAGAAAAGAGACAGAAAGAATGAGGCATGTGAGTGTAGACAGCTCAGGTGTTAGGGACTTATCAGGAACTGGGGTGAAAGAGGAGGGTGGAGTTTAAGATAATACCATAATTTTTGGCTTGAGCAATTTGGTGAAGGACACCGCCACTAACCAAAATAAAGAACGGAATACAGAGAAAACGAAGCTACTAACGATGGGGAGAGTGTCATTCGTTTGATTTGGGGTATGTTGGGTTTAAGGCACCGGTTGGGTTGGAGATACTCACAAGCAGATAAAAATATATGTCTGGAGGGTGGGCCATGGAGGCTCAGCAGGCAGAGTTCTTGCCTGCCACGCCGAAAACCCAGGTTCAATTCTCGGTGCCTGCCCATGCAAAAAAAAAAAAATATATATATATGCCTAGAGCTCTGGAGAGAAGTCAGGGCTGGAAGTACCAATTTAGCAGTTGTGTGAGTAGACATGGTATATCCACAGCCACAAGTTTAGGATGTCTTAATCAGAAAAGAATGAGGGAACAGTCAGGGGGTGAAGCCTGGGTAAGCACCAATTCTGTGTCTGTCTGCTGCACAGTCCATTCTGATAGAAGGGTCTTTGGGAATTGCTGCTTAAAAAGTTTGAAACTGCAAATGTGCATTAGTTTCGCAGAGATATACCATGTAACTGGTTGCTTAAACAATGGGAATTTATCGGCTCATAGTTTTGAGGCTAAGAGAAGCCCCACATGAAGGGGTAAGCAAAGTGATTCTCCCAGAGGACTTTGATGTTCTGTGGCTGACTGTCAGTGAACCCTGGTCCTCGGCTTTTTCATTAAATGGCAATGTATATGGCGGCATCTTCTCTTCTCCTCCAGGCTCTGTTGACTTCCACCTTCTGGATGCTCCCTGTGGCTTCCCTCCCTTTGTTCTTTTGCTTATAAGGATGTAACCCATACTGGGTCAAGCCCACCCTCTTTCATTCAGTTTGGGCACACCTTAACTAATAGCATCTTCAAAGGTCTTATTTTCACATAGGTTCAAACCCACAGGACCAGAGGTTGGGCCCTGAACACGCCTTTTATGGGGAACAGATCCAATGCCAAAAAACACATGCCTTTCCCAGACATCCAACACCCAGATCAAATCTCTCGACCAGATGAAGCTGCTAAAAGTCCTTTCCCTACCCCCTGGATGTGTGTTAATGCCAACTAATTTTGGGGAAAAAAAAAGTAGTATTTGAGTTTGAGGCTTCCATTTTTGCTCAGTAATACAGTTGAGCCCACGCCCAGAAAAACTCCTGCCGCTCTCATTGCCCAGGGAATGGTCTTGTAATTTTTCTGCCTGTCCGGCAGGTTGCACAATCTCAGCAGGCTGAGTTGTGCATTGCAGGCCCTGACAGATCAGGGAGGCTAGTTCCACAAACTGTTTTCAATTTCTGGGTGATTCAATGTCCTTATGTTTGCTTTCAAGAAATGGGAAGTTGATTGTTGGTCTTAGTATCTGTTTCAATTCCAGAAAAGGTAAAAACAAAAACAAAAAATACACTTTTTTTAATATAGTAACCCTTTCAACTGATTTTTATTCTCCTTATCCCTTATCTTTCTTCTCTGTCCCTTTTCCTCCTCCCTTCTTCCCTTCTCTGTCCCTTTCTCCTCCTTGTAATTTTAAGCTGCTGGTTAACATAACTCACCTCAAAGCATTGCTTTCTTGAAATCAATGATTATATTTGGAAAAGACTTTATGCCAAAGAATAAGCCATCAAAATCTGTTGAGGTTTAAACATGCATTTTAATAATCGGTTACATATACAAAAGTCAACCAGGCTACCCCAGCATGACAGTATTGCCAGGGAGACCCTCACAAATATACCCCAGAGACCTCAGTTTTGGTTCTGTGAGCTCAGTACTGAGCACCAAACCCTTTTCTGCTTTTCAGAAACTTGTTATCTCTACATAACTCCCAAAGAAAATACAGGTTCGAGGTTGGTCGGAAAAAGCTTTTGAATAGGAATTTGGAGTTGTCTGGCCTCCAAAACCAAAGGAAAATTTCAAAATTCTTTTTCAAAAATCCAAAAGAAAAATACCACTTGATACAGCTTCTTAATCAAGCCACACAGTCCCAGTCACACATCATCCGGATTTTATTGCTGTTTCTCAGAAAACAGCAGGGAACAGATTTTTTTTTTTTTTAAACCAGGAAACGGGTAAAGATACAGGCAGTGGCCAAATTCATGGTTGTCATTAATCATGGAGTTACAAACCACCAATTCTGTTACCAGGGAAGCCAAAATGCTTCTCTGCAAAGCCAGATAATAAAAGACTCTCCATGCAAGCCAGAAATCAGCGCTACCTCCCAGAGTTTTAGTCTAGATGGAATAGGACCACTTTTATAGTATCTGGGATTTAAAAACAGTAACAGCTATCTTCCCCCACATGCATATCTATGTAGAATATTGAGGAAATTAAGAATCAATGATAATTCTACCACCTAGAAATCACCACTGCTTATTCTTCCAGACATGGATGGGTAGCCGGATGGACAGAGGAATGGATGGGAATTACACAAATACCCATAAATAGTCGACTACTTGTAAGTGTATATTTACAAATGCATCTCAGAACTTATTATTATGGAGAGGAGAGTTGGTGAGATGGTGGTTGTGATAATTTGGGGGTTTTATGGACCGCAGAAGATTATGTTCTTAAAGTTAACCCATTTCTGTGGGTGTAGACATACTGTGGGTGGGACGTTGTGATTAGGTTATTTGGGTTGAGGCATGTCCCAGGTCAGTCTTAATCCTTTAACTGGAGTCCTTTATAAGAGGATCAAATTCAGAGAAAAAGAGAGAAAGCCACAGACACAGAAAGCCACAGAAGCCAGAGACTGAAAGCAAGAAAAGGGAAGAGAAGGAAGAGACCCGCAGACACTACCACGTGCCTTGCCCTGTGACAGAGGAGTCCAGGATGGCTGGCAGCTGCTCTGTGGGGAAAAGCAGCACCTGATGATGCCTTGATTTGCACATTTTCAGGCCTCAGGACTGTAAGCTTGTAAACTAATAGATCCCGTTGTTAAAAGCCAGCCCATTTCTGGTATATTGCATTTTGGTAGCCTAAAGCGCTGGTGAGGGTGTTACACACACACACACACACACACACACACACACACACTCATTGACACATTATTTGCATTTCCCACAACTATGTATTACTATTGTTGTACTACTTCTCTATTTTTAAAATTACCAAATAACAGAACCACCCTTGCGGGAACTGGGTGAGGGACCCGGGGCCGAGGGTGGAGCGCCAGGGACGGAGAATCCGTCGCCCTCGGCCCGGGTCCCACCCTGTCCCGGCGAGGCCGACCCTCTGCGGGCGTGACCACACGTACTCCCTACAGCCCGGGGCGAGGCGTGGGCGCGCTTCTGCTCCTGACGACTGCGGAAACAGCTTCGCTCCTGACTCCCCTGCGCTCACTGGGCTTTGGCCTTGCTTCCCCCGCGGCCACGGGACGTGCTCCTCCATCCCTCTTCCTAGGAGCGCCGCCCCCGGCACGGCGTCCCCGGAGCCAGAACGCGCGGCGCGGGCCGCCAGCGCCCAGCGCCCAGCGCCCAGCGCCCAGCGCCCAGCGCCCAGCGCCCAGCGCCCAGCGCCCAGCGCCCAGCGCCCAGCGCCCAGCGCCCAGCGCCCACCTCGGCCGGCCCCAGCGCGCCCCCTGCCGGGACCCTAGCGGATTCACCACGCCGTCAGAAACAAGGAACGACATTGTTCAAATCATCTGGTTTTCTAAGATTAGCTGTTTTGTTTTTGGTTTCCGTTTCTCTCCTCCCTGCTCTCCATCCGTATTTCTTCCCCTCTTGGTGGTTATTTTGTGGGTGCGTGTGTGTGTGACTGTATTTTAGCGACACCTTTATGTTTTTTCTGTTATCGAAAGTAATGCATTATTGTAAAACAAACAACAAAACTCTGAAAACAGAAAACTATAAAGAAGAAAATAAATAAAACACTTTATCACCCCATTATCCGGAGATAAGCACATGTTTGAAGTCTTTCTTCTCTCCTGGTGTTTTCCTTTGTTCTCTATATAAACATTGTCCTATGTAAGGGTAAGTGTATTTAAACAAAGCAGGCAGTGCTCTCTGAGGAGCCAGGCCTGGTGCTGAGCCAACCCCATTGAAGCAAACAAGGAAAATCCACATTGCAGAGTGCAAGGCCTTCCGGTCCTGCACACCTCGTATCCAGCGGGCTCTAGGCCTTTCTCCAGCTTGGCTCAAATGGGGGCTTGGCTGCCACTTGGCCGGATAAACTAGTTGTTCTGGATTTCTCCTCAGTGAGGGGTGGGGAGGTCACATAAACTGCCGTTTTCCCTTTGCTGGGGACAAGTAGGTGTCAGGGATAAGTATGGCAGGGGAGCAAAGGCTAGTCCTCTCAATGTTAACTTGCAACAACTAGAAGGTTCTGAGAGTATTTTGCCTCGTGGTGTGGCACCAGCCCCTCCCCCGGCACCTGGCCCCCTCCACTCCCCCTCCCCCACCCCCCTTCCCCCACTGCTGTTTGTCTCATCCTTGTGGGGCTCTTGCTTCCCTCTCTAGGTGAGCTCTGTACAGCAGGAATATGCTTCGGAGCCTTTTGCACCTTTCCTTTGCACCCAGCAGGATGCTCAAGTCTCTGGTTACACTTTCTGTCGTCTTCCTCCACACAAACGCTTTTTCATATAATCGCTGCTAGTTTGCCTTTTTCACCCCAGATAAGTGCAGATGCTGGATGAAAACAGTGCACTTGCTTTGCGAATGCAGCTTCCGGACAATGCTTTCCCTCTCCTTCCAACTAGATTGAGGACCCCAAGCAAGACCCTCCAGTATGGAGATTCTGAGGTTGCCCGTATCTGGGTGTGGTTAGATTCTGGGGTACAGTCATAGGTTTGGGAGTGGAGTATCTACTTTCTAATTAACAGGTAGCATCCTGGGCTTTCCTCCCTCCCTCCCTCTCTTCTCTGGTCCCCACAGCCCTGCAGACAGGAGACTGCAGAAGACCCAGCCACTGCGGTGAAGATGTTGGGAATGAATGGGAGGACGGAGTACTGGCGCTTTCATCTCTTCCATGAGATGATATCTCTAGCAAGAGCTACAGTGTTCAGCCATGCCTACTAGAGTAGTTTTCCTCTGTAGAGACATGAGGGAGGGCTGAATTCCTTTTCAAAGTTCTGCTTTGGTGAGAATAAGGGCAGAATTTAGGATAATGAGCACAGTGGCTCCAGATGATGTCATTAGAGGTGATCTAATTTTTGAACGTGCACAGATTGATTGCACGCTTAGTCACAGAACCGTGTGTAAGAAAATGACGGAATGAGGGCTAGGTGACCTGTAGGTTATAGTCTAAGCTACTGCGCATGTCAGGTGGGCCCACTTTGGTTAGATCCAGTCTCGGTTATCAAGATTACTTGGGACTTTGGGTGGGTAGTTCTGGGCTGACCGAAGACCCTTCATTAAGGGCTGTCATTCGTGATTACAAGACTCTAAGGTTGAAAAGCTGAATAACTGGGTACAGATGAAGGTTAGTCACAAAGTTTTTACAGTCTTGTAGAAGATAAGGCTATCCAATCATTATCAGATCAAGGCAGCTGGATTACAATTTAGAGACTTCAGGTATTTCCCTGTCTACCCCGTTATACCAGAAAGCAGAAAAGACTATCTATATAATGATTCAGCTATCAAAATCATCCCTTAAATCCTGATTTCTCCATTATACTGTTTGCCTTTTTGGTAGAGTCAGCAGAGGAGGCAAGAAGTCTGCAGTACTCCGAGTTAAAAGGCCCAGGTTCTCCTGATGCTACTTATTGGTTACGTGCTTATGTGTAAATTACCTGACCTCTCCTAACTCAATGTGTTCATCACTATACGGGAATAATAACATTACCTGCAGGTATGCTTCCGTGATTGTTGTGGGACTCCGATGAGAATGTTTGTGCAAGTGCTTGCAAACCTTGAAAGCACTGCACGCTTGTTAGGTTTGATTCTCCTGCTTTAACACTGAAGACTCTGACGGTGTGGGCAGCTTAAAGGAAGGGCCATGACTCAGGATTGAGCGAGAGGATTTCTCCATCACGTGGTGGCAGTGTCTCACATACATCAACCAAAGACCTTGAGCTGGATTTGTCTTCATTACATTAAAAAAAATAAGACCCAGAGAAGTTGAAACAACTTGCTCAAAGGCACACAGGTTGACCATGACAGAGTCAGGATTAGAACCCAGCCGATTAGGCTTTTAGCCACACTGTCCTTCCAACATCTCCAATAGAGATGGGAAAGGAGTGTTTTCCTTGGGATCTTCTCAGCACATCACCGTTAGGATAAGTGGCGCACACCGGGACGTGGAGACTGATCATTGAGGGCAGGAAGTTTACTGAGAAGTTCTCTCAGCAGAGGGGGTCTGAAGAATAGACTTCAGCCCATCTCCAGGGGGGTTGTACAGCATTATATATACCACATTACATGGGGCAGGAAGGGGCTAGTATAGCTGATGGGTTCTATTATGATCGGTGGGGAATTAGAGTAAGGAGAAAGTGGCATTTTAGGTAGTGGGACTTGGTTATGGTTGGAGGTTTAAGGGCTAATAGGGAACCTAGGTTTCATTGTTCAACCTCGGGAGGAGTTGGTGGGTTGCATTCAGGTACGTAGGCTGTGGTTTGCTCAACCAGTCGCGTAGGTCATGAATGGGGGTTATTTTCATGGGGAGATAAGTCAGAGCTTGTTAATCATTGCCAACTTTGTGAAGGGAACCTCTAACATTCCTGACTCTTTTATATATGTGTGTGTGTACATAGATATATGATGAGGGACCTGAGTATTGGAAGTATAAGGTGTGGGGCTGGACGGGAGGGTAAAGGAATTCCGGTGTGATGCTTGGTTTTGGTGGGCACAGGAAGCTGGGGAATTAGCAACTCTTCACTGGTGGGGTTTAAACTTCAAATGCTGCTGTAGTTTTGGCGGGTATTGAGCAAGGGAATTATCACAGGAATGCAGTTGCCAGAGGGTGGATGCTGGGTCAAAGGGTTATTGCAGGAATGCGGTTTGTAACTGCTGTGTGGAGACATATGTTAAGAGCTAGCTACATCATGGAGGGGCCGGGTTTGAGGGTCCCAGGGAATTCTAATAAGGACCATCCCTGAAAGGCGTGGGAGGATCTCAGACTGTGTTCTAAATGTTCAGTTGTGGGAGGATGAGCCCATTATTCATTATGCATTTAGAATACTTTTCTTTTTAGTAATGCTTCTCACATGCCATAACAGAGTTGAACATGAATTTAGAAGCCTTTTGAAATTTTTATAGGCTGGAATTTCAAAATAGACAGCTTAACAGATTGCTCCTCTATTAAATGAGTTACTTGAAATTAAAATTCTCTCTGTATTTCTCAGAACTGGTGGGATAATCTTCTCTCTCCAGGACAGTTAGTAGAGACACTCTGACCTGAGCCTTTGCCATTATTTATTAACCAGTGTGACGCTCAGCGCTTTCTGGTCTACAGACCTTTCAGCTTTCCTTATCCGTTTCAGAGACTAAGTAAGCCCTGAGCCGGGATAGGACACAGACAGGGTCTGTAAGAATTGGATATTTACACTTGAACCCACAGAAGATGGTCACGTAGCTCTGAGCTGGCTGAGCAACCAGTAGACATTTTCCCATGATAACATAGTTTGTCTTGTAACATGCTTCTTTGAGCACATGTTGGCATGTTGGCTGTTCCTATTGTGGACACTCAAACATAAAAACTGTGCATCCTACTTGTTAGTATAATTTGACTTAATTAGCCTGAAAAGGCACTTGCTCCCCCCAGTCCCCTTTCTATTAACTAGACTGCCAGGGCACCTGACCTCTGGCCCCCCCATGCCCAAGTTTCTTGTGGGGTGCATGTGGGCAGGGGGCAATAGGACTGCCAAACTTGAAAACAAGAACCAGAAACATTTAGACATGGCCTTTGGGGAAAAGGACATGGTGAACATGCAATGCCCTGGGAGTAAAAATAGACTTTAGATATGTCTTCTTTTGGAGTCCTGCCAGGGTTTATATTTGGCTTATGTATATCAATCTCACCTAATGTGGGAATTTTTTCGCGTTAGGGTTGCTGTTCCTCTTTGAGAGAGAAAATATAAATAAGTACCCAGGTGCAAAGAGTGGTAAACAGCTTCCACGCTCCCCCCTGCTAAGTGCTCCATTGTGTTCAGAAATGAGTCCTCGAAGCTGTGCTCATGTCAAGGACCAGTTCGGATATTCAGCCACCAGGAATGGAGCTGAAGTCACCCACAGGAGCCCTGGGGTAGCCTTTCAGGTGCAGGCTTCTCAGAGAACCTCCTCTTCCAAGCTTCCTCCCCAGCCACTGCTGGTGACAGTTGGGGAAGAGAACACTGTAGGGCACAAAGACCTTATGTAGAATTACCATGCCCCTGGGGAAAGACGTGAAAAAATATGAGGCTACCAGGTCAAATCCCACCAAATGAAATCAGTGTTAGCTCCCTCTAGCTCCCCAGATATTAAATTGAACCAATTATGTAATTCAATATCTCGTCATCTGAAAATTCAGCCTCAGGAAGCTGGAGATATGATTTCTACCCAGGTAATTGTTTGAGGAGTGAGCCCTCCTCTCCCTTTGACATGTAGTTAGGAGTAGGGTTTAAAGGCATTAATTGCCAGGGATCCTCCTGTGCTTGCTGCCATCAGCCATTCTGCCTGCATCCTTCTCACTTTATTCCTTAGTATGTTAGGAAAGATTCTGCCCAGGAGGGCAATATGCCCAGGCGACTTCTAGAAAGTTCAATGCAACTCCAGTATCTTGGCTTTGGGGCTCTCACTTTGGACCATCTTTTCCTTTTTGGGTTCAGGTAGCGATGGGTCAGGCAGACCATTTTGTGCAGGAACTCCAGGGGAGAATGCAGGCCAAGAAAGAGCTTTAGGCAACTCTTTCCAAAGCTCAATCGAAAGAATATTTTGTGACTTTGAGGCAGAAGCCATAAACTTCAATCTATAAATTGAGAGCCAGACAGTTCTAGAGACAACCTGACCAACACAGCAGCCTCGTGGTAGCCATAGACCACTGCTCTCACCACAAGCTCTGGGATGGCAAGCTCTGGGATCCTACAGGAATACACACTGGGCTTTCTCTTGATGGCAACCTCGTTTCCCAGTCTAGTGCTTTTTCCACCAGGTATCACCTGGTGACATTCATATCTGCAGCATCTGCCCTGCACACTAGCACAAAGGATACATGTCTTTCTCTTAAGAAAGCTAATGAAATGAACGTGTGCAATGACACTAGGGATAAGCTTGCATTTGTGCTAAACTACATTTAGAATGGAATTCATTCAACAAATGTTGAGCGTTTATTATAACCCTTGTCTTGCCACATAGTGGGTGAAAACACTGGCCTGGTCCATAGGAGTGGGTTTTGGTTAAGATGCTGTGGGAACTGGAATCTGCCCACAGGCCTGGGGTCCTGATCAACTACCTCTTCTAGCCAGATGGACCTTTGTCTTGTATCTTCAGCTACAGTTTGATGTCCCATTCCACTGGGGCACATTACTAATGCTTTTTCTATGGTTTGATCACAAAAGTTGACAAATTCTCCTTTTCCTAATTGAGTTTCCACCACTTATACATGGGATCAAACCTGAATTTGCTATGGTGGGAGTGGGACAGCTAGTCATGACCCTTGAGGACCAACCTGGCAGCTGGATGGTGATTCCATGCAGGTTCAAACACTACCATCTCCCTCAAAAGAATGGTTTGTGAAATATGAAAATTACATGAAATTCAATTTCAGTGATGATAACATTCTCCTTCATTTTCATACTATGACCGCTCTTGTGCTAAGACAGCGAAGTTGGGTAGCTGGAACAGGGAATATATGTGGCACTCACATTGCTTTGTGCTGCTACTCAATTATAACTGTGCTCTACAAATTGCAGTTATAACAGGGCATTTTCAAGTGTCATGCCCTTCACCATACAATGATATTATATAACCTGAACATACCCATTGTGCTGCTTAGGCTGTTATATGCCCCTAGAAAAGCCATGTCCTTTAATCCGCATTCAATATTGCTGAGTGGAATCTTTTTTATTGTTTCCTTGGAGATGTGACCCACCCAATTGTGGGTGGTAACTTTTGATTAGGTGGTTTCCATGGAGATGTGTCTCCATCCATTCAAGGTGGGGTTGTTCACTGGAGCCCTGTAAGAGGGTACCATTTTGGAAAAAGCTCAAGAGCCACCAGAGCCAAGAGACCACATAGCCAGAGATCTTTAGAGGTGCAGAAGGAGAACACCCCCGGGGGGTCTTATGAAACGAGAAGCCAGGAGAGAAAGCTAGCACACGTGGCCATGTGTCCTTCCAGGTGACAGAGGTGTTCTGGACCCATTAGCCTTTCTTGAATCAAGATATCTTTCCGTGGATGCCTTAGTTTGGACATTTTCATGGCCTTAGAACTGTAAACTTGCAACTTAATTAGTTCTTCTTTTAAAAGCCATTCCATTTCTGGTATATTGCATTCTGGTAGCTTTTATGAACTAAAATACCCATCATGACAAAGCAAAAACAGAAGAGAAAAATAGCCTTTGAATGTTGCAATTTTAAGGCACAGTGGAATGTGGATTATTTTGTTATCAAAGCATTGTGTCATTATGCAATGGCACTGTAATTGTGCTGAAAGAATGCAATCTACATAGACATTATCAGACAAAGCACTCATCACAGAATTGCTGTCTCACAGGAAAGCAATAGTAAGATAAATTGCAAATTTAAAATGGAATATCTGATCATGGCAAACTCTTCACAAAATAAAAAATGAAATTGAGGTTGCTACCAAATTAAATTTCCAAGTGGTTTCATTTGTTAGTCAAGCAAGAAAAACCAACTGATATCTTAGCAGTGATAAAGTTTTATTGCAATATTTTGAGCTCAGGGCCAAGACTGACATTTTTCTGAGCAGGAAGAATCACCCTCATCCATTATTATCAAACACTGACTGGCTTTGGAAATTAGTTTTTGCTACAGACCTAATGATGTTTCTTAATGAATTCAACCTAAAATTACAAAGCAAGACAGCGTTTACAGGTGAAAATTATTCTGTTGTAAAGTCATTTCGACAACTAAATGAATCGCAAATTGTCAAGCTGCTTTATGCATTTCTCATGCTGTCAAAATTTAAAACAAAGTTGTAGCAGATATTTTTTTCTGAGTTTCAATTATATTTCCAGCAGTACTTTGCAGACCCTTTTGCAAGCGGAATGGAAATTTCCATATTTCAAAGTCCATTAACTGTACAATTGAAGGTTTCCACTTAATTTTCAATTGAAAGTGATTCATCTACAATGTAATGACATGCTAAAAGGCAAAAATCAAGACAAAAATATAGTTCCATAAATGCCTTCCAAGCTATGAATATACTTAAATAAAATCATATTTTCATGGATTGATGTTGGTATTTGGCAGTACCTATCTGTGTGGAAGGACATTTTGAAAGAAAAAATACATAAAATCTCGTAAGATCGGCATTAACTGGTGGATATTTGCAATTAATTTTGATGATAGAGAGAACTAATTTTAAAATCCAATTAAGCAAAAAATTCCAATTTTCTTGCTAGTAGTCCTGTCAAAAAAAAATTGTACTTGATTATCACTACTTTATCATGGATTTCATCAATAAAAATTGTGGAAATATATTTTTACTCTTATTACACATAGAAGCACCTATGTAATATCTTCAATTTTACCTCCTGGCCTGCAAAACCTAAAATATTTACAATCTGGCCCTTTACAGAAGAAGTTTGCCAACCCAGCCCTAGTCTAAAATCTAAGTGCCTAGAATAGTACCTAACATTACTATATGTGTCTATTATGACACTCCATAAATACTTATTGAATCGGCTTTGTTCTGGAATAAGTAATAAGTGAAACTACACATTAAGAATAAATTTGCTGGAATGCTTCATTGAGAAATTTAAGCAAATAATAAGCTTATTGTAACAATCTTTTAGGAGGTCTACAATTGTGACCTAAACACTGTCATTGAAACTAAGGTTGACTTTCCATATTTTCTTAATTTTAAGATATAATCAATTTCAGATGCATAATGAATTTAATTACAGCTTTTTAGGGAAACAAACTGATTTCATTTAATGTACACATTGAAAGTAAAACATATTCCAGTTCAAGAAACTTTCAAATGTTCAAATACACACACATCCGTACACACATAAATATGTGTGTGTATATGTGTGTATGCGAATAAAAAGTTAGGAAATCTGCCCTAAATCAAGGGACTCTAAAGATTACCAGTCACTACAGCAGCCAGGGGATGAGTGGATTCTTCCCTTTAAGGGGAAGCCTGGGAGGACTTCCGGGAAGAAGACAGAATAGGGTAGGTCGAGTTCACCCCTACTCTAAGGCACAGCTAGAGAAGTGATAGGAAAATGACAGGGACATTGATTCCAGGGTGTAAGTGACCTGGGAGTCTGCTATGCTACATAGGGAGGGTCTGATTGCAAAAGCTGAGGAACTGAGATACAGAGAACTGGAGACCGTCCAGCTAGTGCAAACAGCCTAACGTGCTCCTTTCCAAACAGAACCTCGAGCCCTCAGGAGTGCACGGACAGGGAGATGGGGACAAGGAAGTAAGCCAAGCCACACTCCTTGAATGTGTCACACCCCCGCGTGCCACCCCACACACCTGAGCCCCAGCCCCCAGCACCCCAAGCATCCACACCCCACCACCCCTCACGCACGTGCACACACCTGCATCCTGCCTGCCCCCATGACCCCACCCCACCCTAAGTCCCCTCTCCTGACCCAGACACCTGCTCCTTGACATCCTGACCAGTGCACCCTGACCCCCGACCCCCAGGCACACATTCTGCTGTGCTCTGTTCCCCTGAACCCCAAACCCCAAACCATGATCCCCACAACCTGTACACTCCTAGCATGCACCTGTGCCCTGCCCATGCACCCCATACCCATGCATTCATGCCCAGCCTTTTCACTCCCCATACCCCACCCACCTGTGTCCTGCACACCCAGACAGCCCCTGCAATCCACCTCCTGCTGCACCCTGCCTCCCTGTCCCATGCTATGTCCTGTCCCTGTGCTTCAAGGCCTACCCGAGCTGCACACTGCACCCATGGCCCCTGTGCTGACCCCCACAACCCCACACCCCATGCTGCCAGGCACAAGCACAGCACCCTGCTCCACACATAACCCTGTGGCCTGCCCCACTTACTGCGCCCCACCGCACACCCATCCCACAAATACAAAATCTTAGACTACTCAGGGAAATCAACTTCCAAAGTAACCCTACCAAGATAAAGGCATTGAAGGCAACAGAAAATCACAAAGTATATGAAGATCAGACAGATATAGCCCAGACTAAATACCAAGTTAAAACACTGGAAGAGGCCCAGATTTTGGAACAACTAATCAAAGATACTCATACAACACTACTAAATAAATCCAGTGGGCTGGCTAATGACATAAAGGAGATCAAGGAGACACTAGAAAAGCATGAAGAATTTGAAAGAATAAATAGGAAAACAGCAGCTATCACACATAGATGAAAGATACTACAGATCAAAGAAAAAATATACTAGAGACACACAACAGCAGATTTGAAGAGACAGAAGGAACAATAAGTGAACTAGAGGACAGGAAAATTGACTTTGAACACAAGAGAACAAATGGGAAAAAATGCGAATTGGATCTCAGGGAAATAATGGACACAAGGTGCACAAATATAAGACTCATCAATGTCTCAGGAGAATAGAAGAGTAAAGGGCTAGCAAGATTAGTTGAGGAGACAATGGGGTACAACTTCCCAACCCTTATAAAAGACATAAATATGCAAATAAAAGAAGCCCTATGAACCCAAATAGAAATCATCCAAATAGGCCCACTCCAAGATACACACACTAATCAATCCATCAAATCTTGAAAAGAAGCAGAAAATCTTGAAAGTGGCAAGAGAAAAGTGATATGCATACAAAGGAAACCACATAAGACTGAGTTCAGATACTTAATAGGCACCATGGAGATGAGAAGGCAGTGGTATGATACATTTAAGATACTGAAAGAGAAAGACTTCCAGCCAAGAATTCTGTACCCAGGCAAATTGTCCTTCAAAAGTGAGGAAGACATACAGCAGCTGTTAAAAAAAAGTTGAAAAAATGATTGGACTATAACCAGAGAGATGAATGAAGCTGATTTGGATAAGTCTGGCATAAGTCAGAATACAGGGAAAAAGATGATATGGTCCATATTTTGGTGCTTTGACTTCTGTATGAGACCAAGGGAAGGGACGTTTATTCGGTGCAAAATTTATATTTTGGGTAATGCATTGTCTAATTTGACTTGTATGATTGGTTTATTTGAACACCATAATTACATGGAATTTTGAATGGGGCATGAGATCTTATTGGTTTGCACAGGTTGGTGTGATGCTGCAATGTATCCCAGACTGATTTGGGCAAAGAATAGAAAAGTGTTTGCAGAGTCCCCTTGGAGGACTAGGGAGAAAGGAGGAAATATTCAGCTTTCCCATCTGGAGAGTTCCTGATATTCTTGCAAGCAGTGGAGACAACCTATTCAATAGACTAACTCTCAGTCTTGGGTTTTGCCCCCGCGAAACTTATTCTTGTGAGGGAGAAGCTAAGCCTGTTTGTGGTTGTGCCTAAGAGTCACCCCCAGAGAGCCTCTTTTGTCTCTCAGATGTGGCCTCTCTTTCTGGGCCAGTTCAGCAGGTGAACTCACCGCCCTCCCCACTGCATGACACATGACTTCCAGGGCTGTGAATCTCCTTGCCAATGTGGGACAAGACTCCGGGGATGGGTCAGAAGCTCGCATCATAAGATTGGGGAAGCCTTCTTGACTAAAAGGGGGAAGAGAGAAATGAGACAGAATAAAGACTCATTGACTGAGAGATTTCAAACAGACTTGAAAGGTTATCCTGGAAGTGATTCTAATGCATTAAGTAGATATCCCTTTTTTGGTTTATGGTGTATTGGAGTGGCTGGGGGGGGAAGTACCTGAAACTGTTGAGCTGTATTCTAGCAGCCTTGATTCTTGGAGATGATTGTGTAACTATAAGTCTTTTGCAGTGTGACCATGTGAGGGTGGAAACCATATGTCTGATGCTCCTTTTGTCTAGTGTGTAGACAGATGGGTAAAACAATAAGGATAAAAACAAATAAATAATAAAAAGGGATAAAGGGTAAAAATGTGGGTAGATTGAAACACTAATGATCAATGAGAGGAAAAGGTAAGGGGCATGGGATGTTTGAGTTTTTTCTTTTATCTTTTTATTTGTTTTCTGGAATGATACAAATGTTCTAAAAATGATTATGGTGATGAATACACAACTATATGATGATATTATGAGTCACTGATTGTAATATGTATGGACTGTATGTGTGTGAAGATATCTCAATAAAAATGCAGTTTTTTAAAAAGTGAGGGAGAGAGTAAAATGTTCACAGACAGAAAAAGGCTGAGAGAATTTGTCAACAAGAGACTGGCCCTACAAGAAATACGAAAGGGAGTTCTGTCTGCTGGAAAAAAAAAGACTGGAGAGGGATGTCTGGAGGAGGCACAGTTTTGAAGAGTACCAGTAAGGATAATTTAAAGAATAAGAAGAGAAAGAGGAAAAAGAATATATAGAATATATGACAAATAAAATCCAAAAGATAAGATGGTGATTCAAGAAATGGCTTTACAGTAATAACTTTGAATATTAATGGATTAAACTCACCAATTAAAAGATACAGATTGACAGAATGGATTAAGAAATATAACCCAGCTATATGCTGCTTACAAGAGACTCATCTCAGACACAAGGATACAAATAGATTGAAAGTGAAAGGATAGAAAAGGATGTTCCATGCAAGCTGTAATCAAAAGAAAGCAGGAGTAGCTATATAATATCAGACAAAATAGACTTTAAATATAAAGAAATCATAAGAGACAAAAAAGAACACTGCATATTAATGAAAGGGACAATTCACCAAGAAGAAATAACAATCAGAAATGTTTATGAGCTCCCCATCAAGGAGTTCCAAAGTACATGAGACAGACATTGGCAAAACTGAAGGGAACAGTAGACATTTCAATAATAATAGCGAAGAATTCAATACACCACTTCCTCTATAGATAGAGCAACCAGACAGATCAACAAGGAAATAGAAAACTTAAACAATTTGATAAATGAATTAGACCTAACAGACATATACAGATTGTTATACCCTAAAATACATATATATTCTTCTCTAGTGCTCATGGAATGTTCTCCAAGATAGATCATATGTTGGGGCACAAAATAGGTCTTTATAAATTGAAAAAGATTGAAATTATTCAAAGCACTTTCCCTGATCACAGTGGAATGAAGTTGGAAATCAATAACCACCAAAGAACCAGAACTTTCACAAATACATGGAGATCAAATAACACACTCTTAAATAACTTGTGGGTCAAAGTAGAAATTGCTAAAGAAATTGGCAAATATCTGGAGACAAATGAAAATGAGAATATGACATATCATAACTTACAGAATGTGGCAAAGACAGTGCTGAGAGGGAAATTTATTGCCCTAAATGCCTATATTAAAAAAGAGGGCAGGCCACAGTGGCTCAGCAGGCAGAGTTCTCACCTGCTATGCCAGAGACCTGGGTTCAATTCCCAATGCCTGCCCATGCCAAAAAAATAACAAGAAATAGCAAAATTGAGGACTTAACTGCTCACCTGGAGGAACTAGAGAAAGAATGGCAAACAAACCCCAAAGCACATAGAAGAAGAGAAATAACAAAGATTAGATCAGAGTTAAATGAATGGGAGAATAATAGAAAAAAATCAATAAAACCAAAAGATGACTCTTTGAGAAAATCAATTAAATTAATGGACCCCTAGCTAACCTGACAAAGAGAAAAGGACAGAGGATGCAAACAAACAAAATAAGAAAAGATAGGGAATAGTCACTAGAAACCCTGAAGAAGTTTAAAAAAAAAAAATGAAAGAATACTATGAAGAACTATATGCCAACAGACTAGACAACTTAGATGAAATGAACAAATTTATAGAGTACATGAACCAGCAACACTGACTCAAGAAGAAGTGGAAGATCTCAACAAACCAATCACAAATAAAGAGATTCAATCAGTCACAAAAAAAAATCTTCCTATAAAGAAAAGCCCAGGGCCAGATGGCTTCACAGAGGAATTTTGTAAAACATTCCAAAAACAACACCAATCCTATTCAAACTCTTCCAAAAAATTGAGTACAAAAGAACAGTACCTAACTCATTTTATGAAGCTATCATCACACTAATACAAAAACCAGGTAAAGATGCTATAAGAAAGGAAAACTATAGGCTGATCTCTCTAACGAATGTAGATGCAAAAATTTTTAACAAAATACTAGCAAATCAAATCCAAGGACACGTTAAAAGAATAATAAACCATGACCAAATGGGGTTTATACCAGGAATGCAAGGGTGGTTCAACATAAGGAAATCAATCAATTAAATTTAGTACATTAACAAATCGAGAGAGAAAAATCATATGATGATCTCAATTGATGCTGAAAATATATTTGACAAAATTCAACATCTTTTTCTGATAAAAACACTTCGAAAAGTAGGATTCAATGGAAATTTCCTCAATATGATAAAGAGCATATATGAAAAACCTATAGCCAGCATCATACTCAAAGGTGAGAGGCTGAAACCATCCCCCTAAGATTGGAATGAAACAAGGATGCCCTCTGTCACCACTATTATTCAACATTGTACTAGAAGTTCTATCTAGGAGCGATCCAGCAGGAGAAAGATATAAAAGGATCCAAATCAGAAAGGAAGAAGTAAAACTTTCATTATTTGCAGATGACATGATACTATACTTGGAAAATCCTGAGAAATTTATGACAAAGCTTTTTGAGCTAATAAATTCAATTAAGTGGCAGGATATAAGATTAATGTGCAAAAATCAGTAATGTTTCGATACACAAGCAATGACCAAACTGAAGAGACAATTAAGGAAAAAAATTACACTCAAAACAGCAACAAAAATAATCAAAAACTAGGAATAAACTTAACCAGGGATGTAAAATACCAGGAAACAGAAAAGTATATAACATTGCTAAAAGAAATCAAAGAAGTCTAAATAGGTGGAAAGACATTCCCTGCTCATAGATAAGAAGGTTAAATGTAGTTAAGATGTCAATTATACCCAAATTGATCTATAGATTCAACACAATACCAATCAAAATTCCAACCACCTACTTTGAAGGCAGAAAAACTAGTTAGCAAATTTATTTGGATGAGAAAGAGACCTTGAATGGCTAAAATATCCTAAAAAAGAAAAATGAAATAGGGGGATTGACACTTCCTGATTTTAAAGCTTATTAAAAAGCCACAGTGGTCAAAAACAGCATGGTACTGGCACAAAGACAGAAGGATTGACCAATGAAATCATATTGAGAGTGCTGCAATAGACCACCAAATCTATGGTCAACTGATCTTCGACAAGGCCCTCAAATCCACTGAACTGGGATAAAGGAGTCTTCAATAAATGGGCATGGGAGAACTGGATATCAATAGCCAAAAGAATGAAAGAGGACCCTTACTTTAAACCCTATACAAAAATTAACTCAAAGTGGATCAAAGACCTAAATCTAAGAATCAGTACCATAAAACTCCTAGAAGAAAATATAGGGAAACATCTTCAAGACCCAGTAATAGGAGGTAGCTTCCTAAACTTTACACTCAAAGCACAAGCTACATAAGAAAAAATAAATGGGAATTGCTCAAAATCAAATGCTTCTGCACCTCAAAAGATTTTGTCAGAAAGGTGAAAAGGCAGCCAAGTGAATTGGAGAAAATATTTGGAAATCACATATTGTATAAAGGTTTGATATGCTGTAATATAAAGAAATCATACAACTCAATAACAAAAGAACAAACAACCCAATTATAAAATGGGCTTAAGATACGAATAGGCTTTTTTCTGAAGAGCAAATACAGATGGCTCAAAAGCACATGAAGAGATGCTCATTTTCATTAGCTATAAGGGAAATGCAGACCAAGACTACAATGAAATACCACCTCACACCCATAAGAATGGCTGCTATTAAACAAACAGGAAATACAAATTTGGAAAGGATGTGGAGAAACTGGGACACTTATGCACTGCTGGTTGGAATGCACAATGGTACGGTCTCTATGGAAGACAGTTTGGCAGTTTCTTAGAAAACTAAATATCAAGTTGCCCCATGACCTGGCAATACCACTACTTGGTATATATCCAGCAGAGCCAAAAGCAGTGACACAAACAGACATTTACACACCAATGTTCATAGGAGCACTATTCACAGTTGCCAAAAGTATATTAGAAGCAACCTAAGTGTCTATCAACAGATGAGTGGATAAACAAAATGTAATATTTACATACTATGGAATAGTAGGCAGCAGTAAGATGAAATGATGTCCTAAAGCATATGACAACATAGATGAACCTTGAGGACATTATGCTGAATGAAATAAGCCAGACACAAAAGGATAGCTCCTGTATGATCAAGTTTTTATGACCTTGGTAAAGGTAAACTCAGATGCTTACAATATAGAATATATGACCTAGAGACACACAAAAGCTAGAGATGGCTGAACAGTTAGCTAATGAGGTTGGATTTAAATGTAAGGAAATGAATAGAAGTGAAGGCAGTTCATTAGTGGGTTTATAAGTAATATTGCCATATTGAAAGTGAACATGATTGGAAGGGGTTGTATAGACTCATGTGTCCCTCCGATTAACACTACAAATATAAACAAGTTTTTACATGAACTACGTCAAAGGTATGAATCCATTACAAAGGATAAATAATATTGGGATACAGGGGAAAAACCACTATTGCATGCTATGGTTTATGTTTAGCAAGAAGACAGCAACAGCACCACAGCAATGCCAGGGTTAAATAATGGGAGGGGGAGAGGACTAGAGTTAAGCGGACGTATGGATTTTTTGTTTGGTGAGGGTGTGTTTATCGGTAATTTTTCTCTTGGGAGCAATGAAAACTCTGTAAAATTGAGAGTGTTGAGGATTATACCACTAAGTGAGGGCTAATACGAGACGTGGATTGTTGACTTTGGACATTATATGTGATGCTCAGTGGATGGAGGTGGCTGAAGCATACATTGAGAAGTAGAATAGCAAACTGGTGTATATATATGATCGAATATTGTGCTGTTGCAGAAAGCAGCAAAGTTGTGAGGCATGCAACAATGGGAATGAACCTGGGGGACATTATGTGATGTGAAATAATCCAGAAAGAAAAGAGCAAATATTGTATGATCGCATTAAAAAAAATACTTAAATGAGAATCGGGGACTAGATCGTAAGCTCTTATAGCAGTCACATTTAGTCTAGAGCTAGTAATTGTTATTTCTAGATTTTGAGAGGCTGTGCTATATATGTATAATCTGGTATTTCCCTGAACTTTGGGTACCTGTGTGACACCTTTGACTTAGAGTAGGAGTTTTGCAGTTCTGAAAGTCAGCATTGCCACACGCAAATGTTACAGAAATTGAAAAAGAGATCAGGTTTCAGTTAGAGGTAAGAACAGAGCCGATCAAGTTGGGACTAAGGTGCATCAGAATACAAGGGTAAGGAGGACATTATCTGTATTTTCGAAGTTTAACTACTTTATGAGACTAAAGGAAGAAAGGTTTATCTTGTCCCAAACCTAAATTTTCTGTAGTACATAATCTAATTCAATGTGTCTGGATAGATCATTTAAGGAACCCACACACATGGAATTCAGAATGGGAATGAGGGCTTGGAATTCTGTATAGCTTAATGTAATGTCCAGATACATCCCAGAGTATGTTGAGTAGATAACCAAAAAGTATTGACAAAAAAACAGTATTGGCAAAATCCCTTGAGGTTTAGGAAAAAACATATGGAATTATCAAACTTGACCACAAGGAAAACCCCAGATACTCTTTCAAACGTTAAGAACTCCTAAGTCAATAGGCGAAGCTCTTGATCTTGAGGCTTGCTATTGTGAAGCTTATTTATATAGCAGAGAAGCTAAGCTTACTTTTAGTTATGCCTAAGAGTCACCCCTGGAGGACCTCTTTTGTTGCTCAGATGTGGCCTCTCTCTCTAAGCCCAACTCTGCAAGTAAAATCATACCCCCCTTCCCCCCACTACGTGGGACATGACATCCAGGGGTGAAAGTCTCCCTGGCAACATGGAACATGACTCCCAGGGATGAGCCTAGCTGGCCCTGGCACCATGGGATTGACAATGCTTTCCTGACCAAAAACGGGGAAAGAATTGTGACAAAACAGGGTATCAGTGGTGAGAGAATTCAAATAGACTCGAGAGGCTCTAATGCAAGCTTCTGTTAGATATTGCTACCTATCATAGTTTGCTAAATCCCAACCAAACCATTTCTGCCAACTCTAAAGAACACCTAGGGCTCTATCTGAGATTCTGCAAAGGTTCCATGCACTATGATTTCTTCCCAGAAATCTACAACCTCCAGATGGTTTCCTAAGCCAAGTAAGTGCTGAAATCCAGAGGAGCTAGACTCTCCAGAATATTAACTAGTTCCATCTCCTTACACCATATTATCGACAGCCCTTTCTGAAATGAAAAAGTTAGAATGGGCATAGCCCAAATACCCCTAAAGATTGGGAGAAAGATCAGAAGAGAAGGTGGAGTTATAACAAAGATAGGGTTCAGCAAATGAGTATGACTGCTGAATCATTATATTGATAATTTTAGTCTCCGGTGTCTTAGAGAAGCTATAAGGAAAAACCTGAAATTGTAGAACTGTAACCCATACCAAACTCTGAAATCTGTTCTATAACTAATTGTTGCAGTGCGCTTTGAAATTTATTGCTTTTTTGTATATATGTTATTTTTCACAATAAAAAAATCAAAGACAAACGAGAGAGGAGAAGTTGCTGATGCTGGCCCTTCCCCTCTCTTCCTGCCTGGAATGGGAATGTGACGCCTGGAGCCATGGCAGACATTTGGCAATCATAAGGCAACAGACAGAAGCAGCTTAGGACAGTAAGAGCTTGGTTCCTTGATAACAATGTTGAGTGGCTGAACCAATGACAGCAACCATCTACCTGTAAATTTCCTGGCCGGTGATAAAAATAAACTCATATTTTAAGACATACTGTCAATCAGGTTTTCTTTTACTGGCAGCCAAATGCTAACTATTACAATCTTTGAATGACATTTCTGTGCTGTTTAGAAGTAAACATACCCCAAATTTCTAAAGATAGACATTTTAAATCTATTCAAAATGCTTATACATCATTAGTAGGAGTTTATCAGTGTAGCTGCTTTGAAGAAACAGGAAAATATTTTCTATATCTTTCTGCAACTTACCCTTTAAATTGGGGGTCTATATTTGGGAAATCTTTCAACATCAGCATTTACAGATTGTACTGTTAATTATTTGTGTGACTTGGCCCTATCTGTGAACATTTCTAAACATATATCCTTTTCTTCTTTCCCTTATAGTACATAAATTTGGTATTCTGTAGAGCTTAACCTATTACTTTTTTATATTTAGACTAATTTTTTAAATGATAGGAAAGTAATGCATGTGCATGGCTTTTTTAAAAATTCAAAAGAATAAAGGATGGAATGAATGATAAGAAAATCCTCTTTCACTCATCACTCATTCCACGAACTTAGCCACAGCCACTGTTTCCATTTCTTGCACGTTCTTCTTTTGTTATTCATTATCAGGCATCTGTACACACTGTCAAAAACACAACAATAAAATGGGAAACTACTTTCCATATCTTTCTGCAACTTACCCTTTTAAATTAGGAGATCTATATTTGAAATATCTTTCAATATCAGCATTTATACATTGTACTGTTAATTGTGCATATTTGCCTATTTCTAAAAGCATATCTGTATGTTAAATTCCTAGCACGAATTTAGAAGTGGTATGGTTGGGTCAAATATTCTAGGAACTGCCAATGTGCCCGCCCAAAACACTGCACTAGCAGGATTGCTGAGTGCCCGTCACTCGCTGTCCATCACACTGGGGATTTAAACCTTTAATTTCTTTAGCTTTAAAAACATTAAGTTCTTGTCAACCCACCAATTCCATTCCTAGCCATTTCTCTGAAGACTTCCTCTCATGAAACGGCAATGTTTTATGGACAAGGAAAGGTATTACAGGACTATGAGCTGTACCAGCATCAGAATGTATGTCCCTCCCTGGGGGGGGGAGGGTTGGAGAACAAGTGAAGGCTCATCTCAACATGAAAATAATGCAGAAAATTCGTGTGTACAGACACAGGTGGCCAAGACCTGTTGTTAAGGCAAAAGAAACAAGTTGTCTTAGTCAGTCACAAAGTTGCCTTATTTTACAAAACAAAACAAAACTGCATGGAAATGTCGGCTCCACTTAAGTGAAATCCAAGTGCAGGCAAAATTAAACCTTGATGGGGAATCAGAAAGCAAGGTGCCTGCAGAGTGGAAATAGGGGAACCTACTGGAAAGGGGTAAGTGGGAATTTTCGGGGAGGGGGGAGGGTGTGGAATTGTATGGTGCTTTGGGCCGTGGCCAAAACAACCGTCAAGCCTCATGGAACTCCCAGCAGCTCGGGTGGCGGGAGGAGGGCAGTGGCCAGCACCCCAGCTTCTCGGTGGCTCTGGGAGCCCCGCACGCGCACCCGGCACGCGGCCCACTGTGCCGCAAAGATGCCCAGGAGCAAGGTCAGCTCCACCGAAGGAGCTGGAAGGAGAAGCTCAAGAGGAGGTTGGCGAGGCTGTCAGATAAACCTGTTCCCATAAAAGTGGGAAAAAAGCAGCAGGAAAGGATAAGTCATTAGACAAAAAAGTGCAACCTAAGGGAAAAGGGGAGCAAAGGGAAAACAAGCTGAAGTGGTTCACCAAGAGACTAAAGATTCACCTGCAGAAAATGGAGAAATTGAAAATGAAACAGCAGGCGGGCCATGGTGGCTCAGTGGCAGAGTTCTTGCCTGCCATGCTGGAGACCAGGATTCGTTTCCCCGTGCCTGCCCATGCAAAAAAAAAAAAAAGAAAAAAAAAATGATAGTGACTAAATGTACAAATTAAAAAATGTTTTTGCATGAGGAATAACAAAGAATGTCAATACTACAGAGTGTTGAAAATAGGCGGTAATTTATATTTTAAAACTTTAACTTATGTGTGAGACTAAAGCAAAAAAGTATATTTGGTACAAAATTTATATTTTCACTAGTGCATTTCCTAATGTAACTTATGTGAACAGCTTAATTGAACACCATAATACTTGGAACCTTGAGTAGGGCGTGAGATTTTGTAGATTTGTCCAGAGGGATGCCCCGATAAATCCCAGAGTGATTTAAACAGTGAATAAAAAAGTATCTGCAAAGTCGCCTTGGGGGAATGGTGAGAAAGGGGAAAAATTCAACTTCCCCAAGTGGAGAATTCTTGATATTCTCACAAGCAGTGGGGACAACCAAAGCAATAGGCAGAGCCCCCAATCTTGCAGCTTGTTCATAATAAACTTAACCCTGCAAAGGACAGGCTAAGCCTACTTAAAATTCAGCTTAAGAGTCACCCCGAAGAGAACCTCTTCTGTTGCTCAGATGTGGCCTCTCTCTCCAGCCAACACAAAAAGCAAACTCACTGCCCTCCCCCTGTCTATGTGGGACATGGGGTGGACCTTCCTGGCAACGTGGGACAGAAATCCTAGAATGAGCTGGGACTCAGCCAGCTCTAAGGGATTGAGAAAACTTTCTCCACCAAAAGAGGGGAAGAACAAAATGAGACAAACTAAAGTGTCAATGGCTGAGAGATTATCCTGGAGGTTATTGTTACACATTATATAAATATCACCTGTTTAGTTAAAGTGTAATGGAGAGGCTGGAGGGAACTGCCTGAAAATGCACAGCTATGCTCCAGTAACCATGTTTCTTGAAGATGAATGTATACTGATATAGCTTTCACAATGTAACTGTGATTGTGAAAACCTTGTGTCTGATGCTCCTTTTATCTACCTTATCAAGAGATGAGTAGAACATATGGATTAAAAATAAATAAATAATAGGGGGAACAAATGTTAAAATAAATTTAGTAGCTCGAAATGCTAGTGATCAATGAAAGGGAGGGGTAAGGGGTATGGTATGTATGATTTTTTTTCTGGTTTTTTATTTTTTATTTTTTTTCTTTTTCTGAATTGATGCAAATGTAAGAAGTGATCATGATGATGAATATACAACTATGTGATGATATTGTGAGCTACTGATTATATAACAAGAATGGAATGATCACATGGTAAGAATGTTTGTGTTTCTATGTGGCTATGTTTCATAGCAAGTCTGATTAATATGGTATATACCATGTCCTATCAGCAGTCCCTGTTTCTCCGTTCTTGTGCGATCCAGAGGCATAGTTTTATCAACTATTTTGTAAATGCAAATTCTTTAGTAGCTCTAGAAGAAATATTTTTAAGGAGATTGAAATCCCACCTCGTCCCATTTTTTAAACGTAAGTATCTTTTTTTTAAGAGGGGAAATAATTTGCTGGCTATTTTTTGGTACAACCAGAAAATAGTGGGATATTGACTTATGGGAAGCTTTCAGGATTTGGATGTCAACTTAACATTCCATAGGATGAGGAGTGGCAGTTTTTATACCCTATAATACAATCATAATAGATGATTTGGAGTCCCAGTCATGCATTTAATATGTTAAACTTTTAAATTACTTCGATTCCCATGTTTTTTAGTAGAATTGTTTCTTAAAACTGCTCTCTGATCCCAGCTTTCCCCGTAAGAACTGTGTGTGCTCTGCGACATCCCTGGTTGGGGTCGCCCAGTTTCCCTAGTAACTTTGTTATATGCTATGTTATGTTGGCAGTGTGAGTAAATAGTCTGCATGATATTAAATTGTGAATTAGTGGGATTTATCAACATTTGAAGATGGTGATATTTGAGATCCTTGTAGGGAAAACTTGCCTCCAAATTTTAAGCTGGAAAGTCACTGGAATAACTTTAGAAAAAAAATTACTACACAGCTTTTTGGATTTTCAGGTCATATATTAAGAATTGTGTACAAATTATTCATTCTATCTGTGTGTTGATCTTGGAACAGCCAATAAAATCTCAATGATAAAAGAAAAAAACCTTACTAAACAAAAATAAGAATTGTCTGCCAGTTAATGCTGACCAGAAAGTGATAAGCCTGTTTGTAATCTTTTTTAAAAAAAAAAAGAGCTTTTGTGTCAAACCCCACATTCATGCAAAACCAGTTTCATTTGCTCTCTGTTAAAATAATGTAAATTTAGTCTGCTCTTAGTGAGAAGTGATTATTTTTCTTAGCCAAATACTCTGTCTAGAAGACAAAAATTTTACATCAGAATATCATTGTTCAGGTTTATGTTGTCCTTATCCTTTATTTCAGAAGACAAATCTCACTCTTAAAAGAAACTGTTCCAAGGATTTGTTCTTTTCACCTTGTGAAAGTGAGGTGCTAAAGTAGTTTAATATATCATATTGGAGGTGTCTGGGAAGTATTACAATAATTGAAAGGGATTTTCTATCCCTATGTCACCTAAATTTGTATGGGTAAAGTGTTACTCATATATTTGGAGATTGTATAAAAATTCCTAAAGACTTGACAGTGTTCTCACTGTAGCTGGATGATGTTAGACAGCGGTATGATGCTGTTAGTCACGGTTTTAGTTATTCTTAGCAAAATAAGAATGGTGATGAAAACAGTCAAATTTACTTGATGCACTGTTTTGCTCTAATGCTTCTCTAAAAATAAATGTGGTCAACTATAAGTCAGAGCTTCATCTACAAGGACAGACTTTCAAAGACAGGCCAGACAAATATATAAATATTTCATTGGTTAATTAGTACAACTCTAGTAAATATGTAAGGTGAAATAAGACAAAACCTCTGCTGTGGTTTTCAGTATAAACCAACTGTCAAAGGTTTTATTTCTGAAAGTAGCTTCATTTAAAAATGCTTAAAAGAAAATTAGGCCTTAGATTGTAAGTTCTTTCAGCATTCATATTTAGTAGAGATTTAACTGTTATTTCTAAATTCTTAGAAATTCTCTGCTCTTTGAATAACCTGGTAGTTCCCTGGAAATTTTATTGGTGTGACGCCTGAGACTCAGAGTTAGTTCTCTATCTTTGAAAGTCAGCATTACTCCAAACAGCAATTGTTAAAGAAACTGAAAGAGACCAGACTCAGATCAAAGATATGACTGAAGCTGATCTGGTTAAGACTAAGGTAAATCAGAACATAGGGTAAAAGATAATATTGTCTGTGTTTTAGAGCTTTATCTTTTGTGTGAGACCAAAAGAAGAGACATTTAGTCCAAAGTTAAATTCTCTGTAGCATGCTAATTTAACCTAACCACTTTATTTAAACAATCTAATTCAGCCTAATTTATTTGACATGCAACCTAGAGTGAGGAATAAAATCTTGATCTTCCGTACAAGCTAATGCTCTATCCGATACATTTCAAAATATTTTAGGCAAAAAATGAAAATATTTGCAAAGTCCCTTGAGGGACTGGAGATAAAGTGTAACTAGTAAACAACTCCACCTAGAGAATTCCTGATACTCTCAAGCAATAAGGACTCCCAATCTAAGAAGCCAAGCCCGCCACTTTAAGGTTTGCCCTTATGCAACTCATTTCTGTAATGGCAAATCTGAGCCTACTTATCATTAATGTCTAAGAGTCATCCCCAGAGAACCTCCTTAGTCATTCAGATGTGGTCTCTATGCCAAACTCTAACCTCCGTCCTGTGGCCCCTAGGCTTCCAGGAATCTAAGTCTCCCTGGAAACAAAGGACATGACTCTCAGGGATAAGCCTGGCCCTGGCATCATGACATTGGTTTCGTCCAAAAATGGAGAAAGAAAAGAAATAAGAGTTTCATTGGCTAAGAGAACTCAAATTGATTTGAGAGGTCATTCCAGAGGTTACTCTTACGCCAGTTTCAGCCAGATATTGCAAACGGCCACAGTATGGCAAGTCCCAACCAACAGAGTTCCTGGAAATCCTAAAGGATACTCTGGGCTCTATAAAAGTTTTACTTACGCAGTTTTTCAGATTTAAACCCTCCAGATTATTCCAATGCCAGATAAACTCTGAAACCCAGACATACTGATTTCTTCAAGAATCACCACCATTTCATCCCATTGCCCCATAATGTCGATGCCCCTTTTTCAGCATGAAGTTAGATGAGTCATTTCCCAGATATCTCTCGAGATTGAGAAAAACTTATCAAATAGGAGGGAGTTGTAATTGAGAAGCTAAGATTTAAGAGATGATTATAATTACTGAATCATTAGATATTCCTTTTTACTTTCTGGTATATTAGCAGAGGCAAATACCTGAAATCTCTTAACTGTATTCCAGCTGCCTTCATCTCTGATAATTGTATAGCCTTTATCTTGTGCCCATGTGATTGTAAAACCTTGTGACCAACCTTCACTTTTACCCATTTATCCAATTTTTCGAATTAGTCTTGTAATCGCTGAAGAGTCTTGGATCACCCCACGAGTAAACTACCCCAAGTCCAAAGTTCTCTTGATAACCAAAGATGGATCTAACCAAAATGAGTCTACCTGATGTATGCAGTAAGTCATCTATACCTCATTATAATACTAAAAATAACACACATTATGTTAAGACTCTCATTTTCTTTCATACATTCTGTGACTAAGCACATTTTCAGTCTGTACATACTCAATAATTAGATCACTTCATCTGGAGCTATTTGGGCTCATTACCTTAAGACCTGTCCGTCTTTCGATACTATAAAACTATCAGAATTATGGCAATTTGGAGCCAGATTTTGGACTATAGGTCATCTATTCTTCTATTTCGTGCATAGTTTCAATAAACTCTTTCCCTTTTTGAAACGCCAGTAGCTCAGGAATTAATTAGTCATTGGAGCGCATCGGGAAAAAAAATACACTGCCTTTGTCCAGTAACAGCCTTAAGAACATTAAAATTGATATTAGAGGAAAATAGAAGCTCATCATGTTAAAGAGGAGAATGTACTATGTAAAATAATTTTTAACAATTCCTTGGATCACTGTTTTTTTTGCCCAAAATTGCATTTCAATGGCTCTCCTATGGAAAGTGTCAAAAGTCACCCCTCACCCCAATGAGTTGTCCTATCAGATAGCAGTATGTTTAGCAGGGAAGGTTTTTTGAAGAGGCTCTAGAGTCAGAATGCCTGGGCTCAAATGCCAGCTCTACCACATGCTGCTGTGTGACTTTAAGCTACTTTACCTTTCTTTGCTTCAGTTTCTTCATTTGTAGAGTGAGCTTAACAATAGCTACTTCCAATGGTGAAGTTGGGAGAAATTAAAAAAAAAAAAAGCTTCTTAAACTTAGAATAGTGCCTAGACAAAGCAAAGACTCAATGCATTTTAGATAGCTATTTGAAGTTTCTGCCCCTCTTAACAGTTTGTGATATGAATATTGAAGAAAGTTGGCATACAATTTCAAGAGACCACCCAGCAGTCAGAATATTATAAGGAAATAAAAGGCTGCTCTTTTTCATGTTTTGCTATGTGATGTATGCATTTCTAAAAATTACATTATGTAAAATTTCACAATAAAATGGAAGCGTTTATGGGGAAAATGGAGTTAGGGGCACAACATTCAACAACTTTGTCAGCAATCACTCATATATAAAAAAATGATGGGAACCTAATAAAAATGGTAGCATAGTTTTATACAAGTTGGTAAGGCATTAACATTTAAAAAAATATGGCACTTCACCTTGAAAACCTGAAGTTCCACCGTAGGAATGGGCATGGAAGACTTGGTTTGTGAGTTCATGTGAAGTGGTAGGAGGCGGTTTGCACTGTGCTCGAATTGTTTCGTAATGTATAACTGCATCAGACCAAATTTGTGGATTTATTTTTACATTGTTTTTAAAACAAGCATTATAGCAGAACTGTTCAGATTGACCACAATTTGATTCCATCTTTCAGAAACTGTATCTGAGGCATATACTGAAGGAAGTAGTTTGAAGTGATTTTTTTTTTTGCATGGGCAGGCACCGGGAATCAAATTTTGGAGTGATTTTGAATTAAACAAATCAAAATTCAAGTCAGAGTTCTGCTTACTTGGAGAAGGCCTGTGGCCATACATAGGATAACCATTTGTCAGTTTACACCTGTGGGTACTGGCCTAATAATGTATAGACCCTCTTTTCACTTTTGCAAGCTTCCAAATTTGGACAACAGTCATCCACGCTGCAATTACCGAATCTCAGTGATGGAGTGTTTGGGGGTCTGCAAAACAAAACTTTGCAAAGTCCAGAGAAACAGGAATGCATACTTCCACATTCCTTGCAATTGAAGTCATGACTTGGGATACACATCCCTTTTTGGCCCTCACTGCAGAGACCAGGCTTTTCCTCTGAGATTAACCATAGTCATTTTGTTTCTTTAACTACTATTAGTAGTTTCCTGATGAACAGTCCTGTCTCAACATAAGGATCCAAGCTGAACTTTTAAATTCCAGTTAAAAATTTCCACGGTTTCTTTAAGATCAAAAATTTATTTTAGAAGTAAGTTATGTGTCAAGGTTTTGTGTGGCTGGTTGTTGCTGGATTTCTACTTTTCTTTGGGAGCATTAAACCTAGAATCGGAAAAACTGAAAAAAATTGGATTTCACTGAGATGAAATAGTTCACAGAGATTTTCAATATTATTTAATGTTTCTTTGCTCAGAAGGAATAAGATCATGCACACACAAATTTAACAATTAATTACTTTTCAAGATAAAAGGAATTGTTGAAGAAGAGGCTAAAAGAGGTTACTATATTGGTTAAAAATTAGATATTCTTCCACATATGTATTACACTCCTGGGACTATTTGAGAACTGCATCTAATTGAATCTCTTTACTAATCAAACATTAGAACTACAAACGGTTATTCTGAAGAGGCAGTTCTAGGCTGAGAATTGGAGAAGAAAAAATTTCAAGGTAAATATTTTAATTCCAACATAATTCACTATTCTTAGGTTAACCAACAGGGGACTATTTGCAGAGCAGTTGTCAGGGCTAAGAACCAGCAGTCTGACCCATACCTAGCTGTGATGAACAAGCAGCCACCTCACTTTAGGTTTAAGAGAAACTGGATCCTAAGGATGGGAGGGCAGCTTCTAGAACATCAATCTAAGCATTTTAGGGAATACACAAGAGTTTACTTTTATCTAATTGGTCCGCTGGGCTGGGGCATGGTTTGCTTTAACAGAACCCTGTAATCAAGAATGAAACTGTCTGGACAGACAGGAAACAAGAATATTAGATATCTGAATGCAGATGCAGCAGGGAAACAAAAAACCTGTAGTTTATCTCCTTTGTTCTAATGGTTTTAAAAATACACGTACATGTTACTTTAAAATTTTCATAACGAAGTATTTGCAAAAATGTGACTGGATCTTCGGAAAACAGAGCTTCTGTTTTCAAAATGTTCAAATGTTGTTGAAAGACCTGATAATCTTAATTAATCTTATAGTCCAGTGACTATAGTCATAGGGATGGCTCACACACTGTTGCCAGGAGCGAACCAAAGGGTAGAGCAGTACAGGCACAGAGAAAAAGCAGGTTGTCTAGGTGGGAATAGGACAGAGGGTCTGTAAAGTATCATTTGTTCTTAATGTCCTACTCTTGAAAAGGTAGAGGTCCAACCCAAATAGGAATGCCATGGCAACCGTTCATAAAAACAAAGGTGAGCCTTGAACATAGACTAAAGGATCAAAACTTTTGGTGAGTAAGATTATAGGGTGCAGCTAATGGGCTAAGAATTGAACCTCCTCACTTAACAGTTAAGGCTTTAAAACAAGGAAGGTGAATATTTTCAAGGGTTATTTAAAGAATCAAGAGAAAACATGTTCCCTATGCTGTAATTATAAGATATTTTAGTATGTAAAGCGACCATTTGAACATTTTGAAACTTAAATTAAGGGAAGGTTAGGTTTGTAAGAAACACTTAAAATAAAAAAGACTAAAAATAACCTATTTCACTGTACTTACATGGCACCAGTCTTTGTAAGTGCTTTTTCTATTTAGGTAATAATAAACACTCCTGTGGGGAGAAAACACTATACTGCTTTGCAGGACAATATTTTGATTTTTGAACAAAGACAAAACTAAAACAACCTTAGCAAAACAAAATATTATATAGTAGCTTCCATAGGAAAAAGGAATAATATAGAACTTTCTGAATAATAATAGTATTTCGATTATACCATGAGGTAAATAATTTGCTGTAGACTGTCCTGTGAATCTAATCATTTAACATACTGTTTCTATAGGAAAACTCATTTGTTATGTTAAATTTTAATAATCATTTTCTGGTATCACTGATTCTTCTATGAAGTTTCACATCATCATAAATTGCACAAATAAAAGAGCAGAAAAATTTTTATCTCAAGTTTTGTCATTTTTAAGCTTTGAAAATTAAAAATGGATATGTCATATAAAAACAAAATATTTCAGATTTACATACTGATTACAACAATTAAGATTATCAGGTCTTTCAACAAGCTGATGCACACGATAGAACTATGATCTAATCAGTCTGCAGCACAGTCATACTGCCAGGTTGCAAACACCTAGAAAGGGAATTTTTTTTTTTTTTTTTAAATCATGGAAACCATTACATTATGGGAATATTAGGGATAACTAGGGTTCATTTTTGAGTTGGAATGTATAGCAAAACAAAAGTGACACAGTTCGGAAAGTAGGCAGCTAGCAGATTTATGAGGACATTGTACCAGTTTGAATCTGTGGTGGACCTCAGAAAAGTCATGTCCTTTACTTTTACTTTTTTTTTTTTTTTTTTTTTGGCATGGGCAGGCTGGGAATCAAACCCAGGTCTCGGGCATGGCTGGCAAGAATTCAGCCACTGAGCCACCCTTGCTACCAGTAACTTTTTAGATAGCTTCCATCATGGAGTTGTGACTCCACCCATCCCAGATGAGTCTTGATTAGTTTACTGTTTTGGAGAAAGTCCCTTTTTAGAGCCACTTGAGAGCCTCGAGAATCAAGAGAATCACAGAGCCCACACAACCAGAGACCTCTGGAAATGAAGAAGGAATACGTCCCCAGGAGAGCTTTGTGAAATAAAAAGTCTGGAGAGAAAGCTAGCAGACATCGCCATGTTCACCATGTGCCTTTCCAGCTGAGAGAGAAACCCCACACTTCATTGGTCTTTCTTGAGTGAAGGCAATCTCTTGTTGGTGCCTTAATTTGGACGTTTTTATAGACATGCTTTATTTGGGACATTTTTTCTTTTGGCCTTAGAACTGTAAACTAGCAACTTATTAATTTCCCCTTTTTAAAAAGTCATTCCGTTTCTTGGGCGTTGCATTCCGGCAGCTAGCAAACTAGAACAGACATCAAAATAGCAATGAATCTGGCTATTTTACTGGTCCTTTCACACCTTAGAATTTAAAGTAATTCTCAAGGAATTCTTCTTTTCAACATGGGGATTCAACCAGCTTTAAAATGCGAACAAACAACAAAAAACAAATGTTTTCTAGAAATCCATTGTCAAGGAATACAGCATTCCCTAAGGTAAGAGATTTACTTTAAAAATTAGAATGCTTAGTTCTGGCAAAGTACATCATGGAAACTCCTGGAAAAAGATCAACCTTAACAAATCTACCACTGACTTTTTAATTTCAAATTACCTTTCCTCGTTTTTCTTTTACTAGTAGCAAAAGAAAAATTATATCCCAGCTTGGTTTCTACCTTTGTAAAATGGTAGTATCTCTGAAATCTGTTAACAGTTTCTAATATGTTAAACAGTACAGGAGTGACCATGCCTAAAGCTGAAGGTAGTGAGTGACCAACCTGCTTTTGCTCAAGAGCCAGATCTCTGAGACTATAAATTATGGTTACTGTGTTATGAGTAGTCTCATTAATGTCTGATAAGATCTTCTTCATGATATCCTATTAATCCTCAAAAAATGGCTGCTGCAACACTACCCCAAAGAATTATATATAGTGAATGGATTTCAAAAATAGGCTTTTAGAAAATATAATGAATTTAAAAGCAACAGCCACAGATAGGATGAGTCTAAGTAAGTGGTTGGACTGCTAGAAAATGGGAGGGCAGATGGGCCTGAACTACACAATATCTTGCAAGGATTAATTCTGTATAGACCTCTATGGACAGAGAAAAGCAGGGTTAGGTACTTAAATGCAGGGCCTATATTTATTATTATTATTACTGTCAGTAATAATATAATTTTCATGAAGAAACATGCAATAGAAACATTTAGAGACAGAAAAGAGTGTAAGATTCCTCTACAAAGGAACTGACACAATTGTGCAGAGTATCATATCATCTGGATTATAAAATTAGATGCTTTTACACTGTCATATCTCCAAACCACAGGTGGTCAATACCTCATTGAAAAATTATTCAAAAATTATTGAATACACTATACAGAGTCTTTCTGGTATGGATATACCAATCTGGTAAAGAAAATATCACCATCCAAATATCTTAATTATCTTTAATATCTTCTACCATCCAAGTATCTTTAACCAATATTCTCACACTGTTTTATTCAAAGCAACTTTTGCTGTCTTCCCCTTATTACTCTATAATCAAGTTATTTAAAAAATTATAATACCTTATGTATATAAAATAAAAATCTAATGTAAAAATCTCTAAAACGTAATATTAAGTTAATTACCTAAAGAACTCAGCTACATGGAATAGCTTTTGAACATTTATTACCCAGATGGGTTCAGAAAATTCTTAAATGTAATGTAGTAATGGCCCTAATACATCTGTAAACAGAAAACCACTAAAAAAAATTTATTGGCATGAAATACTATAATTATAAATGTGTGAAAATTTTAAATCTTAAAGCCTCTTAAACATAATCATGTATATTTATGTACAAAACATACATAAATTTTACTTTATTTAAAACATATGAAAGAGGTCATTTCAAATTACACTAGACATAATAAATATAGAACTTGCTTTGTTAGAAATCTACAGTATACATTCAAGTAAAGGCTAAACTTTCAAAGCCAACTAGACAAAAATTAAACATTTACAATAATCAGTTTCCTAAAAGTGCTATTTTATATACCTATAAGAGGAAACTCATTCTAGTGCTTTTGTTTCCATTCAAACATCTATACATTCCTTTTTTTCACAGAACCAGATGTTTCTGTTACTAGAAACATGTATCCAAAGCTTTTATATACTTTTAAATCAATTTAACATTCAAGCTCTTTGGGGCAAGGACAGAAAAGTCCAAACGAATAACCCAGACCATCTTTCTTAAATTATTAAGAGATGATTGACTTCATGACAAACCCTGTTTCAACTTAGATGTGAAATTTTATGAGCAGATTATCGAAAAAAATTCGGGTCCACATATCTAAGGTAAGTCATCTTTCTCTACATGAGAATTTGTGTAGGTCATGGAGCATCCACCGCAGCAGTCTTCCCGTGACGTGGGTCTGGACGCTGCGCTCCAGGTCTGGTTTACACATTCCCTTCCAACTTGATTTGGTTTAATTTCTTCAGGAGTTATATTCAGCACACTGCTTGAACTGCTGGGAAAAGAACGGTAGATGTTAATAATTATCTCCTCTTTTACACTGTAGATATGTCTGAATGTCTCAAGTCTGACTGCCTGTCTAGCGAGTGCTATGCAAATTTTAAGGACATGATCAAGGACATTAAATAGAAATTTTCAAAATGACCTATTTTATATCCACCCACCCATCCATCCATATCCATCTATATCCATTCATATCCATCCATCCATCCATCCATCCATCTATCCTTTGTGTATCTCTTCACCTAACTGAAGCCTGCTGCCCAACTGAAGTCTAAGGTAGATAAAGAACACGCAGGGCTTTCAAAGTTAATGTTCCCCACATTTTCCCACCTTTTACCACAATTTTCCAATCTCTGCATGGTTTCTGTCTTTACTCATGTGTTTGTTCCTGCATGCTTTCACTTATCCATCCATACAGATATTTAATGAGTGCCTACACAACTGGTTAAGAGCCAAGACTCTGAATCCACATGGTTCATGTTCCAGTCTGACCACTCACTATGTCAATTCTGGCAAGGGACAAAGCCTCTCTGTTCTTCAGCTTCCCCAGCTTTAAAATGAGAATAATAATAGTACCTTCTCATAGGATTGTGGTGGTAGAAATTAAATGAGTTAACACACATTAAGTGCTTACAACAATGCTCAGTTAACTTGAAAGTGCAGGCATTATTAGGCTTAGTGCCTGAATAGAGACCCAGTCCCTATCTTCCAGGATATAATCTGAGAGGTATACTCCACAACCAGTCTCATAACAAAGAAATCTGGTTAAGTGATTACTTTTATCTACGCTGTTGAGACATTTTTACCAACTGAATATTTTAATTTTTTCACAAAAACATTTTTTTCTGAATGTAATTTTTTTCATGACTTTGGTTTACTATTTTGACGTCATGATGTGACAATCCTAAAAAAAAAAAAAAAAAATTAAGTTGCTCAATTCTAAAAATCTAAACCAAAAACCTAATTTAAAAATTTGCTTATCTGCCAATACTTAAAAGAAGAACAAATATGTTTCTAATTCCACCTTCAGAATCCACAGTCATCTACAGATGAGATAAAAACAATAATTAACTATGTTCTGTAAGTAATTTAGTTCACAATTACCTTGAGTGGACTACAAGGCACAGCAATTATGTAAAATTTCATTGTATACGGAAACAGCAATGAGGATGCAGTTTTAGAAATTAGCTACAAACACTCCTAATTATTTTGCTATAATCTTACTACAAATCCAGATCTTATGTGCTCCAGGAGCAAGGGATCCAAATTTACCAAATAATTTCAAAAACTATGTCAAGGCACACAGTTTCTTTACTGGTAACTAGTTACACAACTCTATGTTTCTTTCTCAGAAGCTACTAATTGTGAATAGCTTTTATCAGAATTTTTTTCTACTTTTTTTTTTTTGCACAAGCAGGCAATGGGAATCGAACCCAGGTCTCTGGCATGGCAGGCGAGAATTCTGCCTGTGAGCCACCATTGCCCGACCTATCAGAATTTTTTTAAGCTCTAAACTTCTGTTTCTATGCCACTGATGCTGTTTACTATATAGTCCTCATGATATAAGAAGCAGAAAAGCATTTTTATAATCCATTTGTTTATATATATTTTTATTTTTATAGCTTCAATGTTTAAATGCTTTACATGTATTGACACTTAATCCTTAAAACACCCCATAATGTACACTCTAAATGTTGGATTTCTTATTTTTATTAAACACAAAACAATGTCTTGAAGGAATATTTATGCCAAATATTGCATGATTTAAAAGAATTGTGTTAAAAAGATAAAAATTTTAATACAAAAAATAACTGCACAACTATGTTATACCCTTAGATATAAAATACATTATTTGTAGATGGTGACTAGAATATGTGTCTATACTTATATAGATAGTTCAAATTGGTCAAATTTGTGAGATTTTGAAACCATTTTATATAAGAAAATAACCTGAGCTTGCATTATCTTTTGGTTATTAAATGAGCTTTCCTTTACCATATAGCCAATCCATTGGCTATAACTTCAAAATATATCCTAAATCCAAGCATTTCTACCTCCATGTTATGATCCTAGTCCAAATTTCCACCATCTTTCACCTCTACTCCAATGATGCTTCCTAACTGCATCTTAAATCACTGCCCCCTCTATGATGTTTTCCACATGATAAAACTTACTCTAGTAAGTGTTCCAAAAAATTAAAGATTTTTATTTTACTCTCTGGCTTAAAACTCTCCAATTGGTTTTCCATTGTCCTTTGAATAATATTTGACCTAAGAATAACAGACTAAAATATTTACCGAATGACATGATTTCTGGGATTAACTTCAAAATAATCGTGTGTATAGCTGGGGGGAAGGAGGGGCAGCAGAGTGGGATTCTATACGAACAAGACTGGTCATGAATTGGTAATTGCTGAAACTGGGTGGTGGGTACACAGGGGTTCATGACTTTATTCTCTGTTTCTGTAAGACTTCATGTAATAAAGTTTTAAAACCCAGCCTGCTCACCCAGAGCCTACATGGGCCTTACAGGATATGACTCCTTCCTATTACTTCATCCTTATCGCACCTCTTGCTCTCGCTCATTAACCACACTCGCTCCACCTGCAAACATGCCAGTGTGTCCTGCCTCAGGGTCCCTACACTTGCCTGGAGTGATTCCAACCAGTTTTTACTCAAGAGTCTCTTCATCCCTATTTTAAAATCAACTTGTCCTCCTCCTTTTTTGCTTTGTATTTTTGTTTAAAAATTAATCTATTTAACAATTCTTACCCAGCCTAAGCCTGGGGCCAGTCAGCTTCTTTAACACTTAGCCTCATGCCTCATGTCTCTCCCCACAAGAGGTCAAGCTTGCTGCTGCCTTAGCTCCTGCTTCCTAAGGTGCCTGCTAAACGGGCCCTCGTGCCACTGTCCCCAACGCCACCGTGGAGGAAAGAAATGACCACCACACTTTCCAACTTATGCCTTTGCTCTTCCTATTCCTCTCTATTGCACTGCAAATGTTCTGTTTGCTTCCTCTGCTTAGTTTAAAATTAATCTTGGAGTGGGCTCTGAAATACAGTATTGATATATCTTAGAATATGATTTACCAACTTGAGACAGAGGAAAATATCAGGCGCAGTAGATAACAGTAATATATGGGCATCCTGAGAGCAACTTTTTTTTACACTGTCACCCTTTGGCACAGAGTCTCTTTATCACTCAAGATGAGGAGGCTGCTCTAAGTTCTTTGCCCTTAGACGCTAAGTAAAAATCTTTAATACATGTACTCGACAAAACTGTCGAGGCCTATCCTTTTATTTAATACAGTACTTAATATGTTAAGCGACTCCTGTGAATAAGACCATATTTAAATGTGAAATAAGCCAAACACTGTATGATTTAGTTCCAAGAAGGCAGGGGCAGCACCTCTACCTTGCTCACCAATGTATTTCCAGCACCTAGCATGATGCCTACAAAATAAACATTCGTGGAGTGAATGCTTCAGTCCACTAAATTCTTCTAAGTTTTTACCACTGCTAACACTCCAGGCATGCCAACTTCTCCTCTGTAGTACAACTTGAGCAATATTTAGAAATATGTGAAAATATCACTTATAGATTATTACCTATGTTCAGACACACAAGAACGTGCCTGGCAAAAGTCTGAAGTAGAAGGAGAAGCAGGAAGAGATTTAGTAAGTTTCAATGTGCAAGCTGGAGACCCATTAGACACATTGTGAGGCTTCTTTTGCCGTGGCCTGGAGTGTACAGTAAGATTGTCCCGATCAGAACCTGTTAAAAAAAAAAGACAAAATAGTACAAATGGTGAAATAGTAAACATAATGACGGCAATTAATTAAGATGATTCACTTACAGTTCTACATGAAGTCTGAAATATAACAAATCAATCTGAATATCCACTTTAGCTCTATGCATATACTCTCATGATCTTTGCTATGCATATTCTACAAACATTTACAAGAATCTAGTTTTAAAAATATTATTTCTAGTAATTCTTAACATCATCACATAGATGCATGATCATTTCTTAGTACATTTGCATCGTTTAGGAAAAGAACTAGCAAAACAACAGAAAAAGATAGAGAATGTTAATATAGAGAAAAAAATAAAAATAATAATAGTAAAAAAAAAGAAAAGGAAAAAGAAAAAAACAGACGAACAAACAGACAAACAAAACAAACAAACAAAAATATTATTTCTAGACTGTAAATCGTCAAAAACTTGACAATATTACACTCACAACAAAAGTTATTTCCGGTATGCACTGTCATATCCATTTTGGTGACAGCAAACTAAATATTAAAGATGATTTTTAACTCTAATCAGAGACCTCTTCTTATTGGCACTCTCTAAAGTTTTACATTACTAATTTTAGTATTTTATTTACATGTACTTTTAGATTAAAGAGTTTATGAAATACTCACTTTCTGAGAAGGCACTAAAAAGTTTCATATTTTCTGAGTTCTGGTGGTCAAAGGAAGTCATATTTAAAAACTGTTGTTTTAACCAACTGGCTCTTTCTTCTTCAAATGCTTTTCTCTACCACATAAAAAGCAAACCAAAGAAATATGGATCAATATTTAAACATTCTGTAAGTCAACATTCAATTGTCATTTCAAATGATTTCTCTAGCTATCTAAGTTTGTTTGCTGGCCATCCAGACAGTTATATTTCTCAAACCAAATTAATTAATCAAGAAAACTAAAAACTTTCATTTACAAAAATCGTATTTAAAAAATAAAAATTCATGTGTTTTCACCTAATAAACCAACTAATCATTATTTTCACTTCAATTTTGAATAAATTCATATGTATAATGCAAAAAATGGTACAGTGTACAATACAAAAAATTGGAACACAGTATCAGTATAAATTTTAAACACAGATTATAAATATAAAATTACATACTGCAGCAAGTAAAATCATTGCCCTCCCCCCCTATGTGGGACATGACTTCCAGGGGTGAATGTCTCCCTGGCAGTATGGGAGATGATCCCCAGGGATGAGTCTGGCCCTGGTGTCATGGGATCAACAATGCCATCCTGACCAAGAGGGGGAAAAGAAGTGTACAAATTAGTTATCAGTGGCTGGGAGAGTTCAATTAGAGTCAAGAGGCTACTCTGGAAGTCACTCTTATACAAGCTTCATTTAGACATTGCTATCTATCATAACCTGCCAATCCTAAAGAACACCTAGGGCAATACATAAGACCTTGCAAAGGTTTCATGCAATAGGGTAGCTTTCCAGAAGCCTACAACCTCCAGATGGGTCCCGGGACAAGGTAAGTCCTGAAACCTAGAGGGACGAGTCTCTCCAGAACATTAACTAGATCCATCTCCCCACCCCATATTACTGACACCCCTTCCAACATGAAAAAGTTTGAATGGGCACAGCCCAAATACCCCTAAAGAGTGAGAACAAGATCAAAGTTGATGGTGGAATTATACAGAAGGTCAGGTTTAACAAACGAGTATGACTGCTTTATCATTATTTTGATATCTCATTTAGTCTCCAGTATCTTAGAACAGCTAGAAGTAAAAACTTAAAATTGTGGAATTATAATGCATACCAAACTCTGAAATCTGTTCTACAACTAATTGTGGCAATGTATTTGAAATTTATTGCTTTTTTGTACATGTGTTATTTTTCACAAAAAAGAAAAAAAAAAGATTGTGACGATAAAAAAAATATTTATTCCGATAAAAAAAATATTTATTCCTTCTCGCCTCCGAAGTCCTGGAGCAGCCAGAAGGGAAAATCTGAGATGATGGTGTGGTGGCTAATGACAAATTCTGGGATTTGTCCTGTAACTAACTACTTGTTGAAAAGTACTTTGAAAACTACTGCTTTTTTCTTTCTTTGCTTTGTATATATATTATAGTATACAATAAAAATTTTAAAATTACATACTACAGAAAAATATCCTACGTTGTACATGAGCCATTGTAAAAAAAAAAAAAAGGCTATATGGCTTCATCAGGCATTTCTCCATCCTCCAACACTAAGCACCAGGAGCTACCACTTTTAAACCACAAGAGGGCATATGCAGATTATATCAAATGCCCCCCTTCTGAACTGCTGATGATTCCTAAACTCAATTATCCCCACCCCTCAAGCTCTCTCATCTTCCTTTCCTTCCTTCACTGCCTCTACTGTCCCCCAGGGACCAGGGAGACAGATCTTCAGACAGGGAAAGACAACACAGAACTGGGAGGAAATGCAAAACAGCAAGAGTGTTTCCTGGAGTCGTGCGGGAACGTGGGTTCAGAAACAGGTAATCCGATAAGAGAAGTGAAAACGCTGGTGCAGACTGTTTTTGTTTTCTTGGGAAAATAGATACAGATGAAAGAGATTTTTACAACTGCAGAGAACATCTATGTCAGCTTATTAAAAATAATATATTTTTATTCATAAATATTAATACAGAATCACAAGTCACCAGACATTTGAAGAAAACAGCATAAGAGAAAAAGCCCAAGATAACTCAATAGAACAACCGATTAGGATAGCAGAGAAAATTGAAGAAATGGAAGAAAGCTTTTAAAAATTATAATATATATTATCAGATAGCTATATAATCATCTGTAAAATAATACAATGCTAAAGAAAAAAAAGCAAAAAAATAAGGACATTATTAGAAACTTTAAAAAGATGAATTCTGAGATAAAATTCAGTAGACTAAATAATAAAACTGACCATGCTAAAGGCCAGTATAGTGATACACAAGTAAAGTTTGAGAAAATGTCCAAGAATTTAGAACAAAAAAGATAATGGGAGAAAAAGAGGAGTATAGATTCAGGACACCAAACATGCTTCTAATAAAAATTCCAGAATGTAAAAGAGGAGTCAAAGAACAGAAGAAAATTTCCCTAAGCTGAAAAACTAAAGCATCTCCAGGTTGAAAGAATCCATTACCATATCCAGACATATCCTGGTAAAATTTCAGAACTATTAAGAACAAACAGAAAATTCTAAAAGCTTCTAGAGAGGGGGAAGAAAACACAATAGGGTATCTACAAAGTAATGTAGGTGTATCACAATCAGGCTTCTCATTAGCAAAACCAATCACTAGAAAAAATGCAATACCGCTTTCAAAGTTCTGAGACGAAAACTTTGAAACTTAACCAACAGCATGAATATATTTTTGGATATTCTAGAATTCATAATATTAATCAATCATGCACTATTTATGAAAAAAACCTCAAGAAGGCTGTGCTGATTTGAAAGTGTTGTGTACCCCCAAAAAGCCATGTCCTTTAATCCTGATTCAATATTGCAGTGTGGAAACCCTTGATTAGGTTGTTTCCATGGAAACTGACCCACTCAATTGTGGGTGTGACCTTTTTTTATTTTATTTTTTTCTATCTGGGGTGTGGCCTTTGATTAGATGGAGATGTGACTCCACCCACTCAAGGGGTTCTTGATTCATTTCCTGGAGTCCTTTAAAAGGGGAAACATTTTGGAGTAAGCTCAGACGCTTGGAGAACAGTTGCTTCAGAACCGACAGAGATGCAGGCATTTGGAGATGTTTGTAGTGCCAACAGAGAGAGCAGATGCTTAGACACAGACGTTTGGAGATGCAGAATCCAGCAGACATTGCCATGCGCTGTCCCATGAGGTGCTAAGCAAGTCAGAACCCAGAGTTGTGTCCCAGAGGAACCAAGTGAAGGCCCACTGACACTTAGAGAGGAAACCACTGGCATGAGACCTGGAAGCAAAAGAACCAGAAACAAGGACCAGCAGCCATCAGCCACGTGCCTTCTCAAGTGCCTTCCCAAGGTATCTTCCTCTGGGTGCTTTAGTTTGGACACCTTTATAGCCTTAGAACTGTAAATTTGTAACCTAATAAATACCCTTTATAAAACATTTCTGGTATATTGCATTCCAGCAGGATTAGCAAAGCAAAAACATGGGCAATCAAATAAAATGAAAAAAAGAATCCAAGAAAATGAGATATAAGAAACATGGCAGCTGAATCTGCTTCAGGATATCATAAAGGAAGATACACAGAAGGTAAAACAATCCATCAGATAACTGATACTACATGGAAGATTCTCTTCTGATAGAAAAGTCTTAATAAATAAAACATTTTCCCTTTTATGTGTCTAAACTTATTTGATGATAAAATGAAAAATATTTACAGAATCATGATATTATGAATGTTGCTCTTAGTTTTCAATTTTTCAGCTCAACCTCAGATAAACTGGATTAAATTCCAAAACGGAATATAAATGTGATTGGCCTGACACTGAAAATTAATACCACCAACAAAAATTGGGAAGTAGAGGGCCAAGAGAGGTGGAACAAAAGGGCACTATAAAAATTTCCTCATCTTTCACCGTAAGGATAAACTTATACTATCTGAAGTTGAGCAAACATGAAATTAAGCACATTATTTATTTAAAGTAAAAAAAGGCAACTAGGAGAACAAATGTATCAATATCATAAGGAAATCACACAACGTGGTAGAGGAAGAGTACAGGTGGGAGGTACTTATTTTTCACTGTGGGGATCAATAGGCTAAAGCCAAGAAAAAAAGGCTGAAGTATTTTAAAGTTAAAATTGTACTTGCTTGAAAAATTAGACAACAGAAACTTAAACAGTGGTTACCTCTGGGGAATGAAACTGGAGATGGAGTAGAAAGATTTTCTAATTTTCAGCTTTTTGTATTTGTTGAGTTTTAGACTTTTTTTCCTTTTAACTTTTTTATTGTATAGTATAACATATATACAAAGCAAAGAAATAAAAAAGCACTACTTTTCAAAGCACTCTTCAACAAGTGGTTAAAGGACACAGATCCCAGAATTTGTCATGGGCTACCATACGATCCTCTCATATTTTTCCTTCTAGCTGCTCCAGAATATATGAGGCTATAGGGCTTAAATAATTTTTTATCATCACAATCAACTTTTTTCCTTCTTATTTTATGAAAAATAACATATATACAAAAAGCTACAAATTTCAAAGCACAGCACCACAATTGGTTGTAGAACATATCTGAGACTTTGATATGGGTTACAATTTTAGGATTTTACTTCTAGCTGCTCTAAAATACTGGAGGACTAAAAGAGATATCTATTTAATGATTCAGCGTTCATATTCATTTGTTAAATCCTATCTTCTATGCATAACTCACCATGAGTTTTAGATTCTCTTAAATATCTTCAGACATTACTTCTATAGTTTTTGAAAGGGAAAAAATAGGCAATACATTGTTAATATAAATAAAGCTGCAGAAGCATATAAATATATATATTTATATATATATATAAAACAAAACTCAAACTGTTAATTATTTAATGCACACATCTCTGGGTAAAAGACTAGAGAGAGATGGAGAGCTTTATTTTTTATCATAGCTCTTTCATTTCTTTTTTTGTTTCAACAACAAACATACTCCAGGTTACACTGTCTTCTGACACTACAGCTACTGAGAGTGGATACATAACATGCCCTACAGAGATCGCGTGTGTGAAGCTAAATGTTTAATAGTATAAGGCCAATGAATACTTTTATAGTTTTTTAAAAGAAATCTTCAATTTTCAAATATGGTAAGGGCAAAACGATACCCTTCTATAATAGTTCACGTGCTTAGCCTTCCCCTTCCATTTTAAAAGTTATTTTTGAGGTCACTGTTTACAAAACAAAGAAAAAAAAAGCAAAACTTTAGATTAAAAAAAAGGATATCAAAGAAACAATGAAAAGAAGAATTTAGACATATTCTACTGAGACCTACCCAACACTTTCAAAAGCTCTACACGGGAAGCTAATTATTTTAAATACCTCCAATCCAAGGCGAATAGCAGCTTCTGTAAAGCTCCGTCTTTCTCTCTCAAAATTCTTTTTTTGTTCTTTGAATAGGGACCACTCCTCTTTGAGGCGCTCCTTTTCTTCCAACAAATAACAGTCCCGCAGCAGTGAAGTGGTATCATCATCACACGCAGTAGTGAGCTGCTGCTATTGTAAGTTTAAAAACAGTGAGTTCCAGAGGGTCCCTGCAACACTCCAACAAGTTGAAATAGGAGAAAACATGGGAAGGCAGGTCAACACTTCAGGAAAAGGACAGAAATTATAAAGAATCAGAAAGCTAGCTGAAGATTCTCATTACCCAAATGCTACTATCCCAACTGGCAAAGCACTAACTACTTAAGCAATGATATGCAGTGTATCTGTTAGCAAGCAGAAAAGGACTTGGTTTAAAAGGTGGAAGAAAAGCCAAATGCTATAGATCTTATGCAATAAAGGAATAACATCTATCAAGATTCAGTAAAAATTTGGTCTTTCATAAAGCTTTAAAAGGTGACTCACATTTACCTGTAAAAGTTGCTGCTGAGTTTTGATCATTTCTTTACACTGCTGAATTTCTAACTCAAGTTTTGCAGTTTCTTGTTCATGGTCATGTCGTGAGATTACATCCTCATCATTAAAACCTTCTAAGTTTACCTTTGAAACTACCAAAAAACCAATAATTTGAATAAGTTTTACAGCCACCTTTTGATTTAGTGTTTTTGAACATATATTTAAAAATCAAGGCTCTCAGAAGTTGTTCTTTAAAAAATTTCATAAACTACAATAAAATTAAACTTACATTTTAACACTATGAAAATTAAACAAAAAGTAAAGCAATTATAAAGGGCTCATGACAATTACAAATTCTTTTTATTCTGGGACTAAATGATATCCTCACAAATAGAACTCAAATGCCAACATTTAATTTATAACCCATATTTTTTCAAAACTGTGTCCTAATTAAAAATGGACAACCTGGCTATATTCACAGAAGAGAAAAATAATTAATAAATTCATAAATTACGTTTGTGTTGAGACTGTTTCAAAGATCAATGTGTGATACCAGTCTTGTTTCCTGGTATTAAATTCAACAAATATGGCGTCCAAACATATTTGCTATTTACTAATGGCCAGTAATAACTGAAATCAATAAAATCTCATACAGACTAATTTTGGCACTACAGGAATAGTAACTTTGCTGATTGCTCTTTATTCAATTGAAAATAAGCATTGGGTTTGTGATTTTGACAATTCAGAATAAATTTTCTTTAAGTAGACATCATTTACTGGGCACAACCTTGATTTTCCTGATTTAAAAGCATGCAAACTTTGTTTTCCAAGTATGAAATAATTAGGAATATGGTCATTGACACAGATCTATCTGTAATTACAGGGAATGATGGTATCTATAATAATACACTGTTAAGTTAAAAAAATCAAACAGCAGAAAATAAACATAATATTCAACTTTTGTGCTTTATATATGTAAAAAGTAAATGTATATTTGCATATGTATAGAGAAAAATCTAAAAGAGGTACAAATTGTTAAGTATTACTTATAGATAATAAAGCTGAATATTCACTTTAAATACTTCTGAACTGATGTTTTGCAATAAACATCCATTATCTTGAAAATAATTTTTAAATGATTATTAAATTGTGCATTCCTACACAATTATTCCTAGATAAAAATACACAATTATCTGTATAAGAATACACAATTATCTAGGAATAATCAAGAATAAAAAATTTTTATATATAGTATATTATGATTAGTATTTCTTGATTTTCAAAATTCAGTAAAAGTTAATCAGTTCACTTAATTCAATAGTATAATATACTAAGAGCAGATGATACATGGTATCCTCTTTTCAAAAAAAAGACTCATCTGAGAGCAAAGTTTACTTTTCACAGTGAAGTCCAAACCTCCCCTCAACAAACAGGCACTACCTTGCTTTTGAAAGCATTGAACTGAGTTCAAATACTTCAGCTCTGAGCCCACAACATGGCTTTCCAAGTGACTAGAGAAAAATAAGAACTTAAGTTTGACAATTACTTTGCTTGCATTAAGCAGGTAGTTACCTTGGTTATCAAGTTTTTCTACATGATTTTTCAAAATTCTCCACTGTTTTCTGATGCTGTTCGTGAGTTGCTCTCTCACAGTTTCACAGGAAAGGTCCCACATACTCTCTCTACTCAGTTCCCCAGCATCATCTTCAACATCAGACATAACCTAAGAGTGGTGAAAAATGAAAAGGAAAGACCAGTAAGCATCTCAAAATGGCTTTACATAAGAAGAAGTAATCAGACTGACTGCCAGAGAGACCCACCAAAATCATTTCTGTGCTTTATCTTTGGCATATACATATAAATATCTTGAGAAAAAGCAATATTGAAGATAGAAATCCCCTAATTCAGGTCTCTTCAAACCTGAATTTGTATTCAAATATAGTTAGTGATGAGTCATGGAGCTGTTTGATGAAGAGATATTCACTACTTGTCTAATGCTGTTGGGCGCTTTCACATGTTATTTAGCCCTCACAATCATGTCACAAAAGTGGGGAAACTGAGGCCTTTAAGAGGCAGAGTAACTTATGTGGTGTCACACAGCCAAGAGACAGAACTGAGATTTGAAGTTAGATCAATCTGTCTCTAATCTGGACTGCTTAAACAAACATCTATGAAATAATCTCCAAGGTAAAAGCAATGTCAATCCAAATTTCTTCATATGTTTTTTCCCTAATTTCTTCATATGATTTTTTCTTATACGACTGGAGATATTTTTCTTTGTATTCAGCCAATACATGAAATCATGAGGAAATGCACCAAACTGTATTGATGTATGATCATACAGAATCAAAGCAAGATAAAGAACAAGGGAGAATACTACTAAAGCATATATTTGTCATAATAATCTGCATCTATAGAAGATGGTCCCGATTTGTTATAATATTTGTGAAGATGGATATTCTCATCTATTTAAACATTAAATCTTGCTGAAGAATAAAAGAAAGGATGAAAAGAAAGAAATAGTGATTGCACTGCTCTCACACGTAGGTGGAGCAGGAACGAGGGGGTTGCAGAGTGTGAAGAACTGCATTAACAGGCTGAGTCAGCAGTGGGCTGGCTGAGGTCAGCACCTCCAAGGCAGAGTCGGAGCAGGTAGGGGAAAGGCCCAGGGTGTGGTTCATGATGATTCTAGTTCTTGGCAATCAGTTCTCTGGGGCTACTTGCCAGTAACTCTTCCCCCCAAGTCATATCTGCTCTTTCATACATTTTAAAGCATACCAGAATACTACAAATCCGTTGTAAAAAGAACAATGATTACTGCACATTCCCTGACTAAATAAAACTCACAAAATGACTAAATAAAACCCTAAACCCACAAAATGGGGGGACGGGGGGCGGGGAGTTCATTTAATCCAAATTTTGGGTACATATTTTGGCTACAAGTAAGTATACAAATAAATAAATGAAACTTGGATGCTACCTAGGCATTCCAAAGTTACATTTTATTCTTCTTATAATGTTCCAAAATCTTTCTTAAAAAGGAATGGGTGAATTACTTAATTTTAAAGAAAGAGAAAAGGTGCTAGAGAAATGAATCTTTTAAAAACAAGAAATATATTTAAGAGGCTGCTTCTCCAAATTTAAACTGAATTGTGAAAAATTATAAGGATGCTTATATGCAATGTCAGACTAATGGGGGGAAATTTATCTTCTCAATGTTAAAAAGAACATTCAGATAGTATTTAAAAAAAATTTAAAGAAAACAACATATACACAAAAGAGGGTGAGTGGGATGGCTTATTGTTGGGCTGATTTGCAATACTACAAAATAAATATCCTCAAATATAAGTGGAAAACAAGCTTGAGGGAATGGCTGGTAAACAGCATTTTCAAGCAACATTATATTCAAATTTTAATCACTAATGTGAATTTACTTTACTCAGAATTTAAGCTTATATATGAAGCAATTAAGTGAAAGAACTTTTCACCATTTTCTTACGCAACTTGTTTTTTTTGGATCTTTGCACTTTTCTGCATATATTTTCCCACCTGGACTGGGTGCTTTGACATCAAAAACCCCTACTTATTTAAGATCTAGCTCAAATGTCGCTTTCTCTGTGATGCCTTTCTTGAGTTCCATGTAATTGTTTTGCTTAACACACTGAACCATCCTATTATAATATAACATGTGTGACAATTACTTCTCTACGTGTCTGTCTTTCTGCAGTAACAACTTCTTGAGGGAAAAGGTCAAAATATTTTTAGACTTTTTTTTCCAGGGACTAGAACACAAGGCACATTTGATCATTTTTTTAATTGAACAATTAGCTGGTTCCAAAGTTAACAAAAGCTTTGCGTGGTATGAAAAGTGAAGCCTACATTTAGGTTGTGTAACAAAACTATTCAGAGGATATTTAGCCCGGTGATTAAGAGCATGTACCTTTGAGTAAGACAGATGAGGTTACAAATCCTAGCTCTGTCATTAACTAGCTGTGTGATACTGGACTAGTATTCTCATCTATGAAATGGGATAATTTTAGTATCTAAATCATTAAATTATTATAATGAAATGAGACAACGCTTACAAAATACTTATCACAGTGCTTGCAAATCAATTAAGTCCCTGGAAAATCATGTCCATCATTTGCCAGTGTATGTCTGGAAACATACAGGAACCTTTTGTTTTGTTGTTATAATGACTGGGAGTAGCACACAAAGTGTTCTAAAATATTAATAATATTCTGAGAATAGCTACCTAGTTGTGATAGTTAGGTTCAGGTGTCACCCTGGCCAGGTGACAGTGCCCCATTTTTCTGTTTCTGTGGGCTTAAATCAGCAGCATATGAAATTCATCTATGGCTGATTACATCTGCAGTCATCTAAGGGGAGTGACTTCTGCGATGAGTAAGGCTTAAAAGGTGAGGCTGAAGAAAGAGAAACAGCTCAGTACAGTCCAGCAGAGCTCAGCACAGCCCAGCACCATACACCTCCGGACTCAAACCAGTTCAGACCCAGGTGTTTAGCGATGCAGAAAGGAACCTCCCCAGGGGAAAGCCCTTTGACCCCAGAAGCCCAGCAGACTTGGCTGTGCACTTTCCCAAATTAGTAAATTTGTAACCAAAAAAATCCCATTTATAAAAGCCAATCCATCTCAGGTATATTGCATTCCAGCAGCATTAGCAAACTAAATTACTAGTGTTTTAATTGTCCTAATTAGCAATTTGAAGACTATTAAAGAGAAAAAGCTACTTACAGCTCCTGTGCCATCATCAACTCTTTCTCTAGGTCTCTGCTTTTTGGGAGAAAGGAGAGAAATCATTTCCTTTTTCATTTGCTGAAGAACCTTCTTAAGTTCAGCATTTTCCAACAGGATTTGTTTCTGACGAAATTCATAATCATTCAAGAGAACTTTATACATTTCATCTTCATTCCTGAGACAGAAATGGACAGTATGAAAATGCAGAATAGAAAGAAAAGTCTGGTTAAATCTGTCAACCTAAATTAGACTTTACCTGGCCTCAGTTTTACCAGTCCTCCAGGAGCCTCTCTTTCCATCAGCTCTCCCCACGTAATTTAAAACATCCATAGCTACAAACATAAACAGACAAGACAAAACCAATATTTACTATCTATATTTAAGTGTTTAAATCCTAATATACTCTGAAGCGGAAGTCAACCTGTTAGGATTTGCACTGAAATAGCCCTGGCTTCAAGTTCTGATTTCATCATTCGTAAGCACTCTGATCTATGCAAGTTACTTAACTGCTAAGCTTGTTTCTTCAACAGAATGGGAATAACAAAAGTACCTACCAAAGAGTTCTTGTGAAGATTAAAGGAAATAATAAAAGTTAAGTTTAATGCAGCACCTGGCACACAGAAAGTACTTAAGGCTATTTTATTATAAAAAAGTTTTGTTTTTATTTTCACTATTAATTGTATTATTAACAGGAGTTGGCAAATAGTAGAAGGGTAAGGGGCAAAAACACTTGAAAAAGAATGAAATGGGAGGACTCATGCTTCCTGAGTTTAATGCACATTATGATGCCTCTGTGGTCAGACAATATGGTACAAGCATAAAGATAGATACATTGATCAATGGAACAGAAATGAGAGCTTAGGGACGAAAACAGGGATGGGAACAGATATTTGCACACTGATGCTCATAGTGGCATTATTCACAACTGCCAAAAGATGGAAACAATTCAGTGTCCATTATCCAATGAATGCATAAACAAAATGTGGTAAATACATATAATGGAATATTACTCAGCTGTAAGAAGGAATGAAGTTCTGATGGATGTGACAACACGGATGAACCTTGAGGACATCATGTTGAGTGAAATAAAAGGACAAATATTCTATGGTCTTACCAATACGAACTAATTATACTATGTAAACTCATAGGCAGAATTTAGAATACAGGTTACCAGAAGATAGAATGAAGCTAGAGAATGGAGATGCTTAAGATGTGCAGAACTTTTTTTTAATAGAGCTGTGAAACATTTACTTTTTTTCCACCTAGACCTACAACATCAATACATATAAATAAATTCTAGTGTCTTTTTCTTTTTTATTATTATTTGGGAAAGGGAGAGGTAGGGAGAGAAATATAGGATAAGGGAAAAGGGCTGGAGAACAGGTGACCTTTTTGTTTTTAATTTCTTCTCTCAAACAGAAAGTACCGTCATTCTGAAAGCAGGTACACCTGAAGGGTACATTTTGTTTTTAACAGCATCCAGGACCGTTCTGAATTTTAAAATGAGAAGAAATCTTTTTCTTCTTTTCACAAATAATGTGCATTCGGATCAGGTATGAGTGGATGTATTTCTAAACTGTACAGGCAGAGATGAATTTGTGTGGCTTCAGCAGACTCAGACTCATCCAGGGACAGCCTGTCAACTGTGGAAGTGTTGGGGGCAGAGAGGAGCTGCAGTCAGGGCATGGTTGATCACAGGTACAGAAAAGAGGGTGTTCACATGGGGAAAAGATGGAGAAGTGGATGAGGGATATAGGACAGACAAATGTCAGTCACCCCAAGTGGGCAGCCCTTTGAGAAGGGACTTGAGAGTTAAGATTCAGGAGTGAAAGAAGAAGAAGAAAAAAAAAACGGTAAGTAAGCACTGAGGGTAAAGGCAAGAAGGGGAGTTGCTAAAAGTTATAAATCATAAAGCCTTTCTGAATAAAACTGTCCTTTCCCTAGATGACATCAGGAATGAGACACTGGAACCCTTTCCTAGGTGTTTCTCCCACTTCCTTAAAAGAGCAGACAGCAATAAGTTAATTCTACTGTTCTTAAGATGCTTCTTTCTTCATGCTCTATAGGGACGAGAGTGAAGGACAGGGGATGCTACACTACAGACAAGGAGCTCAGAACCCAGAGACAGAGCGGTTGTCACACAGCCATGGTGACATCGAGGCCACCCAGGACCCCAGCCCAGCTCGCGACCGCTGGAGGGGCTGCCTCCGCCTGGGGCACATCCCAGCCCTCCTACTGCACATTCTCTGAGTCAAGTCTTTGGACCCTCCTACTATAGGTAAATGGCAGGTTAGTTACTCTAAAAACATCTGCGAAACATGAAATTTCCCCTCTCTTTTCCTTGGAATGACAGAATCTGGGATGATTTCCTTTGTTTCTTATTTAAAAAAAAAAAGTATGAAATGACTCATACATAACTTTGCTAGAGGTACTCTGTGGATTTAAGATGCTGTCCTTTTTTTGGAAGCTGCCCAGATTGCTTGGGAACCTGGCTGGCCTGATGACCCACACTCACCTGTGAATCCTGCCCCCGCTGTCTGTACAGACCAGTGAGGGTGACACTGGCTGCCCAGCTTAGGGGTACCTCTGTCCCAATAACCTGGGTCTGTTGCTGGGAGCAAAGAAAAAAAGAGAAAAAAGGACTAACTCCCAGCAGCCATATAGACCACACACCTTTGCTGAAGATTCGACCAAAAAAACTATCATTTTTTCTCTATTTCATCCTTCTATAGATGAAAACTCTTGATTTTCAGTAACAAGCTGTAGGAAGAGACACAGGAAAAAGTGGCAGGCTCAGGAAGAAGAAATAAAAATGACACATTGATGGAAGGTTTTGAGGAAAGGAAGTAAGTATGAAAATACAGCAGCTCCTAAGGAATTGTGTGGCAGAGCAGGCTGGTCAGAGCCTGTGGGTCCTGTCAGTTCATATCATCTAGGCAAAATTTGGTTTACACCAGATATTCTCTATTTCCATGATTCACTTCTGGTGCCTGGGGTTCAACATATCAGCTGGCTTTAGAAGAGTCCAGGACAAAAATTCTGTGTAATTCTTACGCTAAAAACATAGTCAGCTTCACTGGGCTACCCATAGGCCCGTGGGGTTATCAGAGGAGGGACTGGAACCAGACAGAGAAGTCAGTCTAGCTCAGCTTTGTTCACAGGACTGCTTCCAAAGCATAGAGCCGAGCATCAAAAATGCTCATAATCAGTGCCTTAAGTAACTTCCATTTCTTTCTGCAAGTAACCTCAAGGGTTAACTAACCTAGAAGAAGCAGGGAAGAATATTCTTAAGAGTCATATCTTAAGGTATTGCAGTGACGTATCAAATGAAACAAGAAAGAGGCTATGGAAACTACTGGAGACAGAAAAGGTGGTAAGGGAGAGGTGGCGATGGACATGTAAAAAGTTCAGCTATACAGGGGGTGCATGGGTGGTTCAGTGTAGAATGCTCGCCTTCCATGCTGGAGACCCTTCAATTACAGGACCATGTACCTCCCCCCGTCCCAAAAAAAGTTCAGCTATAAAGACACAGTTGGCTTTTTTCATTTTCTTTTCCTTTCCTTTATGTAAAAACCACAGCTGCTTTTTAAAACAAAAAGCTTCAAATTAAAAGGACCCTGCTGCCAAACCACTCTTTCTGGGTACAGTAAGGCTGGACTGGAAGCCAAAGCAGGGAAGGCAGCACTGCTGAAAGTGTCCTGGCTGTGAAGAGCAGGATAGAGGGAGGAAGTGGGGAAGAGAGGAGATTCGAGGAATGGGGTTATGCATCAAGATGTGCGAATTTTTAACTAGGTTGAATTTAAATGAGTAGAAATGGATAGCAGTGATGGTAGTACATTATTGTGAATATATTAACTGTGCTGAACTGTGCGTGAGTGTGGTTTAAAGGGGAAGTTTAGTGTCATATATGTCACAGAAGGAAAGCCAGATGTTTAAACATAAGAATGTAAAACTCTGTAAATCTTTAAACTGAATTATCTATCTGTAAATCTTTAAACTGATAGATGAAAACGGTAATTAACAGTACAAATATAAAAAATTTCCTTCATAAACTGAACAAATGTATGGATATAGTACAACGAGTTAATAACAGAGTAGTATATGGCAAAAACTCAACTACTGCAAACTTTGAACTACAGTTAACATATTCATCAACAGTAACAAATGTACCACACCAATGTTAGGGATCAATGATAGGGAGAGATGGAGGTGCAGGATATTTTGGGTGTTCTCTTTTTTCACCTCCTGGAGTAATGAAAATGTTCTAAAGTTTGATTGTGGTGATGAATGTCCAACTATGTAATGACACTGTGGGCCACCGATGGTGTACTTTGGATGGACTGTAAGGGGTGTGACTGTATGTCAATAAAATTGCATTAAAGAAAAGAGTTATTTCATTATTATCCACTACTGTGCTGGTTTGAAAGGACGTACGTATCCTAGAAAAGCCATGTTTTAATCTTAATCTCATTTTGTAAAGGTAGCTATTTCTTCTAATCCCTATTTAGCACTGTACATTTGAACTTTAATTAAATCATCTCCCTGGAGATGTGACTCAATCAAGAGTGGTTAAGTTGGATTGGTGGAGACATGTCTCCATCCATTCTAGGTGGGTCTTAATTACTTTATGGAATCCTATAAAAGAGAGATTCAGAGAAAGCAGAAAAAAATGACACAGCCATGAGAAAGCCACAACAGAGAAAACCACAGCACCATGAAGCAGAGAGTCCACCAGCCAGTGACTTTTGGAGATGAAGTACGAAGCCTCCTGGGGAGCCAGCGAGGAAGCTAGCAGATGATGCCATGTTCACCATGTGCTCTTCCAGCTGAGAGAGAAACACTGACCATGTCTGTCTTTCCACTTGAGAGAGAAACCCTGAACTTCAACGGCCTTCTTAAATCAAGGTATCTTTTCCTGCATTGGACATTTCTTTAGACTTGTTTTAATTAGGACATTTTCTCAGCCTTAGAACTGTAAACTAGCAACTTATTAAATTCCCCTTTTAAAAAGCCATTCCGTTTCTGGTATATTGCATTCCAGCAGCTAGCAAACTAGAACTATTAATCTATTATTATCAGGAGTTGGCAAATTGTGGTTTGTGCCCAGCTACCTGACTCTGTAAATAAAGTTTTACTGGAACACAGCCATGTCCCTTTATTTACACATTGCGGATGGCTGCTTTTTTGCTACAATGGCAGAGTTGAAAGGTGTAACAGACTGTAGGCCCCACAAAGCCAAAAATATTTATTATTTGGAACTTTATAGAAGACGTCTGCTAAGCTCTATTATCACCATTATCATCAAAGGGATCTAAGCCCCTGATAGTAGTAAAGTTTCTCCTGTCATAGGTGAGGATAGGAGAAGGTGACAAGAGGTGGCAAAAAGATGAGAATGTGTAAGTTATTGTCATTTTAGAGCTAATAAAATCATTACGAAACTATCACATCGACTTGTGTTTAGATGAGGAACTCTCATAAGGAAACTGTTATTGGAGTTAAATTCTTAATAAATTCCTTTAATTAGATGTCGCATTTTATATCTCAAGACTTTTACCCTGCTTTCCTTTATGAATGATTATGAGGTTAACCAATCTTAAAAATCAATGTGGGGACGGGCCACGGTGGCTCAGCGGCAAGAACGCTTGCCTGCCATGCCAGAGGACCCGGGTTCGTTTCCCGGTGCCTGCCTATGTAAAAAAAAAAAAAAAAAAAAAAAAATCAATGTGGTCCAAGTGAGATTAAGATTTATTGCCTGAGAATACCCTCCCCAAAGATTTCCAACTCTGTCTTCATTGCTTATCATTTTCATTTTCCTATTTTCAATAATTTTTAAACTAAAACATTCAAATAAATGCAACAGCTCTACTATACAGAATGACGATGATGTGATTATAACACTGAACTGTTGGTGGCAGGCAGAGTGCACCACGTGATGTCTTGGAATGTCTGCTCACCAGCGTTTATATAAAAGTTCATATTCAGTTTAGGAAAGAGAATCAAGGGGTATCACTGAATAAGTTAAGAGGACAGCCTGCAATCCATTTGGAGACCATTCTTCAATAAATAAATGCATGGACTTCTTTCTTGTCCTTGCATTTTATCACACCAGCAAAAACTATTTATGTAGCTCTACTTTATAATCTACACTATTTATCTGAAATTACGTACATATTTGAACATAGCTATAAATTAGTTTTCAAAAGGATAGTTCTAGAAGTATATCTTAGACAAGTATATCTTGGACACACACAAGCATAACTTTTACAGTCCATTCTTTTGAGGTAGTAGCTTCAAAAATTCATAGCTAAACTTATAAAGGTGCACAAAATTGACATTAATGGTTTTGTCTGACAATTTTCTGAGGCCAACTCTAAAGTAATACTTCCTCTGATATTCAGGAATTGATTCTAATTTTTATTAATTTTCTCAATTCTTGCTGTAGAAAATTAGAGTGTCCTCTAGCTTAGTTTTCCTCTAAGCATTAATCTATACCTGTCATGTTAATGCGATGTGAAGTTTAATCCTTATATGCAATTAATAAAGCAAAGCAAAATTACTTATTTTGCAGTAGTTAGCTGTCTCAATTTCTAGTTTATACAGATATAAAACCATATAAAATCAGTTGTATAAAGCATGGAAATGACACTGTGAGTTATTATGGTCAATCCTTTTATATTTCTTAGCATAACATTAGCTTATTTATCCCCTTAGCTGTATCTCAGACAGCTAATCCTTACCTATTTTTTTATCCTTCTTGTTCATAACAAGTTGATGTAGACGTTCCTTTAGTTTATTATATTCACGTTCTTTTCTCTTCATATCATGATTATATTGAGTAGCTCGACTTGCAATGATATTTTGTAATTTTTGTACCTGAAAAAAGCATTTTCTATCAAACGGGTTTCTATAGGATTCATAATCCCAATTAAAATTGGCAAATTCAAAAGAGAAAAGAAGTCCTAGTAGTCACCTCTTCATGTAACAGTGTAAAAAATTCTAGGATTCTTCTTTTTCCATAAGCACTGGAAGTCACTTTCTTAAAAAAAAATTATATGAAACATGTAAAGTTTTCATTTTTTTTAATTCTGCAGTTACCAAATATGCTAACTTTCTAAATTATCTTGTACTATACCCTTCACCTTATATATAGGCTCAGATAATTTAGAGGACAAAAACTCTTCTAGAAGAATTAAAGCGATTAAAGTTTCATATGAAACAAATAGAACTCATCTGATTATTTTTAGTGTCTTTGTATTACTGCCTTGTAATTTATTTCTTATCAATCTGTGACAAGTTGTTATTAACCAATGGAACATTAGAGCAGGTCAACAGGCTCTTTTTTTTTGGTATGCTGTACAGTAGGGGTCACATTTCATTCTTTTTCCATGTGATTATCCCATTACTACAGCACAAATTGTTGATTTTTTTTTTTTGCGTGCATGGGCCAGGAATCAAGCCCAGGTCTCATGCATGGCAGATAAGAACTCTACCACCGAACTGTGTAGAGTTCAGGCTTATTTTTAATCTGATCAAAGCCACAGTTATCAAATTAGAATAAGTCTAAACAGCAGAGAGAATCCAATTCAAACATTTGCAGAGTGCCCACCATGTGCCAGGCACTGTTGTTCAATGCTTAATAACTTCGACCACTTCTCAAGCTGCTCTTGATAGGAAATAGGTTCTAATTTTCACAGACATTCTCAATCCCTGCCAAGACGATATGGTCAACTTAATCCCTGCTAAAGAACTGTATTCAAACCATTTAAGTGTAACTAACAGAACGAGTCAAAATTTTCTATGAAATAACTCAAGTAAATGTATAAGCAATCTTGTTGGGTTACTTAAGATACTTAAGTATCCATGTACTAAATATACTATTAAATAGTCAAATATGGTAAAACAAACCTATCTAAATTACTACAAGTGTCTTCAAAACAATATGCTCCCCTAAAAGTCTTTAACTATATATAGCTACATACACAACATTGAATATAAGTATTACATTTTTACAGTTATCACATGGTCAAGAATTATACTGTGGAACAATAAAAAACATGATGGTTTAGTATTACATAAATTAAAGAACAATACTGTTTAATGCATTAACTTTATAGGTTTAATACTAAATAAACACTAAAGCAGAAATTAGAATAGAATTATGACATCTTTTACCTCAAATGAGATTTTTAATGTGAATTGCTTTTAAAAAAATGCAAAAAACACCAATAAACTCTCTGTCCATTTAGTCAAGTAACTGCTTGTTTGGAAGAAAAATGTCAGTATGTAAGATAATGCAAACGGCATGTCAAGTATTAAGAATATTTACAGCAGTGAATACAAGATCTGCATTTAAAGCACCTGTGTGACCAAGAAAAATGGAGAGTGAATGTGAGTCCAGGATGGATGGTATAGTATGCTGGTTGTTAAGAGCTATCATCTAGTATATTAAGTTGAATGGATCAACTTGGGATGGCAGGGAGTGGGTAGGGTGGCTTCCTGACCTCTCTGTTATACATGGTGCAATACTGTACACAAGGATCCACCATACCATTTTGATAGAGGATGAATAATTTTTTCTTTTTTGTACAAGTATACACTTGTAAAATGGCTCTTATGGTCACCTCAGATTGCAAACAAGCAAACAAAAACACAAAAAGTCCCTTGATCTGCAATAACAACTCACCTCATCCTTCTCATTTTTAAGTAGCTGAAGCAAATTTCTGTTCTTGCATTGTAGCTGTCTATCTCTTTCCTGAAGCCCAATCATTTCTCTCCTGGAGGTTTCCAACTGTTCCTAAAACATTTATATGCAATCTTGATTAAAATGAGCACAGGATTCAGACAAGTGCATCCTTAAAAGATCAGTAATAAGAAGCTATTCATACTAGTGTTTATGCTCTACAGAAGTTTAGTAGTCCACAAAAATGTTTAAAGCAATTATTATAAACCAAATTTCATCTATGTATAAAAGAGCCTTATTCCCCCTTCAAAGTGGTTCCCCCACAGGCTCTTTCTCCCTTATTCCAACGATGCTGTCACTGAACATTTTTACTATTTCTTTTCAACACTACCTCTACGGCACATTCCTCTGACTATCTCTTCAGAGATACTGATATCATCATCTTTTGAGAGGAGATCAAGCTTTGAGAAAGACTGAAAGACTCAGAGTTAATTCTGAAGACAGGCGACCAAGCAAAATGACAAATCTTCAGGTAAAAAAGGCAGGACTATAGCTTGATACCATTCTCCCTTGCAGGTATTAAACTCTCAGAAGATGTTTTCCAAAGATGAATGGCAGATCCCTGGAATCAGTATGGGATAAAATGGCCACTTTTAATTTCATTTCACATGGTTCCTGAGGAAATGTACCAAGCTCTGCATAAGGGCATTCATATGGAGTAGTTTTTAAATACCTGTCCCCCATATGAAAGTCACTCAAGTTATGTGATAAATTACCATAATAACTTGAACAATCTCTGTAACAATGGCTCTCAAGAGAATATAGAAAATTTAAGAGTATAACATGGACAACTCTAAGTTTGTCAGAATTTTTGGTATGCTCTTCTTTGGAGGGTTGAAAACTTTCTATCATACCGAACAACTGGTATGGCTAAACTAAAGGGCGCTGGGCCAGTAGATAGGTCTTATAAATGTAAATCTGAGATTTATTTACTCAGTGATTATCAACACTGTTCCTGAATTCATCAACCTCTCTGCAAATCTGCATCTCTCCAACATTTATCTAAGTGAATTATATACCACACTCTCAGTAGCTTAAAACAGAGATATCTTAAATTTATGACTCCTTCTTATTTCCCAAATTTAATCTGTCTTAAATCCTACCTATTCTACCTCCTAAATTTTCTTCATACCTCATTCTTATTTATTATCCCTATTGACACTAGTTTAAGTCCAAAACATCTCCAGGATGGAAAGCTGCAAAGGTCTGCTAACTGGTGTCCTTTCTGCCAGGCCTTTTGACCCCACAATATCCACTGCAAATATAAATCTTCACTTCCCCATCTATTTCTCCATTCTATTGCCAGAGTGGAATTAAAAATGCCTTCCTTAGACTAAATATAGTTAAGACGTCAATTCTACCTAAATTGATTTACAGATTCAACGCAATACCAATCAAAATCCCAACAACTTATTTTTCAGAAATAGAAAAACCAATAAGCAAATTTATCTGGAAGGGCAGGGTGCCCCGAATTGCTAAAAGTATCTTGAGGAAAAAAAACGAAGCTGGAGGTCTCACGCTGCCGGACTTTAAGGCATATTATGAAGCCACAGTGGTCAAAACAGCATGGTATTGACATAAAGATAGATATATCGACCAATGGAATCGAATAGAGTGCTCAGATATAGACCCTCTCATCTATGGACATTTGATCTTTGATAAGGCAGTCAAGCCAACTCACCTGGGACAGAACAGTCTCTTCAATAAATGGTGCCTAGAGAACTGGATATCTATATGCAAAAGAATGAAAGAGGACCCGTATCTCACACCCTATACAAAAGTTAACTCAAAATGGATCAAAGATCTAAACATTAGGTCTAAGACCATAAAACAGTTAGAGGAAAATGTAGGGAGATATCTTATGAAACTTACAATTGGAGGTGGTTTTATGGACCTTAAACCTAAAGCAAGAGCACTGAAGAAAGAAAGAAACAAATGGGAGCTCCTCAAAATTAAACACTTTTGTGCATCAAAGAACTTCATCAAGAAAGTAGAAAGACAGCCTACACAATGGGAGACAATATTTGGAAACGACATATCAGATAAAGGTCTAGTATCCAGAATTTATAAAGAGATTGTCCAACTCAACAACAAAAAGACAGCCAACCCAATTACAAAATGGGAAAAAGACTTGAACAGACGCCTCTCAGAAGAGAAATACAAATGGCCAAAAGGCACATGAAGAGATGCTCAATGTCCCTGGCCATTAGAGAAATGCAAATCAAAACCACAATGAGATATCATCTCACACCCACCAGAATGGCCATTATCAACAAAACAAAAAATGACAAGTGCTGGAGAGGATATGGAGAAAGAGGCACACTTATCCACTGTTGGTGGGAATGTCAAATGGTGCAACCACTGTGGAAGGCAGTTTGGCGGTTCCTCAAAAAGCTGAATATAGAATTGCCATACGACCCAGCAATACCATTGCTAGGTATCTACTCAAAGGACTTAAGGGCAAAGACACAAACGGACATTTGCACACCAATGTTTATAGCAGCATTATTTACAATTGCAAAGAGATGGAAACAGCCAAAATGTCCATCAACAGACGAGTGGCTAAACAAACTGTGGTATATACATACAATGGAATATTATGCAGCTTTAAGACAGAATAAACTTATGAAGCATGTAATAACATGGATGGACCTAGAGAACATTATGCTGAGTGAGACTAGCCAAAAACTAAAGGACAAATACTGTATGGTCCCACTGATGTAAACCGACATTAAAGAATAAACTTGGAATATGTCATTGGTAACAGAGACCATCAGGAGTTAGAAATAGGGTAAGATAATGGGTAATTGGAGCTGAAGGGATACAGACTGTGCAACAGGACTGAACACAAAAACTCAAAAATGGACAGCACAATACTACCTAATTGTAATGTAATTATGTTAAAACACTGAATGAAGCTGCATCTGAGCTATAGTTTTTTTGGTATGTTTTTTTTCTGTTTTTTTATATATTTTTTGTATTTTTTATTTTTATTTTTTCTCTACATTATCATTTTATTTCTTTCTCTGTTGTCTTGCTATTTCTTTTTCTAAATCGATGAAAATGTACTAAGAAATGATGATCATACATCTATGTGATGATATTAAGAATCACTAATTGCATATGTAGAATGGAATGATTTCTAAATGTTGTGTTAGTTAATTTTTTTTTAATAAATAAAAAAAAAAATGTCTTCCTTCTGTTCGGAATTCCTCAGTGCCTCCCCATTTCATGTCTTTTATATCATTTGGAGCCTGGACTCCAGCCCTACTTCTCAACACTCATCATACATTGTATGCTCCAGTCCTGTGCTGGTTTGGAGGGATGTGTGTACCCTGGAAAAACCATATTTTAATCCTAATCCTATTTTGTAAAGGCAGCCGTTTCTTCTAATTCCTATTCAGTACTGTATGTTTGAAACTTTAATTAGATCATCTCCCTGGAGATGTGACTCAATCAAGAGTGGTTGCTGAGCTGGATTAGATGGAGATGGTCACAAAAGTGTTGGTCACTTTTCTAGAGCCCTATAAAAGGGAAATTCAGAGATAGCAGAGAATTAACGACAGAACCACAAGAAAGCCACAACAGAGGACACTGCAGAACCATGAAAGAGAGTCCACCAGCCAGCGACTTTTGAAGATGAAGAAGGAAAACACCTCCTGGGGAGCTGGAAAGGAACCTAGCAGATGATGCCGTGTTCACCCTGTGCCCTTCCAGCCAAGAAAGAAACCTTGACCGTGTCCGCCATGTGCCTTTCCATTTGAGAGAGAACCCCTGAACTTCACTGGCCTTCCTGAATCAAGGCATCTTTTCCTGGATGCCTGAGATTGGACATTTCTATAGATTTGCTTTAATTAGGACATTTCCATGGCCTAAAAACTGTTAACCAGCAACTTATTAAATTTCCCTTTTTAAAAGCTGTTCCATTTCTGGTATATTGCATTCTGGGAGCTAACAAACTGGAACATGCCCCTACAGAGGTATTCTCTGTTCCCTAAAAGTGCAATGCTTTCTCATGCTGCCATGCTTTTTACACATTATATATACCCTCTGCCAAGAACATCCTTTTGAAACACTAGCAAATTTCTGCTCATTCTCCAAATCTCTTACCAAGTGTTACCTCGTCTGTGAAACCTTCCTTGACCTTGTACACCAAGAACAATTAATGAAGCAAATAATTATGGTTCAATGGGTCTCCCTCTGCGGACTGCAATTTCCTTGAGAGCAGAGACTGGGTTTTATTCATCTCTGAAATCTAGTACCTAGCACATAAATACTCAATAAATTTTGCTCAACAAATCAAATGGATCAAATATAAGATCTAGAAACTCTTTGAGGGCTAGACTGGCCACTTTTTCCACTGAAGACACATTTTTGTCCACAGCTGATCCAAATTACCTGATTCTAGACCAGGTCAAATTTCAAGCAGAGGATATTCTGGAAAACACTCTACACTCTGGGTAGTCATAATAAATGCCCACTCCTGAAAGAAAAGGTTTAATAGCTCCAGATCACCAACATCATTATATATATTAACACCTTATAAGATATTTGGGCAAATGCGCACAGGACAAAAAAATTTTTAGGGCAGAACTACTTCCCTCAAGGGGTTTACAACTGTAGGTCAGCCTAATTGAGAAGACCTCTCATAGTTCTCTCTGATATGGATGAGAATAGTGTTGAGGATTGAATCATGCCCCCACAAAAGGCATATTTAGGTTCCAACCTCTGGTCCTGAGGAAATGGACTCATTTGTAAACAGGACCTGTGATGATGTTATTAGTTAAGGTGTGCCCAAACGGAATGAAGATGGACCTTAATTCAAAATGGCTCAAGTCCTTATAAGCAAGGGAGATTAGACACAAAGAAAAGCCATAGGAAGCAGCCAGAAGCTAAAAGTCAACGGAACCCAGCAGAGAAAGAAGACATAGCCATATGCATTATCATGTGACAGAAAAGCCAAGGGACCTCAAAGATCGCCAGCCAGCCAAAAGAAACTGACCCAGGAGAAAGCAAGCCTTCTAGCCTTTGAAACCATGAGCCAATAAATCCCTGTTGTTAAGCTAACTGGGAGCATGGTTATTTGTTTTACCAGCTAAGAAATCAATAAAAATAGTATCCACAATACATAACCTTCTGAAAAGCCCAGAGGGCACCACATATCCCTCCCAACCTACCACAGTTCCCCAGCCTACCAGGATATACTGTTGGATGATCTCTATCCCTTAAGCATGTAGAATGTGCAAGAACGTGAAAACATTATTAAAGATGAAAACATACCACTCATTGCATATGAGCTAAGAAGACAACATAAGGCAGCACTATGTGACAGGCTGCTAGGGGGGTATAACTGAGGAGCTAAGAGGCTTCTCTAAATCAGTCTCCAAATGTTGCCAGTATTCATATATAGCATATTTCCTATCAGGGAATTTTCAAATATTACATAGATTTTATTATTCTCTCATAGAGCTCAGAGAGTCAAAACTCTGTTTTATGTCTTGCATTGTTTTTTCTTGTCTGATCTTGGAGGGGGTGGGGTAAGGAAAGGGCACAGGGGGAGAAAAGTCAGGAAAAGCAGAATGGCATGAACCAACAAGTGAGAAAACTAAAAAGAAGCTGATTTTCTTGAGAGTACAAAAACTCAAGGGTTTTTATTTTCAAAGTAAGGAATCCCAGTATAGAATAAATATGGAATAGTATATTTAGAGGAAGATTTATCTTGGGTTCTAGTATTAAATTTATCACATCCTTAATAATACACAATAATATAATTCCATACCATAAGATGATTTTGAAGGCCTTCTTCCCACTCCTTCTCAAAATAAACAAGAAAAAAATAAAAACATAAAAGAAGTTGAAGAAAAGGAAGGGAAAAAAAAAAAAGCAGAAGCCAATAACAAATGATCTACATTTTAAGGTACCAGGACAATGCTTCTGTAAAAAACATTTCCTTTGTTCAGAAAAGTAAGTATTTACAGTAATGAATTAACATAACAGCACTCAAATGCAGGCAGGCAATATCTACCTTAAGTTTTGTGTAGCAGTTCTGTAGATGGTCCATATCACTTCCCAGTTTCAGATTCTGTGTTTCCACATTTTCCTGAGCTAGAAGATTCTTCCGCTGAAGTACAAGGAGTTCATTCATACAATTTAAAACAGCAACTATATTTAATTCTCTCTTTGCCTCTTTACCTTTGGATTCTTCATATAGTGAAGGAAAACCGAAAGTAGTCAATTCCTGGTCGGAGAAAATGTTTTTCTAAAAGTTGGTTACCGAACAACTTAGTAAACAAACAAAATATAGACACTCCTGAGATAGTTAATAGAATGTATCCCAAAGGGCAATGAAAAAAGAGTACTGAGCTCTTTTAGCCTCTGCTCTGCAATAACCTAACTGACTTGGAGAAGGCGCTTAGGTTTCTGCATCAGTAAAATGAGGGTTGTACTCTCAGTGAAGGAGCCCCTAGGGTAATGGCTGGGCCAAACTGCTCCTCTAGATAAAAGGTGCTCTTATAGCTAGACTAGAGGGCTGCCAAGGTTCTTTGTAAATTTAATATAAGTCCCCGTCAGTAGATCACAAAATTTACTTGTACTTGGCAAATGTTTTTCTCATAAAAATATGATCTATTATATAACAGGATTTATGCTGTTGCGTCCTACAAAAACATTTTATTTTACCTGATCAAGATATGAGATACTCTGCTCAATATTCTCCTCTGTGCAAAAGGCACTGAAAAAACTATGCACATTTTTTGATAAAGGTATTGAAGAACATAGCACTTGTTGTGAGTATAAACTTGATGGAGACATCTTTGTTTCTGAGGTATATTGAGAGAGATTTTTGCTTTCTGAAAGAATAAAAGACATCTATATAAGTTTATTAAAATATATGCAAAGCTAACAATTTCCATTACGAAAAATTCTTATTTAAGTATTTTCAAATAAAAATAAAGCTATTTTTTATATAAAAAAATACTTTCTTCCAAAAAGATACAACTATAAAGTGGTGTCAGTAGGCATGTTAAGTTACAACATACTATCTTAACTTTCTTCCCAACAATATGTTTATGTTTAAAAAAATAAAAGACTTCTCCATACCACTCAAAGTTTATGTGATTAAAAGAGTAAGTCAGAAATCAGAGAAATGCATTATACAGCCACTGAACATTACATTTCAAATGCATAAAAATTCCCTCGAAAATGCACAGTCAAGTAACCTACTATCCATTCAAAGCATTTAACCCTATCAATCATGGCACAAGTCTTAGCTCTCCCTGATAATTTTACTGAAGTTGAAAATGATGTTTTACAATTATTTGTGTCTCTTTCTAGCCACATCTTCAAATTTTTGTGGTAACTATTTTACAATTTAGTTGAAAAATTCATCTTTATAATCAGTGCACTTTGTTTCCAGTTTAGTCTTAGTTACCTGAAGACACACCTGGATCTGTAACAGTCATCCAATCTCCCATAGCAATCACCAGTGCAGGATACCTGAGGAAACTAGTTCAGCAGTGAAGCATTCAGTCCAGCTGCTGTCACTCTTCTAAGTAGGCATCTCCTTAAAAAGCAAATTATGGAATAATAGCATCTAATGTAATTAAAATATGAAAGCAAGTCTAAAATTAATGTAAAAGAGTTAATTGTATGTGCCTCAAAACAGGATTTTTTACTCCCATGCTCAAGCAGACATTGTAGAGTTCAATAATACTATATATTTAGTCAAAGATAGCATTATGGTTAAAGGCTTTCCAAGTTTTAATGAAGCATTCACATTATTTCAAATGCAAGGTACATGATTTGACAATATAAACCTAAGGTACAGCACTGTATTAATCAATAAATAGTTCTATATTTTGCCTTTTAAAATAAAGTACAAATATTATTTATGTAGATGACATAATGAAAAACTTAGCCAGCATTCCCATTTTTTGTGTTTACTAACCATATTAGCAAAAAATTTCTTTTTAATTACAATTTCCAGTATTGGCAAGATGTAGGAAATGATCACTCCCATATATTGCCCTTCATTAAGATTACATCAATTTATACTACTACCAGCAATTTGGCAATACATATCAAAAGGCTTAAAAAATAAAAATAATTTTGATCCAGAAATTCCACTTCAAAAAATTTTAATCTAATAAAATAGTATGTTCAACAATTCATCTACAAGTTTTTCTTTATAAAAAATGTAGAAATTTTCTACATAGAGAATTGTTCAAATGATGGTATTATCTATACAACAGAAGCCCGTGCAACCTTTAAACACAATTAGGGTGATTAACAAATATCTATAGATGCCAGAAATACAAAGGAATGAAGTGGACTAAGTATAAGAAATATATAACCAAAAGGTTTTTGATTCACGTTTCCCGTTTTTAAAAAGATGTACTGGAAGAAGGAAATATTTTTCCATCACAAGAAAATACAAATGAAATTATAAGTGGCAACTGGAGGAGGAGGGAAGACTGCAGGCAAACTGAGAACACATGCTAACACATGGGACAGCTGCTTCTCAGTTAAAATAAATTGTGGCCAAAAGAAAAAGCAAATTCTGTGTTGCCAGATCTTTAAATTTTTTTAAGAGATGCTAGAATTCAGGATTTTTAAGATAAGTCTCCAAAATTTTAAATGTTAGAAGCTAATTAAAAACAATTTTCTAGCACTATGCAAGTCACTCTGGGAAAGGGGGGTATGAGAGCCTTATGGAGTGCCAGAAATGCTCCATGTCTTGATCTGAATTCATCACCTCATACACTGAAATCTACACCTCCGAATGTGTATAAGTCACACCTCAAGCGACAACAATGGCATTATGGAGGCCAAACAAAACACGCCTTCAAGCCAGACGTGGACTGGGTGGATCAAGAGTTCATAACCCCTGTTCTGGAATATTTAAGATTATGGGAAAATATTCATAAAACAATGTTAAAATTGGATGAAAATTTATATTCAATACATATTTAAGTGAACTATTATGTGCCAGGTCCATTTTCCTAGGCACAAGGGAGGCCCTACTTCAAGTAGCTCACATTCTGGGGGAGGGTAGAAATAGCTAATAAAATTTGTATGGAATAAATTAAATTAACATGACAATACTCAGAGTTATAAAAGCTAAAAAGAAAATAAAACAAGCCAATATGAGAGAGTGCTGGGGTGGGAGGAAGAGTCAGGCTACTTGGAACTACGCGTATGCAAACAGTGCTACCTGAACTGAGACCTAAAAATAAGGAGTCAGTCACAAGATTAGCAAAGACCTCAGCAGCCCAGGTTAGAGGGAAAACAAAGTACAAAGGCCCCACAACGGAAATGAATTTGGTAAGTTTGAAAAACATGAAAAGGCCAGTGCGTCTGAGGCACAGTGAGCAAGGCTCAAGTTAGGAAGTTGGATTTTCTCTAAGTTGCAATGAAAAGATATTAAAGGGTTTTACTCATGAAAGTAACATGATCTCCTTCACACGTTAAAAAAGATCACTTCATCCATTAAAGAAGATGACTCTGGAGACTCTGTAAACAGACTGAAAGAGAGCAAGGGCTGTAAGAAATCAGGAGGCCACTATAGTAGTCCAGGCAAGAAACCAGGTTTACACTATAGTTCTAACCATGGAAGCAGAGAAAGGAATGAATTAGGGTGTGTTCTGGAGAAAGACTTGCAGGTGGATTACAATGTGGACAAAGGAAAAATCAAGGATGATTCCTAGGTCATTTAACAGCAGGCAATATATACAAATATACTGACTTTATATGCTCTGTTAAGATATGAAACACATACACACACACACAAACACACATTCTGAAGGTTATCCAATCCAGCACTGATTATTTGCTATTTTTCCACTCGTAACTTCATAAGGGCAACCTGAACCATTTTGCACTTGCCACTGTCCTTAAATGAGTGTTTTCTGCAAAAAGATGAGGTTAAAGGTTGAATATGTACCAAATAAAAACATCGATTTTACTTTTGGCTTTCAGAAATAGTAGCCAGAAGCAGAACTGAATCCAGGGGATAAGAAACCCATGTGACTATTCTAACCCGTATGACTTTGGATAAACTACTCAAAGTCTCTAAGACCTTGTTTCCTCACCGGTAAAACTGCCATAAAAAATAGCACTTATCTCCTATGTTCCCCCAAGGGATGAAGTGAGATAATGCATGCAAAGTGTTTAACATACTGCTAAAATATGGGACACATAATATCGGTTGTTATTATCATCATCACCAAGGCAAAGGGTTGACCGTTGGGCATAAACGACAAATTCTAAAACCTGTAACTAAACACACCATTGCTCCTAATTAAAGTTGAACACACATCCTTAGGAGTTCTGGATATAGATATCCTTGTAAAAATACACTAGGCAATGATATAATTCTCTGTTATCACCAGGTTAGAGGAAAGGGACAAGATCAGAAGAAAATGTAAATAGGCATATTTTCAGGTCCTTTTTGTTCTTTTGTTAAGATATTTGCAAATAAGACATAATAGTACCCAAAGTGCCTTTTAAATAAGACATAATACATTTTATTTCTTTTTCTGTTGTCTTTTTATTTCTTTTTCTAAATCGATGCAAATGTACTAAGAAATGATGAATACGCAACTATGTGATGATATTAAGAATTACTGATTATATACGTAGAATGGAATGATTTCTAAATGTTTTGTTTGTTAATTTTTTTAATTAATAAAAAAGTTAAAAAAAAAAATAAGACATAATAGTACCCAAAGACCATCCGACACCATGTGTGTCTACTATACATCCATTCTAATTTTTAAGTTAGTAATTAAGAGAGCTACTCTTTCTCTATGAATTCAGCTCCACCAGTATCTACAGGTTTACACAGGGAATTGTTCCATGCAGTCTTGTTATTAAAAAACAAAATCCAAAATCAAATAAAAACCACTGCAAAATGTTCAAGTCTAGTTAAATGTTCACAACAAAAACCAAAACTCCCTTTTGAAGTCTTACAAAACAAAGAACCTAACAGCATATGATTTCATACAAGCTAAAAGTTTCCACATTATCCTCCTCTGCATCATTGAATACACTTAATTATACACTATGAGACTAGTGATAAAGGAAGTCACCCAACCAGTTTTTCCAGGAAAGGAGACAGAAGACTCTTGATACATAGCCTCAAACCAAGAGAATCATTAATTTAAAAGTATTAAGTTAAAAGTAAATTCATGGCTAAAATTTCATTGTTGGAGGTTATCAGTTGTTCTTAAGATGATGTTAAAATAAGTTAATTTTAATTTCAAGAGCAAAAGAAAAAAGATAAAACTGTTTTGCATAAATCTAATATCATCACAAGTCTATTCAACTTGAAAGTTTCAAAAGGATTCCATAACAAACCCGTGCTGAAACACAGAATTAACTTTATAAATTAATACAATCAAAGAAAACCATTATAAAGTGGACATGATTATCCATACCAAGTTAGGTAAGAATGAAATTGGTTATATAAACATACTCAGTATAGTTTAATTAGAATAAGCAGGAAAAAAATTAGTGAATTGAGTTTTGACTTAATCTAAAGCTCACAATTCTCTATACTATTAGTTAGGGTAGCTGCACAAATTCCAAGATAGGTCAAATTCTTGAATGAATTTTATGACCAACATTGAAGATGAAAGAACTTAAACACCTTATAAAAAGCCATTTCATTCGTTTAAGATTGTTAAGGATACAATTTTGAAATAAAGCAAGAAAAAATCCATAAATAAACAATAGTTCTCATTCTCACTATTCTCAACATCACAGAGATGGTTTTGTTCCTTCCTGGTAGATAACATTTACACAGATATCAAAAAAACCTCCTTGTTCCAAATACTTCTCAATGTAGATTCCAATCAATAAATCTTTATAATAGAAAATCTTACTAATTACAGCAAACTGGCAATAATTTCTGTAAAAATATAATCTTACTATTTTTGAAGAACTACTTTGACTTCACTATACATTGCTATGGGTTCCAAAGTATCAATGCTGCATGCTTCAGGTGTAATATGAGTAAGGCTAATAAAATTATTAGGTAGAGTTTAAGAATTATCTAATAGCATTTTCTAGGTTACAATCTGGACAGAGAACTGCAAAACTGTGAAATTTCTAAAAATGAAAATATTAATAAGATTCACAAATCTATCATTCTTCATGTCAAAGTTTTTTTTTTTTTTAATATATATTCTTTTTCTTATTAAAGACAGGAAACTTAAAAGTTCAGGGAGGTCAAAGGGATTGCCCAAGGTGACATTTCTAGCTAGCAGTAAAGTCAGGACATAAATCGCCGTCTTCAAAACTTTAAAATCTGTTCTATAACTATTTGTTAAAATGTACTTGGAAATTCACTGCTTTGTATAAATGTTATATTTCACAATAAAAAAAGTTAAAAGAAATTCAGTGCTCTTTACACTCTATCACCATCTGCCTTTCAACATGTACATGCAAATCTACATATACAGCAGTTAAAAACAGAATAAAAAAGATTTCCATGAAGTTTATTTTAAAGATTGTGTTCCCATAACTCATTTTAAATCATTCCATTCAGAATATCAAATTCTTAAAGGAACTTATCTACAATTTAAATGGAGGAACACCTGCAAAATTCTTCTCTACTTTGCTACAAACAATGGCCTTCTCATTTATAAACACTTTGCTTGGAAAGGCATAAAAACAATGTGTAGAAATGTGATCAGTTCCATATAAAGTTTAATACGGGTGGAATTAAATCCACCCCTTTTATCATGTTCTGTCCTTGAATAATTATTATTCAAGATGACACTGAAAGTAAGTTTATAGACCTTTATCAAAAACATTTGTGATTAAGGTTAATCACAACTATTTTTCCATTAGAAAAGTTGCTTGGCTAGTCGTCATCTTCCTTCTACCCAAATGGCTCAGTGGGTTTTCAATATATCTTAATCACCTATAAACTCTGGTAGAGCGCCTCTAAGATGGTCCCCAATACTCCTGCCTGCTGATGTACACACCTTTGGATTATCCTTCTCTTTAAGTGTGGGCTTGATTTAATCACTAGCTTCTAATGAACAGAATACAGCAGAAGTTACAGGATTTCACTTCCAAAACTAATTATAAAAAGGCTGTGGCTTCCATCTTGGAGGCTGTCTCTTTTAGGGCCCTCATTCTGGGAAAAGCAAGCTGACATGTACGAGAGGTCAACGTGGCAAGAAACTGGTATCTCTGACCAAAAGAGGCCTGCCAAGGGCATTATGAATGAGTCTGGAGCTAGACCTTTCCCCAGTCAAGCCTTGAGATGACTGTGGTGCTGGCCAACATCTTCATGGCCGCCTTGTGAGAAAGAGGTACCCAGATTTCTGACCCAAAGAAATTGCAAGATAATGCATGTCATTTTAAGCTAAGTTTTGGAGTAATACCAGATATAATTTTTTTTTATTTTAAGTATATAAATTTCTGAGTCCCTTCTAAAACCTATGGACTCCATAATTTACATGTCTCCTGCTGACACATAACCAAAAGGGATACCATACACTACAAATACAATTAATCAGATTTATCACAATAATACCATCTGGTATTATAGCTAATCCTTTCACATTATACTCATTCTAGTTTGGATGTCTCCCCCACTAATCTATGAACTTCCAGAAGGTAGGGAGTGTATTCATCTTTCAGTCCAACAGGTCCTAAAACATAGCAGTTACTCAATAAATGTGCATAAAATGTTTATAGAAAGTCCTACACATGGCACACTCACTTCCGCCCCTATGCCTCCATCTGTGCTTTCTTCTTTAACCTACTTCAAAACTATTACTTTTTCAAAGCAAAGAACCACCATTATCCTCTCCACAAAGCTTTCTTCAGCTACTCCAACCCACAATACTCTGTTCTTGAAGCCCTCCATATACTTAATAGTTTGTTTCATCTTCCCCCATTAACACATTTGACATTTCTGTATTCCTCCCATTAAACTTAATAGTGAGTAATCAATGAGTACTGAAATAAATAACTGATGCTAAGTTAATATGTTCATTCTAGCAAGTAAAAGTAGATAAAGGAAAACAGCAGTGGAAAGTTTGTGAGTCAGTCCTCCGAAGTATTCATTACTCTTGATTCTCAATTCTCATTTTCATCCCCCTCACACATCTACAAAGTCAGAGATCAGCACAGACATAAGAAGTATCTTGATTACAAGATTTCCTTCACACAGTACACTATTTTAAGTGTTCCTTTCAAATTCACTTGAAATTCAAACTTGAGAAGGCTCAATTGCCTACCTAATCAGAATTCTAAAACAAACTTCAATCAAGTGTCAGGAAATAACAGCTTTTCATTATAGGGGAATGTAGTAACATTATACCATATGGACTTCTAAATAAATAGTTAACTAAACTCTTCGCTAAAATCTCACAAAAGTTAGTTACCAAATCATTGGGTTAAGAAAATAAAACTATTAAAAATAAGTCTTTAAACATCAGCCCTATCTTACAAGCATACACATTCATAAAACTTAAGAATTCAGTTAATAATGTATTTCAAATAAATGCTACTACTCTCAAAAACCAAATATAGTACAGTTATTTAAAGCATTAAATCTACGTTCTATTATAATTTGTCCCAAAGGAGGATATGCTTTTAATTCCATAAAATACCTCCATTGCTTAAACAAAACCATTCAGGTATGTGCATCAATACAGAAACACACTAAATTCAATCTTTTAGAAGATACTTTATCAAAATTTAAAATCTAAAATATGTGATCTAATGAGTGGCATAACTTAATAGTACAGTTTTCCACAGAAATACATTTTTCTTCATTAGTTACATTTTAATATATATGATTGGCTGAAACTCAAAATTTGATATTATCCTAATAATTTACCTCCCTCTTGTTGAATAGGAGGGTATTAGGAGGATTTATAGTTGGGGAGCCCAGAATAAATAATGCAAGCCTTAGAAACCCGGGTCAGACAAACTGTGGTTATCCCTGTAATATGAGGCTGATCATATCTACCTCTTAGGGTTTGTTGTGGATATTTAATGAGATAACAGGTGAAAAGTATGCTAGAACATAGGCAATTTATTTAACACATGTGCCAGATGCTGTTCTGAATGCTTTACATATATTATTAAGTCAATCCTCTCAGCAACCCTAGGAGTTATCTGTTTTACAGATAAGGAAATCATGGTACAAAGTGATTAAGTAATTTGCCCAAGGTCATAGAGCTAGTAAGTGGCAGAGCTGGGATTCCAACCGCTTCCCCTGCCACGAACTCTTAACTTTCATGTTTTGCTGCTTCAGTGGACGAGAGGCTTAAGAAACAGCTTCTCCAACCATCACTCCTATTTTGCTGAATAATTTTTAAAAAGCTGCAAAATGAATGTCTAACATGATCTTATTTGGTCTATATACATATAGGTATATTTATAGGTATACATTCTGCACTATATAGCTAGACATTAGCATAAGAACAGAAAAACCTGAAAGGAAAGACCAACTTGGCAGTAGGAAGGTGAGGCAGGAGCAAAACTTTCATAGATGGATGGCTAGATGGATGGATGGAGAGAAGGAAGGAAGAGAAAAGGAAAAAAAATATGGGTAATCTTTGCTTTATTTGTGACTTCCAAATTTTCTATAGTAGATGTGTTTTTCATATAATCAGGAAATTAATCCAGGTTTTTCAAAGGCAATTGAGATGCTGATAACCAGTGGCAATGGGCTGAAAAGTGCCATTCTCAAACATTAACACTAGTTGCAGATTGACATGAGTAATGAAAAAATATAAAATATTTATTTCCAGTTTAACCATTATTACAGAAGGCAAGCAGCCCTATTGGGCAAAAACTGATGGGAGGGCAGGCCACGGTGGCTCAGCAGGCAGAGTTCTCATCTGGCATGCCAGAGACCTGGGTTTGATTCCCGGTGCAAAAAAAAAAACACAATAAATTATACAAATGTCCCAAAGTTATACAGATAATCAGTTATGTAAGGAAGACAGAACTTTACCAGAGGTCCATGGTTTGTAAGTTTGAATCTGAAATGCTTGAATCTTTTCACTAATCAATTATACTTTTAGGCATCTAATACCACATAGTCAGTCATACAAATGAGCAAGCATAACACAGACACTGTTGAGCATAGCATTACTTGTAATGGCAAGAAGCTAGAGACAATCAAAATATCCATCAGTAGGAAAACAGTTAAAAAACTAACACATATGATTCAGCCAGAAGAAGGGCTGCTCTGGGATGACTAAAATGTGAAACTGACTTTCAGGTATGCATGAAAATGAAAAAAGAAGCTTTGGATTAATAAGAATAGCATGATCACCACTTTTTGTTAAAACAATCTATTTACACTTTGAAGGAAGGTCTGGAAAAGTTGCAAACTGTTGCCAATGACATCCCTGGGGAATCAGATGGTTGGGGTCCACAGAGGTAGAAGATTGGGGCTTTTACTTGTGATGCAAAATATATATACAGCTTGAACGTTTTAGGAATGTTGTAAACTATTTAGAGGCAATGGATTCATGCAGAGTTAAATGAGATAATGTGTGTGAAAGCACTCGTACCTAAATCCCAGACACCTTTAGTAGAAACCTCAATTTAGACAAGTGACAACTTTCCACCAATCAATTACACTTCTAGCACCTATTCAATATATTTACACATACCAGTGAACAAGGATAACGTAATCTTCATAACAGTGCCCTGCTAAGCTCAAGCAGGTCTATGGGAATCCAGCCCATTAGGAGACGGAAGAAAAGCACCGAAGAGTAAAGACGCAGAGTATGGCACACCTAGCAAAGGCGGACTCTCTCCTTCTGGCTCAATAACTTGGTAGGAAGAAAAAGGAGGGCGAGATTGACTTTCATTTGAAACCACTAAGATTCATTTTAAAAAGAATGTTCTCACTACATCAACCTTATATGACTCAAGCAACTAACAAGGTACATTTCTCTGCTTCAAGACAGCAGCCCATGAAATCATATAAGGTATGCATGCCACACCATCTGATATTTGGTTATACTGTGACTTTCTATTGCTAATGTCTTCATCTGTTTTGGTTCTGGCTCTCCAATTAAACTGCTAGTTTTTTCAGGGTATTGTCACTTCAGGGAAGCCACACAGCGTATTGAAAGAACACCAGACCTAGTGTCAGGGGCATGGATCTCAGTGCCATTTCTATCATTTACTGAGTGACCTTGAACTGGTCATCATTTCTTTGGGTTTCAGTTTCCACATCTGTAAAACTAGGAGGCCTAACTAGATGATCTTTAAATATTTTTTTATTTCTATTATCTATGATTTTTACATTTATCATGGAACCTAATATGAAACTGAGTACAGCTATTTATATCAAAATTATTTCTTCTTGACATTTTTCTAACAGAATGTGCATATACTGTTTCACAGTCAAATGTTTGGCAAATAAGGGTCTTCCTAATTTTAATAATATAACTTATTAAACATATACTTCTTGCCTGGAACACTTTCAAGTACTTTACATGTATTAACTCATTCAATCTCACAATAACCCAGTAGTTATTTTTTTTCCCTCTATTACAGACAAAGAAACTGAGGCCCAGAGAATTTTCTTGCCGAAGGTCACACAGTTCAAGTGTGATAAAGCTAAGATCTAAACCCTGGTAGTCCAGCACATTAAACTATTACATTCCACTGCCTTCATTGCAGGAGAGGCAAGAACACGCAAAGGGAGAGATGCCTTTTTCAACTGAATACACACATAGGTACTTTCTTCCCAGCAGCTCATCACAAGAATTAAAATCATAATATTAACTGAAATGTGAACTGCAGAAAGTAGACAACACATAAAATGTAACAATTTTAAAAAGTTATTTGAAAAATCTAGTAAATACAGAGCAAAAACTGCCAGCCAATCTTCAAACAGCACTCCCTTCTCTTTGTGCTCCCTGAACACTCGGTTTAACTCCCTTACCACGCTGGCACCCAAGTCTGCCTGTAATGAAACTTCTTGAGTTCCTAGTCAGAAGGCCTGTCATCATACTGCTTGAACCCCACCTTGGTATGGGGGTACCATAATTTGCCTACTGTCAGAACCCAATCAAGCCTGCTGCATAAATGTCCAACTAATGTAATGATATATTAGTGTAAAGAGTGCTATTGCAATATGACAGACAAGTCTCAACACTAGCTATCCTGCAATTTAGAAAGGCTTCAGTTGAATCTTGATCGGTGACAGTTCAAAGGAGCAAGATGATTTGGTGTATAAACCAAGAGCATGACAATCTAGAGACAGTACAACAATTTCAAATTCTTCCAGTGCACAAGCTGACTGAACAGCAGCAATCACATTCTTAAAGAGGACAAGTAAGAAAAAGATAAAAATACTATTTTAAAGCCTGTCTTACCTTTAAAAGGTGAAAAACAGCTCAGAAATCCAAATCAAATAAAAAACAATTACCATTTATTGGTATTTCATTCCTAAAACAATTAGGTAAACCGTAGCAACTTTTAAAGATAGTAAAACAACTAATTACTAAAGGCAGTAATCTGGCAGAAAATTATATTTAATCAACACTGGAAATAACAAAGAAACCAAATATTCATGAATCAGCTATTAGTTTTTTCAATGATTTAACCCAAATTCAAATACTGGTTATGATTTTCAAAACCTGCAGCATCAACATCACCTGGGAACTTGTTAAAAATGCAAAATTTTCAGGTCCTCTCCAGAATCTGAAGCTCTGGGGGTGGGGCCCAGAAATCTGAATGTGGTTCAGTACAAATTAGTATTCTACTTGTGAAGTTTAGAATAAAGAACACCAAAAAGGAATTCTTATCTAAGGGTTCTACACAATGATTCCAAAAATAATGTAAAAGTATCCACCAAAGTACAAAACGGAAGTAGAAAAATGGCAGTCAAAGTAGGTCCTAGAGAACAGCTGGTTAAGCAGGTTCATTAAATTTAAAGAGTAGAGCGACAATTCTGAAAACATAAACAGCATGGGAGCCGAACATTCATATATTCTTTTCACATACTGTACACTCCAACAAGTCTACCGCCAGGTATAAGCCCCAGAGAAATTCTTGCATAAGGACATCAGGAAGGGTGTACAAAAATAGCAGCGCTCGTCCTTTCAGCAAAACAGCACAAGATCATTACTCTGGAAACAACCCAAATATCTATCAACAGGAAAACATATAAACTGTGGCATATTTTAAAAGAATGGAATATTATACAGCAATCAGAAAAGTTCAGTGATGGAATACAGACGAGTCTCAGCATTATAAAGTGTTAGGTCAGAAGATAACATGTAACTATAGTTTTGTATGCGTGTGGAAAACCTATAAATGCAATATAACTAACTATTTGAAAAGTCAGGAAAGGAATGATGAATATGAGATTGAATAAATAGTTGCCTCAGGTGAGGAAAACAGGAGAATGGGGTAGTGAAGCCCAAACAGTTATACAGAGGTTAATGTTAGGTCCTAGCTTTCTGTTAAGTGGTGCTTAATATATTATTAAAATTAAATAAACAGATGACAGTGTGTCCTGAGCCAAGGAATCTAATTCTTTGTAGCTAAAGTCCTTAAAAAAAAGTAAATACATATTACTTTTCAAATATTTGATTTTAAATTCTACCACACTAGTCTAGCTGTGGGGCCACCAAGAGGGCTGGGTTCTAGGCCTGACTACTGCCAGCTCAGGGATTAAACTGTTTTGGGTCACAGAACCCAAAGTCAATGACCCAAACCCCTTCAAAGTACAAAGTCAGTCAGTTTTGGCTACAGTTTCATAGAATACATGAAGTCAGGCAGAGATTTGCAAAGGACCCACGGTCCCAAGTGAGGAACTCCCATACTAGCTAATTATGTGAAACTGGTAGAGGAGGGAAGACCACAAACTCTGATCATCATCTGCAGGCCGGAAGGGGCCATCAGTCATGTCAATCAATCCTTACAAGGCCCCTAGGAGGGAGCAGATATAACACTATTTTGTAGATGAAAGAAACTGAGGCTCAGAGAGGTTAGGTAACTTGCCCACAGTTATAAACCCGAAAGGGAGGAATTAAAAACCCAGCTATTTAACCTAGAAGGTACGAATAAAAACCAGTTAATTATGATTCGAAAGCCTCACAGTTCCTGGCTACCTTCTAATGCCCAAGGATTATTCTGAGTAAATGACATAACTTCTCTGATAAATTCTATGGTGGAGATTAAAAGACATTAGGGGAAAGAACCAATAAAAATAACAACAAAAAGACATTAGGGAAGATTTTGGAGTCATCACGTGGGCAGTTCAGTCCATACAATAAAAGGGGGAAGCAGAAAGAACCCTGAAGAACACCAGCATGTAATAGGAGAGTGAAGGAGACCTAGATGTAGGAAATAAAACAGGAAGCTTTAGGAAGCCCAGGGAAAAGATAGTTTTAAAGAACAGGGGGTGATGAACAGCAGCAAATGTCAGAGAAAGAAAGCAGCAAGTGTCAGAGAAAGGCTAAGATGTGGATAGAAACATGTTGGATTTGGCAATTTGCGACTTTTAATGGCAAAGCCAAAGGTTAAAAATGGAAGTCAGGCTGCAGAAAGGTGATCAGGAAATAAGAAAAGATCCTTCGTTCAAGAGGCTTAGTTTAACAGAATCCATTTAGTTTCTCTGAATGTAGAGGCTATTAGATGATCATGGATAGATCCACTAGTGACTCAAAATAAACTGGCCTTAAGTCATTTCTTGTTCAATTATAGCATTTTTATATCAAACAAATAAGTGCTCAATAAACATAAGCTATTTTTCCAGACACTATTCTGGATATAACGTATTTTCTTTTTTAATCTTTACTACCCTAGGAAACAGGTACTGTTCTAAATCACAAACAAAGCAGTGAGGATAACCTAACTTGTCTGAGGTCACATAACTAGAGACATGGTGGTCAAACACAACATTTGATGCCAGAGAATCACAGGGAGGGACAGAAATGTGTGAACCTGCAGGTATCACAGTCAAGACTGTTCTGATTGTCCAAGTAGTGGCAGTTGAATTTCTGTTTAAGAACTTACTTTTGTTAATCTGAATGATAACTGTCTTCCCTCACCTCAGAATCCTACATTGCTAAAGCTTAACATTTTTTTCTGCCTTTTATGACACTTAGATTCATAAGTCAATGTTATTGCCCTATCATTATTTGTGTTATTTCTCCTACTGAATTGTAGGTTGCTTGCAAACAGGGATCTATCTTACTTTTCTTTATATTCCTCCTCCCCAATCTTAAAAGTAGAAGGTATATAATTGAGGTTTTCACATGAATAATTTCTGCTTTTCTCAAGTTTCTGGAGGTTTCCATAACGTATTTTTCAGGTCTATAATTGCGTACAGGCTGTAGTTATTATATTACAGGGTCATCTGTGCACAGAACGCTTTTGGATCACTCCAATTACTGATTTTGATGGGCATACACTTCTAAAGTAAAAATCAAATATACTCTGAATAAAACCTTTCAAAGGTTCACCATCACCTACAGGTCAAAATTTAAAGCCCTGGTTCAACCAGCATTATCACTAACCTACCCCACCCTGCTCCAACTCTACAAAACCACCTATAATTCAATAATTGTATACACTGCAGAATGCACCAGCTGCCTCCATCAAAACACAGCTGAAATTCTCTCTTTTCTATAACCTCCCATAATGCAATTATTACTTTTTTTTTTCTCTCAATGCACTGCAAATTTCCTAGAAACAAATTCCTCAAGACAATATTCATTTCTTTATCTTCAGGTCTAGCAAATATCAGCTTAGTGTTTGATAATTGCTTATTGAAAGAAGAAATTATTAAAGCATAATTCTGTAAAGCTGTTATATAAAATAACAATATTGACACTGTCAAAAGTCATGATTTTAGGCTGTTCTCCATTACCAGTAATGAATGGGGCACTTCTCTATCTCATCCTACAAGCTCATGAAAATTCAAGATAATGCCTTCATTACTACCTAATCATAATCACAGAAAACACAAAACAGACCAAGATCGTATCAAAATCTCTGTGTCATAAACAAATGGCCAGACCAATAAAACTAAAAACAGGCATATTCACATCTATTGTAAAAGATATGGAAAAACAGCACTTAAAAAAGCCTTGGGGGTGGGCCACGGTGGCTCAGCAGGCAGAGTTCTTGCCTGCCATGCTGGAGACCCGGGTTCGATTCCTGGTGCCTGCCCATGCAAAAAACCAAAAAAAAACTTGGTATTGCTCCAATTCTGGCAGGTAAACTGAATTAAAATCATTCTATTCTGGGACAGTGTCTTTTTCTTTTATCATTCTTTTTACTCCTAAGTACATACCACATAAAGGCACCCAAAGTCTTCTTTTATGAAACCTGTATCAAAACTTGGCCAAAGAGCAGACTGTGTCAGGTTTCAGAAAACCTCACCTTCATAATTCTGACTTTGCGTTGGCCTCACAGCCTTTGGTAAATCATCTGAACAATTAACATTTTAGTTTTCTCATATACTGCTTGAGCATGTTGGGAATATAATGTGCTTTAACAAGTCTTGTCACAAGGCTCAATGTGCTATGAGGAGATCTTCACATTTCATCCTAGAATAACTAAGTCTTCGCACCTATCTTCAAGCTGTTTCAGCCATGTCACTTAATCCCAGGGCTTTATTATCTTCATTGCACAGATGGAAAGAGAGAAGGAAAGAAAGAGTATAAGACGACTTGGCTGAAGATGTCAGGCCAGTCACCAAAAGAGGCTTCACTTTAACTAGCAGTTCCTAATCCTCTTTTCAAAGAACTATTTCACTGACAGCAGAACACATGTCAAATTATTTCTTACCCTTTTTTACTAGTTTTGTTTGAATGAGTAACCAAAGATTCCTAGGCCTGTAGGAGATTTGGTGGATTAAGTTTTGCTGGCTCAATCCAAATTCATAAATCTCAAATTCTAAATTCCAAGATAGTATGACCTATGCTAAGTTTAAAGGCCTTTTTCTCTAATTCTTCGCAAATTTTATTCAGTCTCCTAAATGTGTCAAGTCATGCCTCCCTTTCCAGTTCACGTTCTAATTATAAGGCTTTTTCTTCCATTTCAACAGTAAGACAATCCCCCTGCACCATGAAGGGTTCCAAGGCATCCATTCACAGACCTAGACTCCAATCTGAATCGTTTGAGGGGCACAGTAACTTAAAGCCTTGGAAACCCGCAACCTCACACGCGTGACCCACCCTCTGAGGGGTACCACTCCTAATTCTTAACTGAATATGGAGTACAGAAAAGGGAAAACCTACTTCTCTCAGATCAAAGAACTACATCAACCTTGCTAGTGAGGACACCTTGGCATTCACAACTACGTAAAATGAGATCATCTAAGGATTCCCATTATTACGTGTGCAGAGAGAAAACATGACTTAATGGATTCTGATTCCTGGGCCCAAGAAAGAGACTTGCATAACTGGGTGAGCAGCATAGGTTTAAAAGGGTGCAGGGTGCTCACAGTTCAGTCCACTGTACGATAAAATTCTACATCAAAATGTTCTCACACATGCCTGCATCACTGATGATGTGCTTTCTCCTAGACTTTTAACGAGACCACTAGGAAGGTTTTCTCATCCTGCAGCGGACACGGGCCTCCCAAGGTCTCATTTTAACGACAGCCTCTGGTGGTTTAGACTCACAAACTCCTGAACCCCGAACCCCGCAGTCCCTACAAACTCGGCGAAGGACACACTGCAGCTCCAAATCTGCCATCCCCTCCTCCCACACGTCTCCGCGTTGCTCGTCATTCCACGCCAAACACCCGGAGACTGTTTGGGGCGCCTCCCGCAGACCCCGGACCGAGCCCTCCGGAGAACGTAAGGCGGCGTCCACCAGCGGGAGCGGCCCCCGCGCTGGAACCTACCTCCCACCTCCAGCGCTCTCCCGCACCGTCCAACCGCCCCAACGGTCGCGCAGAGCCTCTCGCAGAGCCGCGGGGCGTCGAGCCAGGTGCAGGCGCTCACCTCCTCGCCCGCCCGCCCCGCGCCGGTGCCGGCCCCCCGCCCGCACCCAGCCCCGTCTGCGCCGCTCTCCCCTCCGCGGACGGGCGGGCGCGTCACAATCCCCGCTGGGAGCGAGGCTGCTCACCGTCACAGCCCCCGGGAGCGGCGAGGAGTCACCGCTCTGCGTCCAAGACAGCCTCCTGCACCCCCGGGGGCCCTTACAGCCGCGGCAGGACGCAGCGCCTCGCGCGCCGACGGCCCCTCCTCCGTCCCGGGCTCCCGCTGGCTCCGCCCCGCGCGGGGCTCTGCTCCGCCTCCCGGCCCCTGCAGGTTCGCTAGGTTCCCACCCCGCCCCCGCGCCGCCGCGTCGCCGCCGGCCGGGCCGCCTCCCATTGGCTGCGCCAGTTGCTAGGCGATGAACAACCGCGGCCTGCATTGGTCCGGTGGGGCCTCCGGAGTCTCCTCCCCACCTCCAAAAAAACTAGGAGAAAAAGAAAACCTTATCCCTAAGAGCCGGAGCGGGATGCGGGAGCAGCTGTGGCTGCGGCTGCGGCACCTGTTACGCCCTGTGATTCACCCTGCCCGGCTCTGCTCCCCACCCCCTCCTCACGCCCGCGGACCTCCGGGCCGGGGGCTCTGAGGGGGAAGTGGTTATGGCTGCGTAAAACATGTTTTCGGAGCCCAAATGAACCCCAGCACCCATCCAAGGATCAAAAAGTGCATGCTCCCCAAATTGCCACGTGCGTTCGCAAAAGAGGAGAAATAAACCAAACAACGGCCGGTACCTAGAATTAGGTCAGGCCCAAGGGAAGGGAGGATCAAGCGTCGGAAATCATGGATGCAAACAAACCCAAACCCAAAAGTACGTGTACAATAAGGGCAAAGAAACGGACCTAGCAGAAGACAGCGGGATAAGGGAAGACTATAAGAAATGGTATTCGTAAACTAGAAGTTTATGCAAAGATATTCAACACCCACTCAACAAAATATGTGCAGAGAAAATGTACGCTTGCTTCAGTGGTGCCAGGGTTAGAGCCGCCCCTCCCCTGTTCAGTGTAAGCATGTAAAGGAAGAGGCCAGAGAAAGGAAAGAAATGGATGAAGAAATCACAAACATATGAGTTGAGTTAAAAAACACAAAGATGTAATTGAGTGGATTTTTGTCATTTATATTTTTTAGTGAAGCTAAAAGATTTATTAAGGAAGAAAAATGGGAGATTTGGCATTTTAAGGAGGCATCTAAGAGCGTTGTATGAGACAAGAACAAGAAATATTAATACTGAACAACTGGGGAAGAACAGTTCCCCTCCCAGTATCCCTAATCCTGGATGAAGGATTAAAGTGAGAAAATGAGCAATACATGGGGACTATATTAGTTTTCAAGAGCTGATTTAAATGACCACAAACAGTGTGGTTGTAAACAACAGGAATTTATTCCCTTGCAGTTCTGAAGGCCAGGAGTCCAAAATCAAGGTGTCATAGATTCCTTCTGGATGCTCTGAAAGAAAATCCATTCCATGCCTTATACCTTCTGGAGGTGCCAACAATACTTGGTTCCTTGGTTCACAGACTGTGTTAGATTGCCAGCTGCCAGAATGCAATATACCAAATTGGAATGGCTTTTAATAGGGGGCACTTAAAAGGTCCCAAGTTTACAATTCTAAGGAGGGGAAAAGTGTCCAAATGAAGGTACCCACAAGAGCTTACTTTCATTCAAGGAAGGCGGATGGATCAGGAACACCTCTTTCATCTGGGTAGTCACGTGTCTGGCATTTGCTGGCCCCTTTCTCCTGGGATCCATTGCTTTCAGCCTCTGCTCCTATGAAGGTTCCTCACTTTACTTCTCCAGTACTGGCTTTCATCTCTTGGCTTCCCTTGGCTGTCACCAAGTTCTGGTTTGCTTAACATTTCATGGCAACATCTGCTGGCCTCCAAGCATCTCCAAACATCAGTATCTCTGCTCGCCACATGTCCACATCTGTGTCAGCTTTGCTGTGAAGTTTCTCTTGGCTCTGAAACTTCTGTCATTTCTCTCGTTTCTGTCTTTTCTGTAGGCTCTGCCTGCTCTGAGCTCTCTCCAAAATGTTTTCCTCTATTAAAGGATTCCATTAAGCTAATCAAGACCCACCCCAAATGGGTGAAGTCACATCTCCAGCTAATCAGAATTAATACCCCCTCCAATCAGGTGTGTCACATCTCCCTAGAGACAATCTAATCAAAAGACTCCAACCTACAAAACTGAATAGGGATTAAAAGAAACAGTTGCTCCCACAAGACTGGATCAGGATTAAATCATGGCTTTTCTGGGGTGCGTAATAGATCAAACAAACCAGCACACAGACCATCACTCCCAACCTCTGCCAACTCTTTGCATGGCTTTCCATTGTGTGTGTCTTCTTCCTCTCTCTTCTAAAAACACTTGCCATTGGACTTAGTGCTATTCCAGGATGATCTTATCTGGAGATCTTTAACTGGATTGCAAAGACCCTTTTTCCAAATAAGGTTATATTCACAGGTTCTGGGGGTTCGTATATTTGGGGACCAACATTTAATCACTACAAAGACCCAGAGAAATCCTCATATTTGACCTAAGCCATCTGATGGCCAGGCTAGATGCTACAGAGCATAATTGAAAGATAGCCAAATAGTCCCTCAGGCCCATCACTGTAAGGATACCTTTAGCCCAGGACTTCTGGGGAGGCGAAACTAATTATTACCTTGCTCCCTAATCTAGAGCAATGGTGGGGTGGGGGTAGAGGAATCCCCCGCACCCAAGATGGGTTTTGAAATTTAAATTGTCCACTCCGCAAAATCCACACCCCTGTCCACCTCGAGAAGCAACTTAATGTGAAAGCTTCTCTTTGAAATAGAACTTAAGGCTTCATTTTGACCATTCCCTTCCTCACAGTTCAGTCAAAAGGTGAGGTTTCACTCTCTGATTAACTAGAAGAGTTGAGATAATTCAGTAAGCAGCATCCAGCATTTCCTCTTAGTGTCCTACTGACTAACAGAGTCAGATTTTACAAAATTTCAGGGCAGGCTGACACGAGCTCGGTGAGACCGGTCCTCTCTCCAGACCCAGGGATGGATCAGGTCTGAATAAACCAGTGGTTCTCCAACTGTTGATCTCAGGACCCCTGTACACTCTTAAAATTATTGAAGGTTTAAAGAGCTTTTCTTTATTGTGGGTTATAGCTATTGATATTTATATTAGATTTTAAAACTGAGAAATTAACAAATATTTATTTAAAAAAAATACATAATGACCTTAACATAAATATTACATTTCATTGAAAAATAACTATATTTTCCAATAAGTTAGTAAAAGGAGTGGTATAGTTTGAAAGTTTGCAAATACCTTTTAATATCTGGTTAATATAAGGCATCTGGTTTGTCATATCTACCTCAGCATTCAATCTCTTGCAGTCTTTGAGGTAGCTTCAGAAAACCCCACTGTATACTTGTAAGAGAATGAGAATTTTAAAAGTAAATAAGATCTTAGAATTATAATAAAATTACCTTTTCCTTAATCGTCCCCGCTATCAATTACTAAAGCTTTTCTAGTACCCCAAACAGCAACTCTGTACCAATTTAGCATTAACTCTCAATTCCCTACCCCCACCCCTGCCCCTGATAAATTGGATTCCAGTTTCTGATTCTATTAATTTGTTTATTCTATTTCCTACAGTGAGATCATAAAGTATTTGTCTTTTTGTATCTGATTTACTTCACTCAACATGATGTCTTCAGAGTTCATCCATATTGTTACATGTATCAGACTTCGTTTCTTTTTATGGCTGAAGAATATTTCATTGTATGTATATACCATATTTGATTTACCCCTTCATCTGTTGTTGGACATCTGGGTTGCTTCCACCTTTTAGCAGCTGTGAATAATGCTGCTATGAACATTGGTGTGCAAATAATCTGTTTGCGTCCCTGCTTTCATTTCCTTTTGGTATATATCTAGCATGGGGTTGCTGTGTCATATGGTAAATTCTATACTTAACTTTCTGAAGAACTGCCAAACTGTTTTCCACAGTGGCTGCACCATTTTAGATTCTCACAGCAATAAGCTAGTGGTCTTATTTCTCCACATCCCCTCCAGCACTTATTTTCTTTATTTTTTTTTAAACACTAGCCATTCTAGTGGGCATGAAATGGTATTTCATTGTGGTTTTGTTTTGCATTTCCGTAATGGCTAATGATACTGAGCATCTTTTCATGTGCATTTTGGCTACTTGTATATCTTCTTTGGAGAAATGTCTATTAAAGCATTTTGCCATTTTTTAAATTTAGTTGTTTGTCTTTTTATTGTTGAGTTCTTTTTCTTTTTATATTCTGGATATTAAACCCTTATTGGATATATGGTTTCCAAATATTTTCTCCCATTCTGTAGCTTGTCTCTTTACTCTCATGGTGAAGTCCTTTAATGCACAAAAGTTTTTCATTTTGATGAAGTCCCAATTATATTTTTCCTTTGTTGCCTGTGCTTTTGGTGGAAAGTCTAAGAAGTCATTCCCTAACACAAGATCCTGAAGATGCTTCTCTATGTTATCTTCTAGGAGATTTATAGATCAGGTTCTTATAGTTAGGTCTTCGATCATCTTGAGTTAATTTTTGTATATAGTGTGAGATAAGGGTCCACATTTATTTTCTTGCATAAGGATATCCAGTTTTCCCAGTACCATTTTTTGAAGAGACCATTCTTTCCTAATTGAGTGGACTTGACAACATGTCAAAAATCAGTTGGCCAAAGATATATAAAAATAATTTTGGCTTAACAGACACTCGTATTTTGAGAGCCATTGGTCTAAACCAAACTTGCTATTCTGTCTCCGGTACTTTGTCAGTGACATGTTTAGGGGCTAAGCTTGTGACCTAGTTTTGGCCAGTATATAATGGCAAATGGGAGGTAAGTATGGAGGAGCTTCAGGAGAAGGGTTGTATCCCTGAGAATGCATAAGAAGACTTTTCCTTACTTCTTACCTTGGCCATCTTCTATTGGGCAGGATATATTTGGAGCCATGGTGGCAAACATGAGCAGAAAGCAGGAAAAACATAGGAAAGGTAACTTGGAACACAGATGTCACAGTGACTGAGTAAACTACTCTGGTTCTGCATACCTTCAGACTGCTTGTTATATGAGATAGTAAACAGCCTTTGCTTAAGCCATGTTGGATCAGGTATTCAGTTACTTGGAGCCAAGAAAGTCCTGAATGGTACATAGGACAAGATAAGAGATGATTTAGCTGTAGCCTGAAAGTAGTCTAAGGATACTTTGAACTAAAAGAAATTAGGTTGAATAGAACTTTGCTATGGTAAAGAGAGATAAAGGAGAAAGATACAATCTGGGTATTTGTATTAGTTAGTGTTCTCTAGAGAAACAGAATCAACAGAAAATATTCGTAAATATAAAATTTATTAAAGTGTCTCATGTAACTGTGGGAACATAGAGTCCAAAATCTGTAGGGCAGGCTGTTAAGCTGATGATTCTGATGGGGGGTCTGGATGAACTCCACAGGACAGATTCACTGGCCGAAGCAGGAAGAGAGCCTGTCTCTTCTGAATCCTCCTTAAAAGGCTTCCAGTGATTAGATTAAGCATCACTCATTGCAGAAGACACTCCCTTTGGCTGATTACAAATGGAATCAGCTGTGGATGCAGCCGACATGATCATGATTTAATTCTATGAAATATCCTCATAGCAACAGACAGGCCAGCATTTGCCCAACCAAACAGGTACTGCCACCTGGCCAAGTTGACACATGAACCTGACCATGACAGTATTTAAAAAAAAAAAAAGCTCTACCTTTGCTGTGTTCCTCTCTTTTAGCAAAAGTAGGGGGATGTGACTATGAACTGTTTTTTTTCCCGAAAAACATCCCATCTTCTACCTTTGCTCCTCTATAGGCTATTATCATCACAGCAGTCAGATAATTATGTCAGAGCATGTCACTAGTCTGCTTCTGCTTCCCTCACTCAGCATTAATTCTTACTATGTTAAAATTCTTGCTGTGGTTTTAAGGTTCTCATGATCAGCCCTCCACCCTCCTTTCCTCTCTGACCTCATGCCCTACTACTCTTTCCCTTACTCCTTTGACTAACCACTAGCTGCCTGGCTGTTCTTCAACCTTACCAGATACATTCCTGCCTCATGGCCTTTGTACTGGCTTTTTCCTGTGTTTGAATGCTCTTCCCTTTAACATCTATTTTACTTACTTCTCCCTTTCCAGCCTGTTCGAACACCACTTTCTTTGTAAGGCCCAACCTAAAAACATTGTTTAAAATGGAAACTCTTCTCCAGCTATCCAAATGTCTCATATTGCTTTCATATCTTCTTTAACCATACAATATAATTTCTTTCTTATTTTATTTTATTTATTTATTTTTTTGGTGGTGATGGGAGGCTGTCTCTCTCCTCCATTAGAATGTAAGCCCAGGAGGAAAAGGGACTTCTGTCTGCTTTGTTTACTGATGATTATCTTCTCCACACAGATGTCAGAATCATCTTTCAAAAATCAGATACCTCCACCCCCACCTCCGGCCCACACATACTCCCTTAAAGCCCATTGATGGCCTCTCCTTGTATTTAGCATAAAATTGAACTTCCTGCCTAGGCCTGCACAGCATTATCTGGCCCCTGTCACCTTTAACCACTCTTGCCTTGACACACAAAGTGCAGCCAGCCTCAGAGTCCCCTTTCCTGTCCCCTGGCCCTTTGTTCTTGCCGTTCAGTTCTCCTAGAAGCCTCTTCCCACAAGGGTTCACATTGATCAGAAGGAGTGACACCTACCACCACCTCCAAGGCAGGAGTCTCCCGTCTTGGAGGACAAGAAAGCCCACAGATGCCTGCCACTGGGAACAGCAGTCCCAGTGTCCCAACCACCACGGTTTGCAGGTGTCTGGGTCATCAGCAAAAGCACAACTCAAACATACAATGGATGGAATGATGTTTACTCACATGGAGAAGAGACAAAGCAAGGTCAGCTCAGTAGTGGGCATCAGTATGCCGTGTCCAGCAGGTCTCACCCCATGAAGCAGAGAGGTGGATGATCTACACAAATTTTGTGCTTGTGTCTTAGTGGAGGGACCCTGCTCCCTCCCCACTAGGAGCAGGCCTAGCAGAGGGGGGTGAGTAAGGTGCCATAAAATGTACATACTTTATTCAGGCTGTCTCCAGTGAATGTTTCCAGATGTTCTGGGCAAAAAGCCCAAAGGTCCACTATCTGTTAGGGGATGTGTTTTACCTCAAGGCCCTCTGCAGAAGGGAGTCAGCCCACATTTACCATCCCATCGTAGGAGCCAGGGCGACAACACAACTTGTCCCAGGCACAGGGCTTCTTTGTGGGTAACAGGGAAAGGCCGCAGGCTGCACTCAGAAGGTTCCCTATCACAGTTCAAGGATCTGGTTCTTTTTCATCATTCAGGTCCCGCCTCTATATGTAAAGCAACCTTCTCAGGCTTGGAAACCAGCCCCTCAGTTATTTTGTTTGCTTCCTTTCTTGTGGTCTGTGTCCTCAGGCTAGAACGTAAACACCACGAAGGCAGGCACTTGGTGATTACCCAAACCTGGCACCCAAGGTTTGCCACCAAGTGAGTTAGGGAGATGAATAGGAGGAAAAGAGCATTGCTGTACATTTTATTAACTTCTGTAACATGGAATTTTACAAGTATGTATTATTGTGATTTTCAAACATTTTAATTTTGCTGAAGTAAATAGGACCTAGTTGTAATATATAAAGTTAATACCACCCCCAAGCTGGGCTCTGTTCATATATGTTCCTCAGAGACAACGTTTCCAATATCCCAGCAACATTCAGGCTGCTCGGCTTCCACTAATATTCAAGTTTGGATAATAATAGACCAAATTATAAAGGGCTTCTGCTCTAATTCATACCATCTGGATTATTTCAATAGCAGCAACAATTTCTGGATCTAGTGAACATTTCTTGTTAGGGCCTGTAAGCTATTATAAATGAGAGTATGGGCTGAGTCACCACTTGCTTAATAATTCTGCTTTATTAATTCTGTGTTCTGGTGAGAACCTACCTTTCCAAGGAAGCAGAGTGGGTAAGTGAAGTCTTTTGCTTGACACTCTACTAGGTACTTTCAATCCCTGGCCTCATTTAATTCACACATTAATTTAAGGTTGTTTGTAATTAACTGCAAAATAATATGAGACAGATTTCAAAGACCCAGTGTGCTGGTTTGAAAGGAAGCATGTCCCCTAAGAAAAGCCATGTTTTAATATAAGTCCCATTTCATAAAGGTAGAATAATCCCTATTCAATACTGTATATTTGAAACTGTAATGAGATCATCTCCCTGGTTGATGTGATTTAGTTAAGAATGGTTGTTAAACTGGATTAGGCGATGACATGTCTCCACCCATTTGAGTGGGTCTTGATTAGTTTCTGAAGTCCTATAATAAGAGAATAAGAGATTCAGAGAGATTCAGAGAGAGCAACACTACAAAGCAGAGAGTCCACCAGTCAGCGACCTTTGGAGATGAAGAAGGAAGACGCCTCCCGGGGAGCTTCATGAAATAGGAAGCCAGGAGACAAAGCTAGCAGATGATGCCGTATTCGCCATGTGCCCTTCCAGCCGAGAGAGAAGCCCTGACTGTGTTCGCCATGTGCCGTCTCACTTGAGAGAGAAACCCTGAACTCCATCGGCCTTTCTTGAGTGAAGGTAACCTTAATTGTTGGTGCCTTAATTTGGACATTTCCATGTCTTTAAAACTATAAACCTGCAACTTAATAAATTTCCCTTTTTAAAAGCCATTCCGTTTCTGGTATATTGCATTCCAGCAGCTAGCAAACTAGAACACCCAGTGACTTCAGAGTCCTCTCTGAGGACTGGAGATCAGGAATACTCCAAGGAAGAGAAAGAATTGGGACAGGGCCATGGGGCCTTCTTCATTCTGCAAGCCTGACAGTTGTTCTGAAGGTTGAAAAAGCCCACAAACCAAAAGTTGCCAGCTCTGCTTTCTGATTTCTAAAAGGGATCTCTGCATCACACTGCATTTCCAAAGATGACTCATTTATGGCCAATCCCTTTGGATTTGGGCCAGTAGTAGCCTGGCTTGAAATGCTAGTGCCATTGGCTAAGTGCTGACTGAGTTTGCAGAAAAAGCAGACCATTGCTGCTCCCTTCTCCTCCCACCTCCACCCGGGTGAAAATCCCCAGAAAAGTAGACTATACCCTTCACCACCACCACATACACAGAGACATATAGAACAGCAGGCAATTTCCTGATAACCCTCTAGGTGTTCCATTTCTAGCTCCTTAGATTTTTGAGCGGTCTGCTGAGTGAGTGTGTTTTGTCCTTTCTTTGAGTCCCCTTTTGGAACTAAAACACTCGATGAAATTTATTGAGCTCTAACACTTTAGTTCTCAACTTTCCATTTGTCTCCAAATTGATTTAATTTTAAAATATGCTGTGCAAAACTTGATTATACATAAATTATTTAAGCAATTGATAAGGTACTATCACAGAAGGGTTCTCAGTACCAACCAGAGTACTTCTCAAATCCTATACTTGCAGGAGAGAAGCATACCTCCTTTAGTGTACACACATGCAAAATATATACACACACACACACACTTGACAGGTAATAATTTTGAGCATTCAGGAGGATTTCTCAAAATTCTGATATAACACTTTGATCAGGTTAGTTCAAGCCCTAGATACAACCACATTATTTTCAGTAACCAATCATACCAGTATAATATGATTTTTGTATTTTTACTGCAAATCAGTGAGGTTTCATTACATACTACCTAGAATTTCACTTTTTAAAAAATTAGTCATCATGTGTGTCTCCTCCCAGTTCTCTCCTCCAGCCACCTTGTTTTCCCTTCACTCCTTCTGCTTTAATTTTCTAGGGATGCCAAAACAAAGTACCAGAAAGTGGTGGCTTAAAATAGTAGAATTTTGTTGTCTCCGTTCTAGAGGCCAGAAGTTTGAATTCAAGGTTTCAACAGAGCCATGTTCCCTTTGAAACCTGTAGGAGAGAATCCTTCTTTGCCTCTTCTAGCTTCTGGTGTTTGTCAGAAATCTTTGGCATTCCTTGGCTTGTTATGTGCATAACTCCAATCAATGCATCCATTTCTACATAGCTTCTTTCTTGTCTTCATCTTTACAAGGCATTCTCCTCTTCCTCTCTGTTTGTCTCTTCTCCCTTTCTTTTTTTTTTTTTTTGCATGGGCAGGCACTGGGAAATGAACCCAGGTCTCTGGCATGGCAGGTGAGAGTTCTGCCTGCTAAACCACCTCAGCCCTCTTCTACCCTTCTTATATGTACTCAAGTCATAATGGATTAATGGTCCACCCTATTCCAGGATAGCCTTACATTAACTTAACTGAGCCCATCTACAATGACCTTATTTCCAAATAAGAACACAATCTCAGGAACTGCGGATTAGAACTTCAACACAGCATTTAGGGGGATACAATTAACTGATAACACCTTGTTTCCATTATGCCCATTGTGCTGGTTTGAAAAGATGAAAGCCATGTTTTAATCAAAATCCCATTTCATGGGCGGGCCACGGTGGCTCAGCAGGTAAGAATGCTTGCCTGCCATGCCTGAGGACCCGGGTTCAATTCCCGGTACCTGCCCATGTTAAAAAAAAAAAAAATCCCATTTCATAAAGGTAGAATAATCCCTATTCAATACTGTATCTTTGAAACTCTAATCAGATCATCTCCCTGGAGATGTGATTTAATCAAGAGTGGTTGTTAAACTGGATTAGGTCTTCACCCATGTGGGTGGGTCTTGAGAAGTTTCTGGAGTCCTATAAAAGAGGAAACATTTTGGAGAATGAAGAGATTCAGAGAGAGTCAGAGAAGAACGACAGCCACGAGAAGCAGAGAGCCCACTAGCCAGTGACTTTTTACGTCTCCCGGGGAGACATGAAATTTCAGATTTTGAAAACATTGATGTCAATTAAAATATAGAATTGATTTAAAGTTACAGCTTAAGACTTAAAATCATATGAGAATCTGCCTGTCCCTTTAAAAAGAAAAGCAATTGCGTTCTGGTTGCTGAGCTCTCTCAGATTTATTTTATCTTAGCAGCTGTTCCTGAAGTCGATGTTACTCAGATGAGGGTTTTCAAGCTCTTTGTTATGTTTTTCAACTCATTGTACAGGCTATTAAACACAAACCCCAAATTTAGCATGGGTTGAGAGTGGGGACTTTGGAAATATTGGAGAAATGAAATAATACTGAAAAACACTCTATCCAATTTTCATTTAATAAAGATAAAACTATTGAATACCATCTGTCTGAAGCCTCAGTAACAAGGCGAGAATCCTGAACCTCTAAGCACCAAAAGTAGGATGATATATTTAGTAATAAATGTGTGGGGGTGGGGTGGGGGGTGGGGTTAGGGTCCTAAATGGAAATTTCTATGGTTATAGAAGGGCGGGGGAAGAACACAATAAACATTTTTTTTGCCCCTCTGGAAATAAGTTTATTATGAATTTTGCCTTACAAATGCTTCTCTTCGATCTAGAAAGAATAATTTTACAGTTAAATATATGAATTGATAACATTAAATATATGGATATACACCATATATTCATTTACACTTGTTTCATTTGCTTTTCAGGAGACAACATAGAAAGTCATTAAGAATGCAAACTCTGGGGAAGAATCTTTGCTCTGGCACACACTTGCTATGTAAACTTGTACTTTTCATTTAATCCTGAAACTAAACCAATTAGCTTTGGTAATAGCAAAGTATGATCAAACTTTAACTTATTTCAGAGTTATTGTCTTCATTTTTATCACATATATAATCATTTCCTAGTAGTAATATTAGTGAGTTATTGAGTGGTTACTACTTGTGAAACACTGTTCTAAATGCTTTACATGTTGACTCATTTAATTCATACAACAACCCTCTGAGGTAGATATTACTCTTGACTTTCTTTCCAGATAAAGAATTAAGAATGGAACTGTTAAGTAACTTGCCCAACATCACAAAGCTAGAAAATTTCAGAGGGAGGGTTTACAGAGCTCTTTGCTTGACCACCATGTTATTCCACTTATCCCTATCATTTTTCTTAGGACTGCCATAATTTCTGTTGCTCCCTAATCATTTTTATTAAAATATGTACTATTAGTGAATAGAAATCTTCAAACCAGGCTAAGCTCACCCCTAAAGGTGTAACTCTCCAAGCACTACAGAGCATGAATAGTTTTAAGGGAACCAGTTCCAGATCCTCAAGTTTCATTTCAATGCTTTGCTAAAATTGATCTGCCTGAGAACATGCTTTGCCATTCTCCTTTCACTATTGTCATTTTCCCACTTGACAAAAGAAAGTCACTCTTCTCATAGATGGTGCCTCCTACTATGGTGTATTGTCTCCAGGTGCACAGAATAGGGACAATTAGAAACCTGTCAGTATTGGTGCTAAAAAAGGAAATGGTTTAGATGACTGGTGAACAAAGTTCCCACTTGCTAGATCATTAAAAATAATTTAAGTGATAGATCATTATGTGATTTTTCACATATAGCCAATTGAAAGGAGATTGAAGGCTTGAATAACACTGCTCCAACAAATTCCTTCCATTTCCATCTACTTATTTCTGTGAACAAAATACGTCCACATTTATATCTATATAAATTATATCAAACACATGAATAGAACTGGGGTGGAACTCTGTCTTATCTTAGCTATAAATAAATTCATCCACGAATACACTGGAAAAGAAAACCCTTCCTTGCATTTCATTAACAGATACATTTTCAATAAAATTTCAGTTTTGATGTTTAATAATATTCACCAATTTGTAATATAACTATTGTTTGATCAATTGTGTACTATTAATAATTATATTGATAGCTCCACCCAGAAGACATTTTTAACACCTAGAACCTTAGAATCACAGGAAAGTAAAATTATGTAAACATATGACTGTTGTGAAGAAGAATGATGTAATGATCTTTAAAAGATTTTCAAGGATAAAAATATGCAATAAGATATTCTGTAGGGATAATAGAGTGAAAATATGAATTCAAGACGAAAAACGAAGAATGTAAATTTCTGACTTTTAGAAAAGCTAATTCATATATATTTAAAATGAATAACATGGCAGAGCAAGATGGCAACTTAGTGACATGGAATTTAGTTCATTCTCCAGAGCTTGTAAATAGCCAGAAACAGTACAAAACAACTGCTGGGCCTCCAGCAGTGACCAGACACACCTTACACCAGTCTGGATCAGCTGGACTGGCTGAGACCCACAGAACTGTAAGTCCCCCAAGCTGCAGAGGCCAGCACCCCTCCCCCATGGGCATGGCAGGATGGTTCCCCAAGAGGAAAGGAAAGAGACTTTACTAGCAGCAAGGGCTTAGCTCAACCAAGCATCACTTGTGGAGCTGATTAACAAATTCTGACGACTGAAAATAGGCCCCCAGAAATAAGCACTAAAGGTACTAGGAGTTTTTGCCCTGGCAGAGAGGGGTTGGGGCCAAAGAGAAAACAACAACAACAATAAACCCAAATGCTTTTAAGCACAAAATACTGGAAAAGGGCTGGACTCCAAGAAAAGGGGGCACATAGAGCCTGGAGATACATAGAGCCATGCACCAACTTCATGGACAAACTCAAGGAACTGGGGTCCTGCTCTGAAAAGGATATTTTTTTCTTTGCTTTTTTCCTACTCTTTAATAGCTCATTAGAACTTGAAGCCTTCTCACGCTCCAACAGTGCCCCAGGTAAGGGTGGAATTATGCTTGTCTGAGAGTCAAACTAACTAGTCAGGTGAAAGCAGGTAATTCCCTAAAGGCTGTCCCTTCCCAAGAGAAAGGTGGGGCCCAGCTCAAATGTAATTCCTTCTTCAAGGAATTCAGGCCCCAGGGACTGGAAAACTGAAGCAATTAATGTCATTTTACAACCTCACTTCTGTTTCAACCATGCCCCCAGCAGGGAGGGTCTGCTGAAGTTAAAGGCCCAACACCGCTATATACTGGTGGGAAGCCACAGGCAACAAACTACATACTGGGCAGGACAGGAAAAACACATAGACTAGGGACTTCGTAGAGAAGTCTGTCAACCTGCTGGGTCTCATCCTCAGGGAAAACTAATGCTGACGACTCTTTCCTCCTGTGAGGGGCTAGTCCTGTCTGGGAAAATCTGACTGGGTCTATAATATCTGAGAAGACTCATCTCAAAGGAAAAAAAAAGAAAGAAAGGAAAAAAAAAAAGGCTCCATATAGGCAGGGCAAGAAACAGTAAAACGAGAACTGAAAAAATCTGATCAAACAGAACCTATGCTGGAGGTTTAGAATAAGATGAACTAGATGTCAAAGAACCAATAGAGAACAAAGCCATCCCGCAAGAAAATACAAGGTAAAAGTATCAAATGCCTAAACACCAGCAAAAAATAACAGGCCATTCTAGGAAAATCGAAGCTATGGCCCAGTCAAAGGAACAAACCAACAATTCAAATGAGATACAGGAGTTGAAATAAGTAATTCAGGCTGTTCAAACAGACATGCAAAATCTTGTCAAAAATCAAATCAATGAGTTGAGGGAGGACATAAAGAAGACATTGGGCAAACAAAATGAAGAAACTCAAAGTTCGAAAAAACAAATCACAGCACTTATGGGAATTAAAGGCACAATAGAAGAGATGAAAAAAATGGAAATCTACAGAAATAGATTGAAGGGGCAGAAGAAAGTACTAGTGAACTAGACGACTGGACATCTGAAATTTGACACACAAATCATAGGGACAAGTATGGAAAAATATGAGCAGGTTCTCAGGGAATTGAATGACAACATGAAGTACATGAATATACATATTGTGTGTATTCCAGAAGGAAAAGAAAAGGGAAAAGGAGGAGAAAGACTAGTAGAGGAAATGATCACTGAAAATTTCCCATCTTTAATGAAAGACATAAAATTACAGATCCAAGAAGTACAGTGTACCCCAAACAGAATAGATCCAATAGACCTACTCCAAGACACTTAAAATGAATAATGTTGGGTAACAAGCCACTGTGGGATTTAAATTCTTCAGGGTAAAATTTAAAGAGTGAGCTAACAGCTTTATTTATATTAGCATTAATTACAATATGCTGGGAATTACATCCTTTGTAAATTTATAATGAAAAATTGTAGGTGTCAATAGAAAAATGTGTGAAGGATACAACATTTTCAATTTTCCTTCAGGAGGTATGTGAGCAAAAAGTTTGAAGACCACTGATCTCAAGGACCACAGAAAATCTTCCTAGGGCACTCACAATCTGGTTCAGCTAATGATGTGGGATGTTTTTAGTGAGAATTGTCTGCTTAGTGAATTGCTAACAGACTATCTTGTTTCCCTTTGTTAGCATTAGAAACCCGACAGAACAACTTCAAACCCATAGTAAATCATGGGGTAGAGACCACCTGGCACCAGAAGGCCTTAGAAACTAAGATAAAGAAGATGTTAATCAGGGACACCGAGTTCCCTGGGTCTCCCGGTAACTCCTAGGGGAGCTGCCCTAGGGATCCTTTAATCCCTAGCTCTACTGATCTACCAGTTCTGCAGTATTCTGGGAGTTATTCTCAGAGGCCCAGCCTACAGCTCATTACTCTAGCTCTTCCAGTGACTCCTACAGACCTAATTCCCTATATTAAATTATTTTATGTCTGAAATTACTGTAATGGTTTCTGTTTCCTGTCCCAAGTCTTGACAGAGTTATTTTCATCTTTGTGGATGAAGAGGGACCCACGTATCCAGTGTGTGAATGATTATAGAACATTTAGGATTCTGTTTAAGGAGGGTGTGTTAGCTAGACTTCTCTAGAGAAACAGCAGGAGATATCTGTAAATATAAAATTCATAGAAGTGTCTCACGGATGTAAAGTTCAAGGTCTATAGGGGCAGTCCATAGCTGGCAGCTCCGATGAAGGTTTTCAATGAACTCTCAGGAGAGACTGGCTGGAAGAGTGAGCGTCTCTTCTGAATTTTCCTTAAAAACCTTCTGGTGATTAGATTAAGCATCACACATTGTAGAAGACACTCTCCTTAGCTGATTATAAATGCAATCAGCTGTGGAGGCAGCCAACATGATCCTGATTTAAGTCCATAAAATATCCTCATAGCAAAAGATAGGCCAGCGTTTGTCCAACCAGACAACTGGGCACCACCACCTGGCCAAGTTGACACATGAACCTGACCATGACAGTGGGAAATGGTTATGAATGGGTAACCTACAATGTCTGCCATGCCCCTTCCCTACCAAGCTGAGTTAGGTGCCCCTCCTCAGTCTTCCCACAACTTTGTGTCTCCTGGGCTTTGGTGTTTCTGTGAGGTACTCTGGGGTGTATCACACTGGGAATTTCCTAACTGTGGACTTTCTATGGAAAGGTTGTACTTGCTTTTATCAGTCTGCCTCTAGGCTATTGACCCAGCACTTCCATTTTCTGTTTCTCGTTGCATTTGGTTCTTAATGTGTGGTACCTAAAACAACAGAAGGAATGAATTTAGTATCTGTTGCCCTAACATCTTGAGAAGAATAAATTTATTTTCATTTCCTTTTTGGATTTCCATGAAATCCATGGAAGGGGGTTTCATGGAAGTTAGGAGGGGCACCTAACTTAAATTCTTTTTAGACTTCAGCTCAAGGGATATTTTAATGGCCAGATGGGGGATTGATAAGGGTAAGCTGGGACAGTTTTAAGAGAGTGATGAGAGTTTGGAATATTCATTGTGGAGAATAAGTTTCACAAGAATACCAATTTTTATGACAATGATCTACATGGAATATGGACAATCTAGTACCCTCTGAGTTGTTACTATTTCTTAGGCTTTTACTTAATACAATATAGGCCAAGAAAGGTGAGTAATGAATGGTGACTTAATTAAAGACAAGATAGCAAATTCTTCACCTAGAACAATTTTAAAGGTATATGGGGAGGTTCATTAAATTCACAGACAAAAAACCAAACCCCTACACTCTTATATTCCAACTCTCATCACTCTCTTCAAACTGTCCCAGCTTACCCTTATCCATCCCCCATCTGGCCATTAAAATATCCCTTGAGCTGAAGTCTAAAAAGAATTTAAGTGGGTTTCATGGAAATCCAAAAAGGAAATGAAAATAAATTTATTCTTCTCAAGATGTTAGGGCAACAGATACTAAATTCATTCCTTCTGTTGTTTTAGGTACCACACATTAAGAACCAAATGCAACCAGAAACAGAAAATGAAAGTGCTGGGTCAATAGCCTAGAGGCAGACTGATAAAAGCAAGTACAACCTTTCCATAGAAAGTCCACAGTTCTTTCCTATGATCCTTCTATCCCTGGTGGTACCCATAGTACTGAAAACTGAGCCTTGAAGGATAAACAGGTTTGGATGTGCGAAGGCGGAGGGAAAAGGAAGTTGAAGCAGCCGGAGCAGCATGATCAAAGGTTGACAGTAACAGGGAGTAGTTCTGTTTGCATTAGTTAGAGTGCTGTCTGCTATGCCAGAAACCCAACTCATGCCAACTTAAAAAAAGGGGGGGAATTTATTGGATTGCAAAAATGGGAATAATAGAGGTAGATTTGGCCTCAGAAGTAATTGAATCTAGGGTTTCAAACAATGTCACTAGGACCCTCTGCAGTACTGTTGTTCTACCCTGACAAGTGAGGCCCATGCTTTTAGCTCTGGGCCTCAGAATGCCCTGGGCTTTGAAATATCTTCCTAAACCCTCCTCTGGGCTGGCAGTCCAATTAAGGCAGGAAATGCTGGGCCAGGACCAGATCCCACATGCCACCTAGACACTGGAAGTATCTTCTGTGAAATGTCCTTAGTCTCCCTGTATAACTGGGATGGCCCAGGCTGGTCGCATTGCCTGAGCCTGGACTGGGACCCAAGTGGACCCCTTCCTTATTTTTTTCCTTTGAGGTGCTCCTCAACCGGCTGCCCTGTGTCAGACAGATGCCCCAAACTGCTGTGACTCACAGTCATGACATCATCTTTGGAATCCAAGGCTGGGTCCCGTTCCAAGAGGGTGGCCTGATGAGCAGATCATTCCTATCAACCACCACGGTATTTCTTTTGTGGGATTGTTTGAGACTGGACTGCCAGAATGGTGTTGACATGCTGATTTTGGGTGATTCTCATTCACTTCAGACTCAGTTTAGGCCTTTGGCCTACTGACAACCCACGGCTACCCTTGGACTTGGGATGCATGTATGAGCCATTGTTCATCTACTGCCCATCCAGTGTACACCCTTAGGCGTGGGGTGGCCGTGGCAGGCATCCTCTACCCTTGAGCCCCCACCACTGGGACCAGAGCAGTCACCCACCGTGTGGCAGGCATATGGGGGTTGGCTATGCCAGGGCTTTTGCAACCATCGCTCTGCAAAGTCATCATGCTTTTCTGATCAATAGTCTTTTGCTTCCAATTGTTATGGTGATGTTGCACTTCTACGTCAGTTGTAAGCCACACTGGACAAGTGATGTACATTCCTAATGAAAACGGAACCACTCTTACCTTTATCCCCATGGGTCTTGTCTATCCTGTTAGTGGAAGGTAGGGAGAGAGGTCACATTCTATGAATGAAATTATTATGGTCTATGCTATTCTACGTTTAGAGGATAAATTTCAAATGGCAAATTTATCAGGAGCAGAAAACAAATGGTCATTCCCATTTTCTAGCTGGCTGGAAATCCAGGCAAGAGCCCATGTTGAAATCAAGAAAAAGCTTTTATGACCTCCAACTAATTGGATGAAGAGATTACCCAAATGGCTGAGGGCAGACTCCTTTGTTGATGATAGGTACAATCAACTGATTGTAGGTGCAAATCCCATCTATGAAATACCCTCAAAAGTACCAAGCAGACTAACACTTGACCAGACAACTAGACCCCATGATCTAGCCAAGTCAACACAAGAAATTAATCATCACACTCTAGATAAGATTCACATTTGTAGTCATCATCAAGAAAGCACAGTAATTGCTTCTGAGAGAGCCAGTGGATGATACAGCTTCACAAGTAATCGTATGAACAGCATTAAATAAATGTTACTGGGCGATTTCAGAGGCAAGAAGATGAATATCGTTTCAGTACAAAGGAAAGTCAAAACAGCCTGGTAGTATGAATAATGAAAGTATTGCTACCTTTCTCTCATAGGGAGAGATATACTACTGGCAAAAAAACAATGTGTTTCACAGTAATAAACATGAAGAGATTGTTCCTGGACCTGAACAAAAAAAGATGATGCCTGGACAGTACCAAAATGGTCATATAAATTAATTGAACAATAAATATGAAAGCACTTCTTTTTGACCCAGTGCTCTAAATTTTCAGCAATAAATTACATGGGCCCAAGAATTTTATAATGTATTTTTTAATCAAGTAGCTACATAGGCAGAGGCCTTGCAAAAAAATATTTGTCTGGGGCCCACCCATCTCTCCATCTCTGACTTCTGTCTCTCTTGGTGCATTTGGCCTCATTTTTTTGTTTACCACAGACAAGCTTTCTCTAAGATATAAGGAACATGGATACAGGTAGCTCTTGGGTTAAACCTTTATTGTTTGCCAGCAAAGAGACAATAGGATCTATTCCAGAACTTTCTGGGAAGAGACTGTGTTTCAGGTTGGATGATATGCCCACTCTTTGAATGAATTATTGTGTCCTAAGGAATGACTGATACAGCCCAGATTACCTTCTAAAATCCTTTGCCAGAGGCAGCATTAGCATGATTTGCAGTCCCATCAGAACCATGTAGAGTGAGAAGAGCAAGGAAGGGGCTGGTGCTATTACCAAAGAAAGAGGGTTGCAAGATAAATGAAAACAACAGATGCCCTTACTAAATAAAGTGCCTATGGTATAATAGGGACCCTGGAAAGGTAGATGGCAGACAAAGCCTAGAAGATGTGATTGTAGGATTTTCAATTGTAATTTATTCAATAGCTAATGTACAGTCAGTGGAATAAATTTAAATACCTTGCCCAATAATCTATAAAGTTCATAGGATAATATTAAGCAGAGACCCTACAAAATAAATCTTAGGAAAATGTAAAAGGAGTATGATTTATATATTCCAAATTGGCAACACATGAGACATGTACCCATATCAAACTAATAAAATTAATGCACTTCGCATTTCACTTTTATAAGAAATAAAGCTTTAAATTGAACTTTAAGAAACTACAAAAAAACAAACATAAACACTTTATAAATATTCAAATATACATCACCCTAAAACAGAAAAATAAACATTTGAAGTTTTCATCTGTACAGAAAATTTGCTATATCATTTATCTGGTGTAGGAATAACTGTCCCATTGACAATAAAATGCCCTCCTTTTGGCAACTGTACAAAAACAAAACAAAACAATATAAATGAACAAAAATAGAAAAACACACAAACACTGCTGGAAGTTTTGGGAACGTTTTCAGAACTGATGTTTACATTTCTAAAATATGATCAACTATTTATAATTGCATGCTTTTCAGAATCAGCATATTTGAATGCTGCTACCTGATTTTACAAGCTGTGGTGGTTTGAAGTTGTGTGTTCCCCCCAAAAACGTGTTCTTCAATTTAATCCATTCCTGTGGGCGTGAACCCAGCGCAAGTGCCCCACCTCTATCATGATGGGTCTTAATCCTATTACTGGGGTCTTTTTATAAGAGTGAAATTCAGACAGAGAGAGAAAACCACAGGAAGCAGGAAACTGAAATGAACCTGAAAGAAAAGGAAGAGACAGGAGATGACTCCATGTGCCTTGCCACATGACACAGGAACCAAGGATCACCAGCAGCCAGCTCCAGAATGCCACTGTCTTTGGAAAGACAGCGTCACCTTGATGATGCCTTGATTTGGACATTTTGTCAGCCTTAAAAATGTGAGCAAATAAATTCTCATTGCTTAAGCCAAACCATTTCATAGAGTTTACTTAAGTAGCCTAGGAAACAAAAATACAAGCCAAATGATTTAAGCTAAAATTGTAAGTGACACAGATAGAACAGTCAAACCCAGACCAGATGGCTCTTTAATGCTAATAATGTGGTATTATCCAAGAATCCAAAAAAAAAAAAAAAAAACACTTTAAAAATATCTTCCATATCCAAGAGTCTTATGCCTAAAACTCCCTCTTTAGTAGTCAGGAAAGGTAGAGGGCATATGTTGCTTTTGCCTGCCTAACATCTATTCTCCCTTCCTTAGGAAATCACCTGTCCCCAGGTCTGCTTGAAGCAGTTTAGTGGCGTTGATTCCAACCCCCAATTGAAGGTTGGAAAAAAGTGACATCTCTCAGAGTCTTGACCCATCAGAGTACTGACCACAGGGATCAGTGAAGGGACAGACATATAGCCCAGTGAAATCCATCTGTGGGGATTTGGAAGGAAGTACTGAGACAGAGGCAGCACCCCTTCCCTGTGGAGCTAGTAGTAAGGGTGAAATAAGGCCAGCTCACCTTGTTGCACCCTCATTAGGGGCCTCGCACACCAGCCACAGGGGAACTGGGATTGGTCAGTACAGTTGCAGGCTCTTGACCAGGGTCTTCGGGCCAACCAGCACAGCTCCCCATTGACTTTTCTAGTTCCCCAGGATACTCTAGATGATTCATTTAAGTCCACAAAATACTGGCTTCCCTGGCAAGGGAACCATGGTACCCTATGGAGATGCACGGTGTTAATGTCACTGGCAATACTTACACAAGGAGAAAAAAGAGACAAATCTTCATTTGAAAGGAATTGCTTGAAATATTCTTCTTCTTCTTCCTTGGATCAGGTCTCTTAGAAGGAGTTAAAAGGACATTCGTTTTCCTATTTCAAAAGTAGATATAAGTATCGAATTTATTACATATATAGTAAAGGAGTCCTATATATTGTGAAGGTCTTAGAGTACTGTAGTCAGTATCTTTGAAATAGATATATTATCTTCTAGTTTCTGAAAATCTCCCATGGCCACCAGCAAAATTCTGACAGTAGGGAGAAAAGCATATGGTAAGATTATTTCTTTGAATACATTTAACTTTCTCCTTATTTCCAACTCTGGAAAGGTTCCAGAAGAAACCATTTCTACATGCAGGGGAGGTGGCTTAGCAATACCATAAATACAAATATTTATGAGTAAACAGACCTGAGTTTGTGTATGTCTTCTGTTAGTTCCGCCGCTTCCTTCCTTTGAAATCACTTAATGTCTGCCTACATTATGACAGATGGACACTGTGTGACAGACAGTGCTCTAGGCATTGGGGATGTAGCAATAAACGAGACAGATAAAAACCTTCTCTCGTGGAGCTTATACTTCCTGTTGGGCGAGACAAAAAGAAAACAAACAAATCAACCAACAAATAACTTCTGACAGTCAAAACAGTATTAAGAATATAAAATAAGGTGAGCAACAGAGAGTGACAGACAGCTAGGTTACCTCACATGGGGGAGTCATTCTAAAATCTTGGAGCAGAGAATGTAAGGCAAGAGGGAACTTGTGCAACTGCCCTGAAACCAGAGCAAGCTCTGCGTACTGAGGCATGGGAGAGAATCATTGTGGGAGCATTAGTTTCCCAATGTTGTTATAACAAATCATCAACTTTAGTGGCTTAAATCAACACAAATGTATTATCTTACCATTTGGTGGTCAGAAGCCCGAAATCACTGGACCCAAAGCAAGGTGTCTGCAGGGCCTAGACTCTTTCTGGAGCTCCAGGGAGAGCCAGGTTCCTTGCCTTTTTTAGCTTCTAGAGGCCACCTGCATTCATTGGCTCCTGGACTCTTCCTCCACTTCCAAAGTCAACTTCTTCAAATATTTCGCAGACTCTGACTTTCCTACCTCCCCCCTACAGGGACATGGACTTACTTGGATATTCCAGGATAATCGTCCCATATAAAGATTCTTAACTTAATCACACCTGGAAAGCCTCTTTTATTTGCCACGTAAAATAAAATATCCACAGGTCTGGGGAATAGACATGGACATCCATGGAGGGGCCATTATTTTGACTAAATCAGAGTGTGAAGGAGAACAGTGGGGAGTTTGAATTTCACTAGGCTAAGTGGGATGGGAAGCCATCAGGGCAGATGTGATTTAAGTTTTAACATGGTTGTCTTGAATGTGGTGTGAAAAATGGAAGTAGTGATGCAAAAGTGGAAGCAAAGGAGACCAATTAGGAGGCTATTGCGATGGGTCAGGAGAGATAATGGGGCCTAGCTTTGGGAGAGCTGCTGAGCTTTTCTGTGGCTAAGGATTCTTACCAGAAAATAAAGTTAATATTGCAGGACTGTACTGAGTTAGCATACAAAAGACCCAGGGCAGTACTCAGCACCTAATAGTGCTCAAGAAATTGTAGCCATTATTTTTCTTATGCTTTAAAGTTTAAGTTCTAATAAAAAAAAAATCAGAGTGTGCATGGGTGGTTCAGTATAGAATGCTTGCCTTCCATGCGGGAGACTCAGGTTTGATTCCTGGACCCATGCACCCCTCCCACCAAAAAACAATTAGAGTATTGCAGCGGTAGATGAAATCTTAAAGATACTGAAAATGTAACCCAGAGAGCAGAAGCAACTTGCCCAAGGTTACTTTGTAAATTACCAGACAGATAACAAGCAGTGCATCAAAAAGTAGCAAGAAGAAAGAGCCACGTCCTGTCCTTACAGTAACCAGAGAAGGCAGCTCAGAGCTCAGTGGAGAGGGCAGGGGGAAGGGGAAGGGGGGGGGAAGGTGGAGGGGGAAGGGGGGACAGGTCCATCCTGTGAAGCATGCAAGCAAAAGCCATCTGGTATTCGGTGGGGTTTAGGAGAACATGCATATGACATCTGAAGACCTGGTTTCAAATCCTGTTACTTATTGATTATGTAATTTGGGGAAAGTCACTTATTCTGCCTTTACCTTGTCTTCTTCCTCTTTAATATATAGGATAATATACTCCAGATGGTTGGCATAAAGTTAAAAATGAGCAAATATAAGATAAAGCACTTTGAAAACTAAAAAGTCTATAAAGTCTTGTTATGCCTCACCCATCCCCACTCCCAGTAGCCTAGTTTCCATTCCTCTTGAATCTTTAAAATTGTGGGAACCTGCTATTTTCAGTTGCAGAGCAAAACCTCACCCACTCACATGGGTTTCTGACCGAGTGTCAGTTTCCTGATGTTTCTGTCTATAAAATGGATCCAACAAAATTCATCAGTTTCTACTTCTGAGTACGTCAGTATTTTCCTTCAAAAGTTGACACAAATGCAAAATGTGCTTTCTCGAGTAACGTGGTTTTAAGGTTTTCATTCTCCAAGCCTTTTCTGCCTCCAAATTCATGTGTTTTAAACTGGAACTCAGATGCAATAAAAAAAAACTGTATTCTTTAAAAAGACAAAACAGATTTGATGCTATAATGCAACGGGGAATTATTTACAGCAGTCAGTTTAAGGATGTAGTTAACTGACTAGCATACATATATATATATATATATATGCTTTACATAATAGAGTTTGGAGAGGCTTTGACTAGCATTAGAAATGAGAAAGTTTTAAGACCAAATTTATTTAAGCCAAGGCTACTATCACCCAAAAGGCCAAAGCTAAAACAATAGTATCTTTCAGTATTCACGCACAGGACTACAATATGCCAGTTTGTGGATGGTTTATCTGGTTATTATCTGCTCTCAATACAACATGACACCCTCCCTCCCTCATTCTTTTTGTTTTCAAGAGTTCTCAGCTGTGAGTATATCAAATGCTGTCTAGAATTAGGCCCACCTTCTCTCAGGGGAGAGCCCACTGGTCTTTCTGGTCCCGAGGCCTGAATGGAAATAAATCAGCCATTCAATATGTCTAATCAGTTGAAAGCTTATTCCCTAAGGGATGACCTCAATCCCACAGTAAATGGGAAGCCTATTAGCATTTTGCAAATCCCAGGACTCTAAGCCTCGTCTGGTAAACAAAAAGAAATTAGAAACACAGGAGAAGGTCATGAATGTCAAAACAAATTAATGCTTTATGTGTGTTAATGTTTATCTTTGTTTAAATAAAGATTTTGAGACAAGGAATGAGTCATCAGTAAATAAATGTCTGGTTAGATGACAGCCTGGGGACAAAAGGGGGGATGGGGACTCATCAGAACACACCAGGTTTGGACTGTGCAGGTGAAAGCTTCATTGTCATTGGAAATAAGGTTGTCCTACTACCAATCTTGGTTAACTATTGGTTTTGTTTTTATTTTAGTGAGGTCTCCATTATATTGTAGGTATATGTACAGCTGGGAGAATGGAGAAAGACAAAAACTAAGACTAAAGACTAGCAGTAAAGTTAGGAATTACAACAGTCAGAGGAACATGTTAAATGAAACACAGAAATTAGCAAAATTCAGAATGTGGGAAACTCTATAGGAAAAATGACTTGGTGTCTCCAGTAAATAAGAAGCAAGGAAAAAGTAAGAGGAAAGGGGAAACCTACAGAGTAAAAGGGATTTAAGAGACACATAAAGCAAATGTAATAAGTGGACCCTGCTTGGATCTTGATTTGAATAAATGTTGAAAAAATAACCGATCAAGTTGGGGAAACTTGAACATTGGATATTTGATGAAATTAAGCCTTATTTTTCAGAGCTATATGTTGAATATTTATAGACAAAATGATGCAGTGCCTAGGATTTGGTTCAAAATAAGAAATATGATTGGCCACGAGTTGATAATTATCAAGGTTGGGAAATGGGTTCATGGAGGTTCTTTTACATTATCCTCTCTACTTTTGCATCAGTTTGAAATTACCCATAATAAGATATTTTTAAAAATGAGCAAGCTTTGAATAATAAAGCATGTTTTTCTTGTTAGAAACATACTATATGAATGGATCAAAAAATGTGGTATATACATGCAATGGAATATTATTCAGCCTAAAAAGGGAATGAAGTTCTGACACATGCTACAACATGGATGAACAAAGAAAACATTTTGTTGAGTGAAATAAACAAGATACAAAAAGGCAAATACTGTATGATTCCACTTATATGAAATATATAGAATAAACAAATTAATAGAGGCAGAAAATAGATTGATGTTTACCAAAGGCTGGGTGGTGGTTGCAGGGGGAGTGGAGAGTTGCTGCTTAATAGATGCAAAGTTTCTGTTTGGGGTGATAAAAAACTTTATGTGATGGATGGTGGTGATAGTGGCACAACATTGTAAATGTAATTAATGCCACCGAACTGTAAAAACAAAAATACTAAAGCACTTCTAAATGTTCTTATGTAAGGACAAGATAAAAGTCAAAAGAAAGTTAAAAAGCAGAGGACCTCTTCTCTAAATGAGTTAAGACACATAAAGCACTTAAAACAATGCCAGGTATACTATATGATGAGTGTTCAATGAAAATTAACCATTGTTATTATTTTCTTAAATGCAATGGGTTCAAATATTAGCCTACAAGTGAACAGCAATAGAGCTTTAATTTTCTACAAATGAACATCATCGCTTTTTCAACCTCACTTTCTATTAGGGTAGTAGACAAAGCTCAGTCAACTCTTCAATCCTTCCAAACTTTTTCCTGCACTGGTATCTAAGTTGCAGAAGCTACCATTATAGATAGAAAAGCACTGGGGTTGGGGCATGAGGGAAGTCCACCTTTTCCTCAATGTCTTCTGTTCCTGCTCATCTGCTGTGAGAGCCATCATCCCATATGACCCACTCACCTTTTCAGCTTTCCAACTTCATGGCTCCTTTGGATTTGCTGGGTTTTTAATCTGCTTCTGGGCCAATCTTAGGCCCTTGGGAATCACACACTGCCCTCCCACAGGGAAGCACCGAAGAGTCTCGCCAAGGCCATTTTTTTCCCCTGGTGTCTTCCTAACTTCCTAGAGTCTGCCTGGGAGACATGACATGGATCAATTCACTTGAACCTCATAAGCCTATCTGGGTTCTTTGCCCCCCTCCATTGTTCTTGGTCCAGGTTGAGCCCAAGTTGCCGGTGCAGGGCCTCATATCGGTGGGACCCACCAACAGTTATTTCTCACACATCTGTCCTTCCTCTCCACGCTGCTCTCTCTCCCAACCTGCAGAGCCCCTGTTCTTACTCAATTCTGTTCCCCTCATGATTTTCTGTGCTTTTCAACACTCAAAATCTAGGAAAAAACTGCACCTTTCTCTGCTTTCTCCTATTATATCCCTTCACTGAGGCAATGCTTAGAGAAAGAGGAACTGACTAAATGGGGAAAGAAAATAATGGGGAAATAATGCCCACAAATATTTCGATTTTTCTGCCATTCCAACAATGCATGGAATATAGTACACAGCTGAGCTCTTAACCTTATTCAAATTTCCATAATTAATTAAGACAGCCTGGTTATGTTTCAGAACATTGGAACGATGATCATATTGAATATCTACCTTCATCTCAGCCACCATAGGGGCAGATGTACCCTCCAAAGTAGGACTTACAGGTTCTGCTTGAGCATTTTCCAAGTGACATGAAATCCATTCTAATAGAACTAATACAAGCTAATAAACTCAGACCATGAGAAATGTGGCCAGACTGATGGAATATTCAAGCTTTTAGGAGGGCTCTTTTTTTGAAAGACAAAATGGAAGCTAGTAAAAGTTCATCTTGTGGCTTTAGTTCCAAGTCATTCCATCCTGCTGCACTTCCAGAAATCATGCCATGTGCCTTCATTTCCTAAGGCTGCTGTAACAAAATGCCACAGACCAGGTGGCTTAAAACAACAGAAATTTATCATCTCACAGTCCTGGAGGCTAGAAGGCTGAAATCAAGTTGTGGGTAGAATTATGCTTCCGTAAAGTCTGCAGGGAAGAATCTTTTCCATGCTTCTCTTCTGGTTTCCGCAATCCCTGGCGTTCTCTGCCTCCCTTATCACATGGCATTCTCCCTCACCTGTCAGTGTCCACATTTCCTCTTCTTGTAAGAACATCAGCCTTATTGGCTTAAGGGGCCACCCTACTCCAGTATGACATCATTTGACCTTAACTGATTCCATCATCACCATCGCTATTTCCAAATAAGATCACATTCTGAGTTACTAGGGGATTAGGACGTCAATAAATCTTTTTGGGAGACACAATCCCTGACACCATCCATGCTAGTGGTTTTGTTCATTTATCCATTCTGCTTTCAGTAAATATTTAGTGAGCCTCTCTGTCCCAGGTGCTGTGCTAGGGGTTCACAGTCATAACAAAGAATGAGGCTTAAGTATGTACTGGGGTTTGTTCTGCAAAGCCAACGTGACCAATTTGGATATGGATTTGAAAAAAAAGATTAAACCAGGTTTCTGGCAAGAAACATTAGTTATTATGGGTTAAGAAATGTGTACTCAGGAGATGTATGGCTTAGAAACAATCATTAACAGTGGCCTTCAGTTGAACAGAGAATAGAATGAAAAGGCCCTTTATTAGTGTGTAACTGTGCAGACAAGCCACATTAACGAGAGCACATTGTGCCATCCGAGTATCAGGTTAAATGCCACTGCATTATTACTGGTCTAATGAATTTTAAAAGTATCATTCTAACACAAATCCGGTGAGCAGCAAAGATAAAGAAATTCTGCTGCCACAGCTGAAAACACTTCCACCACTAAGGCACTTTCTAAACCAGCGTGCACTAACACTGGATTACACTTTGGACCCATTGGAAATTCCCACCCCAAAACAAACATCGCTTTGAACTTGTAATTCTTAACCCAAATTAAAGACCAAGAGAAAAAATACAAACTGCAATCTAACAGTGAAGGGATCAAAAGGCCACATATTCCCCTTAATTAACAATCTTGCACTTTTCCCAGAATTTCTAGCTCACTGAAAGTAAAGAAAGCTCATCAATATTAATTTTTTTCCTTGCACCAAAACGAAAAGTTGAAACTTTCTCACTGAATTTCTATTAAGTGACAATTACGGACATACTGCCAGCCGAATAAAATTATTGGTTTAAAAGAAAGGTCTCCTTTTAGGAGTTGCTATGATAAAATTTTATTATTATTATTATTATTTTATTAATTAATGGAAAAAAAGAAATTAACCCAACATTTAGAAATCATACCATTCTATATATGCAATCAGTAATTCTTAACATCATCACATAGATGCATGATCATCGTTTCTTAGTACATTTGCATCGGTTTAGAAGAACTAGCAACACAACAGAAAAAGATATAGAATGTTAATATAGAGAAAAAAAGTAAAAATAATAATAATAGTAAAAAAAAAAACCTATAGCTCAGCTGCAGCTTCATTCAGTGTTTTAACATGATTACTTTACACTTAGGTATTATTGTGCTGTCCATTTTTGAGTTTTTGTATCTAGTCCTGTTGCACAGTCTGTATCCCTTCAGCTCCAATTGCCCATTATCTTACCCTGTTTCTAACTCCTGATGGTCTCTGTTACCAATGACATATTCCAAGTTTATTCTCGAATGTCGGTTCACATCAGTGGGACCATACAGTATTTGTCCTTTAGTTTTTGGCTAGACTCACTCAGCATAATGTTCTCTAGGTCCATTCATGTTATTACATGCTTCATAAGTTTATCCTGTCTTAAAGCTGCATAATATTCCATTGTATGTATATACCACAGTTTGTTTAGCCACTCGTCTGTTGATGGACATTTTGGCTGTTTCCATCTCTTTGCAATTGTAAATAACGCTGCTATAAACATTGGTGTGCAGATGTCCGTTTGTGTCTTTGCCCTTAAGTCCTTTGAGTAGATACCCAAAATTTTATTATTTAAAGAACAGTTAAGGGGTCATAGCTATTTCCATAAGAATTTTTTAAAAAGTGGGTATTCAGATTTTGCTTCCTTTTGGAAATTGGTGACTTGAAAATTCAATCTATAAAAGAAAAGCAATGAGAAATATCCTTTCTCAAGTATTCCTACTATGGTCACAGTATAAGGATTACCCCTATTTTACAGACCACGCTTCTTTCTTCAATAGTGAGGAAAGCTGTAGCTGTGAAAAAGTACATAGGAAAAAGTAAGTGAAGAAAGGAAAACAGCCTCTCCATAGAAGGGAGGGAATTTGCTGACTTAGGGTCTTCTCCCCCCACCCTCACCCCAAATTAGGCACCCTGCCACAGAGTGCCAGGGCTTCATCTGCAAGTAAAACGGGGCAATTTTTAGGTAATACTATATGCAGTGTTGATAATAAAGAGTGATCTAATAAGATTCTTCAATCCAATGATTAAATTGCAGATTATTTTGTTTCCCATTTTTCCAATTGGCCTAGATTTCTTCGTTCTGTTTTGTGCTGTTGCCTGTTCTTTCCCTGAAAGAGCAACAAATATGCCTCCAGCTCCCTCCTCTTCACATTTTGATCGGTAAATATAAACTTCTAATAAGCAAAATCTTACAGAGCTCAAATTTGTTGCTGGAAATTCCTCTTTTAATGTCTCCAGGTTTAAGTGGAAAGAGGTTATAGTCTTTATGCCTTTTTACTTTGTTAAATCTATTCTTGGGGCCAGATAGGCCCAGAATTCTATGGACAGATTTCCTTGACTTTCCAAGTCTTTGTAGACTGATGGCACACCAAAACCCATATTCATAGCCCACCTGGTCGTGTGTATGACCTTAACTATTTTCGTAAACCTTCATCGCCTGCAATTCCTAGATCTTTCCAGAATAGTTGGCTTGTAGCTTTCTAATACTGCTTTAGGGTTGGGGTTATACAGAAAGTCAAATTCTGTAGCTGGAATCTAGAGATTTTGGTCACCTAAAAGTTAACACTTGGGTTCTCTCTCATCATCCAATATGGAAGTTATCAAATATCCCTATCCAATGCAAACTCTGGCATGCCCCAGTGTGCCACCTGGGCTCTTTTCTTGTTGGTCAGTTTGAACAGCAGGGGTGAAGAGATATGAAGTTGGTCGAGTAGATCCATTGCTGAGGATTATATATTTATCATCCTTCCCTTCCCCACATCTGTCACTGCATCTGTTCAAAGTTGAAATGATGTGCAAAAATGGTTTTACTAATCTAAAACAGGTTTGTTGAGGTTCCCTTCCCAAAACATTTATCCACTGAACACATCCACTTAAGATATGCAACCAAAAAAATATATATATATGGAACCATAGGTCTCTGGCAAACAGGCAAACCCTTTGGTAAACTGAAAAGACCTATGGAGAACCGATCGACATAGGAGAACCGACGGATACAGCCTCTGGAGGCTGAACAAGTTTCACTTCAGTAACACCCCTTAATTAACACCAGTAATTCACACGCCCCTTCCACACCAGTTAACCAACTTTTTAAGAGACAGAACATCCTCCTCTTCTTCATGTCATCTCTTCCCCTTTACAGGAATCAGAATTTGGTCACAACTACATCCCCAAATCAATAATTATTCTGTTCCCTCTTGCCCTTCCACCAAGGGCCCTGCTTTTGTCAGGTTCCTAATTGCTTGTCCAAAAGATTGTCTTTTAGCGTTTTCTTTGTACTCTATCGAGCTTTGGGGGTGGGGTGTGTAGCTAAAGGACATTTGAAGAAAATATTAATGAATTTAACATAGAATTTTTTATTTCATGTTGTTTTTTTTTTTCACCTAAGCCAGGCTGTTGTTTCAGCTTGGCTTTTAAAGTTTAACCTCCTGATATACCTCTTTCCCCAGACACACCTTCTTTTGGAAAGAAAGTCCAGGTTGTAATTCAAGGTTGCCATAACTGACATGAACCTCTCTCAGAGTTTCTTTGGGCTCTAGGCTTTCTCTGGGCTCAGTGACGTGGTGGAAAATTATTGTCTCTCCTCAGAAAGGATCTAAAAATCTCCATTGTTCTTACATCAAGGGTGACTTACACTAAGATGTCAGAGTGGACTATGGGCATTATAATTCATTCATTCCTTTCATTCCTTTGTTTCTTTACTTTGTATCCCTTCTTTGGTCTGTAACTTCTAAACCAGAGATGAATGTGGTTCACTGTCACAAGTGCCTCACAGCTAAAGGGAATTCCACTGTTTGTGGAATCTCTGGAACAACATTAACTGTGATCCTAACATATGGTAACACTTGTTAAAATCCCTGCCTCTCCTAGCCATTTTCCCCACACCTAGCACAGCTCTCTCTCCTTAGCTGAACCTTCAAGACTCCTCAACTGTCTAGCACTATTGGCATTTAGATTGTTTTAGTTATTTGTCTAGTGATTCTGATTTACTACTATACAAATATATAGTTGCGGGGGCACAGCTCCCAAAGAAGTACGGCTTGGATCTAGTCATCTGAATTAATGGTATCCTGGATTGTCTGTGACCATAAAGATGAAAGAGACAGCACCAGTAAGGCAGGCTCTTTCCCCTTCTTTCCAATCTCCCAATTATGTCTTCTTCTCTCTTTTTCCCATTAATAAAAAAGAACAAGTTTGTTAAAGACCAAAATCTCCTCAATGGGTAGAGAAAGAGAAGTTCAGCAGGTAGAAACAAATTCTCAGGCAAGGGCGTTGTAAATGGTTGTGAAAATTCAAATATTAATAATTTTTGTCTGGTCATCATTCATTCAATTGTTCCTTCTTAAAAACATTTATTAAGCTGCTAATATATACCGAGACTGTGGCCCAGACACTGGGAATGCAGCAATAAACAAATCAGAGTGTGAATTTGCCCTCGTTCACCTCATTCTGAGTCCCCCTCCCACCCAGCCAGCGTCTACCTATGGCTCTGTGGGTTGCTGGGTCTTATTAGGTCCCCTGGCTTCAACAACAGCAGACAGGAGGAGCAGATGGTAAAGGATCTGTTTCCATCAGTAGTTCTCTTACAGTGCTGTTAACTCTCAGCATCTTGTGAGGTCCTTGATCTTTAGTTCCTGGACTAAATGTCTTGGCATTGCAGCACAGAAGACTGCTCACAGTAAGAGCTACTAAAGGGCAGCAGAATTCTAGGTGTTTTAATTAGACTTCCCCAGAGAAACAGAACTGACAGGATACACATATTTCTATTCATTTATTCTAGGAATTGGTTTAAGCTACTATAAGGGCTGGCATAAGTTCTGTAGGACTGGCAAGAAGATGGAAACTCCAAGTGAAGCTGAATTCCCCAGGGGAAGTTGGCTGGTTAAAGTAGAAGCAGACACACTTCTTTCTGATTTCTGAAATTCCTGGTTCTGTTTTTTAAGATCTCCAACTGATTGGACTGTCTACATTGCTAAGGAAAATCACCTTTGTCAACTGTAAATGTAATCAGCCATAGATGTAATCAACTGATTATACATGCAAATCCATCTATGAAATGTCCTCACAGTAACAATCAGGCCAATACTTGCTTGACCAAACAAGTGGTCACCATAACCTAGCCAAATTGACATGTGAAATTAACCATCACACTAGGTCATTTGTTAAAAGACATTGGAGCAGGTTGTTCAAACTTCAGTGCTGTACAGGTACTTTTAAAGGAAAACAGTCCTATCCCCAAGAATGTGTTTCCAAACTGAGAAATACTAACTGAAGAAAGCAGCCTCCAATCTTATTAAAATGTCCTTCAATTATATATTATCATGGGAATGAGAATTTTATCTGTATAATACACTGAGTAATCTCTTCTAAAATTATCATTAAAAAGATAGAAAAGGGCGGGCCGCGGTGGCTCAGCGGGCAAAGTGCTTGCCTGCTATGCCGGAGGACCTCGGTTCGATTCCCGGCCCCAGCCCATGTAACAAAAACGGAGAAACAGAATACAATAAAACAAGAAAATGTTTAAAAATGTTTCCCTTTCTTCCTTCCTTCCTTCCTTCTATCCTTCCTTCCTTCTCTCTGTCTTTCCTTTAAAAAAAAAAAAAAAAAAAAAAAAAAAAAAAAAAAAGATAGAAAAAAACTAGGGAGTTTAAAGATCACTCAAAATACACCCATGAGTCCCAATCTGAGAGGTTTGCATCTAGGCTGAGGAAGTAAACTTCACCCCACCACACACGGAATTTCACTCCTAACCATTTCCTTCTGGGGTGTAAGACTAGGGATACTGAAGGAAGGCTTGGAATGTTGACTCTCTAATGACTTACAACGATCTTACAGTCTTCAAAAATGTCCTCTTAGGGCTAATGACTCCAAAGATGGGTAATCATGGAATTAGAAAAAGCTGAATATTTTTCTTCACTAATACTGTCCCCCGACCAGAGGACACAGAGACACCCAGGCAAATCAAACTCCAGAAACCATCTCATAGCTCCCCAGGTTAATTATGGGAGGCAGATACTGCTGGCTGCCTGCATAATGTCTATTCTTCCCTTCCTTAAGACTAAGCGAATCCCAATTTTGTTCAAGATGACAAGGTGCCCAACAGAAGACTACACTTCCTTTGTAGCTTAAGGTGATTAAGGGACATGGTTTTAGCCTTAGTCTAGAGTTATAGGAGGAAATGGCTGGCCAGGGCAGCAGAGATTAGTTTGGGCAGTTTTTGTCTCTCGCTCTACCCTTTTTCTATGTAGAGGTCCTGGTGGGAGTGGAGCCACCATGATTCATCAGAGAAGGCCATAGGCATGCAGCCACGTGCCCAGGGGAGCAGGACACCGGGGCTTCATAGATCCTTTGTACCAGCCCCAGACTCCCTGTCTCCAAGCTTCGTTTTTGTGAGAAAAACAAACATCTCATTTGTTTAAGCCACCACTTTCAGAAGCTTCAATTACTCACAACCAAATACAATCTCTAACTGATAAGCAAGTTAACAAAAGTTGCACGCTACCCTCACAGTGGAATTTCAAGTAATCTATCTGTGAGATTACTCTGAAAGCAGGGTGAGTTGTCTCTCCTTGGAGACTGCCAAGTATTCTGAAGTCATTTGTTGTTTCCTTCCCTATCAAAATGAAAAAATAGATTCATATTTCCTAAATCCCACAGCTGTATAGACATAAAGTAGAATTCATAACTTAGCATTTCTTAAGTGCTAATATTACTTTGTTTTTGTTTGTGGGTAGTTTTCTTTGTTTGTTTACCTGTTTACTTTTGAGTGTAGACTGACTCAGAGGAAAATGGAATGTAGATTTGCAACCTTGCCAAATCCCTGGTGGTGTATTTTTTTCTCTCTTTGGGAATGAAAACAAGATCTTCATATTACTCCCGGCTTTAAGCAAGTTTAACAGAGATCATTGAAAATGCACATAAAAGTCCCATTTATTTGAAATTCCCACTCTTATTCAATCTTGCCCAAACGTTCCCTAAATTCCAGAGAGACCAGAGTTTTCATCTGTTGCTAACCGAGAGTAAAGGCACCCATTTAGAAATATACCATGGAGCTGCAGGATTTAATTTTATGTTATCGGCCTGACATTATAATTCTGGAATTCAATTACATCCCAGATCCATCTTTTTCCATCAAAATAATTTAAAATAAACGTTGGCTGGTCTCCCCAAAGAAACGTAATCATTTATTCAATGATCAATCAAATCATACCTCATTCCACAAAGGATTTGGGGCATCTTCCAAAATGATATGAAAAAAATGTAAAATAAGAGACTCAAAGGCTAAGATTTATAGGGTAGGAGGATAATAAAGTTATAGGTAAGATTAGCACACAAGGCGTAAATCACATGTTTTTATAAATTTGTTAGAGATGGGGAACAAATTGGGTTTAATATTTCTAGCAGTCAGAGGAAAGTGAGAAACCCAATTAGTTTAGGATTTAGACTATTCTGTAAGATAAAGCAAATAGAAAAACAAACAAACAAAAACCCAGTGTGCCAGAGAAGCATAGTTCTTCTTGATTTTGAGTCTTTCACAGATATGAAGTGTCATGAATAATAATCTTGACAATATCCCTAGTGAAATGTGTACATTTAGATTTTCATACTACTGTTTATTATAGGGTAACTTAAAGTAGATTAACTCTGCAAAGACCATTCTACAAGGGATGACATTAACTCAGTTTCAGTGTGTTGCTCTCTGTAGCTTAATCTAAATGTGAAATTCGGACTCCAGAGTAGTGGTTTAGAGCCCTGCACCCTAGTCACTGTTGAATTCCAGGGAGGTGCTTCAGAGGGAGCAGCTGGGCAGAATCCAAGGGCTCTAGAATTTTGTGATCATCCATTATCTTTTTTAATAAATTATTGAATTTAATTTGTTAATGTTTTTGCTGAGAATTTTTGCATCTATGTTTATGAGGGATATTGGTCCATAGTTTTTTTTTCCCCTGTAATATCAATGTCTGGAAAATGCTGGCCTTATAAAATGAGTTGAGAAGCATCTCTTCCTCTTCTATGTTCTAGAAGAGGTTGTGTAACATTAAAATTATTTCCTCCTTAAATATTTGATAGAATTCACAATTGATACTGCCTCACATCTCTCACTTCCTCAATCAAGCCTCTCTTAAGTTTGCCAGGTAAAATAAAGAACTCTCCATTAAATCTGAATTTCAGATAAACAACAAATAATTTTTTAGCATAAGTTTGTCCCATGCAATATTTGGAACCAACTAAAATATTATTTATTGTTTATCTGAAATTCATGTTTTATTTGCCCAAGAGAAAAGAAAACATGTCCACATAAATACTTAGACATGAACGTTCATAATAGCCCAAAAGTGGAAACAGCCCACAATTCCATCATCTGATAAATGGATAAGCAGAGTGTGGCATATCCATGCAGTGGGATACATGCAGCCACACAAAAGAATGAAGTACTGATTCACACTACAATATGAATGAACTTTAAAAATGCTTACTAAGTGGAAGAAGGCAGACACAAAAGGCCACATATTATATGGTTTCATTTATATGAAATGGGTAGAATAGGCAAATCCATATTGATAGAAAGTAGATTAGTGGCTGCCAAGGGCAGTGGGAAGTGACTGCTAATGGATACGGGGGGTTCTTTGGGGATAATGAAAATGTTCTGGAATTAGTGGTAGTGTATGCACACACTTGTGACAATACTAAAAACCACTGCACTATATACTTTGAAAGTATGAATGTTATGGTATGTGAGTTATATCTCAATATAAGAAATACACATATATAATGTTAAAAATTAACTGAGCATCTGTATTATTTGCTAAATCTGACAACCTTATGCAATTTGTTTAACAAAGCAGCCAGAGTGATCCTTTTAAAATGTAAGTTAGATTGTGTTGCTTCTTTGCTCAAAAATTTTCAAAGGATTCCTAAATTACTCAGAGCAAAAGGACAAGGCTCCTCCCATACTGGAGAGAAACTTTTGGGAGAGGAACCAAAATTGAGAAGGGCAGGGACAACAGACATAGAGGAAAGATAAGGGATGAACAAAATGGTGGAAAGGAACAGAACCAGGAGATCCCAGAAAACCAACAATCACAGTTTTGTTTAACTCTAGATGAAAAGCAAACGAGTAAAAGTAGGAGCTTTGTGATGGTGGAAAAGACAACTTGAATAAATTTCAAATAAAAATAAGCAACATCATTGCACTGTTGTGTCCCACCCCATGCCCCGCATCCTGTTTCACATCCATCCTGCAATACAAAGCTTTAGACTACTGAAGGAATTCAACTTCCAAAGTAACCCTGTCAAGATATTTACATGCCTCGAAGGCAACAGAAGATCACTAAGCATATCAAGATGCAGACAGATATAGCCCCGCTTAATGACCAAATTAAAACAACAGAGGAGACACAGACGTTGGGACAACTAGTCAAAGATATTCACATAACTCTGCTAAATAAAATCAGTGGAATGGCTAATGACATAAAGGAGATCAAGAAGACAGTAGAAGAGCATAAAGAGAAATGTGAAAGAATAAATAGAAGAATGGCATATCACAGAGATTAAAGATCCTGTAGACCAAATAAAAAATATGTTAGAGACACATAACAGCAAATTTGAAGAGGCAGAAGAAAGAATAAGTGAACTAGAGGACAGGGCAATTGATCCCAAACACACAAAAGAGCAAATGGCAAAATAGATGGAAATATTTGAATTGGATTTCAGGGAAATAATGGACAAAACAATGTACAGAAATGTAAAAATCATCAGTGTCCCAGAAGGAGAAGAGAAGAGTAAAGGGCTAGGAAGAGCAGTTGAGGGTATAATGGGGGAAAACCTCCTAACCCTGATAAAGGACATAAATATGCAAATCAAACAGGCCAATGAACTCCAAATAGAATAAATCCAAATAGGCCTTCCCCAAGACATATACAAGTCGTCTGTCAAATGTTGAAGAGAAGAAGAAAATCCTGAAAGCAACAAGAGAAAAACAATTTAGTACATACAAGAGAAACCACATAAGACTGAGTTCGGACTACTCAACTGGTACTATGGTGGCAAGAAGGCAGTGGCATGATGTATTTAAGATCCTGAAAGAGAATGACTTCCAGCCAACAATTCTGTACCCAGCCATTAGTCCTTCAAAACTGGGGGAAGGATTAAAATTTTCACAGACAAACGAATGCTGAAATAATTTGTCAACAAGAAACCAGCCCTACAAGAAATACTAAAGGGAATTCTGTCAGCTGAGAAAAAAGCAGGAAAGGAAGATCTGGAGGAGGGCACAGAATAGAAGAGTACCAGAAAGGGTAACTTAAAGGATAAAAAGGGAAAATAATACATAGACCTGACAAATAAAATCCAAAGGATAAGATAGTAGATTCAAGAAATGCTTTTAAAGTAATAACTTTGAATGTTAGTGGACTAGACTCACCAATTAATAGATACAGGTTGGCAGAATGGATTGAGAAATATAATCTAGCTATATGCATCTTGCAAGAGACTCATTTTAGACCCAGGGATACAAATAGATTGAAAGTGAAAGGATGGAAAAAGATGTTCCATGAAAGCTGTAACCAAAAGAAAGTAGGAGTAGCTATACTAAAATCAGACAAAATAGACTTTAAATGTAAAGACATCATAAGAGACAAAGAAGGATGCTACATATTAATAAAAGGGACAATTCACCAAAAAGAAATAACAATCATAAATGTTTATGCTCTTAATTAAGGAGCTCCAAAGTGCATGAGACGAGCTTTGGCAAAACTGAAGGGAGTGATAGACGTATCAACAATAATAGTCACAGACGTCAATGCACCACTCTCCTCTACAGAACAGCCAGACAGAGGGTCAGCAAGGAAATAAAGAGCTTAAACAATTTGATATATGAATTAAAACTAACAGATATATTTAGGGCGTCACACCCCAAAACACCAGGATATACATTGTTCTCTAGTGCTCAAGGAACATTCTCCAGGATAGCTCATATACTGGGGCACAAAACAGGTCTTCATAAATTTAAAAACATTGGAATTATGCAAAGCACTTTCTCTGGTCACAATGGAATGGATCCGGAAATCAATAACCACCAAAGAATGAGAACTTTCACAAATATATGGAGATTAAATGACACAATCTTAAACAACCAGCGGGTCAAAGAAGAAATTGCTAGAGAAATCAGTAGCTACATGGAGACAAATGAAAATCAGAATATGACATATCAGAACTTATGGGACGCAGGCAAAGGCTGTGCTGAGGGGAAATTTATTGCCCTAAATGTGTATATTAAAAAAGAAGAGCTGAGTGAGTCCAGCCAAAAACTAAAGGACAAATGCTGTATGGTCCCACTGATGTGAACGGACATTCGAGAATAAACTTGAAATATGTCATTGGTAACAGAGTCCAGCAGGAGTTAGAAACAGGGTAAGATAATGGGTAATTGGAGCGGAAGGGATACAGACTGTGCAACAGGACTAGATACAAAAACTCAAAAATGGACAGCACAATAATACCTAATTGTAAAGTAATCATGTTAAAACACTGAATGAAGCTGCATCTGAGCTATAGGTTTTTTTTGTTGTTGTTTTTTACTATCATTACTACTTTTATTTCTTTTCTCTATATTAACATTTTATATCTTTTTCTGTTGTGTTGCTAGTTCCTCTAAACCGATGCAAATGTACTAAGAAACGATGATCATGCATCTATGTGATGATGTTAAGAATTACTGAGTGCATATGTAGAACGGTATGATTTCTAAATGTTGTGTTAATTTCTTTTTTTTATTTTTATTTTTTTTTCTTTCTTTCCGTTAATAAAAAAATAAAAAAATAAAAAAAAACATTATACTAAGTGAAACAAGCAAGATACAAAAGGCCAGATATTGTATAATTCATTATATGAAATATCCAGAATAGGCAAATCCATAGAGACCGTTTCGTGGCTGCCAGTGGCTGGTGGGAGGGAGAATGGGGTGACTGCTGAATGAACAAGGGGTCTCCTTTGAGGATGATGAAAATATTTTGGAACAAGATAATTCCATCACCAGAGAGGTGATGGTTGCACAACATTATGAATGTACTAAATGTCACTAAATTGCACACTTTAAAATGGTTAATTCTATGTTATGTGAATTTCACCTCAATAAAAAAATATTAAAAATTAAAAAAAAAAAAGAAGAAAGAGCAAAAATCAAGAACTTAACTGCTCATCTGGGGGAACGTGAGAAAGAACAGCAAACTAACTCCAAAGTGAATAGAAGAAGAGAAATAACACAATTAAAGCAGAGTTAAATGAATAGAAAAAAGGAACAATAGAAGTTAAGAGTGTTAATGGACCATTGACTTTGGACATTATTCATGATGCCTAATGAATGGAGTTGGCTGAAGGATGCACTGACTGAGAAGTACATGGGTGAACAATTGTGTACACATATGATTGAATATTGTGCTGCTACAAAAAGGAATGAAATTGTGAGGCATGAAACATTGTGAAGGAATCTGTGGGACATTTAGGAGGCAAAATAAGCTAGAAACAAAACAGTAGAATCATATGGTCTTGTTTATAAATACATACAAGAAAACGGGAGTCTAGATTGTAAACTCTGATAGCAGTCAAATTTAGTCTGGAGTGGTAATTATTATTTCTGGATTTTTAGAACATGTTTTATATGTGCATAACCTGGTATTTAGATATAAAAATGAAGCTGATCAGGTCAGGATTAAGGTAATTTAGAATGCAGGGGTAAGGAAGACATTGTCTATATTTTAGAACCTCATCTACTCTTTGAGACCAAAGGAAGAAAGGTCTATTTTGTTCAGAACCTAAATTTACTATAGCATATAATCTAACTCAAACTTTCTGGTTAGACCATTTAAACAATCCAAACACAGGGAGCTCAGAATAAAGGGGGCCTTTAATCCTGTATAACTTAATGTAATGCCTGGATACATTCCAGAGTATATTAAGCAGATAATCAAAAGGTATTGGCAAAGTCTCTTGAGGGATGGGAGAAAAAAATTCAGGGAACTATTAAACTTTACCACCAGGGAAATTCCCAATATTAGGGACACCCAAATCAATATGCTAAGTCCTTGAATAAGTAATAGAATTACACCAGGTAAGAAAAAGAAAGGACACAAAAAGATAGTGCCTTTAAAATTGTTAAAACTGCAGACTACTGTTTCAAAATAAGTGAAAATACATTAAGAAAATAATATAAGACATGAAAGAACAACAAAAATTCGAATTAGTGAAATGCAGAGATGAGATGACAGAACTCAAGAAAGAATTAGGAATAAAATAAAAATATTTTATATATAAAATACTATCTAGGAAAATCACAGGAGCAAATAAAACACAATAAATAATGTCTTCAGGGCAGGCAACAGTGGCTCAGTGACAGAGCCTACCATACTGGAGACCCGGGTTCAATTCCCGGAACCTACCCATGCAAAAAAAAAAAGAAAAAAGTCTTCAAAGAGATAGGAAGAGTAAAAAAATAAAAATGATAAAAATAAAAAGATACAAAGGAGGAGAGAAAGCATAGATATTGAAGATAGGTGAAAAAGATCTGTACAGATAATAAAAGTCACTGAAAAGAAAACCAAAGCAAGAGAACAAATACTAAAAACTAACTCAAGAAAAAAATTTGCTAAAATACAAAATGACTTGAAATTATGTAATGTAAGAGTATACTATTTACCTAAGAAAATCAACCCAAGATGAACCCAAAATGGCATGTTCTAGTAAAATTACTGGACTTTAAAGAAAAAAAAAGAAAACAACAAAATCTTGTGGACATCCAGACAGAAAAAAGCAAGTAACTTTTAAGGGAATGAATATTAGATTATCTTTAGACTTTTCAACAATCAGGTTTCATGACTTAAAAAGTTGAGTAACATATTAGGATACTCAAGGAAAGAAAATGTGAGCCAAGAATGTCATATCCAGCAAAACGACTTTCAAGTGTAAAAGGCACAAGCTGTTATCAACATGCATGAACCCAGAGAATTTTTTTCCTCTGAGCACTTCCCAAGGAAGTGTGTCAAACAGCTAAAATAACTCAAGGCTTGAGATATCGACAGAAGGACTGGTGGCAAGCACTGAATATATAGTTGCCTACAGAATTAAAATGAAATGGGGGCCAAGAAGGAGGCAGAATTATAGGCAATGGCTATATGCTCTGACAAGGTACATGTGCTGGTTTGACTCTTGTGAACCCCAGAAAAGCCAAGTTCTTTAATCTTCATTCAGTATTGCTGGGTGGGAGCTTTTTTGATTGTTTCAATGGAGATGTGATCCACCCAACTGTGGGTGATAACTTTTGATTAGATGGTTTCCATGGAGATGTGTCTCCACCCATTCAAGGTGGGATTTGTTTATTGGAGACCTTTAAGAGGGCCATTTTGGAAAAAGCTTTAGAGCCTGTGCAGCCAGAGACCTTTGGAGATGAAGAAGGAAAATGCTGCTGGGGGAGCTTCATGAAACAAGAAGCCTGGAGAGAAAGCTAGCAGATGTTGCCATGTGCCCTTCCAGCTAAGAGAGAAACCCTGAACTTCATTGGCCTTTCTTAAGTGAAGGGAACCTCTTGTTGGTGCCTTAATTTGGACTTTTCATAGGCTTGCCTTAATGTGGACATTTTCACGGCCTTAGAACTGTAAACTGGCAATTTAATAAATTCCCCTTTTTAAAAGCCATTCCTTTTCAGCAGCTTGCAAACTAGAACAGTACACATAGAGAAATAATTTTTTTTAATGGAAAGGGAATGAAAAAACATATGCAAAAAATGTTTTTAAGTCTTTTTAGGAATCATAATTATTGACCATATGAGTATTGCTATTCTGAGACTTGTGTATATAATATGGGATATAGCAAATGTGTAATTATGGGAAATTCTAATCCTATTTTCTCCTGTGGTCATCCTTGAGAACCAAAATTCTCAGTGTGGACAGAAAGAGTATTGAAATTTGCAATTGTGATATTTTAATGGAAAATGTCAGTATGAACATGTGAAGTATATATGTATATATATATATATATAATATCCACTGTGCATGTGCATGCACATGTGTGTATATACAATTTCCACTATGTGTGTGTACGTGTGTGTGTGTATCTCCACCAAAATATTCTGGAATTAATGACCAGTTCAGGTACCCATGGGCATGCCAGATCATCCCACTAAAAGAAACCAGGACTTCTTGGAGCACTGGTTGATATCAGGTCTGGAGCAGGAAATACATAAACTGGTCCTGGAGCATCTTGTCATTCAAGATAACAAGGATTATAGAGGCATGTCCAAAATACTCAGAGCCAACTTGAAGAGGGTCCCACTGGCCAAACATGGGGCAACTTGAGTTCCAGTAATGATAGTAACTATAATGGATAGAAACACATAAAATATGCTTAAACTATGAGTTCATAATGGTAGTTTTTAAATATTAAAAGAATTGGTCACCTTCAGAAAACAGTAGAGAACCCATTTATTAGTCTTGAAAATTTGTATGTAGATGGAAAATGATCAAACATTTATCCTGCCTTTTCTATGTGAACTGTACCATCATGTAACCAAATAGTAGATAAGGAAAGCAACTCTTTATAAAAGTATTCCAGCTAATAAATAAAAGCAAAATAATAAAATGCATATATCACTGGTTTGCAAACCTCAGTGAATTAATGGATCTAGGAAATGAACAGCCATAGTTGCTAATATCAAAAAAGAGAGATACCAGACATTATGTGCCTCCTGATGAAAGAACACACTACCTATAGTCTTGCCAGTGGAATCCATTAGGACTGATGAAGCCTCTGGATCCAGTACCCTATCTACAGGAAGCACAGAAGGCCATGCGACATGTTGAATGTACCATTCTGCAAAAATCTTAACTGTGAAAAACTCTACAGTTCAGTGATTCTCAAAGTGTGGTCCCAGACCAGACACACTTTCATCACCTGGAAACTTGCTAGAAATGCAAACTCTCAGGTCCCACCCTGACCTACTGAAACAGAAACTCTGGGAGTCAGATCCAGCAATCTGTATTTCAGTGAGCCCTCCAGGTTATTCTGATGCAGGCTGAAGTTTAGAACCACTGCTATAGGCCAAACATCCAAGATTCTCCAAGGAATTTAAGAAAAAGAAAGGGATGGAGGAAGGACCTGTAGATGAAAAGAGACACATCAAATGGCTTAAAAGAAATAGAAGGTGAAAAAGATAAAATGTTAAAAATCAGAAAGATATGAGGAAGGAGAGAAAGTACAATAGGTAAAAAAAAAAAAAATTCATAGAGATAATAGGGTTCACTGTGGAAGAAAACCGAAGAGAAGAGAATAAATACCAAAAACCACAATTCATCAGAAAGTTTGCAAAAATTAAAAATGTGTATTTGAAGTGAAATAATAAAAGAGCCTAGAGAGACTGAATTATATTTTCTGAGAATATGCACTTGGGTGAGAAACTATAAAGGATCATGAGGAAGTTATAAGAAAAAAGAGCGAGGTCACTTTTAGAGAGAGAAGGGGACTATGACAATGGTTGCACTGACCCACTTGGAGGGATTTCTAGAGTGGCAGGCAAAGTGCTGTTTCTTGCCCTGGATGGTTGTTACAAGGGTGTTTGATAATGATTCACTAAGTTATGTACCTGTTTTGTGTGGTTTTCTGTATTTTCGCCTTATTTCAAAATAAAAAGTTATAAAAATCTCTTGAATGACACTATTTAAATCTCTTGGGGCTTTACTTCTTTGCCCGAGCTATGAAGAAATAGCTTTTTTGCTTGTTGTGGAATTTTGCTTTACAATCCAAATAATGTTGACCTTATGGTAGTTATTTGTCATGGTTATGGGACGTGATTGTATACATTATAATTCTCCAGGCCAGTGTTTGAATTGTGTTTGGGAGCCAAAGGAATAGAGAGTACTGGCTTCACTTGGACAACCATTTCCTCTACACTCCCATTTTCTCCTTTATGACTGCCTGGAAAATATGCCCTCCCACCTGGATCCCAACAGGTCACAAGTAAGAGGAGAAAGGTGTAATTAATAAAAGCGCGCACTGACTGCACACTTGACTAGAAGGCTTGAGTAATGCTGCTTGCCAAATCCAATCCCACCAATGACTGAGCGGAAACCTGAGCTATTATGTGAAAAGTTGAGGGGCTGACCCAGGTGGGAGGTGGCTTCATCCTGATGACAGTAAGTGGCCCCTCCTCTGTAGCTGCCAGGCCAGGGAAGGGTAAACTCTCAATAGAGGCAATTATGAGGGAGCTTGAAACCACTCACCTGGTTATGGAGCATTAACATCCCTTATTTCTTTCTCCCTCTTATAAATGAATACACAAGTCTCATAAATAATTATTTTTAGTGGCTTTTAAAACTTAATATTTATATGATTATTTTCATTGTATTTCATACATATGTATGTCAGTTTGTAACCACTTGGAAAGATTTAAACATGCACACACACACACAAGTCAAATCTACCACAAATAGTCTGAGAAGCCTGGAATTAGTCTGCATTAAAATCAAGAAAGTCTATTCATTAAAAGACACCATAAAGAGTGAGAACATGAGCCACAGAATAGGAGAAAATATTTGTAACACATGAAGCTGACAAAAGACTAATATCTAAAATACACAAATAATTCATTCAAATCAACTAGACAAATGGACAATAAGTTTAAATAGTCATCTCGCATAAGAGGAAATTCCAATGGCCACTAAACACATGAGATGGGCTCAACCTCATTAGTCATCAGGGAAATTAAAATGAAAACCACAAAATCACCAGATCAGCAACAATTTAAGCCTCAAAATTTTGAATATTGGTGAGGATGCAGTTTTCTTACATTGCTCATGAGAGTGTAAAATGAAATGAAAATGAAATCACTCCAGGAAATTTTCTGACAAAAGCTGACTAGACACATGTCCTATGAGCCAGCAATTTCACTCCCAGATACACCACAAATATTTGACACGTGTAAGTGAGATGACTGTGCAAAACTGTCCACAGCAGTATAATTATTTCTAATAGACCCGGGTTGAAATACTCCAACCATACTATCTTAATGAGAATGGACAAATTGTGGTATAGTCACACTATGGAACACTAAACAGCAATGAAAATGAATGACGCATCATTTTATGCAACAACACAAAGGAGTCACACAAATATTTACAGTTGACGTAGGGACTCATCATGGTTCTCCTAAGGGAGTAGCAGGATATTTTAGTAGACAGAACGGTCAATACATTCAGATATATCCTGGTGCTAGAACATTCTTGTCCGAGTCATTTCCACCCTGGAGCTGAGGTGTTAACGGGGAAGAGGCAGAAGTTGAAGTCACTGACGGCATCTGGGCCTGGGGAGAATTTTAGATTTTGACTTAAATCTATGGCATAAAATTCAGAAACTAATAGTAGAACTGGGGACTCCCTGGACTGAGATGGATGGAGATAGGAAGTGAGAATTTCCAAGGGGCTGGGCTGAGGGGAGATGTAGGGACCTAAAACTCTGGGCCACTAGGATTGACAGAGGCTCCAGATAATGAATCCAGCTTCCCCAGCAACAGACCCCTGTTTGGGTCTTCTTGGTGACTCTTGTTGCTGCTCCTGCAGATTTTGCTGCTGATGGTATTTGGCCCAGTGGTTCTTGAACCACACCCATTTTATATGCTTGTTCAGGTTGAGTTTCTAGGCTAAAGCCTTGCCCTTCCTTCTAGCTTGGGTGCATGGTTCACTCAAGGTGATTCTCCAGCTCTTACAGCTATCCCCTGCTGCAGATGAAGTATGCCTGGCACCACTTCTTTGTGGGGCACAGTGTTCCTGAGGTTCTTACATCCTTCACTTCTGCTAGTTTCCTCCCTGGGTTCTACAGACTATTTTTCTTTATTGTACTGCTCTTGGGTATCTTTACTACATCCCAAGGATTGAGAAGAAAATATTTATCTTCCATTTATTGTCAATCAACAATCCTGTGTCCTTGGTCCCACCTTCTCCATGACCTGTTGTATTTGTCACCTTGAACTCTCTTCTCTACATCTTCTAGCTCTCTCTGCTGGATCATTCTCTTCATCCTTCTTCTGACCCTGCCAGAGGGAATTGCCTTCCCCAATCCCTCAACACTTCACTTACACCCTGAGAGCCAGCTCCATAGCCCTCTTCCAGGGGCCTGACATGATCCCCAGGCTAATGCCTTTCCATGAGCCTAGCTTAAGTACATCTTCCTTTCACTGCGCTAACCATAAAACTAAAGCAGACTCACAATGCGTGTTTTCTGAATGGATGAATGAGTAACTGATTATTGAGGAAAGAAGGTGATACTCAAAATTAGTCCATTTTGTTCCAGTTAGACACAAGTTATAAAAGTATGAAGTTGATTTACTTTATGAAGTCTGGAGATTTAACTATGCTATGTTTTTTCTCTGTCAGCGTAAATAATGATGAGTTAGCTGCACTCTCTTAAAAGTGAAAGCTTTTTATCATCAATCAAACACAAAATTACTGCTTTCCTGGCCACAATGAGCAGGGCCCTCCTGATCACTGCACATCTTCCAGCAAAATGCACATAATACCCCACATTCCTACAGAAAGCCTCTCCGGGTGGTCTCCACGCTATTACAAAAGGCTTCAAGCTTTACTTCAAAATTGTATGTGGGAAAAGGGTTATGTTTGCTAACCATGTGAAATAAAATGCAAAATGTTATACTTAATTACCAGAGTGAGAATTAATTTTCACCTGTCTCCCCTGTGCTTCTTGGGGTGTTGCAGATTGCTGCTTTTTGTAGCTCATGTCTGTCAGTGACTCACTGTTGAGAATAAGCACCTCTCTAACTCAGGAACAGAATGAAGATTAATTGTCTGCTGTCAATCCTGTTGGGTCACAGTTTGAAAGCTTGCTTTGCACAGCTGTTAATACTAATCTGTGGCTTTAAGACAATTCTTCCATTACACCAACGTTCCCTTCCAGTGTCCCCTGTGGAAGGCTTTTGTCTGTTTTATTACTCAACTCCCTTAACCCCAATTCTCACCTCATGGCAAGAAACCCAGTCCACCCTCTAATAAACTGGAATGTAAAAAGATAATCTCCCGTCTGAATTAAAAAAAAAAGAGTACTACATTAGACAGGGGGAAATTATATATATATATCAGTATTTATAAATAATAGATTTTTATACTGTATGCATTAGTTATATCAATAAACATTAAGGATCTGTTAGGGGCAGATACTGTGCTAGGGTGCTAGGGGTATGATGTTGACTAAAGTATACTCTCAAAGTTCTATAGTCTAGTGAGGGTTAGTCTTGGACTATCATGGGATGGTGTGATTTACAGGTTAATACTAATCTTTAACATTTTCACATTGTTATTTAGCACCATCACTCACACGGGCATCGGTCTCTTCTTTCAGATTATGAGAAGGAAAAGCATCAACTTAAATTTCTTCCCTTTGCCCAGCCATCAATAATCTCCAAAGTGCTTTCCCTAAACACTTCTCTCTTAAGAAGAGCAAATGCCCAAATATGGCACTGGCCTGGGAAGGGGCACCATGTCCACGGGCAAGTCAACATAATGTCATTGGACTACAATGAAGGAAAAATGGGATTTAGAGCCATAACTGCATTCTAAGGAGGGTGGCTCTTGTAAAGTGAAAGAGCATTTTTCAGCAAAGCCCTTTCACGGGAGCTGAGTTTGGCAGCAGGGGCTAGAGAAAGTTTGATTGCTCCACACAACAGAGTGAGAAGCACTTCGAGTTCTCGGAGTCATAGGGAGTCCAGGGAGAAGGAGGAGAACAGGATAGAAGAAAGGCAGAGAAAGAAGTCAGAGAAGAGGGAGGGGGTGACATGAGACTAGGACTCTATGTGGGGGGTGGTGTTCAATGGCGAGGGAACCACCTTCAGTGGTGGAATGATGTCTAAGCGTGGCTTTGAAGTAGTCTGCATGATTGCTACAAAGCATGCCTCCTCTCCTGCAACCTCCCCCATTCTTCATTAAAGTCTGTCACTCGTGCACATGGCTTGTATAAATAGATTAAATGGGTGTGTGGTAGGCAGAATAATGGATACCCAAAGATGTCCATATGCTAATCCATGGGGAATGTGACTATGTTATTTTACATGGTAAAAGGGATTTTGCAGATGTGATTTAATTAAGGATCTTGAGATGGGGAGATTATTCTGGATTGTCCGATAGTGGTGGGTCCTTAAAAGTGGAAGATGGGGAGGCAGTGCAGGAGGGTCAGAAGGAACACGACTTTGGAAGAAAGGAAAGGAGACCCTGTGCAATGTCGCTGACTTCGAAGATAGAGGATGGGGGTGGATTCTAGGAGCTGGAAGAGGAGAAGAAACAACCTCTCCCCTGGAGCTGCTAGAAATGAGAGCAGCCCTGCCAACACCTACATTGTAGCCTGGCAAGACCTATGTCAGACTTCTGGCTTTGAGAACTGTGAGAGAATACATTTGTGTTGCATTAAGCCACTCAATTTATGGTAATTTGCTACAGCAGCAATAGAAAACTAATACAGAGTGTAAATCAGGGGGAAGGGTTGAATTAGGAGAATTGTCATGGGGGTGGGGGGGATGTAATCCAATTTAAAATCAGAAAAAGTCTGTTTGAGCCAGACTGTGAGGAATGAATGAGTTTAGACTTTATCTTTGGACCATGGGAACCACTGGCAGGTTCAAGTACAGAGTGGTGGAAAGGGCAGGATTTTGAGACATGGACATCATGCAGCCCTAAGGGACCTTTGGAACTGCACTCTGGGAAGCTGTCCAGCTGCCCTCAGGGCTCAGCTGGGTGGGGGTAAGGAAACAGGCCCAGAGATTGCCATCCCCACTGCTCCAGAGCGCCTTGCCTTGTTGTTTGTTTTCTATTTGGAGCTTCTTTTGAAGGTTTCATTTGAGAAAGAGATTTTGTATCTAAAATAAAATGAAAATGCAGAGTGAACACAATTCTCTGCACAGGAGGGTCAAGAGTCTTGTTCCAGCTTCTGCAGATGAAAGGTGGCCAGGCAAGGACTCGGTCTTTGGGAATCCCGACTGCCAGGCCTGGATGCCTCTGTTGGAGCGCCGTAGAGATTGGCAAGGGGAGTATACAAGACCATCAGCAAGGTGGTTCAGGTATGGAGCCATGGATTACGGAAGCGTTGAGTGAAGGGAACGCCCTAGATGTGAAAGATGAGGAGGACTTAGCGACCCCCAGAGATGCAGGGTTTCATCCTAAGGTGAGCAGATGCTAGTGAGAAGCACAATACTGACCCTTCTCAAGTCCAGAAAATCAATGGCAGAAGACATTGGACGTGCTATGCCTCCAGCAGGAAGGAGACTCCCATTTGTAGACCCCGTAGAGGGCACACTAAAGGTGCAGGAAAGGCATCACAAGGAGCATCCAGTCTTGGGTTAACAAGGCAAGAAAATGAATGAAGTGATAGAGGAGGAAGCAGAGATCCGGACTCAGGCTTCTGCCAGTGATCCCAGAGGAAATACAGTCAAGTCTATTAACTTCTGCCTGACCCTGCTTCTAGGAATGTGGTAAAATAAAAAACCAAAGAGCTCTGTAAAAGGCTCATGACAAATGTTTGTTTAGGACCTTGTGGTTCTGTCTGCACGCCTTTAAGTTGTCAGGGTATTATTATTTAAACAGGAACAGTGTAATTACCGGTGCATTATTACAATACACAAAGTGATTTAAGCAGTAAAAAGGCTTTGATGAATTAGTGGTTCTTTTGATTCCTACAGTTTTGCTGTGGATGTTCAAAAACATCTTTAAACATCTTCAGATTCACAGAATAGCTGCTATAGCCCTTACCTGGATTTTTTGGTTTTTTTATCCTAACTCCATCCCTACAGTCCTACAGTTTTCTGGATACTCCACTCAGAAGTCCCACCCTCTCCTCCAGCTCAACTTGTTCAAAACTGAAACCCAGTTTTTGAGTTTCACTTCCAACTTGCTCTTCCTGCTTTATTCTATATTTGTTTGAATCAATCACCCGCTTGATTTTCCAAGGCCAAATTTTGGAAGTCATCCTCATTCTTCTCTTTCATCTTGTCTCCCACCATCACTCTTGACATCCATATAATATCAACCCGACCATGACAATGATAATGGCAGCTACCATTTTTTGAGTGTCTAAGCATCTTGGATATATTGTTGCTAATACTTGCAAACCCTGCCAAAGTATATTATTATTAGCCCCCTTTTATAGTCAAAGAGACATTATTTCCAACAGTCCACCTGCTAGTAGATGGCATTCAAGACCAGTATTTGAACCCACATCTGTTTGATTCTAAAGCATATGCATTTTCTACCACACAGGATTGCATCCAAAAAATAATTAAGAGTTCTTCCAAACCTTCCTGCTGTATGTCACTGAAATAACCTACTTCTCTCCATCCCCAGGGCTCTTCATTACCTTGGTTAATGCCTTCATTAGGTCTTACCTGTACTAATTGCACAGTCTTCTGACTGTTCTCCCTAACTCTCGTCTTGATGGATGTTCAACAAACTTCTCTACTGAAGTATTTCTAAGCTGGGAGATCACAAACAAGTTCCTGCGTACTCTCCATGGACTAACTAAATCAGATTCTCCAAGCTTGAGTATCATTCTTAGTAACAAGCACCCCTTCTTGATTCTTACGATCAGCCAGTACAACCAAAGGGATTTATATAAAGGAAATTCCTAGTTAAAATTTTCAGTGGCTACTGGTTACTCATAAGATAAGTAGAATATTCCTTAATTTGGCATATAAGGACTTTTTATGATTTGGCAACAGTTCCTCCTCTCCAATCATTCTGGGCGTAGAAGTTACTCAGTAGATTGTTTTTAATGAATGGATGTAAAAATGATGCACAGTGTGGTAAGCAGAATAATGGATCCCCAAATATGTCCACACCCTAAATCCCAGGACCTGTGAATATGTTTGCTACCTTACATGCCAAAAGGGTCTTTGTAGGTATAAATATGGGACCTTGAGACAGGGAGACTATTCTGGATTATTTGGGTAGACTTTAACTAATCCTATGAGTCATTGAAAGCAAAGAAACTTTCCCAGCTGTAGTTAGAGAGAGCTACAGTGATGGGAGAAGGGTCAGAGAAGACGTGATCAGCCATTGAAAACGTGATCTGTCATTGATTGTTTTAAAGATGGAAATGGGGACAATGAGCCAAGGGGTATGAGTGGCCTCTCATTTGGATTCTTCCTTAGAGCCTCCAGAAAGGAACGCAGCCCTGCTGACACCTTAATTTTAGCCCAGTGAGGCTTGTGTTGGACTTTTGACCTCCAGAACTCTAAGAACAGCAAATGGAAATGAATGCACACAGTTTTCCCAATGTCACCTGCTCATCCATACTTCTTGCATATACCACTCCCTCTGCCTGGAGCGTCTTGATCTGTCCATTTTGAAAACTCCTACACCCCCTTCAAAACCCAGCTCAAAATGGCTGATTCAGACAGGCTTTTATGCATGGTAACTTCAACTTCAGTAACACCCAATATTTATTCATAGTAAGGGCTAGCATCACCTTACTTTATATTTATTTGTTTACTTATCTATGTTACTTAAGCTCCCTGGGGCTGAGATCCTTGTCACTTTGTTCGGTACTCCCATCCTGGCACAACACCTGGCATATAGTTAGTGCTCAATAAAGATCTGCTGGGTATAATGTCTAATTTCATGTGTCAACTTGGGCAGGTTATAATGTCCAGTTGTTTGGTCAAGCAAACCCTGGCTTGACTGTTACTGTGAGGGTATTTCAAGGATTTAAATCATTAATCAGTTGATTGCATCTATGGCTTATTATATCTATAATCAACAAAGGGGACTGCCTTCAGCAGTGAGGAATCTCTTCAACCAATCAGTTGGAGGCCTTAAAGGAAGAACTAGGGATTTCAGCAGTCAGAAAGAACTTCTAACTCACCTTCAGCAGCCTGCTTCTCCTGGGAAGTTCATCATCACCTTTGTCAACTTCACAGCTTGTGCCTTCTCCTGGGGAATTCAATGTCATCATCAAGTTTCCAAGTTGTAGCCTGCCCTACAGAATTCGGCTTGCCAATCCCCATGGTCATATGAGCCATTCCTATAATAAGCCTCTTAATATTTACCTACATACAGTATCTCGTTGGTTCTGTTTTTCTGGAGAACCTGGACTATTAATAGGTAGAAAGAAGTATATTGCAAGCCAATCAATGTTGGATTCTATTAATTCTTATTATAATATCAGGGCTTTAAATATCAAAGGTAATGATTCCAAAGATAAGTCTCTTTCAAATTGATAGTCTATAATGCCTATACATGTGTACCACTTACACGTAATTAATCTCTTTTGAAATCAGATTACTTTTACTTTCCTTGCATGGAAAGCATTTACTTCTATATTTGACTCCAGGTGTGTAGAAAAGGAAAACAATACCTCATTTAAAAGCAAATTCCACATCCCAATGCTGTCATTACAGACGAATTCAGTCATCTTCCATGGACATCGGTTTGCACTGATTGCCGAGCCCTGCAGCCTTGTGAACTGTGGGAGGCTTGCCAAGTTACCCCCTAATATGTGAGAAGGTTCTTTAGCCAGGAAAGCCCTAGCCAGACCCAAGGTTTGAAATCAGATGCTCCCAGAAAGAATCCTCCGGTTTTGCCCTGCAACCTGCTTTGGTCCCCTTTAAGGTAAAAAAAAAAAAGCCAAGGCCCTACCCACCCCCCCACCTACCTCAGGGCACAAAAGAGGTCCCAGGCCAGGAGCACTGAGAGATTCACCCAGGCTCATTTCCCCGAGGTGACTGGAGGACTGTCCTTGTCTGTTTTTATGAGTTGCTTGGTTCCTAGGGCTGACCGAACATTAGAATCACCTGGAGAGCTTTTAACACTGTCTGACATTCTGGCGTCAGCACCAGGAATTCTTGTCAATTGGTCTGTGGATAGGACTTGGGCACTGGTATTTTTCAAAGCTCCCGAAGTAATTCTATAGAGCTGCCAGGAGCCTGGCTGGCACCGGACAATAGCTTTCGAGTTCCGGTGGGAATAAGAATCAGCCGTGGTGCGTGTTACACAGGCAGCGAGCAGGCTCCTGTTGGACCTGCCTTCGGACCACGCCCTCCCCCACATGCCTAGTCAGCAGGTTTGGGCCCCAGCCTGGAAATACAGTTGGGCGGCAGTAACCCCTCGAGCCCCTGCAGCCCACTCTAGGGAGCGCACATACTGTCACCAGCTGCCATTGAGAGGCGCCCAGCCCTGCCCATTGCTGAGAGGCCAGGACTGTTGTAAGAGGTGGAAACACTGAGAAGGGACTCGGCCGGAGTGCTTAAAATAGACTGCAGTTCCTTGCAAACATCTCTTTGTCTTGAACAATGCTGACATGTGAGGGGCGATGGGAAATGTATGAAAGTATGTTCACAGAGCTTCTACAGAAAACCCTCCTCTTTTCCCACTGAATAATAAAAGCAAATCAGGCCTTTCTAGTCACCAAGTCTGAAAATTTCAGTGCCATCCCTGCCCCACCCTCTCCTAGAGTCAGGGAGTCCTGCAATAACATATCAACCACTGAAATGTCAAGGGCAGATAGTAAAGGCTGACTTTTCAGAATTAAATGACAATTCATACATTTTATTCCACCATAAGCTGCAAAGATCCGGCGCTTTCAGATTCATTTAGTTTACATTCATCTAGTTTATATTCATCCAGCCTGAATATTTTAGCAAACATGTGCTGACTTTATTAGCCTAAGAATACTGGAAACTCATCAGTTTGTCAAGGTCATGGACAAAGCTGCTGTCAGGCAGGTCAGCTCTTTTAGCAATGGTTTCATTTTTAGAATATTTACACAGGCAGTCCTACTCATTAAAGGACGAACAGGAGAACATAGGTTTTCCCACCTCTCTTACACTCATTTTCCCCTTATGCTCACTTTTTTAGCTCCTTAGTTAGATGCAAGATGGTGTAGAATGAATGAGTCAGGTCGTCTTATCTGCTGAGACCAGTGGATGGTCTCACCCCATGGACAAGCATCTGGACCAGTCCAGATGGTGACTCAGGGCAATGACACAAAGATGGGTTAGCTCTAGGTCAGCTCTGCTCCTGAGAGCTCTGTAGATAGTGAGCAGACAGCACTTAGGGTGGGGGCTCAGTAGCGCCAGAGTTTAAGTGATGGACTAAACCAACCTTTGAATGTCCTCCAGGCTCAGGAGTCTTGGAGCAGACCTGGCCAGGTGTCTACAGGTTTTCCTAGCCCTTTAGCCCTGGCCATAACCCACAGTGGTGGTGACAACCCAGTCCTCTTGGGTCACTGTACTGTCCTCACATGAGGTCACACTTTTGCTCTTTTCCAGGAAAGGCTGTTGAGTAGAAGCTACAGCATTATTATCTGGGATCAATAAAATTTCTAGAGATTCTGAAAATGTGAAGAAGTGACCAATTGTTCCTCTGAATATACTTCCCCAGGTTGTCAGGTACCACCACTCCCTAACAGCCGGCATTGAGTAAATAAAGATGAATCCTGACTCTTTTTCCCTTCAGAATTTTATTGGCTATAAGTTACCTGCCATTTGTGGGAACACTGTAAGAGCTAGAGGGAGAGGAGGTATTGGAAGCCATTTCTGTATACACTTGCCTGGCACTCACCCGCATTCCCAATTATGCTATCGTATCTCACATAGCATATAATGTACTTGTGCTTATTAACATTTGAGATTGGGTTGGATCATATACAAAGGAGGGGCAACCATGTCACAATAGGCTCATTACATCACCTAAACAGTTTTGTTGTGATATTCTCATATAACCATTCAAATATCTTAATTTGTTTTTAAAAAGGATGAGCCTCATTCTTTTTCCAAATGTATTCTTCTCCATAATTCCTTCATGCAAAGGAGAAGTCTCATATTGATTTACTGGCTCTCAGTGTGGTTTGAGCTCCATGGATGGTAGAGACCAGGCATTGGGCATCATTGGATCCCTGTTGCCTACCACAGTGTCTTGAACTGGCCCTTGGAAATGTTAAGTAAATTAAAGAATTAACCAATTAATGACAAGCTGTATACTGCTTGCTTCTGTCCAAATCTGGTCAGGCTTCCACGGTTGCACAACCTACATACACTTGGAGGTGAGAAATGAGGAATGTTCAAAATTAATCAGTAATGTCTGTGATGAGACGTTAGGGGAATGGTAACAGTGATTTATTGACTCTTACTTAAATCTATTAGTAACAGAAGTCATCGCTTTACAAACAATCCTATGAAAATGAACTGGAGCTTCCCGAAAAGGCTATGCAGCTTTATATAGCACTGGTTAACTCCCTGGCACAGACATTTCATGGTACCTTAACTTTTATTTTCCTGCCTGATGAGGCACAAGACCAGCATGTTGACATACAGCCTCTCTGGCCAGCATGGGAGGATGTTGCATTCACACCACAAGATGAGGAATTGAGAATATTTATAAGATAAAGAATTGAGAATATTTTAGTGGCAGTTCCCAAAAGACATCTGTTTTCAAAAAAGAGTTAGATACAAAAATGCCCTTCAATTCCATTACTTGATTGGATTAATTTACATATTCATGGATCCTAGAGGAGCTCTAAGTTCAAATTGGGAGCACTCTCCTTAATTCTAAAAAAATTTGGAATTGGCATGAGTATAGATTATCAATACTTTGTCAAGGAAGTCTCCTGAAGCCTCTCAAAAGGGATCACCTAGCAGGGCTACCATCATTAACACATTACACTTAACTTACAAAAATGTCACAAAATGATGCTTACCCTTACTCTATGTGATACACTTTAATAGTTTCCATTCTATTCTATTCCACTTTTTCAAAATGCTGTTCACACCTACTAGGTTGATTACATGACCCACAAATGGACTCAATCTGAAGTTGGAGAAACACTGAAGTAGAAAAATGAAGAGTGTTCCCAAACCCCAAATCTTTTAACAGGAAGCTACAAAGATTGCTTGGGAGGTTTGGGGGCGCTGTGGTCAGATCCATTCCCAGAGCACACACATCAAAGGTGGTCTGCAGCCCATGGCCTGGGAAGCCCGCCCATCTGGATGCATTGGGGCAGCAGCTATCTGGGCCCACGAAATGGAGTGTGTGGATGGAAGAGGGCTTTGCATTCTTTCTCCTTTAGCTACTGTGTTCAGGAACAAATCCTGACTGAGCAGGGGCTCACAGAGCGTTGTCATCCTTTGAGATGAAACGCAACTATCACATTCTCAAAACATTCCTTGACTCTTACAGTTGAAAATTCTCTTTCCCTCTTCTCAACCCCTCCAGCACTTAATCTACACCTCACTTTGAGTACCTAGCACTTTCTAGGCTATGGATTAGTTACAATTTGGTTTTATCTCCTTTTATTGACTGTAAGTAGCTTCAGGGATTTGCTGATGTCTTGCTCACCCTCATATCCCCATGTAAGACAATGCCTTACCCATAGTAGGCACACAGTCAATATTTGGTGCTTATACAAGTAGGCTAGAGAAACGCTTTATCGTATGCCTGGAAACTGAACACGATTTATCATTTGAGAAACTGTCACTATAATTCTATAGAAGATTCACTTATCCAACAGAGGCATTTGCACACTTCTCACCTTCCATCCATCCGTTCATTTTTCCATCCACCATCTATCCATTTGCCCATCCATCCAATAGGGTCTACTGTGTTCCTATGCTAGTAATTGTGGTTACGATGGTGGGTAAGGCAGTTCCTGCCTCTGGATCTCAGGGTCTATTGGACAGACAGGCAAGTCAGGGGGTAGGGACAATATAGGATGACAAAGCACTATGAGGAGAGGCAGGTAACCCAGTCTCCACACTACAATCTAGCATTCTTTAACTTCCCCTGTCTGCATCTCTCAAACTTTCTAAACTTTTTCTCAGCAAAGATTTTGCTAAGCTTTATGTCTTATTGTGTGTATTAGGAAAACAATAGCTTTATAAAATATAAAACTGTTATAATCCCGAATATGCTTTTTCAAAGCGTTTACATATACCTAAAGCAAGAGATGATAAAGTGGGAATTACATTACAGTGTGAAAAGCAAATGATTTAAATTGAATAACTTTGTTCTCCTGCTCAAATTCTTCAGAGGCTTCCCTTTGCCCTCAGAATAAAACGTGAACCGAGTCTGACCATGAACTGAAGGTTTCTGCTTGATCTGGCTCCCTGCCTGCTGGTCCCTTGGTGCACCCCTCTTCTCACACTGTGCCCCACTGACCTCTTTCTGGTACATCCTGCTTGGTACATTTTTCCTCCATCTCTTCCTGGGGAGCTGCTCCTTCTCATACTTCAGGTCTCAGCATAATAACTCATCAGAGAGGTGTTCCCTCACAGCCTTATATAAAGGCTGTTCTCCACCCCATGAGCCTGATCTTTTCCTTCACAGCCCTAATCACACTGTGTAATAATAATTACCAATAAAAAATAATTAATAATAATAATTAGCATAATTATTTGCTTACTTGTCTCTCTCGCTAGATTATAAACTCTACAGATTGTTTTGTTCACCAGCCTATCCCTAGAGACTCTCATGTGGTTTGTGGTACGTGGTAGACACATTATAAACACTTTTTGAATGAGTGCTAGGGAGGTCCATAGAAAGAATATCTGTCTGGAAAGGAAGAACTTTGAGCAGCGAGAGAAAGGGCGCTGAGGAATGCAGAGGTGGAACAACAGCGCCACCAAGTGTTCTGCCACCGTTATTCAAAGCCTTTTTCCTTTCTCTGAAATCTCAAGCTTCAGAGGGCTGGCTGTTCGTGATATTTAAAGGAGAATCTTAATCCACTAAACCTGTTTCTTATTTCCTTTATTTAAAAAACAAAAACTGCCCTCCAACGTTTCCCACCTGTCTCCCCCAACAGAGTGGGACATTTGAAAGCATGTGGAGGCTGGATAGAGAGACTTTGGGCGTTGCTATAGTAACTTTTCCCTTTCTGGCTAACCTTTGGAAACCTTACATTTTTAAATCCACGCACTTCGAAAAGGTCAGCTTTGCTTTGCCTTTGTTTTTCAAGCTTTGCTTTGATTTACTGTATTTAATTTGCTTCACCTGCTAATTTGTTAAATGACATGTTATTAAAACGCCCCAGGGAGCCAGCAGGAATCGGAGCCACTGAAAGACATGTCGCATGCTGGGAGGAGAGTCGATGACTCACATCTGAGCACTGCTTACAAGGTTTTGAAAACCCATTAGGTTTTTACTGCTGAGCCTCTGCGGACAGGATCAGTGCTGGCCTGGAAGCTGCGTCAGGCATGTCAAGCCTTTGGGTAATGCTGAAAAGCCTGCTCTGTCTCTTCATTCCCTGGGTCCTTCATCACATCCTTTTCAGCTGCTGCTGATCCTTGGTGCGAGAAAGGTGACCCTATTGGAAAACAGGACAAACATGAAAGCAGAACATTCCGCGCTCAATTAAAATGGCGCTAACAAGCATCCCCGAGGTCTGTCCATCACGCACACAGGGGGAATGAAAGCAGCAGAACTTGCCATCAGCCGGTCATGGCCAGGACCCAGCACCAGCCTCAGGACTGGGGGAAAGTGACATTGTGCAGTGCAGGATCACAATGCAAATGCAGGCAAGCGATAGTTCTAGAAAGAGTCCTAATATGGATAGAAGGTATGAGTGCCAAGCTGGGAGTAAGGTTAGGGCAAAACATCTTTGGTTGTGAGAAAAATAGATCCATGCGCCCTCATTAAAAAGCTTCAGGGTCCATCTTTATTGCATTTCAAGTAAAAAGGGAGACTATTTCTCCTAGTCCCTAATACCCCTTGGATTAGTGATATGTGTTCCACCATCCCCTTTGTATTTTCAAAAATGATAAATGTGTGGTAGTTGTTGTATCTGAACATACATCCCTTATAATAGAAAAAAAAAGTCAACACAAAAGTATATATAGAAAAAGTGAAAAACTCCCTCGCTTGGACTCCTTCCCTCTGGCCCACGGAGCAGTTTTGTGTGTAGCGCACACACACACGCAATTTATACGATTCAACTTTACAACACAATGATCTCGAGCTACTTTTGGAGTGCAGTTTTTATTGTTACTTTGATTTGGTCGTGCCTCAGGCACACGCCTCCTTGGTCTGCTGCTGCTCTGGCCCGTTCCCCCCCCCCCCCCCCCGACTTCCCCGTGACCTCTACACTCTTGCTCCGATTCCTTACCTGCTGAATTTGCACATCCTGGACATGCCATTTGGATTTGGTTCATGTCTTCCTTCCACCTTCCAATATTTGTAGAAGCACCGTTTTGCCTCTCCTCAGAGCTGATGCTGACTCCCAAGCCCCTCTCCCAGAATCAATTCACCTGAGTAGACCCTTCTTTCCTTTACATCCCCTGTCCACCTGCCTACGGAGTCGCAAGAGCCCCCCGGCAGCTTTCCTGGCGTCTCCTGGTCTGTGGGTCTGCTACAAAATTCCAGCTGGTTTTCCTGTGTGTCTCTATGGACCCGCACCCACAGCCGCCTATGCCCCCCCCCCCCTTTTTATTAACATGGGCAGGCACCGGGAATCGAACCCGGGTCCTCGGGCATGGCAGGCACCGGGAATCGAACCCGGGTCCTCGGGCAGGCACCGGGAATCGAACCCGGGTCCTCGGGCATGGCAGGCACCGGGAATCGAACCCGGGTCCTCGGGCATGGCAGGCACCGGGAATCGAACCCGGGTCCTCGGGCATGGCACCGGGAATCGAACCCGGGTCCTCGGGCATGGCAGGCACCGGGAATCGAACCCGGGTCCTCGGGCATGGCACCGGGAATCGAACCCGGGTCCTCGGGCAGGCACCAGGAATCGAACCCGGGTCCTCGGGCATGGCACCGGGAATCGAACCCGGGTCCTCGGGCAGGCACCAGGAATCGAACCCGGGTCCTCGGGCATGGCAGGCACCGGGAATCGAACCCGGGTCCTCGGGCATGGCAGGCACCGGGAATCGAACCCGGGTCCTCGGGCATGGCAGGCACCGGGAATCGAACCCGGGTCCTCGGGCATGGCAGGCACCGGGAATCGAACCCGGGTCCTCGGGCATGGCAGGCACCGGGAATCGAACCCGGGTCCTCGGGCATGGCACCGGGAATCGAACCCGGGTCCTCGGGCAGGCACCGGGAATCGAACCCGGGTCCTCGGGCAGGCACCGGGAATCGAACTCGGGTCCTCAGGCATGGCAGGCAAGCATTATTACCTGCTGACCCACCGCGGCCCACCCCTATGTCCTCTTTTAATCAAGCTTATCATCTTGCTACTTTAAGATCCAGGTTTGGTTCTTTCAACAGTAGAGTTTCCCAGATTTGGATAAATCGAGGGCACGTCCATCAGTGCACACACTGCCGGGTAGGGGTTTATGGATATTCTGCAATGGCAGTCACTTTGCTTAAGAATAAGGAAAAAACAAAGAATGAGACATTATCTTAAAGCTTCACAATCAAACCACTCTGCGGAATCGCAACGTTGGCTAGCTTTTCGATTTGCTCCCACCCTGTGTATTCCTTCCACACCCTTCCTTTTTACCTCTGATTTCTTTCACATTGATTGAGAAAGTATTTATTCAGGGCATAACCCTGTGATGGGCACTGTGAGGGATATGAAAAAGCCATGAGGCCAAGTCTTTCAAAAAGATGTTAATTGGATTTTCCCCATATAAAACCCCCCATAGCATTTTATTTCCTAACTCTGCTTCTCACAGTCAACTTCATTTGCCCATTTAATGCAATTTGCTTCTCATGATCAGATGCTATTAAGTGATTATTAAGACATTCTGAGTGACTTCAGCCAAGCACGTCTAGAATCATTACCTACCTCCTGGGGTACTGTGAGGTATAATTAGTTAAAGCTCACTGTTACCTCCTAGCAGCCAGAACGACCAACAGAGGCCACTTGCACACAGCCAGCTGCTGAGCCCCAGAGTTCGCCTCCCTGCCAGCCAGGGTCAGTCGGGCCCCACTGCGGCTGTGGCAACGGGCAGCAGACTGGAGACTGCCTACCGCAGTGCATATTAAATTATATCCGTGCCAGTTGATTTCTTTTGTTTCTAAACCATATTTTATTGTATCCTGATCTTAGCATTAATAAAATAAACCAAAACTCCCCCTAAAAATTGAAATATATTGAAACAAATCAACCTACCCTCAAAATTCATTCTTTGCATCTTCCTGAAATATTTCCTCAAGGAATTCATATTCAGTAAGTCACACAAACACTAACAATGACTTTTGGCAAACTTTTACATTAAAAATTTACTCAAAAGCCTACTAAGCATTGAGGGACAGAGAGGCAAACATTGAGAGGTGGGAGAGAGAGATGAGAGTGAGAGTGAGGAGGAGAGAGAGAGAGGGAGGGAGGGAGAGAGAGAGAGAAGAGATGAAAAGCGAAGAGACAAGGAAGAAGGGGAAAGAGAAGAGAAAACAGAAGTGAAGAGGAGACAGAAGCTCCAAGTAGTTTAAATACCTCACTGAAAAAAGTACTAGGGACAAATACCAAAGGCCTCAGGGCTCCTGGGGTGTGTTCTCTCTCGGCTAGCTAGTTTTAAGCTCACAGAAGATTAGAAGCATTCATTTACTGAATCGCTTCAGTAGACACACAGACAGCAGTGAGAAGGGACACAGGTGACATCGTATAATAAAGGATTAGGCAAAAAACTGATAAAAGAAACAAGACTTCATGGAGTATTGCAGTCTGGGGACATTTAGTGTACAGGAAAATAGCTCTATAAACTCCAGTAGCTCCTGAGGGTTTCTTTGTATTACAGCACAATACAACAATTGATTTTCATAATGACTCCAATACACTGAAAAAGTTTACCGCATGGCTACTAGCCAGGGAATAGTTAACATACTATAGAAACATTTCCATTGATAATGTTTTAAGAAATTTAAATGAATCCTTAAAGTAATTCTCCAATAATGAAATGCAGGAGGTAAATTTTATTTGAACATAAAGAACAGTTTTCTAGCAGTTTTAGCTGTCCCTAAATAGATGGGGACTTTTAGAGGTGGTGAGTTTCCCATGACTGGAGGTATTTAAGCAAAATATGGGCAGCCATCCAGGGATGCTGCAGAGTTTCTTCAAATATCGAAAGGCCTCTAAGGTAGGAGTCAGCAAACTATGAACCGAGGGCCAGATCTGGGCTGCTGTCTGTTTTGCACAGCCTGAGAGCTGAGAAGGGTTTTTACATTTAAAAATGCAAACTGTAAAGCATAAAATGGTCTATAAGCCTCTCAGCTAGAACAGTTGCTCAATTTAGCTTCTTGGCTTAACATGTCTACTATCTGACCCTTTACAGAAAAAAGTTTGCAGGCCTTGCTCTAAAGTGTTTTTTTTTTTTTTTCCCAACTGTTAAGGTTCTAGGAACTGAAGAGCGCTTCATTCTCTGATGAGCCCTTAATCAAAGTGACTGGGTCAAACTGCTTTACTGTGGCCAGAGCAGAACAGCCCTTCAGGAGATACTGGTACTTTCTGGAAACAAACCTCAATCCAGTATTAGGTAGCGCTTATTAGGTTGTATGGTTATTGGGTTTCCTTTCTCTTCCTTTTTTTGTTCTTTTGGTGCATGGTCCAGGAATTGGACTCAGGTCTCCCGCATGGAAGGCGAGCGTTCTCCCACCGGACCACCCGTGCACCTCTGGCAACTTACATTTTATACTTTCAGATTTTAGTCATTAGCTGGGGAGAAAGACAACTCAATGAGCCCCAGTAAACGAACAGCAGGACTCAAGCATGTATCAGGTCACCTAGCTCTCCCTGCCCATCAAAACCAATGGGAGTTCCTGGATCATGCTCCCCTTCCCCCAAACAAACAAACAAAAACCAACAGGGTATTTCCCAGGGCAACCTCCAGACAAGGCCCAGCATCCTCTGGGATGTCCCTAGGGGGTCCTACCAGGGAAGGCAAGGCCAGTGACCCTTTCATTATTTTTACCCTAAAAAGGACATATCCTTAGAAAAGTGAAAGTGTTCAAATTTCCTTCATCCTCCCCCTCCCTTTTTTTTTTCCCTCTGAGTCTGGAAAAGAAAATCTGGCATAAAGAAATGCTCTCTCCACCTGTTTGAAAAGGGAACTTCTCCAAGCAGCAGTTCTGCCTTTGCTGAGGGCTCGGCAGCTGAGGGCTCTGCAGCCTCTGGTTTCTGAGCATGCCGGTTGGTGCAAGGAGAGGGGGTGGTTTCAGTGGTGTGGGTGCCGTCTCTGTGAGATTGAGAAACAGAGTGGGAGAAACCCTGACAGCACACAGCCCAGGCAATATTAGCTTCAGGTAGTAAATTCCACTGCTTGGCGCTGAAGCCCATAGAACAACAGTCTTCAGGGGATTTTAGGATCTCAAAGGACCAATATGTGTGCTGAGCTGGTTTAAAAAATGTGCATCTATGCATACCCATGTGGTATGTGACTAAAAATCACACTTTGTAGGTACTTTTAATTTAATTGCTTCAAGGAACTGCATGCATGCGTGTGCGCGCACACATACACACACACAACCAGTGTGGTGCTGCTTGGTGACCCCTACCACTGCCTCCTACTCTTCTGTATGTCAAATTACAGGAGCAAAATTCACTCCCCAAAGAGGGCTGAGCTAACGCCACAAGCCCTGCATGTTTTCTCTGTATCTCTTGTTTTAGAAACCCCCGAGCAAAATGGGATTACAGATATACCAAATTTTACTGAACATTAAATTTGTGACCCAGATCACTCCTGAAAACAGAGAAGGTGGGTGCTTTCACTGTAACGGTTTTCATAAGCATCTGTTAGGAAGGCTGGAAACAGCGGTTTCTTTTACAGAGAAATTGTGATTAGGATCCACAGCCGGCTTCACTTTCATATCTAAGCTCCCCACGTCCTGTTCGCCTGTCTGTCTTCTTTCCACCACTGCCCTGGGTCCTCGTCATTTATTTTTCTCACTCACAGGATCTCACACTTCTCCCAGCCAGCGGAGTTCGACCTCGCGTGAGCAACGACATTCTGGACGGGCTTTGTGGTTCCTCTGGCACAAAGTTGTGCCGCTCCCTCTCCCCCACCTCCTGCCGCCCTGGTGGGCTCAGGGTGGAAAGAACTGGCACTCAGAGGTGGCTGCAGGCGGCACCTTCGCACAACCTGGGTGTCCGCTTCTCAGCACAAAGAACCGGGGCGGGGCGGGCCCTGCGTGGGAGGGGCTTCCCTGCCAGCAGAAGGGAGGTTTTGTGCTTTTGTTGGGTTTGTGTTGAAAGGGGAACATAAATAATACACACCCACTTCTCCTTCCCCAGCAGTCTGCTCGCTGGCAGTGCGGTGGCGGCTCTGAGGGAAGGCACTGTTCTCCGGGCAAGGCTGGGTACGAGTGCAGGCTTTTGCCACCAGGTGGATCAAGCCTGGTGAGCTGCCATCAGTCAAGAGGACTCCTTATTACCCTTCTCGTATTTTGTCAGTGAATGGGTTTGTCACCAAAACAATCATGTTTTTCTATAAAAGTGGGTATCATTGTTTTCACACAAGCAAAAGGGCTTCTCGTAGCATCAGCTGGAGCGATCGATGTCCCCATATCTCGGCAAATGTGCGTGCTGGGGGCGGGGTGGGGGGTGGGGAGAGGCTGTGAGGTGAGAGGGGGTGCGAAGTGGGGAGAGCCAGGGTGCAAATGTCTTCAAGGTTCTTGATGGAAAGACTGTCAGATGAAGGAGGCTACAAGGACTGTTCTGCTACCAGCTGGTCAGTTTCCTTTACGTTTCTGCAAGGCACTCATTTTGAGTTGGAAGGAGTTTCTGAAGGTTCCGAGAAGGCAGCATGGCCTTGGCCACCGCCTTCTCCAGTCCTAGCATTCCCAGGCACATCATAACTACTCAATTTTTGATGAATAAATGAATAACTGGTTAAATGAATAATTGCTGTTTGGAATAAATTAATTCTTGATAGTTTAAAATGTTTAAATACCAGTTGACATCACTGTACTTGCAAAGCTGGGCCAATACCTGTTACCACTCAACTAAGTAGGTAGAACTGATTGCATGGACCATGGAGGACTTTTCACTGACACTGCTGACGGATGACTCTAACCTGCAGACTAGAATTTTATCTTGCAGGCCAAACCATGTCAACTGTGGCAGAGAAAGATCTGAGTGCAACATTTTGGTCTAGCAGGAAACGTGTAGTGGCTGATTAGTGATGTCTGCCACAGGCCTGGGAAGGGGTGGCAGCAAATGTGTGACACCTTTTCTAATCTCTCACTAGAGGCTTCCAAGGGGCTATATATATATACTATTATATGTTCTTGTTTGTTTATGATTTTAAAAAATGCAATCATCTAGGTTGTAATAAGCTGGGTTTTTAATTGTTTGTTGCCCCTCTGATTCACTCTATCCCATTGGTCTATAAATTCTCAGAGCCTTCATAGTGCTGCATAAAAGTTCCTATCATCCATGGCCCTGGCTAAATAATGAGAAGTAAGAAATCTCAAAAAAAAAAAAAAATGCAGCCTAATTAAATACCTTCCATGATATTTGGAGCTTTTAAGGTATTATTCTTGGAAATCCAGTTTTCCGTGTCCTGAGCCTCAAATGCACTGATTGTCTGCATAACTTATCCTGCCTAACACTGTCTACTACATTCAAGTAATGATGTGTTCTGGCTGCTTGACAGTGAAGAGCAGTCTGTTTTCCATCCAGCGATTTGGAGAACAAAATGTTCTTGCAAAAGACCTAACATACGTCTTTCCATCCTTATCTGACTGGGTGCCGACTTGGGAGATTTGTGCAAAAAGCTCAAGCCAGGTCCCCGGTCTTTACACAGACAAACCTTAATGAGGTTTCTAACATGAGTCAGGTGGCCCACGCAGTGCCCTGCGATGAAAGTCAACTCAGGTAAAAGAGGAAAACCTTCTGAGTTGAGGCTAAAAGCAAATTTTATCCTTTCTGGGCAGATTTTTACTCTCTCTGTAGGCTCTGAAAGTGATTATTTTCCCAATCAGGGAACAAGCATTGCAAAGGAATGCAATCCTTGTAATGCCCAAAAGGCACATGGATTTCTCTAACCAGAAACACCTCACAAAGCATAGGGGCCAGCAGGGATCCCTGGCTGTGAAGGGACAGGGCAGGGAACCAAAACAGGGCTGAGATGCCAGCACTGGGCTGGAGGGGAGGCAGCTGCCATTTGAGCTAATGCTTTTGGAAATCTCCTGCTAGGGAGAATGCAGGGAAGTGCTAATGGATGCGATGAACTGAGACTCCCAGGGAAGTGAGAGAGCAGTCCCATCAGGGGAATCACTTAAAATGAGAGCAAGGAAAAACCCCTTCGGAAAGAAACCAGTGGAACAATTCAGTGTGGTTCTGGAAACAGGCAGGAGCTTCTGAAATCAAGGCCCTGGCAGGTCATCCCTCTAGCCTTGAAACAAGCTATTTTGTGTTTTTCTGGCGCAGAGACTATAGAGGTGGACGGTGAACCCCTACCGGAAGTCTCCCAGGTCCCTAGGGAAGGGCTCTAGGGTGCTGGGGAGAGTTTGCAATTAGGAACTGCAACAGAAGGGAAGCACTTGGGGCAAAGGGCAGCAGAGGCCCTTCTCTGCCCACGTCCACACTACTTTGACCATCTCATTCTTGTCTGTGGGCATTCACCTGGGCGCCTGCTTCCACCTTTGATCCTCTATGACTTTTCTGTTGCTGCTGCTACATGTTACCACTAACTTAGTGGCCTAAAAAAACCCACATTTATTCTCTTACAGTTCTGGGTATCAGAAGTCCAGAACGAGTCTTACTTAGGTAAAATCAGGGTGTGGGCAGAGGTGAGTTCCTTCTGGAAGCTCTAGAGGAGAATCCATTTCCATGTCTTTTACAAGTCCTTGAGGCCCTGGGTCAACCTGGCCTTCCTGCCACCTTCTCCATGGACGACTCAACTGAAACTTGGACTTTTCTGCCCTGGTTCATGATTTCGGGCCCCTAAGCTGCGACTCTTCTCTCTAATACTTCAAGTTGTGTCCTCACTGAGGACCTCACAGATGTAGAGAGTTAATAAGCTGTTTTCCCCACTTGCTAGAAGAAGCCCTGTATCAACATGACACAAAGGGACATTTGAGTCCTGACATCCCCTGTTGCAAATTAAAACGTGTTTTTCAAAAAGAGTGATGTTAAACGTCGTGGAGAGGAATCACTGAAATGGTTGTATGCTCAAGGTACCTGGCATGTTAAACAAGCTTGCTGTACAGCTGAGACCTGCCCTTTACCTTAAACTTTATTTCTATGGTGAAAATGCTGCCAAACAGCAGACATTCATCAACCAGCCCTGTCTGAATGATAGTTTTCCAGCTACTGTGCTGAACTTACAATTTCTCTGCATCCCCCGATCCGCATTCAGGCTTCCATTACTGCTCTGTTAAATTGCTCCATCCCTAGGAGTTTTATTATTTCAATGGTAGCTTCAGTTCCCTCACTACCCTGGAGAGACACTGCACATGACTCTGCCTTTTAGAAAGAATTTACCCACACGTGCCTCTCTGCCTCATAGAAAGAATTTACAATATTTGGACCTCAATGTAGGGTTAGTGGGATGAGTAGAGAAGTACAATTAATGAGCGAGTTGGGATGTGTCCTGTACAGCAGTTGAGGGAAGTATCTGGTGGTAATTGAGTCTGGCTCAAGATAAGACCACCCTGAATTTTAATCTTAATGCTGTTATTTCTAATTGTATGACTTGCACAAGTATAACTTCCCCGTGTCTGAGCTTCCTTTTCTGTGAAAGGGAGATAGCACAGTACAGTGACAGAAACCAGCGATTGCACATCCAACAGCCATACCCAATTCCATCTTCCTTGCCTGCCTCATACTGGAAGCTGACTATAACAGATACTTGCTTTCTCATTTTCTTTTGCAGTTAGGGATGGCCATGTGACCCAGTTCTGGCCTAATGTTGAGAGTGGAAGTTTACTGGGAACTTGGGGAAATGGTTTCCGCTATAATAATAGGAAAGGAAAGACATTCCTCTTTTTCTTACCTTCCTGCCTTCTTGCTCTGAATGCTGTCATGTGAGACATGATGTTCAGAGCTGCCCAAACCATATTACTGTGAAGGAGAGGCCAAGAACATATAGAGATGATCACCCGGTGCCCAGGAATTGAACTGCTTTAACTACCTCAGAATGATTTACCTCTTTTTCAGGTGAGATGATTAAATGACTTGATGATTTAAGTCACAATTGGCAGAATATTCTGATTTTTGTGGCTTTAACCAATTCTAACCAATACAAATTCTGATTTCCTTTGGGAGTTGTTTTAGTTTCCTATGCTGCTTAAAGCGGATACCTTGAAATGGGTTGGCTTAAATAATGGGAATTATTAGCTCACAATCTAAGGCAGAGAAAATGTCCAAATCAAGGCATCATCAAGGTGGTGCCTTCTTGCCGAAGCCCAGCTGCTGGCTATCCTTGGCACCTGTTTGTCTCTCTCTTCTCTTCTGGGCTTTGTTGCTTTTAGCTTCTTGCTTCCTCTCTCTCAATCTCTCTCTCTCTCACTCTTTTGCTCTCTCTCTCTATTCAATTCATTATAAAGAACTCTGGTTATAGGATTAAGACTCATTCTGGTTGAGGTGGGACACACTTTAACTGAAGTAACCTGATCAAAAGGTCTTTTTGACAATGGGTTTACGCTCAAAGGAATGGATTAGATTTAAGAACATACGTTCTTGCGTACATTCAGCTTCAAACCACCACACTCCACCCTCTGGACCCCCAAAAGATATGCTCTGACCATATGCAAAATATATCCATTCCATTACAATATCCCAAAAGTCTTAAGTCATTTCAGAAACAATGCTGAGTACAAAGTCTCAAAAAAACAGTTACAGGCCTGGTTTCTACTGGCGCACAATTAACCTCTTTCTGTGGACCTATGAAATCTAGATAGCAAGTTATTTGCTTCGAATATACAAAGGAGGGACAGCATAGCATAAACATTTCCACTTCCCTAAGGAGAAACTGGAAGGAAAACAGGGGTTACAGTTCCTATTCTAGTTTGCAAGTTGTTGGAATGTGATATACCACGATATACCAGAAATGGAACAGCTTTTAAAAAGGGGAATTTATTAAGTTGCAAGCTTATGTGTTCTAAGGCTGTGAAAATGTCCAAATTAAAGCAATGCTCAATCTAAGGAATCCAGGGAAAAATACCTTGGTTCAAGAAGGCTGATGACGTTCAGGCATTCTCTCTCAACTGGAAAGGCACATGGCGAACATGGCTATGTCTGCTAGCTTTCTTTCCACACTTCTTGCTTCATGAACCTCCCCCAGAGGCATTTTCCCTCTCCATCTCAAAAGGTCCCTGGTTGTGTGGGCTCTAAAGCTTTTTCCAAAGTGGTTCCCTCTTAAACGGCTCCAGTAAGCAACTCCACCTTGAGTGGGTGGAGACACAACTCTATGGAAACCACCTAATCAAAAGTTACCACCCACAATTGGTTGGGTCACATCTCCATGGAAACCATCAGAAAGCTCCCACCCAGCAATACTGAATGAGGATTAAAGGACTTGGCTTTTCTGGGGTACACAACAGATTCAAACTGGCACAGGTCCCAAATAATTTTGAAACCCTGCAGGGCAAACTCCATTAGATTTCTACTTCTGAGAGTCACCTGTGGAATGATGTTTTGTCCTCTGGGCCTCATAGAATGTAACCCCATCCCTTCCAAGTGCTTGGTCAATGGCCATGCTTTCTCTAAACACTGGGGTGAAGGCTCCACCCTCATCAAGCATTGGGATGGTGGCCAAACTCTAAGCTCCACCCTTCTCAAGCATCAAGATGGTGGCTAGACTCTTTGTAGTCTCCCAGGCATCTGAGAAAACAGGGTGATAGCAATCTTCCCGAGCAACTGGGCAGAAGCCCTACCCTCTCCAAGTGCCAGAACAGACTCAAGCCTTTCACATACCTGTTGGGCCCACTCTTTTTGGTCCAGACCTCAGTTTCCAAGATTCTACAACCAAAGCCATTTTTCCTTCAAGCTGTTCCTTATTTTTCCCTTTTAGTCCAGGTTGGCAGTGGTTCTGTTCACACAGATCTTGCAAAACTTGTCAGTTTCACGTGTAGTCCACAGGGGTCCAAACCCTCAGATAATAGGACTTTCTACACATCCTTCCCTTATAACTACACCTCCAATCTCGACTTGTACTGAAATGGCTGACTGGATCCATGTTCAGTTAAACCCTCACTTGGAACACTATTCTCTAGGGACTTCCCTTCTGGAAATTCAAAATTTTCCAAACAAACAATTTCTGGTTTCTTAGTGCCCTGGAGCTTAGTCCTCTTGCATTTTATTGTAAGCTGTAAGGAGATACCAGGCTTCACTTTCCACATTTAGTTTGGAAATCTCCTCAGTTAACTATCCAAGCTCATCACTCTCAAATTCTGCCTTCCATCCAACATCATAACTCAAGTTTGCCAAGTTCTCTGCCTCTTTAAAACAACTACCTTTCCTCCAGTTTCCAATAATACATTCATTATTTTCTTCTAAAATCTCATCAGAAATACCTTTAGCATCCATATTTCCACCAACAATCTCTTCAAGGCCATCTAGGCTTTTTCTATCAGGCACCTCACAATTCTTCCAGCCCCTACTCATTACCCAATTCTAAAGCCATTTCCACATTTTGGGTATTTGCAATAGGAACACCCCACTGTTCTTGTACAAAAATCTCTTTTAGTCTCCTAGGCAGCTGAAGCAAATACCCTGAAATGCATTGACTCAAACAATGGGAATTTATTCACTTACTGTTTGAGGCCAAGAAAATGTCCAAATCAAGTCATCATCAAGGCAATGGCTTTCTGGCAATCTTTGGCTCTTATGTCCCATGGCAAAGCACATGGCAGTGTCTACTGATTCCTTCCTTCTCTTCTATGTTTCATTGCTTCTCTCTCTCTCTCTCTCTCTCTCTCTCTCTCTCTCTCTCTCTCTCTCTCTCTCTCTCTCTCTCTCTATATATATATATATATATATATATATATATAATGTATATATAATCTGTTTATATAGAACTCTAGTAATAGGATTAAGATCCATGTGTGTTGAGGTCATCTCAACTGAAGTAGCCTCATCACAATGTCCTACTTACAATGGGTTCACAGATGCAGGAATGGATTCAATTTCAGAATGTTTTTCTTGGGTATATACAGCGTCAAGCTACCATAGGAGTTGTTATAAAGATTAACAGATTGTGTCTGGCACAAAACTATCATTCCATAACTGGCAATCATTAATAATCTATAATTATTTGCTTTGAACTTCCTACTTTTCAATACCACTAACTCACTAATTATGCTAGGAAATGAAGTAATGTCTTATGGGCTCATCTGCATCTGTTAAATAGTTTACATCTTTATCTGGGCTTCTAGAACATACTCCACAGGGCTAGGTATGCAACTTATTCACCAGGCCCAGAGAGTGCCTTCAGTAGATGTTGGGTTATCCAAGATCTGTTATCCATCATCTGTCCAGGATGGATGGACAGATGAGCAAGTAAAATAACCCCAGAGAGTTTGCAGAATTCCCTCTTACCCAGTATCAAACCTAGTAGCCTATTGTATTTTATAATATGGAAAAAAATGACAAGAAAAATCAGAAATTTATGGGAATATGACACCTCTGACATTAAAACTCTAACCAGTTGTCATGGTTAGGGACAGGTGTCAACTTGGCCAAGTTGTGGTACCTGTTCATCTGATTGGGCAAGCGCTGGCCTGTCTGTTGCAATGAGGACATTTCATAGGATTAGGTCATGATCACATCAGCTACATCCACAGCTGATTCCATTTGTAATCAGTCAAAGGGGAGTGTCTTCTGCAATTAGTGATGCTAAATCCAATCATGGGAAGCCTTTTAAGGAGGACTCAGAGGAGACAGGTGGCATTCCTGCTTTGGCTGGTGAGCCTCTCCTGTGGAGTTCGTCCAGGCCATCCATTGGAGTCATCGGCTTCGCAGCCTGCCCTGTGGATTTTGGACTCTGCGCTCCTATGGTCACGTGAGACACTTTCATAAATTTTATATTTGCAAGTGTTCCCTGTTGGTTCTGTTTCTCTAGAGAACCCTAACTAATACATCTTGGTACCGGGAGTGGTTCTTAAGGAACAGAATCTTAAAAATGGGTTTTTATGAATGGTTTTCTACTCTGACTGGGCTCAGAGACGCTAAGGACTCTGATTCTCGTAATCAGAATGACACTCCCAATCCATGGACTGAGTTGGCAAAGGAGATAGTCAAAATATCATCATTCGATTCTCCTAATGCTTCGCTTGTACGAAGCTAGACTCTGGGGGATAATGTTTTTGACACCTTCACAGAGTTTTGTAGGAATAAGAGTTATAGAGATGTTGGTTGGTTGTTGTTAGATACACTGTCTACATTAAAGGGTGAAAGGGATGGGCTTAAGGCTTCAAACAAGAAGCTTAAGTGCCGTCTGAAAGATGTAGAGGTTTCTATGAGTATCCTGAGGGAAAATTTTATTTCCTGTAGCCGTAGACTTGAGATCTCTGAAAATCAGACTCAGAATCTTATTGTTAGAGTAGCAACTTTACAACGTAAACTGAAATCTCAGTCTTGCATGGTGTCTGCCGTTAAAGTGAGGGCATTGATTGGAAAGGAGTGGGACCCTGAAAAATGGGATGGTGACATATGGATTGATAATGATGTTGGGGGTGAGGTTGAAACCCTAGACCATGCTGAGCCTTCTTTAGATAACCCTGTAATAGTCTGCCCTGAGGACATAGCCGCCCCACCTCCAGCCTGCCTTGAGGAATTGGCCACCCAACCTCCTCCTGAAGGGATTAGCCCTAGAGTTATTAATCCTGTTTCACCAGATGAAACTGCAAATGAAAGCCCTGAAGCAAATGGCTTGGGAGATATTTCTAATTCTTTTCATGACCCACCCCCACCACCCCTCATTTCTTCTAGGCCTATAACTAGACTAAAGTCCCAACAGGCCCCTAAAGGTGAGGTACAAAGTATCACACATGAGGAGGTACATTATACTCCAAAAGAACTGTGTGAGTTTTCCAATTTATATAGACAGAAATCAGGGGAATATGTGTGGCAATGGATCTTAAGAGTGTGGGATAATGGTGGGAGGAATATAAGGCTGGATCAGGCTGAATTTATTCATATGGGCCCACTAAGCAGAGATTCTGCATTCAATGTTATAGCTAGAGCAGTTAGAAAAGGTGTTAACAGCTTGTTTGGGTGGTTGGTTGAAACATGGATGAAAAGGTGGCCAACATTACCTGAGGTTGAAATGCCAGAACTGCCCTGGTATAATGTAGATGAGGGGATCCAGAGGCTTAGAGAGATTGGGATGTTAGAGTGGATTCATCATGCAAAGCCTGCTCTTACACCCCAGGAATGTCCAGAGGATGCACCTTTTACCAGAACAGTGAGAAATAAATTTGTGAGACTAGCACCATCATCCCTCAAGAGCTCTGTGGTTGTACTTCTCTGTAGGTCAGATATTACTGTAGGAACTGCTGTCACTGAGCTGGAATCCTTAAACACAATGGGGATGACAGGATCCCGAGTTGGCAGAAGCCAGGTGGCAGCACTTAATCACCAAAGACAGGGTAGACGTGGGTATTATAATAGACAACAAACTCAAAGGAGGCATCAAAATTATATGACACGCAGAGATTTGTGGCATTGGCTAGTAAATCATGGGGTGCCTAGAAATACAATAGAAGGGCAGCCTACTAAATTCTTGTTGGAGTTGTATAAACAAAAGAGTTCTAGGTCAAGGGAACAGAAGTCTAACCTGAATTACAAAAACACAGAGTCACGGCCTCTTAACCAATTTCCAGACTTGAAACAGTTTACAGACCCTGAGCCCCTTGAATGAAGGGGAGGCCAGGTCCCTATGGGGAAGAAACCTGTTACACTGCCACAAATTTATACTGTTAACCTTCCTCTAAGTCTTCCCCAAGGAGACCGATGGCCTTTTACCAGGGTAACTGTGCATTGGGGAAAAGGAAATGATCAGATATTTCGGGGATTATTAGACACTGGTTCAGAAGTGACATTAATTCCAGGGGACCCAAAACATCACTCTGGACCACCAGTCAGAGTGGGGGCTTATGGAGGCCAGGTGATCAATGGAGTTTTAGCTCAGGTCCGTCTCACAGTGGGTCCAGTGGGCCCCCGGACCCATCCTGTAGTTATTTCCCCAGTTCCAGAATGTATAATTGGCATAGACATACTGAGCAACTGGCAGAATCCCCACGTTGGTTCTCTAACTCGTGCAGTGAGGGCTATTATGGTGGGAAAGGCCAAGTGGAAGCCACTAGAACTGCCCCTACCAAGCAAAATAGTAAATCAAAAGCAATACCGTATTCCTGGAGAGATTGCAGAGATTACTGCCACTCTTAAGGACTTGAAAGATGCAGGGGTGGTGATTCCCACCACATCCCCATTCAACTCTCCCATTTGGCCTGTGCAGAAAACAGATGGGTCTTGGAGAATGACAGTGGATTATTGTAAACTCAACCAGGTGGTAACTCCAATTGCAGCTGCTGTTCCAGATGTAGTATCATTGCTTGAGCAAATCAATACATCCCCTGGTACCTGGTATGCAGCTATTGATCTGGCAAATGCTTTTTTCTCAATAGCTATTAGTAAGGACCACCAGAAACAGTTTGCTTTCAGCTGGCAAGGTCAGCAATATACTTTCACTGTCCTACCTCAGGGGTATATCAACTCTCCAGCCCTATGTCATAATCTTGTTCGCAGAGACCTTGATCGTTTCTCCCTCCCACAAGACATCACACTGGTCCATTATATTGATGATATCATGTTGATCGGACCTAGTGAGCAAGAAGTAGCAACTACTCTAAATTTACTGGTAAGGCATTTGCGTGTCAGAGGATGGGAGATAAATCCAACAAAAATACAGGGGCCTTCCACCTCAGTAAAATTTCTAGGTGTCCAGTGGTGTGGGGCATGTCGAGATATCCCTTCTAAGGTGAAGGATAAATTGCTGCATCTGGCCCCTCCCACAACCAAAAAAGAGGCACAACGCCTAGTTGGTCTTTTTGGATTTTGGTGACAACATATTCCTCATTTGGGTGTGCTACTCCGGCCCATTTATCGAGTGACCAGAAAAGCTGCTAATTTTGAGTGGGGACCTGAACAAGAGGAGGCTCTGTGACAGGTCCAGGCTGCTGTGCAAGCTGCTCTGCCACTTGGGCCATATGATCCAGCAGATCCAATGGTGCTGGAAGTGTCAGTGGCAAATAGAGATGCTGTCTGGCGCCTTTGGCAGGCCCCTATAGGAGAATGACAACGCAGACCCTTAGGATTTTGGAGCAAAGCCTTACCATCTGCTGCAGATAACTACTCTCCTTTTGAGAAACGGCTTTTGGCCTGCTACTGGGCCTTAGTAGAGACTGAACGCTTAACCATGGGCCACCAAGTTACCATGAGACCTGAGTTACCTCTCATGAGTTGGGTGTTGTCTGACCCACCAAGCCATAAAGTTGGGCGTGCACAGCAGCACTCTATTGTAAAGTGGAAATGGTATATACGAGATAGAGCCAGAGCAGGTCCTGAAGGCACAAGTAAGTTACATGAAGAAGTGGCACAGATGCCCATGGTTTCCACTCCTGCTGCCACATTACCTTCTCTTTCCCAGACCAGAGCTATGGCCTCTTGGGGAGTTCCTTACAGTGAATTGACTGAAGAAGAGAAAACTCGGGCCTGGTTTACAGATGGTTCAGCACGATATGCAGGTACCACCCGAAAGTGGACAGCTGCAGCATTACAACCCCCTTTCTGGGGTGTCCTTGAAGGACAGTGGTGAGGGGAAATCCTCCCAGTGGGCAGAACTTCGAGCAGTGCACCTGGTTGTTCATTTTGCTTGGAAGGAAAACTGGCCAGAGGTGCGTTTGTATACTGACTCATGGGCTGTTGCTAATGGTTTGGCTGGATGGTCAGGGACTTGGGAAGACCATAATTGGAAAATTGGTGACAAAGAGGTCTGGGGAAGAAGTATGTGGATAGACCTTTCTGAGTGGGCTAAAAACATGAAGATATTTGTGTCCCATGTGAATGCACACCAGAGGGTGACTTCAGCAGAGGAAGATTTTAATAATCAAGTGGATAAGATGACCCGTTCTATGGATTCTAGTCAGCCTCTTTCCCCAGCAACTCCTGTTATTGCCCAATGGGCTCATAAACAAAGTGGTCATGGTGGTAGGGATGGAGGTTATGCATGGGCTCAGCAACATGGGCTTCCACTCACCAAGGCTGACCTGGCTACAGCTACTGCTGAGTGCCCAATCTGCCAGCAGCAGAGACCCACACTCAGCCCCCGATATGGCACCATTCCCCGAGGTGACCAGCCAGCTACATGGTGGCAGGTTGATTACAGTGGACCACTCCCTTCATGGAAGGGGCAGCGATTTGTTCTAACTGGAATAGACATATACTCTGGATATGGGTTTGCTTTCCCTGCATGCAATGCTTCTGCCAAAACTACTATCCGTGGGCTTACAGAATGCCTTATCCATCATCATGGTATTCCACATAGCATTGCTTCGGATCAAGGAACACACTTCACAGCAAATGAAGTGCGGGAATGGGCACATGCTCATGGAATTCTCTGGTCTTACCATGTTCCCCATCATCCAGAAGCTGCTGGATTGATAGAACGGTGGAATGGCCTTTTGAAAACTCAATTACCGTGCCAACTAGGTGGCAAAAACTTGAAAGGCTGGGGTAATGTTCTCCAGGAAGCTGTGTATGCTCTGAATCAGCGTCCGCTGTATGGTGCTGTTTCTCCCATAGCCAGGATCCATGGGTCCAGGAACCAAGGGGTGGAAATGGGTGTGGTGCCACTCACTATTACTCCTAGTGATCCACTAGGAAAATTTTTGCTTCCTGTCCCTGCTACCCTGAGTTCTGCTGGTCTACAGGTTTTAGTTCCAAAACGGGGTGTGCTTTCTCCAGGAGAAACAACAGTGATACCACTGAACTGGAAGTTAAGATTGCCACCTGGTCACTTTGGGCTACTTATACCTCTGGATCAACACACCAAGAAGGGGATTACATTATTGTCTGGGGTAATTGACCCTGACTATCAGAAGGAAGTAGGACTGCAACTACATAATGGAGGTAAAGAAGAGTTTTCTTGGAATATAGGAGATCCCCTGGGGCATCTATTAGTACTACCATGCCCTGTGATTAAAATCAATGGAAAACTGCAACAACACAATCCAGGCAGGACCACTAATGGCTCTGAGACTTCAGGAATGAAGGTTTGGGTCACCCCACCGGGCAAAGAACCACGGCCAGCTGAAGTGCTTGCTGAGGGGAAAGGGAACATGGAATGGGTAGTGGAAGAAGGTAGTGATAAATATGAACTTCGACCACGCGATCAGTTACAGAAACGAGGACTGTAATGCTGCTTTGTTTGTGTTATACTATTTAAGTTGTAAGATATCAAGTTTAAGAATGAATGTTGCCCAAGGATTTGCACGCTATTCTGGAGAGATTTAATGTGTTTCCAGTTATATGCAGGACAGTTGAGTATTGTCAGGTAAAAGAAAAAATGTGTGCTTATTTGTTTTCATTTGGAAATTAAGTATGGTCTAAGGTGATAAATATATAGATAGATAGATAGATAGATAGATAGATATATGCCAAGTTGACAAGGGGTGGACTGTCATGGTTAGAGACAGGTGTCAACTTGGCCAAGTTGTGGTACCTGTTCATCTGATTGGGCAAGCGCTGGCCTGTCTGTTGCAATGAGGACATTTCATAGGATTAGGTCATGATCACATCAGCTACATCCACAGCTGATTCCATTTGTAATCAGTCAAAGGGGAGTGTCTTCTGCAATTAGTGATGCTAAATCCAATCATGGGAAGCCTTTTAAGGAGGACTCAGAGGAGACAGGTGGCATTCCTGCTTTGGCTGGTGAGCCTCTCCTGTGGAGTTCGTCCAGGCCATCCATTGGAGTCATCGGCTTCGCAGCCTGCCCTGTGGATTTTGGACTCTGCGCTCCTATGGTCACGTGAGACACTTTCATAAATTTTATATTTGCAAGTGTTCCCTGTTGGTTCTGTTTCTCTAGAGAACCCTAACTAATACACCAGTGATGTTTCACAATCTACTCAGGGAGATTTCTACCTGAGTGATAATTCTGGAATTTACTCCCTGAGTTGTGTTCCTTATGTTTGTGTCCAGCTAGTGATATGACAGAGGTTACCAGGAGCTAACAAAAACAAACCAACAGCTTTCACAATCTTGGCAAATCATCTCTGAGCTGGCAGGTGCTCTTCTTCAGGGTTTAGCTCTTCTATCAAGATCAACCAGAGGGGAATGCGAATTGCGGAGTCCTCTCCATCTTCTCTGAGCCTGTGTCTTGTCCTGGGACTTGTGCTTGATCCTGGCCAAAGCCCGTTTCTACTCCCTATGAAATAGACTTTCTCCTCTGCACATGCCCACCCCCACCCCCACCCCCACCTCCAGGTGCTCTGTAGCAGGATGTCAAGCAGACAATTCTTTGCCCCAGGCCCCTTTGACTTAATTGTTTCTTACTTTGCTTTATCTATCCACAAGCTGCTCTGCCTGCAGGGCAAGTTAGAGAGCACCTGAATGAGTTTCTGGGTTGTCCTTCAGGCTTCCCACCCACTAGATTAGTATGGACAAACAAGCACCCCAGTATATGCATAGGGGTTACCCTGCTCCCTCTGAACAGGGCCAGGGACTCACAATGGGAGCTCAGGCTGACTCTACACCATGTTGAGGAGGGGGTGGTGGGCCCAGCAAGGATATCATGAGCTGCTTCTACCATATTTAGAGTTATGTTTTCTTGAGTTGGCCCCCATCCAGTTACTGCAACCCTTTAAGTGATTTCCAGAATTTTCATGAAAATGGCTCTGCCAGTTCACGTTTTGCCAGTCCTAGTTTTCAAGGACTCTGTGGGAGGACAGCACTCTGGAGTGTCTAATGCCACCGTCTTGGTCCACCAGATGCCCCCATCCATTTTAAACATATTCTTATGTTCTGGCTCCACCAAAATATTCCAGGCTCATTTGGTGTATTTTCTGCCACAGTTCTGGAATCAACCACTTCTTCAAGGAGCCCTGGTTTCTTTACTGGAGAATGCTATTTAGATAACATGAGCTGGGTGTTAGGTGACCGTATCTTATTAAAATTTCAAAATATGATTCCTATTTTAGAGGTGAGGAGTGTGAGGATTAGTGAGGCTACACGATCACCCAAGGTCATACAGGTCAGAAGTGACAGAACAAAGGTCAAACCAAAGCAGATCCTGCGCTCTTAACTGCTCCACCGCTATCAACATTGCCTCACAAATATGAATTAATATTTGGTTGAAAAACTGCAGAAGTACCAAATAAACAAGATTTCCTGTGACAGACCGTCAGATAAAGTAGCCTCATACGTAACAAAATTGGCATCCAGTAAGTATTTTCGGATGGATTTTGTTGAATGAATCATCTATATCATCAAATGTTTCTTGGTTTCTGTGAAATTCACATAGGGTTCAGTTGTGCTTTCCTTTCTGGAACATGGTAGCACATATAACAAACAGTACATGTTATAGAAAAGTAAAATAAAATAATAGATTTACGTTCTGGGACCCAGATCTTTTGGATGGATGTTGAGCAGTGGCGTTTTCCCTCCCTTCACCATGACGCTTTAGAAAGCCAGGAAACCAGGTGTTCAGGTTGGCGAGTGGTAGGCACAGTGGAGCTAGAAGCGAGGTCTCCTGGCTGATCCCCATCTGCACTTGACCCTGATGATCTGACTAATCACAATCCTGGCAGAACAATCACATCCCCAGGGACCGAGCCTGGCTGGGAGGACCACTGAGGACACCTCTGTACTGTGTGGCTCACATCTCTGGGTCATCTGGGAGACCCATCCACACTGCTGGGAATTAGACCTGGCAACTTGACTCTCTTACCATGTCCAGTTCTCAATTCTGAAGCTTCTTCCTGCTTCTGTCCATGACTCAGAATCTAAGACATACCTAGAGAGGAGAAAACATGGTTCTCATTCTTGACTGAATGAGATTGAGCCAGAGAGGGCAGGAGCCCTGGTTTCTAGTCCCAGTTCTGCACTTAACTGGCTGTTTACACCAGGCAAGATCCTTCATCTTTCTGAGCCCCTCCTTTCCTGGCCATAAAATGATAGGGCTTAACGGTTTTCTAAAGCTCTAACCTTTTTTGAAATCCTTCCCAGAATTTCCCCAAAGAGCCTTGGGTGAGCTGCAATGGCATTGACGGAGCTCTGGTGCCATCTAGTGGCCGATTTGGAGGACTCCTTCTACCCAAGTTGCCTCCTACTCACAAGTCTGGCCTGAATTGGAAGCTAGCTAACAAAGCCATTTTGGCCCTTCCTTTGCAGGAGGGTGGCGAACTGCCAGACCTGAGAGGAGCACATGTTTAATTCATGTTCTAGAAAGACATGCTGTATGAGCATACTGCTGCTTCCTATGGCAAAGGCCTTGGTGTAGTGGGCACCTGGTTACAAGGCCAGGTTCCTGATGTCAGTGATACCCAGCCAGGTGCCCTGATAAATGCTTTCCAGAGGAAGTGTGTTCGACTGCCCATGTGCTAATCTGTTACATGCTGTTGCTTAATGCTTTCAGCTGCTCCCCAGTTAATGCTCATTAAGCATGCATGTCGCACTTTCACCCTGGGCCTTAGCCCTGCTGTCAGAACCAGCCCCAGCAACCCTGCTCCACCCCCTGAAACAGAAAGAAGAGAGAAGGACCCCTTGGCTCTCACGCTGATCTGGAACACTTCATCATGTGGAAGGTCGCTTTAGGCGTTTCCCTTCCTGGCATTCCTATCTAAATAAAAAAGCACTTCTCCAGCCTGCCCTTCAGCTCTTGAATCTTCTGAATCATCCTTGAGCCATGGCACTTGCGTCCTCTGTGTTCTGGCGTTTGCCAAATATTACCACCCTTCTGATATTCCCTACTGCTTATTCGGATCCAGAAATTGCAGGGTCTTTCACAAATGCCATTTGGGTTTCTATTTCCCGGTGGGGGTGTTGCAGATGACCTTATTGGCACCCAATCTGCAGGTGGTAAAACCAAGGTTAAAAATGACCGGTTAGAACTCACGGAATGAGCCAGGACCTGGTGTCATGGGAATGAGAGGGCCTTCTTGACCAAAGGGGAAAGAGAGAAATGAGACAAAATAAAGTCTCAGTGGCTCAAAGATTTCAAACAGAGTCGAGGGGTTATCCTGGAGGTTACTCTTATGCATTATATAGATATCCCCTTTTTAGTTTATGGTGTATTGGAGTGGCTGGAGGGAAGTACCTGAAACTGTTGAGCTTGTTCCAGTAGCCTTGATTTTTGAAACGACTGTATAAAGATATAATGTTTACAATGTTCAGTGTACAGTGTGATCATGAGAACCTTGTATCTGATGCTTCTTATATCCAGGGTATGGACAGATGAGTAAAAAAACTAAGGATAATAAATAAGTAAATAAATAAATAATAGTGGGGACAAAGGGTAAAATGAATTAGGTAGATGGAAATACTAGTGGCCAATGAGAGGGAGGGGTAAGGGGTATGGAATGTATGAGTTTTTTCTTTTTCTGGAGTGATGCAAATGTTCTAAAGGTGATAATGGTGATGAATACACAACTACGTGATGATATTGTGAGTCATTGATTGTATACTATGTATGGAATGTATGTGCGTGAAGATTTCTCAATTAAAAAAAACATATATATATATATATATATATATATATATGTAAAAACGACAGGTTAGGAGACTCTCCCCAGGTATCTGCCCAGGGAGTAGTGGAGTTACAATAGGACCAAGGAGTTCCGACTCCCTGTTCCATCATGAGGGTTTGGGAATTGGTTTTCTAAGGTCTCGATGCAGGGTCATTAATTTTCACCACAAACACCATTGAAAACCTGCAATTGCTTGTACCTTAAATAAAAGTGTTTTTTGTTTTGTTTTGTTTCTCCAAGTGAAACAATGTACTCCGCGGGTGGCGAAAGCACCAGGCTGGGAGCCAGAAAGCCTGGGCTCTTTCCTGATGCGACCCCACCCAGCTGAAAGACTTGAACAGGCCACAACTGCCAGGCCTCAGTTTCCTCATCCGTGAAACTAAGGGGTTCTACTAAGATCCCTTTCCTTGCTCGAACTCCGTTTGTGTAAGCAAAGGGCACTGCTGATTTGGGGGTGTGTTTCAGTACCTCTAACCCCAGAAAAACCCAAACCAAACATCAAGGGAGGCTATCTTTGCTTAGTCAGTAAGCACTCTTCCCCTGGGCAGCCCAGAGTGTGCAGGTAGGTCATTGCTTTATTGTCGTTGTTTTTTTTCCCCCAAGTGACCTGGCCTGTTCATGGTATAGAATTCTATCCCCAGGTTGTAATCTCCTTTCGGGCAGGGATGGCAAGTAGATTTCACTTTGAGTGCCCCTCAGCTCAGCAGCAGTGGCTGTTGGGAGCCCTGTGTTAAGGTTTCAGAGGCCCCATTCTAAGACTCTGTGGGAGAGGGATGGGTTCACTGCACTCCAGGCAGTGTCTGCCGTGGCGTGGATGCAGATACACAGAGGGCAGCAGCTGCATCTATGTACAGCAATGCAGAACTGGAGAGGAGTGAGGGAAACCATGCCACGCTCAAAGGTGCAAAGCTATTTGGAAGAAGCAAGGCGAAGATTGGAAGCCAGTGCCCCTCCCTTCAAGCTCAGCTGCCTCTCACTCAAGATTCCCTCTTTATATGGTGTCGGGGCAAACGGGTGCCCAGAAAATGCTTTCTGATGATGGTGATGACGAGACTGATAGTGTCATGGCAGGGATGCTCTCTGAGCAGATGTGCGCATCCCACAGAATCAGCTCTTGCGGAACAGAAAGTCTTTACATTTGATGGAAGATTGGCTAGGCGACATCAACAAGTGCACCAAATGCCTCATGTCCCTACTGAAAATCCACCTTTCTTCTCCTGGGCAGCCCCAAGAGAGGCTTCTAAAATATATGCCTTGCACAGCTGTAGGTGGCCGCTGGAGAAGAGGTGGACCCCAGGCTGCAGGTAGGAGGGGAGAGGGAGGGAGGCAGAGGGGCTGGCCTGCCCGGCCTCACAGTGGGGCACCTAAATGGACAATGATGACATTTCAAATGGGAAAGGCACAGTCCCAGAGAGGCTGGCTGTGGAGGGACTCCCCACCTGATGGACTCATTGTACCGTGAAGGAGCATTCTGTGTTCCCAGGCTGGCAGCAAGTGCCCAGCTCATTGGCTTCCTCTGGCTGCACACTGGGCCCTGACGGCTTTCTCACGGAGCACCCAGGAGTTTCTGCCCCAAGCAGATACTGGGCTTTCTGCTCCCACAGAGGAGGCTGGCCTGCGGCAGTCCATCGGTTTCTCTCTCCTTCATCTGGGAGGCAGTGCACGCTCCCCAAAGGAAGAGCAGGCCCTGGCAGACCTGGGAGGATGCTTCCCTGGTGGAGAAGGAGTCTGGGCTCTCGACATGGGAAACTCTTGGGGGCCATTGGAACCCTAGATCCTGAAGGCCACTTTTGCTTGCCATGCAATAAAATCTACCCTTTTGGAAAGCAACCATGCTGCTGCATCCCAGGTAAAAGGGATGCAGTTGACAGGCTCTTAGGAAGGAATCCCTCAAGCTCTGGGGGCTAGAAACCTTGTACAAGACAGCTTGGACTTGGGACTTGAGGGTTGATGGAATTTCTCTCCCAACACACACACACACCCCCTCTTTCCAAGGCCAGCAACACAGTCAGGGACAACGAAACCCCGGTCACGGAAGAGTCTTAGAGAGGGGCTCTGGACTCCCGGCTTTAGAAGGGAAGGAATGGTCTTTTCTGGGGAGCACAGTCCCAAGGCAAGGACCTTCCATCCTCTCCACAGGCTCCCCTCTCAGCGTGGGGAATGCCGGGTTCACACAATGGGCTCGCCCAGCTCCCCCGCTACTCTTTGATCTAACAAAATAACATCATTTTCAGGGCTTGGTTCTGACTGTGAAGAGTGAAGACGTCCGACAATAAAAGAAACCCAGATGCTATTCGCCCTCTGCTTCAGTTTCCCAGCTGCTAAAATTGAGACCATATGATGGGTTGGCTTAACCAACAGGAATGTATTGGCTCATGGTTTTGAGGCTAAGAAAAGTCCAAAATTGAGGTGTAAGCAAGGTGATGCTTTCTTTCCCAAGACTGTGGTATGCTGGAGCTGGCTTCCAGTGATCCATGAGGTTCCTTGGGTTTTCTGACACGTGGTTGTCCCCTTCTTTCCCTTCTGGCCTCTAGCCTCTTGTGGCTACTTTGTCCATTTGACTTCCACTCTGCTTATAAAGGAGTACGGTAATCTGGGCTAAAACCCAACCTCTTTTCCAGCTGGGCCATCCTAACTGAAGTAAGATCTTGAAGAGATCTTACTGACAATGGGTCCACACAACCCAGAATGCAGACCGAGACTGAGGACATGTCCAAACCGGGGCGCACAATCCAACCCACCACACCTTCCATAGCGCCTTGGCTCTCTTGTGTAATGCTAGTCCTTTGCTTGCCACCACCACCTCTAATAAGGAAACCCTGTGAGGTCAGAATTCTGCAAATGTGGACTCAATTTATTTCTGTACCATGATTATTGTCAAGGGGTTATAAGCTGAACATGGTAGGAGTCTTGTTTTGCTTCTTGTTTTTTTTTTTTTTCCAAGGAAATATGGTTTGGGTCTTGACGGACCTTATATCACTGTTAGAGGCAAACTTTTTACTTTCCTACAGTCACCAGAGACATGGGACTAAGTTCTGCCTTCGAGGATTCCATGGAGGCCCCTGCGAGAGTGAAGGAAACATCCTCTGTTCAGGCTTAGCTGAATCCCAGCTACTCAAGTCATTCCAACCCTTGAGATCAGATGAAGTGATTTTTGTAAGGATTCTTGACCAAACCGTCATGCCAGGTTTCTTTACAAATTGATCATTTTTCATGTTCTGATCCGTCATGTATTTCTCTGCTTTTTTTTTTTTTTTTTTCCTGGTAAGGCAGAGGCTGTTTCTGGACCTAAGTTTGCTCCCTGCCTGTCTTAGGAGAAAGAGTGCTCTGACAGATAACTGAAGACTCATTCATTCAACAAGCATTTATTGAGCACCTTTTATGTTCCAGGCACATCAGAATTCAGTCCTGATGGTCAGCAGTCTGGTAGGAACCAGCATCTGAGCCATGGGCTGAGTTCTCCAGGCTCCCGGGAGATGGTTAGGGCAACAGATGGTCAGGAGCTTACTTTTCCACAGCAGGAGCTGTGTTTGTCCATACGAGAACGTAGCTACCCTGAGAGACGCCACGTCTTCTCTAGAACAACCCCGCCCAGGAAATCCCAAATAGATGTTTTCTTAAATAAGAGCTATGTTTATCTTGAAGAGACACTTCAAGTTGGGGAGAAAAAAGAAAAAGGGAAATAGAAGAAAAAGAAACAATCCACCCATATCTAGAGACCTAAACATTGCCCAGAAAATCAAGCTAGCATTATTCCTTGAAGCCTTAGACTTGTGATTTTGTGTGGAGTCACTTAAAGAAATGCACTTTTCCCAAACACATCTGGGGCGACCCGGCCATGTGATGATGCAAATTTGGGTTCTTCCTATATCCAGAGCCATGATTTGGGTATTGCAGCTCTTAACGATCATATCGGTACATCAGCCTTAGAATTACTATTAAAGTTACCATAGTCTACACTTACACATCAAAATAATAACAGTTCTATATCACAGACAACAATTCAGAGCTAAGGAACAAAGGTAACTTCTTCCTTACCCTGGCAATCTCACTGTTCATAGCAGAGGCGCAGGACCTAACTTCTAACATGAATTCTCAGTATGGCAGGGTCATTAGCTAGAATTCACAGAGGATGATTTCTGGTTTTGCTATTTTATTTTATATTGTTTTATTTCTTTATTTTAACCTCTTGCTTGATTTCTCTGCTCTGTCCAGGCCTTAGGAAACCATGCAAGGGCTTATAAACCTCTTTCATTTGGAGAAACTCCATGTTTTTCAGAGGTGCCTCTAAATCAATCTCACTGGTGGCTCAGTGGCGCATTAGTGTGCAGCTTTAATTACCGTGGGTCCAATTAACCCTCTATCTGAATCTTAATGGGGTGTGTGAAACCAAGAGCCTTGGCCAGACTATTCGACATCTTCGACCCTCCTTCACCGCCTTGGTAAGGTAGCGGCAGTCAAGATGCAGCTATTAGTCCAGGTAGCCCCGTGCTTCCACCTCCCTCCCCAGAGCAGGTGCCATCGGTGGGACTCTGGCATACGAAATACACGGGTTGCTGGGCACCCAGGGCGAGCCAGGAACACAACCCTTTTTTTTTTGCTTTAAGTTACTGAAAATCATGAGCTGAACTAGGTGCTGCCATAAAAAAAATAATTCCCGAGTTTAAATGCAGTAAAACCACTCATTGCCACAGGTTACTTTTAAGGCACGCTTTGTCCTTGAGAAAGTCGCACCACCCAACAATGAATCCTGCAGGGAGCGTGGGAGGGAGAAGGGCGGGAAGCATACCAGGGAGAGGAGCTCTGGGCGCCTAGTCACTTCAGGCTATAACTTTCCTAGCAAAGAAAATTGCTGAGCCATTTCGGATTCCCTCCAGCCTGGCTCAGTGGGCACTTGCGCTTCAGGGCTGGGGGACCCACTGAAGCGAAGCCGAGCGCCTCGGTGGCCCCAGCTCTTGCTGTCATTACGCGGGTGGCTCTGAAGCCTGAGGCTTGCCCCAGGCCTGCAAGAGCCGCTGAAACAGATGTCCAGTTTTGGACCATGCCCTTGTGCACAATCTCAGTCCATTCAGGAGAGATGCTCGGCATCCGCATGTGTTCAATTGAATATTCACTTGGTTCTCCCTAAATGCCAGCTGGTGCTCCAGGCACCAAGAATACCATAGTGAACAAAACAGAGTTGCTTTCAGCATGAGGCTAATGTTCTAGTGGAAGGAGGCAGACAATAAACAAACGAATGCATTAATATATAACGCAGGGTCTGGCAGGGATAGGTGCCAGGGAAACATAAAGGTGGGAGGACGGGAGCAGCAGGGTGGTCTCATGAGCTGACCTTTGAGCAGAAAGTCTGAAAGGCAGAGGGGAACCAGCCTGGTAGCTGGTTGAGTCAAGAGCATTTCAGAGGGAACAGCAAGTGCTCAGTAGAAGAGTCAGGCAAAGAGCACCGATGACTACAGCAAACAGTTACTATTTATTAAGCCTTACTATGTATCAGGCACTCTACATACCTCTGAGGGGTGCCTCTTATGTACATTGTCTCATTTAATTGTTAAAACAGCCCTATGATGTAGGTACCATTATTCTACTGTATTTAGATGGTGAAGTGGAGACTGAAAGGTTAGTGAGCTTGCTTCAGACCACATAGTTAGGAAATGCAGGGCTGGGCTTGAGCCTATGTCTAGTGTGAATCTACAACCCCATGCTCCTAACCTTCAAGATATCCTCCACTTATACCGCTCTGTGCTGAGGTAGAAGGAGAGTGCTCACTGTTCCACAGATCTTTGTGTGGAGAAAAGAATACTTTGGAGGCTGCGTGTTGCCTGGAAGATGTTTGCTCACCATGTAAACCCACCTTCTTTTATGATTCCTTTCTCTCACTTAACCTGGAAGCATTGCCCAACCAATGTTCCTTCTTGGCGTGACATCCGGAGGCTTTGCTGCTTCTTTGTTTTTTGCTTGCAACATGTGGTTGCCACCAGGATGTCCACAAATGTCACTCCAGTCCGAGCTTTTTTTAGGCTACTTGGATGGGGATGGAGGTGGCAAAAAGCTTCACAGCTCTTTCACGTAGCTGGCGTCTGGAACTCATTCGTAAGGCGGTCTCAATTTATGTTAGCTCTGAGATCGGAAATGATTATCAAACAATGGCCATCTTTGGTGAATCCAAGCAGAACTGCATGGAGATGGTATAGTAGAGTAGAAAGAACAGCAACTTTGGATTAAGTCAGTTTGGTTTTGCAAATTCAGACAAAAGCAACAGCAAAAGCCAAGCTGTTTGATCCTGGGTATAAGAAAGTCAGTAATCCTCTCCAAGCCTCAACGTCCTCATCTAAAAAGTGGGAATAATGACATTAACTTTTGTGTACTCTTTTCCTATCACTTCTGTCAAGATCTCCTTCATGCCTCCCCGGAAGAAAAGAGGGATCACAAAGCGGAAGGCCTGGTAACAGCCCCATTCCTATCTCATGGATGTGAAATGATGGCTGGTGCTGTGGGATCACAGCTGGTCTTCACTTATGCTCAGGTTGTTTGTGTGCTGGCTGGTCTCTGTGCTCAGCCAGCCTACAGGAGGAAAAGCAAGGTCACTGAAGGATGTCCCTGCTGGCAGTAGCTGCGCTAAAAGTATCCTGCATCAAGATGAGTGGGACACCATTTCAGTAAACGCATTTTTTTTTTTTTAAACAAGAATTTTATTTAAACAACAAAGACACTTGACTTGAAGGGAAAACTATCTAGGATTCATTTCTTTTAGAGTAATTTATCCCTACTTAAAGACAGATTGCCCTGCATGTAACAGCTACGTACAAAAAAGTTATAAAATTGTCCTTGGTTTTACAATGATAAATGAAAAACATTAAAATTCTCCAATCGAACAAGATATGCAAGGATTTTTTTTTATGTTGTTGGTTTTTGTTAAACAGTGAGAGCAAAATAACTTACTGGAATATAAAGATAAGAGTTGAATGAGCATGCCACTAATGGAGAAAGGGGGTATTTTCACAGAACCAGTATTTTTCCCCATCCCATCTCCATTTGATGTCGATTAAAACATACCATTGGCCATTTAGTTAAAAAAAAAAAAAAAAAGCAATATGCTTGTGCACATACACCAGTTACTTTATGTACAATAAAGGAACAGGGAAGGGTAAAATAAAAGAATAGAGAAAACTATACTGTAGTAGTCAGGATGTGGTGGAACCAAATTGCGGTTTTTCTAATTGAGAATGTATTCTTGGTCTGTAGGAACAGAGTTCTGGAGTAAAGTAGCAGGCTCCCTTTTTGATAGACACCTCCTGTCTGCTGCTGGAGCACATCAATTGTATCTTCAGCCTCCAGTTCCAACTGTGCAGGTGTGTCTGTTTCATGGATTGGCTGCCCATCAAATCGGAATCTGATCTGCCTCATTGACAAACCCTGTCGTTCACAATAGGCTTTCATTAGTTTACTAAGTGGTGTATGCCTCTTAATCTTAAACTGCACCACAGAACCATCCTGCCCCGCCACCTTCAAATTAATATGATCGTTGTTCTCAGTCTTGACTCCTTCCTTGGGCTTTTCGTCTGCCATAGCGAGAGCCGGAGTCTCCTCAGCTACCGCTTCACAAAAGAGGTACCAGGTCCACACCGAACGAGCACACACCCAGTAAACGCATTTTGAATTAAAAATGAAAAACAAAAAACCACCAAGCTTAAAATGTACATATGGGTGCTTGTAGGATGCAATTAATAGTCAAGGCAGGGATTCTGGAGTCAAGCTTTCTGAGTCTATATCGCTTATTACCTGTGCATTCTTAAGCAACTTAATCAACATCTCTGTATCTTTATTTCATCCTTTATAAAGCGAATAATAGTAGGACCTACCCAGGGTTATTGTGAGACAATAAGTAAATGTGTACACACACACACACACACACACACACACACACACACACATATACAGTCCCTGACAAATTTAAGCAAAATATAAGTGTTGGTTATTATTATAACAGAAGGAACAGATGAGTGCTGGCGCTTGATGCTTGTTTACTGAGAAAGAAATAAGAAAAACTCCAGGATTTTCCAGCTAAAACCACCTACTTCAGGGGAAAACAAAAACAAAAACTTCCAGGCTAGAAGAAAGTGCTGTCACTTAATTATCCAGGGAATGGCTTTCCTACTAGGAAAAACATCCAAAAGGTGCCAGGAATACAAACTTCTTGGCTGGAAACACACATCACGGCTCTTGGGTGCATGAGAATTAAAAACACAGTTCTTCTGGCACCGCCATGCACATTTCCACTCTCAGAGGAATGTTAAGTGCATGCTGCATTGTCGTTAATTAATTTCTCAAGGGCGGCAGTAATCAGGAGGCTCATTAATGTGTTTTAGCCTGCTTTCATTTAGAGAATGAGTAGCAAATGTAAATGCAGTGCACTTAAAAACCTTAAAAATCACAAAGTGCTGAAGTAGGAAGGGAGAAACCAAAGAAAAGAAAGAACCCACAAGGGCTTCTTTAATCACATGAAAGAGGGGCGATTCTAACTCAACAGCAGCAGAAGCTCCCTGTGGCTTTTCAAAATATTATCATCTGGACCTGGTTGTTCCTCTTTTGTATGATGTTTAAAGATGGCACGCAGCAACCATATTTAATTTCCTCCCAGCAGGAAGTGCAATTCCGAAGGCGATTCCAGGGGCCAGGGCATGGCAGGGCCATTCCAGAGATGGGCGCCCTCAGCTCAGGGAGAAGTGCTAGCAGGCAAGGTTGCTGGGAGGAGAGCAGTCCCCAAAGTCTTCTCCTACCAGAGCTCTGAGGGCAAGGAGACTGATGTCCTCTCGAGTTCCTCAAGGTCAACCTCAGGCTTATGCACATTCTCCTTTGTGTTACACTTTTTGTTTGTTTGCTTTGTTTTGCTGTATGGTGGGGGTGACATTTTAGTCTTTTTCCTTGTGGGTCTCCCCTTATTGCAGCACCATTTGCTGAATTTTTTGTTTGTTGGTTTGGGAAGTGTACGGGCTGAGAATTGAACTTGCGTCTCCCACGTGGCAGGCAAGAATTCTACCACTGAACTACCCTTGCACCCACCCTTACCTTGGCTCAACTTTTGACCTCCCTCGAGGATGCACCTGAAATGGAGCCAATTCTCTCTTCTCTGTGAAGTCAGCATGCTTCAGAGGCTGGTAGAGGTGGACCAAGTTTTCCCCTGTTCTGCCTATTAAATGATACATAAGCTACTTAGAACAATGGCTTGCCTAGAGTAAGCACTCTATACGAGTTTATTACTGGTTGTGATTGGGATTGCTAACCCCTGGTAGCCAATGGGGCACAGGCTCATTGAAGGTTTTGCTTGTTGAAGGTTTTATCTTTCCAGTATTCCACGCTGGGCTTCCTGACAGCTATGGCTAGACAATTCACCACACTGCCAGAATATGACTCAAATCTCTATCTTTCCTCATTCTCCATCCTCATTTTTGGTCCCCATAGGTGGCAACACCCACTCTCATTTTTACCTTCCCCTATTATCAGGGGATGGGAGAGGGGTTCACGCCTGAACCTCCCTGAGATGCTGAGGAGTAAAGAAGTTCTGGGAAAAGAGTGGGGTCTAGGTCTGTACCCACTCTTCAGAGTAGGGGTGCCTCTGGTGGGTAGACATTAGCCCATGGAAAGCAGAGGATCTCCTGGAATGAAAAGGAATGTCAAGTAACCTGTGCTTTCCCTTCCCCTGCCCCTGCCCCCAAGGACATAAATATTTAAGTCATTTTACATATATACTGCCCCACCCTTCCCTACCCCTGCCTCTCCCACATGTGGATACAAGACTTTCCCATGTGGCCTCAACCTGACTTTCCAGTGAAAGTTTTACTTATTTTTTAAAATTTTTAAAAAACATTTTTATTGTTAAATATAACATATATACAAACAAAAGAAAGAAAAAGCAATGATTTTCAAAGTATACTTCAACAAGTAATTACAGAAAAGATTTCAGAGTTTGTTATGGGTTGCCATGCTACTATGTCAGATTTTTCCTTCTAGCTGCTCCAAAACACTGGTGGCTAGAAGAAATATGTTTTTTCTTTGTGTGTGTGTGTGTGTGTGTGAAAAATAACATATATACAAAAAAGTAATACATTTCAAAGCACAACGCAACAATTAGTTGTAGAACAGATTTCAGAGTTTGGTATGGGCTATAATTCCACCATTTTAGATTTTTACTTCTAGCTGCTGTAAGATACTGGAGACTAAAAGAAATATCAATATAATGATTCAGCAATCCTACTCATTTGTTAAACCCTACCATCTCTGTATAACTCCACTATCACCTTTGATCTTTTCCCCACTCTTTAGGGGTATTTGGGCTATGCCCATTCTAACTCTTTCATGTTGGAAGGGGCTGTTGATAATATGGGATAAGGGGATGGAACTAGTTGATGTTCTCCAGTTAAGTTTTAAAAGCACTTACTGAGCACCTGCTATGTGCTAAGCTCTATGTCAGGTGTGGGGATGGAAACCTTCAAGGAGCGTCCAGTCTCAAGGGTGAGTCACACCCAAAAACATAATTTCAATAAACAGGAGCACAGAGGAGGGCATGTAACCCAATCTAGGGGTCCAGGAAGGGATGGGACCTGAGCTTGGTCTTAAAAGGACAAGTTGCAGTTTTGCAGGTACGAGGCAGCAGGGCAGGCATTCTGGACATGGCATGGGTAGTGTGGCATATCTCACCCACGAGAGCACATGTAACGCGTACTTGTAACGTAGTAAGTGCTCAGTACACCTCCAGGAAAAAAGGATGACAGGGTGACCAGAGTTACGAGAGTGTGAACTCTGGGCCATGGTGAGAGGCAGGACTGCAGGGGCCCAGGGCCAAGGCCTTTGGATGTTATCCTGCAAGAGTTTGTAGCAAAGGGGTGATGAAGGTTGTTTTAGATTTTATGTGCTCATTATTCTCCTACTCAGAGGAAGCCTCCTGAGAACTCTGGAGAGTTGACCTCTAAGAGATCCATTATTGGTCTTCCAAGAAGATGTCCCCCAGCTATATTATTATCAAAGTGCTGCTTTATTAAATTTGATTACTGGATATCTGATCTTGAGACAGTTGGTTGAAAGTGTATAGGGTGAAGCTTTTAATTTCTACTTTACTTCAAACTCTGTAAATAGAGACTCCAATTTTATTCAGATGCTTTCTTCTCCAGGAACCTTTCTTATTAACAAGGTTTGATCCCACCTCCTTCCTTACCACCCCCACAACGCACTGCTACAAGCGTGAACGTACCTTTGTGCATCTGAGAACAGTCGTATCTGTGCCGTAATAGGTCTCTATCATAACATTACATGTTTGATCAATGTCTCAAATGCAATATGTAACATATTCCAGATCAGAGAAAGATCTTAATTCCAGGTTTGGGCATAATGGATTGCAGTTGTCCAAAGCCAAAATTCAAAGAAGTGGTATTTATTGTAATGCCTTGTTTTAACTATGAATTATGCCTTAGTCTTCAAGATTTTTTTTTTTTTTGGCCACACTCATGATTTTTCTAAAGGTTAAATGAGATAATGGATAAAGCATTTAAAATGTTCAACATATAGTAAGACCTCAATAATGCTTTGTTTATTATTATTAATAGGAATAATTCTGCTGAAGATTCATATTATTTACACCTGTAAGGGTAGAAAGAAATTTACTGTGAGAAACGAGTTTGGCTTTTTCCCCCCTATTGCTTACTTTGGTCTTATTTAAGGCTATGGTATTGTTCTTTAATGTTTTGTGCTTGTCCCCTAATTAGGCTACAAGGAGTTTGAGGACAGCAATCCTTCTAGATTGATATTTTTATAGCCCTTGCTGTGTCTAGAACTACATCTTGCATACATCAGATGCTCAAATATATCTAGACTGGCTAGGTATACAGAAGGGCTCTATAAATGTATATTAAGGTTTTCATTATCACCACAATATTTGGAAAGCAATTATCTGCTCCACAACCCTTTTATTTGCCACTCTCTCCCGCCTTAAGAAATGAGAAGGTTAAGGGTCCTGGGGTGGAGAAGGAGCCCCAGGACAGTAAACTAGGTCTGCTAACTGGTTTGCACACCCTGGCTTATCGTTGTGTCTTTCTCTTCCTTACAGGCCACACTGACCCAGCAAACTGTGGCCTTCTTTGACCACTAGGCTTGAGGATCCAGAAGCAACCCCAGGTGCTGTCCGGTGTGTCTATTTATTATTCTCCTGAGATCAAAGGTCAGGAGAAGCACTCGAGAACTGGAGGTGGGGGTGGAAGGGAAGAGAGGGAGCTTTCTTAGGTATTACCTTCAACAAGTTGGTACAAACTTGGTTGGCTCAATCCCACCCTTCAAATAATAGGCCATTCAGTCCTGGGGAGAGAAATGAGTCAGCAGCCCCGGGACCATTCCAGAGGCCCACACAGCTGCCAGCTGGGCAGCCCATTTTAAAACAACCAATTAGTATGAGCACCATAAAATGATTTGAGCAAACTCAGACACCTCTCCCCGCAAGTACTAGAAGGGCACGCATGTCTGCATGGAAAATGAAGTTGTTTCCCCTTCTGTGGCATTGTTCCACTCCAAGGAACAAGCTTTATTTCTCTCAAAACTTGGCTTCCCTTGACTTGCCAAATGAAAAATGAGGTGAAGTTACTGAAATCATCTGCTAAGGGAAATGAATCCAAGCTCCGTGAAAGACGTTTTACAGTTTTTTTCAAAGCATATCGGTCAGTCAGTCTGGCTTATAAGCAAAATATAAGTTGGCTGCCAGATAGAAACAGTAATTATTTCAATTAGCAATTGCATTAGATATGGAGAGTAATGAGGAATAAAGATGCTGTTCCCAGCCCAGTGATTCACGACATATGCTTCTCTTTGATGTTGTAGATAAGGTAAAGAAAAACACAGGGAGAATTCAGACATTTTCATGATCATGAGGAATCCTGTCCCATACCTCAATTGACCAAATAATTCATCATTCACTGCCTGAGGAGGAGGCAGCACAATCCCTGGAAGTTACAGAGATATGCAGTATCCACAGCATTCTGGTCTACCCTTGGTCTGGTACAACCTTGGGTGCATAGCGGCCCTTGTGGAATATTTTAAAGGAAATATTTTAAAGGAATGTTTCAGGTCCATTGCTGAAATGAAATAAGGAAAGTTCAAGTGTCTAGAACATTTTTATTCAGCATCCTCTTAAACCCTTGTTTTGATTTTTACATATATGTGTTTCTGGAATCAGAGAGAGGATTATAGATGGGCGAGGGAAGGGAGGAGGAGAGAAAGTGAGAGCCAGGGCCTACTTGTTGTGGGAAGATTTTGCCTAAACTGCTAATATGGTAGAAAAGACTGAAGCAACTAAAAGTATTTTTGCACATCTAGCACATTTGAAGTTTGTCCTTTGATTAATGCCTCTCTGGGTTATCTGAAAAGTCCATCTCTAAAACTGACTACTTCAAGATGTCATTGACAAATTTATAATCAGATTTTAATACATCTTTCTTAGAAATTGATACATCAAATAGCCAGCAAAATTCAGTGAAGTTATAAAGATTTTGAGCCATGCGATTAATATGGATCTAAAGGACTATAGAGAGCATTGTACTCAACCATTGGAGAATGCACATTCTTTCCAAAATTGCATATTATATTTATGAAAACTGATTAGAGCATAAAGCAAATCTCAACAACTTTCAAAGAAGCAGTAACATATAGAACACATCTCAATGAAGAAGAAAACATAACTTAAGCCCCCATATATTCAGAAATCTAAAAACATATTACTTAACAATTCATGGGTCAAAATGAAATCACACTATAAATTTATAAAAAACCAAGAACTGCATGACAACTGCTATCAAAACCTATGGGATGCAGTCCATTCACCAATATCCAGGGAACTGCAGGTGAGAAATCAGCAGTAAGGGAGAATTAAGATGTGGGCCCCAAAGTATACATGCAAGAAAATAATAGTTTAAATGTTTATTTGAAAAAAGAAGGAAGACTTAAAATTAATAAGCTAAACATCAAACATAAGAAGATAAAAAGAAAACAACAGAATACAGTAAAAATAAGCAGAAAGAAGAAAATAATGACTTTTAAAAACAGCAGCTTTTTTTAAAAAAATCTTTTTATTGACACATCTTCGTACACATACAGTTCATACATGGTGTATAATCAAGGCTCACAATATCATCTATTCATCACCATGATCATTTTTTGGAACATTTTAACACTCCAGAAAAGAAAAGAAAAAGAAAAAACTCATACATCCCATACCCATTATCCCTCCCTCTCATTTACCACTAGTATAAAAATAATGTCTTTAAATTAAAGAAACAGATAACAGATTCAATTAAGATAACTAACCAAGAGAAAAATTGGTTCTCTGAAGAGACTAACTTCCAGAAAAACTGCGCAAGGAAATAAGAAAAGGAGAGAAGGCACTAATAATAAAAAAGGGGAATACGTAAAAATAAAAAGATGATAAAAATACAAAATGAAGAACATTTTACCGATAAATTTTAAAAATTTATTAAATGGGAAAATTCCTAGAAAAATATAACTTATCAAAACTGACTAAAAAAGAAATAGAAAGCCTGTATAATTGGCAGAAAAAATCTTCCCACAAAATAAATCCTAGGCTTAGAGAGTTTTACTTGTAATTTTATGAGACATTTAAATTAGAACCTCCAATTATAACCAGTATATTAAATAAGCAGGATTTATGGGTGCCATCAAGAGAGTAATTTCATGTTTATCTCCCACGATCTCTTTAAATTTGCTCAGTGGAGATAAATTCTTCATTGGCTGAAAACTCAGGCAAGTCCCTTGATTTTTATGGTTATTAGTAAGTAACAAAAAAATGCCTACATTTACATTTACAAACCTAGACTCAAATTAGTAATTAAAATGTCCAGTCCAATGTAATAATCTAGACTTTCAATTTAAAGAGTATGATTTCTCCCCCACTCCACTCACTTATTTTCCCCTACCATCCCTAGGACTGAGGCAATGAAAGGAAGAGGTTAGAATTCTTAGGTCTTACAAGCTTGGACAAGGGACCTTACAGAGATGAAACTGTGACCCCTGACAAGGAAGTGATGCTTGGCTGGTGCTTGTGTTCTTGAGCTCATAGAAGGAACCCCAAAGGGCTGAAACGCAGACATCTGAGGCGGGGTCACCTACCAGCTAGTACTGGTGTCTCAGAGTTAAGAGAAGGGGGCCTATGAGGCTGGGATCTAGTCTCTGTAGAGAGTTGCTGGCCAGTGTTTCTCAGGATGAAAGGGGTGGAGGCAATAAGTCATGTCCTACAAATCTTATGGAACCAGCAAACAGGATAGCTGCCTTTATGGAAGAAACTATGACTGGTATGATGAAGAAGCCATGCTGGGGTAGTACTCACTGGAAGCATGAGCAGACAGGACATACAGGGGAAGCAAGCAGGGAGAAACACACCCCTTCTCCTCTTCCAGCCCCTTTGCCTCCCTCTAGCATCTTCTATGGCAGACAGTAACAGGGAGCAGCAAACAAAGCAGAAATGTGGTTTGCAGATTTCTGGCCCCAGCATCACAAAGCAGAGAATAAAGGGTGAACTTCAAGCTGAAAGGAAGATTTGAGAGATGGGGGAGTAACGGAAGCAGAAAATCTTGACTTGATTGGTACTGTCATTAGAAGGGTTTGCTTTCTCTAGACCTGCAAGGAATTTGAAGCTGAGTCTTCTTTCTCATGGGGTGCTTTTATGTGTACTTTGGAGAACCCAGCTTCTTACCCCATCACTGTGATTTCCTTTCATCTGAATGAATGCACAGTATTCTTGAAGTTGCTTACTCATCATTCAGTGTCCAAGGAAAGCAGCATCTATACCTCCAGCTTTCCTTAATGAAAACTGCTCACTTGTCCAACTGACTCAATTTTAGAAGATCGAAGATGATCACATGCCAGTTCTTTCCTTCACGTGTTCTGTTCTTCCTTTCACAAGCTCTATATCTGGCCCAAGGAAACACCCATGCGTTCTTTGCCCAGGCAGATTTGAAGAGTACAAGCTCATTCAAGCCTGGCAGTAACTTTCTTTTACTCCATCCACCAAGCATCTAGCTAGTGCCTTTCTTGCCTTCTGTGTTCCAGACGGGAGCCAGCTAAGTCCACTGGGCCTTCCGAGCTGCAAAGGACCCCTATGGGTTCTCCAAGGGAAGCTATTGAATCCTTTCTCAGTTTGCCCAAGTCATACCAGTAACTTTCCTCAAAGAAATCTTCTTTAAAATCTCTGCTAAATTCCACTTTCTCAAGCTATTTATATGCTCGAGAGAATGAAGGGCGATTGTAGGAACTGATTCCTGGATATTTTCTTTGAAAAAATACCTTGGTCTAACAACTTACTTTGAAATTTTATGTCTATTGAAACATGGTACTTCAAGAGAAACTCAGTTTAAGATCCTCTTATGTCTTACACTCTTTCCATTCATTCTATGAGATCAGTATGTTGTTGATCCTAAAATTAAATGAAATATTACGACTAAGGAACTTTATAGATCAATCTCACTTGTAGGCGAAGTTGCAAAAATTCTAATCAAACTATTAACAACTAAATCCAGCAGGGTATAAAAAAGGTTATTCATCATACTAAGTTGGGTTTGTCCTGCCAAACAACAAGATTGACACATCTATGTAAATAATAAATGTGGTATTAAAACAAGGTAGAAAAATAGATCAAAAGGAAGAACAGTGATCCCAGAAATGGATCTCCTGAATATATGAAGACTGATCCATTGGCACTGTAGATCAGTGGGGGTAAAATAAACTACATAATACATACTATGGGGACAAGAGCTTATTCATACTGAAAAATGATATTGGGTTCTTCTCTCATACCATATTTGGATTTAAGTCTAGGTGGAACAAAATTTGAAAGGAAAATTAAAAATTTTTTATAACATCAACATAGAAGAATATTTTTGTGACCTTGGGGAAAAGAAGTATTCGCTAAACAAGATCCTGAAAACATAAACTATAAAGGAAAAGATTGAGAAATTAGAGAAATTCAAAAAATGAACTTCTTTTATCAAAAGATATCATAAAGAGAGTGAAAAGACAATCTAAGAATTGAAAAGGCATGTCTGCCATGGATATAATTGACAAAAGATTAGGATCCAGAATTTATGAAGAACCTCTAAAAATCAGTAAGAAAAACACAAACAGCCCAATAGAAAATGGGCAACAGGAATGAAAAGGCTTTTCACAGAAGAGAAAGAATGAATGGCCAATTAGTATATAAAATGCAACTTAATTTCATTAGCAATCAAAGAAAAGCAGAATGAAATCACAACGAGAGATATTTTCCATCTACCAGATTGGTACCAATTTCAAGTCTGAGAATTCCAAGTGTTGACATGGCTGTAGTTTACAATGGATCACCTAAACACCACTACTGAGTGATACACTCACTTTGGAAAACAATTTGGCATTATCTAGGATAGTTGGGGCTGTACATATCCTATGACTCCAAGAAATATGCCTTAGAAAAACTTTTGCACATGAACACCAGGTAATATGTTCAAGGCAGCACTATTTGTATTAAAAAGATTGAACACAACCCAAATGTTAACTAACAAGAGAATGGAATGTGGTATATTCATAAAACGGCTGTCCAAGTGAAAATGGATCAATGACATAGCTGAATCTCAGAAACAGAATTTGTTTAGAGGAAAAGAATACATGAAATATGATATTCTAGTAAACTTGGAAAACAAGCAAAAAAAGCAATATGTTGTTTAGAAATACATATGCGAATGGTTATCTGTTGGAGAAGAGGGCACAGTATGGTGATTGGCAAGGGTCCCACAGGTAGCATTGTCAGATAAAATTCAGGAAGCCCAGTTAACTTTGAAGTTATGAATAAATTTTTTTTTGGTATGTGTGTCCCAAATATTATATGGGATATGCTTGTATTAAAAATTATTCATCTAACTTTCACAAAATCTGTCATTGTGAGGTGCCATATAATGTGGGATCACTTTAAGCTCAGATTCCAAGCCAGAAAAGATTTTTAACCTTCAAAGGGACCTCCTCTTTCCCCAGCTCACATCCTGCATAGAAAAGACCAGAAAAGAGGACACAAAGACCATCTAGATTAAAAAGGCTATGAGTTCCAAAATCAGTTGCCCAGTCTCATGGGAAAGAGCTTACTGGATGGGAAAAAAGTCTTCTGGAAACCTTAATTAATAAAGACTCAATACCTAAAGACTCTCTGAAAGCAAGTGCATAAGCGAAGGGTAAAGACTTAACAGAGAATACTTAGGGACTCTGAAACAAGAATAAGACATTTAAGCATAGTACAAACAGCAAGGGGGTGGGGGTGGGGGCTGCTCAGAATACACAGAAATAGATTCAGACCAGACCTGCCATTATGTGAGCCCCTGGAGAGAGTGAGATGGTCTGACTTTGCTCATTGCTGTATTCCTAGTGCTTAGCCTATTGACTGGCATAGAGTTGCTCTCAGTAAATGTTTGTGGGTGGAATGCATGAATAAATAATGAATGAAAGAAGTAGCAAAGGGAGTATTAAAGATTATTATCAGATCTTTGGAAAAGAGGAATTAAAAACTGACATCAGAACCTGACTGTTGTATACATTTCATTGTATATAAGTGTGTAACCTATTTATTGTTCTCAGTACAAAGTGTGGGTTCATAAAGTCCTGAATTAAAACAACCCCTGGGGGAAACCCACATATGTATTCCAGACAAGAATCTGGTGCCCAGAGTAGGCAGAACCAAAGAATCATTTCCTGCCAAAACATTCCCTCAACTACTCCTGCTTTTTAACCTTCAAGGGACCTCCTCTTTCCCCAGCTCACATACTGCAGAGAAAAGATCAGAAAAGAGGATGCAAAGACCATCTAGATTAAAAAGGCTATGAGTTCCAAAATCAGTTGCCCAGTCCCATGGGAAAGAGCTTACTGGATGGGAAAAAAGTCTCCCTCAAAAACTCCTGCCTGGGTTTGCTTAGCTGCCCTGGAACCCTTGGTTCCTTCTGGAAACCCTCAAGGGATGTTGGCCAAACGTCTGACACTTTTCCTTTTAACATGAGGTAGACATGTTAAAAGGCCATCCTGGCCTTCTCCATCGATTCTTGCATTTAATCATTCATTCACTCAGCAAACGGGTGCCAGGTACTGTGTTAAGTCCTGGAGGTTTAGAGGTAGCTTTAAACGAGCATTTACTAAGTGTCAGCACAGTGTTGAGCCCATTACAGAAATGATCTAATTTGTAGCCCTCAGCAGTAGGTACAATTATTATCCCAGTTTACAGATGAGGAAACACAGCCAGGGGTCAGTATGACAGTGGCTTCCAGAGGGCAGACAGGCACTGCAGTGCACTGTTGTGAGGTATTCCCAAAGTACAGGGGAACACAGTGCTTGTGTGACCTGAGATGCCATCCCACTTAGCTTCTTAAAACAACCCACATTTATTATCTCAGTTTCTATGTGTCAGAAGTCCAGGCCTGGCTTGGCTGGGGCCTCTGCTTCAGGTTTTCATCTGAAAGTGGCAATCTAGGTGTTGGCCACCGCTGGCGTCATGTCTGAAGACTGGACTGGGGAAGCCTTCCAAGCTCCCATATTGTTGACAGCATTCAATTCCTTGCAGGGTCTCACTTTCTTGCTGGCTGTTGGCTGTCCTCAATCCCTTGCCATGTGGCCTCTCCATGGGGCAGCTCACAACATGAGGGGGGCTGGCTTCCTTAAAGGCAGCAAAGAAAAGAGTCTCCTAGCAAGATGGGTATTGCAATCTCAAGTACCAGATCCAGAGGTGGCATTCTATCACCTCTGTCATATTGTTCTGGTGAAAGAAAGTCAGAGGTCCAGCCATACTCAAGGGAAAGGGTTATTCGAGAATGTGAATATAGGAGACCAACACAGGAACCTTCTTAGAGTCTGCCTGCCATACCAGCCTTCACTCTTCCCTTTTTAGCCCAGGTTAGCTGCCCCTCCTCTGTGCCTGCTCCCCTTCCTACCTGCTACCAGGACTGCCAAATACAGCTGAACATTCACCTAAACTGCAATGCGAATGGTGGCCCCCAACCCCACCTACAGTTGTGCAGTACACAACCCACATTACCATGCACAGCGGCCCTAGCTCTCTCCATCATAGTGTTTATAACACTGCATAACATTATGCTTACTTTTCTTTCTCCTCACTGTACTGAAAACTCCTCAAACTCAGAGACCAAACTTTCATTTTAGTAGCCTCAGCATATCAGGTACCAAATAAGCATTCCAAGTAAATGGAAGATCAGATGGTGGTAAAATGAGCTCTTGTGGGGGAAGCCAGGAGAAGACATTACAAAGTGGCACATATGTGCTCTTCCTTGCCACCGAGCTCTAGCTGTACACAAGACTTCCTTAAAGAGACTTCAGGGATAATTTTTAACCTGAGATACTAAAAGTTTTGATTTCCTGAACTTTGATTTACTGAAATCTCCATGGAGATTTAAAACACACCCTACTTATTTAATCCAGTAAAAACCAGTGTCTTATTGTCTTAAGGGAGTAGTAGGAGGTTGCAAAGGGGATGCTTCCTAGTTTCTTGGAACTGGCAACAAGAGCCCAGAGCAGAGAAAGGGTGTTGGGGTCCCTGCAGTCTAAGTAGGACATCCTCTGGCCCTGGGGAAGGGTCTCCCTGCTCCGTCTCTGCAGGGCCAGTGCCACAAGCACCTTCCCTCTGCAAGGCTTCTCCCACCACCCTTCTCCAGGACCCTGGGGTCCTTAGGCAACTTTGAATTGAATATAAGAGGGAAGTAGGCAGAACTAAACCTTAACCAAAGCCCAACTGTTCTATTGCATTAAAGTGACTGCAGGGGAATGGAGCTCATCAAAGAGACCTCCTACTCAGTGCATGAAGGCTCAGCAGAGCACAGTGTGGCAGTTTCTTGAGGAAACACAATCAAACAGTTTCACATTTCTAACTTAGAAGTGGGACCTCTCAAATTGGCTATACATTTGAAGATCATTACCAAGTCTCTTTTCAGGTTGTTCTTCTCCATATAAAATCATTTCTATTTCTTTAGAGTTTCCTGATGTTTGCCATGTTACAGGACTTAAGTCATCCCTGGGGCTTCTTCTGAGGACTCATAAATCATACAGTTAAGACTTGTGCTAGTTTGAAACTGCTATGTACTCCAGAAAAGCCATGTTCTTTTCCTAATCCAATCTTGCAGGGGCAGAACTATTGCTTAGGGTGGGACCTTGTTGTTTCCACAGAGATGTGACCCACCCAATTGTGGGTTGGATCTTTTGGATTGAAGTTGTTTCCATGGAAGTGTGATCCACCCAATTGTGTGACCTTTTAATTAGGTGGTTTCCATGGAGATGTGTTCTGTGCATTCAAGGTGGGTCTTAATCCACTTACTGGAGTCTTTTAAGAGGAACCAATTTGGAAATGTTCAGAGCTGACACAGACAGAGACATACGGAGATGCAAGAAACAAAACACCCCTGCGGAAGCTGTTTGAAACCAGAAGCCAAAGGATCGGCAGATGCCAGTCACATGCCTTCCCAGGTAACAGAGGTGTTCTGAATGCCATCAGCCTTTTTTGAGTCAAGGTATCTTTCTCTGGATGCCTTAGTTTGGACATTTTTATGGCCTTAGACCTGCAAACTTGTAACTTAATAAATCTTTTTTATAAAAGCCAACCCATTTCTGGTATATTGCATTCCAGCAGCATTAGCAAACTAAAACAAGACTGAAATGATATATCTTAGGTCCTGACAGCCCCTGCCCAGGGCTCTCTTACTCAGACTGACCAACTGACCAACTGACCAACTTGGAAGCATAAGGAGATTTTCAGACCAGCAGGCACATGTAAGAAAACCAGTGATTCATGAGGCAATGAATGGGAATCACATGACTAAAATAAAAAATTACTACCACTTCAAAATTCTCATTCTGTGGTTTTCTCTGTGGGGTCAGAGTTGGTTCCTCAAATTAAACTGATTAAGAAAAGGAAGATCAAATGCTTGCCTGAACACCAGGCTCACTGCCCTGTCTTGGAGAGGAGCAGGCAGGGATGGGGGGGAGTTGAGCTTTGACAGAATTCACGTTATCTGCTCAGTTGCTAGAGGCCTTTGGACCTGATGTTCCTCCAAGTCCCAAGGAACGCTTTGACTTGGAACAGCGGCACTGGAGAAGTCCACAGCCTTCTGCTGTTTCTGCCACGGCACCAGTCACCAGTCATCTTTACACATCCCAGCACTGGGCCCTTCTGCTGACCGCCTCCCCTAGCCCTGACCCTGCAGGGCAACATAATTAGAAAGTTTCTTTTATGTTACTACTATTAAATGTGAGCTTTTTGGTGCCCTTGAGTGGTTTTGAGGGCTGAGGGAAAAAAACTATTCAGAAGTTAGCATTGCTTTAAAAAATTAATATTTAATTTATTAAAGTTACAGATTAAGAAATTGAATTTTTTCCTGAAGTGTTTAAGTTCTGCAGCAAATCTTACTCTTCTTTGTATGTTACATATAATCTGTCACATTTTAAAAGCTATGTAAAGGCCTTTGAATAATATGCGCTGCTATTTTTAAGCTTAGCTAATCTAACATCTTTGAGCATTTAAGACTGCATTTATAAATCAATGTATTCTATCTTTTTTGTATCACTTCAGTGTTTTGCTTGAGCTAACTAAACCATCCTGAGTACTCAAACAAGTCAAAGAATATTAACAAATCAAACTTATAAATAGGGTCAAACTTAGCTTCTTTTAAATATTTCAATACTGTATATAAATTTAGCAAAATTGTAACTAAAAGCTACAGATTTAACTAATTATTCACACATTATAAATCTGGGTCTGAAGTCAATTAATTCTAATATTAGGCCCAATTGTCTAAAGCATGCCATCTTCTAGGGCTTTGCCTCACTCCCTGATCACAACTTACAATGTCTTTCCATTGTCAATTTTAAACAGGTGGGAATTCTCTCAGGGCTTTGGACAAACAGTTGAAAAGGAATCTCAAAGAACCAATTCTGGCAATAGGTCTTTACTTACAGGTGGTGGAGTTATGGAGAAGCTTAAAAACTATTCCAATGTACAAATCGTGTGGCTTGGGAAAGTTCCTCAACCTTTGTGAGTCAGTGGACACTTGTTTATTACATGGGGGAAACATCCCAAGGTACTTGATTGGCTTGTGAGGATCAAAAGAGATGGTGCAGTTCTCATCTGCCATGCCGGAGACCTGGTTTGATTCCCAGTGCCTGCCCATGCGAAAAAAAAAGAGAGAGAGACGGTGCACACAGACTGCGTCACACAGTGTCTACAGTAAAGCAAGGCTAAAAAAACGTTAGGAATTGGAATCCTAGAATTTGTGTGCCCCATAATTGTTCAAAAGAGTGTTCCCCTGTTTCCTTAGGGACTGTTGAACACAAATTTGTTAAATAGAAATACTCCTTAAAAGGAGTTAACTCCTGTTTATATTTTTGTTTTGTTTTCAGAGTTTTCTTTCTAGGTGCTCCAGAATATAGGAGGCTAGAAGGCCTAAATATTTTTTTATTACCACGATCAACTTTTTTTCTTTCTCTTTGTGAAAAATACCATATATACAAAAAAAGCAATAAATTTCAAAGCACAGCACCACAATTAGATGTAGAACATATTTCAGAGTTTGACATGGGTTACAATTCCACAATTTTAGGTTTTTACTTCTAGCTGCTTTAAAACACTGGAGACTAAAAGAGATATCAACTTAATGATTCAGCATTCATATTCATTTGTTAAATCTTACTTTCTCTGTATAACTCCACCATAACCTTTGATCTTTCTATCTCTCTCTTTAGGGGTATTTGGGTTATGGTCATTCTAACTTTTTCATGTTGGAAGGGGCTGCCAATAATATAGGGTAGGGAGATGGAACTAGCTGATGTTCTGGAGACGCTGGGCCCTCTGGGTTTCAGGACTTAACTGGCCGACAAACCCATCAGGAGGATGTAGGTTTCTAGAAAGTTACACTGGTGCGTGGAACCTCCTGCTTATTTTATATTCATTTATTTTTATTTATGTTCAAGTATCTATTGAATCTACCTATGCCAGACTCTGTTCTAAGTGTTTGGGATATATCAGTGACAAAAGGACAGGCAGTGATCCTACCTCATGGAGATTATGTTCTAGCAGAGGAAGCCTTTAAAAAAGGTGGTAAGTGCTATGGAAAAAAAATAGAGCTGGGTAAGGAGGATGAACAGTGGATTACAACTTAGAGAGGATGCTCAGGGCAGAGCTCATGCAGAAGGCAGCATTTGAGCAAAAGCAGAGGGAGGTGAGGGAGTGAGCCGTATGCAGATATATGGGCAGAAGATATTCCAGGCAGAGGAAAGCAACAGTGCAAAGGCCCTGAGGTAGGAGCATTGTCAACATGTTCAAGGAGGAGCAAGAGGGCAAGATGGCCAGAATGCTGTGAGTGAGGCAGAGAGAAGAAGGAGAAAAAGTAGAGAGGTGGCAGGCTAGATCAGAAAGGTCACTGCCATCACTCTAACAAGATGGAAAGCCCTTAAGAGCAAAAGAGTGAGACAGTTTGATTTGAACTTTAAAAGGATCACTCTGGCTTCAGTATGGAGAACGAGGATTAATGAACATGGTTTTTCTGGGGCACACAACAGTTTCAATCCAGCACAGAAGAAATGTGTATTAGATATCCAGGTGACATTTTTGATATAAGTTTGGATTTGAGAGAGGTCTTGGCTGTAGACATAAATATGGAAGTTGTCAACATATGGAAGGTATCTGCAGCCATGTGATCGGATGAGGTCACTGAGAGCATGAGGGTAAATGGAGAGGAGAACTGGACCGGTGGCTCACCCACCAGGCATTAAGAATCCAGCAAGAAGAATGAAACCAGCAGATTGAGCAGGGACAGCCGAGGGACTGTGGTGTCCTGGAAGCCAAGTAAAGAAGACATATCCTTCATGGTTAAAAGGTGCTAGAGTCTGCATTTAACTCTGTGGGAATGTCCACCACGATGACACCACGCACCTGTCACAACCCTCCCAATCGTCCTAACCCTTTCTCTTTAGGAAAGCATCTTTTTGCCTTTCTGTAGAGACTTCTGTAAGGGAATCCAGTACATTTTAATAATTAAAAATAAAGGAGGGCAGAAGCGCCACGGTGGAGCCCCCGCCCCGTGGCCGCTTGGCTGCTGCCTCTGGAATCGCACCGCGCAGGGGCTGCCCCGATGCGCCCTCCGGGGACCCGGACGCAGACCCAGCCCGACTCCACGCGGTCACCGCGCCCGGCGATCCTCGAGGGAGCAGCGCAGGGTACAATGAGTTACCACCTGGATGTGTCACAAAGAAATACAGAGGATCTCCAGGAGAAAATCGTATAGAAGAGATACGGTGACTTTGAGAAACTGCACAAAGGACTCTGGCAAATACGAAAACGTATTCCGACATCGAGAATTATTTCCTCCATATTTCGGGCGATTTGATGAAGCTATTATTGAAGAGTCTTTAGTTCTTATGAAAATACCAGTCAGTCCCACAGCAATGTGAATTTCATGCCAATCTCTACAAGTTGTGCAAAGGCAATCCAATAGGCTTAAACATTTCTTTTTCAATTAGAAAAGTTGTATGTTTACAGCAATGTCATGCAGGAAGGACAAGGTTCCCATACATGCCGCACCTCCCCCGCTTCCCCCCTCCCACTCCCGGCCCCAGTTTTCTCTGTTATTAACACTTTGCTTTAGTGTGGTATCTTTGTTACAATTCCTGAGACAATATTATTATAATAATGCTTTTAACTGTTAATGCACTCCTTACATTGTGTGGTACAGTTCTATGGGGTTTTGTGTATGCACGTGTGTGGTAACCTATACACAACCTAAAATTTCCCTTTTACCCCCTTGAAATATACAATTCAGTGGCATTTAATTACGGACACAAAGTTTCCATCCCAGACCAACAGACTTTCTGAGAGTCATAAATCTGGTGAGGGGTGTGGCCGTTTGGACTACAAGCAAGCACACAGCTTGTTTCTTGTCCCAGGAATATCTCCTGCAAGCCTTGCTGTATGCAAGCTCTTTCTCCACTCAAGATCCTGCTTATCATCACCTCGGTATCTTTCTCAATAGCTAAAACATGTCTGGCCCACAGAGATATCCTATAAAAATCTGCTCAATGAATGAATGAATACATCTATGCTTGCTTTAAAGAAAGACATGAACCAAAATGACTTTCTTGGTCAGAAACTAAAAGTCACAAGCATATATTTAGAGGTTGCCTTTTATATTGAATGTATTATGTACTTTTTGGTTGGTTCACTTATATTGCCGTTTTTTCTGGTAATATAACATTTCAGAGATGTATGCCTTCCACTGAAGGAAGGCATGGTACTTTCCATTTTATTTGAACCACATAGATTTCCGAAAGAATAACTAGGCAGAGAGAGGGAAGACGTAAGCTTTCTAACTAGCGGTATTGTTGAGAACGGCTGCTATTTTATCTTTCATATACTCTTTTTTTTTTTTTTGCTACCATTTCAGGAATTATGATTTTCCATATTATTAAAGTAAATAAATACATATATGGGAGAAGACAAGCAGACTGATATCTCCACTGAGCACCCAACACAAAAGTACAGGAGAAGCTGCATTCACGGACCAAAGGGGCATAAAATAGACTCAGAAAACTAATCAAATGGACCATTTCCATGAGCAGTCACCTTATTAGATGCAAAATTCACAGCCTACCTAGGGCCTCCATTTGTGGGGGAAGCAAGGGAGATAAAGATTCATTGTGTTAGTGCATCTAGTTGGTCCTATGATTCATAGCTGTCTCCAGAATTTTTATTTTTTTTTTAGTACTCAAGCAGACAGCTATAAAAATGATTGGCTTGAAAGCCAAATAAAATAAAACACAGTAGTCTACTTTATCATTTAATGCTAGCTATTTATTATGAGCAGTGCTGTGTTGGGATATTGACCCTGAGATTAAGGCTGGAAAAATAATAGATTCTGACATTCTGCAGACACATAAAGCTCCCCAGCCAGGGTGACAGATGATAATGAGCTTATGCACAGAGGCCATGCTTTATCACAGTGGAACCCAACAGCTATCATTTATTAAAAATAATGAATTGTACAAACAATGCGAGGAACATTCGCTTAGCAATTCTTCAGTGTAGCTTCCTCTGGCCCTAGGTATGTTGTCAGGCTGTGAGCAGTGTGGCCCCTTAAGGATTCCCCCCATTCACTTATTCAGTTGGTTAGTTGGATAATTTGTTCCTTCACTTATGCCAACCCACCTGGCCATGGAAGGCATTCTTCTCCCTGAACATTCCTTGTATACATCATGTTCTTTCTTGTCTCCATGTGTTTATATATATATATATATATATATATATATATATATATATATAATTGTGAAAAATAACATACATATAAAAAAGCAATAAATTTCAAAGCACACCGCAACAATTAGTTATAGAACAGATTTCAGAGTTTGCTAGATAGCAATATCTGGCTGAAGCTTTCATAAGAGTAGCCTCTAAAGTAGCCTCTTGACTCTATTTGAACTCTCTCAGCCACAATATTTTGTTACAATTTTCCCCCTTTTGGTCAGGAAGGCATTGTGGATCCCATGGTGCTAGGCCAGGCTCATCCCTGAGAGTCATATCCCACTGCCAGGGAGACTTTCACCCCTGGATGTCATGTTCCACTTCTGGCGTGAGGGGGTGGAGAGTAATGATTTTACTTGCAGAGTGGGCTCAGAGAGAGAGAAGCCACATCTGAGCCACAAAAGAGGCCTTCTGGACATAACTCTTAGACATACTTTTAGGTGGGCTAAGCTTCTCCAGTACATACGCAAGCTTCATAATAGCAAGCCTCAAGGTCAAGGGCTTGGTCTGTTGACTTGGGAGTCCCTAATGTTTGAGACATTTTCATGGGTTTTCCTGGTGGTAAAGTTTACTAGTTTCATATTTTTTCTCTCACCCCTCAAGGAATTTTGCCAACACTTTTAATTATCTGCTCTAGGATGTATCTAGGCATTACATTAAGCTATATAGGAATACAAGCCCTCATTCCCATTTTGGGCTTTATGTGCTTGGATTGTTTAAATGAGCTATCCAGACAGACTGAGTTAGATTATGTGCTACAGAAAATTTAGGTTTTGGACAAAATTTATGTGCTAATCTCTTCCTTTGGTCTCACAGAGTAGGTGAAGTTCTAAAATATAAACAATGTCCTCCTTACCCTGAATTCTGATTTACTTTATCCCTGACCCAAACAGCTTTGTTCTTATTTCTAATTGAAACCTGATCTCCTTTCATTTTCCTTAACAGTTGTTGTATGTGGCAATGCTGACTTTTAGACCCACAGAACTCCTGCTCTGAGTCTTAGGTGTCACACAGGTACCCAAAGTCCCAGGGAAATACCAGGTTATATATATACAGCACAGCTTCTCAAAATCTAGAAATAGAAATTACAGCTCCAGACTAAATGTGACTGCTATAAGAACTTACAATCTTAGGCCCCAATCCTCTTATAAGTATTTTCTAAGCGCGACCATACAGTATTTGCTCTTTTGATTCTGGTTTATTTTATATCACATAATGTCCCGACAGGTTCATTTACAATGTTACATGCCTCACAACTTTACATGTGTTTTTTTTTCTCAGAACATCCCTCCACCTGGGAAGCCTTCTGAATCTTCAAAAATGAAAACTCTACCCCTCCTTTAACATGCAGCTCAAGTCTCATTTCTTCCACAACATCTTAAGGATTCAAATCCTGGTTTTCCTACTTACTAGCTGTGGGGCTGAGAGCAACTATATCACCTTTCTGAGTCTCTGCTTATTTATCTATAAAATAGAGGTTCAACTCCTCATCTCTGAGGGTTGTTTTCAGAATTTAGCACAATTCCTAACACTTCGTCCTTGGCGTCTTTTCTCCGAATGACTATAGCAGTTAAATTTGCAGCCCACAATTAGGCAATTGAACAGACAATGAATTTTTTTTTTTACAGCAGGATGCCTTGGATCTCAGGCTCTTCTGTGAACCTTCTCTTCACCTTTTTCCTTAATCCATGGTTCTCGACTTGAGCTGGACATGACAATCTCATGGGAGATGACTACAGCTAGGCCCGAGTCCCAGAGATTCTGATTCATTGGTTGAGGTGCAGCCCAGACATTACCTGGCAAAATAAACTCTCTGTCTACACAAAAACTAGCCAGGCAACTGGATCAGTGGAAAAACAATACAACCTTTCAGAATGGTTGCCCCTGAAACCTGTGCTTGCCAGCCTCACTGGATGGGCCTGTGGTCTGACAGCCCTGCTACAGCTGTATAGTCCATTTGCTGCTCTACTCTCCTGGACAGTATTTACCTTCTCCTCTCTCTTCAAACCTTCAACTCATCCTGCGTTATCATTTCTCTCTGCTAATGATCTGGCACACTCACTCACTGACAAGACAGGAAAAAAATAATTGAATACACCTTCATCACCATGTCTTCTACCTCCCTGCAATTATACTCTCCACTTAATAGGTTTGGTAGTTTGAAATTGTATGTACCCCAGAAAAGGCCATTTTCTTTTAATCCATTCCTGTGGTTGCAGACCTTTATAAGAGCATAAGAACCACAGAAAAGCTAAGAGATGAAGTTAAGAGAAGCTCATACAGAAACGCCCCGAAGAAGCTAAAAGAGGACCCACAAACACTCAGAGAGGAAGCTACTGGAACCAAAAGCTGAAAGCAATGAAACCCAGGAGTGAAGGACAAGCAGGCACCGGCTAGATGCCTTCCCATGTAACAGAGGTGTGTCCCAGACACTGGCGATCTGTCTTCAGAGTCTAAGGTATCATCCTGTTGATGCCTTGAGTTGGATATTCTCACGGCCTAAGAGCTGTAAATTGTGAGTTAATAAGTCCGTTGTAAAAATCAACCCATTTCTGGTACATTGCATTTCGTCAGCTTTAGCAAACCAAAACAGTAGGTAATGTCCTTTCTTATCTAATATCAAAGACCAGATCTTCCACCTCTACTCTGGAACCCATTCCTTCCAGTGGTTGTTACCTCTCTCCTGACTCACCACTTCTTCCCTCTCTACTGGGTCACTCCTATCGGCACCTAATATGTTGTCATAATTTCCATCTTAAGAAAAATTCCTCCCTTAACTCCACAAGATTTTCCAGCTCATACCTTTCCAGCCTCATTTTTCTCATTCCTTTTCGGGAAACAAAAACCAAACCCTCAGAAATAGCATCTCCTCACTGTGTCTAATTCCTCTCTTCTCATTCTCTTTGGAAGCCCCTCCAATCACTCCACAGCCTTGTCAAGGTCACCGGTAACCTTCATAGGCCAAAGTAATAGCCAAGTCTCAAGTTTGCAGCATTTGACATAGTTGATCACTTTCATCTTGTAGCACTTTCTTCCCTTCGCTTCTAGGTCACCCCCAAATTTTCGTTCTCTCCCTACTCCATTTTCTGCTCCTTCTCAGTCTCTTTAACTGGCTCCTCATTTCTCTGACCTCTAATCATTAGACACTGCCCTGGGCTCATCCTTCAGATCTGTTATGTCAATCTACGCTCATGATCCAAATGATTTTTGTCCAATCTCATGGCTTTAAATACCGTCCATATACTGGTGACTCCTAGACTGCTACCTCCAGCCTGATTCTCTCCCAAGAGCTCCAGATTTGTTTATCCAGCTGACTTGACATCTCCACCTGGTTGTCTCTCTGTGGCAACAAATGTCACACATCTAAAACTGAATCCCTGACTCCCACCCATCTCCAAATCTGCCACTCCTCCAATCTTCTCCATCTTAGTGAAAAGCAATTCCACTTCTGTAGTAGTTCAGCCCTGAGACCTTGAGGGTATCACTATGACAGCACTGGCTACCATATCTAATCCATCAAAATTCTAAATCATACATGCTGTTAGGTATTATTAGATTTAAAGTTGCTAAAAAGCCATCCATACATAAAACAACTACGCAATACGGTGTCCAACACTGCCATGAGCTCTTTACATATATAATTTATTTAATCTCCAATACATCCCTATGAAATATGTATAATTGCTAACCCCATTTAATAAATGAAACATCCAGGCACAGAAGTTGCCCAAAGTCACACAACTAGTAGCTGAAGGGGCTGAGATATAGTCCACACTATGCTTTAGATTGATCCCGTGCTTGAACATTTAGATTGCTTAGAAATTCCCAGTGCTATAAATTATGTTGTTTTGACCACATTTATGTACAAAGCCTTTTCCTAATTTAGAGTCATTTATTTGGAGTACATTCTCAATTCAATTACTCAAAGAACGTGAGCACTCTCAACCTTTAAATTGGCTAACCTATTATTAGTAAACATTGGCTCTTTGAAATCTGAAATTACATATGATTAGGACACTAACTTTTTCTGAATAGAGAAGATCTAGAGGAGAACTTGGCTAGCTAAGTTTGATCTAGTCACTATGTATCTTAAATACTCATTCAATGTTGTCTTCAGTTTCCACATCTGTAAAATCAGCAGCATCCCTACATTCCAACTTCCTCATCAGGATGCATAAATCAGGCCATTTATCTATCAAAAGAAGAAACTTTAGTGTTATTTTTCCCAAAACAAACCACAAACTTTGAAACTTAAGGCTATTATTGTTCCACTTTAGAAAGGGGCTAATACAACCCATCTTTTAACACTAAAGCTAACTTGTGAGTCACTTTGCACACCCAAATTTTGGTTTTGCCACAGAAGGAGCAAGTGCGCTTGGTATGCTGGCTGATTTCAATTTTCTTCACATTTTTCTGGAGAGAAGCACCATATTTCAGATACCAAAATAACCAACAATCCTGACCTTCTTGTTGCGTTTAGCCATGTGTGGTGGTTTGGAACTGTATGTTTGTTTGGAACAAGAAAATCATGTTCTTAGAACCAAGCCATTCCTGTGGGCGTAAACCTATTTTATGTAGGACATTTGGATTAGGTTACTTCAGTTAAGGCGTGGCCCAGGGTCAGTCTTAATCTCTTACTATAGTCCTTTGTAAATGGGATGAACACGCAGAGAGAGAAAGCCAAGGAAGCAAGAAGCTGAAAGCAAGGAAACCTGGAAGAGGAGAGACCAGGAGACGCTGCCGTGTGCCTTGCCATGTGACAGGAGTTCAGGATGGCTGGCTGCTGGTCTTCAGGAAGAAAGCATCGTCTTGATGATGCCTAGATTTGGACATTTTCACAGCTTCAAAACTGTAAGCTTGTAAGCTAATCAATTCCTATAGTTAAAACCAATGATTTCATGTTATAAACAGCTTAGCAAACTAAAACAACATATTACTGCAAACTAGCTCCAAGCCCAGGGAGTGAAATATACTTACATTCATTTTTGTCTTTCTTTTTTTTTTCATTCAGCCTTCAGAAGATCCCTATTACTATGATGGAAAACCTGTAAATTATAAAAACCAACAGAACTTTTTAAGAGAATTTTTACTACTTACTTTAGAGCTAGTTTTAGTATCTTCTTTCCTCAGCCAAGAAAAAGTAATAGAACTGGTATTTTAAAAAATAAAAAGTTCCAGAACCAACCAGTTCCTGCTCATCTTCCCTTTTTTTCCCTCTGTCTGCCAGATTGTCTGTTGTCAGTCAGCTCTATTACTGACTGCTTCTATGCCCTCCCCTGCATTTCAGGGGCTGAAAACCCAGGAACTATATTTCCCAGAATGCCAAGGCAGCAGATGTACCAGTTTAAATTCTGCCAGTCTGTGACAACTCTGAGAGATGAGGAGGGCAGAAGGGAAGAACCTGTTATTCTCCCAGCAGCATTAGACAGATAAATGGGATGAGATTTTGTCGTGTCCTCCAGTTTCCCTCAGCATATGTCACCTGCCTCAGGAAGCAATACCCACAAGTTCCTGACCTGTGTGGCCATAATTCCCTGAAGGGAAGCTGCAAATCTGAGAGCTAACCCTGAGCTTCCCTTACCTTTGCACCTTTAGCCTTCCTACTAGTTTTATAAGCATCTAATTGTTTTAAATCTCTTCCTGCTTGAAATGCCCAGAATGGTTTCTGTTTTTTTTTTAATCCTGACTGCCGTATTCCATCTCCTAGGTTTATATAAACATGCGGTCAGGCATCTACCTAAGCAAGAAATTAAAAAAATAGTCTAGCGTAGATTGTCAGTAACAAATCCTCAACCCATAAATCAAACCACAGAGGCCAGATCTAAAAGTACAACCAGTATCACTAATATTCCAGTGTGACACCTTGACAATGGTTACATCTGTACACGTTAATCCTCAATACTTTCAGCTTCCCTTCACTTTATCTCCCTTGGATTATTTGTGTTTATGTTTGATTTATGAATTCAATTTTTTTTTTAAGGACAGGGTCTCTTTTTTTGTTTTAGTCCTCAGCGCCCAGGAAATATTTTTTTCAACTGTTGATTCAATTAAATGTAAAAATAAATGTGTGGTTTTCTATTTGTCTTGATAGAGTAAATAGCAACTCATGCATTTCAAATTTAAGTTTACTCTTAGCAAACATAAGCAAATCATTATACATTCCACACTTGCCTGAATCTCATCGTTTTTTAGATGGCCCCTAATCCAATAAGTGCTTTGAAAAATGAAGATTCCAGAGCCCTGTTGTAAATCTACTGAATCAGAATCTCAAGTTTTCATCTTAAACAAGTTCTCTAGATGATTTTTAGGCACGCACTGAAGCTTGAGAACCACTGCAATAAGTGAGAGAAGAGCATCTTTTCTTTGAAATCACTAAATCCAAAGAATCCAAAGACAGAATTCTTTGCAGGATTTACATCTGGGAGATCATGCATAGAATCACACAAGTGTAGAGCTGGAAAGGTCTTTACAGTTCATTTAATTTAGACCCCTTGGGATTACTTAGGAGATCAGTAATCATATCAAAAATTTCATAGACAGTTCTATGGCAGTTTAGGGTAGAATGAGAATCAGCATCAAGGTATTCTGAATTCCAACCCAGAGCTTTCTTTCATGTGGTTGCCATGTACGTCTATGTAGGTCATGCACTGTGTAAGCCTGCGTGCACCAATCACACAGTGGGAATGCATGTGCATAGCTACAGTTTTCTGGCAGGTAGCAGTAAAGTTCTAACAAAATTAGCGTATTAAGTAATTATCCAATAGGTACAAGTGAAGTGTCTTGAGTAAGGGATATTTTCTAAAATCCACAAAGACGTTATATGGGTTTATGGCAGGCATCCTCTCCTTTTTTTTCAAATTACCTTATTATTAATATAAAATGTATAGGCTCTAATCTCAATAACAAATACAATAAGATGCATTTTATGGGTATCTGAATTATGCAAATGTGAAATTGCTGATATAGAAAAATATTATAAACTCTTGCTATGTGAAATTGTATCTCTTTAAAAAGTTGGCAAGAACTGTAAATTCCAAGGCTGCTGGCTGAGTGAATTGTAAAACATGCTCATGAATTGCCATGCAAGGGGAGCTGCATTACAAAGTGTGATGTGGTCACAGTCATTTTAGCAATATCTGTGCTATTGTTTGTGCTACAAAACTATTAGATCAGAAGTTATATATGAAACAACACTCTGAACCCCTAACAATTCCCATTAACAATTTTACAATCTGTCAATTTAAGAGAGAATACATACTAAAAAGCACTGAAAAGAATGCTGTAAAAAAGAATAGAGACTTCCGGAGAAGATGGCGGCTTAGTAAGACGCGCGGGTCTTAGTTCCTCCTCCAGAAAAGCAACTAAAGAAACAGAAACAATACGAAACAGCTCCCGGAGTCACGACAGAGACCAAAAAGACAGCGTACCCCATTCTGGAACAGCTGAACGGGCAGGGAGAATCTGCTGCGGTGAGATACCCGAGGGGCGCGCGTTTTCCGGCGGGGCGGCTGGCGACTGGGGTCCCCTCCACGTACGTGGCTCCCCGGTCTGACTGGGAACGTTGGATAGCGGGGCCCTCCCGTCACGCTTGGCGTTTCGGGCCAGCTGGGCAATTAGGACCGGCACTCTCCCAAGCCGCGGCGGCCAGCGGTTTCCCAGGCCGACTGCCGTGCAGACAGACGAGCGCCACGAGCGCCACCTACTGGGCAGGAAAAGAAAAACAGAGCCCAGAGATTTCACAGAAAAACCTTTCAACCAGCTGGGTCCCACACCCAGGGAAATCTGATCAAATGCCCAGACACCAGCAGAAAATAATGGATGACACTCGGAAAATTGAAGATATGGCCCAGTCAAAGGAACAAACCAATAGTTCAAATGAGATACAGGAGCTGAGACAACTAATGCTGAATATACGAACAGAAATGGAAAAACTCTTCAAAAACCAAATCAATAAATTGAGGGAGGACATGAAGAAGACATGGGCTGAACAAAAAGAAGAAATAGAAAATCTGAAAAAACAAATCACAGAACTTATGGGAGTGAAGGACAAAGAAGAAAAAATGGAAAAAACAATGGATACCTACAATGGTAGATCTAAAGAGACAGAAGCTACAATTAGTGAACTGGAGGATGGAACATCTGAATTCCAAAAAGAAACAGAAACTATAGGGAAAAGAATGGAAAAACTTGAGCAGGGGATCAGGGAACTGAATGACAATATGAAGCGCACAAATATACGTGTTGTGGGTGTCCCAGAAGGAGAAGAGAAGGGAAAAGGAGGAGAAAAACTAATGGAAGAAATTATCACTGAAAATTTCCCAACTCTTATGAAAGACCTAAATTTGCAGATCCAAGAAATGCAGCGCACCCCAAAGAGAATAGACCCAAATAGGCGTTCTCCAAGACACTTACTAGTTAGAATGTCAGAGGTCAAAGAGAAAGAGAGGATCTTGAAAGCAGCAAGAGAAAAACAATCTGTCACATACAAGGGAAACCCAATAAGACTATGTGTAGATTTCTCAGCAGAAACCATGGAGGCTAGAAGACAGTGGGATGATATATTTAAATTACTAAAAGAGAAAAACTGCCAACCAAGACTCCTATATCCAGCAAAATTGTCCTTCAAAAATGAAGGAGAAATTAAAACATTTATAGACAAAAAGTCACTGAGAGAATTTGTGACCAAGAGACCAGCTCTGCAAGAAATACTAAAGGGAGCACTAGAGTTAGATACGAAAAGACAGAAGAGAGAGGTATGGAGTAAAGTGTAGAAAGAAGGAAAATCAGATATGATATATATAATACAAAAGCCAAAATGGTAGAGGAAAATATTATCCAAACAGTAATAATACTAAAAGTTAATGGACTGAATTTCCCAATCAAAAGACATAGAATGGCAGAATGGATTACGACCCAGCAATACCACTGCTAGGTATCTACTCAAAGGACTTAAGGGCAAAGACACAGACGGACATTTGCACACCAGTGTTTATAGCAGCATTATCTACAATTGCAAAGAGATGGAAACAGCCAAAATGTTCATCAACAGACGAGTGGCTAAACAAACTGTGGCATATACCTACGATGGAATATTATGCAGCTTTAAGACAGACTAAACTTATGAAGCATGTAATAACATGGATGGACCTAGAGAACATTATGCTGAGTGAGTCTAGCCCAAAACTAAAGGACAAATACTGTAAGGTCCCACTGATGTGAACCGACATTCGAGAATCAGCTTGGAATATATCATTGGTAACAGAGACCAGCAGGAGTTAGAAACAGGGTAAGATAATGGGTAACTGGAGCTGAAGGGATACAGACTGTGCAACAGGACTAGATACAAAAACTCAAAAATGGACAGCACAATAATACCTAAGTGTAATGTAACTAGGTTGGAACACTGAATGAAGCTGCACCTGAAATATGGTTTTTTGTTTGTTTGTTTGTGTGTTTGTATCTTTTGTTTTTGTTTTTTTCTTTTTCCTTTTTATATATATATATATAATTAGTATTATTATTTTAATTCTCTTTTCTATATTAACATTCTATATCTTTTTCTGCTGTTTTGCTAGTTCTTTTCCTAAATCGATGCAAATGTACTAAGAAATGATGATCATACATCTATGTGATGATACTAAGAATTACTGAGTGCATTTGTAGAATGGAATGATTTCTAAATGTTGTGTTAATTTCTTTTCTTTTTTTTGATTAATAAAAAAATTAAAAAAAAAAAGAATAGAGCACTAAGGCAACAAATGTATAGCATCGGTCTCTCCAATTTAACAGTTTATTTCTCTGTGAAAACTGGTCTTAACTTATGAGTATTTTAAATTATGTAATGTGTTCAGGAAAGCACCCTTCACACAAAATAAAGTGCCTCTTACTTTCAAAATTCTTCATTTCTTTATGATTTTCACCCAGACATCTATGTCTGAAAGACACTGATTATGCAATGGAAATCCTGTAAAGATTTCCCAATTTAACATCCTATTTAGGTTCTCTAGTAAGCCTCCCAGAAGTCATATCTCTTTTGGTATGTTTTTAATTTTTTTTTGGTACACAGTGAGACACAGTATCCTGTAGAATAATGTTTTGGTTCTTTTTGCTTCCGGCCTTAGCAGGACTTGAGTTTGTAGCTAAGTCACCTTCACAGGTATCTTTCCCAGGCTTTCCTTCACGATGCATATTCATCCAATTAAAAAGGAAGGCCAAGTGACCCTGCCCCCTCAGCCCCAGAACGATTAGAGGAGTAACGAGCTAGCATGCACAAAACACTTTCAACCTCCCGAAACCCCCTAGACTATAAACACTGGGGATGGCACTGCCTGCAATCTGCGCAGGGTCTCAGCAGGTGCACGGAGCTGCACCTCCTCTCCCACCCCCCCCAACCCCGCCATGCCCTTGTCACTGATGCCACCCCTTCCTGGGCCATACAACCATGGACCAAGCATGGCCTAGGGTGTCACAAAGCAGAGGCATCGGGATAAAAAACAAATTGAAATTTAGCATTTATGAAAAGCATCAAAGTGCAGAATATGAAGGAAACTAGAACTTTGTTGGATGATTACATTTATTCTATTGTTTTTTTGTTTTTTTTTACAATTTTTAAAAAAAATTTAAACTTTTTATTTTGAAATACTGTCAAACTTATAGGACAGTTAAAAAAAATAATGCTAACTTCCCATAAAGAGAACTCCAACATACCCTTACACCCCCAGATACCAGACCCACAAAATTTTACATTTTGCCACATTTGCTTTGTCAATCCATCTATCCATCCGTCTATCCCTCTGTCTACTTATTTATCAATCCATTTTCTGAATACTTCAACATAAATTTTATGTATTGTGCTTCTTGAACACTTACTAATACCATGTACATTTTCTGAGAACAAGGATATTCGTTTATGTGTCCATTTTAAGGGCAGATAGCAAATTCAAGAAATTTAACATTGATATAAAGCTTACAGTCTATAGTCCAATGTTTTCATATGTATGTCCTTTGGGTCTTCTCTCTTCTTTTTTAGATTCTGTTGGGGATTATGTATTGTTTTTAATTGTCCTTGTCTCTTTAGTTGCTCTTTTTATTTTTAAATTGTGGGAATATACATTGCATACACGTTCCCATCTCAACCACTTCCTACCATACCATTCAGTGGGATTAATCACATTTGCGACACTGCAGTGCTCTTACCACTTCCCATTACTAAAACTTTCCTATCTCCCCAAACAGAAACCCTATACCCATTTTGCATTAACTCTTTGCTCCCTTTACCCTGTACCCCTAACAACCTAACCTCTAACTTCTGTCTCCATGTGTTTGGATATTCCCTGATATTTTCTTTTTAGTCACCATGGGGCTTAAACTTAACATGCTAAATGTGTAATATTCTTGTTTGCTTTGACACTAACCTAATTTCAATAATACATACAAGCTATGTTCTTATGCCTCTCTTTCCCTCACGCCTTTATGTAGTTCTTGACACAAATTACATGTTCATTTATGATGAGTCCAAAACCACCGATTTTTCATTAACTTTTACGTATTTGTCTTTTAGATCCTGTAGGAAGTAAAAAGTGGAGTTACAAACAAAAATGACAATAGTACTTTCATTTATATTTATGCCTGTAGTTTCCCTTTCTAGAGATTTTTATTGCTTCACATGGCTCCAATCTATTGTTTATTGTCCTTTCCTTTCAACCTGCAGAACTCTCTTTAGCATCTCTTGTAGGGCTCATCCCTCAGCTTTGGTTTGTCAAGGAATGTCTTAATCTCTCCCTTGACTTTGAAAGACAGTTTTGCAGGATATAGAATTCTTGGTTGGCAATTTTTGGCTTTCAGAAGTTTAAATATGTCATCCCACTGCCTTCTTGCTTCCATGTTTCCTAACGAGAAATCAGCATTTAATCTTATTGAGGATCCTTTGTACAAGACATGTTGCTTCTCTCTTGTGGCTCTCATAATTTTCCTTTTATTATTGGCATTTGGCAATTTGATTATAACATGCCATAGCAAGGGTCTATTTTGGTTTATTTTGTCTGGAGTTTATTAAGTGTCTTGGATGTGTATATTTATCTCTTTCATTAAATTTGGGAAGTCTTCAGCCATTATGTCTTAGAATGTTCTCTCTTCTCCTTTCTCTATTTCTTCTCCCTCTGGGATCCCCACAATGTATATACTGGTATGCCTGATGGTGTCCCAGAGGTTCCGTGGGCTCTGTTCACTTTCCTTCATTCTTTCTTCCTTTTTCCCCTCATTAGATTCTTTCTTCTGTCAGCTCCAATCAGCTATTGAAGCCCTCTAGGTAATTTTTAATTTCTGTTACTGGGGTCTTTAGCTCTGTTGGGTTTCTTTTCAATAATTTCCATCTCTCCGTTGATACTCTCTGTGTCTATCTATCATTTTCCTGATTTCTTTAGTTCTTTGTCCATGTTTACCTTTAACTCTGTAAGCATATTTAGGACCATTTTTTTTTACTTTTTTTTTAAATTAATTAACGGAAAAAAAGAAATTAACCCAACATTTAGAAATCATACCATTCTACATATGCAATCAGTAATTCTTAACATCATCACATCGATGCATGATCATTGTTTCTTAGTACATTTGCATCGGTTTAGAAGAACTAGCAACACAACAGAAAAAGATATAGAATGTTAATATAGAGAAAAAAATAAAAGTAATAATAATAGTAAAAAAACAAACAAACAAAAAACAACAACAACAACAACAACAAAAAACCTATAGCTCCGATGCAGCTTCATTCAGTGTTTTAACATGATTACTTTACAATTAGGTATTATTGTGTTGTCCATTTTTTAGTTTTTGTATCTAGTCCTGTTGCACAGTCTGTATCCCTTCAGCTCCAATTACCCATTATCTTACCCTATTTCTAACTCCTGATGGTCTCTGTTACCAATGACATATTCCAAGTTTATTCTCGAATGTCAGTTCACATCAGTGGGACCATACAGTATTTGTCCTTTAGTTTTTGGCTAGACTCACTCAGCATAATGTTCTCTAGGTCCATCCATGTTATTACATGCTTCATAAGTTTATCCTGTCTTAAAGCTGCATTATATTCCATCGTATGTATATACCACAGCTTGTTTAGCCATTCATCTGTTGATGGACATTTTGGCTATTTCCATCTCTTTGCAATTGTAAATAACGCTGCTATAAACATTGGTGCGCAAATGTCCGTTTGTGTCTTTGCCCTTAAGTCCTTTGAGTAGATTCCCAGCAATGGTATTGCTGGGTCGTATGGCAATTCTATATTCAGCTTTTTGAGGAACTGCCAAACTGCCTTCCACAGTGGTTGCACCATTTGACATTCCCACCAACAGTGGATAAGTGTGCCTCTTTCTCCGCATCCTCTCCAGCACTTGTCATTTTCTGTTTTGTTGATAATGGCCATTCTGGTGGGTGTGAGATGATATCTCATTGTGGTTTTGATATGCATTTCTCTAATGGCCAGGGACATTGAGCATCTCTTCATGTGCCTTTTGGCCATTTGTATTTCCTCTTCTGAGAGGTGTCTGTTCAAGTCTGTTTCCCATTTTGTAATTGGTTTGGCTGTCTTTTTGTTGTTGAGTTGAAAAATCTCTTTATAAATTCTGGATACCAGACCTTTATCTGATATGTCGTTTCCAAATATTGTCTCCCATTGTGTAGGCTGTCTTTCTACTTTCTTGATGAAGTTCTTTGATGCACAAAAGTGTTTAATTTTGAGGAGCTCCAATTTATTTATTTCCTTCTTCAGTGCTCTTGCTTTAGGTTTAAGGTCCATAAAACCGCCTCCAATTGTAAGTTTCATAAGATATCTCCCAACATTTTCCTCTAACTGTTTTATGGTCTTAGACCTAATGTTTAGATCTTTAATCCATTTTGAGTTAACTTTTGTATAGGGTGTGAGATATGGGTCCTCTTTCATTCTTTTGCTTATGGATATCCAGTTCTCTAGGCACCATTTATTGAAGAGACTGTTCTGTCCCAGGTGAGTTGGCTTGACTGCCTTATCAAAGATCAAATAGGACCATTTTTTTAAAAGTCTTATTCTACCCCAGGTCTGGTTTTCCTCATTGATGGTTATTAATGCTTTAATTTTTTCCTTAAGCTGGACCATTGCTTCCTGTTTCTTTGCGTGTTTATAGCCTTTTGTTGAAACTTTGACCTTTTGATATTTTAATATACTATCTCTGGAATTAAGACTCTCAGGTGTTTGCTACTTAAGTTCGTATCCAGCTAGGATTATGATAGAGTTTTTCTTGAATACCAGGAGCTACAAAAAAAAAAAAAAAAAAAGGAGAGAGAGAGAGAGGGAAAAAAGAAAATACTTTTTCCAGTCTTTGCAGATGGACCCATGTGAATACTTTCCTTCAGGACTTCTCCACACAATTAGTTTAGAAAATAGATTCAGGCCAAAATGCAGCGCCACCTTGATTGTTTCGGCACTTGTTCTGGGCCTATGCATGTGGCTCTGGGAACCCCATAATTTACACAGAAACAAATGCCCCCTCTTCCCTAAGAAACATTTCCTAGTCCTGGCAATAGCACTGTATGTTCCACAGCCAGGCAGTCTCTTGCCTCCTGCAGTCACTTGACTGCTCTTCCTGAAGCATCTTATTCAGATACTTTGTTCAGGGCAGTTAGTATCATTTTTATTTGGGATTACACAAATGGAATTACTCAAATTAGATCTCATGCTTACAACAGGCCAGAATCTGGATCCAAATCCACCACTCATTTTCTTAAATTTTGCCAAGAAATTTCAGCAATTTATTTTCAAAAAATTATGGTTTTTTTTTAGCAGGCAGTCTTCACAAAGGACCAAACAAACATCAATACAGATTTCTCAGAACTCTTTGGAGAGTGCAATAAATCTAAGAAGCCAACGAAATCTTGTTTGGCTAGGGAATATCCCATGCCTTTCAGTCAAAGTCTGGTCTGAAAAGATCTAGATCAAATTTTCAGATCATCCTTAGCTTGATGTCTTGTAGATAAGCTTGAGATCCTAAGATTCAAGGAAGAACGTTTTTTTCCAACTAAGAGATGGGTTTGCTGAGTCTTCTTGGTGAAACACATGGCCCCTGGCACCTGTCATTTATGACTATGCATGTCTTCTCTACTCTTGTGTCATCGCCATGATATGTGTGTACAATAAAAACAAAAGCTATGTATTGCCACCCTGAGGTTCTATACTTTGGCTCCCCTCCAGACACCAGCCTGAATATGACACTCTGCTGCAGGGTACTAAAAATGGTGCTTCCTTCAAAATAAAACCTTTAAAGATCCCTTAGTAGCTATTTGGGAACTGGAATTCAATTTCATTCCTCCACCTTTTGGCCAGCTGTAAATTCAAAACGCTTATGTAAAACATTCAGAGTATGTACTTCATGGCAAATTTGATTTTTCTTCTACAACAGAAATGTGCTATTACTACCACAAACCATTTTTTCATGCAGAAAGTACACAAAGCAATGAGGCACCTCAGTAAGACAGAACAAATATTTATTTTATTTTATAGACAGCTTTGATATAAACTTAAGATCAACTCACTCACTACACAGAGTTTGTGAAATCTAGATCTTGGTGAAATCTAGACCTTGAAATCATAACACTCTCTATTTGGGGGCACTATATCTAAAAGCGTGACTTCTCAAACCCTTTAATTACAAGTAGTTCTTGCACATAAATGTGTTCCATCATAATAGCAAAAAAAAATGTAAACTTCTTTTGCAACCTACATAAATACTATAATATCTGCCTTGATGTTATTCTTATTTTAATAAAATCAGAATATATTATACATGCTTTATATAGAAAACCTTGGTCAGTAGTCTATACATATGAAATATATATTTTTTCTTACTGACTTACCTTTCATGTTGCTTACTTAGGTCTTTGAAGGATAAAAATTCAAAACAAACCATGCTATGTTGCGCTCTCTCATTTAAAGCACCAGCCAAAAAAAAAAAAAATTCAAAACAAAACCCAGATCAAAATTCAATCCACAAGTAAAAAGCACCAGAAATATATTTTAGTCTTGGACAAAAAAATGGTATGGAGGTAACTGAAAATGAGAGCTTGAGCCAGGCACGCTTTTGACCCTATATGGAAAGGATTCAGCCCACTCTTCAATGAACATTTTACTTGGCTGTATAAAAATGTCTGTTTTCAATTGAGTCATCTCTTCCTCTTTTCTTTTAGAACACAACAGGTCATTCCTGTATCTACCACCCAGGACTGGAAAATCTAGGTGGTCGGTACATTTATTTCACCATCCCTGTCCTTGTTGCTTTTAAATGGAAAACCTAATTGTATAAATATAAATGTGCAAACACACACACACACACACACACACCACACAGAGAAGGATCACATCAGGGCCTTTATCACTTCAAAAGAGGTTTTTTTTACGTTTAACTTTTTGGTTGTCGTTTTTAAGTAAGTCTTTGTTACTAAGAACGTTCTTTCAGTTAGAAATCAAATTTGATCTGAAGCCCTCCCTGATTTGTCATCCTTAGATTCCTATTGAAAAATCTAGCGACTGGCTGTGATTTCTTGGAGGAAAAGATACCAGTGCGGAAGCATTTTTAAAAGTGCTCAATGAATACCCGGGGAGCTACACGGGCTGTACCAGCAGCTACATAAAGCGGCTCAAGTAACATTATTTATTTTTTATTTTGGCCTAAGCCCTTTAACAATTCCCTTTTAACACATGACAAGAATGGTTGCAAGTTAAGGGCAGCGCCCAGAATGCACGGCAGGACCGAGCACTTGAGCACTTCATGGGACAATAAGCAGGAATCCATCCTGTCGCCGCCCCCATCCCCGCCCTCCCCACCCCCGCTTCTGTGCACTTTTCTCTAAATGCATTGTGTGCTCTCTTTACTGCCTGTGCTTTTAAACTATAAATAAAAAAATTGCTTTTAATCGAGCAATGATTGATTTCAGACCTCAAATAACACTATACATGGGCTTTATTAGAGACAGGCAGCCATTCTTAACAGCCCCACCCCCAGAGGAGGCCAGGCTGGGTGGAGGGGCGTCCACGGCTCACAAGCTGTTTTTATTGCAGATGGTGCCCTGGCTGAGACTATCTTCCATGCACTGGCTGCCCGTGTCGCTTTTGTTGAGAACCGTGGACGGGACGCACGAGGGAGGCCTCTCCGGGTGGCTGTCCTGAGAGAAGCACCAGACCATCCTCTTCATGGTGCGGTACATATCCTCATCCTTGTAGGAGTAGATGACGGGGTTCATGACGGAGTTGAGCAGCGCCAGCAGCAAGAACCACCGTTTCACGTGCTGGACACCACACTGCGTGCAGTTGAGGCCGTCCAGCAGCAGCACCACCAGGCCGGGGGTCCAGCACACGACAAATGCCCCTGGGGGGGTGGGGGTGGGGGGAGAAAAGGAAGCAACAGGCGTTCAGTTCAGAGCTCAGGCTGCTCACTTAGGTTTCCTCTCCTCCAGCCTTCAGTCAGGGGTGTCAAGGGATGAGAAGGGTTGGTTTTGACAACAGCGAAGGAAACTACTTCATCTGAGCTCTGATGAAGACCCGGGCGTGTCAGAGGCAAACCGCTGGGAACCTCCTTGACTAATAAGCACATTCTATTTCACTTTTCTCATCTGCCTCCCCAGGCCCCATTATTGTGAAAAACTTACACTGCCTCTCGCTTACTAAGCGTTTATTATCTCTTTGGAGGCTCTGACTCAGCAGGCTGTGCTATCATCATCTACATTTTACAGATGCAAAAAACAAGGCCCAGTCCCCCCAGGATGGGTGGGGAGGGCTGACTCTGGGGCTTACACACTTAACCCAACACCCTGCTGCTCTCTAAATCAGATTTCCTAAATGCTCTTCTGAAAACACGGCACACTGCGTCAATGGCATTTTCCAGGTCTTTTTTTTTTTTTAATAAATTATATTTTATTCTTTTGTCAGGGGAAAAGATATTATAATAATGCAGAGTAGTACTCAAAGGGTCTCTCGTTTCAAGAGGCAGATAATCTTGAAAGGAGACATACATATAAGCACACATGGAATACATGAGTATAGAAGAAAGGATGCCTGCCAGACTAAAGAGCATGTAGTCCTGTCCTCCCTTTTGCTTCCTGGCTTTATCTCTTCTCTCTCTCTGTTTTCTTTTTTTTTTTTTAACTTTTTTTTATTGTATAGTATACATATATAGAGAAAGCAAAGAAATAAAAAAGCAATAGTTTTCAAAGCACTCTTCAACAAGTGGTTACAGGACAGATCCCAGAGTTTGTCATGGCCTACCATACCATCCTCTCAGAATTTTCCTTCTACCTGCTCCACAATATAGGAGGCTAGAGAGCTTAAATACTTTTTTATCATGACAATCGACCTTTTTTTTTCCTTCTTTTTTTGTGAACAATAGCATATATACAAAAAAGCTATAAATTCCAAAGCACAGCACCACAATTAGTTGTATTTCAGACTTTGAAATGGGTTACAATTTCACAATTTTAGGTTTTTACTTCTAGCTGCTCTAAAATACTGGAGACTAAAAGAGATATCAATTTAATGATTCAGCATTCATATTCATTTGTTAAGTCCTATCTTCTATGTAAAATTCCAACATCACCTTTTATCTTTCCATACCTCTCTTTGAGGTTGTTTGGGCTATAGCAATTTTAAATTTTTGATATTGGAAGGGTCGGTTCCTAATATAGGGTAGGGAGATGGAACTATCTGATATTCTGGAGAGGCTGGGCTAGGTTTAGGTTTCAGGACTTATTTAGTCCAGGCACCCATCTGGGGGTTGTAGGTTTCTGGAAGTCACTCTAGTTGCATGGAAGCCTGTGGAATCTTATATATTGCCCTAGGTGTTCTTTAGGATTGGCTGGAACGGTCCTGATTGGGGGTTGGCAGGTTATGACAGGTAGCAAGGTTTCCGTGATGCTTGAGTAAGAGCAACCTCCAGAGTAGCCTCTCTACTCTATTTGAACTCTCTCTGCCTCTGATACTTTATTAATTGTACTTCTTTTCCCCCTTTTGGTCAGGATGGAATTGTTGATCCCACAGTGCCAGGTCTGGATTCATCCCTGGGAGTCATCTCCCACGTCACCAGGGAGACTTTCACCCTTGGATGTTATGTCCCATGTAGGGGAAGGGCAATGATTTCACTTGCAGAGTTGGGCTTAGAGAGACGGAGGCCACACCTGAACAACAACAGAGGTCCTCCCAAAGTAACTCTTAGGCATGCCTATAGGTAGTCTAGGCTTCTCTGATACATATATAAGCGTCACAAGAGTAAGCCTCATGCTCAAGGGCATGGCCTATTGATTTGGGTATCCCTAAAGTTTGACACAGTATCAGGGGATTCCCTGATGGTAAGATTTAATAGTTCCATAGTCTTTCTCCCTTCCCTCAGGGGACTTTGCCAATACATTTTTTTTTTTTTGCATGGGCAGGCACCAGAAATCGAACTCAGGTCTCCAGCATGGCAGGCGAGAACTCTGCCTGCTCAGACACCGTGGCCCACCCTGCCAATACTTTTTGATTATCAGCTTAATATACTCTAGGATGTTTCCAAGCATTATAATAATCTCTACAGGATTAAAGGACCTCTTTCTTATTATGTGCTTCCTGTGTTTCTGTTGTTCAAATGAACTATACAGATAGGTTGAATTAGATTATGCACAGCAGAAAATTTCAGTTCCAGATCAACTAAACCTTTCTTTCATTGGTCTCAAAGACTGTGTGTGGTTCTAAAATATAGACACTGTCTTCCTTACCCCTATGTTCTGAATTACTTTAGAACCAACCTATTTGACTTCGTTCTTACCTCTTAATATCACATTTTATATATATATATATATATATATATATATATATATATATATATATATATATATATAACAGCCTCTCAAAATCCAGAAATAATAATCACCACTCCGGACTTAATGTGCCTGCTCTAAAAGCTTACAATCTAGGTCCCTGTTTTCCTATAAGCATTTTCTAAAGGTGACCGTACCATTGCTGTTTTTTTGTTTCTGGCTTCTTTAGTCTCACCAAATGTCCCACATGTTCATTCACATCAGTGCATGCTTCACGCCATTCTTCCTTTTTGTAGCAGCACAACCTTCGTTCATAAGTACACACCAACATTCGCCAATCTACTTCATCAGTGCATCCTTCAGCTGCCTCTGCCGTTGCTGTAGTAGTGCTGATGGTTTCCTTTAGAACACAGCTCATAACATGCAATAGCAGTTTTCCCCCTGTACCCTGGACTTAAACACTGTTTATACAAGATTCATTTCTTTGAAGCAATTCTTATGAGAACTCATCCATCTTTCTAGTGTGAGTCAGTGGGACACATAGGTCTATACAGCCCCTTTCAGTCTTGTTCATCTTCAATATGGTAATATTACTTCTAGACCCACTAGAGAATCACCTTTGCTCCTGTCTATTCCCTTACATTGGAGTTCAATCTCATTAGCTAACGGTTCACCCGTTTCTAGCTTCCATGTATCTCTAAGTCTTCTATATTCTGCATTATAGGCCTCTGATTTTACCTTTATGCTGGACATAAAAGTAGAATCATACAGTATCTATTCTTTTATGTCTGGCTAACTTCACTCAGCATTATGTATTCAAGGCTCATCCATCCTGTCATGTGCTTCAGGATGTCATTTTGTCTTATATTTTACATTTTGTCTTATACCATTGATTCCATCATATGTATATACCGCATCTTGTTGATTCACTCGTCTGTTGATGGGCATTTGATTTGTTTCCACCTTTTGGCGATTGCAAATAGTGCTGCTGTGAACATCAGTTACAAACGTCAGTTTGTGTCATTGCTTTCAGCTCTTCTGGGTGTATACCAAGTAGTACTTTTGTTGGGTCATAGGGCAACTTGATATTTAGTTTCCTAAGGAACCACCAGTCTTCCATAGAGGCTGCACCATTATGCATTCCGACCAGCAGTGTATAAGTGTCCCTGTTTCTCCACATCCTCTCCAAGATTTATAGTTTCCTATTTGTTTAATAGCAGCCATTCTTATGGGAGTGAGGCGGTATCTCATTGTGGTTTTGATCTGCATTTCCCTTATAGCCAGTAAAAATGAGTATCTCTTCATGTGCTTTTGAGCCATCTGTATTTCCTCTTCAGAAAAATGCCTACTTATATTACTAACCCATTTTATAATTGATTGTTTGTTCTTTTGTTCTTGAGTTGTATGATTTCTTTGCATATACAGGAAACCAAACCTTTGTCTGATATGTGATTTTCAAATATTTTTTCCCATTGAGTTGGCTGCATCTTCACCTTTTTGACAAAGTCTCTTGAGGTGCAGAAGCATTTGATTTTGAGGACTTCCCATTTATCTATTTTTTCTTTTATTGCTTGTGCTTTGGGTGTAAAGTTTAGGAAGCTACCTCCCATTACTAGGTGTTTAAGATGTTTCTCTACATTTTCTTCTAGAAGCTTTATGTTACTAGTTCTTATATTTAGATGTCTGATCCACTTTGAGTTAATTTTTGTGTAGGGTGTAAGATAGGAGCCCCCTTTCATTCTCTTGGTTATTGATATCCAGTTCTTCCATGCCCAATTATTGAAAAGACTGTTTTATCCTGATTCAGAGGATTTGTGGGCATTGTCAAAAGTCAGTTGACCATAGATTTGGTGGTCTATTTCTGCACTGTCAATTCGATTCCATTGGTCAATGTTTCTGTCTTTGTGCCAGTACCATGCTGTTTTGACCACTGTGGCTTTATAACAGGTTTTAAATTCTGAGAGTGTTAATCCTCCCACTCCATTCTTCTTTTTTTAGGATGCTTTTGGCTATTTGGGGTCTCTTTCCCTTCCAGATGAATTTGGTAGTTAGCTTCCCAAATCTTCAAAGTAGGTTGTTGGAATTTTGATTAGTACTGTGTTGAATCTGTAGATCAATTGGGGGAGAATTGACATCTTAACTATATTTAGCCTGCTTATCCATGAATGGGGAATGTCTTTCCACCTATTTAGATCTTCTTTGATTTCTTTTAGCAATGTTATGTAATTTTCTGTGTACAAGTCCTTTACGTCCCTAGTTAACTTCATTCCTAAGTATTTGATTCTTTTAGTTGCTATTTTGAATGGAATTTTTTTCTTAACTGACTCCTCAGCTAGGTCATTGCATGTGTATGGAAATGTTGCTGATTTTTCCACATTACTTTTATATCCCACCATCTTGCTGAATTTGTTTATTAGCTTAAGTAATTTTGCTGTAGATTTCTCAGGATCTTCTAAGTATAGTATCATATCATCTGTAAATAATGAGAATTTTACTTCTTCCTTTCCAATTTGGATGCCTTTTGTTTCTTTGTCCTGCCTGATTGCTTTAGCTAGAACTTCTAGCACAATGTTGAATAATAGTGGTGACAGTGGGCATCCTTGTCTTATACCTGATCTTAGGGGGAAAGCTTTCAGACTCTGTCCATTGACTTTGATGCTGGCTATCAGTTTTTCATATATTCCCTTTATCATATTGAGGTAGTTACCTTTGATTTCTATCTTTTGGGGTATCTTTATCAGAAAACAATGCTGAATTTTATTAAATGCTTTTTCAGCATCAATAGAGATGATCATGTGATTTTGCCCTTTAGATTTATTAGTGTGCTGTACTATGTTAATTGATTGTCTTGTGTTGAACCATCCTTGCACTCCTGGTATAAACCCCACTTGGTCATGGTGTATAATTCCTTTAATGTGCTGTTGGATTTGATTTGCTAATATTTTATTGAGAATTCTTGCATCTATATCCATTAAGGAGATTGGCCTGTAGTTTTCCTTTCTTACAGCACCTTTACCCAGTTTTGGTATTAAAATGGTATTAGCTTCATAAAATGAGTTAGATAGAGTTCTTTTTTCCTCAATTTTTTGGAAATGTTTGAGCAGGATTGATGTTAGTTCTTTCTGGAATGTTTGATAAAATTCCCCTGTGAAGCCATCTGGCCCTGGGCTGGCTTCTCTTTGTAGGAAGATTTTTGATGACTGATTGAATCTCTTTACTTGTGATTTGTTTGTTGAGATCTTCTATTTCTTCCTGAGTCAGTGTAGCCTGTTTGCGTGTCTCCAGAAATTTGTCCATTTCATCTAAGTTGTCTAGTTTGTTGTCCTATAGTTGTTCATAGTATCCTCTTATGATTTATTTCTTCAGGTTCCGTGGTAATGCACCCCTCCTAATTTCTGATTTTGTTTATTTGCATCCTCTCTTTTTGTCTTTGTCAGTCTTGCTAGTGGCCCATCAATTTTATTGATTTTCTCAAAGAACCAACTTTTGGTTTTATTGATTCTTTCTATTGTTCTTTTGTTCTCGCATTCATTTATCTCTGCTTTAATCTTTGTTATTTCTCTTCTCCTGTTTGCTTTGGGGTTAGTTTGCTGTTCTTTCTCAAGTTCCTCCAGGCTTGCTTTTAAGTCCTCGATTTTTGCTCTTTCTTGTTTTTTAATATAGGCATTTAAGGCAATAAATTTGCCTCTCAGCACAGCCTTTGCTGCATCCCATAAGTTCTGATAAGTTGTATTCTCATTTTCGTTCATCTCCAGATAGCTACTGATTTCTCTAGCAATTTCTTCTTTGACCTGCTGGTCGTTTAAGAATGTGTTATTAAATCTCCATATATTTATGAATGTTCTCATTCTTTGGTGGTGATTGAGATCCAGTTTCATCCCATTGTGATTAGACAAAGTGCTTTGAATAATTTCAGTATTTTAAAATTTATAAAGACCTGTTTTGTGCCCCAGTATATGATCTATCCTGGAGAATGTTACATGAGTACTAGAGAAGAATGCATAACCTTGTGCTTTGGAGTGCATTGACCTATACATGTCTGTTAGGTCTAATTCATTTATCAAGTTATTTAACTTCTCTGTTTCCTTGTTGATCTTCTGTCTGATTGTTCTATCTATAGAGGAGAGTGGTGTATTGAAGTCTCCCACTATTATTGTTGAAACATCTATCACTCCCTTCCATTTTGCCAATGTCTCATGTACTTTGGAGCTCCTTGATTGGAAGCATAAACATTTGTGATTGTTATATCTTCTTGAGGCATTGACCCTTTAATTGGTATGTAGTGTCCTTCTTTGTCTCTTATGATGTCTTTACATTTAAAGTCTATTTTGTCTGATATTAGTATAGCTACTCCTGCTTTCTTTTGGTTACAACTTGCATGGAAAATCTTTTTCCATCCTTTAACTTTCAATCTATTTGTATCCTTGTGTCTAAGATGAGTCTCTTGTAAGCAGCATATAGCTGGATTACATTTTTTAATCCATTCTGCCAATCTGTATCTTTTAATTGGTAAATTTAGTCTGTTAACATTCAAAGTTATTACTGAAAAGGTGTTTCTTGATTCCACCATCTTATCTTTTTTATTTTATTTGTCAAATCTATATATTCTTTTCCCTCTTTCTCTTTATGTTATTTAAATTACCCTTAGCGGTAATCTTCAATTTTGTGCCCTCCTCCAGACCTCCCTCTACTGTCTTTTTTTTCAGCCATAGAACTCCTTTTAGTATTTCTTGTAGGGCCAGTCACTTGTTGACAAATACTTTCAGGGCTTCTTTGTCTGTGAAAACTTTAATCTCTCCCTTAATTCTGAAGGATAATTCGGTTGGGTACAGAATTCTTGGCTGGAAGTCTTTCTCTTTCAGGATCTTGAATATATCATACTACTGCCTTCTCACCTCCAGAGTGCTAGTTGAGTAGTCTGAACTCAGTCTTATTTGATTTTCCTTGAATGTAATAGATTGCTTTTCTCTTACTGCTTTCATGATTTTCTGCTTCTTTTCAACATTTGGCAGACTAATTAGTAGGTGTCTTGGGAAAGTCCTATTCTGTTTGGAGTTCTTTGGGCTTTTTTGACTTACATATTTATGTTCTTTATGAGGGTTGGGAAGTTTTCCCCCATTATATCCTCAACTACTCTTCCTAGCCCTTTACTCCTCTCTTCTCCTTCTGGGATACCAATGATTTTCATATTTGGGTGCTTTGTTTTGTCTATCATTTCCCTGAGTTCCCATTCAATTTTTTCCATCTTTTTTTGTCATTTGTTGTTTTGATTATTTGAAGTCAATTATCCTATTCTCTGTATCAATTATTCTTTCTTCTGTCTCTTCAAATCTGGTGTTGTGTGCCTCTAGTATGTTTTTTATTTGATCAACAGAGTCTTTAATCTCTTTGATTTCTGCTATTTTTCTTTTATTCTTTCAAGTTCTTCTTTGTGCTCTTCTACTGTCTTCTTGAGCTCCCTTATGTCATTTGCTATCCCACTTATTTTATTAAGAAGAATTGTATGAACATCTTGATTAGTTATTCCAATGTCTGTGTCTCCTCAGGTGCTTTAATTTAGTCATTAGGCAGAGCTATATCTGTCTGCATTGTGATATGCTTAGTGATCTTCTGGTGTCTTTGTCGCATGTAGATATCTTGATTGATTTACTTTGGAAATTGATTTCTTTTAGTAGTCTAAAGCCTTGTGTTTGCAGGATGGTTGTACAGCAGGTAGCAGGGCATGGGGTGGAACACTGATTATGGTGATTTGTTTCAGGGCAGGAATGGGCACAAGTTGGGGATGTTACACTGATGCTTGTGAATGTGGGCGCCCAGTGGCCAGGGAGGATGTAGCTGTGTGGGTGGACCGGTCTGTGGGCGTAACCCTAGTGTGCACTGGTCTAAGGCACAGGGCCCTTTGTGCATATGCCTAGAGCTGTGGCAGCAAGTCAGCTTTATGCCTTTCCAGATTAAGGGCAGATGTGACCCGGCTGTGCAGGGTGGCACTTTCTCAGAGCTGGGAAGTAAGGCTGGGGGCTGTGTGCATGTGAGGTTCTAGGACTGCTATAAAATGCAGTTCTCAGAGCTCAGTGACATGATTGGGGGCCCGTGTGCATGCGTGGGCCTGGGAGCGCTGTAGATGGGAGTGTGGGGTGAGGCTGTGACACTATGGGTGGGGGGCAGGGTGGCCTGCAACCTTTATGCGTTGGCAACAGCCTGCAGGGAACAGGGAGGGGGAGGTAGTGTTCAGGAGGGGTGCAGGAGAGGTGAGTTGGGCTATACTTGTGGTGGGGGTGTGGGGCAGGTATGTGCACTGGGACCTGGTGGGGTAGGAGTGTGGGAAATGGGAGCAGGTGATGGGGTTCAGGTGCATGGGGTGTGGTCACGGGGCTGCACTGGTGAGGATAGTGTGCCCAAGGACTGAAGCCTGGCTTACTTCCTAGTTCCATGCTCCCATCCATGCACTCCCACAGGCTCCGCGGCTCCACACTTCTGCACCAGGCTCAAGTTTTCTGCCTCTCTGTTCCTTGGCCTTTGCAACCAGGGCTGCCTCATGTGGTGCAGAATGCTCTCCCAGGTTAGCTGCACTCCTGAATTGCCACCTCAGTTGCCTTCCTATCCCTTCTCTAACTTTTCCGTGGAGCAGGGCTCAAGCTACTCTAGTTGGCCATCTTCCTGGAAGTGTTTCTTAGTCTTTTAAGTAAATTACTTGCTCAAAAATTTATTTGGCATAAATCCATGTTGATACATTATTCTTTTTAATGCATTCACAGGCCATCTGTTTAATAATCTGCTCTAGATTTAGATCTTTTTTGCAGGAGCAAATCTTTCTTTTTTATGATGAGACAATTAGAAATGTACTTTTGAGACTCCCCAAATGCACAGGAGCAATAATCTCTTTCTCTGTCTCTAACAATCTGATCATGCTGAGCTTACAGCTAAGCTTTCTGATATTTTTTCCTAAAACATGAGACATAGGTTCAATATTCCCCTAACTAGTTATTGTAACCCCAGATCACGGTCACCTCATAACCTCAGCTAACTTCTAGAGAGTGCTTACTATGAGCTGGGCACTGGGGTAAATGCTGTCCTTCACTAACCGATGGAACCACACTATGCAAGGCAGGCACTATTGTCATTATTCCCAGGAAACTGAGGCACAGAGAAGTTAAGCAACTTGTCTGTGATTGTGTGATTGGCAGGGGACATGTAATTTTGAGCCTAGGCAGTCTGTCTCCAGAGACGGAGCTCTTGGCCACCATGTGACCACCTCTGTGCTGTGATGTTGCCCCTTTCTCCCAAAACCCTTATCATCACTAAATGCGCTCACCTATCCCAATAATTATTCTTCGTGAGCTTACAAGTGCCGGGAGCTGTACCAGACAATGAGCAGGGCAAATCCTGCACAGTCAGGGAGTTAAAATATAATGGGGCGACAGAATAGACAAGTCCATAAACCCCATCACCAACTAGATACCCTTACTGGTTAGAATTAGTCCTGGACAGTACTCTTAGTGCTTAATCTTCCTTCTGAGAGATATAATAAGAAGTAAGACAAGTCAGATATGATAGAAACAGTAACAGATGGGTAAAGCCAGGAGCTTTGTGCCCAGCTCCTCACTTTATGAGCTACAAGATAACAGACAAATGACTTCACTTCTCTGAGCCTCCATGCCCTCAGCTATAAAATAATTATTGTGTGATGGTTGCCGGTAACGGAGAGTGTCTCTCAACGTTGTGTTGGGTTCACTAAGTGGTGGTTTTTATGAGATGCTTTGCCTCCACCAAAATTAAAGGGCTAGGAAATATCCTCACTGGCTTTCTTTTTTCTCTGTCTTGTATTATTTTTGGTCTGGTTGACGTGTGTGAATAAAGAACTGGTCTTAGAGACAAGAGAGATCAAAAGTTTGAGTCTTAACTCTTCCACCTTCTGCACAACTCTGGGAAAGCCATGTCACTGCTCTGGGAGTTGGCTTCCTAAGCTGTAAATTGAGGACTTTAGGCTAAGTCTGGGTTTTTCAAACGTGGGTCAGGACCCTTGAATAGGTGTGGAATCAACCCAATGGGTTCAGACCAGTGTTATTATTATTTTAAAAATAATAAAGGATTGTTTCATTTTGTTTCAGTTCTATGTATTTATGAATGTGTATTGATTATGAAATAAAATGTACTTGTTCCTATTGGCTTAGTCAAAAAATTAGGAAAACATGAGTTTACATCATCTTTAAAACTGCAACAGTCTGCACTTCTGCTAACAGTATCTCTTTTGTTCTCTTCCCTATTCCCAAGAAAGAGTTACTATGTGTCAAGAGGGTAGAACCAAACCAGCCTTCTACCAACTTTGATGTGAAAAGCCTTGTCTGTATGAAACGGCACAATTCCAAAAAAATCTCAGTGGGACTGTTCCAAGGTCCTTGTGTTGATGGAAAGGTAGGAATATACTGATTAACTTTATACTTTGTTAAACGTGCACATGAACATTTAATTGGTATTCAACTTCCAAACCAGTGGAAGAGGAAAAACGGAACTAAAGAAAAGGAAAAGAGAACTCAATGCAAAAGAGGGAAGAAAGGCAGGAAAAAGAGTGAAATATAGAAAAAGGGGGACAAATGAAAGAAGAGAATAAGACGTGGGAAATGAGTCCAAATACATTGATAAACAAATCAATGTAAATTGTGGTATAGTTAAAAAACAAACAAAAACAAACAGGTGACTCTGAACACTTCGATGTTTGATGCTACAGCCACATGTGTAAACCATAAGGAAAAGCAAGAAGATGATTCTCACAAAATTTATGATAGTGGTTATTACTATGGCAGAGAGAAGGCCGCCGGGGAGGACAGACAGGAGGTTTTAAAGATATGGGTAATATTCTATTTCTTAAGGAGGGTAGAAAGTACACAGGTAACTAATCATTTTATTCTTATATGCTATGCTTTAAAATCTACATATACTTACAAAATTTTATTTGAATGATATATTTCATACACTCACATCAAAAGAAAAAACAATAAAAGTAAGTCGCCAATGTTTCCTAGAAACACTGGCTGCTATTTTTTTTTTTTTTAAGACAGGGCTTTTTTTCTTATGATAAAACTTTTCTTCCCCAGCATGAAATTCTGGTTTGGACAGGTGTCCTAAATACATTAAATTAATATTCAAATTGATACCCAGCTTGTTATAATGCAGTAATTCATTTGTATCTTCCCTTCACATTGAATAACATAAAATAATTTATTTGATCAAAACTAGACAAAGTCTTATTGAGCAATTATTATATGCCAAGCACTGTTCTAAGATTCTTCTAGAATTAGTGCACTTAATCCTCTTAACAACTCTTAGAAATAGGTACTAAGACCACCTTCATTTTTATCCTGAGGAAACTGAGGCACAGAGAAGTTAAGGAACATGCACAGAGTCACACAGCTGGTAAGTACCAATGCTAGGATTTGAACCCAGGCAGCCTGAGGCCAGTTTGTCTATATGCTAAACTGCTCAAAAGTGGGCCATTGCTAAAGTGAGAGATGGTGGGAGGGGGAGGTTATTTCTGATATGTCATATTTGACTGTGAAGCTTAGTAACCACAACTAATTCTTTGGATTGCTAATAGAAAGATTTTCTGGCAAGGGAGGGAAGGAGGGAAGAAGGAAAGAAGGGAGGAGGGAAAGAGGGAAGGAGAATTCCAACATCAATATAAGTTGGCCATGGGATAAAAAGAAAATTAAAATCTGCTGACCTTGTCTTATACTGTTTTCCACTGAAAAACGAAGGTCAAGCCTTCTCTGACAGAACAACCCAAACACCCTGCGCTGCCAAACTAGAGAAGGGGCGCCGCAGAGACATCGGCTCAAGGTGGTGATTATGTTTCCCAGCGGTGAACCCTGGAGAGCACAGCTGTTCCACGACTCCTCCACCCAGCCGAGCTCTCTCTCCAAACACATCTCAGGAGGGATGCACAGTTGACCTAACAGCTCATTCTTTTGCAGTTTTTATTATATGTCAGCAGCTAGAGAGGAGGCCAAAAGAAAAAAATATAAGAAGAAAATGTCAGCAATGGTTTTGGCTCGGGCATCTGTAATCTTGAAGAACTCTTAGAGAATGTAGATGCCAGAAACATATAAGTAGGCACCTGTTCTAATTCTTAAAAGAAGGCAGTGATGGACCCTGGGAGATATACATCAGGGAGTCTCTTATCAATCCTCCATAAACTTTAAGGAAAAAATTAAAAAGAATGTTTTTTGAGCATTTAGAAAAGTCTATGATGACTGCTGGGGACCAGGATTAGCAAAAAAGAGGTGAGGCCAGGCCCGAATCATTTTATTGTTTTTTAATCAGATATTAACAAATAGGGGTGGGTCCAGATGTGTCTATCAGAGAACTAGTGAAAGAAAGTAGGAATGCTTCTCCTGCAGGAGAAAAGGCCAAGGAAGATAGGATGTGCTGCCTCCAAAAACCCAAAGGGCCATTCCATTGTAAAAACAACCACAGACTAATCCAGATCACTCCAGAATATCACCCTGGAACAAATGGAAAAGTATAAAGGGGCAGAATTTGAATATAAGACTTCTTTTTAAGTAAACAAAGCTATTTAGGAGTGGAATAGGTTGTTAAGTGGGCAGAGAGTGTCCTTTGATGAGTGTTTTTCCCAAGAGGTGCAAAGGAAGGGACTCTCCGTAAATGAGACAGGCTTAAGTAGCTTCTCAAGTCTCTTCCAAGGAGAAAACCGCTAAATTCTAGGAAACTATGGGTTTCAACTCCCCATAAAATTCTAACACTATCAGAGGGTGATATGGCTAAAAACTGACTAAGATGACTTCTCTAAGCAACGTGTTTCCCGAACTTAACTGGCCATCTGAATTATCAGAGGAGGCTTTCAATAATACAGAGGCCCTGGGCCCATACCAGACTGGATAGTCAGAATCTCTGGGATGAGATTTGGAAAGCTACAGGATTAAAAAGTTCCCCAGGTGCGATTATGATGCACATGGCTGTAAACCATTTCTCCATGCTGACCCATCAGCAAAATCACAGGCTTCCTACAGATGTAGCAAAAAGTCATGCAAAAAGAGAGGGGGCAGAATTCTTTAACATGAGGAAATAATCATCTCTAGAGATCAATATCTTCAACTTGTACTTGGAAAAATATTTGGACATATTGTACACATAAATAAACATGCAAACACCAGCAGCCAGACTGGTTTACAGACAAGGCACACACTCCTCTGTCCTTTCCTTCCCTGGTTAGCTCTGCCAGGAATGCTTTCCCAAGTCCTAATCTAAGGCCTGCTTTCCTTCTAAGCTAAGCTCACATTCTGCCTCCACCAGACCTCTCCATGTGTCCAGTTCACAGTGACCAGACCCTCCTCTCAGCTCCTGCAGCAGTGACTGCCTACAGCACCCAAGTGGCACTGGGCATGCTACCCACTTAATCCTGCTCTAACATTTATGGAGAGCTATTGGCCAGGCAGCGTGCTTGGGGCCTTACATGCATTCCCATCTTCAACTCACAGCCCCGCAAGGTGGCCACTATCATTATCCTCCTAGTTTCATACATGAAGAATTTGAAGTTTGGAGTGGCTCAAAGTTTGTCCTGGATCAAGAAGCCAACAAATAGTGGAGCCATAATTTGAAACTGGGTCTGGCTCCTCCATGCAGGTTCTTCAGCATTGTGCTAATCTAGAACTTGTTTTTGTTTTTTATAATCATCCCTGACTGGCTTGTTTTATTGGAGAAGGGGGTGTGGAGACCACTGGGCCTGGAGGTTGGAAAGAGCACACTTCCTTCCCCATGCATGCCCACCGCCCCAGACCAAAAAGTACCAACTATGGGGAACAGCAAGACAGCAGTTGACGGTGGAGGGGAGGGGGCACAGAACTTGAGGGCAGCTGTGAAGAGCCCATGCATGTGCGGGGTGGGCTGGGAGGCAGCGGCTGCCCAGCAATCTGAGTCCAAGCCTCTGCGTCTGCCACATGGGTATGTACAAATATACAGAGGTAAGGTGGAGAACTTGTTTGCAATATACATGCCCTGTCTCTCACACCTTTATAAGCTCCCACATATGCAGGCTGTGCCTCTTGGGTGTTGGTCTCCTCAGAACTAAGCATAGAGCCCTTTCCGCAGTGGCAGTGGCAGAGGAGACAAGTCAGAGCCAACCCCATCCCCAGCACTGCACCAGCAGTGCACACTGAGCAGAGTCCTACCCTGCAGGGGTTCCCAGGGATGTAACTTGGATGTGATGACTGCCTGCCTTCGGGAAGGCTGCAGTTGAGGTGACACTCAGCTGAGCTGAGTGCTGAAGGTAAAAAATGAGTATGCAGAGGTGAGAAACAGCAGGATGTTAGGAATTACTAACACTTCAGGATGGTTTCATCCCAGTAAGGTGAAGGAGGAAGTAAAAGGATGTCAGAGAGGTGGCATGGGCCTGATCAGGAAGGGTGCTTCTCTTCACCATGGACACACAGGAGTTTGGATTTATCATATATATATGGCACACTCTAAACCTTTTTCACCCAGGAGTTCTGGGAGAGAATTAAGCCCAATTGCCCTAAGGCAAGCATCATATATAAAAAATTAACTTATCTCTCAAGAATCTAGAATGGTAATGGTATGAGTTATTGCTCCTTCCTTGGGGCGATTAAGAAAATATTTCTGTGTTCCATGAGCCATAAATAGCCCCACTCCCATGAAGAAAGGCTGAGGGAGATTTTTCAAACTCAGTTGCTGCTCATTAATGGGCTATGAAATCAATTTAGAGGATTGCAATCAGCAACTTAAAATAATGAAATGGAATAGAATAGAAAATAGCAGAGTTCATCAAGTATACTAAGGGTATATTTCTTGAAACTTGATCAACTTATTTATAAATACACAAACGCAAGTGTGCACTGGGCTGTGATGAAGAATACATAGTAGTTCTCACTGTGGGTCCAAACCGCTACAGATCAGTGTTTTTTAAATTATTTTTTAAGGTAGAGGAACACTTATTTCCAAGGGAAATCTCTTATGAAACTCCAAAATAAGACCTGCTCTTCCTAAAGCAAGAGACGGAGGTGGATGGGTTTAAGGCACTGCCACTGGAACCCCCTCCTCATACTCCAGTCCCCCCTCCCCCCCACACAAAGGCACCTCTGAGGAACCTTTGGGAATGCCATAGAACACAGTTTGAAAACTTCTGCTCTGCAGTGGTAATTCTTTTAAGATTTTTAATCAGGAGAGTGGGCAAGACTCATATTTTAGAGACAAGCTCTATCAAGTGCTCGGGATGGACTCCGAGTATGTGAAACTAGAAGTCTGATCGCACTTGCCGCTGAATCACCTGGGGTTCCTGCTGGAAATTCTGATTTCTGCACCCCACCCAGACCTAAAAAGGAAAAGCTGATAAAGGTGTGATCTGGGCATCTCCAGTTCTGGCCAGCTCCCTACGGAACGCACAGTAAGGTGGAAGGCCCGCTGGCCTAGGCAGGGACACTCACTTGAAGAATATGGCTAAAATCCAGGTGAGGGTTGTAAGTAACTGAAAGAGCAGCAGTCACGGAGACAGACAGGAGTAGATGGGGAAGAGAAGTAGTAAGGAGGAAGAAAGTAAAGCAGCGAATAATTGGATCTAGAAAGTGAGGGAGAGGAAAGAATCCAGGGTGACTTGGTAGCATGCGGTTCTGATAACCAAACAGGGAAGACAGAGGTCAGACGGGTTCAGGAGGAGGATACATACTCACTGGGCATGTAGAGCGTCAGTGGCTCCTCCAGCTGGAGCCATGGAGAAGGTTGCTAGAAATAGGGGTCAGGAACTCAGGAGCTCCAAAGTGAAATGTTGACTCGGGAGTCATCAGCAGTAGGTGGTAGCAGAAGCCCTATGCCTTTCCATTAATAAATATTTCCTAAGAAATCAACTAATATGTCTGGTTACCGAGTTGAATGTCTTCACAATGACTGCGCTTGGAGAAGAAATCTAATTTCCTTCTATTGTCAAGTGACAGGTCAGTCATCTTGATAAGAAGCAATTATTTTTTTATGAAGTTCTTTCAGCATCTGTTTAAGATACCCTCTAGTAGGTCAATTAGACTATAAATGAGTTTTGCCTCAAGTAATTGAATAAACTAGTTTGAGTGTGATGCTCAAAAATCAATATCATGAATTCAATGTTAATTTTTAAAGTACAGAGAATCGTATACTAGAATATTCAATTACAGTACTGAAATGATATTTTAATGACTGCAATTTAGATAATCAGAAAGTTCAGATTAAGCAATGTCTAACACTTAAGAAGATAAAATTGTGAGGACTGACTAGAGACTTGGAAAACCTTTCGAAGTCTCTAATCAATGTTACCTTTAGATAATCTACAACTGCCCCCCCCCCAACACACACACACAGCCTTGCTTGGATGTTTTCAAAACATCTCAAACAATGTTATGGTTAATACCTCATCTACATATTACAGGGAATAAAAAATGTAGAACCTCACTCCATCTGGGACAAGAGCATATTCATTGGAATATAGTTAAGTTAGTTCAGCATTCTTGGGGTTTTGGTGAGATAGGATGTGTACGAAACTGGGATCTCAAGTCCCATGAAACCTATTATTCAGGACCTTTCTATTCCATCCAGCTAGACCTGTAACCAAATTATACTTCCATCTGTTTAAAAATTCACATATGCAATTAAAAACATCTTGACATGTGAGTGCAATACATGCATCCATAACAATAAAAACCCTCACTTGCATAGAATAATCTCCCTTTGGCACATGGGCTACTAATTTCATCAAATAGAAGGATATATTTTAAATATGTTCACTCTGTTATTCTTTGTTTTTAGCCCAGGGGAAAGCAGCAGGACACAAGCAATAATACTAACCTAGTAAGCCACAAGCGCTGTCTGATTTACCAAAATAGAAAATTATAACTCTACATAAAAATCAAATTGTGGCTCTCATCCTAAGGAAGCTCTCTTCATATTCAAAGTGGAATTTTTAAGGTAAAATTTTAAAGTTTATATATATTTACTATTGGTTAGAAACATTATAATGTGTGAGACACACATTAAAAGAATGTTCAAGAGGAAATGCTCTTGCAACATTAAAGAATTCATTCAACAATTTAAAAATAACACTTCCAGATGCAGCTTGCATTCAAATTCATATTCATTTTCCCATAAGCATTTTAGAAGTCCATTAATTCAGAAAAGAGATTTTCACATATGTGAAAAGGAATGAAAATATGTACCTCTAGTACATCACACTTATTTTTACTTCAGCGAAACAAACAAAAAACCACTATGACACTTCAAATAGACGATGAGCAATTAAACATTCCACAAATGATTCATTTAACACTATGGTCACGACCGTTGGATCTTTTGATTCTAACAGCTGATTTTAGACACTTGTTTTAAATTTGTGACCAGTTTTGGAAAATTGAAAATCTTGATGCCAAGGAGTTATGAGATAAAATCTAAAGCAGAGGCATGCCAGCCAGAACCACAGGCTAGACCTAATTCTAGTGTCTAACCAGGGTCAACAGCTGGAAATCATTAACTGCATAAGTAATAGAACACCATCTCCACCTCCAAGATCCTCTTTAAGCATCATATATAAAAACCAGCAGTAGTTCGTACCATACAAACTATTCCAGCAAAGGTTGTCTCAAGTCTAAAAAAAGGTGTGAGGTCAGCTGTGTGTACACTGGCAGAGGGGCAGCCATTCCCTGGTATAATCTCTAAAATGAACAGTTCCCAACCAGGCTGCCCAAGGATCTGAAATTCCTCCTACTGGAGTCACTCCTTCAGATTAGGATATTCCCTTCTGAAAGCCTCCATTGCACTTTACCAAGAACCACTACCATATTAAGCTGAAAGCATGCAATATTTTATCACATAAACTGTACTCTGCACAAAGCCAGGGCCTGGGGAAATGTGAAAAAAGGATAGGATCTTTGTTGAGAACAAACAATTTAGGGAAGGGCTACCTACCATCACGGGGTGCTGCACAGGGAACTTGACCTGAATTGGACACGGATTCTGGACACCCAGATGGCACAAAATAGCATTCTGAGCTCAGCCGAAGGGAAGAGGAAGCAGTGAGAACTGGGAGAGCTGGGCTCACACCATGGTGACTTACAGAGGGTTGGCCCTGGAAGCCTGACAACCCGAGAAGAGTTCTTGAGATTCTTTTTATCTTTCAAATCTCCTGTGGTCCTAGAGGCACGCAGCCACATTTGGCAAGAAGTGTGGTTAAATAAAATCGATAGAACTCTTAAGAATGGCTTCAGAATAAAGTTTGTTAAAAGGCTTTGAGATATCTATTTGTACCCAAAGGACATTTTCCACTACGGGTGTAGGTGTCAGAAGATGGCTTTATAGATTAAATGAATTCAGGGACACCCCCAAAATCCCACAATTCATATCCATATTGCCAATTTTAAGAATTTCTCCCCCTCCCATAAAAGATGGACAATTAATTCACCTCCATTATGACTATAAAAACAAATAAATGAAAAAAGAAACCCAATCAAACAAAAAATGGTTAAGAGAGAAGTGTATATAGTTCAGTTTTAAAATTTCATCTGAGGTCTGGAATCTGGTACTAGGAAACAGGAAAACAGAGTCACCTTTTTTTTTTCTCTGTTTCAGTCCCTCACAGTGAAAGCAGGCTAAGCAAGTGCTGTGTGTACACGCACACACACACACAGACATAGCGTTATTCTGTCTAACAAGTACAATGGCCTGCTAATTCTTAAATAGCCAGCTTGTGCAATAAATCATTTTGCTTTTATTCATGCTATCTGCTACAAATGGGAAATATATATATAAATGACAAATATCTATAGCCTTAAATTGGTGGGAATATGATTCAAAATGCCATTCAAATACTTCGAAATGTCTTCTACTTGTTACTTCTGATTGTTCCTAACTTTTCTCTAAGTCAGTTAGAATCAATATTTGCCTTAATTTGCTTCTAAGGAATGTAATATAACACACTCTTTGCTTTCTAAAGCTTTATTATATTTATTTATCTTTTAGTTTACTCTGTAATATACAAAACAAGGTTAGCAAGAGCACACTGTCCACTCAAATTACAGGACTATAGTGGTACCTACTGATTAACTTTTTGTTTTTTCCCATGGGCAGGCACTGGGAATTGAACCAGGGTCACCGGCATGGCAGGTGAGAACTCTGCCACTGGGCAACCGTTGCCCACCCCTGATCAACTTTTTATCTAGCAGTTTCCTGATGCTAGAGATGCAAACATGGACTTTTCTTACTCTCCTCGTTCTTCAATTCTTTAGCTCCTCCCTTGACCCCCATGTCCAGCTACTTCTCAGTTTGTCTCTTTTAGCTAGTTTTCTTCACCTTTTCCGCAGGAATCTCTTCGCATCCTAGTTATGGTAATAACACCACTGAACTTTGCTACCCATTCAAACCTAAATAGGGCTCACGTGATTCCATTGTTCAGCTCCTGGGCATAAATACTGATGGCCCCGGGCTTCACCCATCATCCAACAACTATTGATTGAACCCCCACAAGGAGCCAATGTTAGTGCTAGCTACACACGACCCAGAGGTACACAAGATAGGCACAAGTTCTTTCCCAGTCCCTGTCTTCACCAGCTCCTTCTCAGAGTTTAGGTCTCCACTCAGAGTTTGCCTCTTTGGCAAGGCCTTCCTTTTACTGGGCCATCTTAAGTAGCACCCATTCCAGCCATTCCTGAAAATATCACTCTGCTTGATTTTTAAGTATAACTCTGCAATTATTCTGTTTATCTGTTAGTTGGTTGATTGATTTACTAATTACCTATCACCCCAATGGGCAAGTAAACACTTTGAAAGTGGGGACTTCTTATTTAATTCACCTACAGACACCTTCCATATAAATTCTGATTTCTAATCCCCCTTTGCAGATTCTACTTCCATGAGTCTGGATGGGGTTCTAACAAATGCTTCAAGAAATTCTTATACTCATATGAGTATGGGGAGTGCTAGATTTTATAAAAGCCCAGGTCTTCAACTCTTAACTGTCAACCCAGAAGTTGGATGACCATTTCTGCTTCCTACCCACTAACAGAATGGTTTCTCGGGATTCTTTTGCTGGAAAAGAAAAGATGTTCAGCTCTGATATACCCTGGAGGCTCATTATAAAGCTTAAGGAACTCAGAAATGAAATTCAGTAGTAATGAATGGCACAAACATTCAGGAACTTATGATGAAACATTATTAGCCAGGATCATGCTTCAGGAAAAAGAAAACTGTCAGCAAAGCCCAAGCTGGTTAATAACCTCTTATGATGAACAAACTATGCAATCAGTAAAAGAAAAAAAAATGTTTTTTGGGAATACTCTTAGTTGGCATTGAGCAAATTTTCAAAGTTTGATAAAAGAATGTGAGGGAATGGGTGGCTTAAGTATATAGAAGGAAAAAAGTAGAAGAAGGTTAAGTAAGGGTAGAACACACAAGTACAATATGTATAAACACTAACGATGCAAGAAAAATGAGGATGGAAACTATGAGACATACAAGGAGACACTATTAAAGTATTCCATAAGAACTTGGAAACAAGAGAAAAAAGCTTGTTTTTCACACTGTCTAATTTAACTTGTATGGTCAGTTTATTTGAACATCATAATTACATGGACTCTTGAATAGGGCATGAGACCTTTTTGATTTGTACAGGTTAGTGTGATGGCCTGATATATCCCAGAGTAATTTGGGAAAGGAATAAAAAAGTATTCACAAAGTCCCCTTGGGACACTGGGGAGAAAGGAGGAAATATTTAACTTCCCCATTCTGGGGAATTCTTGATATTCTCAAAAGCACTGGGGACAACCAATTCAATTGGCTGAGTCCTTGATCTTGGGGTTTGACCCTATGAAACTTATTCCTGCAAAGGAGAAGCTAAGCCTACTTATAATTATGCCTAAGAGTCACCCCCAGAGAACCTCTTTTGTTGCTCAGATGTGGCCTCTCACTCTATAAGCCAACTCGGCAGGTGAACTCACTGCCCTACTCCCACACTACATGGGACATAACTCTCAGGGGTACAAATCTTCCTGACAACATGGGACAGGACTCCTGGGATAAGCTGGGACCTGACATCATAGGCTTGAGAAAGCTTTCTTTATCAAAAAGGGGAAGACAGAAACAAGACAGAATAAAGATTCACTGGCTGAGAGATTTCAAACAGTCAAGAAGTTATCCTTGAGGTTATTCTTATGCATTATATAGATATCCCTTTTTAGTTTATGGTATACTGAGGTGGCTGGAGGGAAATCGTTGAGCTGTGTTCCAGTAGCTTTGGTTCTTGAAGATGACTGTATAACTCTGTAGCTTTTTTTTTTTTTTTTTTTTTTAAGAGAGAGGGAGGAAGGGAAGGAAAGACAGAGAAGGAAGGAAGGATGGAAGGAAGAAAGGGAAACATCTTCTTGTTTTATTATATTTTGTTTGTTTGTTTGTTTTTCACATGGGCTGGGGCCAGGAATCGAACCGAGGTCCTCCGGCACGGCAGGCAAGCACTCTTGCCCGCTGAGCCACCGCGGCCCGCCCCACTCTGTAGCTTTTACAATGTGATTGTGTGATTGTGAAAACCTTGAGTCGAACACTCCTTTTATCTAAGATATGAACAGATGAATTAAAAAATAGGGAAAAATAAAGAAAGAAAGAATAAAGGGGATAAGGGGTAAAAAGTTTGGATAGATTAAAATACTAGTGGTCAATGAGAAGGAGGGGTAAGGGGTATGGGATCTATGAGGTTTTTCTTTTTACCTCTTTTTCTGGAGTAATGCAAATATTCTAAAACATTGTGATGAATACACAACTATGTGATAATATTGTGAGCCATTGTACACTATGGATGGACTGTATATGTGTAAAGATTTCTCAATAAAAAAGCATACATATATTTATGTTGTATATATATATATACACATATTGTATATATATATATATATATACACATATTGTATATATATATATATATATATATATATACACATATTGTATATATATATATATATATATATATATATATATATATATATATGTATATATAAAATAGCTTGCCCTTTGAGTTAAATCCCAAATCAACACATAAAGAATGGGGCTTGCCAAGGCACACAAAGCCACCTTAAATAGACAGAGCTCCCAGACCTGAAAAACCTTTACTGAAATCTGATTGAAAGCAATAATATCTCAACATCTCAGGAGAAAGAACATGCTTTAGGAGCCAGGGATATCTAGGACAAACTGAGATGAGTTCTTGATTAAAGTCAGTCTGTTCGTATGACAGAGACGTCTCTATTGTTCTGATTCTGATTCTACTCAACAGACAACTTCAAATTATAATTGGATTTGACAAATATTGAGTACCTGACTCCCTTGACAATTATATCTCCTCAAGCCAAATAAATACAATGGCATTCTAGTTTAATTAGGTATAAACACACACACCCACATACACAGAGAAAGAGCAGGAGAAAGGGAGGAAAGAAGGAGGCAAATTCATTCTGACCCTCTGACCTTGTTCACCTTCTTCCCTCCACCACCTTTAGTGCCCGAAGATCTTCTCCTTGTTCTTTGAAATCTGGCTCATTTGTTACCCCTTAGGTGAAGTTTTCCCAATCACTCTTGCCCAGGGTGGCCCAAATGTTCTCCACTCTTGTTTCCATGGCACTCGCCACACACCACTTATCAAAGCAGGCACAATTAGTGGATTATTTCTCTGGTCAGACGAACTACAACTCAAAGGCATAAATGCTGCCATATTCACCTTGAATCCCCATACCTGATCGGGGCCAGGTGCTTAGTAGGTGCTCATTCAATTTTCAGGAAGGGAGAAAAGGGAAGCTGAAGTGTCAAAGAGAGGAAACACAGAGGCAACACAATGGAAAGTTAAATGTATTCCCTATTGAGTTTTCCCTTAGAACGATTCATTCCAATGGACTGCTTCCGGACTGAACACTTCTCAAGCAATCAAGCATCATCACCCTTCATCAAGGGAAGTGATGGCCCAGAAGTGTTGAGCAGAATCAGCCACAGACAGCAGGAGACCCACTTATGAATGCACTCCATAGCCACGTCTGTTCTCATACTTTGCCAGCTGGTTGTGTGGAAGGCAAACATATTTTGTCATGAACACTGATATGTGTAGCTCATGGGTCAGTCTATTTAACCTGTATATAGTTGTTGACTTTACAGGCAATTCTTGACTTACAACAATTTGACTTGCAGTGATTTTTTTCATTGATTCATGGCCAGTTATATCCTTTTTACCCTTTCTAACATTTAGAAGAATTTCCGGTAGCCTCTTCTCAAACTGTGAGCCTCATCTTGTTTAAAACCCCACCAGATCCTGTAAGAGGTGGGCGGGGTGTCTGTTAGTCTTTTCTGGCTATTTCTTCAAGACCCTTCAGTTCCTTCCCACCCTTCTACATATCTCTTAAATGAGTGTATTTGAAAATAAGCTCACTTAATCCTAATTACTCTATATAATACATATACACATATGCATGCTCATACGCTCACAATATGCACACTTCAAATACAAACACACTGTAAAAGCTTTACACAAGTATATAATTCAGAGTGATAAAATATAATACAGATAAAATTTTCCATTATGGAAAGCCTAAACATACCAGACCCATGGGTGGGAACACAGTTCCTTATTAAGACATTGTTTCTACTGAAAATTAGATTGAATTTCGTTTCTATCACTTCATCCTGGAAAGCAACCAGCAGGTTTAACCGTGAGGATGGGTTAAAAGTACTGAATTGCCTAACCATTGCATTTGCCTGTGGGAAAGGACAATCACGGTTACAATCTGCATGGCAGATTGTAAATATGCCCCCTCCTCATCTAAGATCACTGATACAAAATGCTAATGTTTTTTCCCTTGCTATTTCTTTGAATAATCAGCAACATACCTATTAAACTCTGTAGTAGGTGTTGAGAAAATAAGGTGGTTTAAGACATAATTCCTGCCATCAAAGTGTTTGTCCTCTAGGAGAATAAAAAAGGCACACACATAAAAATAACTATCACAAATAAAGGACACATAAATGAATGGAATGAGCAAATGATAGAGTTGCTAAGAGATGAAAACTAGCAGGTTGTGGTAAGTGAGAAAGACTTGATGGAAAACACATGACTTGACTGGTGTTAGGAAAGAAATGCAGGAATTAAATTTCAAGGAGAAACAATGTTCAATTTGTCTTGTCCCCAAACACGTAACACGTGCATATATCAAACACCTTAAAGATCAGGCATGGTACTTTGGGCTAGATTAAAAGTAAGCTGGAGCAACTGCCAGTGCACATTTCACTCAAAACTGGGAAGCCAGAACTCCTATTCTGATTTTGAACAGTTGATTATAATCTAGAACAGAAGAGCCTCTTCTTACAGACTGTGTCTTTCCACATTTGGGTAAGTCAAATATATCTAAATCACATTATGTCATAGTTGGAAACAGCCCTTTTCTATTTAAAAATTTACTTTTACTGTCTTAGTAATCAAATGAGATTAGCAAGCCTACACATTGTAAACAACAATAAATATTTTGCAAACTGTCAATCAGTGAAAAAGAAACAACTAAATCACATAAATATAGAAGCTGAGAAAGATAATTCAAAGTTTCCAGACAGATCATCTTTGAATTAATGAGCATTTAGTTAACTTAGTCCAGGTTATGAGACAAATCAAACCCAAGTTCAACACAGGGATTCTGGGACATTGTCTTGCTCAAACTGATAAACTAAAGACATTATGAAACGCAAATAACAAAGAGCTTATCTTCTTATCCCTTAGTCCTTTTTTACCCCAAAGAGGGACAACTTTAAAAATTTCCTTTTCCAGGTATTTCTTTTTTTTCCTGAAATAAATGTATATATTTATTATTATGTACTATGACTAATTTGGCATTTTTACCTAAAGGCAAGCATTTACAGAAGGATTTCACAGTTAGGTAAACTCGAGTAATTCACTTAAACTCTCTAATATTTGTTTTCTCATCTGTAAAACTGAGACAATAAAATCTTTCTGTGCGGTTGGCGTGAGGACTGAATGAAAGAATGCCTACAAAACCCTTCAGCACATGGCACATGCTCAGGGTAATTGCCCACTGACTCATTATCATCACCACCACCATCATGGTCACTGTCACTCAGCATAGTTCCAGGAAAGGCTGGAGCTGATATTTGGGAAACCTCAAGCAGCACTGGTCAGAGGGGCAGTATGGTGGTGTCTTGGCCTCTGGGGCCGGATGGCTGGGCTCAAGACCCAGCTCTCCACTTTCTTTTTTGTGTACCAACTTTTATTTAGCCTATTTAGCCCCCTGGACCTTATCATCGCCATCTGTGACACGGGGCTAATAAGAATACCCAGCTTCCGGTGTGGCTCTGAGGGCTAAGTGGCTTATTAAATGGAAGATATCCAGAACAGAGCTGGTATACAGTAAGTACTCAATGTGTGAGCCATGACTGCTGTTGGCTGCATTCTCCAAGTTTAAAGATGGTCAGAATCAAAGTCAAGAATCTGGGACGGATTGAAAAAATACTAAGAAATCAGATACAGAAACTAGCTGTTGTTTTTGAAGTAATTTCAGGGGGATGGTGATTTTTAAAAAATAAAGTTAGTCTTTTAGAAAATAGCTGTATAGATGGAACTAAATGACAAAGAGCCAAGTGGCAGAGGTGGTACCATCAAGACCTATCTATTCAGCCTGCTTCTATTGTGGCACTAATGCTGCTGCAAATATTTTTTATTCTCCTGTCCATTTTCTCAATTAGACCACAGGTACCTCAAGGACTGGGACTGTTTATGGCCTATTTACCAGTGCTTAGCAGAGTGCCTGACACAAATCAGGGACATAATCAATATTTATTAGTGAGTGAATGACCAAGTAAGCAGGTGAACAAATGAATGGTTGAAAGATATATGTAGATATTGGCCCAAGTGCAAGAAGATCTCTTAATACTACCAGAGTAGAATTTGACCCTTGTTTAACCAGGCAGGAGCCAACAGCAAATGAAAAGACAAATGAATAGGGGTGATGTTCCTATAACCTGGAACCTCAATTTTATAGTTTTTACGTGTCTATTTTCTCATTACACAAAATTTTATTATGAATCATCTTGTTTGCTTAGCAGCTCTATTAGGTCTGTTGGAACAAATATATTTCATGGGGTCTTTGGCATGATTGTTTTGCTTTATGCAGATGATACACACCTGTGTAATTAAAATATTTAATGTTGTGCCAGTTCAAATGAGATCAAGTCACCTTCCATATCTAATAATAAATCTTAATGAAATCTTTTTTTATAGAATCCCAGACTGTGAGGCTTGAGGAAAGTCTGACAAGTTGCTTATCCAATCACTCACACTATGAGCAATCCCTAAATAACAATGCACAAAAAGCACTGAACATATCAGTCTGTTGCCACTGAAAGGAAGGCTAAAATACTAATGCTGGTAACAAGATAAACAACAGGCTCATGAGTCTGAAAAGAATGTAATAAAGCATCACTTTTCTTACATGCCACTTCTTATCTGGGCCACAGTAAAACCAAAGAGATATGGTTTCTACTTCTGGTAGCAGTTTATGTTCTTATTTGCACAAATGAGCAAACGAGGATGAAAAGAGGGCTAAGTGGAGCTGGGAGAAAAATGGATGTGATTCAGAAATTATATTTTTAGAATATCCATAGTTCAAAATGATCACAGAGCATCCATAGTTCAGAACTAGCACACAGATACCTGTGAAATATCCTCTTGGGATGGTTCAATGAGATGGTTTCCAACTTCCCACCAGTATAATACAATGGGATTTTATAAACCTCCTTAGAACACTGGAGCTGTGCACAACACAGGTCTAGTATGTATTGGAGCATAAAGAGCATCAGGCTAACTCCTAGAGATACAAGTTGTACTTACCTCCTGCCAGGGCAAGCCCTGGAGGCTAGAGGACAAGCAGGGGATCCCCGAGGCCCTAGGTACCTGAGGGTGAGGATCACTGTGACCAGCATGGCTTGGTCATTAGTCTCTGCATGAATGCTGAGAGATCTGTGTCACCCAGCTCCCTGGCGAGTTCTTTCATGGATCATTCTCCTGCGCGGTATACTCATTCATCTTTCCGTGTTCCTGTTCTTGCTGATTCCAGACTCTGTATTCTTATACATCAGATTATCTAGCCCCGAGTTACAATGAATGGTATCGCTGTCCACCCAGTTGTTCAGCTCAGAAATTTGGGTCATTCTTGATTTCCCCTCTCCCAGCCCCACCTGCAAACAATTACCAAGAACTATTGATTCTGCCTCCTTACTACCTCCCTAATTCATCCATTTACTCCAACCATCCTATTCCTCCTGTAGATAAGATCATCACCATCTCTGGCCTGGTATAATTTAATAGCCTTCCGAATGGTCTGCCCACTCCTGGTCTTAATTCATTCTCCACAGTGTGGAAGCTGACCCTTCTATACAGCATATCTGATAAAGCTACCACTCTGCTTATAAGTCTTCAAGACAAGGTCCAAAGTCCAGCCTGACAGTCAGATCCTCTATGACTCACCCGACTGACCCACCCGTTTTCTGCCTCTTCTGATCAGTCTTTTCTCTGACCCCTTGCTCCCAGCTTGCGTGTTATTTACAATGTGCTGAACTGGTCATGCTGTCTCTCACTTCTGGGTCTTTGTCCCCTCTCTGCTTTCCACATGCTCTATAGAATCACAACCCAGCTCCTCACACCACTCTACAGCTTTTATTGGTCAATTTAATAAAAATAATAGCATACACATATTTATGGGGTTCTATTCAAAGCATTTTGCATGCATTTAGGCCTCTGAGGTAGGTGCTGTCACGTGGCCCTTGTATAGATAAAGAAACTGAGGCACTTCAGGTGTTGTTTGCTCTGGAGAGTTTGCATAACCTCTCAAAGCTGGGTCTGTGTTTCTCCTAAGCACTCCCAGAGCCCTCGGTGGTTATTGTAGAACTTATCATTTTCTATTTTCATAATTGTCTATTTCCCAATTTTTTCCACCCCAGACTACACATCTGTAAGGACAAAGACATTTCTGATTTTTGGTGATCCCCTAAATAAAGGCCAATAAATGTTTGCTGAATTAACAACTGATGACAATGCTCTGCAATATGTGTAGGCATTAGGAGCACACTCTGGAACCAACCTGTTTGCGTTCAAACCTCAACTTGTCCAGTTACTGTGTGACTTTGAGCAAGCTGTTGAACTTCTCTGCCTATGATGGTGATAATGACAACAACTGTTTCATATGAGAAGTAAATAAATTGGTACATGTGGAGTGCTTAGATGACTTCCTGGGACACTATAGGAACTATATTAGTGATTGCTATTATTAACTTCAGGGTTAATAAAAAACTAAAAGCACTTGTAAAATTGAATGATTACCATTAGCTCTATTATACAGGCAAGAACTAAGGTAGTAGCAGTCCCCAAAGATGTACTGGTAAATATTATCATCCAAAGATTTGCTGCAAAGTACCAAATATACAGCTTAGGGATTCCTTACAAAATACCTTATCAGTAGACTTAAAAACCAACCAACAAAAACCAGCAGACCAGTGAGTAGGCTCCAAACAAACTTCTAAAGAGGAAATGATGCTGAAGCATCATTCAACACCCACTGCTTACTTCTATCTAGGATACACTCTTGCATATAAGGACCAAATTTATAAGAAAGCTATAAGGAATATCACGAGACTATTAGAACAATCATGGGTTTGTGAGAATGCTTAGGCCCAAACAAGTTCCTTTTCATGGTGAAATTTCTTGAACAATCTACTCATTAACAGTAAAAAAAAAAAAAAAAAAAAAATCACATCTTCAGATTTTTGGATGGGGATTTGGTTGTAGACTTTTTAAAGTAAAGCATGTCTTATTCAAACAATATTTTTGGCTAAGAAAAGATACAGAATAACCAAAGGTGTCAACACTGTGCCAGATTTCGTGGAGTGATCAAGTGTTGCACCACTTGTTGGAGCCTCTGTCTTTTGTTTAAAGGTTATTGGAATAGAGACCCACTTGCTGAAAACAGTGGCTGGTTTTCCCCACAGGAGACACGAAAATGAAGAAAAGTTTTACTCAAAGCTGACCTTCTGCTGAATAATCTAAAGCCTTGGTACTCATGTCTCTGACGCATTTAAGTTTGCACTGAAATTTCCTTATGAAAATAAACATTAACCTGAACTTTCAGTATAAACATTACCTAGTCCCTCATTTTTGAACAATGATCCCTCCTTTGATAATGCTTGGCAATGAAAATCGTTAAAAGTGTTCGTTGAGGTTTATCTCTTTTCTTTCTAGATTGTAGGTCAAAAGTGAATCCCTGAACTTGGGAATACCAGTTTCCCATTTTTGTGATAAAAATTAAATCCTATTTAAAATAAAGCATAATCAAGACAATCTTTATTACCAAAAAAGGTTGGCAAGGACTATCAATTGTCCCTTATTACAAATAATACTTATTTTAGTCATTAATTTAATAAAAACTTTGAAAAAAACACAAAATCCCATTATAACTAAAATCGAGGAGTCCCTGGATTTCACTGAAGTGGGACAAAGAAAATGCGTGAAGACCCCATGAGAGTCTAGGAAATTCTCAATAGCTCCTCTGTCTTCACACTTCCACCTCTATACTTCTAGGTTATTCCATTGTTAAGGCTTCATGTTTTGGGATTAAAATGAATACCTATAATTCAAAAATTCTTCTCTCTCTGGTAACTGCTTTTTAGCCACACCCTTCTCTCAATTAATCCCAGACTTTTTTTTCTCTCGCTCTCCCATTCTCTCTCTCTCTCTGTCTCTCTGTCTCTCTCTCTCTCTCTCTCTCTCACACACACACACACACACACCTTATACACACATCTCCTCCAACCACATGGTTACACAGGGGAGGCATCTGGTATACCTGATTCCACCCCTAACGAAAATTAGTTGCTTTTAAGTACCTAACTGAGACTGGAACAATCAAAATTTCACCCTCCTTCCCCCAAACCCCAGCTTCTAGACAGATTAGAATTTCTGTGTTTGCATCTGAACCCAAGATGGGCCTCAACAGTTGAGTCTCTTCTCAGAGACTTTGCAAATTGGAAAGAAAGAAAGAGCGAAAAGGAGTGATTGATCATTATCTGAGAGCATAGACCTTCACATATACACTTGAGAGCTACTGGCTACCATGTTTTGCACAATATAAATAGAAACAACAGAAAAAAAAAGAGAGATTGCAGAGGGAGATAAGAATAAAATAAGCACATAGAGAGAAACTCAGATAAGAAGTGAACAGAAAGAGTTTTCTGGCTATGACAGTGCTTTTCAACCTCCGATTCTAGGCTATTCCTTATTCACGGCTGTATTCACACACTTGTTCCTCTCCTTTTTCCTTTAAGCTGACTTGAGCTAGTTCCGTGTTTTCTCCCCGCAGCCAACAGGATAGTTAGTTCATGAATGAAACTCTAAAAGTAAGTATAGCTCCTCCCAGATATGTCATAACCACCCATATCAGATCAATCATTTGCTGTAATTTTAGAGTCTCAAATAAGAAAAAGTTCAGTCACTGATTAAAAACCTACTATTTCCAATGAGTTTTCAAAAATCCATAACATGTGGTTATACAAGTGATTTTTTAAAATTTAATTCATTTTGTATAATCAAACCAAAGCAACATACAAACATGAACATTCTTAACATACAAACATTCGTGTATGGTGTAAAGTCAGTGGCTCACAATATCATCACCTAGTAGTATATTCATCACCATGATCATTTTTTAGAACATTTGCATCACTCCAGAAAAAGGAATAAAAAGAAAGAAAAAACTTACACATACCAAACCCCTTACCCCTCCCGCTCACTGACCACTACTATTTCTATCTACTCAATAGATTTTAACCTTTGTTCCCCCATTTCTTTTCTATACCCTTTACCACTTTCATCATTCACTAGTATTTCAATCTACTCAACTTATTTTAATATTTGTTCCCCCTATTATTTATCGATTTGTTTTTAATCCAAATTTTTTACTCATCTGTCAATATCATAGATAAAAGGAGCATCAGACACAAGGTTTTCACAATCACATAGTCACATTGCAAAAGCTATATCATTATACATTCATCTTCAGGAAACATGGCTACTGGAACACACACTGGTTTCAGGCACTTCCTGAATTAGCCTCTCTAATACACCTTAAACTAAAAAGGGGATATCTATAAAATGAGTAAGAATAACTTCTGGGATGATCTCTTGACTCTGTTTACACAAGTGATTTTAATGATGCAAATGAACTAGCAGAAATCATTTCCTTTACATTTCCTTTAGTTTCATAAGTTAGAGCACTGGAGATGTCTTAAAAGAAACACATTTAAGTTGATTAGTTTTCCTTTTGACAAAATAAAAGTATTAGTATAAATTATAAACCTCATCAGTCTGTTTATTCACAGCACTCTTAAGATTTTGTTCTTTAAAAATGATCTACGCTTGTTAAAGTACATATGAGTAACAACTTTTTTTCTTTATGAGGGGAAGATGAGGGTAGAGTTGAGTTCTTTTTAGAAACAGAAGATAATAATAACAGTCCTATGTTTGAATTTCAAGTTCAATATCACATTTGGCATGGATTTCAAAGTCTCCCAGGGGTGCTGTTTTGTTCACAAGGAGGTTTTACTTGTTTGAGCCCTCTTGCATAAGAAACTTGGAGAAGCGCAAAGAAGAAAAAATAAAGATTCACTACATGTTAAGACGTGGAGGAATTAATGTGCAGGAAATGCAAACTACCAAATAAGTAATGTGTCAGCCTCTGCATAAGCTCTACATTAAAAAAAAAAAAAGATGAGGTTTAAAAAGATGGGGACCAAATTCTGAAGACAAAGTAAACTCTTACCTTGGTCTTCATGATTCTATAAGTAAACCGTGTTGAGGAGGGGTGACAATACTAAAGGATAGGGTGATGTAATCAATCGATAACCTTGGAGAAGCCGGTCTCTCTGGATTTTAGGATTTATCTGACCTAGGAACCCTCCAGGAATTATAGGTTCCAGGAAATCAAACTTAGTGCATGATACTTTTATAGAGCCCTCTGTGTTCTGAAGAGTCAACAGGAGTGATGTTGTTTGGGGTTTAGCAAACCATGGCAATTAGCACTATTTAACTAAAGCTTGCATGACAGTAGCCTCTAGAATAGTCTTGACTCTATTTGATCTCTCTTTACCACTGATGCCTTATTTTATTACATTTCTTTTCCCCCTTTTGGTCCAAAAGGTGTAGTTGATCCCACAGTGCCAGGGCCAGACTCATCCCCAGAAGTCAAGCCCCACACTGTCAGGGAGCATTTCACCCATGAATGTCATGTGTCACCTAGCAGGGAGGATAATGCTTTTCCTTGCAGATTTGGGCTTAAAGAGAGAGAGGCCACATGTGAGCAACAAAAGAGGTTTCCTAGAAGCAGCTCTTGTTATTGGTAGTCTTAGCTTCTTCCCTATAGAAATAAGTTTCATAAAAAGCAAGCTTCAAAATCAAGTGCTTGGCCTATTTTCTTGGGAGTCCCGAGTGATTGAGAGGGTACCTGGAGTTTTCCAGATGGGAAAATTTAGTAGTTCCATATACACCTTATTTCTCCCTTCGGACCCTCAAGGGACTCTACCAGTACTTTTTCATTATCAACCCACCATAGTCTGAGATATTTCCTGATATTACATTAAGTAATATAGAATTACAAGGCCTCACTCTTTCTCAACATGAAAAAGTCAGAACTGGCATTGCATAAAGATGTCTAAAGATTAGGGAAGGGATCAGAGGAAAAGGAGAAAGTATAACAGAGAAAATAGGATTTAACAAATGAGTATGACTGATGAATCACTATATTAATATTCCTTCTAGCCTCCAGTGCTTTGGAGCAGCTAGAAGGAAAAATGTGAGATGATGGTATGGTAGCCCATGACAGATGTTGGAATTTCTTCTGTAACTACTTGTTGAAGTGTGCTTTGAAAACTAGCACTTTTTCTCTATTTGGTTTGTATATCTGTACATTTTACAATAAAAAAACTTAAAAAAAAGAGTCAGTCACACCTGGGGTGGGTGGCAGGACTGAGCCAAAGGCCTAGCACCTATGGAGCTCCTGGTGTGCAGAAAATTCTAACACCTGTCTTCATCCTTACATTAGAACTGTCTTTTTCTTTCACCATCTTCTCTTTTCCCCTCTGCACAGTTTGCCCCTTAATCCCCCAGTTGCTGTTCTTGGCCAGTGCTGGAGTCCCTTAAGTCAGAGGAGTGTTGACATGTCCTTGGAAACATTAGTAAATTTCCAGACCTGGTTAGTGGACGCTTTTCTCTGTGACACCTTCCAACAAACTGCATTTGTAATTGTGATTTCTGCTCTCCAGGAGCATTAAAACACATTTAATAAATGGACTGGACTCTTAGGAGCAGAGAAGCAGGAAGACGGACCTGCCAGTCATACAAGCATGATGGTCTAAACTTTGCTGTGCTGGAGTGGGAGCAGGCTATTTTATACTTTCACACATCTCAGCACAGACGGTCTCATCGCTAGGCAGAGAGGCTTTGTGAAATGCCATATTTAGGCTATGTTGGTAGAGACTCAATGATAGATTTTAGTGATTAAAACTATAGTCTGTTGCTAATGCAGTCATCCTTCTAAAGAGAGACAAGCAAGTTCATTTACCTGAACATGGCATTCTATAAAGTAAGTAGCCCGTTCATCCTCTTCTAAGAAATCAAAAATCAGCACAACTTTGGGGCTACTTCTGGAACCAGCCAATCTGGCTCCTTACTTTGGGCTTTTGTACTCACTGTGCCAGGCTCTGCCTCGAGTGTGCTCTCTTCACATCTTCACTGGGCTCCATCCTCACATACGCGGGGTTCTACTCAGATGTCCACCCCTTCATCGGAAAGACCTTCCAGGACCACCTGTCTAAAGTAGCCCCTCCCCTGTGCCCTGTCATTCTTTATTCCTTTCTCTGCTTTATTTTCCATCAGTGGTCTTAACACTACTTGGCATTCTATTCTAATTTATTTGTTTGTTTATGGTTCATCCACATTAGAATGTAAACTCATGAAGGCAGGGACTTCATCTTTCTATCACTTTATCCCCAGTGCCTAAAATACAGTCAGGCTCATGATGGCAAGAAGTCTTTGAATGAACGGCTGAAGAGGACTAGAAGCTGCATATCAATTCCTAGCTTTACTTGTGCTCACCTCTCTATCAGCTCTAACCTACTTCTCTACGCTTCCTGCCCTCAGTTTGTTGACAGGGGTTGACACAGAGAGGGCTCTTACCTTTTCAAATGTCTTGTGCTAAAGCAGAAATGTTTCATTTAAAGGTATGTGAATTATAAAAACCTGGGCTGATAGGCAGCATAAGGGCAAAGTTGCATCGCACTGTTTGGGGTGGGATGTAGATTGGTATAATCTGGCAGAGGGTAATTTGGAAATACCCAACATTTAAAACAGTCATTTTCTTGATGTACCATTATGTCTTATAGAATACAGCTCATAAAAATAGTTGTAGGGAAGCTCTGAGATGTACATACAAGGATGTTCACTGTACCATTATTGGTAATGGTGAAAAATTAGAAATAGCCTTTCAATATCAACAATTCAGTGTGAACTATAATGTAATTTTATATAGTCACTGAAGAGAATAAGATTGATCTATTTATACTGACACAAAAAATACCCAAAACATATTGTCAAGTAAAGAAAATCATTGTCAAGTACAAAAATCATTACTACTATGTGTGTCACACACATATAATAACATACACACAACACTTTTATTACTTGAGGGAAATGGCTGCAAGATTGCACATCATACCAACAGCAGTTCTAATATATCTTAAGAGAGGACTAAAGGGGACTTTCACTTTCTAAATCATACATTTCTGCAATGTATAAATTTTAGCAACCTCTGGAAGTATTACATGTATAATAACAAAAATAATACAGATTTTAAACACATTAAAGCACTTTAATATTGATAGAACTATTTAAATTCTGAGTTCTAGACCCAACGTTCAGACTAACAAACTCTATCACCCATCAAAGTTTTATTTATTCCTAATCCAGAAAATGAGGCTAAGAATACTTGTCCTGTCTACTGCTCAGGGTTATTGGGTGGCTAAATCAAATAATCATGGGAAAAGCTTTGAAAGCATTTTAAAATTACTACATAAATTCCAAGAAGCCATTATGTACATTGTTTAAGCTTCTTGTTAGCATTAAATTTCATTGACTCCTAAGAATACACTCTAGAAAGGAATTTGCATTATGACTTTTGTAGATAAGGAAACTGGGGCTTGGAGAAATTAAACTTCTTTCTCAACAGCAGAACTAACATTGAAAGTTCTAACTTTAAACCTTCTTCCTGTCTCCTGCACTATCCTGAGGGAATATAGGTGAAAGGCTCTGTAAACTATAAATTCTTCCATAATGTGAGGAACAGAGATAATAATCAGAAGCAGTAATAAGTACCCTTGGAACTATAAAATAAAATAAAACTGCAGTGAAAAAAAGTATGTTTCTTATCCTGCAAAGTATGTTGGTCCATTATCACAAGGCCAATTAATCCTTTTAATGATGCTCAAATTATATGTTTTTATGCACCCAAAGTTAGAAACAAGAACAGTTTAGGAAAACCTCTTCAGAAGAACTACTCAAGATTTTGAAAAGAAGAAGAGGAGGAGGAAGGGCAAATTTAGAACCTGATTAAAACAAACATGGCTTGACTTAGAGGAGAAATGAGACTTCAGGGGGTAGGGAGTGGGGAATGGAGGCGATGAATTCACCAAGCTGCTGATGGTGATACTGTATCCACTGGGCAGTTTCTGGATGTTCGCTTCTTATGGTAATGTTACTGCTATATACAAACAAGGTATATAAGCAAGAGGACAGGTCTCTCACAGCCATATACTAAACATTATGACTCTTACTAAGGCTTCGAATAAAAGGGCTCATTTCTGAATAAGGCAGGTGGGTTCCAATTCCCTCAGCAAGCAATTTTCAAGCAAGCAAATTTTGGTCCAACATTACGAAGTTCTATCAACTTCCTGCCAGAACAAGTCCAATCTAATTAGTAAGGAAAACAAATTTGAAAGAGCAAATTTATTGACCATAAACATGTCAAAAAGACAGCCCAGATTAATTTTCCTAAGTGTTTTTTTTTTAAAAGGCCATTTAAAAGATGCCTAAGCACCTTATAAGCGGACAGTAGAGAACTACCAATTAAATTGCTCCTAGAAATTATTTTTTAAATAATAATTATTATTCTCTCTTCTTTGGAGGTGTCAGCCAGAGGCTTCACAGCAATATAAGACTCTCTTCATTTTTTTCTTTTTGGCATGGGCAGGTTCTGGGAATCGAACCCAGGTCTCTCTGGCATGGCAAGTGAGAATTCTGCCACTGAGCCACCGTTGTCCACTCAAGACTCTCTTCTGAAAGACATCTTTGCTTAGACAATTCAACAAACATTTCTTGAGGCCTACTACATGTAGCACATCGTACAATACAAATATAAAAACGAATGAGATGGATCAGTTTCTGCCTCCAAGTTCTTAAAAGAGCTCTTAAGCACCTAAAAGAGAATTATGGTTAGAAATGCTATACAGAATTTGTGTATCAAGTTCCAGTCCTCAGAGGGCCTCAAAGCACAATAGTGCAGAACTCTATGCACTTTTTATTTTCAAGATGTTAATATGACAAGCTCCTGAACCCAATTCAGACACATTAGTGTTGAAATAAGGAACTCACAATTAAGTCTAGACTGTCATGGGTTAATTTTAGAAGTCCCTCCTCCCCTCTCATGTATAGCTACTTATAGCTCTGGGTTTTTTTTTTTTTTTTATGACTTTTTCACATGAAGCATTCTCTAAAATATTTTTGGGCAAGACTTCACACCACGCTTCCTCTTCCTCGAGAGTGCAATAATACTGGAAGTACAGTTTGCAGGTCATTGTGAGAGGCCAGTGAGAAGTCCCCTGGTGTTAATAGTTTGAGTAATACTGTTTTCTCCTTCAGACCACGCCATTAAATTGTTTTCATTACCCTCAGAGGGGTTATTTGTGTCAGAGCAAATGAGATCTGATACAAATTCAAACTGGCTTGTTCTAACCTAACAAAGCAGTTTATTCTTAAAAACCTAAAAGTATAAGAGAATGACAAAAAAAAAAAACTTGCCAAGGATTTTATGATATTCAGGCAAAAGAGAAGAAATGTATCAAATAAACGGGTTCTCTCAGAGCTAATTATGTAGCTTCAGTGTACTATCTGGACATTTTTGGGATCTTCCCTCTAGTTTATTCTCTCAGACATTAGAATTAGGGAGTATTCCCCAAAAATTTTTAAAGAAATTATATTTTCTATTCCCTAATGTTGTCAGAGGCCATTTTGGGCCTCTCTCTCTCTCTCATTGAATTTTTCTATTTACAAACCACCAGTCTCTTTGTTCGTTTAATCATCCAAATTTAAAAGCCTAATGCTAGACTCATCCTTTTTCTGCTCTCCTCATGCCTAATGTTTCTCTGCCTCCTGAGGCTTGTATTGTTTCAATGTCTCTTAAACCCATCCTTTCATTTCCTTTCTCCCTGGAATCAGAGGCAGAGGCAGAGTAACTCTTGCCTCTGAAGTGTTTCTTCCTTTCTCCTACTTCTAAAATAACTCGGTTCCTTTCTTCAGAGCGTGTGTGTCAGGGCTCTAACCCCGGAATCAGGAACTGGTGTGTGTGTGTGTGTCTGTGTGTGTGTGGATGGGGTGGGGGTGGGGAAGCTCATTCAGATGCTGGAAATTCGCACAGGTGACTCGGAAACAAAGCACCACACCACGTCCCCAAACCACATTTCTTCTGGAATTGTCTGGGCCCTGTTGCAGCGGCCGCCTGAAACCAAGCACCTGGAGCCAGGTAGAGCCCAGAGCAGGTCATGGCAGTGAATCTACCTCTGATAAGGGGGAATCTGAAGAGCTCCAACCCTCAGTTCAGCCGTAATCCAAATCCTGGTAATTGTGACTGCTCACCAGCACCCAGATATCCGCTTTGATTAGTGGGATCCCTGATGATCTAGCTCAATAGATGCTGAGGCTCTGCCTGACTCCTGTCAATCTTCCAAGGACTTGCCAGCCCTCCAGGGGGTGCATCTTCTGTCCTGATCCCCTTCCTGGCCCAGGTCAGTGACCAGATCCTCATAACCCATTGTTAGACTTTCAGTCAGGCCTTCACTGATCCCAATGTGGTTTGAAGCACCTGATTGTTGGAAGCAGAACCATCTGTTTTCTCTGACTCTCCTCCCTGGATCCCAACTCTTTTTTGTGGTCCCTGGGCATTATTTTAGGGCCCACACTGCTGTTGGAGCCAAGCTTTGTGCCATCATCTAGGACTGCCACTTTATATTTATACGGCTGCGGCACTCCCTCAACATTGCCTTAGTGAGTCTGCTAAGATCCAACCAGTTCCTTCCCTCCACTGAATCATCCAACAACCCAGCCTCAGCCTGCCAGCCGCCTCAACCTTTCACCAGCTGCAGAGCTCAGATGGTGGCAGCTTGAAAGGACAAGTATTTTTCACCTGAAGCTGGCCAGCCTCCACCTGCACTATTTCCTCAGCCTTAAATGCAGGTCCTGCAATCATCTCATCACCCTTCCGTGGGCTACGGTGTTAGAGAAGCTCCACCCAGGAGGCCATGGGAGGTCATTGGTGCCTTTAGATCTCTAGGGTTCCATTTCTCCAGCCTGAGAAAATGCCCAGAAAACTCTTGGGAAACTCAGTAGGAGTCCAGAGATGTTCGAGAAGGTTATCTCCTTGTGGACAAATGAATGCCCTGATGTCTGTATCCAATCTTCTGTGCTCACTTTAAGAAGGGTTTTCTCTGCCTACGGCCACCTGACTGATAAGTATGGGTGCATACTTTAGTGTGATCCTGTAAGTCTTTAAGAGACTTTAAGAGAATGAGGCTTTTCTTACAGAAAATTCTACACTTTTTTCCATCATCTAAGTCTGGCTCCAGCTGATGGGTCCCAGAAACCCTGGCTCATGTATTCTCCAAATCACCAGGGTCTGGTTAAGCCAGTCTCTTAAGTTATGCAAGACAGTCACTCTCTTCTGAGATTCTGAAGCCTCTCAAGTCTGCCCTAAAGTTCCCAGATGCCCACAGCCTCTCCCTAGCAGCCTGGCAGGTGCTGCAGAGCTGGGCCCCACTGAATTCCATCTTTGCCAGATCCTGCTGGCCCTGGCTTCCCCTCTCCACACTCAACTAGGATGCCCCAGGCTGAGTCCAACCATTCCATTTACACATGGGGCAGGCCTAGGTTTGACTATCCCACCCAGCGGTGAACTACATTATCTCCCTCCTGAGCATAAAGTAATCCAAGAAAGCCTTCAACTCACTAACTTCTACACTGTTGCTGCTGGGTCCCGAGGCTGGCCATCGTTCCTCCCAAATGACAAAAGTGCAGAATCCAGTGGCTGGTCTTAACGACTGTGAACCACTTTCAGAGCGACTCCTGAGTCAGGGGGACTAGAGGATCCTACATTAGGCAGAAGCCAGCAAAGGAGAATCAGGAATCCCAAAGATTCCCCGGCTCACACAAATGCTATCCTCCCTGAACTGTGAGTTGCCTTAAAGCAGAGGAACAATATTTCCCCTGCGAGTTAGAACAACTGGAAGAAAATCCAGTTATCATCTCATAAAGAAGTATTAACCTCTTGTAGGACCTCCTCTTTGTCCTTCTGAGGGTCTAATCCATGCTCTGGAAAAGACACAGTTTTGGCTTCTAAGCTGCCTACAGATACGAGTAGTCTCCAGAATGAATCAAATCTGCAGTGCTACCTCAGAGTCCTTAGTATTTGCGTCCGGCCTCAGCAGAAAGCATGGACCTCCACTCTGAGACAGTGTTTATAAGGTTGCTGAATGTCTCTGGATGTCTGAGCAGTCATCCTAGAAACAATGCTACAGATTCTGCAGCACCTGGACCCTCAGAAGTAAACTCAGTACCTCTACTTCTCTGAAGCCCAGAGCCTTTGACAGAACATCAGACCTACCACAAGAAGCCCCAGGTCCACGGAGTTTGGAAACATAGCCTGGGGAGGGAGACACTGACCCTCCAAGAGAGGAACTGCTCAAGTCCCATGGAAAGTCCTGACCTTTTCTCCAAGGCTCGTGTGTGGGGTTCTAAAGGTGAAGCCGGTCATGAGAGACAACAAGGACAACTCTCGACACGTATCTCCTAAGCCTGGTCCTGGACCCAGATGGGCAGGCTCAGCATAGATACAGTGCAAGAACAGAAAGCTCCCTGATCCATTGGTAAGTCCAGTTCTAAAAGCCTGATCATGTGTAAGCTTCAAGTAGGAGCCTAGTTACTAAGACAAATTGCTGGAGGTCTTACTCATGCACAGCACCAGACTCCCTCTTGTCTGCTGCTGGAGGCTGGGGATAAGGTACCTTGTCCTGGGAAACAGAAACAGTCCTAGGGGACAAAGAGGCCTCTGAGAAAATAATTCCTCCAACTGAGATGGAGACTAGCCCTCAGAATCCTGGGGAGCTAATTAATACATGACACCTAGGATGAGACCGAGGCCCTGGACAGTGTGCCCTGGACAGTGACAGGTGGTTAAGACCAAGGGGTTAAACTCAGCAGCCAGGGCCAGCCTCATGGGCCAGTGCCCCACGCAGTCCCACAGAAGGTGGGGCTTCAGAAGGCCTGAGCCTGGATTAAATCTCCGCCATCACTGTCTTGAAATTCCCATTGCTTTTTCTTTGAACTTGTTTTTTGTAAGTAGGTCCAATGGGACAATGGGGCATGAGCATGAACAGAGGAGATATGCAGAAGAAAGGAAAAAGCACTAGGTTTTAAGTACCTCTAATGGTACTTTTGCCTCCTGCCTTCTGAACCAGGGGTACCTACAAATTATGTAGCCAGCCCTGTGAGCAACCCTGAGGGGACCCCTTCCCAAGTAACCAGCCAACCCGGGCAGGGGGCATTAAGGGCATCATAATCACCAGACAATACTCTGGAGATTCCTGATGGTCACGAACAGAAGTGGATTCCAGCCACAGGCCTATTAGGCACCCTCCTCAGAACCCCGTCAGCTCAGGACAGGATTGCCATGGGGAGAATCAGGAAACAGGTGGCCCACCTCCCAGGAAGGAAATCGCATAATGACACCATGGGGAGAGTAAGAAGGATCTCTGGTTGTCACAGAACTGACCCCTGAGGTCGCGGTCAGGACCAGGCTGAGGCTGGGGCAGCTGCTCCGGGCAGGTGAGCCTGGAAGTGAACCATGAGCGGGTCTCACGGACCGATCACCCCACTGCTCCGAGTTGCAGCCTCCGCTGCCTGGATGTCAGCTCCTGCACTGTGCAAAGAGCGCTGGCTCTGGAGCAGGCAGAGTAGGGCCTTAGCAGGCTTTTCTACACCTTAATGTTTGCCTGGGGCAGGTTTTTCATCTCTCTAGGCTTCCATTTCCTCATATTTAAAACAGTGGTAGCAATACCTTCCCTGCAGAGCTATTGTGAAGAGTAAACAGGACGTATACAAAGTGCCTGGCACAAAGAGGTACACAATTAAATACAACCTTTTTTGTTTTCCTTATAGGGTTGTTATAAGGATTAAATGAGACAATTAGACATAAAATGCCTGACACACTGTAAGCACTTTATGAATGTCAATTCTCCTCTCCTATCTCATCCCTCTTACCTTTGTGTCTGTTTTTTATATAAACGTGTTGAATATCGACTACATGGTGGGCACTTCAGAAATGAAAATAATTAGAAATGGCATTGTCTGTAGTGAACTCATAGTCTACTAGAGATAGAGGCATTTCACAAATAAATTATAACAAGATGGGTTAAATATTTTATGCATATAAGTAGTGTGCTATGGAAGCACTGGATAATTAGCTTTTCCTGGGGGGAGTCAGAGAAGCTATCATAGAAAAAGAAGGCCTTTGAGTTGGACCTTCAAGGATAGATAGGTGATTGCCATGCTCCTCCCACCCCACCCCCACCCCCCTACCCCCAAAATCAAGCAGTTGCTACTTGTCTGGAGGATGTGAGAAGCTTGGCATAGCAGAAGCAAGGAGGGGGGAGTGGTTGAAAAAAAATGTCGGGAACAGAACTGTGAAAGGGGCCTTGTAATCCCAGCTAGGAAATTTGGTCTTTATCCAGTATGCAAGAGGAGCCAACAAAAGATTAGACAGAGTTAATTGCGCTTGTTGAGAAGAAGCCCCAGCTGGTGATATGGAAGAATACTTGGAGCAGGGAAAGCTTGAAGACAATGAATCCAGACAGGGACTGATAGCAAGCAACAGATGACAAAGCTTGGGGTAAGGGGGTATGGTAGGATCTGGGACATCAACCACAGCAGATTTGGTAACTAACTGGATGTAAGTTGTGAAGAGATTGTGACACCAAGTTTTCCAGCTTGGAAGACAAGGTGAATGGTACCAGTACAGAGATCCAATACAATATGAGGAGCAGTTTTCAGGAGAAGATGCATTTTGTGGAATGTGTTCCCACAGGACATCCAGGTGGGTGTATCCAGCAGGCAGCTGGAAATAGAGATTGGGATCTTGTGGGAGAGGCTGGGGATGGAGACGCTGCTTTAGAAGACATCACGTAGAGGTGCTGTTCCAGCCACAAGACTGGATAAGATCACCTTGAGAGCCTGAGGAGCAATAGGAGACAGGAATCTGGACATTTCAGAGATGGGAGAGACAAGATAAGAGAGAAAGAACTGGAGGAGGAGGGAAACCATGAAAGGGTAGCAAAAGGGAGGGCAGCCACACAACAGGAAGGTCGAGTCAGATCCCTGGGTTTGGCAACCAGGAGAGCAATGGCGGCCTAGTCAAGGGCAATCTTAATAGAGTAGGAAGGGCAGAAGTTAGCTTCCCATGGTTTGAGACATTAAGAAAATAAGCGAATAAAGGGTAAAAATTCTGGTGATGAGAGAAGGAGAGGGATATAGCAGATAGGAAGGAAGCTAAAGGTCAGGGGTTGTTTTTGCAAATGGTCAAGCACACAGGAGAGCACAAATAAGGATTCGAGTAGGCTCCTGAGGAGGCTCTAGTGGAAAGTTAGAAGGTAAGGAGGGGGGCCCTTGCAGCTTGCCTAAGACAGTGAAGGGAGGGAAATTAGGGGATTTCATGCCAGATGAATTCTATCTTCTCAGAGAAGCAAGGAAGATAGGTCAACTGTGACGTTAAAAGGGCCAAAGCTCAGAGGCCTTACGGAGAGTGGTAAAGTTTGATTAAATACAATCTTGTTCTTTCCCATTCTCTACCTCCATGACGGGTCCCTGTTTCTGGCTTCCTGGTTTCTCTGACCCTGACTACCTGCTTTTGGGAACCTCTGCCTCCTGCAAGATTTCCACAAGCTTATGTTCCACTGGCCTGCCCCAGTTCTGCCCATCTGCTACTACTGCTGGGTCTCCCAGGCTGCTGCTCCTGCCAGGTGAGGATTCAGCCAGCTGGCAGATTCTATGTCCCTGCAGCATCTGCTATGATGGACCAGCTCCACCTCTCTCTAGCAGCTGAGCTACCTACTGCCCAAAGAGCCCTGGGACTCGCCCAGCAATCCCCTGAATGGTCTTTCCCTCTCCAGCCCACTTCCATCTTCCTAAAAACTCTGATTTGCACCTAGCAACTCCAAATTTCCTCTCAACTCATCAGTATCCTCAAGATTCTACAGGGACGCTCCATTGCCACATGGGACTTCTTAACTGTAGGCGGATGGCTGGCCTCAGACTTATTCAGCTTGGCTTGCATAGACTTAAGAAAAAAATTAATCTGAATGTCTTATGATGGGGCATGATCTACTTGATTAGTCACAGGCCCCACCTCTCCTTATTGCATTACATTCACCCCAGGCCCAATTCACAGATTGATGTTCTCTGCCAGGTATCTGTAGACATTGGACAACAAAGTCCATGGTCTCTATATTAGGATTCAAGGCCTCCCACTTTCTGGCTCCATCATGCCTCTCAAACCAGATTGTCATCTCTACACAAATTCCTTATTCCAGAAATAGGTTTGCCCTGTTCCTCCTCCTCCCCTGGTAATAAGGTCTTCCTACATATATGTTTTGGTTGTCTCACTTCCTACCTTTCCTCCTGTTTCTCATGCCATGCCCTCTCCTTTCCATGTGCTCAACGGAAATTTCGCTTATATCCCACCACCTTAAAGAGGACCTTCTTGGAGCACCCAAATTCTCATATTTTGCCACTGAGAGAGAAACCCATCAGCCTTCTTCAGCCAAGGTATCTTTCCCTGGATGCCTTAATCTGGATATTTTTATAGCTTTGCCTTAATTTGGACATTTTCACAGCCTTAGAACTGTGACTTTGCAACTTAATCAATTCCCTTTTTAAAAAGCCATTTCATTTCTGGTATATTGCATTCAGCAGCTTTAGAAAACTAAAATACTGCCTAGTACCTAGTATGTCTCAATAGACATTTATGATGAGAAAATACATAAAGCAGAAATCTCCTCTTGTTGAAAAAACAAAAAAGAAGATGAACAGATAAGCAAAATTTGGTATATAGAACAATGAAATATTATTCAGCCATTAAAAGGAATGAAGATCTGATGTATGTGACAACATGGATGAACCCTGAAGATATGCAATGTGAAATAAGCCAGACACAAAAGAGCAAATATTGTATGGTTTCACTTACATGAAGCACATTGAATAAGCCAGTTCATTGAGACTAGATTGGAGGGGCGATGAGAAGTTATTGCTTAATGGGTATAGTTTCAATTTGGGGTGATGACAAAGGTTGGATGGTGGTGATGGTAGCACAACATTGTAAATGTAATTAATGCCACTACTCACATGCTTAAAAATGGTTAAAATGGCAAATTGTACATTGTTCATATATGTTACTACAATAAAAATAAACCAAAGAAACATAAAGGATAAAATAGGCCCACCGTTGGAAGGTAGACTCTATAGCTTGATGAAAACAAATAACCATTGTTGTGTATCATTGTCACTCAGGCATCCAAGTCCAGGTATATTTCACGGGGTGAAAAGAATGACCCATAAGAAACCACCAGGAAGTAGGAAGTCCAGAAATGTGGCCAATGATCTAGCCATGGCTACAGGGTGAACTTGAACAAATTTTGTAACAGACATTGGCTCGTCAAGGCACTGGGATCGTTCCTTCAAGTACTGTGCAGAGCTGAGAATAACAATCGGGTGGGATGGAGAGTGGATGGCTGGACCAGAGGGACAGAGCAGGAGGGAAGGGCTGCTCACCTACAGCTTCCCAGCCCATGCTTCTTGGTTTGCTTGCCCTTTCTCCCAGTTTTCTATGTTGATCCCGAAGTCTGTGATATGCTCATGAACCCAGCAAGCACCTTTTACTCCCAAACCTCACCCACTTGTTTGCTTAGCCACACACTGGATGCAACCATCCTCAACTGAAATCTTAAAAGCAGGAACAAATTCTATCACGGGTCAGACACACCTAACTATTCCTGGTGTTAAATTAGCCCAGTGGCGTGACACCAGATAACAGATAACACATTCTCCTTTGGCAGAAACCAAGGCTCTAAAAGGGGGCATTGCTCAGTCCTGGAATTGGGAACCATCCAGAAGTCTAGATGGCAGCAGGAGGGCTGGGTCCAGTGGAGTTATGGAACATCTCCCTAAAATTTCATCTCAAAGTGGAAGAATTGGAGTCGTGTTTCTGCACCACTCAAGAAATACTCAATAATCGATCCAGCTGAAGAGAAAAGTTCCACATTTCTAAAAGGAAGAAAAGCCAAAAAAAAAGAAAGAGTTCTGAAGTTGGAAGTGTGAAAGGGGGAATAAAAGAAGTTGAGTGGATTTAGGGTAACTGAGCTAAGGGGAGGTGAGGGGAGTAGAAGGCAGGCAGCAGGATTACACCAGAAGCGACGACACCAATTTGGAAAAATGACTTCCAAACCGATTGCAAAGGGAAGCGTCTGAAACAGTAAAGCAAAGACAAAGAACTGAGAGCTAGACCTGAAATGACAGACAGGCACATATGACAGAGGCAGATGAAGAGAGACAGCCTCCAAAACATGTTATGGTGGAAGAGGTTTCAGGAAGTGGAAGTGATTTTAAAAGACGGGATGGAGAGGCATACAGTGGTATAAATTTTCCCCCTTTATTTGAAGCTGTTTTTCTCCTATTATCAGATATTTCAGTCTTCTCAATCACTACGATCCCCCTCAGAATGAGAGGACGTGCATCAGCCAGTCTTGTTGGAGACAGTCACAGAGGGGCAATTACACTTCTGTGCTCGCTCATAAACTGCTTGCTCTGGACACAAATGTCTCCCTGCCACAACGTCATGAAACACACAGGGAAAACGTCTGCAACAAAGGTGTGCCTTTGATTAGCCATTTCAAAACAAGAGTTATGAACACCCCTGGACTCAATGTACTAAGTATCAGTGCCTGGATGGCTTGACTGTGAAAAGGATTAGTCATTCTCTGTCTCATATGAAACCCTGCACAGCAACACATAGCAACAAGAGAGCTCGTGCGTGCCAACAATCTGTTCATTTCTCTCAGCATTTCTGAAGGCAGAGCTTTAACACTTTTTTTTCTTTTTAAAGATATTTGATTACTAAGGCAAGCAAGGCAGCCAGCATTGAAAGTTAGGTCTTTATTGCAGAAGTCACTGCAAGATCACCAAAACTGAAAACAAACGTTTCAGAATTCCCAGGGACTTTTGGTAAGCTTCCTACTGTTCCTAAGGTGTGTTTTGTGCTTTTTCTTTTTTTTAATGATGCAAGGGCATTTCATAAATGAGGCCTGCAAACAATGTCAAAAGGCCCAGGTTCTAATCCTGATTCTTTTCAAACATTCCCCAATCCAAGGAAGGGCAATCGTAGCACTTTAACTAGGCACCCTAAACATCCTACTAGGTAAGGCTCATTAGCAAGAGGGGGACAGTTTCTTACAAGAAGCATCCTACAGACCTACCCACAAGATATCGGTGCTGTATTACCAGACTCACATTAAGCTAATGCATGGTAGTCAGGGTCTCGCTTATGATATTTTATTCATAAATGTTATAAAAGCAAATGTGTTATTAATGTAAACATCATCTACCAAAGACAGGAATCGTTAAGAGAATTCCATGGAGAAGGTAGTTTATAGGGACTAATAATGTCAATGCAGGAGCTTTGCAGTTCTCTGTGACCACGGGGTCAGATTGGCTTGGGTCTCCAGAAGCCGAGAGCTGGTGCCATTTGCTAGCTGTTGGGCAGCCTCTGTAAACACACCTGGTCAACTTCCACTTCGCCACTTGTTCACATTTCGAAACCTACCTTTACGATGGCACCAGTGCTAGGTTCTATGCCCCGCCAGCACAGTATCTGTTTACATTCTCAGGGACAAAAGGGAAGGCTGAACAGCACACTTCGCTTGAATACAGGGCAAAGCTCTTAAATTAAAGCCTAAGAAGAGTTGCTAATATTGACTTAGTATTTACTATGTACCAAGAGCTATGCTGGGTACTTTCTGGGCATTACCTCCTTGTATCCTCACAACCGTTCTATGCTGGTATGTGGTGGCTTAGAGTTATGTGCCCTAGAAAAACATGTTCTTAATCTTAATCCATTCCTGTGGGTGTGAACCCTTGTAAATAGGACCTTTGGATGAGGTTCCTTCAGTGGATGGGTGGCCCAACAGAATCAGTATAGGTCTTGATCCTATTACTAGAGGACTTATAGAGAAGGCCCCAGAGAGAAAAGCGAGCTGGAAATCAATGAGACCCAGAAGAAAAAGATTCAGTCATGTGCACTGCCATGTGGAAAAGCCAGGGACCAAGGGTCACTGGCAGCCAGCCCCAGATGTAATGGTCTTTAGTGAGAAGGCATTTGCTGTTGCCTTGATGTTGGACTTCTCCTAGCCTCAAAACTGAGAACCAGGAAATCCGTGTTATTAAATCAACCCATCATATGGTGTTTGTTTTAGCAGTTAGGAAACTAAAACATGGTACCATCTATGAAATGGGGAAATCAATTTAGGTAATATCCTCAGGCTCATGCAACCTGGAAATAGCAAGGCAAGGATTTGAATCTAGTTCTCTCTCTAATCTAAAGCACCTACTTTTATCATCTACTTTAGTAAGCATACAGTTAGAAGAGTTGTGGAGTTGTCATTCCCCAGATGTTGTTGTAATTGGTACTATCATGCTTCAAAATCTTCAGAACAAACCAGAGCAAGCTAAATATTGAGAGATCAGGTGACATTAAGGAAATAAATTTAACAGAAAATCAAGGGAGATATAAGTTATAACTCTCATTACTTGAGTTGATGTCAACTCTATAGCCCTACACTTGACTAGTGACTGGTAATTGATCAGGAAGAGTGGGCCACTGGAGCCAGTCTTCTAAGGTTCCAATCTTGGCTATGCCACTAATCTTGGGCAAGATACTAAACCTCTCTGAGTCTCAGGTTCCTCATCCATAAACTGGTAGTAATAGCAGAACCTTCTGATCGGAGTTTCATGAAGATTGAGTGAAATAAAACATTCAAAACACTTAGAACCATGTATAGAACTCGCTGAACATTAATTACTTTTACCAGTTATGGGTCTATAGGCAAATTTATGTCCACTGAAGCCTCAGTTTCTTTACCTGTAATCCAGATCCTCACTGAAATGTGAGAGTTTGGTGAATAAAACCTAAAAGCATGTAATATGCTGCCTCCTCACAGTAGGAATTCAAGAAATGTTTATCCTCCCACCCCCCTTCTCAAGATAGTACTATCATTTTACCTCCCGAGAACTTGGATTCCTAGATTATAAAATGGCATAGCTATCCATCCCCCTGCCTCTGTCTCCCACTGTCAGAGCCTGCCCAGACACCAGACTGGAAGTGTGGAAACCTGGGTTATCATATTAGTTCCAGTTTTTTTTTTTGAGCATGGGCAGGCACCGGGAATCAAACCGGGGTCTCCAGCATGGTGAGAACTCTACCTGCTGCGCCACCGTGGCCCGCCCTTTAGTTCCAGTTTTGATGATAACTTTTGAATAGCCCCCTAACTTCCCTAATCCTCAATTTCCCCATTTATTTGTTCTATTATAACCTCTACAAATGTGCACCAGACAGCACACTACATGTTAAGGATGCATAGATAAACAAGGTACAGTTCTTAAGTTCAAAGAGTACACATTCTAATTCAAAATAAAGATATATAAACAATTAAGTGTATTGATTGACGTATAGATAGTGTAGATAGATTACCCCCAGGGAGGCACTAATCAGATTTACCTACATGGGTCAAAGAAAGATTCAAAGAAGGTAGAGTTGGGTCTGACAAGGTGAATGGGAGTTTCTTAGCAGAATGAGGGGAAAGGTATTCCAGGTAGAATAAACAGCATGTGAAAATGCTTAGAGGTTCGAAACAGGGAAATGTACATAGTTCATTTCACCTTGAGTGTGGGTGCATAGAGGGGAGTGGTGGGAAAAGAGGATAATATGTTCTCTACTTACCTTGCAGATTTACTATGAGACCAAATGAGAACAATGTATTAAAAAACACTGAAAAAAGACATAAGTGATGCAGAAATGTCAGGTATGGATTATCATTAGTGCCTTAGCAAGGCTCTTTATGGTACTGAATCTTCACTTATTTCCTCCTAATATGAGAACTCTGGGTATTGTTTCTTCGCTTACCATTACTTTGCCTCCTCCCTCTGACCTCTGAGAGAAGGAAGGAGGATTTAGCATTGATCTAAGTGGAGAGGTGGGAGAAAGAAGGAAGAAGAAAACATACAGCTTCGTTTCAATTACTACAGACCATTTCAAAGTCCCTTAACAACTAAGTGTTTCAGTTTTCAAAAGAGTTCAATCCTTGGCCAAAAAAAAGAAAATTTGATGGTAAGACTATGACTTTTTGGGTGTTCTTGACTATAACCCATAGTAAGTCTTTAATATCACAAAACAGTACACACACACACACACACACACACAGAAGAAAAGTTATGAAACAATATTTATATCTTTATATACTTTGTGCAATGCACTCTGACATTTTCACTTCTATTTTATTTTCTTGTATGCTATTTTTTAAAGTCTTGGTTACAACCTTCTGCTTGATTTCATTACTCACTAATGGATTGCAATTTACAGTTTCAAAAACAGCACCCTGTTTGAGAGACAGGGGAGTTCATGGAGATTTCAAAAATATGGGTCACTAATCCCTTCCACCTTTCATTTCTTTTGCATTTTGAGACAATGCAATATAGAAGAAACTCCAGGTCATTCCCAACAAAATATCCCTGTGTGCTTAAGTTCACACGGTAAGTTGTTCAACAACGTAAAAGGTTTCTATGTGGGATTTCTTGCTGTTTGGCTGCAGCACCCAATTAAGCTTGCTGACCAGTAGAATTTCAAAATACAGGACTCACTTTTAGGCAGGGCCTGGGCACCCTTTGAAAGCAGAATCATATGTCTCCACTGTCTTTTAGATAAGAACATTCAATAAGCAACATGTTTCATAGAAAGTGTTGTGTCACACATCATAACCCAGAAGTGAGAAAGTATTCTGCCTGGGGGCTACTGAAATGGGAACACAATGCCTAAGTGCCCTCCCAATCAAGTGCAGGTTGAAAATTCACACCACCACCTTCAACAAAGAAAAAGTCAGATCTACATCCAGCTCTATGTACTTTTGTGTTCAAACAAAACCCCATAGCTGGAAAGGAACCCAAAGGTCATCTGGTTTACCTCGCTCCTTCCAAAGATAGTCAACTAAACTCTCCTGAATCAGTTAAGCTATTTCCCACTGCACTGTAATGTGTGTTTATGCCCACAGGGTCTTCCTCGTAAAACTGCATAACTTTTACGTTTTTCTGCCACCAAAGTTTTGATGATGCTGTTCCTCCTACTGCTTTCCTTTCCCTCCTTCTAATACAAATCCCACCCAAACTTTCAGCTCAAACCCAAGCCTTCCAGGAAGACTTCCTCAGACTCTACAGTCCCTGCCTATTGATTCCTTTTTCTCTGAAATGAGGCTATTATGCTCACTGAATTCAGGCAACCATGTGTCTGTTAGACATTGTTTAATAGGCAGTTAATATATATTTATCAATTCACTTTCTAGTATTTAAAAGAAGATGTGTTTGCCATAAACTTTAGGATTTAATTATAAATGAACCCTTCTGACAACACATATATTAAGCAGTAGATAGAAAGGTTTAGCATCTTATCATGAAGATATTAAAATCATGTAATCAGTAAAGAAATTACTATTTAGCTATTCATCTCCGCATACGCAGGCCCAGTGACAACACTGATAGAACTCCGTGTTGGCTGCTGCCCCAGTAACACAAGATACACATGCACTCACACATTCCTTTCTTCTTATTTCATGCCCACCTTTGGTTACTTACCTTACTTACTCTTATAATAGGCATCACTGAATTTTGTAACTTGGAAAGACCTTAAGGATGATCTATTAACCCTCAGATGAAGATCTTTAACCCAGAAGAGGTGAGTTAATTTGCTTCAGATCACCTTTGTAGTAAGTGATACAGCTGGAGGTAAAATCCAAATCTTTCCCTAAAGAAATCAGGACCTAGAAATCTAAAAATCTCAAACAACCTAGTGCTTCAGTTTCATTTCCTCTATCCCCAAGTTCCCATCTTTCACCAAATCCTTAGGTCTCACCACTGAGGAATTTCCCCAGTTGTTTGACACCAAACTGTCTTCCTGCCATTAACCAATTCCCCGATGTTGTTCCATCTCAAACTCATGACTTCTCTTATCCTACATAGCCATTGCATTGTTTATTCTGTTTTTTTCCCCCTAATCCAACACCACACCTGCCCAAACCACATAGCTCCTTTATTTCAAGACTATAACTGCTTCAGATAAAGCTACATACAAACCTGAGGCTACAGACCATGACTATTTCACAGAGAGTAACTTGGTCTCTCTCCCTAGGATTTCATGCTGCATATGATATACAACATGCTGAAAGAAGAAAATGTTCTCTTTAAGTAGGCAGGTAATTTGTCAAGACTCATAGCAAAGCAAATGCTTATGCCTGAAAATTAAGCAAGGAGGAGCAGAGATCACTGAAAATACCAAACTTCACTCTCTTTCAAAAACATCAATATCCACTTGAGCTAACAAATGGTAAAAATGATGAATGGAACTCTCCTTCCTTGTTCTTGTCTATGCTCTTATAAAGGTGATAAAAGGAGAATGTGGTGGGCAAAGCAGAAGATAGGATAAAGAGAAGACCAGTAAAAAGTCCAAACCAGTTAAAATGGGCAGCAGGGTGTGGTGATTAAGATGTGAACTCTGCCAACACACTGCATGGTGAGTCCTGGTTCCACCATTAACAGGCAGGTAAGGTGCTTAAATCTCTGCTCAGTTTCTTCATCTTGTAGCACCTACATCTCAGGATTGCCAGGAAGATTAATTCAGCTAATATTTGTAAAACACTTAGACCAATGCTTGGCACATAATTGACAGTACATAAATACTTGTTAATTAAAATAAATCCTGAATTTGAAATTTTTTTGACAATCATGGTGTGTATCTGCTGACCCCCAAATCTTCAGAACCTAGTAACATAGTGATAACTTCCATATCACCCCACATTCACCCTGCATCTTCTAATACAAAGTGTTTCCCAAGAGCTCATTTCATAACTTGTTCACATTTGGGGCTTGACAGTAATATACTGTGTTATCACTCCAAGTAATGGACCCCATGGCTATAGCCACGACACTTGGGGAGAAGTGGCCTCTTTATCTTAGAAGGCAAAGTCTGTGGTACCACAAAAGTTCTTATTTGCCCACACATCACAAATTCTACTTGTAATCCAGGACTGGAAGTGGGGGCAGCAGGTCAACTGCCAGAGAGAAAACAAAATGAAGGGAAAAGTATATGCACCTTCTTGATACACAACTCACAATGCAAGGCAAAACTTCTCAAAATGATGTCCCAAATCTTCTCCTCCTTTTCTCTCTTAACTGCACTCCAACCCTGGCAGATGTGGTTTTCTCAAGATCATCAGAAAACTATCACTTTGCTAAATCTAGTAAGACCCCCTCTTACTTCACCTCTCAGAAGTTCTAGCACTGGTGATACTCCTTCTTCCTTGATGGCTTTCTTCTCTTGGTTTCCAGGCCACCATATGCCCTCCTGGATTTTCTGGCTGCTGCTTATCTCCCAAAATCTTTACATTGCGGGGGTACCCTGGGGCTCATCCCTTGGTCCTCTTCTCCCTCCATACACATTGGCTCCCATGGTAAGCTCATCCAGTCTCACAGTATAACATACCATTTCTTCTCCAAGAACTCCCAAATGTATACCTCAAGCCTGGACTTTGATCCTGAACTCCTGACTCATACATTCAACTGCCTGCTAGTGTCTCCACTTGGATGTGTATTAGGATCCTAAACATGGCTGGTCCCAAACCAAACTCTGACCTTCCTTACCTAAACCCTCTCTGCTATCTTCCCCATCTTGGTTAATGATATCCTCCACCTTCCCTTCCTTCTCTCACCAGTTCCCATATCCAACAGTCCTCTCAACTCTAACTTCAAAATATATCCAAATCCTCTCAATCCTACCTTCAAAATATATTCAAATCCAACCATGCCTCACCACCTCCAAACCATCCCCTAGTTTAAACCACTCTCATCTCTCCCCTCCAGTCCTGAAATACTCTCTTACCCAATTTCCCCATTTTTGCCCCAATACAATATTTTCTCAAAACAGCAGACAAAGAGATGACATTAAAATATAAATTAGGGGCGGGCCGCGGTGGCTCAGCGGGCAAAGTGCTTGCCTGCTATGCCGGAGGACCTCGGTTCGATTCCCGGCCCCAGCCCATGTAACAAAAACGGAGAAACAGAATACAATAAAACAAGAAAATGTTTAAAAATGTTTCCCTTTCTTCCTTCCTTCCTTCCTTCTATCCTTCCTTCCTTCTCTCTGTCTTTCCTTTAAAAAAAAAAAAAAAAAAAAAAAAAAAAAAAAAAATATATAAATTAGTTCATGTCACTCTCTATTTAAAACCCTACAATGGGTTCTCATCTCACTCAGAAAAGCCAAAGTCCTTATAATAACTGCACAGGCCTACCTAATCTGAGACTCCAGTACCCCCTATAGGTTCCCTGATCTCATCTGCTCCTGCTTGTCCCTCTTTCACTCCACTCCAGACACACTGTCCTCCTTGTTGTTCCTCAAATGCACAAAACACATGCACACTTCAGGGCTTCTGCACTTACTGCACCTTCCACCTGAAGCACCCTTCCTTGGATATCCATATGATAGCATTGCTCCCTTAACACATTCACGTCTCTGCTCATAAGTCAACTTCTAGTGAAGCTGCCTCTCACAACACCTGCTTAGCATTCCTTATCTCTATCCTTTGCTTTATTTTTCTCCATAGCTCATCAACATCTTCTTTTACAAATCTTACTTATTTTTTACTATCTTATCTTCTCCCGTTAGAATATAAGCTCCAGGCAGGTAGGGATTTATATTGTCCTTGTTCACTGCTGCATTCCTACTGCTTAGGAAGTGTCCTGCACACAGCTGGTGCTCAGTAAATATTTATTGAGCGCATGGGAATAGTCACTCACTTGGTTCCTCTTACCTAAGACCGTCATCACTGTCTTCATTAGCTTCATGGGTGTCCTCCGGCGGCTGATGGACCCGCTGGTGTGTGGAGACAAGACATTGGTCTTCCTCTTAACGTACATATAGATCCGCAGGTAAACCACAACCATGATAAAGAATGCCACGAGGTTGGACACCGTCCAGAAAATGAGGTAACTTCTGCTGTAAATGGGGGCCAGGGAAGAGCAGGTAGAGATGTCACAAAGGCAGTTCCAGCCCAGTGTGGGGACTGCCCCCATAAAGATGGCGACAGCCCAGACGAGCAAGATGAGCAGAGTCACCCTTTTTTTGGTCAGGTTGCTGTGGATCCGCATCCTCATGATTGACATGTGCCTCTCCACGGCAATGACCAGCAGATTGGTCAGGGAGGCAGTTAAGCTGGTGTCCAGAAGCCCCTGGCGGAGAAACCAGCGGTTGACTGTCAAAGTTTTTGAGACTGGGCCAGTGTTAAACATCAGGAATACATAGGCAATTCCAGCAAAGAAATCTGCAGCAGCTAAGTTGGCCAACAGGTAATAGAAGGGAAAATGAAACTTTCTGTTTTTGATCACTGCTGCAATGACCAGAGAATTAGAGAAAAAAATAAACAAGCAGAAAAACGTTCCAAAACACAAAACAATCACAAGCTTCGTCCCTGTCCACTCTTCGGCAGTGTCAGTGTTGCTCCTATTATAAAAAAAGTCCATGTGCTTATCATAGTGACACTCATTCATTGTGGAGAAGAATTGGACATCCTAGAAAGAAATTTAAAGGAGAAACAAATATCACTATTTGTAAAATCAAACACAAGACCGCCAGTTTCCACTGCTAAACTCCTCTTGGCCAACCCCTATAATCCTTCAGGTTTCACTGAAAATGTCCCTTGTCCTATGACTCTAGACCCTTAACCTCCTATAAAAGCATTTATCTTGCACTGATAACTGTTGTCTGTTTCTGAGGTTAGGGGGCAAGCTCAGTGAGGGAAGATCTTTATTCATTTTGTTCACTATTACAATCCCAGGGCCCTGCTGCCATGTAACAAGTATTTGTTGAATGGCTGGCTGGCTGATGGAATGAATGAATGACCTTACGGAGAGCAACAGGTCAAAGGTGCTAATCTTATCAGGAATGATTCTGAAACATCCACTGTACATTAGTGACAATTGTAGCACAGCATGTTAACACTTCCTCCTGGTAGTTTCCAACTCATTTCTTATTCATGGGTTAATCAAAATGGCTTAGTAATGTCATACAAACTCTAGCCAAGATGAGGAAAGATGAATTACTCTTCACATGACCAAATGTTTTCCCCAAGAGACCAGTTTTCCACTTTTCCTAATTCCATTCCTGACCCTCCTTTTGCCTTCAAGCTACAATTGCAATGCTTACTTACTAAGAATGTGGTACAAGGCTGGAGACTTTGGTCTCCATGCCCCTTCCTTACCCTCTTTCTTCTAGGCTCCCAACCCATATTGTACTAATGTGAATTGGTTTACTGGGTTTTTCCATTCAATCACTTCAACTCAGTTTCCCTCCCTGGGGTCTCTCCAAGCCAGCAGGTGTGAACAATCAGGTCTCATAGCTAAGACTGAGACCTGGAGTTCAGGCAGACATCCCAACCAAGGTTGACGGCAGAACATAGCTGCAAGTGAAGGTCAACCCCTTGGGACACATGTCTGAAAGCTGACCCCAAAGTGGAGTATCAGGCAGGCAGATAAGACATTATCTTCTCAGCACGTGATCCCTTGGACCCCACAAATGAGGGATTCTGACTAGGAAGAGGCTGGGCAGAGACTCCAAAGATGCCCCTTAAGTCCAAAACTGGTGGGAAGGAGCAGGTGTTCTGCCTCACAGTGGCCTGGCCACATCTATGAAGGGTCCAATCAAGGGAGAATAGGGTTTAAGATGAAAAAAACAAGCCTCTTGGGAGAAGGACAAAGGACTCCCTCACAAGGAAAGAGGTTGCAACTTATTTACTGGATAATGGGACAGCCAGTAGGCCCAGCTGCCTACTGGTAGGAAATGAAGTGGCTCCAATAGCACAAGCTTAATAGAAATTCCCAGCTTTTAAGATCTGTACAAATTCTGCAATCCAATACCATGTCCAGAATCAGGAAAAGCAGACTCAGACATTCTTTTTTGTTTATATTTTAATGATGTAATGATACTTTAAAATTAATTAGATGCTTGCTTCTCTGTCATAGCAAACGGGAGGTAGAATACCGTTTTATATACTTAAAATATAAGGGGTTTCAAGACACAAAGGGTCCTGGTGCCTTTCAATTTTAAGAAAGGAAGACTCAGCTTTAATAATAGCAAAACAAAAGTCACTCTCTTAAGCTCACATTCACCAGTGTGTAACTGTGAAAATTTAAAATAAAACAAACTCCATATAGCAGACCACTGTCTCTACATAGTATCACAATAACTTTCCCAAATTAAAAATATACATATGATAATTTTAATGGCTTATAATAGTCCATTATCTAAATGTATTGTACTTTAATCCCCTAAGGTTGGGCATTAATGTTTGTTTCCAGTATTTTGTTATTATAAGCAAGGTTATAGTCTACTGCATTAATCTTTACATACTTGTCCAATTATTTCCTTAAGAGTAGTTCATAGATTTGACATTGATGGAGTAAAGGATATAAATTTTTTTAAAGTTTTCTGATGCGTATGGTCAAACTACTCTTGAAATATTTCATATTTCAGATCCCATTAGCAGCATATGGAAGAGCCTTGAACAGGAGATACTAGCTAGTGAGATTTAATTTAAATATTTGAATAAAGGAGAAAATTCCATTTTCAACCATGTTGAAGTATACTGAAATTCAAGACAAACAATCCAAGAACATATAAGAAAGTTCAATGATGCAATTATTGTGTCTTTCATAATTAAAAATAATTTACATTTTGTTTTGCTACATGCTCTAGATAGCTATGAGAAATGCATTTCTAGTTGAAAATTTATATTATCCTTGACTAATATATCCTTGATTAATTCATTTGCAGTATCAAGATTAATATATCAAAAATATCTTTGAATTAAGATTCTACAAAAAAGTTCTAATTTCCTTTTGAATGGCTCTTAAAATTTTGATTACTGTCTTTAAATTTGGTTGAGTTTGTAATTATAAATGCACTAAAACCTCAATGATTTTACTTCAGAAATATACATTTAAATTTCCTAATCACAACCAAAATAGCACATTCGTATTAGAAATCTTTTAACAAAAATTGTTCTGCTGAGAAGTTTTGTAAAGTTGACAGATCTCTGAAAAACCATGGCTGACCAGAACTTCCATTAAGCAACTCCCCATCCCACCAGCCGCATTCCTGGATTCTACTTTGGAAGAAGCAGGCAATGAGAGCAAATTAAATTCCTATAGGAACTGGTGAAACAGACTATTTCCACTCACAGAATATAATATTATGCAGCCATCGGAATCATGTTTACCTTGGAGTTGTGGTAATATGAGAAACAGCGTATGCCATTCTTTTAATTGCAGCTATAGATATATATATGTATTTGTGCAGGTTTGAAATGATGTATGTGCCCTAGAAAAGCCATGTTTTAATCCTAATCCCATTTTGTAAAGGCAGCTGTTTCTCTTAAACCCTATTTAGCCCTGTATGTTGGAAACTTGATTAGATTATCTCCATGGAGATGTGACTCACTCAAGAGTGGGTATTAAACTAGGTTAGGTGGAGACATGTCTCCACCCATTCAGATAAGTCTTGATTGGTTTTATTGGAACCTTTAAAAGAAGAAGAACTTTGGAAAAAGCTAGAGAACAACAAGAGAGAAAGACATGAGATTCTGAGAGAGCAGAGAACGCAACAGAACCATGAAGCAGACAGTCTATCAGCCAGCAACTTTTGGAGATGAAGATGAAAAATGCCTCCTGGGGAGCTGGAGAGGAAGCTAGCAGATGACGCCATGTTCACCATGTGCCCTCCCAGATGAGAGAGAAACCCTAAATTTCATCAGCCTTCTTGACTCAAGGTATCTTTCCCTGGATGCCTTAGATTGGACAGTTCTATAGACTTGTTTTAATTGGGACATTTTCTTAGCCTTAGAACTATAAACTTGAAACTTATTAAATTCCGCTTTTTAAAAGCCATTCCATTTCTGGTATATTGCATTCCAACAGCTAGCAAACTAGAACAGTATTTATGTATACACATACATGTACATGTCAATCACTTCCAAAAAGTATAGGGAAAAAAGATAAGGGAAAAAAATCCCAAAATGTAAACAGTTAATTAAGTATGGTAATTGCACACAGTTTTAAAACTTCCTTTCCACTTTTTTTTTCTATCACAAATAAATAGACTTTTAAAGCTAGTTTACAAATTCTGTTTTAGGAGCATATAATCGACTTAATGTATTCTATCTTTGTTCTAAAACTAGAGCTCTGAAAAATCAAAATTAATGTTCAAAGGAAACACCTCAAAGATCTATGCTCAATTTACTCTTACCAACACACTTTAGAATTTTTCAGTGAGAATGAAAACAAAATGGTTTCCTACTTAAAACTTCATGCAACCATAAAGCTTTACCTGCTGACAACTAATCCCATCAGGATATCATTTTCACCAGCTCCCCTATAAAATATTTCTTAAAGCCATCACCCCAGAGTCCCAAAAATGAATAACTATTTTGTGATTTAGTACTTTTGATTTTCTCATTCTCCATATGCTTTCAAGCTTGTTGGCAGGTCCCAATACATAGTAACTACCCTTTACCATATTTTCTTACCTGGACATCACCAAAACCTTTAATGAGCTCATAACAAATCACCCATTTCCCATCTCTTGGCCCTCCTCAAGCCTTGAAATACATTTCTTTGATATGAAGACAAATCAGTAAGTTATTTCAGTCTTCGCCCAAACATCACTTCCACAGAAATACCTTCTCGACCAACCCAAATTAGTCGTGTCTCTTGCTAATAAAGCCCTGTTTGATCTTCATAAGAGAACTTATCATTCATTACCCAGTATTTCCTTTTGTATTTATCCATCTATTGTCCCTCTCCACCACTAGACCATTCCACTCCCGCAGGGCAGACAATACTGGCATCTGTTGAATGAATCCCTGTTCTACAGTATCATTTCCCTACTAAAAGAGCTTACTTACATGCCAATCCCTAAATATGACAATAGAAAGCTCTGCCACTTATTAACTATGTGTTTGCAGGTAAGTTACTCCATTTTGTTATTACTATTTATTTATTTTTTTTGCATGGGTAGGCTCCGGGAATCAGAGCCCGGCCACCCTATTATTAGTGTTTTTAATTTCTAATATTTATGAGGGTATAGCTTGTGCCAGGTGCTGGCCTAAGCATTCCACAAGTATCATCTCATTGAATCTTCACCACGAGAATGGAGATCCAATTATCACACCCATTGTGCAGAGAAGAATATTATAGCGCTCTTGCCCAAGGTCACACAGCTAATAAATGGAAAACTCTGGATTCCTGTCTACAACAATGTGCTTTCTCTCCCAGGCAAACACCAGACAGAACCAAGAACTATAGTTACAGCTAAGACTGAAATAACTTACTGATCTGTTTTCAAATCACAGAATTGTATTTTAAGGCTTGAGGAGGGCCAAAAGATGATAAATGGGTGATTTGTTATAAGGTCATTAAAGTTTTTGGTAATTTCCAGGTAAGAAAATATGAATTGTCCAAATAGAATTGCCGAAAAGAATGATCCAATCAAATAACCCTCAAGGAGTGCCCCGTATGATTGAAACTTTGGACATTCTAAATAGCCGTTAGTTTGTTGCTGGTGGTGGCGTTTTATAATTCTGAGACACATAGAAAAGGCACTTTTCTGAAAATATGATTTAAAATTTTAGGAAAAGTAGACCACAATACAGTCAATTTCAGGACCAGGTTAAAGACACCAAACTTTACTTCTGCCAAATCCCAAGCTGCTTTTTTCTTTTTACGCTAAAAGTTTAAAGGATCTGGATAGTTCTGACCCAGAAATGAAAGATGCTAAACTTTGGAGCTATTGCCACAACTTCAAATTTCAGTAATTTAAGACTTCATAAAATGATGGTTTAGGAGGTCTAAATGTGGAATCCAAATGAAAACTTCATGAGCAAAGCTTTCATTTAGATGTATTCCAAACTTGATTCTCTGGAAAAAAACAAAGCTCAGTTAGCCCATAATGTGGAAGCAATTATGAAAATTAAGACATCTGAAAACCACTCAAGCAGCTTTTATTTCTAGCTATAACTTACAAAACAAGTTGCTGCCAGGTCTTTTAGCTGGCTCTCAATACTGCTCTCCTCTTCCCTCCCTAGAAAGAAGCATGGGGGCATCTAATACCAGAGCAATTGATACCACAGATATTTCCTTTTCCTACGGTCCCTGAATGTAAAACTCTCTTCTCTGGATGTTAGGTCAGTTGAGACACTAGTGGCAAGAAAAGAGGTCAATTTTGCAGAACCAATGAACTTTGCTCACTGAATTCTTTTTAATATTTAATGCTAAGGGCAAAATCAAAGTGGCGTGGGAGATTTAAACCATATTTAGTTCTTGCAGTTCATTTCCACCATTGGTTTCTAGGTCTTTGCACCTGCTGTTCCCTCTGCTCAGAAGCCTTTTCCCCAGTTACCCCCAGGGTAACAGGACTCGTTTCTCCACCTGGTTCCTGCCCTAATGTCACTTCATCATAGACCCCTTCCCTGCCACTCTTTAAAAGGACTCCCTACCCTACCCCACCCACGCAGCACGCTAGCCCTTTACCCTGCTTCATTCTTCTGTTCGGTATTTCTCATTACCTGGCATTATCTACTTGGGGTATCATCTTGTCTCCCCCTCTAGAACGTGTGCTTAGGAAGCAGGAACTTTGTGTTGTTACAGAGCACCCCCGGTTCCAGGCATTCAGTATGCACTCTGTAAACACTCATCAAGTGCAGAATAAAATGGAGTGTCCTTCTGTATGCAGCCAGGCATGCCTGTGCCCTAACCTTTTACCCAAATCGAGCATTATTGCTTTTCTCTTCTGCAAACCCTCTAATTTGGAACTCGCTGCTTTTTCATTTCTCCATATACACTTGGCACAAACCCCTGTCTGCTGAGTGGTGTGAGGAGTGGGGTTTGCTCCCCTGAAAGAGCAGCTAAAGCAGACCAGCGAGCCCAGGGTAGTCTAGGGGCAGACCATGGAGCCCTTCGTCCTGGTAGAACTGAAATCAGAAACTCTCTCTCCTTTTTGCAATAACTTCAAAAGAGAGGAGACCCAATGGCCAAAACTGGAATAACTTGAGCAAGAAAATGAATAAAGTGGTATTGGATTAAAACCCAAAGTGTAAAATAAATATCCAGGAGTCCATGCTGATGAACATAAATGACTGAATAAATGAATAAATGGAGGAGAGAAAGCAAATCTCTCATGTGGAAGAATTCCAAATAAATCATATAGCTAGTCCAACCTAAAGGAGGAGTGTATATGTAGAGAGACTTCCTTCTGAAGACATGGAAAAGAGGGGAGGGGAGGGGAACCGCTCAGTAGAGAAATCTGACAATGTTACTTCAGTCAGGTGGTCAAGGTCAACATCAGAAGTCTACGTCATGCTGACAGTACAATGTGGATGTGATGTGATGAAAGCGGCACTTCACCTCTGTGATCCTTGTTGACAGTTTGTAATCCTGATACGTGGTGATGGAAAGGCTCTTTATCTCTGTAATCTTCTTCCCCCAAACCCGTAACCCCAGCCCCGTTATGAGAAAAACGTGAGACAAATCTACGGAATATTTGACCGGTACTCCTTAAAATCATCAAGGTCATCACAGACAGGGACAATCTGAGAAACTGTCCCAGGAGACATAACAACTAAATGTAATGTAGCATCCTGGCTGGGATTCCTGGAACGGAAAGAGGACATTAGGTTAAAAACTAAGGAAATCTGAATAAACTATAAATTTCACTTAATAATAATGGATCCATATTGGTTCATTAATTGGAACAAATGTACCATACAAATGGAAAATGTTAATAATTGGGGAGACTGTATGAGTAAGGGGGAGGGGGCATTATCATCTACTCAATTTTTCTGTAAATATACAACTGTTCTAAAAATTAATTAATAGAAATTTTAAAGAGAGGTAGAGGATGTTCTAGACTCTACTTCAGTGCAGTAATTTCAAAATAAAGCTCCAGAGTTGCATAAGCATCTCCTTTACCCTCTGCCATGGTACAATACCACAGGAGCAGCTATTTGTTTGAGAATAAACTTAAATAGATACTGTCCTGTAATAAAGTATTGGAGGTATCTAAAATTCTTGGATAAGACTACTATGTTTTCTTCAAGGGTACCTGCTAAGTGTAGAGCTGTTACAAATCTGCTTCCCTGTTTTAATACACTAGATTCTTTTTCTTAAGAAAGCTAAACCCTCCACCCTGCTAAAGTTTGGTTACTCTGTTTCTTAGGAAGGATTCGTAAACTTAAGCACCCAATAGTGTTCTGATAAGATCCTCTGTTCCTCGAATACCAGCTCAAAGGTAGTGACAAGCGGGGCTGGGGTGGAGGGTGGGGGAGGTGGGATGCAGCTGCAGCCTGAGTTTAGCAGAATAAACAGATTTATCGTGTCAGTTAAAGTTTACAGGCCCTCAGGCAGGGAAGCCGGCCTTCTGCATGTCAGCTGAACCACTGCTTTCTCTCTCCAAAGAGTGGGTGGTCACAGGAGGCCGTGGTATATACACACAGCTTCTACCCTAGGGCTTGTTTAATAAACAACTATAATCACATGTATTGTTCCATACATGTTACTGATGACTGAAGACTGTTTTAAACCACTTCATTAAACAGGACGCCAACTCAAAAACATACCAAACGAAGCTAAATAAAAGAGGTGGGACATAGATTTTATATGACAGGCAAATTCCCTGACTTAATTTATTATCCATATGTAAAAGTAATCATGTAAATCTACAATTATACTTGCTTTATCTATTATAAAATTTTAATTTCATCTGATTCATTAGGCCATAAAGACTGGGGAGACAGTTTGTCTTCTGATTCTTATTAAAAGTGAAGATGCTAATCAAAATGCTTAAAATCATAATACATAATACATAACTCCGTATGTTCTATCATATAGCAAATAATCCTTAGACAGCTCTGTAATTAAACTTTAGTAAGCTTTAGGGATGGAAGCAAGATGGAAGGCCAAATTTTAAAGTGTGGATTCTAACAGCTGAAAGAGATATTCTTTCCGCATAAAGAGCTTCATCCCCCTGAGAAAATACTTTGTGAGAAATTTTAAAGTGCGTGCCCATGACAAGTGACTTCCCACAAGAAGAAAATCTGATTTCTTTACTTTGTAAAATCCACAGCACACAAAATTTTGGTCCAACCTGTTTCTCCTAACCTAGCCGTGGTTCTGTGCGCCTTTGCCTACTCCATTTGGTGACACCATCCTCTGCCCGCAGTCCTGAAAGGGATATTTAAGTGTCTCTGGCTCTACATGGCTTTGTTCCAAATAATCACCTTTCCTGGCAGTTTTCCATTGCTACCAAGGACAGACAGATCAGTAGCAATCTGCAGTGACCACGGGGTGTTTCTGGAGACCACATCAAACCCGGGGTGCTGCCTGGCTGAATCCTGAAACCCTGTATAGAAAGGGAGTATATACATATGCGTATATTGTCTGCTGTATGGGGGGGGGACACATTTCATTCTTTTTCCATGTGAGTATCCCCTTATTGCAGTACCATTTGCTGAATTTTTGTTTGTTTGCTTTTTCACTTGTTTGCTTGTTTGTTTGGGGAAGTGCACCAGCTGGGAATCGAACCCGGGTCTCCACATGGCAGGCGAGAATTCTACCAATGAATTACCCTTGCACCCCAGGGAAGTAATATTTTAAAGGCACATAGCTGTGGTGGGAACCAGTCCATATCAAACCTCCAGAGATTCCGAAGGAGAGCACGGCTGATGCTATGCATGCAAGTCAGAGAAGCCTCCTGCAGGAATTCTGTTTTGGTCAGGAAGCAGGATTCTTTCCTAAAATGGGAAGCTCATACCCCTCCCCACATCTCCCTCCCCTGCCTCATGGGGGCGCCCCGTGGTGGTAAAATATCACATCATGTAAAGGTAGGCAGATCCTGTCAATGAATATAAAAGTCACTTGGATGCTGTGGCAGATCTTACCCATTAGCACGCCCTCCGGCGTCCCGACCCGCTCTTCTCCATTTGCTCTGTGCCCTGGAAGGCTGCCCTTTGGGGACCACAGCACCGGGCTACCTTGACCGTCAGCCTTCCTCAATGAGAGGTTCGGCAAGAGATGGGAAGGAGGGTGAGCTTGAGATGGCAATTTCCTCACTGTGGGTGGATTAAGGTTAGCTCCCATCAGGCATCCTCTTCAGAGAGCTTACCTCCCCTTCGCCCTCCTCTGGCCTTTAGGTCCAGGGCTGGTTACTGCTCCTTTTCATTTCTAGCTCTGGGGTACTGCACCATCTCTTGCTGGCTTCCTTGAACTGTGCCTTCATTTTATAAATAGTCCTTCCCCTCCAATTACCAGTTACACTATACCACTTGTTTCCCGTGGGTTCTTTAAAATTCAGATGTCTTTCAGAGTGCACTGCAATACTACAAAACCATTATTTGAAAAATTACATGTTATGGATTTTCTTAAATCTTTTAGAATGATGTAGTACACATAACATTTCCTGATTATAAATACAACAAGTTTCAGAGAGGGAAAGAAGAATGAGTCATATTTTCAAGGGCTAAGACCAGTATCACAATTCTTTTGATGCCTCCAACATCCCCCTACAAAGCCCTAGTAAATGTCTCAGCACACAGAAGAGTGGCTCAATAAAGGAAGACTTAACCACGTTATAGGGGTTACACAAAGCAAAGATGGACTGTGTGGGGTTCTGCATACCAGGGTCTACCGCCCAAATGCCCCCCAGTGTAATGCAGGATCAGTTCCTACTCTATCTGTAGTGTTAGTTTTGCATACCATGGAAAATACATGATGTGGATTTAAGTATTAATTAAGGATTAGCCAAGTTTGAAACTAGAAACTAAAGGAAAGGAAGCAGTGGACTTCAGCCTTTTTAACCTCACTCTTCCACCTGCTCCTTGTAATCTGAAGACAAACATGTCTGGGGAAGATCAAAGGCACATGGATGCCTGGCTAGAAACTCTGTTTTCCAGCCTCCTTGCAGCTATGGTGGTTTGTGGCTATGTTGCTGTCAGTGGAATGTGAGCATAAATGAAGTGTGCTACTTACAGGTTAGCCCTAGGATACTGAGTGTGCACTCCTCCATGCTCTCTGCCCTTCCTGCAAGTTGGGACACAAATAGTCCTGTGATCCGGTTTTTAAAACAGCACAACTTAAAGTGTGGGCCATGGATCAGTTTCCATCAAAATAGGAGACAAGGATACCAATTGAGAGCAAACACTTAGAAAAGTTTACAGTAGTTTGACATTGCTGTGAAATCAAGCACATGATCAGTGGGCTGGTCTATCTGAATAGAGTATGAATGAAAAATATTTGTCTGTGATGGAATGAATAAATAAAATTGACCCTTAAACCCAGAGAGCTTGAGAAGCACTGCCCTAGGTGATGGCAGAGCAACAAGATGGAAGGAATCCTTCAAACCCCATCCACTCACCCCAGGGCTGTAACCATGGGAAAAAATAAACTACTTTCTTCAAGTCACTATGTTTTGGGGCTTTTGTTATAGCAGCTTAGGCTATATGCAAGAAACAAACAAACAAACAACACAGAAATTAACTCCAGAAATGGGAAGTGCTACCATAATTAAAACCTAACATATGTGTCACTGGCTTAGTGGTCAGGTGGAAGATAGTAAAGAAGTTGATAACCTAAGCTGTAAAGCTGGTGATGCTTGATATGCCACTGCAGAAGATCCAGTGAAATTTTCACCTACAATAACTTGCAGAGCAGGTTATAGGCCTAGGAAGCCTGAAGAGCCAGGTAAAGGAGTTGGAGAGAACCAGAATGTCAGCATATATTGGCTCCTTTTAGTAAGACATTACAAGAAAGAAATGAGCTCAGGCAAAAACAGGGCAGTGTGTAAATGTGCTGGTTTGACACTGTTACCTACCCCAGAAAAGCCAAGTTCTTTTAATCCAATCTTGTGAGGGAGGACCTACTGTTGGGTGGGACCTTTTAATTAGGTTGTTTCCATGGAGATGTGACACCACCCATTCAAGGCAGGTCTTCATCTTTTATTGGAGTCCTTTAAGAGAGCTCACTGAGAGAGAGAGAGCTTAGGAAGAAAACACCTTAGGAGAAACCAGAAGAGCCCACAGGAGCTGAGAAAGTCATTTTGAAACCAACCCAAGAGAGAAGGGACAGCAGACATCACCATGTGCCTTCCCATGTGACACAGGAACCCTGGATGCTAGCTGCCTTTCTTTAGTGAAGGTATCTTCTTGTTGATGCCTTAGTCTGGACATTTTTATGGCTTTGGAACTGTAAATTTGTAACCTAATAAATCCCTTTGAAAAAGCCAATCCATTTCTGGTGTATTGCATTCCAGCAGCTTTAGCAAACCGAAACAGTAAACAAAAGTGAAAAGGGATGGATAGTGTCCAGAAACTGGGGTCCTTGGAGGTTAGAAAAGTTAGTTCCTTCTGTAATCTTAAAGAGAAGAAAATAGGATTACCCTAGCAGACTTTCTCAAAGCCTTCTTCAAAAGACTTCTCAGTGTGCCACACAGAGTCGAGAGGTTATCCTGGAGGTCACATTAAACAGATATCACCTATTTAGTTAAGGTGTAATGGAGAGGCTGGAGGGAACTGCCTGAAAATGTAGAGCTGTGCTCCAGTAGCCATGTTTCTTGAAGATGATTGTATAATGATATAGCTTTCGTAATGTGACTGTGTGATTGTGAAAACCTTGTGTCTGATGCATCTTTTATCTAACTTATCAACAAATGAGTAAAACATATGGAATAAAAACAAATAATAGGGGGAACAAATGTTAAAATAAACTTAGATTGAAATGCTAGTGATCAATGAAAGGGAGGGGTAAGGGGTATGGTATGTATGAATTTTTTCCTATTTTCTTTTTATTTATTTTTCTGGACTGATGCAAATGTTCTAAGAAATTATCATGATGATGAATATACAACTATGTGATGATAGTGTGGGTTACTGATTATATAACAAGAATGGAATGATCATATGGTAAGCATGTTTGTGTTTGGTTATGTTTCATAAATAAATTTAAAAAAAAAGACTTCTCAGTGGAACAAAGGAAGACAGGTCTGCAGCAAAGATCAGATCAAGAGCATACATTCCCAGCTAAGCCCATGTTTCAGAGATCTCAACGCACATACCACTAAAAAGAGGGAGAGAGGGATGGGTCATGCACAGAAGTTGATAAATAAGACATGCCTAAGAATTCTATTGATCCAGAAGAGGATTTGGATATGATAATTAGCACATGAACTGGAAGCCAACGGACCAGAAGCCTACAAAGTTTTTAAGGAATTGTGCTTCCAAGGAACCCACAGGTTGGCTGGAAAGATCCATGTTCATTCTTCCTCAAGGAGCACACACTTTCCAACCCCCATTTCAGATATGGTTGCAGAGGGAAATCTTCGCAGGGGTAATGTCACAATCAGGGCCTTAGGGAGGCCTCCCCCAGAGAGCAGAAGCAAGGACCAAGTACAGAATTTCCTCCCTGCCAGGGCAGGGGCATCTGGATGATTCCTGCCCATGAGGCTCCATCATTTTCATGCACCTGTGACTGCTGTGTTTCTCCCAGTCTTCCGAGTGGGAGTTTTTACTGTGGTGTTCTCGTTTCTACTCCTCCATGCTATAGTGGGTGTTTTTTGGTCAGAACAAAGAAAGAACAGTTCATTAAAGCATGGGTATTTAAAACATGAGGTCAGAGAAGGGATGGCCCCTCTTGCAGAGCCCTGGGCTAGCCTACACCCTTCAGGGAAAACCCAGCAGGCGTTGAGGCCACGGAGGGAGAGCAGAGGAAGGACGCAAGCTTTGGTGTCCCTGGACCTGGGCTAGATTTGGGCTCAAATCTCTTTCCACGCAGACATTCACCTGGCACACTGCTGATCCTGCCACAGAGCTGCTCCTTCCTCTCTAAAACTAGCATAATAATGGCAACGATTAAACTAAAGCAATACTTATAAAGTGCTTAGCAAGATGCATAGGAAGTGCTCAACAAATGGTAGAAAGTACTTCCCAAGAAAGTTAGCTAAATCAAATTTTCTAAAAAATTCAAAGGAATATACAACTGGCTTTCTGAATTTAATTGTTCAAACTCTAATACCTCAATTTAATGAGGAGCAATGACAAGGTCATCCTGTACCTTCACTAAAATAACTAACAATCCAGGGAAGAAATTCCCTGGCTGGGTATGGGCCCAGTGCCACCATAGCGAAGCTTACCTCCCCCCCAAAAAGCAGACAAACAAGCAAAATAAACAAACAAAAACCAGGAAACCAAAAAAAATCAGCAAACAGTGCTGCAATAATGAGATATTCACATGGAAAAAAAATAATGAACTGTGACCCTGCCATACAGCATACAAAAACAAAAACGAAAAACAAAGCAGGTAGGCAGGAGTGTGGGGTTGGGAGGGACAGAGAAGGAAGGAGAGCAGAGGCAAAACCGTGTGGTCTAAGAACACAGGATGCAGAGGCTGGATGCAAATCCTAGCAGATCAGCAGGGGGGCAGAGTGATTAAAGTGCACAGCCTCTGGAGCTCGAGTGTCTGAGTTTGCAACCTTGCTCACCAGCAAGTGAGTCAACCTTGATGTGCCTCAATCTCCTCATCTATAAAATGGGGATGATAACAGCATCTTCTTTCTGAGGCTCTTGGACACTTAAATAAAGTGTGGAGAATCACCTCTGACACAGGGGTTAATTTCATTACTGTTATTATCATGAGACACTGGGAAGTGATTGAGGCTCTTTAAGCTTTGGTTGCCTCTGCTGTAAAATGGAGACAAAATCTAACTGCCAGATTATGGGTTATCAAGACAAAGTGAACAATATAGCCAGTGTAAAACCACCAGCCCACTTCTGGATCCAGTGGAGTCAGAGACAGTGCAGTGAGCTCCAAGTGAACCTATTCCCCAGAGGCGGGGCAAGGGGTGTCCAAGAGAGACCCCTTGGGAAAGAGAGACCACGGGAGGAATTTCCTCTCCCAGACTGGGTAGGGCACTGGGAAAACAAAACAAAAACCAAGACTTTCCTCTTCTAACTGCCCAGGGTCACCAGCTGGTGAGCAAGTCACTACCACTGGAAAACACTTAGTCCCAGATGAATAATTTTAATTGGGAAAGAAAGTTTTGGCCAGTTGGGTGGAAATCCTGATGCTTAACTTTCTAACTAGATTACACAGCTCATCTAGACTACTCCACCGGATCTCAGAGAATCCCTCAGATACTTTCATTGATATGCCACGAAACCGTTTTCAGTGTGAGTTCACATCTCCTTTCCCATTTGATCCCACAGTGAGATGGGCAGTTAGTATAATGATTTCATAGAGGAGAAAACCAAAACTGGGAGAGACGAACTCACTGTGACTAGGTCTCATCCTTCTAGCCCACTGCTCTTCTTACCACATTGCTATTTAGGGCCCCCTTTTGGTAGCTAATTGTATGCCCCCGTGAGAAAGGAAACATGCAGTTGATTTGTCTTCCATAATGATATTAATGACTTTTGCAAATATTTACTGATTCTAGAGGAAATATAATCTGATTGTGGAAAATGTCAATAAAAGTGAGTTTTTATTGACTACTCTCAGTAGACTTTTTTGATAAGGGTTTATGAGGAAAAAAATCCATATAATCAAGTGAAGATGGCAGAATAAGACTAAATACGTGATAGAAAGTAGCAGTGGTTGGTCGGTTTGTCTGTTTCAGAGACAGCTTCAGAAGAGCAAACAACCTGGATTACTTCTAGAACGTAAAAGGAAGTAATTTAAGAAACACGCTCACCTAAAACATTTTACTTTCCCCATCAATAACATACAGTCTACAAGTTTCAACTACTCCCGTACTTTGACTCTATCAGATTTTAAGAAATTATGGTGGGTATAGAGTACTAATATGGGAGCAGCTCACGGAAATTTAACCTTGCTGACATTCCTTTCATTTCCCGGACATTCACAGAATTTGCATATGTAGAGAGTTACAAGCACAATGGGTACATTCCAGTGGTCCTGCTAACAGTGAATTCTCCCCAGCAACTGATTCTTCTGATCCCTGGCCAGTTAACATTCCCCGCTGTCCACCATATGCAGGAGTAACACAGAGATGCACAGAGAGATGTTTAAAAATGTAAAGTGCCCTCAGGAAGATCATAATCTTGAGCAGCAACTTTCAATCAGGCAAAACCCCTCCTACCCACTGCAGACATTTGACAACGTTTGGGGACATTTGCAATATCACACTGGGGTGGGGGTGGGGGAGCCACTGGCATGAGGTGGGTAGAAGCCAGAAATGCTACTAAATACCCTACAATGCACAAGACAGTCCCCCACCATTGAATTATTGAGGCCAAAATGTCAATAGTGCCGAGGTTGAGAAACCCTGCTCTGGAAGGTGAGCTAAGACATGTATTTTACACAGTCAGTAAAATACAGGGCTGACTGTGGGTTTAGTTTAACAGAGAGAAAAGTGAAGGGCTAGTGATTAACAAAATTCATACAGGTGAATAATTATTCAGGACTGGCAAGGGTGTGAGGAAAATAGCTCTCAAAAGACGTGGGATGAGAAGGTAATCTTTGGGGAGGGCATATTTGGACATAAATGTCAAAATTTTAAATATGTATATACTCTATCTCCACCTTCCTTCCATTCCCATCTTCTTCTCTCTTCCTTTCTCTTTTCATTCCTTCTCAGAACAGAGGGGTCAGCATGTGGCTGAAAACTCCGGTGAGTGGCGTGGAGATTGGAGAGCTGCACGGAGGCATGGCTACAGGTGGAGAGACCCACTAAGGGGAGTTCGGGAGGCTCTGGAGGCTGATGAAGGGGAGCAAGGGGTGGGGGTAGGGTTGGGTGAGTACAGAGGCACAGCAGGCAGGACTGGCAGCTAAGAGAAGCAGCAATGGAGAGAGAAGTGGGTGCAGAGGAGGCTAAATGCCATTTTTGGCTCGGAAATACATTACTTCAAGCAAGTAACTGAAGATACTGAAGATAAGGAATGCCACTCTCCCATCGTCAGAGCTCATATTTGCAAACTTTTTATTAAGGGGAAAGAATACAATGATCCCTGAGATATTGAACTGTAATTGGAGGTATTAGTATGAGCTCATAATTTTATTTTTATACCCTCCCACATGCACATGTGCACACCTATCTTTATATATACATGGACTGATATAGAAATATTTATAAACATATATGTGTGCATACATATATGTATATTCCTAGCTCTGTCCTCTGAGGGGCTAGAAGCACCCAGTAAGAGTGACCACACCAAACTTCTATATATTGGTTTCTAAATACTATTCTCTATTAAAAGGGAGGACTAGGTCAGGGAAAATACAAGATAAACATGGGACATCTTGCAATGCCAGAAAATAAAGAAGTGCTCAGTGAATGATAGGGATGTGTCAAAGGATAGAGGAACCAGTTCAAAGGAGCTCCCTTTGGCCAAACCGAGGGCAATTTGAACATCAAAATAAAGAATGACAGTAACAGATTTCAGTTTATTGAATACTAAAGGAATCCATGAATACTTACTAATATAAATGAATATATAAATGAAGGGGGTGAGAGAATGTTCCTCCTGATGGTTAAACACCAACTAATATACAAAGAAGGAGTGATGGAAATAAAGGATGGCCATTTGGCAGCCTTCGTAGAAGGTGGCTGATGCAGGCAGAAGTCATTAATGAATGGTAAGGCTGTAGGCAGAAGTTTAATGAGGAACAGGATATTAGCATAATCTTGGAATACTTCCCCATAAATACCAATAAATTTCAAAGGAAAAATTATGAATTTAAGGTGGAAACCTAGCAGATACCAGGTGATCGAAGTTACTATTCCCCTGAGTGGGTGGGCATCACATACTGCCTGATACACAGCTTCATTTCTGTGGTATTCATGCCAAGAATCATGAGCTGATCTGGTTATAAGGAAACATCCAAGAGGCCCAGGTTGGCAGTAAGCCTGCAGAACCTAAGACCTGTCCTCTTTACAACCTCAAGGACGTTAGGGACAGGGTAAGTCAGAGGAACTATTTCAGAAGAGACATGACAACTAAAATGTAACACAGATCCTAGATCAGACAGGAAGAAAAGACATCTGGGAAATAGCTGAAACAAGAACGGATTTCTGGGAATTGGATATGATCAATTCAATCAATGTTATTGATTTTGTGATGTGGTGCGTTGTCTGCTGGTTGTATAGATAGCATGCTTCTATTATTATTTTTTTTTTTTAGAAAATACACATTGCAGTATTTAAGGGAAGTGGAAAATGTCTAGAATTTGCTCTCAAAAGTCTCAGGGAAAAAAGCCAGATAGAGTGATGGATGGGTGGATGGATGGATGGATGGATGGATGGACAGTAAGGGAAAAAGAGAGGGAGGGAGAGGATATTGAGATTTTGATATTAATGCCATTGGGACATATAAAAAGATTTTACTTATTTTCTCCTTGCCAGACCAACAAAATAGTTTTACTCCAAAGAAAGGACCCCAATTCAAAGGACTGACTTAAAAATCAGCTAGGGTAGGAGGCAAACTGAGGTTCTCCTGATGCGCTCTACATCTGATCCCTTGCTTTAGGTTTCAGTAAGTAGTTACTCCCAATGACTTTGACTCTTGAAGTGTGGATTTCTAGCTCTCCTTGAGGACTGAAGACTTCTGACTAACCCCACCATTCACCTTTGACTTACACATTATCAGCCTGCTGAAGGCAGCTCCAGAATTTCTAGAGGAAGGGCTTTGGGGCAACCTGGCTGAAAAGGGAGACCAGGAAGGTTGCCTTAAAGTTGCATTTATAAAGCAAGCCCACTGCTTTTATTTAGATGTCATGTTAGCTTGGAGGGCCTTGAGGCAGACTGGTGGAGCCCATGAAGGAGCTAAAGAGCCTCCAATCAGCCCTGCTGCCTGCCCAGCCATCCCCTGATGACACCACTTGGTCTTCACTTGGCTGAGTCAAGGCGAGGGCTGGTAGGACCTCCAGCCTAAGGTCCCAGGGAACATCGAAGACATAGGACTAGATGAGGAGTAATTAGGGGGGTTGACTAACACCTTTAGGAAGGGGTGGGGCAGGCTGTACTGGGTGTGTTGTTCCCCAGAGTGACACCCAGTCTGGCCCAGGCTAAAGTGTATGAATGGTTCACATCTGAGGAGGGAAACTAAGGTTCAGGCAAGTAGGGTGGTGCCAGGGGTCACTGGCAAAGGGGAGTTCAAGGCTGTAGGCAGAAAGGGCAGGAGTCAGGGGTCAGACACTTCAGAGGCCAATGCAGGGGGTGAAGAGGGAAGAGGAATAAGGAGGAAGGCATGGAAGGGGGGAGGGGGAAAAGACACCACCCAGGATGTCAGAACCTTGTTCCCACTGGGTGCTATTCTCATGGCTCAACAGATGAGTCAGAGTGCAAAACAGATCTTTCAGATTGAAGAAAACAGTTTGCTCAATTGTTTTAGGGGGGGAAAGCCTTGAGTCAGTTTAATGCATGGCAAAGTGAACCTCAGAGATCTGAATTAGCAAGAAGGAGCAGGCAAGTTGCCCTCCAATTCACTGTCAGATGATTGCAACTCCTACCCTCCTTCTGACTCATTGGGGAGATGCTACTTTGTTTTCGTTCATGAAGAACAGAGAGGAGGCAAGAGCACAGGTAGTTTTAAGGGGGCATTAAAACTTCCTCAAAACTTTGTCTCATGCCTTTGATTACACAATGTTAGGTAATCTCAATGCAGAAATTTAATTTCCTCTCCTATTCCCCACCAAGCAGCATCCTTGGCAAGTTTTCTTTCCAGAAGTCTAAAAGAACCTCAGAGGGCAGGAGAGAGGGATGTAGAGAGTAGGTAGTAAAATATTCACTTAGCACATCCAGCACCCACAAAGAGATCCTTCCAGCCCCATACAGCCAGTGCTCAGAGAGACTGCCTGGAGTGTCACATCCCAGAGGCCCTGCCCCTTTCCAAAACGTATATGGCCCTTCACAGGGTACATAATTTGATTGGACCAATCAAAAATCCATGGAGGTAGGTAGAGAAAGAATGATTTTCCCCACTGTGTAAATGAGAAAACAGATTCCATGATGGCAAGTGATTTATTCAAGTTCATAACAGCTCACAAAAGTAGGACTGGGATTAGAACCCTGAACCCCTATACTCCAAACGTCCCTCTGACCCAGCATTGTAAAAGCACCAACTCTCAGCACTCAGGTACACATCTCACCACTATCTTTCCCCATCCAGGACAGGAGTAAGTTCTAAGAGACTCCTCCCCACACATACAGAATTCAGGATGAGAGGTAAGGATCAGCAGGGTCAGGGAGGAGAAGGCTCAGTACCTTTAGGAGGAATGATGGAGCAAAAGGACTATGGCCAAGAAAGGGGAAAGCAAGTAAGGAAAATGTGCATAACATCTCTAAATCACCTAGAGCTTAGGAATCTATCTTTGCACTCACCAGAACAAAATACGCTTGTGCCCATGTTTACACAAATGCCAATACTTTAATTTAATGTTTATCAAGGAGGAAAAGAAAGGGGGCAACCAGCATTTAAGAAGCATGTCTTATATATCAGAAGCATTGCTAAGTGTTTCTCTTTCCAAGTGGATATTATCTTCCTTTTTACAGATAAGAAAATTAAGGCTTAGAGAAGTTAAGCCCTGTGCCCAAGGCCACAAAACCTGGATTAAAACAAAGGCTGGTCTGACTGCAAAGCCCTGCTCTTCCCTTCATATCACATTAATAATGTCTTGGACCTGGTCTCTGCCACTTAGAAGCTTGCAATCAGATTTAACCACTCTGTTGGGTATAATTACAGGCCAGAAAGCATTTTGAACTAAGGTATACTCCAAAGAGAATGGCTAATAGGTAACCTGAGCTATGGTCATTCCTATCTAAATTAAAGTGACTCCCCTAATCCCAGCCCAGAAAAATAAGAGGTTGGGTTTAAGCAATGGTAGATTGTCACTCCTCAGCAGGAAGCTGGGAAACTTAGGGTAAAAAGAAGCAGCCAGCTTTAGCCAGTCTCAGAGAGCACATGCCCTGGTTGCTGCCTGGCTAAAATTCTATGTGCGCCATTGCCCTTCCACATTTGTGTATTTTCTGAAAAAAAAAAAATGAGAGAGAGAGAATAAATTCTGACTAATGCATTAAAAAAATTATATCTTTCAATGTTTGCATCTCAGTTTTCATTCATACAAAACCTGTGCAGATTTGTTCTTTCAAACATCCTATAAAACAGCCAGATTAAGAGATTTGATCTGATATAAAAAAGCCTGATAATTAATTTACGTATCTGCCAGATTTTGTCAAGTCAAAGCTACAGAGTTTTAGATTCAAAGGCAAAAAAGAGAACAAGGAAAAAATTGCCAAAATGGTGAAGTTTACTCCATGTGCACAATCCTCACTGGCAGTATTTGCTTGCTGTCTTTTAAGAACTGCCCAGCTTGCTTAGACAAGCATGGTGTTAACAGAGCCAAGGTTGTGTACCCATTTCTAACTATCACTTCTGGGTGAAAGGAGAAAATATTCTGCTCACTGGACTTAGACCACGCAGAATTAGATCCAAAGTCTCATGGGAAATAAGGTTAGCAACTGCTGATAGACAGTTCACTGGCAAACCCAATAACTCTCCTGACGAATGCAAAAGTTCATGCAGTCCATGGAATAATACGCATTTGGAATGAAGGGACTGTCTATTTGTGACTGACATTGACTTTATTCTCCAATTGAATAAAGAAAAGTAGAGACTGTGAGAAGCTGAGCTGCCCTCTACTTCTAAAGTAACATTCAAAGACCAGGTAATACACTGGGTGGCAAATGAGTGAAGAGAGAGAAGAGCCTTGCAATTACACTAACAAATTACGGGAGAAACATTTCGTGGAGATTACCCTGTTAAAAATTGACTTACACACGCTTTTGAGGGCCTTTTCAATGATTACCTTAATAAGACTAAATTGTTTCCAATATTCACAGTCACTCCTCAAATTACACGCTTGAGAGATTTCTAACCAATGCTGGGTAGTTGCAACTTGTCCAGGGCAAGCAATAAAGTAATACTGCAACAAAACAAAGCACTTTTGTCTGCCCGTGGGGAAGAGGGATTCCTGGGACCTTCATTAAGTCGGCACACCCCGCAACGGGGTTACTAGCTACAGAAACAATAGCTATTTCCCAAAATTTTAGACCCCAGTATTTGGTTGCTGTTCCCCAAGTGACATATCATACTGGCTATAACTGGAGGCTGAAATATGTTATATCCCTAGGCTATACGGGAGAGTCCCGTTTTCCAACTATCTTCAAGGGCTGTAAAAGCAAGTTTGAAAAGAAGCACCTCCGCAAAAGCAAAGCGGAGCCTGCCCCGCGGTCAACCTCCCTGCGGCAGAGGCGGGCGGAACGCAGGTTTTGCTTTCTGATCGCTTTCTGCTCCTGGAAAACAGCAAGAAACCGAAAAACGGACGGCCCCCACCCACCCCATCCCCGCGCCACTCGGAGGAGATCCCGTCCCAGGTGCTTGGGATGGCTTTGAGGCCAGGGCTGGAAGCCAGGCAAGCGCGAAGTGCAGAGGCTGGGACACGAGAGCACCTTGCGCCCGGACCTCCCCACGCGCTCCCCGCTCCGCCGGCGGCCCCGGACGGTCCGCGCTCCACTCACCGCTCACGGTAGCCCGCGCGGCGGAGCCCGGGAGCCGGGGGCCCCTGCAGCTGCCGCATGCCCTCGGGGCTGAGCGCGACGGGGCGCGGGGCGCCGGGCTCCGGCCGGGAGCGGAGGAGGAGCAGCGGAGGACGCGGCGCGCTGGAGGCCGGGCGCCTCCTCTCCTGCTGCCTCGCACCGCGCCGGGAGCCGGAGGAGAGTCGAGCGGAGGTGAAGACCGGCGGCGGGGGGGTGGCAGGGACCGTGTCCCCGCCCTGCCCCGCCCTGCCCCGCCCTGCCCGGGCCGGTCGACCGCTCCCACGCGAGGGCGCCCCCCACCGGCGAAGTCCCGATCCGCGGGCAGAGATGATTGTGCTAGCCGAGGCCGGGCAGCTCCGACCCAGACGCGCTCCTGTCGGGGACCCGACCGCACGCCGGCGGCCTGCCGGGAGGAGGGGCCGCACACTGAAGGACCAGTAGCGCCCACGGGCCGTGCGGAGCTGGAGCCCCGACATGAAGCGCACTCTTGCCCTGGCTCCCTGCTCGCTGCCGAGCGGTTTGTTTGAAGGGGCCGCGGGAAGCGCAGCCCGTGTACACCCACCCACCCGTGGGAGGCAGGCTCGCTACCTGGCAGCAGCTGCCCGAAGATCTAGAACTCGGACTCCAAACTCCCGAGGATGCAGGGGGCCCCTAGAGGCCCCGGATATCCAAGTACCTCTGTCCTAAGGCCCTTTTATTTCAAAGAAGAATGACAGCAACAACACAAAAGTCTTGTAAGAACTTCCTGGCTTCCTAGGGTAAAGAGTCCTAGATATTTTGCTTTTCAGTAGCTGAAATGTAAAGCCTCCGCAGACCCAAGTTTGGGTAACAAGGAAGATGCATATTATTATACATGGTAATAGAATAATAATAAAAATTTAAATCCATGAAACCGCACTACACAAATAATGAATCCTAAGTTAAATCATGGACAATTACAAAAATGTGCTTTCCGATTTTTCACATCACAACTGTATCACACCACTGCGAGGGTTAATAATAGGTATATGGGAATCCTGTATTTTATGCATGATTGTTCTGTAAACCCACAACTTCTCTAATAAAAAAAAATAGAGGGGGGTGTGAAACATAGTCACATATTGTTTTCTCTGAATTCTGCAAAACAAAAATAGGTCACAGAGAGGCTAAAAATTGGGCTTCCCTTTTGACCTCAAAGGAGAGAAATACGGAGAGGTGAATGATCTTCCCTTCCGGCGCACCCTAAGAGTGTGTGTTAGATGTCTTCCTGTAGACTTTTACCATTGCTCCTTTCCTTCCTTCCACTTTCTTATGGGCCCTTCTGTGTGCCGACTAGAATCCATGCCCTAGGAAACAATACTGTCCTAATATTTTCCCCCTTGCCATCAAAAAATGTCTGCTCTCTCTGAAGACAATGTCTACATAATGTTATATTCCTTACACAGTGGCCACCACCCCGTGAGCATGACAACCTGGTGTGTCTAAGTCGTTCACACAGGTTTATGGCTAAATTTTGATCAACATGTATAAATTATGGCTGCCACATCTGGTTGTTCAGATAATTGCTGCAGAGTCTTGGAGATGAACTGTCTAGAAAAGGGTGCAACTTGCAAAGCTGAAACTAAAGTAAGATCATATGTTTACTGGAACAAGCAGAAACTTTGAATATGATATATGAGAGCAAGATTAGAGGAGTAAACGGCACAACTCAAACAACACACCTGGTGAAGACCAAAAATTCTCAACTACTTAGCAAATCCCTCAATACATCTGAAGTATATTGACTAAGAGAGTTGTTGTAGGCTGGACTGGGAAATGTAAACACTATTTAGAGCGTCTGCAGGGAAAATTTGTTCCAAGTACCAAACAACTTACTAACAAAGGAACTTTGGAAATACATTATGTTGTAACTTGGGAACTTCCTGAAGTCAAACACTGCAAAGGAGTGCAGGGAATCTGTGATGTGATTACCTTTAATTTATGAGTCATCAAAAAGGAGAAAGGAGAAGGGACATGGTGAGCTATGTTACAAAAGGAAAAAGAATTCTAACTAGATGGTTTTTAAACACGAGTCAGGTGGAAGGAGGAGGGATGAAAGTGAATAGAAAAACAGATGCAGAGGGAAAGAAGCAGAGAGAACACCCAGCTATGAATAGGTATGGGCAGGAACTGAACAAAAGGGACAAGATGCAAAGGACAAACTAATAAGAAAGATGTAGTCCCAAATCCTAGTTTTTAGAAGAATGTTCAAGAATTATCCACCAGAACCTTCCATACATCTGAGATCGAGGGCGTCTCTTTTCTCTACCAAAATGTTTTTATTAGTAAAGCCAAATTAAAATTAGCACCAGACCTTCTGGACCAAAAGGGGGGAGAGTGAAATGAGACAAAGTGTCAATGGCTGAGAGATTCCAAACAAAGTCGAGAGGTTATCCTGGAGGTTATTCTTATGCATTATATAGATATCACCTTTTAGTCAAGATGTAATGGAGAGGCTGGAGGGAACTGAAAATGTAGAACTGTGTTCCAATAGCTATGTTTCTTGATGATGATTGAATAATGATGATATAGCTTTCACAATGTGACTGTGTGATTGTGAAAACCTTGTGTCGGATGCTCCTTTTATCTACCTTATCAACAGACAAGCAGAACATATGAAATAAAAATAAATAATAGGGGGAACAAATGTTAAAAGAAATTTAGATGAAATACTAGTGATAAATGAAAGCGAGGGGTAAGGGGTATGGTATGTATAATCTTATTTTTTCTCTGTTATCGTTTTATTTCTTTTTCTGTTGTCTTTTTATTTCTTTTTCTGAACTGATGCAAATGTTCTAAGAAATGATGAATATGCAACTATGTGATGATATTGAGAATTACTGATTATATGTAGAACGGAATGATATGTTAGTGTTTTTGTTTGTTCTTAATTTTTTAAATTAATAAATAAATAATTTTTTTTTTAAATGGGAAAAAAATTAGCATCAGACACCTGCCATGCCCCAGACCTAGGTTCGATTCCTGGTGCCTGCCCATGTGAAAAAAAAAGATTAGCATCAGAAACGAATGAAACCTGATCCTCGCCTTTAAGGTCACTAACTGGAAAGTAGTTCAAAACTTTTTCAACAATCAAATTTGCTGGTTTGCCTCTATATACAAACTGCTGTGTTTTGTGTTCCCGGGGGCACAAAGATTTTATAACATTGTTGCCGTAAGAGGAAAAAAAGAGAATTCTGCAGTGCTTTATGGAAAGGAATTATGATGACAGAAGGAGCAACAGTGGCCTTGGGAAGAGCTGTTTCAGGCTGTCTGTAGCTGATAGGGAATAAACCATGAAGAAAGAAAGAGGTGGGGAAAGGGAAGAGAAAGAAAGCAAGAGAGAGAGGGAGGGAGGAAGGGAAGGAGGAGGGAAAGGCTGGAACAAGAACTCACAGAAGAAAATATTCAATGACTGCATGCAAATTAGATACTTCTGCAGATAATTTAAAAATCACACAATTTTAAACAAAAAATCAAAATCAGTGGAGGAGACTATTTGCAACATATAATGGGTGAAAGATTAACAATCTTTTTGCATTACTTATTGAGAGGCATGTAGAGAACTCCTAGAAGTCAAAAGATTAACATCAAAGCCGAAAAAATGGGACAGATATGTGAACAATTCACCTGCCACCTATCAAGATGGCAAAGGTTTTTGGTTATAGTGACTAAGGTTTAAGGGAAATAGGTCATTTTATGTGCTGCTGGCGAGGGTACAAACTGATAAAACAGTTTTGATGGGCAGTTTGTAATAGAGCATATTTCACCAATTCCCAGAAGCACGTTTATTTCACATTTTAATATCTCTGAAACGGAGACGTGCTTTGCGATCACTGTCAGGCAGGCAGCAGTTGTGGGACTGGCTGTCACTGCTGTCCTTGCACTTGAAGTTATGTGGTGCATCACTACTGCTTCTGCTGGCACTCACTGACCATACTCAGCCAAGAAGCGATTCAGAAGGATGAGGAAGCTGTAGGAGTGAATACCTTAACCAGGGTTTCTGCTTCGACTTTATGAATACACAAAAATAAAACAAAACAAAAAAATCCATTTCTTCGGCTCCTACATTCCTAGTAACAATAAGATTATTTAATTTAAACTAAGCCCAGAAAATCTTCTAATACCTATAAAAAGGTTTGTGATAAGAAACCTTTATTTATGTTTAATTGACATCATTTTTTTTGTTTTACATAAAATAATGGTGCATCTTACAATTTATGAGATCTTGGGTATGATGAACTGTGATTTCTTCAAGAACTCTGAAATTGTTCATACTGTTTGAACCAGTAATTTCACATCTAGGAAGTTATTCTAAAGATACCATGGGAGGGGGCAAAGATTTTAGTACAAATATGAGCATCTCAGTATTATTTACACAAGGGCAAGGTTGAAAACGTGAAAGTCCAATAATGAGAAATTGATCAAGTAAATTATCATGAATCCATAGGATGGAATATTATGCAGCCTTAAAAATCATGTTTTCAAAGAATATATAATGACATAGGAATATATTCAACATTTTGTATTAAGCTTTTATTAAAAGCAGGATAACAACTATATAATGAAGACTGTTGTTTTTTTTTAATTTTTAAAATATGCATTTGTTTGTATGAAAGAAAAAATAGTGGAAATAGATATTCCTATATTTTAACTATGGTTATTTTGGGGAAATGAGATTATGTGTAATGTTTATTTTTATGTACTTTTCTATATTTTCCAAATATTCTGCAATGAATATGTATAACATTTACCATATAAACTTTAAAAAATATTTAAAAGGATGAACTCCTATACATAAATACAGCCACGTGGAGCACAATTCTTTTCAAACATGAATAATTATAAATAAAGAAAAATGTGTACAGCCACCTGTAGATTTGAGGATTTAACTTTTAAATGGCCCAAAGAAACCAGAATCCAAAAATGAGAGGATTTGCTTTCTGTTTTTCTCATTTTCTCTTTAATACTAATTTCTTGTGGATTTACTTGGAGACTGATTTAATACACCTATTGGCTTAGAGCTCCCACACACAAGCACTGTACTTCTCAAAGGGAAGATCCCAAGCATAAGATAGGAACCTAGCTTTGTAAGTCTTTCACAAAAATTATTTACAATGAGACCTGAAGATCATGGGATGGGAAATGATAATCCACACCACCAAGGAAAGCAAACTTGCCTCAGATATTCACTCAGCATAACAACAGCCTAAAGATTCCACCCAATCACATTTTAGTTTAGCAACTACTTCACCTTCTTTACAACTGTGGTGAAATCAGATTTGGAGATAATTGAAGTTTTCTTTTACGACCCTTCTTTGTTACTCCTGTGGCTTCTCAGCCCACTGAGACTGGAACATTTGTTGTTTCTGGGAGCATCTGTTAAAGGAAAGATACGGAACAAGCAAAAAAATCTCTAAAGGAAAAACAAAATAAAACAAAACAGGAAGAACCAAAATAGTCCATTTCCAGCTCCTACATTCCTAAATAGGTTTTCTTAAACTCATAGAGAAAAAATCATCTGAAACACCAACATTTATAAAAGGTGGGATCTCTAGAGCTTCAAAGAGCTAAACCCTGAAAGAAGCTAAACATAAACTTCTTTAGTCCATAAGCAGTCAAATAGAAGAGAGCAAATAAGTAGCCAGACCACTTTCTTTGGAGAATAGATAGGGGTTTCCTGACCAGGGAAGGAGAATTTGAGTTGGAGAAGTAATAACATTGAGAGCCATGAGCATGGGGTTTCTAACCCCTAACTACTTTGCAGGCCACGTACTTTGCAGGCCACGTTATTACAGAACCATAGATCCTCCCTGGAGTTTAGGAACTGATAAGTGGTGTGATACATCATATTATTTTTAAAATATATAAGCTACCCATCCTTAGGAAAGGATTACTTTTCTCTGCCTCGGTTGATGCCAGGTTTGCCCATTGGACTTGCTTTGGCCAATAATGTGAGAGCTTTACCAACCAGCACAAAGTTTACTCAATCCTCTTTTCCCTCCACCCTGATGTCAGCCCCATTCCAGATAGAGGCCGCTCCATCAGCCTGGATCTAGGAGTGAAGATGGTGTGAAGGAACACCAGGGCTGACCCAGGATGGACATGCAAATGAGAAATAAACCTTCATTCTTCTAAGCCATTGAGATTCGGGAACCATTTATCACCACAGCATAACCTAGCCCCTCTTAACTAATACAAATAGAGACTACTGTGTCCTACTATCCATCTGAGACTCAGATAGGAAACGATTATGAGCTCGATGCCACGGTGATATGGGATAGCAATATAGGAGTGATGACGTGGCATAGCTAGACATTGGAGGGAATGATTCCTGAGTTTTCTGTGGATCCCAGAGAGATGCAGAACTGTATTGTCAGTTTCTTGCTGATAAGTACCTGAAGGGAAACATCTGCAATAGATGCAGCAGGGACAGAGGCCAACATCCAAAGATGAGGAGGGGGAAGTACTCTCAAAAGAATGTAGTAAACCAGGAGTTCCTTGCCCACCCTACCCCTACTCCAACACCTGAACACTATAAAGTTCCTTCAGAACTTAGATGTCACGACAGGAAGAAAACGCAAGGATCAGAAGCCTGAGTATAAATGTAAAATATCTGAGAATGTTGAATCAACCTAGTTGACCTGGAGACTGACAAGATTAAATTCTCAGTCACTGATAGAAGGAGGGGGTTCAAGATGGACTTTACATCCATTTTTATAAAATACAATTATTATGTTTGCCTACCTGAGAAATTGTGTACACACTATAGCAAGATATTTCAAGAGAGGGTGGGTAGCCTCATTGAGGTTGCATACAGTCAACAAGTGAGAGATGCTGATAGCAAAGCCATGTTCAGTCAATGGTTTCACTTTATATAATAGGCTAATTCCGTGCCCAAACCTGATGCTCAAGCTATGATTAGATATTTGCCTTGCCCGAGGCAGCTACCAAGTAGCTGCTACTAGTAACACTTTAAGCTGCTCAAATATTTGTCCTGGCAAACCTGGGCAATAAAAAGGAAATAGGTGTCAATAAATCTTGCTAGAATTCTCTGCATTCTATGCACTAAATTCTTTTCCTTGTTTTGCAAAAGAAAGCTGCAATGTGACACTAATATTCTCATCTCCAGGACTGATTTTTTAATGGGATTCGTTAGATACAGGCTAGATTAATATGTAATGTTTTTGTATAATTTGAATAATAACACAGAAGACTAAGATAAATTAGATTTTGCAATTTTAGGAAAGATAATTCTATTATGTACTTTTATACTTGGTTATGTCATCATTAATAAATTCCTCATTTACAAACAAGGATACAGGTCATGATAAATTACCTTTCTATAATAGGTTTTCTAAGGGGTTCAAATCTTAATTTCCTTCTCATTTCTGGGACATGGCTTACTTTTTGTTATGCTGTGGTATGACCAGAAATAGTAGAGGCAAATAACAAAGAGAAACAAAAAGTATGAAAATGTGTAAGGAGAAGAACGACTCACATATGTGGGAATAAACATACATAAAAAGTTGTGAAACCAAAAGGATTTTTAAAACACATGTTAGAGGAGTTTATCATAGAAGATTTGATTAATGAAGGGACCCATGACTTCTAAGCTTCACAGTGAAGTTCAAAACTTTAGAATGTGCTACCATATTTACTAGTTATACAGCTACATACTAATTGCCTGGTCTCCACAATTACAAATTGGAATAATATTACCTACCTCCAAAAGGGCTGGTATACTATAGTGATATAAAAAATGAACTTATTATTAGGAAAAAATAAAGTTATTTTATAATGATATAAAGATCACTTCATCATATAAAAGACCTTCAAAATATAAGAATTAAAATTTAGCAGAACTAAAGGGAGAAATAGATAAATCTATAAACATAGTCTTAGTCTACTGTGCTATTATTCAAATTATACTAAAACACTATATATTAATCTAGCCTGTCCATCAGTACTTGATGGGACAGTTAGACAAACAACAATTAAGGTTATACAAGGTTTAAATACCACCACCTATCAACTTGACTTGATCGACATTTATAGCATATGTTCTAGTTTGTAAGCTAGAATGCAATATACCAGAAACGGAATGGCTTTTAGAAAGGGAAATTTATTAAATTGCAAGGTCTAAGGCCATGGAAATGTCCAAATGAAAACAAGGCTATAAAAATGTCCAAATTAAGGCACCAACAAGAGGTTACCATCGCTCAGGAAAGGCTGACGAAATTCAGGGTTTCTCTCTCAACCAAGGCACATGGTGAACATGGGGACATCTGCTAGCTTTCTCTCCAGGCTTCTGGTGAGGCTCCCCTGTGGGCGTTTTCTTTCTTCATCTCCGAAGGTCCCTGGCTGTATAGGCTTTAAAGCTTTTTCCAAAATGGTTCCCCCTTCAAGGGCTCCAGTAAGCAACTCCACCTTGAATGGGTGGAGACACATCTCCATGGAAACCACCAAATCAAAAGTTACCACCCACAGTTGTGTGGGTCACATCTCCATGGAAACAGTCACAAAGATCCTACCCAGCAATACTGAACGGGGATTAAAGAACTTGACTTTTCTGGGGTACGCAACAGATTCAAACTGGCACAGCATACTATTCCCATCAACTAAAAGAATAGATAATTTTAAAAGTGCACATGTAATATTCCCCTAAAAACCATATTCTGGCCTATAAAATGGGTTTCAAAAATACTGAGGGTTAGTTGGTGCAATGGTGGCTCAGTGGCAGAATTCTCTACCTGCCATGCTGGAGACCTGGGTTCTATTCCCAGTACCTACCCATGCAAAACAACAAGCAAACAAACAAACAAACAAAATATATAAGGGTTGAAATTATTCTCTGGTTAAAATGGTAGTAAATTAGGAGTGCACAGGTGGTTTAGTGGTAGAATGCTGACCTTCTATGCGGGAGACCTGGGTTTGATTCCTGAAACATGCACACACACACACCCTCCCCCAGAAAAGGTAGTAAATTAGAATCCAATAACAATAAAAGATCTAGAAAATCTCCAGATCCTTATGAATCAACAAGAAATCACATGGGAATTTAGAAAAATAATTTGATCTAAGTAATAAGAAGAATACAACATACCAAAATTTATGAGCAGCAACCAAAGCAGTACAGGGAAATTTACAACTTAAAAAAAGTGCTTATGGGATGGGTGTAAAAAAAAAGTGCTTATATTAAAAGGAAATAAAGTTTAAAAATCAATGATCTAAATTTCTACCCTAAGAAGCTACAAAAGGAACAGCTAATTAAACTCAATGTAAATAGGAAAAAATGAAATGATGAAGTAAAGAATGGAAAGCAGAGAAGTAGAAAACAAAAAATAAAGAAAATTTTAAAAAGCAAAAGCTGGTTTACTGAAAAATTAATAAAACTGATAAGCCCATAGTAGATTGGTCAATAAAAGATGGAGAAAAAAACCAAATTATTATTATCAAGAAACGAAAAAGGAAACTATTGATTCTACACACATAAATGATAATAATGCTGGGGCAACTTTATGTTGATATATTTAACAACTTAGATGAAAAAGACACATTCCTTAAAAAACATGACTTAATAAAACTCACAGCAAAAGCAATAGGAAATCTGAATAGTCTGATGCTTATCAAATATATTGAATATTCACAGTTAAAAACCTCCCCACAAAGAAAACTCCAGGTCCAAATAGCTTGACTGGTAAATTGTTTCAAATGTTTAAGGAAGAAATAATATCCATATCACAGAAACTTTTTAGGAAAATGGAGGAAGCAAAACCTGCCTATGTATTTCATGAGGCCAGCATAGCTTTAATAGTAAAACCTGATGAGGATGATACAAGAAAGGAAAATTACATACCGATGTCATTAATGAACGTAAAAAAGAAATTATAACAAAAATTAGCATATCAAATCTAGCAACACTGAACAGGATAATACATTATGCTCGCATGATATTTGTATCATGAATGCAAATTCAGTTAAACATTTGAAAATCAAAACAATTCACCATAGAGTGAAATAAAGAAGAAAAATTACATGACCATCTCAGTTAATGCATAGATACATGAAGTTAATACCCATTTATGATAAAAAATATGTTAGCAAAGTAAAAATAGAAGGGAATTTCCTTAATCTGATTAAGGACACCTATGAAAAATCTATTGCTAACATCATAATAGCAAAATATTGAATTGGAAACAAAGCAAAGATGCTCATTTTTACCACTTGTATTTGACATACAACTGGAAGTCCTAGCCAGTGCAAAAAGGTGAGAAAAAGAAATAAAAGGTCATCTTAATTGGAAATAAATTGAAAGTTATACCATGTTGATAGATTAAGATTTTCACTGTCTCCAATTAAATTTCTAGAATCAGCGCTATCCCAATCAAAATCCCATTAGGGAACTGTGGCCCATGCCAAGGTCTGGAGTTTGTTCTACAGCTAATTGTTGCAATGTACTTTGAAATTTATTGCTTTTTCGTATATCTGTTATTTTTGACAAAAAAGAAAAATAAATATAGAGAAGGAAGAGTATACTAGAAAAGACAGAATTTAACAAGTGAGTATGACTGCTGAATTACACTGAAATTTCTTTTGGTCTCCAGTGTCTTGGAGCAACTGGAAGGAAAAATGAAAAATCGTGGAACTGTAGTCCAAACTTTAAAATCTGTTGTATAACTACTTGTTAAAATGTACTTGGAAATGTATTGCTTTTTTGTATATATGTTATATTTTGCAATAAAAAAAAAGTTAAAAAAAAATCCCACCAGGATTTTTTGTAGAAATTGACAAAGTTGATTCTAAATTTATAATAAAATGCAAAGGAAGTGAAACGGCCAAAACAATTTTGAAAAAAAAGATCAAAGTTGGAGGACTTATCCTACCCTGATCTCAAGACTACAGTAATTAAGATAGTGTGCTGTTGATATAGGGATAGGTAAATAGATCAGTAGAACAGAGTAAAGCGTAGACATAGGCTTCCACATATATGATCAATATATATGGTCAATTGGTTTTCAACAAAGGAGTCTAAGAAATTGAGAACACATCATCATTTGATACACCAAAACAACTATATATATATGTTTTGATTTTATTATTGTAGTGGAGGATCTAGATTGTGCAATTGGCAAAAAAAAAAAAAAAAAAAAACAACAAAAAACCCAGCAACTACATTAGAAAGGAAGAAATAAAACTACCTCTAAAACAGTTCAACAAGGTTGCAGGATTCAAGGCCAATACACAAATGTAATTGTATTTCTATACACTTACAACCAGCAATCCAAAAATGAAATTAAGAAAACAGCTTCATTCACATAGCATCAAAAAAAATAAGACAGTGCTCACTTCGGCAGCACATATCCTAAACTTGGAATGAAATGAACAGTCCTGAAAAAGGACAAAGTAAGAAGACTCATACTTCTCAATTTTGAAGTTTTCTATAAACAACATGATTGTTTTGGTTATTCTGGGTCTTTTGCTATATATGTATATATAAACAACATGTATATCCTATAAACAACAGTAATCAAGACAGTGTGGTACTAGGAATCTGTAGAAACAGAAATTAAATTTCTGGTTGGTAAGGCCTCCGGTGGGGATGAGTGGGCAGTGAGGGGACATGGGGGTGATAACTAAAAGGTACAGGCTTTTTTTTTGAGTTAATGCAATTGTTCTAAAATTGACTGTGATGATGATTTCACATTTCTGAAAAGAAAAAACCAAACACTGAATGGTTGTACACTTTAAGTGGGTGAATTGTATGTCAGTCAGGGTTCTCCAGACAAACAGAAGCAATAGATAAGAAATTTATTTTAAGGAATTGGTTCACATGATTGTGAAGGTTGTCAAGTCTGAAATCTGTATGGCAGGGTAGCAGGTTGGAAACTCAGCAGGAATTGATGCTGGAGGCTTAAGGAAGAATTTCTTCTTTTCCAGGAACCAAAAACCTTAGTTTTTCTCCCAATGCCTTCAACTGATTGGATGAGGCCCACCCACATTATGGAGGGCAATTTCTTTTGTTTAAAGTCAACTGATTGTATTAAAAAATAAATAAATAAATAAATAAATAAATAAAGTCAACTGATTGTAGATTTTAACCCCATCTACACAAAACCCCCATAGCAACGACTAGGTCAGCATTTGATTAAATAATGATGAACTACAGTCAAGCCAACTTGGCATATAAAATATTAGCCAAATTCACATATAAAGTTACCATCACAGTGTGGTCTGTGAAATATATCTAATAGAGCTGCTAGCAAAAAAAAGAAGGTAAGGCAAAGGCTTCAACAGACATTCAACAAGAATATAAGTGAATGGCTAATAAGCACATGAAAAGATGATAAAATCTTCAGGGAAATGCAAATTTAAACCACCATGAGATGCCACATAACGACTAAATATGACTAAAATACCAAATGTTGGCAAAACGTGAACTGATTGGGAGTCTCATACATTGCTGATGGGAGTACAAAATGATATAACCACTTTGGAAAACTATTTGGCAGTTTCTTATAAATTTAAGCATACACTTACTCTATGACTCAGAAATTCCACTTCTACTTATTTACCCAAAAGAAATTAGAATAGATGACCATAAAACAACTTGTACAGCAGTTTTCACAGTGGCTTTATTGGTTGATAATTTAAAGCTGGAAACAATATAAATGCTCGTCAACAGATGAATGGATAAATAAATTGTGATGTAGCCACACAATGGAATACTACTCAAGAACAACAAAAAAAGGAATGAGCCACTGATACAGCAACAACCTGGATGAATATAAAAAATATTAAATTAAATGAAAGAAATCAGACATAACAGAGCACATACTGTATGATTCTATTTATATGAAGTTGTAGAGCAAGCAAAACTAAGTTTTGGTGATTAAAAAAAATCAGAGTATTGAGGATTGACTGGAAAGGGGCACAAGAGGACTTACTGGGGTGATGGAAATGTTCTATATCCTGATTTTTCAGAAATCATTGATCTGCACATAGAAACTCTATATTTATTATGATTTTCTCTACTTTGGGATATATATTTAAGTTTCCATAGTAAAATTTTAACAATAAAATTCAGTTTTAACTGAAGCCCCAAGACCTAGAATACAATATTTACCAGGATCTTACATTCTAAAGCAGTATGCTAGACCATACTTTTGCAAGATTTACTAAGTTATGTAAAGCTATTTCTTCCAGCACTGACAGTCTCCCCTCTCTAGCCTATAAAAGGATGGGAGTAGAAGAGGTTAAATGAGGGGATTTCTTTGGAGAATTTTACTAAAATAACATTTTCATGAGATGTTTTATCTCCTCCATATCCAAATAAAGAGAAGCCTCCCTCATCTGAAGCACATGAAGGCACCATTCAAGGAACTCGACGTATGTGCCCTACAGCCTTGGAATCCAAAGTCCATGGACCAACAGCCTAGACATCACCTGGGAGCTTGTTAGAAATACACAATCTTAGTCTCCAACCCAGACTCACTGAACCAGAAGAAGCAGTTTAATGTTATCCCCAGGGGTTGGTCTGCACGTTAAAGTTGGAGAGGCTCTATGCTAGAGCTTGGGCAGGCAGGGACTAGAATGAGGAGCCATTACTCAGCCACCCTGAGATGGCAAAGCAGAGAAGGGAAGAGGGCCACAATGAGGGTAGACTGCACTCTCAGCATGGCAGCACAGAGCTGGCATTTCTATGAACCAAACAAGATCCACACCATGTACTGTCAGCCTGGGACTCTTTCGAAGGGGACTTTGCTGTGGAAGCTTTCTTGAAAGCAAAGCGAAGTGACCCATCAGGGGCACTGCCAGAGACCCAGGACCAGTAAAGGAGTTGGCTACAAGAGAGGCATTGTCCACTCGGGAGTTGCAGCTGTAGTTTCCTAATGGTGTGGAATGGGGTGAGGGAGGGTATCTCTAAGAAACTCAGAAAAGTACTCTATAAGAGAAAGAGACAGAAATTGAATATTTGCTATCTAGAGGGTTCCAAGACCAGATCAAGACAGTACCAGGCCCCTTTACTCTTATATTTCCTGAGCTAGACCCTAGGGAGGTTGGAAAGTCAGAGTAGAGTGGCATAGGGAGGGGGAAAAAAAACAACAAAGGCAGTCAGTCTCTCCTTTCCCCACTTCAGGTTTCTCAGCTGGAAAAATTCAAACCTTGGGAGGAAAGAAGGTTTTAACTTTGAAAGAAATTCAGAAATGTAATTATTATTATACCAAACAGGGTATCATAATCACGTAAGACTGTTCTTGTGTCTAAAAGTGATCACAAGACTTATTATCTAATAATAAGTGGAACGTTTATGAGAATTGCTCAAGATTTCATCCAAAAGGCAGGGAAAAAAATCTAGGTCATATATGAGTTTTAAATTGGCAGTTAAAAGGTTAAGGTAATCTTCTGTTCACATCTTACTGAGTCCAGCTGGGTAAAGAATGAAAATAAAGCAAGATACTTTAAAAAGAAAAGAAGTCAATATCAAAAAAAGTAAAAGGAACTTCTAGAAATGAAGATTTGAGTCGTTGAAATAAAATGAAAACCTCAGTGAATCCACTTAAACAATAGTTTAAAAACAAATGAAGAAAGAATTAACGAACTAAATAAATATCTAAGGAAATCCATTAGGCTGTAGCAGAAACAGAAGGGATGGAAAATACGAAGGAGAGGTTGAGGGATCTAGAAGACAGAATGAGAAGTGTCAATATGTTCCTAATTAGAGTTCCAGAAAATGAGACAAAAGAGAATGAGCAGAAGGAAATAACTTTTCTTTAAAAATGAATGACTCAGGATTGCGATGATAAAATTTAAACTTTCCATCCTTCTATATTCTGGAGCAGCTAGAAGGAAAAATGTGGAGAGGATCGCATGGTAGCCCAGGACAAACTCTGGGATCTGCCCTGCAACTGCTTGTTGAAGAGTGCTTTGAACACTATTGCTTTTTTATTACTTTGCTTTGTATATATGTTATACTATACAATAAAGAAGTTTTTAAAAAAATGAATGACTCAGTAATTTTCAGAATTGATGAAAGATTTGAATTCTCAGGTTCAAGATGCACAACTATTTCAAATAAAAATTTTTAATAGTATATATATGTCTATTGTATATATACATATATGAGTAATGTCGTACAAATATTACATATATGCATCTATATAATAAAATATTTAAGATTAATAGCTCTTAAAAACAAACAGTAAGAAAAGACAGGTTACTTAGACTGATAATTGACTTCTCAACAATAGTTGAGGCTAGCAGAAAACGGAATGTCATTACCAAATTGCTGAAGGAAAATAATGGTCAACCTAGAATATAACTTCTAGCTAAAGACTTATTGAAAACTGAAGGTGAAATAAAAATGTTTTCAGATGAAGATTGAAACTTAAGAAAAGCACTACAAAGGGAAGAAGGAAACTGAAACCAGAGGAAGCAGTGGCCTGCAAAAAGCATTTTTACTATGGTATATCTTACTATGACTTGTGGTAAAGTCATGAATAAATCTGAATAAAAATTGTTTGTACCAAAAAATCAATGAGGGGAGGAGGATGAAGAAAGGTCAAGAAAGACACGTAAAAGAAATTAAATGGATGCCTAAGGTTCGTATATTATTAAAGAGTAGCAGAGAAATTTTGATTGACTTCAGATTTTTCCAAGTCAGGTAAAAAAGTTTAAAAGTTAAGAGTAAATACTAAAATAAAAGAAATAGAAAGGAATAAAGAAAAACTCCATTAATCAAATAGAAAGAAAAGAAAGGGAAAAAGAAGCAAGCAAAAAGAATAAGATTTATAGAAGACACAAATTAAGATTGTAGAATGAGTCTACATATATCAGTTATCACAATAATAAGCTATGAGCTACTGCAAATGAACCAATGAATCCAGCTAAATACTATCTGAATAAGAGACGTTTAAATCATAATGAAAAAATACATATTAAGCAAACATTAGCAAATGAAAGAAAGCTCATGTAATTCTATTAATATCAAACAAAAGAAACCTCAAGGCAAAAGGTATTATTTGGGATAAAGACAATCATTACATATATAAAAGAAATAATTCTCCAAGAAGCTGCTTTGCTAAAAGGTGAGATTTTGGCCTGTAAAACAGTTTTCTTACAACTTCGGCTGCAATCTTTAGAGAAGTTTTCCCACTAGAAAAAATGTATAACACTTTTCCTATTCCACCTCCCAAATAAGCCAGATAGAGAACTACTAAATGTGATTGTCTCTCAGTTTTTTGGCTAAGGTCAAGTGTAGAATTACCCAGTTTGGTTCTTTTCTCTTGCCTTTTTAATTAACTCCATGGCAATCTAAAAGGTTTAAAGCCACTTAAAATTTTCAGCAGTGTCAAAGGAAAATGATTCATGCTGAGTGCTCATATACATATTTTATTTATTAAATCCTGATTGCCAAGAGCAGCAAAAAGAATTATAGATTTAAGTGAGGATTCTCTGCGGGTTGAGAACACTGGCTCTAGTGTATTTGCAATTATATTAAATATTAAATATTATAAAAGAAATGAAAGTTTCCAGGCAAAGCAGTAGGTAATTTCAGAAACTAGTGCCTTTTATGCCAGGTTTCAGATGCATTTCTTATACTCCATGGGCATTTCAATTAAGTTTCTTTCCTTAGTTCTAATGTTTTTGAAAGAATATAATTTCCCCATATAGAAAATAGGATGGGGATAATAGTACCTGCTCTACCTGGCACAGGGTTATTATGAGAATAAAACTAAGTAATGTATGTGAAAGACCTTTACAAATTTTTGTACTATATAAATGCAAGATATCATTCTTACCATGAATTCGTGGTCCTATAATGGATTGTTCGTATTAAAATTTTACCTACCATTTCTGTAAAATTTGTTTTCTGTAAATGTGCTTTATCTAATTTTAAATAATGCAACAACTGCCATTTATGTATTAAACAAATATAAGCCAATCATGACCCAGAAAAACAATTCTTGCTCTTCCTCTATGGTAAACCAAAGAGAAGGAAAATTGTTTTCAGTATTTAATGAAAAGAAATGTTTTTCTTAGTAATAGGTTTTTAGCTCTTTTTTATCTTGCCATGCCTTACTACAGTTTGACCCATTACACTTGTTGAGGTAACCCTGAATACTTGAGGTGGATTACATGAGGCCAGCCCTCAAAAAAGTAGTCAAAATTGTAGTGAAGAGGGGCTGATATGGAATACAAATAGCTATGATACAGCAATGTTCCTTCCAAATTCCATGGCCTTCTTCTCTCTGTAGACTCCACTGACCTGCACAAGTATATATAGAAAGTAAGGGCTTTAGAAATAGACAGACTTGTCAAAACTGATTTCAAAACTTACTACAAAGTTACCATAATTAAAACAGTGTGGTACTGGCATAAGGGTAGACATATAGACCAAAAGCATGAGTTAGGCACACATCTATGGTCTGTTGATTTTCAATAAGGGTGCCAAGTCCACTTAATGGGGAAAGAATAGTCTTTCCAACAAATGGTGCTGGGACAACTGAAAATCCACATGCAAAAGAATGAATATGAGCACCTGTTTTTTGATTTGCTAAAGCTGCTGGAATGGAATATACTAGAAATGGAACAGCTTTTAAAAAGGCAATTTACTACATTATAACTTCACAGTTCTAAAGCCATGAAAATGTCCACATTATGACAACCAAGAAGAGGTTACCTTCATTCAAGAAAGGCTGATACCATCCAGATCCTGTGTCAACTGGGAAGGCACGTGGCTGGCATCTGCAGGATCTTTGGCTAGCTTTCTCTCCTGGCTTCTCATTTCATAAGGTTTCCCCGGGGGCATTTTTCTTCTACATCACCAAATGATGTCTATTGGGCTCTGTTGCCTCTAAAGCTTTTTCCAAAATGTTTCCTTCCTAAAGGACTCAAGTAAGCAACCACACCTTGAGTGGGTAGAGACACACCTAATCAAAAGGTCCCACCCGCAATTGGGTAGGTCACATTTCCATGGAAACAACTTAATAAAAAAGATCCCACTCAACAATATTGAGTCAGGATTAAAGAACATGGCCTTTCTGTGGCATACAACAGTTTCAAAACAGCACAAACTGCCTACAAAAAAACAGGGAAATTACTTCAGGCTTTGTGTAAGGCAATGGGTTTTTAGACTACACCAAAAGCACAAGAAACAGAATTAAAAATAGATAAATGGGACTTCACCAAAATTAAAAAGTTTGGGGATCAAAGAATATTAGCAATAAAGTAAAAAAACCTACAGAATGAGAGAAATTATTAGGAAACCATATTTCCGACAAGGGTTTAATACCCAGAATATATAAAGAACTCTTACAACTCAACAACAAAAAAGATGAAAAACCCAATTAAAAAGTGGGCCAAGGATTAAACAGACATTTCTCCAAAGATGATATTCAAATGGCCGATAAGTATATGAAAGGATGCTCAATATCACCAGCCATTATAGAAATAAAAATTAAAACTACAATAAGATACTACTTCACACCCATTATGATGGTGGCAGAATTTTTTAAAAAGCTGAAAATAGCAAGTATTGGTGAGGATGTTGAGAAATAAGAATCTTTATACATTGTTGATAAAAATATAAAACGGCGCAGCCACTGTGGAAAATAGTTTGATGGTTCCTCAGAAAATTAAACATTGAATTACCATATGGTCCAGCAATTCTCCTTATAGGCTTATGCTCCAAAGAATTCAAAGTAGGGACACAGATAGATATTTGTATCCCAGTCTTCATACAGCACTAATCACAATAGTCCAAAGTTGGAAGCAATCCAAATGTCTAACAACAGATGAATGGATAAACAATATGTGGCATATCCATACAATGGTATAGGATTCAGCAGTAACAGAAGTGACATGCTGATTCATGCTACAACATGGATGAACTTTGAAAATACCATGCTGAGTGAAATAAGCTATACACAACATGACAAATATTGCATTATTTCTGTTATATGAAATACTCAGAATAAGCAAATTCTTAGAGACAGAATACAGAATAGGGGTTACCAGGGTGGCAGGAGGGTGAGAATGTGGAGTTGCTGCTAAATGAGTACGAGTTTTGGTTTAGGATGACGAAAAGTCTGGAAATAGTGGTGAAAATTACCAAGTATTGTCAATGCCGTTAATGTCAAAGGATTGCTCACTTAAAATAATTTTTTTAATATTTTTTTATTTTTTATGTTAAGCATATTTTACCACAATTAAAAATAAATACACTTTTTTTAGGGTAGGCTATGGTGGCTCAGCAGGCAGAGTTCTCGCCTGCCATGCCAGAGACCCGGGTTCGATTCCTGGTGCCTGCCCATGCAATAAATAAATAAATAAATAAATAAATAAATAAATAAATGCACTTTTTAAAAAGGTGGGTGAATAAAGGCAATTTACTTCATTGACATTTTTCTCATTTATAAAATAGAGGAATAATACCTATCAAATAGGACTATTGTAATGAATAGGAGGCATTACATATAAACGTGAAATTATGCCTGGCACATAATATGTACTACCTTTTTATTTTTTAGAATTGATTATCTTTGTGATAGTTTAATCTATCAAAATGAACAGTAAAGACTGAGTAAAGTAATGAAGAAGAAATACAAAGAAAACAAATCCAGAAGAGAGGGAGGGAATTAGATCCATATACCCATATAACAAAATATGTTTAACTTCATAATCAAAATATCATGAATCCATTAGAAATAAATTCAGGAAAGGTGATTACAAGGTAGAAGTTCTATAGTTTTTTTTCCTCTATTATGTCAAAATAATAACTTTTCCCTTTCAAAATGAGTTTGATCATGAGATCATCGGTATAATGGACCACCGTGACGTTGTGTGAGATGTACAAGCAATTTAGATCTCTTCAGACTATATTGAGAGAGGGCGGGAGAGTTAGCATAGCCCTAAGACAAAAGAATATGTGAATCTTGTTCATTCCAATGAATGTGACCTGTTTCTGATTTCCTTTTCTAATTGAATTGGAAAAGAATGTGTATTGGTTTTCTGAACCTGCCATAACAAATTATCACCTACTAGGCAGCTCAAAACAACAGAAATTTATTTTCTCACTGGAGGCCAGAAATCCATAATTGGTGGGACCACACTCCCTCTTGAGACTCTAGAAGAGAATCTATTCTTTGTCTCTTCCATCCTCTGGTGGCTGCCCATGGGCCTGGGACCACATCACTGCAACATCAGCTTCCCTGATTACATTGCCTTCTCCTCTTCTGTCTAATCTCCCTCTGCCTCACTCCCACAAGTGTCTTTATGGGAGTCCAGGCTCCAGGTAGTCCAGGATGAACCTATCTCAATTTCCTTAACTATATCTGCAAAGCTCCTTTTTCCAAATAAGGTAGCATTCACAAGCCCCAGGGATTTGGATGTAAACTTACCTTTTAGGCAGCCACCATTCAACCCACCAGAGAACATAGTTGCCAAATCAATGGCAGCATGACAGGCTGTTAACCTGTACTAGCAGCAATGCCACACATGGTTTAACAGCTGCAGTCAATGCTACTACATGGCTAAGCCTACAGTCATTGTTTAGGACCCTCCAGTTACTATAGGAGTTAGACTGGTAAACGAATGGTCTGTAGTAGTGGCACATATCTTTTCCTCACTCCTATGCTGGGATGTAATATTGTTTTTTTTATTTACCATTTTGTGGAATGGTAGATGGCAGTTTTAGAAGTTTTCATTTGGTCTTCCCCACTGTCATAGCTCTTAGCCATAGGCCAAAGACCCAATGTGAAGGTTGCTCCAAATGTCAAGAATATCAATTCCAATTATTCACTTGGTGTTCTAACCCAGCTTTTGAAAGACTTGGGTTGGTGCAGCCCCAAGATCACAGAACATGTCTGGCACAGAGCTAGACATAAATTTTATTAGGACTTACAAACAGGAGATTTTTCCCGGTGGTGGCCATCCAGAAAATGGAAGTCAGTGCTCTGTGAAGGTGGGGGTGCAAGGGGCAGTTTATAAGGGTTTAGGACAAGACCATCCCACAGGGTATGAGAACAGAGTTTCAGTAGGGTCTCATGACATGGGGGTTTGGAGATTTATCAACATATCAGGGAGAGGAGTTTTAATGCTTTACAGGATAAGTAGTTTACAGTACTATCCATACATTTTTCTCCTGAGGAGGTCTGTTGACCTTTAACATGTGTCCTGGTCATGTAGGCAGCCACATGCAGTAACTTATTCTCAATATGGAGACCCAGGCCCTGGGTCTCCACATTTGGGTTCTGAGGGAATGACCACTGGCTGAATCTAGATATCAGAGGGCCCACTGTGATGTAGATTTTAGTCAGGATTCCATTTATTACCTGGACTTCAGAAGTCGCATACTTAACAGGGTAGTCATAATTGTGTTAGTTAGATTCAGTTGTCAACTTGGCCACGTGAGCATACCTAATCTTGTTGCTGCGGACATAAGCCAACGGTACGTGAACCTCATCTGTTGCCAATTACATCTGCAGTCAGCTAGGGGGTGTGTCTGCTGCAATGAGTGATGTTTGACTTAATTGGCTGGTGCTTAAATGAGAGATTGCAACGTAGTACTGCTAAGCAGCTCAGCATTCCTCATCTCAGCACTAGCAGCTCAGCCCAGGCCTTTGGAGATGCAGAAAGAAGTCACCCCGGGGAAAGTTGTTGGAACCCAGGGGCCTGGAGAGAAGACCAGCAGAGACTATCCTGCGCCTTCCACGTAAGAAAGAACCTCAGTGGAAAGTTAGCTGCCTTTCCTCTGAAGAACCAACAAAATAAATCCCCTTTTATTAAAAGCCAATCCGTCTCTGGTGTGTTGCATTCCGGCAGCTAGCAAACTAGAACATAATGGTGCTTTGGGTCTCTGAAAATATAAATGTCAACACAAACCATGCATACAACTGACCTCAAAATATCTGAGAATTCTCCTTTCCCCAGTGTACAGTCACCCAAGGAAATGGATAGTGTTGGTATTACTCTTGCCATGGTATTACAGGGTCTTTTCTCCTAGGGATCTGGTCACCCTACAGTGGGCTATAGACCAGCAGATGGACTCAGGTCTGGGGAATGAGCAAAAGATCATGATTTTTATTGGGGCAACCACTCTCAGCCTCCTGCTCATCCATTCTTACCTTTTCTAGTTGTTGATGTTAAGCACTGCCCTTGCTGGCTACCCATTTATTTTGCCACTAGGGACTCCATGCTCTGTTAACCATCTCTACAACACTGTGCAGGTCAAAACCCTTTGGATGCCCCTTCAATCTTCCCTCATTTTGGTAATTGTGTTCTCCTGGCTTCTTGCAGTTAAGTGCCTTCAGCTGTTCTCTATTACTTGACATGCTTCATCGTCCCCATCTATATTAATGAGCCCAACTCTGTGACATCTTCTCACCCATCATCCCTGGCCTGCAGAGCAGAGTCATCACCAAGCATCTTAGCTATGCTGGTGCACCTTGTAGTAGTGCATTTTTGATGGCCTTGGTGGATAGTGTGCCTCCTATGCATCCCCATGGAGCATAAATCCCCTGGCAGGTCTTTTGGCTTTACACAATATATCCATTCCAGCATGCCCATCTTACTCAGTCTCTTTATTCTTTCTTCTACAACCTGTCTGGGAAACTGAGATATTTTCACTTCAGTCAGCATTGGACAGCACTTTTTCCAAGGTTCTAAAGAACCGGCTATGGTATATTGAGTATGTACCTACCCCAGAAATAAGCATGTTTTTAATCTTAATCCCAGTCCTATGGGCATAAACCCATTGTAGATAGGACCTTTTGAAGATGTTATTTTTAGTTAAGGTGTGGCCAATGAATGAGGACAGGTCTTATTTCCACTACTGGAAAGCCATGGAGAGGAGTCAGAAACTGGAAATCAGCAGAAACCCAGAAGAGAAAGAAGAGTACATTACCATGTAACAGGAAAGCCAAGGAACCCAAGGATTTCTGGCTAGCCAGAATGTTAGGGACCTAACAAGGAATCAAGCCTTCTAGACTCTGAAACCATGAGCCATGCTGCTGTTAAGCCAACCCATTGTATGCTATTTGCCATAGTAGCCTGGTGTGCTGGTTTGAAAGGAAGTATGCCCCCTAAGAAAAGCCATGTTTTAATATAAATCCCATTTCATAAAGTAGAATAACCCCTATTCAATACTGTATATTTGAAACTGTAATGAGATCATCTCCCTGGTTGATGTGATTTAGTCAAGAATGGTTGTTAAACTGGATTAGGGGATGACATGTCTCCACTCATTTGGGTGGATCTTGATGGGTTTATTGGAGTCCTATAAAAGAGGAAATATTTTGGAGAATGGGAGAGTCAGAGAGAGCAGAACAACGTAGCCACGAGAAACAGAGTCCACCAGCCAGTGACCTTTGAAGATGAAGAAGGAAAACACCTCCAGGGGAGCTTCACGAAACAGGAAGCCAGGAGATGAAGCTAGCAGATGATGCCGTGTTTGCCATGTGCCCTTCCAGGTGTGAGAGGAACCCTGACTGTGTTCGCCACATGCCTTCTCACTTAAGAGAGAGACCCTGAACTTCATCGGCCTTCTTGAATCAAGGTATCTTTCCCTGGATGCCTTAAATTGGACATTTCTATAGACTTGTTTTGATTGGGACATTTTCTCAGCCTTAGAACTGTAAACTAGCAAACTTATTAAACTCCCCTTGTTAAACGCCATTCCGTTTCTGGTATATTGCATTCTGGCAGCTAGCAAACTAGAACACCTGGAAAAGAGTGAGTTTGCCCCATCCCCTGAGGTCTTACCAATCCTGTTAAGTCCTGAATCCCAAGTCCCGAGAATGTGGCCAAGTCAGATAATTTTTTATTATCCTGCTTTACATTCTGACCCACCTTCATGATCAATCACCCTTAAAATCCAACTCCAAAAGCTCTTATTCCTTTGGCTCCCATCAATACATGCCAGCTAATTCTTGCAACTCTTTTAGTCTCTTTTCTCCCTTAGTCCCAGTAGGTTCCCAGCCAGTTTATTCTGGGATTTAACTTTGGTTACTATCCTGTCAGCCAGGAATGAGAGTGGGAGCAGATGCTCAGGATGCACCTGTTGTCTCATCAGGAGAGAACTCTGCAGCATCATCCAGCTCTTATAAAGGAAGAGTGGGCTAACTCTGTGGCTCTGAGGGCTCAGGGGTTCTACAGAATCAACAACCCCATGGGCATTCATCCAGATGTCCCCATCCCCAGTGTTAAGGTCCCTGATTTTTCCAATCAGGCTTTCGACCTTAGCAAAACAGACCTTTCACAGCTTAACATCTAAACATCTCTGGAGCTCTGCAACTCTACCTACCAGATCTTCAGTCTACTGCTCATGTATGTCTGCTTTTCCATTGCAGGAAATCAGGGCCTCTTTATAAATGCCAGGATCTCTGGCACTCACACTTTGCCTTTAATTACTTTTTACCAGTCCTCAGTTTCTCATCCCTCTGCAGAGTGTCAATCAACTTTGAAATAATTAGCTAACTCTACTGCATTTATAAGCATTGCTTTCCCCATAATTTTTTTTTTTTTTTTTTTTTTTATTTGGCATGGACATGCTCCGGGAATCGAACCTGGGTCTCTGGCATGGCAGGCAAGAATTCTGCCACAGAGCTACAGTTGCACCACTCTTTCCCCATAACTTTTAAACGCACTAGTCATTGCAGCTGCAATGGTGTCTCCTACCAGGAGGCATTTTCCCAGGTCAATACTAGTGAAATCTTAAACAATTGGGACCACCTGGTATCAGGGACTATCTGTTCCCCATCTACCTTTCAGGATGGTGTCCTCTTTGCCCACCAGGTGATGAGTAACCAGTCTAAATTTCCATCTTAACACCTGTTTTCTCAGATCACTTTTGGTATCAGTTTGCATTAGTTCAGATCCTCCAAAAGAGGTTACTAGAAAAGAATTCAAAATGCAAGAGAATTATTTGGGAAATGCTGTGAGGGAAAAAGGAGAGTGAGCCAGAAAGGCAGGAAGTGTTGTAAATCTGCAATTCAGGCTTGCCTCCAGTGAGGAAGAGAAGAAAAGAAAAGGTGATGCATAGATGAGTCTCAGATGCAGCATAGTTTTGCGAGTGATTTAGCCAGGCTGATAGGGAGTCCCTGAGCCAAAGGTGCCCATCAGAGGAGTCCCTTGTGTGGCAGGAATGGGCCTGTGTTAGTCTGGCCAGCACTGCAATGCAAAAAGCAGAGGACGGCTTGACAGAGTGATCAAAAGAAACATCACCAATGAGAGGCAGACCAATTTCATGTGCCTCTGGATATGACTCCCCGAGAAGGACACAATAGTGCTTCTGTGATAGTCCTGCCCAAACTGCACAATCTGAATCTAATCATGAGGACACACTACCAAAAGGCAAATAAAGGGAGTATATGCCAAATCATGACCAGCAGTCTTCTAAAATGTCCGTGTCATTAAAGACAAAGAAAGGCCAAGAAACAGTTTCAGATTAAAGGAAACTAAAGAGATTTGATGACCATATTCAATTATGACCCGGATTGAATTCTGTACTGGAAGAGAAAAGAATGTCCTAAACAGCATGACGGACAATTGAAATTGGAATATGGACTGCAGATTCAATAAAAGCATTGTATCAATGTTTCATTTTCTGAATTTGATCATTGTACTGTGTTTCTGTAAGAGGTTAATTTAGATCTTAGAAAATATGCACTGAAGTATTAAAGCATAAAGGGGCATGGGATATGCAACCTGCTCTCAAATGATTCAGAAAAACAAATTATATAAAATAGAGAGAAGAGGAAGGACATTTTCAGAAAGGTACACTAATTGAGATGCATGTACAACCACCGATTTCAACAGTGATCAAATACTGCGCCCAGGCATGAAAAGTACATGAGTGGCATTAAAACACATCATTAACACCGACTCTCCTGGCTTCTGGCCAGTGAGATGAAAGAGGTGTTGAGCCCAGATTTTATGGGGTGGCTATCTTTTTCAATCCCAACTGTTCAGTGATTCATTATTGCACTTGCCAGAAACTCCACCCCAAGTGGATGCAATTATCTTTCGTTTTCTTGGTTTTTTTTTTTTTTTTTTAACATACAAGTTAGATAAGACTCTAACTTTTAGCATGCTAACTTTGATCTATTAGTACTAACATACTCGCTTACTTAAAGGGGATACGTTGGAGGGGATGGTCATTCTATGTTAAGTTATGGAAATTTATAAGTAAATTTTAAAAAGGAGACATTTTAAAGTAGGTCAAGAAAAACACTCAGACATCTGAGATGTCCCTATCAAGCTCTAATTTTCATGATTCTTGCACAAAAAGCCAGGCTTATTTCCTTAAGTTTTATCTCCAATGACCCAATTTGTACAGAAGTTTATCCATTTGAAAGCTTGCCTCCATCCATTATTTCATAGACATTACATCAACTTTGTGAACTATCCAACTCTAAAGCCGGACTGCATGTGTCTGAGTCTCAGCTCTGCCAGTTATTACTGCATTACTTTGGAAAGTAATTTAACCTCTCTATACCCTCAATTTTATTATCCTTGCATTTACAGATATGATTCTGAGACTTGGAGCAGCTTAACAACGTGTCAAAAATCACTAAGCAATTTAGTGTTAGAGCTGGAAACTTCTATGGAGTTTTTTTGACTCCCCCACAAAGATAAGGATTATTTCATTAGCCCAGCATTGTTTCAGTTAATGGAATGCTGCTTAGCAAGGTGTTGTTTGAAAATAGAGGCTCCATTTCTCATACAGTGGGCTGATTTTCTGTTTTCTGCCATGCAATCCCACTCAATAAGCATTTATGTAGGAGGCAGGCAGCAAGGAGGGCAAACAGGAGAGGGCTTTGGGGTCAGAGGCTTTGGGTTTGAACCAGGCTGTGCCACTTACTCTGCTCTCAGTTTTCTCTTGGGTAAAATGGAGATCCTGAAACATAACATGTAAGTTTTGTTGGGGTGAATAACAATCTATATATAGTGGCTAGTGCACAGTAGACATTCAACAACGTAGAGCTTGTAAAAACAATTATTATTTGTTGAGCACTTACTTCACACCAGGAACCTTTCTAGGCACATGAAATTAAAAAAAGGCAGAAAACAGAGTCCTAGCCCTCAGGGGGCTCACCTCCAGGAATCTGTAACAGTACTTTATGCAGTAAGGATAATTACCCAATTGTATAGGCTGCAATTAGTTTTCCCTAGTGGCATTTAAAATTTTGCTTATATTCAGAATTTTCTGAAGTTTTTCATTTTTATGTAATCAACTCTATCAGATTTTTCTTCTGTGGTTCATGTTTAGCTTTAAGCTCAGAAAGCACTTTGCTTTGGGCATCAGATCTATATATACTTATGTTTTATTCTGGTTCTTTTACAGGTTTAATTTTTCACATATACATCTTTAATCCTTCTGGAAATTATTTAGCCATGTGGTGCAAGGTAGTGAATAGATCATCTTTTAAAGATACTTTCCTAATGATTACTGCCTTGCTTGATTTGTACCCATTTCTGTCTCAATAACTTACCTTCTAAGCTGCCCATATGAAAATGGATTGCCATTCAGAGTCCAATGGGAAAGAAACATATATATGTGGGTCTTGTCCCATTTGGTTGAACAATGATACGTGTCAATTCTTTAGTCTCGAGCATATAAATGTGGAAAGTTTGACAGACTGTTTTGCATGCATTCAGAATCTCCCTAACCCTAGAAAAAAAGTGTGAACGAGGTGAAGTCATTTCATCACGCTATGAAATGCGTGGACACCTCTGCCCTGACCCTGCAATTTCCCCTCCATCTGCCGGTCATCTCCTCCGCTTGTGCTCATCCTTTCCAGATGCACAGTGGATTCATTTATGCCATGGAGATTTTTTTTTTAATCTAATTTTTAAAAAATCACCACTGATCCACCCACACCTTCCTCACTCTGTTTCTATGGTTCCTCAAAAGCTGCCCCAGGTACTTGACCTTCGAAAGAAAACATATGAGTAGTCTCCTTATGAGTCTCGAATGCACTTTCCCCAGAGATCAGAGTAGGGCTGGGCCACCTCACTGTCCAGAAAGGAGTGTGGACAATGACAGTTTCTCCTCACAGGGTCTCGTTGGTCCTCCAAGGTTGCTGGACTGGTGGGGATCACCTTGAAGCCACAGCTTGGCCCTCTGAGCATGACACAGAGGGCTAGTGCCCCATGGCCAGTGCCAGGCTAACCCCTAGGCCCCTCGGGGCTGGAGATGGGTACCTGCGCTCTGGGCAGCCCACACCGTGGGAAAATTCTCCTTCGCCATCAAGACCCAGCCAGCTCCCCTGACCTCCAGCTGTGAGATGTGAGGAAATCCTTGATGGGGCTTTTTTTTCCTGCCTCATATTAAGGAAATGTTAGGAGTTTAAGACTGTTAACCTTCTCAGCAGGGGTCTGGATGGAAATAGATAGCTCAGCACCACATGTACTCTTGCATTTGCGCAACTCCATCTTTTCTTTGTGTGGTGGGGGCAGTGCCACCCTCTCTGCAACCCAGTCTCAGGCTACATTGTCCCAAGAAAACTCCTCTAACATGACTGTATTTATGACCACCCTCCAAATGAAGGCACTGCTTTCTCGGAGTCTCCCAGCCTTAACCCTCCTACCCCACCCCCACCCCACCATACATACTGCCCTAGCCTGAGTAAGGCATAAAAGCAAAGCACCCCCTAGCACTTTATTATAACACCCCCCTTTCCCAGGCAGTCACATTCGATTCTAGGCATTTGAGATTCTATCCCCAAATCTTGAAGATGGTCATGGAGGTTATGGAGTATTCATAAACTCCCTGTGCAATTTGTCAACCTCAGGGCTACAGATGTCAAGACGATTTTTGTTGGCTTATACCCACAATCTTGCCACCTTTAGAGACACAAACTGCTGCTGGTCAAGGTAGCATGGTGGTGTAGGGAGAGGTATATGTCACAGAAACAGAAAGCCTAGTATTGCCTCATCTCCCACTTCTTAAGACTGTGGGAAGGAGAAATATCCATGTGGCAGAAATATGCATTCAACCCATTCAACTTAACAAATCTCTTTCCCAATAATAGAAATTATGAAAGGAGACCCGCCCTCCAAATGCATAGCCCAAAAGCATGAACCTCCAAGAAAATAGAGTATTTAGTCAAAGAGTCTTTTGAGAAAGAAAAATACATATACAGGTGTGCCAGTTTGAATCTGTGGTGTACCTGAGAAAAGCCATGTCCTTTAATCTTCACTCAGTATTGCTGGGTGGGAATTTGATTAGATTATCTCCACGGAGATGTGACTTGCCCAGTTGTGGGTAAGTTGCCTAGAGGAGATGTGACTCCACCCATTCCAGGGTCTTGATTAGTTTACTGAAAACCTTTAAAAAGAGGAAAATATTTTGGCCAAAAGCTTGAGAGCCACAAGCAGAGCCACTAGAGAGCCATGAGAACTAGGAGAGAGTCCACACAGTCAGAGACCTTTGGAGATGAAGAAGAGAAATGCCCCCAGAGGCGCCTCATGAAACAAGCAGCCTGGAGAGAAAGCTAGCAGACATCGCCATGTTCGCCATGTGCCTTTACAGTTGAGAGAGAAACCCTGAATTTCACCAGCCTTTCTTGAGTGAAGGTAACCTCTTGTTGGGGCCTTAATTTGGACATTTCTATAGACTTGCTTTAATTGGGACATTTCCATGGCCTTAGGACTCCTAACTTGCAACTTAATAAATTTCCCCTTTTAAAAGTTGTTCTGTTTCTGGTGTATTGCATTCTGGCAGCTATTAACTAGAACAACAGGTAAATAAAATATATATGAAAACTGATATATTTCTAAGAGACGATTTTCAAGCAAATTGCTCGTTGTGTTTGTTACTGTGTTTAATGACAAGGTAATAGCATCTCTCTTTCTCTCTCTGTTAATTTGAATGCTTGCAGCGCCTGTGTAATTGACTCCCCAGCCTATCTTACTTGACTACAGTCCATGCTCCACATCTCCCTAAGATAGAAATCAGATCATGTAGTTCCAGATCTAAAACTCTTCCATGGTATACACAGTCCTTATAGTCTAGCCTTGTTATTCATGTTGTCTTTTCTTCTCTCCTACTATTTTCCAAAACATTTAGTTTTCTTAACTTGCCAGGTTCTGTCTCAAATGTCCAAGTCTTTGCCACACTCTTTATTTTTTTTTCCCAAAAAGCCATGCTCTTTTTTTTTGCCAGGAAGTCCATTTCTCATTCCACACCACAGTCATCCCATCGAATACTACTTATTCTTCAATCCTAGTATTGTCTCATCCCCCTTAAGAAGCCTTCATTCACACTTCAGGCAGAAGCCACTGCCACTCTTCTCTCATATAGTACTATAGTACCTTGGGCTAACCTTGTATTGTCATTAAATTTTTCTTCTTATTGTGAACACTTTTATTATAGAGCTATTTAGGCTATTTATAAAGGGAAAAATGGTAAACTGATTGAAAAACGTGGGATATAAAATACTCACTTATTTTAGCAACAACAAAAATATAGACAAAAATTTGAAATACCAAAATATTAACAAGAATGATCTTTGGATTGGTAGGAATATGGTTGTTTTTTACTTCCTTCTCTACAGTTTTTTCTATATCCTTGACCTTTGAAGTGATTGACTGAGTAGAGTCCAAATTTCTTGAGGGCAGGGTCTTATTATTCACTCCCATGTCCTTGGTTCTTAGCACCAGATTAGAAGTCAACAAATATATGCTGAATTAATGGTCTTTAATATCATCAGCAGTTTCTTTCTACACATCATGCAATTACCCAGTGTTTCCTAAAATTAAAGGTCCTGGTCACTTCCATTGCATAAATTACCTAGAAAATGTCCACACTGTTTATCTAAGCCTACTTTTTCCCTCAGCTGTAGAAGACTAAGTGCTGATTGCAGCTCTCTCACTTTCCCCCAAAGGCAACCAAAAGCTAAAACCCAACTTGTGGTCCCATTATTGTCGCTAATGTACACAGGATGGCACCAACACATGGTGCTGGGTCCGAAAGACATTATTAATACCCTCTCCTGTAGTCCTAGCATGGCCTGCTCACCAGTGAGGATGTAAATCCACTTTGTCAGAGCAAACGCTCCTCTTGGGGGACATCTGCTCAACCTGGAGGAGAGAGTAATGACCACAGCCCACAGGCAGTGGAGGATGAGTAATTTACTGCTGCTAGGCTATTAGTGTTGCTAGAAAAAATAATGGCTTTCATTTAAAATTCTCTTTAAACCATATGTACCATGGCTCATGGGATAATTTATGTGTCATTAGAAACTTCGAAACATACATCACGCTAATAAATTGTCTTCCCCATTCACCACTACCAATAGCTCCCAGGAGTCTTTAAGAAGTCAGAGTTTCACTGTCCTTGTTATGTAAGGTGGTGGGAAAATGTTCAGAGGTAACTCATTTCGCTTCCTATTCACATCCTAGTTGTCCGGTGGAGACAGATGGCAGGAGAAACATTTGCCATCATCCCACCAACTGGTTTACAGCAGCGCTAGTGATAAATGAGCCAATGGTTAAACGGGCATGAGTTTTATTGTTTTCCCTAACAACTCAAGTATCTATTTTGAAATTTAGTTCATCTTTAAGTCTCCCCAGCACAAATACTCAATTTTCTCCAAAATACAGCATGTTTAACAATCCTACAGATTCCCAATCAAAGATGGCCCATGCACATTAAACTCTAATGGCTACAGAGGTCTTGGAGAGAATGATTGTATGACCAGTGTCTGGAGCAGTTTCCAGAAGATTCCATCATACAAAGTTAGAGGTTATATGGTAATTGGGCAACATGCTAGCATTTCGAAATCATATCACCCTAAACCGATTCTTTGCCAAGGGAGAAACATCAAACGGAAAGCCAGAAAATGAAGTTCTTCACTGATGGACTGTGGGGCAAAGGAAAGCATCTAGGGAAACACTGATCAATACAACAACCACAAAAGTCTGATCTTGGTCTTGCAGCTCCATGGCCACTTATTTTGTGAAGACAGAGAGAAAGGAAATGGCAAAGCCAAATTTCTGTTAAAAAGCAATTCCAAAAAATACAAAAATAAACAATAAAATTAAAAAAAGCAATTCCAACAGAGGTTCACTCTTTTCATTTAAATTAATTGTTTTAAAGAAAGAGTACAGTGCTAGATTTCTAGCCTTGTCCAGAAAGGTCAGACTCAGATGGGTTTAATCACTGAGTTATTTAGTCATATCACCAGAACTGGATACAATCTGGAGGACAGATGAAAATGAAAATGTGGGGCTCCTCATTAAAAAAAATACTAAGAATGTCAAGACCATCACAGCAGAGCAAAAACCAAGCGTGGGGCTCTTTGTGAATGTACAGGTCACACAGCCATGGGTATCATTGTGAAATGATGAGAATCATCATGAAATGACTTTCCATTTAATTTTTCTCCCTTGGCAAAGAATCAAGTTAGGGTGCTACAAGGGGAAGATCTTGAGGGGGACAAAAGGGAAAACAGAGGTGTTCAGCATTGGCTCCAACACATCGAATCACCAGTTTCCTATTTCTACACTTATTGTTCATGTTTCTTCCCTAAAGTACCTAAAACCAGAATGCTGTGCTTAGGGTTTGGTCTGTGATGTTCACAGCACCCCGTCACACATGAAACACTTCTTGCATACTTTCACAGGTAGGAAAAATGTGGCAGTATTAGGTAGAAAAAGGCTCAGCATCATTGGAATACTGAGGTTGAGCTGTTCAAACTCCAAATCACCTGCGAGGTGACTGGCTACTTGCTTTAAGGTGAAAAGATTGGGCTGTTGTGCTTTTCTAAACCCTAGACTTCTGCTGGGTCAATGTACCCTTTCCCATTGTTATGGCATTGGCCATGAAGAGCTTTTCTTAAGTACCCTCTCACCCTTTTGCATGTGCCACTTTGGACCAAGAAGCAAGCTGACTTTTATTTTCTTACATTCTGGTAAGTTTAGTTAAGGCAGTGGGCTCTAGGGTGAAGCTCCTGGGGTTCATGATAGCCTGTGCAACTCAGGGACCTTTCCTCTTCCATCAGGAAGTCCTAACCAGGACAAAGTCCACCTGAGGTGTATGGTGAGCACACTACAAAATAAAGAGCTCTCTGGCAGGCCCAGGGGCACAGATTTGTACATTTGTAGATCAGGTAAATGAGGCTTTTTGAGTTTCCATGCACTTTACATTTAACTCAATTAATCATTGTAGCGAATCTATGAGGTAGGTACTATCAGCCCCATTTTATAGATGAGGCAACGAAGGCATGGCGTAGTCTGTCCTAGGACACTGAGGAAGCAGGGAGAGGACAGAAGGGCAGACAAAATGGCTGCAGAAGCAATTCTCTTGATGTCTGCACTATTGCATTTTCTATAGAATCAATTCACAAACACGGCAGAGAAAAAGAAAAGACAGCTAACGTTTAGTACCAGGGTTGGTATGAGTTTTCAATGTCAGTGTCACATTTTTGCTGAGGTTTATCATCATCATTATTTAGAAGACAAAATTAACTTGCCTGGGGCCACAAAACTGCAGGTTAGCCTGGGATTTAAACTAAGGTGGATCTAAATGATTTCCAACCCCATGCTCTTTTCTGCCACATCATATCAATAAGCTTACCTGTGTCACTGCAAGTCAAGGAGATTAATTCCACAAGAGTTAGAAATCTCAGAATTGCACTAGCAGGCAGAAAGAGTTTCCTAACTTGCACAAATGTCGCAGATGTGTTTATTAGAAGAGTTATGAGAACATTGTTCGATAAAATCCAAACAGATAGTACAGCTGGTAAAGTGACAATTGTTTAGAATTTTTAAAAAGAGAGACAATGTTTTCACAGATACAGGGTGACCTTGAAAAACATTTTTCTTTGTTAAACTGTTCTGTCCAGCTGAAGAGAAAAGAAATAAAAGTAAACATGAAAGCCAATAAAAGAAAAACATGAGCATGGAAGACCTTCATTAATCTTTTATTCAAACGGCCATCACAGCTACAGAAAAAGCCGGAGGCTTTAACAGCAATTCTGTTCAGAGACAAAAGTAAGTATATAGGGATATAATCAGAAATGAATAAGTGATCTAATTACATACCCAATTGTGGAGTCATGAAATGACCCCCAAACCACCAGTTAAATGGCCCTTACTTTAAAAGTTGAGTATAAATCTTAATATTTTTGTTAAGAAGAGAAGTTAAATAAAATGGTAATTTTTTAGCCATGTACTGAATGTACTGATATGAGTCACTCTCTTACAAATATTAATTATACTAACTGAATTATTTTTCTTGCCTGTATTTGGTGTAGGCACATGAAGAAAGAGTGGAGGCAAAGAAACAGGAGGGAGGAGGAAGTAGGGCAACCTGGTGGGGCGCTGGAGAGACTTACAGTGGTGGACAGAGGGAAAGAGGAAGAGCCCTGGGACTGGAATCCTGCCTAATTCAAGTTCTATTCTTCACCAGTAAGTTTAAACGGTTGACACTGCAGATGGCTCAAGTATGAAATAAGTATCTGTATGAAGTGATCTTAATCTGTCAAGTTACTTTAAAAAATATTTATTGATTAACGTCCATATCCTAGCCCTTGCATCTCCTTTACTGTTTTTTAAGAAAGTGGGAACACTCTTTTGGAGATCAGGTAGTTAATAGAGATGTGGTAGGAATTTTTTCTTGAACATCCCTAGGGAGATGTTCAGAGTCACTGCCTTTGACAAACTAGTACTAGCTCCATATGGTATGATACCATAAATATATTTTGGGACAAATGATCATATTTTCTTGCTTGACAAGGGTAAATCCCCACCACAGTGGGGTTCAATTATTAAAATGAGTGAGCATTGCTACATTGGCTTCCACATGTCATTTATGTATGATCACCAATTAGCTCAAGTGGCAAGGTATCCAAATGGCTTGGATTCCTATTCATCCCACAAAGACAACAGTTGCTTCACATGTTGCTGAAGAAGAAAACATCATAGGAAAGCGGGCCAAGAAAGGTCCACTGCAAGAGGTTTTTTGTTGATTCAAGCATGATCTTTAAATGGGTTAATAGTTATCCATTTTGGAGTCTTGAGTTCGGTGTAGCAAGCCAATTTCATTTCTGTGCATTCCATGAATAAACAAATGTCTTCTGACCCAACAATCATTCTTAGAATAAACCCTCATTTGACTAGGAACATACATCTTTAAACACGTAACTGTAAACACCATTGCTTTGTACACTCATGTCACAAATTACAAGACTAAGAATTTCTATTATCACTGCTCTATTGCACCAATGCCCAGTAGTAGCATGTGGTCTTTGGTCATCACCCAAGTTTATAAAAAAGTAAGTTAGGAACTTCAGTGAAGGTCAGCCAGCTGGTAATCACTCCTCTTTCCTGCTCTGCAATTAAATAAGCAGTGTTTTCGAAAGTGCTGGTTCAAGCTGTTTCAGGATCTTTCTGCTTTGCCACTGTTAAGGGAGGCCTGAAACTTGATGGTCTTTAGCAGAAGGATTTTAGCTAATAAGTATCAAATGGTCATCACTTCTTTTCCTGTAAACAGAAAGGGGGAGAAGAAAAGAAAAAAGAGAACAGTGATTTAAAAATCTTTGAGGAGGAATAATCTACACTCTAGGCACACGTAAATTATAGATATGCTTAGTGCAAACTATGAAAGGATGAAATATTAAGAAGGAGAATTAACATTATTTTAGGTTTGAGTACCTGCTTTGGGAAACAAATTTTCAGGACCTGTCCATTTCTTAGGACCCTTTGTCTCCCTTATCTGACAAAACATTATCAAATTGCAGAAGCAGCAGATTTTCCTTCTTCTCTGCAGTAGAGAAGAGGGAATGTTAACTCTGCATCTGTTAACCAATAACATCTCTCTAAAGAACCACATCACTTTAGAACTGGATGAGGTTTCAGAGGTCATCTGGTCTACCCTGATAATACTGGAGGTTCTGAGAGGTTTGAGGGGGTAGGATGGAGTCTAGGATATAGTTAATGGTAGGGTCCAAAATGAAAAACAGATGTTCTAATGATCAGTCTGAGAGCTCTTTCAATAATTCGAAGGAAGACCAATCTGTGGTGGTTGCCTGGACTGCCTTGTTAAAAAAGAGTGTCCACATCCATGCTGGGCAGGGGACAGAGCCAAGATGGATCAGTGCTGTCTGCTGGGGGCATTGGAAAGGGAAGACACACACCAATTTTGCAATTCTCTCCTTCACCATGTCACCTCAGTGAGATCTTGCTCCAAAATTTACTCTCCATCCATAGCTTTCCTCAATTTTAACTCATTCCTTGAATCCTTGCCTTTAAATATATTTAGGTGTACCTAATTTTTGATGGAGACAAAGCTACCACTTGTTCTCAAGGTCCTATTACAATCCATTTCCCTCCATCAGGGCTTTCATTATGAACTTCATTTACTCTCTGCAGAGTTCCTTCAACCCCTCTTAAACCTCCCCCAACTTGGGAATCTAGTATTTCATCTGATTATTCTACTAAAATTGCATAAGCTGAGTTCAACCATGAGCATCATTTACCCAAACCAATAATGCCACTTCTGATTTTAATTTTTTTTTGGGGGGGGTGCATGGCCCAGGCATTAAATCTGCATGGAAGGCAAGCATTCTACCACCAAACCACCCATGCACCCTGTTTTTAATTTTTAATATCCCTTTGTTCCCCAAAACTTTCAACATCTTGGTTCCTTGACTGATTTCCTTAATGGATTCTCTGTTTCCTTATCTTCCTTAGTACCTTGTACCTTCTCATCAACCTTACCACATCTTACGTGATGTGGTAATTTACCACATCAGCAAATTACCTGCTGATACTGCTCCCTTCTTCCTCACCTCTCAGACCTAATCTTGTCAATAAGTCTTCTAGCCCACCCACTCCTCAAATCTTTGTCTCATTCTGTGTGGCTGCACAAGAAAACACTTATCAAACTCCTGGGCTTTTCGTGAGTGCAAACCAAGATCCAAAAATCAAACACAAAGACCTATCAGTTAAATGATTGCTTTTTTCTTTCTTTGCTTTGTATACACGTTATATTATACAACAAAAAAGTTTTTAAAAAATGTGCATGGGTGGTTCAGTGGTACAATGCTCACCTTTCATGCAGGAGACCTGGGTTCGATTCTTGGACCATGCACCCCCATCCTCCCCTCAAAAAGACTTAACAATTATTTTTCAGAATTCATAATTACATTCTCTGCTGTATTTTTGCCTTTACAGTTAATGCACATTAGAACAACAACTTTGAGAGATTCTTCTTACAAGGTGCATATTATGAAGCAGATCTTGAATAAGAAAATTGATTTGCCTTCAGTTTAACGTTCTGAAAGGATAAAATGTGATCTTTAAAACTTGGCTCTTCTCAGAAGACCTCATTTCATATTTACCAGACACTCTTTGGAGATGCTCAGTCATAGCATTTAAAATCCCATAAATTCATTTAAAATGAATTGATTAACAGAAAAATAAAACCCTGTGGTTTTAAATAGCAATTACGTGCTCCCATCTTCCTTCAGGAATTTGTTATGGAGAATCCTCTTCAAAAAACATGGGATGGGGATGACCTTGAGTGAGAATCCCCCAACCCTGACTGCAGGTGAAAACAAGCATGGGTACATTAAAGAAAATGTCCTTCATCTGACCCCCAATCTAGTCATCAAAACACTATAGTACACTTTGTCCATTGAGGCCCAGGCCGTTTTCATATGTGCCCTGAAGAACAGTGAGCAAAGCACATGGGATTAATGAAGAGCTACTGATGCATGCTTCCAACCAAGTCCATGTACAGCCTCCTCTCAAGCAACCTTCTTCCTCTCCTTAGGCAAGGTTATTGGTATCAAATATTGTGAAAAGAGAAAGTGCCTTCGACATTCCCAGAGTGCCATCTCCAAAAGTGAACGTTTTGACCTTTTATTTTGGCCACTTAAGAAGAGTCTCTCTCTTGGCTTTGGAGACATTATTCATTCCTTCTCGTCAGAATCTCATAATATTCCTAAGAGATTATAACCAGGGTCATGTAACTGTCTACACAGCACCATTTATAAGAAAATAATTCATTTCTAAATTTCAGTAGGAGGAAAGAAAAGAAAGATTAATTGCTTCCCACAATAACCCTATTTCTGTGTGCAGTGTTAACCTGGAGTTGATTCTTTCTTGAGAAAGCTACACTGCTCATCTCAGGAGCATGGGGACCCAATGAAACACAATACTGACCTCTTATGACAGCAGGCGCAGGACAGGAAGGCTGAGGGTTCTTTCTGAATTTCTTCTTTGCTACCACATTCCTTCAGGAAGTCCTGAAGATCTGTTTTCGGAAACCCATTCTGTTGATATTTCTTTTAAAAGTACACAATGTTGTTACCTTACTTGTAGAGCGTGAGAAATTGCTTCCTTTGTCAGCAAACCAAACCCACCTTTGCCAAACTAACACTCTCCCACACTGCTGCCTCAGATCCAAGAACTGATATTAACCATGATGAATCAACTTGTCAGTCCCCGAACACCAGGCCAGGGCCACCAGGGGAACAGAGAACAATCCAAAGGAAAACTCCAGAGAGATAGCCAAGGAGGGGTAGGAAAGGGGTATATTAATAAGGGAATGAAAGAAGTAAGCCAAAAGTCTAAAACTTGAAGCCTGGATAAGACCTCCATCCTCCATGCACCACTGTGTAGAGTCTGCCTGAGAAGCAACCACTATTTCCTCTATTTTTATAGAAACCGGTAGCTTAGTGGGGTCGAAGGGAGTAGACATATAATCCTGACGCCCCTCTTCTCAAATTTAGGGAAGTGTTGCCCACCTCAGCACATAAACTTGGCCCACCCAGGGGACATTACCACCTCAAAATCATGGACCAACACATCATGAACCTGCAGCTCTTCTCTCTCCATGCCACGCCGTGCTGCTAGAGGCAACCCCATTCCCACGTGAACACTTATCTCCCCTCCCCCATGAACAAAAAGTACTCAGAAGTTTTCCCAAAGAGGCTGACTTTCTTTTGAGTTAAGTCCAAAAAGTGTTTAAGCAGAGGACAGCAGCCAAAGGCACTGACATCCCTGGCTGTTCAGATACCGGATGTGAAACAGGGCTTGCCAAGTGCTACCATCTACTCTGCCCCAGGAGGCAGAGCTTCTATCAAGCTACAGATCCATTAAATGGGCTCAGCCTGAAAGGATACAGAGTCCATCAGGTAGCTTAGGAAGGTGGGAAACAAAACAGCCAAAAAAGTTTAGGCCATGCACAGGGATCCATATCACCCGGTGTACAGGTGTGGCAATACCTGAACGGCTGTCAGGGTAGTGCCACCCCTTATCACTGAAACTTGTTATCAGAAAACCTCAGTGCCAAAATGTTAAAATAAATTTAGTTTGAAATGTTAGTGATCAATGAAAGGGAGGAGTAAGGGATATGATATGTATAATTCTTTTTCCGTTTTATTTTTCTGTTGTCTTTTTATTTCTTTTTCTGAATTGATGCAAATGTTCTAAGAAATGATCATGATGATGAATATGCAACTATGTGATGATATTGTGAATTACTGATTATATATGTAGAACAGAATGATCATATATTAAGAATGTTGTGTTTCTTGTAATATTTTTTTAAATTTAAAAATCAATAAAAAAAATTTTTTTAAAAACCCAAAAACCTCAGTTCCAGGTCATCACACAGATAGGTACATCTGTCAGTGCTGAGATGGACAACTCGGCTACTTATTTACCAAACTCATCCCATCCTTATCCACTTCCCTTTCTCTTTCCCATCACACCTCTGAACACCCACCCTGACTTGCAGTCACAGGGATGATGCTCTCGATGGATATTAAAGAGTTAATCTCCAGCAACTAAAGATTTTTAGAAAATCTCAATATCCTTAGTGAAAAATGCAATATTTTCACGTCACAATCTATACAGAATTTGCACTACACTTTTAGCAGCAAATACTGATGATAATCACTTACCTTGATGGTGTCATAAGAATCTGTAATAAGTGCAATAAAAAGGCTGAGAATCATATATATAAAAAGGCTGATGAAAGAATATAAATAGAGGCGACTGAACAGCCAGACCAAGGTGCTTTTCTGCTGGATTTGAGCGAAGGTTGCAAACATATCATCCCCGTTGACCAGAGAGAACAGACATTCGGCAACTGTGTTTAAATCTTCAAACTGCAGGAGTGAAAAATTAGGTTCTGAGATGTATTTATATTATGTTAAAATGCAGAGAGGTGTCTAGTTAGCTTGTCTTGTTGCAGCTGTTGTGGTTAAAAATAACCTATTTGTTGTAAGATATGGAGGATATTACAAAAATAGGAAAACACTAAAAAACAACATACGCTCAGAGATAGTTTCTTGACATTTCACACGTCTTTTCCTATGTACTTTTTCATATACTATGGTATTACATCTAAAAAATTTGGATCCAGATTTTTTTGTGTGTTTACATATGCATTCTAGAAACTATCTGGAGACTCTTTGTTATATAATAGATCATTGCTTGCAAATGCCAAATTTAACTATTTCCCTGTTGCTGGACTTCCTAATAATGTTTGTGTTATAAAGAACAATATAATGAACAACTTGATGCATAATGCTTTTTTCCTTATGACTGGATCTAAGGCTATTAACACTTTTAAAGCTACCTTCTGCGAAACTGCTTTCTGAAAGAACTGTAGCAGCTGTAGATTATAACCAGCAATATATGAACATTCCTGGGAAATTAGTATAGGTTCAAAAAATTTGCTAAATTAACAGTTTCACAGTACCTTTTCCAAACACTGGTTCAGGTAATTTTAACACATTAAGAAATAAAGATTGTCAGAGCTGGAAAAGTGCCAAAGGATGAATAATCACGGCAAATGCCTTCCAAGCAAGGAAGCAGGCCAGCCTGTGATAGAACCAGGGTGGGATGTACAAGAAAAGTAACATTCTGAACTGGGAAGAAGGCTGAGCAGTTTACCAGTGAGAGACGAAGGAGAGGATCTGCTCGATGCACATGGGAAAAATACAGTACTAGACACAAGAAGCAACAGCAAAAGGGGGTGGGGGAAGGTGACTGTGCCATTCCGTGAAAGGTCTTGTTTGGTCTGCTAAACACTCCAGACTTAATCCAGCCCGTAGCTGGAAAAGAGTAAAAACCTTCAGCCAGAGGAGGGGCATGAGCTCATCTGTGTTTCTAAAAGACATTTGCTGGTACGAGTTAGATCTCCTAGAAGGGGAGAAGCCTAGGTGTAGGGACGCGCATGAGAAGGCAACTGCAGGAGTCCAGGAGATGGAGCAGCTCCTAAATGGGAAAGGGGGGAAACTGAAGAGAAAAGAAGACTGGAGAGGGGCCAGCAGGGAGGGATTGCTAACGGGCTTGATTTTAGACAAGGTAAATACGAGTTACAGGTAGAAATGCTGATCATTAGGTAGATGTGTACACCTGCAGTTCAGAAGACAAGCCGAGGCTAAAACGGAATGCCAATGGAATCCTGGAGCCAGCCAGCCACATTTCCTAGCTTCAAGAGGTTGAAAAAACTGGTCTGCCACATTGATTAAAAACAAACAGTGGGTGCTTAATAAACTATTCTTTCTAGGACCAGAGAGTTACAACATTATATGAATGTGAAAAGCCTCTATCCAATGAGCAATAATTAACCAATAGATAAAAGAAGATACAGTTTTCAGAAATACAGGTGAAACGGGTGACTGTTTCAAAGACATATCATGTTGGTTAATAAACCAGAAAGCTGGTTTATTAAATAATCAGTCAGCTGATTGCATTTATGACTGATGATATCTACGATCAACTAAGGGGAGAGTCTTCCACAGTAAGAAAACTCAATCAATTGGATTTAATCCACTCAGTTGAAGTAGAACTTTCTTCTCTACTTCAGCCACCCAGCCTTCCTGGGGAAATTCATAGAAGACCTTCATCAGAGTTGCCAGCTCATGGCCTGCCCTATGGAATTTGGACTGTGCATCCCCACAGATGCATGAGACACTTTGATAAAATCTCACATTTATAAATATCTCCTGTTGGTTCTGTTTCCTTAGAGAACCCTGACTAATACATGGGCTTTCCTCCCCAATCACCTTATTCCTATCAGAAATTCCAATCTCCTACCACAGAAACATCTACTCCAAAGTAATCGCTGTGTTGACTTGATCACTGACCCCCCTCTTCAATTGTTAAAGTCCTGTCTGTTCCTCTGACACATGTCTCTGATCTACCCTTTCTGTTCTACTCGGATGTAAACACATATGTGGCTTATTACAGCCACCTCCAAGGAAGTCTTCATTCCAGCCTCTTCACCCTCCACTCTAAGCCAGAGTAAAATCTAAACTTCATAGAATGTTCCTCTTAGGTCATTTCTCCTACCTAAGGCTGGATTCAAAATAAATAAATAAATAAAAACAAACCGAGAAGGTCTGGATTAAGTCTCTCCCTCATGTGTCTCATCCCATCTCTTCTTCATCAACACTCATACTCTGTGCTCATCTCCTCCCAGAAAACCAGGCTCATTTCTACATCTTTACTTGCTTCACCTGGTATGCTCTTGCTCTTCTCTGTGTCCCCATCACGTCAATATTCAAGAGCTATTTCAAATTCTACTTCAAGGGGGACTGCTCTGGCAGCTAGTCCACAACCCAGCTCTGTTCTCTGTATTAGTCAGGATCACAGAGTGAACTCCTGGATGGTCTTCTAATTGTTTTAAACACAATCCCGATATCCAGTAGATAGTAAACACCATGTCTTATACCCCCAGCCCCATGGCTGAACGGGACAGGGTCGAGGTTGTAGCTAAGGAAAAGGGCACACAAGTATATCAAAACCACACCTTTGCTGCATCAACAACTTGGACTAAATGGACTAAAGCCACCCTCCATAAAGATCTTGAAAGAATATTCCCATAAGCAAATCACTTAGTGGTATGCAGATTATCTGACAGTGAGACTGGCAGCTCCCAGAGTAAATTGTTTTTATCCCATCAACTAGCCTTAAGGCTGAGAAGTTAAAGTTGGTTTTTCTGGGTGTCAATTACAACTTTGACATCAGCATCAATAATTCATCTCACTCATTTCTTTTGCAATCTGGCCAATTTCTTTCCTTAGCTTCAAGAACCCCTAGCAGGCTGCGCTCCAATTTTTCAGAGCTGCAAAGAGCCAGAAGGTAATATCTATCAAATTTAGTCCTTCTTGATTTTGTAACAGTCTAGATGCAATACCTGTCCTGCTATCAATGTTATTCACAACTATTAGTTCTCTCTCTCCCCTCTGTATGTGAGAATTCTTTTAACCCACCAAAAAGTTAAAGTGGAGACCCAGTTAAGTGATTGGCATATACTATGCATTTTGTCCCACAAAAGTGGCTGTGAATCAGAGAACGTTTCAGTGACCAAATTCTATGGTACAGTTGAGCTTAAAAAAATGTCCCAGGTTAAGGTCCTTTTGTGCTTTTGGTCTAGAAAGACAGCATATACTGGGTGTTGCTTCAGTTCTTACAAGATTGCATGTTCCTAGAAAGAAGGCGATTCTAAGCAGGTGCTTCTATCTCTTTTTCTTGTTGAGAAAGAATCCCAGTGGGTTTTATAGGACCACAGTGAGAACCCAATCACAAACAAATGATAGTTTTGTGACTGAACTAAAAAGAACCTTCATTTGTATGAAAATATGTCCTGGATTGCTTTATATCAGAGAATAATATTAAAATGTGCTTCAAAAGCTGATGCTACAAACTGTGTTCAGCATTCAGATAAAATGTTTTAACTGGCTAACAATTATTTTGAATAAGAGAGTGCTTGGCTAAAATCAGAGGCTTTGGAGGCATGAAGACATGATGCAGTTTTCCTTGAACTTTTTTCATGGCATCAGCAAACTCCAACAATTTTTCAGTGCTCTGGTCTTCCCACTTGCAAAATGGGGGATATGCAAGACTACAATTTATTCCTTATGGTTAAAAGGAATAACCATATGTAACCAAAAGGAACATAAAAGGCATATTAGAGTAATATTTAATAATTCAAGGTGAAGTCTGGAAGAACATCAGCAGTGTCTAGCCCTCTCTACCCAGACATTTTAGAAGGGCGCTGTGCCAAAGTCCATTAGTGCTGGAAATGAATCTCGACAGCATACCTTTGTATCTTTATTCTCTTACAGTTGAATCATTGAAATTCGATGTCTAACAGGAAATCAGAAAGCTAAAAAGTTGTGGGCCTGCTCCTGCCAAACAGTGGGGTAAAATAGTAGTTTTCCTGATACCTCCTCTCTAGAGTTGTTTTGTTTGTTTGTTTTTCTTTTCTAAGAAAGGGTTAACTTCCACACTCAGGGCTGCTACAATTCTAAATATCCTAGAAAATCCTGCTGTGGTGCTTGGCTTTTCTAGTCTTCAGGAAACACTGAAGGACTTCTGGTTCAACAGATATTAGCAGAACCTGAAAATCCTGACAGTTTGGCTTAATTTGGGGGTGGAGGGATGGAGGGAGGAGGTGCAGAGAGCCAGAAACATTTTTCTAACTTCAGCTTCAAAAAAGAAGCAATATAGAGAAGATAAGCACAAAGTCCAGGTCCAGACAGAGTATTTTCTCCCACCACTGACTAGTGCATTCACTGAATTTTTAACTCAATTATGCATTTCTCTGAAACATTAGCCTGGAGAGAGATGGGAGATAGTCACTGCAAACAATCCTGCCGGGCAACTCTTATAGAAACATCATTTATCCCTTTTCTTTTCCAGTGGGAATAATGGAGAGCTCACACCAAGAGAGAAACATAAACCTAGGGCTGTGGTTTTCAATAGGTAGCCACAAGCCATGCGTGGCTATTGAGCTTTGAAATGTGGCTGGTCCGAATTGAGATGCATAATAAGGATAAAATACACACCAGATGGCAAAGACATGAAATGAAAAAACATATATATCAATATGTTATATTGATTACATCCTGAAATAGTATTTTAGATATATTGGGTTACATAAACATGTTAATAAAATTAACCTCATCTGTTTCTTTTTTTAAGGCAACTAGAAAATGTTAAAGTATACATACATGTGACTCTCATTTGTAGCTCACACTCTGTCTATTTCTATGGGACAGTGCTCAACTCAGAGATTCCCAGTTTCATCCAGATCCTTTGAAAGAACAGAATTGTCATATGGAAATGCAGCCAGACTCATGAAGCAAATAAGCCCCATTTTCCATGAGGAAACTTTGAAACACATTTAAAGAAATAATGATTATGAGGCTCTCCTTTCACAGTTTACCTAGAAGTATCATCCTGCTTCTTGTCATACTAAATGCTCATTTGCGATGGTCCATTTTAGATAATATCAGAAAAAGAAATCTTACAGGGGACTGGTCAAAGCATGTGCACTAAGGTCAAGCAGATGTTAGGTTTGAATAGCACAGGCAAATTATTTAACCTATCTGGGCCCATGTATTCAAAAAACAGGGAGGGTTGACAAAGCAAGAGAAGTGAAGAACTCGGACAGCGTGCCCAGCACACATGGCATTTGAGAATGCTACCTTAGTAAAATTCACGCAACATTATCTGAGCACCTTGTAGAATATTTATGGGGAGATGGGGGGGTGGGCAAAGGAAATAGGGCCACTTGTCCAGAGGTTTTGGGACCAATGAATTAAAGCCAAGATCCTCAGGCTCAGAATTTATCCGACACAGTGCAACACTACCCTCTAGCGACAAAGACGCAGAAACGCTTTCAGAGCACGACGCAAAGAAGGAAGAAAATTGTGGATTTTCTCGGGCACTAACTGGCTAAGTTCTCCAGATCGGAGAGATCATATCAAAGAACAGTTTTTACTCATGAGTCATCTTCAGAGCAGTGACATGGAATTGGAAAAGCACAATCAGATTATTGAGATTTATTATTAACCCGGAGGCTGTCACTTTGTTAATTACAGCTTCTCAAATAGGAAAAACAATAATTCTCTTTGGGCATATTAAATGTGATCCTTAATTAAAGAGGAGAAAGCTGGGATCCCAGGTTTCTGGGCTTTATGTTGGTAAAAACATAAAGCATTGAGGATTGCTTACCCTTTGTGAATAGTTTGCAAACCAGATTAGATTAATACAATTATCAAGGACAAACATTAAGGCTGAGATGTTAAACAAGCTAGGAAATAATCCTCTGCATTTTTACCTCTTTTCTCCTTGCAGAGACCTTAAGTGAGGATAACAGTACTCTGGGGTGGGGATTAAATGAGAGCACACAGAAGCCCAGCATGCAAACAGTAAGTGTTAGCTGCAATTTTCAAGGCCATTACTTTTGTTCCAGCAGCTATAGGCTCATAGAAAAACAACTGTAAGTTATCCTAACTCCTCCTACGTTTTTGGTTTGAAAACAAGACCTACCTCGTCTCATTTCCTGATGTATCTATCTCCCAATCAATTTTATCACTTTGAACAAGAACATCAGAGCATATCTTTGGTGTCTGAAATAAGGATGCTGACTTAAGCCCACTAATGTTTTAGAATTCAGATACTGATCTTTAATAAGGCTCAAAGATGATGCTGTAATCAAAACCACCTGCAAAGCCAAGAACTGTTATCATTTCGATCATAAGCCTAATGTGGTCATCCTGAGCTGAGTCTTCCCACCCTCATTCCCCCCAATGAGTGTGGATGAAAACCCTAATACTTAAAGTTAGAAATATTTGTAATAATTTTTCTCATTTAATTTTCATTTTTGCTCTAATGATCTCATGTCCAAATATTTCTCATTTGATGCTCAGCTGAGTTAGTTTGCAACTTAGCCAGTCCCGAATGACTATACAATGTGTTCTCTAGTCCCTTACAATTTTTGGTTCAATATCCTGAAGTCACTTCAATATTCTGAAAAGAAAAAGGAATGGAAACGGATGGAAAGTTGTGTTTACTGATGTGAAGGGTGTGTGCTGAAAGATGGGAAGAAGGCAAGTGCTGAAAACCTGTTTTTAAGGGTCCCGAGTACCTAATTTATGAAAGGAAGGATTTTTATTACACACCTTGTCATGATATGGTCCCAAGACAATCCAGCCACAGAATGTGTAACCCAGATAAATCATGCCAGCACATGCACAGAACCGAAGGACTTTTGGCAACGAGGCTTGCATTGTTAAAATGAGCACCTGAAAAAAAAATCAGCACAATGGGAGAAATGAAAAATAATATTTTAGAGGTATTTTACTGGAACCCAAAGAAGAAATGAGTCTCAATCCCAGGGGCACCACCCAATGGCACATCCTTACATTATATGTTTGGAAATAACCCAGGTATCTGATGACTCCAACCCAAACAAACAGTGTAGACGTTCCAAGCAAAATGCTGCACAGATCATAATTTGTGAGATTCTGGGAATAAAAAAAAAAGTAAAAATACAGATAAGTAAAATTCTACTCCATTCAGCTTTGTTCAAAGAAGTAATAGTTTACAGCATTAGTTACATTAGCCTCACTTTAAATGGTTTGGGAAAGAATGGACTGCCTGCCTCCCTATAACTAATGCAAAGTATTTTTTAAAAGAATAAAGAAGAAAAAACTCATTTCCGAATGAGTTTCTCATTTCCTTTAAATACTGCAATTGGCCATACCAATTTTTTTTTCTAATAATATCCTGAAACAGAAATTGCATCTATCACTGAACTAGGCATCACAGAACATAAACTCAAGCAAGGTATTTGCTAAATATCAAGCAACAGGGCAGGCCACAGTGGTTCAGCAGGCAGAGTTCTCAGCTGCCATGCCAGAGACCCAGGTTCGATTCCCTGTGCCTGCCCATGTAAAAATAAATAAATAAATATCAAGCAATACCATTTGGCTACTTTTGGAAAAAAGCTCACACATTAATTGCTATCAGAGTTTCTGCTCTCAAGGGATTTTAGGTCTAGTTGAGGGGACAAACACACAAACACAACTCTACTATAATGCACTTAGTGCAATGAGAGATGCAACACCCGCCCCCTCACAAAGGGCTTCCCCAGTGCAAAGCAAGACCTGGGAGGGCAGGCTGGAAGAAAGCACAGCTGGTGAATGGACTGCTGAGAACCCGCAAGGTGTCGGAGAGGCACAGTACCTGTGGGTCAGTGAGAGCCAGGGCAGGAGCAGGAGGCAGAGCCAGATGGCGGAGGGCCATGGAGGCAGAAGGGATTTTAACAGCGAGATAGGCATTTCTGGAAAAGCTCCTCGTACAGCTGTGAATAGATCTGAGGGATACAAGACTAAAGGCAGGAAAACCAATTATTAGGCTGGGTGTAGCAGTCCAGACCAGAGAGAAAGGCAGTCAGGGGGAAGAACTGGAGAGACACTGCCATGGTTAGGAGGGAAAATTGGTACGACTTGCTGATTGACAGCATAGCACAGAGAAGAGCCGTAAGGCAGGGAGGAAGGAGCCAAGGCTTCTGACTGCTACGAGACTATACTGACTAACTTATATAATGTTGTCAGGCAACTGGTAGGCACTTCATATGTGCTTCCCTTCACTCCCATCGAAAAAAGCAATGAATAAATCATGGCTTGTTGCCACTGGCTCCTGACATACTTGTACTGATCCCTTTTTAGGTTAGTTGCTCTTTCTGCAATTAAAAAAAAAATAAACAAGGCCTTGGGTACACAGGTGGTTAGATGGTAGAATGCTTGCCTTCCATGCTGGAGACCCAAGTTTGGTTCCTGGACCATGCACCTCCCCCTCAAAAAACAAAAACAAACAAAAAACAACTGTAAAAAAAATAAACAAAGCCAACTCAACCAAGTTTGATTTGATTGTAAGCTTCCTGGGAGATGCTCATGATATCATCTGTCACAGGATATCAATTTCCATTCAATTTTACCTTTATGAGGGATTAATAAGTCAGAGAAGGCTTTCCTTGTATGGGTATGAGAAAAGAAAACAGGAGAACCACAGTATTCTTCACAAGGATTTTGTATCTTAAAATGCCTTATGTCATCCAGAAAAATATAAAAGACCAATGGGCTTTGCCTTTTATAAAACGGTCTGCACCTCACCTTCACTTTGATTTCCATTTTCAATATGGATCCTATTATTGTCATTAGGTCGCTGATAATCACCAGGACGTACCATCCGTTGATGAACTTCCATCGGTCAGTGTCACACACACTTCGCTCGTACTTCTCCAGGAAGAAATTTAGAAATCTCTATGGTGAACATTTTAAAAAGCATTTCTTACAAACCACACTGCCCACCGGAAAGAGAAGGCAAGCAAAAAACAGTGCTCTGCCTGTAAAATGACACAGCAGTACCTTTTCCAACTCAATATATCCACCTCAAGGGTGGAGAGTGTGGCTCACAATTTCCCTCACATTCTACCCCAGCAATGAGTGAGCGTTCAAGTGCCTTCTCTGTTAAAGGCAGCATTAAATGGATGCCTTATGCTTTTGCTCCAATGGACTCTGGTCAATACAACGAATACACAGTACGTTCCAAATACTTCACATGCATCAACCCACTCAACCCAACAACTCAATGAAGCAGGGACGATCAGCCTTATTTTTCAGATAGGGAAAGATGGGGGAAACTGAGTCACAGAGGGGCATCCAGGATTTGAACCCAGGTGGACGGGCTCCAGAGTGTGTGTTCTTAACCACTTCCCAATGCTACCCCCTCACGTCCACAGACTACTACCTCTGCCTTGGATTCAGAATAGGAAGGATTTGGGGGAGGTGGCTTAAGAGACGGGGACATTTACAAAGTGAGTTCACAAGGATTAAGGAAAACTGAGTGTAGACTATTTCCTTGCCTCACAAATGGTTTTCCAATTCCTTCCTATCTCTCTTGACCCCAGTACGCATTCACACACATGCCACAAACCATGTGTGAATAAGACTTGGAGAGCTGGAGTACATATTCGTAAGAAGAAGGCAAAAAGACAAAATGAAACTCAGAGGAGATTTTTTTTTTAACAATTTCAGAAATAGGATAAACTATTCTATGCCTCATGATAACCCATTTACCACGTCTCTGTGTCAAAATGAACTTCCAATTTGAAGACATAAGATAAAACCCACAGGTGCTATTACTCTGTTCTTAAGATCACGTCTGAATTTAAAGGGCCTCATGTATTCTGGAAACATTCAAAGGCTTCAGAGATCACTACCATGCGCCTGCCCTTATTAACTCATTTTTTTTAGGCAGGATAATTATCTGATCCCACCTGTCATAGCAGGAGCTTTAACTCACTGTGCCTGCTGATTAAAGCCTGCTGGGGAGGAGAGATGGAAGGAGGGGAGGGGGAGGGAGGACCTGAGGTTTGAAGCTGGGGTTTGCACTACTAAGCTGTGGAGCTTTGCCGAAGTTGCTTAAACCCTGCAGCCCAGTTTCCTCATACCCATTAAAAGGGCAAACACCCCCCACTACCAAACAACAACAACAATCCCCCACTACACCTATAGGATAGGATTGTTATGAGGACTAAACAAGTTCATCACATGTGTTTTGTCAACAGAGGGAGAGGGAAGGGGGAAGGAAAGGGAGGGAGAGGGTGGGAGGCAGCAATTACTCAAGTGAGGATGATGTAATTTCAGCCAGCCACTGTTTGGGAAAAGTGAGAGGGGGTCTGAGAGGGGAGGGGGAAAATGCCAACTTACCTTCCGCAATCTCAGAGCAAGGACAATGGATCTTGTGCACAGAACGAGGGATGCCAAGCAAATCACAATAACAAAGGCATCAAACACCAGGACATACTGAGTATTTTTCTGAACTGAGGAACAAAAACAAATGTTAAACACACCTTACTGAGAAATAATCTCCAAAGAAGGAGGGCAGTCTGAAAAGCAGTTCAAATGGTAAATGTTTTGTCCATGGTTGAAACAAAGTGGTAAACATCAGAAATAAATCATGCTGCATTGATTCCAAAGTCCATAAATAAGGTAAAACATTCCTTGCTGTGAAGAGTTAAGGATTTATAAACATTTGAATTCAATACACTAAAATTTTTCAATAAATTTATAGCATAGAATTCAACAGAGAATGCTCCATTTGAGGTCCACTCAAAAGAGGAGAAATGACTGAGATACTCTCAAGTTTCTTTCACTTAAAAGGCACAGACATCAAGTTCACCACTGATGAGAGAAGAAATCATTTCAAACAAGGCCACTCAGAATCTCCATTTCTGCTTTGCAATCTCACTGTGCACTTCCCACGCAGAGAGTGCCAATCTGATAAGCTTTCTCTGCAGCTGGAACAAAAGCACTCCTTGGACTGGAAGTAAGGAGGACAGCGATGAGCAGATTTTTGTTTCGGAACAAACAGCAGCATGGAGATGCACTGGAGCAGATGAAACTTAGCCTCTCTCCTAATTCCAGCCCATGGCCCACATGTCCCCTGCCCACCTCTGAGGCCTCACCACCTGCTGTTCCATTCTTCCCCTGCCCTTTCTACACTGCTGACATACTCTCTTCCTCCTTCCCTGCTTGTCCCAGACACCCTCCTGCCTCAGGGACTTTACACATGCTGTTCTCTTCCTGGAACAACATCTTCCCCATCCCCTACTCCTATACATATGTTTGAATTATTTCTTTCCAGCCTCAGGGTTCAGATTAAATGTCCCCTTCCTCAGAACAGAATTTCCTAATTCCCACCTCTGTTAGCCCCCTCCCATATTCTTTCATAGCCCTTCTACAGTTATGCAACCAAGGTTCCTTCCACTCTTCTTTTCTTGACAGCTATTGAACTTGTAATTATGTGTTCAAAGGCAGCACAGACTGGCACACAGACCAGTGTGAAGTGAGAAAGGGTTCAGTCCCTGCAGCCATAGTTTGACTATAAGGTCTGCACTCCTAAAAGGTGGAGCTTTGGGGAAGTTGCTTAAACCCTGAATCCAAGTTTCCTCATCCCCTCCTAAAAAATAAACACCCCATGTTAAAAAAAAAAAAGTGCATTTAGTGTTGCACCTCTTTTAGAATTTGTCTAGCAGATTTTCTGGTGCTAGCTGGAAAATCCTCAAAAGAAAAAAAAGAGCAAACACTCCCCTCAAAAACAGGACAACAACAAAAAATAAAATACTTTAACACCATCACATTTGTATTATAGGACTGTTGTGAGGAATAAACAAGTTCATATATGAAAAGCACTCGCACAGCCATAGGCACATAGCAATAGCAAGCACTTCCAGTGGTTACTAATTTATCATTTATGTCAATCTCCCCCACCACATGACTAGCTCTGTGAGGCAGGGACCACATGTGTTTTGTTCACCATGATAGCACCCATGCTTAGCATAATGCTTCAGCATATTTATAAATAAATGAAAAGAATCCGGCAGAACATGAGAAGACTGATTAATCTAAGTTAGAGCTTGGGAAGGCCTGATTTAAGTTAGAAGCAGAGGGAAAGGAGAAGGCACAAAGTCACAAAAGATTACAAAGAAAGTTACAACTTGGTCTCAGTTAGACCTAAGGAAGAAGGAGGAAGGACCTACCAAGAATGGATCCTGGTTTTTGTCTTGGGTAAACTTAGTTCAGTCTGGGCATTCAGGACAGAGAGAGACAGACCTGGCCTGGGGTAGCAGCTGAAGCCACTCAGACCACAGAGACAAAAAGTGGGCAGGGCAGGATTTGTGGGGCATAAGTGATTGAGTATTAGAAGAGATGAGCTCAGGAAAGAGCCTGGGAAGGAAGGCCAGAGGAGGAAGAAACAGTACTGGCGACCTTCAGAGAGGCTCAAAGTCAAAGTGCTCCACGGCGACGTGTGCTGAGGGAAAGCAGCCAAGGAAAGACAGGACAATCCATAAGCGACACTGCAAAAGGGCCTGAGGGTAATGTAGCACACACCCAGTGGGTTAGGAGCAGAGCCGGTTAGTAAATGTAATTCATTGATAGATTATTTAACCTTGCTAAGCTTCAGATTCCTCAGCTGAAAAATGAGGCAAGCAACAATACCTGCTTCCCAGGGCTGTTAAGAGAATTAAATGAAATGATCTATGCAGAGTGTTTACTAGAATAGTGCACCTCATGCTTCATTTACTTTCAGACCTTTTAGACTTAAGAAATTTCAAGGTATTCCAAGACACCATTCTAATGGAAACAACTTTACTAGAAACTAAGACCTTTTTTTTTTTTCGGAAGTGTAGAATGGGGCAGAAGCAATAGGCACAGTTCTCGGGAAAATGGGACCAAAAAGCACATGAAGTGCAAAGATAGCATCCAGAATCTTCCAACATGGCCTATATCTAAAACAAATTCTCTCTAAAAATACTTGCATTGGGCCTTACTTTATGTTGGGAAAACCGAGGCTCAGACCTAGAAAGATAAACCATTCCTCTTAACAAAAAATCCAGTATAACATTCTGCTTTGCTTCTGTTTATTGAGAGGACCAGCTTCATGTGCTAAAAAATTTTTCATAAAAATTTTATGAACACCATAATTGTTTTATTATGCTATTGAAACCAAGTTATTTCCAGCCAGAGCAACATTTCCTATATCTGTGTTTGTAAAGCTCTAGTTCCAAGATGACCCTGTCAATTCCATTAGAGAAATCCGACACAGTATTCAGTCTTTCCAAAGGTTCCTTGAGTCCCATGCACACACCACCACCTGCCTGTCTAACCCTAACCCAGGGCTCCCCAAACTTACTTAACCCCCCTTTCCCTGTCGCACTCATTTACATCACCATCAATGGGGGTACGGGACCCACCCCACCAATATCCCCCAAACCCCTCATCCCCAAATTGCTAGACTTATAAAATCAAGTGAAAGTTAGTGGCACATCCCAAAGGAGCATGAGGTTTGCACGTGAAAATGTTTTGCCTGGAGATACTATGAGTAACGGTGAAAGGGAGAGAGACGCCTTGGGTGAAATGCACGGTGTGAATGAGCCTCAGAACTCTCTGGAACTAGCGTAAGAATGCTACCTGATGTCACCCTTGCCCTTGTCCTACTTCTATTCTCATATATGAAAAAGTCCATTTCTTAAGCTGGTTTCTGAAGTTCAGCTGCTTGAAGTTATCACATAGTATCATTTAGTTTTAAATTTGTGTTTTAATTACAGTATCTGATTTCTTAGGTTGCAGCTCTAGGAGAAGCATATGTAAATTTGAAACTGTTTCTACTTGGGTGTCTAAGAGGTTTGTGTTTCTCCTCTCTAGCCACAAGAGGGAGTGAGCGCTCCTCTTCTCACAGCACAAGGCAAAGAAAAATCCTAAAATTCTAAGAAGCTTTTTGTGGGGAGGAAGTGGTATGAAAACACATTTCACTAATTCACTCAGTCATTTTGATCTTCATGATGACTATATCAAGCCACATTTCGTATTCGAAAAGGTCAACTTTTTCCAGAGACAACGACTGCAACCCATATTTGGACTTGGAAAATTGTGTGTGTGTGTGTGTGTGTGTGTGTGTGTGTGTGTGTGTGTGTGTGTGTGTGTGTGTGTGTGTGTGTGATGGGGAGGGGAAGGGACAGCACAAGAGGGACAGAGAGAAGAAGGAAAGAAAGGGAGAATATATCCACTGGGGAAATCTTAACCACTTTTTTTTATATTTATCTTTTATAATTTATTTATCTTTTATAATTTGGTTTCTTAGGTCAGTTCCAATTTTTAAAATATTTTTTATTGTGGAATATAACATATACAAAAAGCAACAAATTTCAAAGTACATTTTAACAAATAGTTATAGAACAGATTTCAAAGTTTGGTATGGGTTACAGTTCCACAATTTCAGGTTTTTCCTTCTAGCTACTCTAAGACACTGGAGACGAAAAGAAATATCAATATAGTGATTCAGTAGTCATACTCTGTTTTAGTTTGCTAAAACTGATGGAATACAACATACTAGAATTAGAATGGCTTTTAAAAAGGAAATGTGTTAAGTTGCAAGTTCATAGTTCTAAGGCCATAGAAATGTCTGAACTAAGACATCCAGGGAAAGATACTTTACCCCAAAGAAAGGCCAATGGGATCTGTCAGCTGGGAAGGCAGGTGGCTGGCATGTCTGCTGGGACATTTGGCTTTTCATTTCAAACAGCTTCCCTCGGGGTGTTTTCCTTCTGTATCTCCAAACATCTAGGTCTCTTGTTGGTGCGAATGCTTTTTTCAAAATGCTTCTTTCTTAAAGGACTCTGGTAAGCAACCCCACCTTTGAATGGGTGGAGACACAACTCCATGGAAACCCTAATCAAAAGGTCCCACCCACAATTGGGTGGGTCACATCTCCATGGAGAAAAACTTAATAAAAAGATCCCAACAACTGTGAAAACCTTCTGTCGGTTTTCTTTTTATCCAGGGTATGGACAGATGAGTAAAAATATGTATAAAGAATAAATAAATAATAGGGGAGACAAAGGACAAAAATAAATTGGCTAGATGGAAATACTAGTGGTCAATGAGAGGCAAGGGTAAGCGGTATGGTATGATGAGTTTTTTTGTTTTCTTTTTTTTTCCTTTTTTGGAGTGATACAAATGTTCTAAAAAACACAACTATGTGATAATATTGTAAGTCACAGATTGTAAACCATGTATGGAATGTATATGTGTGAAGATTTATCAATAAAAATGTATTTAAAAAAAATCCCACCCAACAATATTGAATAAGAGTTAAAGAACATGGCTTTTCTGGGGTACACAAAAGTTTCAAACCAGCACATAACATTTGTTGAATCCTATCTTCTCTATTATAACTCCTTCTTCTCCTTTGACCCTTCTCCCAATCTTAACGGATATTTGAGCCATGACCATTTTAACTTTTTCATGTTGAAAAGGGGTGTCAAAAATATGGGATAAGGGGATAGAACTAGTTTATGTTTTTGGAGAGGCTATTCCCTCTGGGTTTTAGGACTTACCTGGCCTAAGAACCATCTGAAGGTTATAAATTTCTGGAACGTAAGCTCAGTGTGTGAAACTTTTGCAAATCTCACATAGAGCCCTAGATGTTCTTTAGGGTTAAATGGGAATGATATTGGCTGGGGTTTGACAAACTGTAGGAATTAACAGTATCTAGCTGAAGCTTGCATAAGAGTAGCCTCCAGAATAGCCTCTCAACCCTACCTGAACTCTTAGTCACTAATACCTTATTTTGTTACATTTCTTTTCCCCCTTTTGCTCAGAAAAGCCTTATCAATTCTATGGTGTCGGGGGCAGGCTCATCCCTGGGAGTCATGTTCTATGTAGCCAGGAAGACTTTCACCCCTGGGTGTCATGCCCCATGTAGGGAGGAGGGTAATGATTTTCCTTGCAGAGTTAGGCTTAAAGAGAGAAAGGTTATATATGAGCAATAAAAGAGGCTTTCTGGAAGTAACTCTTAAGCATAATTATAGATAGGCATAGCTTCTCAGCTATAGAAATGTTTTATAAGAGCAACCCTCAAGATCAAGTCTTTGGCCTATTCACATGGGAGTCCTTAATGATTGAGAGAATATTCAGGGTTTCCCAGGTGGGAAAGTTTAATAGTTCCATATTTTTCTCCAGTCCCTCAAGGTACTTTGCCAATACTTTAAAATTATCTACTCAACATACTCTGGAATGTATCAGGTAGAATCATAACTACTTTTTAACAGAAACCAAAGCTGTGATTTCTGACTGGGGAAGTGGAAGACTTATATTTTAAAAACTACAGATTACTGCTGAAAGAAATTAAAGAAGACCAAAGTAAATGAAAAGACATATTATGTCCATGGCGTGGATAATTTAATAGTATAAGACAGCAATACTAAACAGAATAATTTACAGATTCAATGAAATCCCTATCAAAATTCCAGCAGCTTTTTTGCATAAATGAAACAGCCAGTCATCAAATGTTATAGAATTGCGAGGGGGCCCCGAACAGCTAAAACCATCTTGAAAAAGAAGAGAACTGAGGATCCCATACTTACCGATTTCAAAACTTAAATAGGCAGCCACAGTAATCAAAATACTGTAGTACTGACATTGAGATAGACATATAGACCAGTTGGGCAGAACTGAGGGCCTAGAAATGAACCCACACCTCAATAGTCAATTGATTTTCAATAAATGGCACCAAATCCATTCAATAGGGAAAAAAATAGTCTCTTTAACAAATGGTGCTGGGAAAACTGAATATCCAACAATGAAATCTGACCCCTACCTCACACCATATACAAAAATCAGCTCAAAATGGATTAAAGGCCTAAACATAAGAGTTAAAAGCATTTAAAAAAAGGAAAAAAACCTCCTTGTCATGGTATGAAAATGATTTCGTGATATGAGACCAAAAGCATGAGCAACAAAAGGAAAAAAATAGATAAATTGGATTTCATCACAATTTAAAACCTTTGTGAATCAAAGGATGTCATCAAGAAAGTGGAAAGACAACCTATGGAATGGGAGAAAATAATTGCAAGCCATAATATCTGACCAGGATTTAATATCCAGAATATAAAAAGAACTGCTACAACTCACCAACATGTCAAACACCTCAATTAAAAATAAATCAAGGGCTTGAACAGACATTTCTCCAAAGAGAGGGAAACTGGAACCCTTGTACATTGTCGGTAGGAATGTGAAGTGGTAAGGCTGCTGTGGAAAACAGCTTGGCAGTTCTTTAAAAAGCTAAACACAGGAGTACCATATGACTCCACAATTCCACTCCAAGAAATACACCCAAAAGAACTGAAAACAGGAACCTGAACAGATACATGCAGACCAGTGTTCACAGCAGTATTATTCACAACAGCCAAAAGGTGGAAACAACCCATAAGTCCCTCAACAGGTTAAATGGATAAGGAAATGTAGTATATACATATAACAGAATATTATTCTGCCATAAAAGAAATGAAGTTTTGATACCTGCTACAACATGAATGAACCTTGAAATCATTATGTTGAGTGGAATAAGCCAGACACAAAAGGAAAAAATATTGTATAAGCCAACATATATGAAATATCTAGAATAAGCAAATTCATGGAAACAGAAAGTAGATTGCAGGTGATCAGAGGCCAGGGGAAAAAGGGGATAGGGAGTTACTGCTTAATAAGTACAATGTTTCTGATCAGTGTCGTGGAAAGATCTTGGTAACAGATGGTGGTGATGGCAGCGCAATATTATGAATGTAATTAATACTACTGAAATGTATGTTTAAAAATGGTTAAAATAGAAACTTTGTGTTCTACATGTTACCATAGTTTATAAAAACCTATGTATTCTGATCAAAGGCTCATGACAGCTAATGGAACTACTAAAACTACCATCAGAACTGCTATATGGGAATCCTGTATTCTAAGCATGATTTTTCTGTAAACCCACAAGATCGCTAACTAAAAACATTATCATCAGAACCAGTTATACAACTTAAAAGCAATTAAGGCTACAAATTAAATCTAGCTTTTAAAAAAAATCTAAAATAATTAGGAATTACAGGTATTTTACTTTTACTGTGTTCTGATACTCTGGTCAAAAGAAAATTCAGTTAAATAGAACTTTCAAATTAAAAAAAAAAAAATACCGGAAGCACCCCAGGACTGGGCAGGCTTGCTGCCAAAATGGGCAGGGCTGTTTCCAGAGGGTGCACTCTGCTACTGCAACACACCTGGGTGACAACCCAAGGACCCTGAATGCACTTTTCTGCTCCATACACTAGAGGAAAACATGCCCATTAAACCATCCCTGGAGAAGGAACAGGCGATAAAAGATGAAGAGAAAGAAGCGTCAGTTGCTACTGGCCCCATTTTGCTGACATGGAAACTGAGTCTTGAAAGGCAACAACGCCTAATGGAATGCAGTCAAAGTCGAAATTGTAATAAGGAATCAGACATAGGAAAGGGCTAAGGGTTTGCCAGGTCTCTCAATTCAGAGACGTATTGGATGTGACCCAAACTTTCTTATACAGGATAGTCCACAAAAAAATAACTAGTAGGTATTCATTCATATTTAAAATATTTGCCGAGGACATACGAGTGCCAGTGACTTATAGGCATCAAGAATACAGAGCTGAACAAGAGACAAAGAGACAAAACTGCTCCCTTGCTTCACTGCAGGCATAAACAAATTAGACTAGTCACTACCTTAAAAAATTTACAACTTCACAAGAGTCAGGGAGAAAAAGTGTGAGGTGAGGACAGTTAAAGTGTGATAGGAATAAAACTAAAAATGATAGTTAATATTAAGAGAATGCTTATCCAATACAAGGCATTATTAAAAACTCTTGGTATTTCTCATTTTTTACTGTCAAAGGATGGATGACTCAAAGACAGAATCCATTAGAAAAGAAAAAGTTTGTAAAGATCTGAAGGAAATCAGGACTGATTCACCAGGTAAAAGGCAGCTTTTGAAGCTCATTCAGTGGAAGGGGAAGCAAAGAGGCACAGAAGGCTCTGCTTATTTCAGCACATCATGTCCAAGGATGACTGATGGAAGCCCTCCATATTCTTTACCAAAACATGCAGTCTTCAGAATGCTTGCAGCGGCCCCCAATCCTTGTAGAGCCAGATGCTTTGTGTCTGGCCGTAAATTACTAGGCCACGGGAAGTAACTGAACTTTTGGAGAATATCAAGGTGCCACTTCAGGGATACTAACCGACATTTTTCCCACTGAAAAAAGTACATAGGCTACTCTATTTGAACTCTCTCGGTCACTGATACTTGATGAGCGACACTTCTTTTCCCTCTTTTGGTCAGGATGGCATTGTTGATCCCACAGTGCCAGGGCCAGACTCATCCAATAAATTTCCTTTTAAAAGCCCTTTCATTTCTGGTATATTGCATTCCAGAAGTTTTAACAAACTAAAACACTCACTACAGCGTTTTCTTTCTGTTCTCAAGGCACCTAGTAATGCCCAGCTACCCACTCTTGCTCTCAACGCTTTGTTTCACAACTAACCCATTTAGTACTCAACACTCAAGAAGGTAAGTACTATTGTTATCCTCATTGTAGAAAGAGGAACCGAGATAGAGAGAGGTGTCAGTGACTTGGCTGCCTTGGTTTCCAGGGCTGCTATCACAAAATACCACAGTGTTGTGGGCTTAAACAACAGAAGTTATTGGCTCACGGTTTCGAGGCTAGAGGTCCAAAAGTGGGCATCGGCAGGCGGTGCCTTCTCTGAAGTCTGTAACATTCTGGTGGTGGCTTTTGGAAACCAGCCTCTGCCTCCATCACATGCCATCTGCCCTTTTCTATGCCCCCCTGTGGTTCATGTTCCTATATCCAAATTTTCTTTGCTTATACGGACTCCCCTCATACTAGATTAAGGTCCATCCTGATTCAATCTGACCTCATCCAAATAGGACCTCTGAAGATCCTTTTTACGAATGGGTCCATACCTCAGAACCAGGGCTAGGACTGAAGATCCCATTACAGATGAGTTTGCATTCACAGGATTGGGGACTAGGGCTTGATTCAATCTATCACACTGTCCAAGATCACAGGCAAAGGAAACAGAACCAGGATCTGAACCCAGAGCAGCGTGGCTGCTGAGCCCGAGTTCTAACCACCAAGCCATGCTGCCTCTCATAAGAGGCATGTAACAAACATGAGCTGACTGAGCAAAAATGCAAGCTCTGGGACATGCATTACAGAATCTAATGCCCTAAATGTAGTTTTCCTGGAGCCCTTTCTTTCTATCACCATTCAAATATACCACTCAACACCCCAATCACAGAATAAAGTGTTAAAAGTCATCTCTAATCCACAATGAGCAAGCATATAACATACTTACTAGATCCAGATATGTTCAAGTCTTTACATTCTTCAATACTGGCATCGCTGTCAAAATAGATTTTGATTTTGCCACTGTGAGCTTTATTGTCAAAGGTAATCTAGAGACATAAATGTATGAAGATATTACAAGCCAACAGAAAGTATGATTTGTTAAATATATTCTGCTTTAAAAAATTAAGTCATCCCAACAGCTTGCTGATTTAAAGAGATTTATGCAGATGTAAATGTCCTTTGCACGATTTGCTCTCAATGTTCTATCATTCGTGAAAAAATATGATTTAATGGATGAATATATGAGGTTTTTCTAAATCCAGGATTTTATATCTCTGATTCAGAAAAATCCTAGAGCAAGACAAGACAACCAGTCCCAGGAACAAAACCCCCAGTTCTCTAACCTCTGACAAGTGAATATTATGACCTCATTTATTACACCGAATGGAATTCAAAAGCATTTGTTTCAATTTAGTGCTCTGGGTGTGAATCCAGGTATTTACTAGGCAGAAACTGTTTTTCTGTTTGCTTCAAGAGCCATAAGTGATAGTCTCAGAAACAACAAACATTGCTCCAAGGCTGCAGACTGAACTTAAAGATTTCCAAAGGCCCCTAAATCTTCCACATTACTTTTCAATCATGTGAAACATATGAACAACATAGACCAAGTGGTTCCCAGGTTGAATACGTGTCACGGAATCTTAAATATTCGCAGGTAAAGAACTCGGATAACTGAATGCACTGCTGCTCTGTGATCAAACCCACATGCACCTGCATGTGACCCGAGACATCGATATGAGCAAACCAGAAGTTCAAGAAATTAAACCACATGGGCCTCGTTTCTATACCTATAAGCAACCTCTATTAGCCCTGGGCATTCAAGGTCTCCATTTCCCCAGCAGAGTCCCCAAGATTCTTTTCTCAAGCCTTTAGACCCTTAAAGGAAAAAGAAGTCAAAAGAAGAACAAAATGGAAAGCCAATTTTTTTCTAACCCACATTGCTTCCATGACCTAAGAAATCATAAATCCCGTGACTTAAAACCCTGTGACATAAAACCCTACTTTTATTTCTTTATTTACTTGTGTTTCTGTCTGTCTCCTCCACCAGGCTTCCCTAGGGCCTCTGTGTCTCTAGAGCACATGGCTGGGACTCATTAACTATTTGTTGAATACCACTGAATGAAGGCCCCTTCTGAATTACTGTAAGACAGATACATACAACTTTCAGCTTAGCGCTTCAAAAAAACCATTTGTGTAAGGGTGGTTCAGTGGTAGAAGGCTTATCTTCCATGTGGGAGACCTGGTTTCGATTCCCAGAACATGCATCTGCCCTCTCCCCGCCCCCCCCCCCAAAAAAACCAAAAAATAACCATGAAACGTGAAGAAGGTCAGCCAGTGAGTCAACAGCTTGAGTCAACAAGAGACAAAACAGTCTCCTTCTATTGCACTCCCCCCACTTCCCCCCCCCACAAAACAAAACTAATAAGCACTCTTTGCAAAACTGGCCTTCATATCAGGATGGCAATTTCTGCCTCTAGGTTTGAAAACCTGTGCTACATATTTGCAAAGATCTTCCTTTAAAGGTGTAAAACAGTCATTATAACCAATTTTTTTTTTAATATATGAGGACAGTAGGAGGTCATAGTCAATTGTGAAAGCTCCTCTTTTCAACCCAGAAATCTAATTTTAAACACTGCAAAGGGTTCCCTTCATTTTCAGAAGTAATAGCCCCTGAATCAGCAATGCCATCAAGTGTCGTTGAAACTTTGAAACATAACTGCATTTAACTCATCTGTAGGCTGGCGTGTTTGACAAAGGGAACAGAGAAAGATCATAAAAAGTGGCTTAGGTAAACAAAGACACTTACTGTGTTCTGAAAAATAAAGCAGTCTGGTAGCTCACGGGAATGAATTGTCTGTAGGTCAATGCCTTTGAGGCGAAAGGTGATTTCAACTTGTAAGAGCCTGAATTTAAAATATCAGGAGGTATTACAGGATCTGCGTTCTACAGCACTGCTCCCCACACCGTCAGGAGAAGAGACTTAAAAACAAACTTACCGAGAAAATTCTAGTCTGAAGAAGGATGAGTTCTTCCAGTCCTGAGTGTTTCTGGCGAGAACCTGAAGGTCCAAGTGAATACAATCTGGGGCAATGAGAGAACAAGCAGTGATTGCTTCAGGCAAACATCAGATGCTAAAATTAAATGGGCAAAATGTAATCGCAAAGTTTCAAAGTGTGTCCCCACAACGTGCTTATTAGTTACAACGTGCTTATTAGTTACAACGGGAAGAACGATCCTTCCATGAAGAACCTGGCAGATACAGCCACCCTAAGCAAGTGGTCAAAGTTAATATCAATGGATACCAGGTACGTCCGGATTGGAAGCTCTGAGAAGGACACAACCTACGTGGGCGATGTTATTGCCCAAAACACATAACCTCAGCCTGACTGTGAAGAAACAGACAAACCAATGTGAGCAACAGAGCAACGTTCTACTCCTCAAAGATGGAAAGATCATAAAAGCTTGAAAAAGAAAAAAAAAGCCAATTTTGTTTCAGATCAAAAGAGACTAAAAAGACACGACAATACATGAATAAATGCAATATGTGATATTTTGGAACAGAAAAGGAACAAAGCTTTTCTTCTGCTATGAAGGACATTAGGCCAATTGACAAAATGTGAAGTTATAGGGTATCAATGTTAATTCCTAATTTTAAATATTGTACAGGATAATATTCTTAACTGGGGGAAATGCATGCATCAGTATTTAGACGTAATGGAGTATCGTGTCTGCAGCTTACTCTCATACATTTCAGGAGAAATATTTATGTGCAGGAAGAGTGACAAAGCAAATGTGGTAAAATATTAGCATTTGGGAAATCTGGATGAAGGGCAGACAGTAAATCTTTGTGCTATTTTTCAACTTTTCTCTAATGCTTTTCCAAAACGAAAAATAAAAAGAAAATGGAGCTTCACAGTTGTAGTCAGGAAAAAACTAATGATGAGCTGCAAACAAAATAATTATTCCAAGAGCCTCACATAAAAATTAGTATCATTATTAGTATTATTAGCAGTATCATTATTTCTTGCCCTGTAAAACAAGGGCAGGATGCCAAGAACTAGCAAAGGTGAATATCCGTGTTTCAAGGTCACAAAGACTTTATGACAGAACTTGTATGAAAGCAGCATGGCGGACCCTTGCCCATGTTATCGCTGCCCCTTCTTGCTGCCTTTGAAACTGAAAAAGTCTGGGCTTCATGCAGTGCCAGGAATCTTGGCAGGTCAATGGCTGATTCTTTAAGAGTCTTATCCTACAACTGTTTCAAAAAGAACATCAAAAGATCCAGGTTTCCTACCAGACTCATTTATTTGGTAAATGTTTGCCGAAAGCCTTTGTGGACCAGGCACAGTGCTAAGCACTGGAAGGTAAAGCAATGAACAAGACACTTATCAACCATATGTATGTGTGTATATATATATATATATATATATAAGATAATTTCACAGCATACAAAGTACCATGAAGACTGGGTAAAGTGATGGAGAATAACTGGCTGAGGCAGCCCTACTTTGGGACAGGTGATCAAGGAAGGACTCTGAGGTGGTGACTACCATTTGAACTGAAACCTGAGTGAGGAAAAAAAAAAAACTAGCCATGTATAGACCCAAGGGGGTTGCTCCAGGAAGTAAACATGTGAGCACAAAGTGCCCTACGAAACAGAACAGATGCTAAAACAGCCTTTTGTAACACAAGGCTATGAGAGGCTTGGAAAGGCAAGTGGGTAGCTAGCTCCTGTAAGGACTTGTGGATTTTTCTCTAAGTGGAACAGGAATAATGATTTTTAAACCAGGGAAGGATATGCCACAATTTATGTTTTTACAAATATCACTCCAATTGATTTAGGGCAGGGCAGCGGATGGCAAAGTCCAAAGGAGGAGCAGGTACACCTGTCCAAGCCAGAGTCATCTCTTGCTTGGACTACAGTGGTGGCAATGGAAATGGAGAAAGCAATATATTCAACTTAGGAGGTTGAGCAACTGGGAATATTAAGGTATAATATGAAAATGTAGGTACCATTTTCTGAGGTGCGGAAAACAAAGAAAGAAGCAGACTGGGTCTGGAGTGGAGAAACGAGGGAAATTTAAAATGACACATTAGGTTTGAAATCCTTATTAGACCTCACAGGGGGATTGTCCAGTAGCCAGTTGAATATATGATGAAGCTCAAGGAAGAATTCAGGTTAGAGATGTAAATTTGGGTGTCATTAGCATGCACTGCCAGAGAAAAAGGGCACACTTTTCCTCCTCAGAAGCTGAAAGGAATGGGGTCTGATAACTGGAAGAATTGCCTCTGCAATTCTTTTGTAACAAGAGGATATAAAGGAGTGGAAGGAAGTTATGCAAGGAACTTTGAAGATGTGGTGGCAAAAATGTGAGAATGTTGTACTCTGGTAGTTTCTATTTTTTCCCCTCAGGGAACCATAATGGCAGGTCCTCAGTTGCAGGTGAGGAGGAGAAGAAAGCATGGGGGCAATTTAACAGAACAGAAGGTAAGAAATCGTCATCTTAGAGTGGGAGTAGGAGGTAAAGAAACAGTAGGATTTCAAGGCAGTTTGAGGTTCATCAGAAGCTTGAACTGGTGGTGCAATGTCTCTGGTAACCATCAGCTTGCTGGGGCACAGGTATGGAAGTGGCTTGTCCATCAATGAAGGTTGGGGGATCCAGGTGAGAGGGAGAGAAAGACTTGACTGCTTTTGTTAAGGGAGTGATATTGATGGACAAAAGTTTCTAAACTGGATACAGAAGGAGGCCATGATTGATAGTAGAAAACATGGGGAGGTCAATAAAACAGAGGTCCTTGTGAAGCTCAAGATGTTTAGGCAAGCCCTGGACCTCTGCTTCTCAAATTTCATGTGTATATGAATCACTCAGGGATCTTAAGATGCAAATTTGAATCAGTAGGTTTGGAATGGGACCTGAGATTCTGCATAACTCATAAGCTCCGAGGTGATGCCTGGGCTGCTAATCTTTGAGTAATAAAAACTTGCTATTGCCAAGTCATTATATTATAATATAATATATATATTATAAGCACCTTGGCTTAGTCACATGGCTTGATGAGCATGAGTTTCTTCACCTGTAAAATGAAGGTCACCTTGATATTTAAGGTCCCTGCTGCTTCTAATATTCCAATTCCAAGGTGAAGTTTTAAAAAAAACTTTTAAATTAAACTTATCTGAATAAATGACTATAATCTGAATGTAGAAGTAACATAAGTCAGAATAAACCATGTGTCAGATGCTGTCTCAGTTCTTTTTCATCTATTCTAACATGCAAATTTTTTCACATTTAAACATCTCTAAAATAGATGATTTTTTAAAAAAATTCATGGCATCTTAGATTCAGAGAAATATGACTACCATATTTGTTAGTAATTTCACACTATTTGTAAATGTTGACTTAAAGAAGTATTTGGTTGTTCAAATTTTGTCTTAATTTGTTTGTAATTCCAGCATTACACTTTAAATGCACATTCATAATTCTCTGAAGGCTTGTACTTCTTACACAACAGTCATTGCTAGAGCCATGACTCAAGCACCTGGTGTCAGCAAAACCTAAAACTTGAAATAAAAAATTAAAACGTCAAACAAGAATGGCTGAAGTCTTAAGTAAAAGATCAACCTCAAAGAAACTGCTATCTATAATCTCAAATGAATCTTTCTTACAGAGCAGAATATTCTGACAAATGAAATAATAACCCTCAGCAAAGGAAAGGTGGATTTAGGTAAGTTTTTCAAACAGCAGGGGAAAAATGATGAAATGGTCACAATGTCTCCAAAATGATGAAATGGTCACAATGTCTCCTGCTAAGAAAATCCGGAAGGGAGAACATAAGAAATTCATAACTTGAGTTACAGAAAATGAAACACTGGATTAGAATTATAGCCACCTAAATGTTGTAGAACACTTTTTTTGAACAGGATTCATAGCCATCCTTCCAGTGAGAACTGAACTGGAAAGCTGGAATCTTAGAAGCATGGAAGAGAAGAATATGCCCAAAATATGCATTTAGGGAAACTCTCAGTTTGACCTTTCCAGTTAGTTGTGCAACTAAACATAAACCCACATGGAATGCTAGGGATGCAGGTAAGTCTCTTCTTTTAACACACTGAAGGATGGATTTCTTTTTGAAACAGTACATAAAATGCAACATTCATATGAATTGCTAATATACAAGAGCTTCTGCTAATTGACCTGCCTAACCTGTAAGCTACACCAATGAGGTCAAATTCAATTCCTGTTTATATCTTCTACAGGCTTCCTCAGCCAAGAAGAAGGGAATCTAAAATCCTGTATCAAGTAATTTAAAAATATTCCTTATACCTTTTGAATAGATAGGTTGAAAGATACTCTTTAACAAGTTATAGTAAGTCCCGGAATACAACTAACCTGTTTAAACAGTCTCTCGAAATAAAATAAAAATCAAGGTCTCTCCAACTGATCAGAAGTATTCCATATTCTGTTAGAAAGGGAACAGAGCACCACTGTCCTATGGTCAGGGAATAAATCCAGCTTTCCAGCACTGCCTGTTTTACCAAGCCACCGATATTAACTTTGGCCACATTCCTTTAGTCAATTTTCCAAGGAAAATCAATTGAGAAAAACAACATACGAATCTCTGGAAAACAGTTACACGGTAGAGCCAAGGTGAGCTGCGTATTTTTAAAAGGGCAAGTTTACTCGAAGTAGAAGCTCGCTGGACAAACTTCCAGCCCATCTGTCACACTCTCTATCCACAGGGAGAAGCACAGATGTCATCCCAGGTAAAAGATTCCGAAGTGAATGGGATTAGCCCCTGTAGGTTGGCCACCAAACAAGATATCAGGACAGCAGAAGCCTCCAGGGAAATAAGACAGGACATTTCATGGTTGCTGGCTACAGAACCAAACAACTGTTCACTCCCTCAATGGTCTCAGAAAGCAACCTGGGAGCCTGATGTTGTGTGGGCCTCTGACGGTGCTGGGTTGCTGTTGTCCAGCCAGGAGCATGGGAGACAGTGAATTAATCATGATTCCATATTTAATCTGTTACTAGGCCCCCTGCTCCTGACCTGGTAGCTATTTGAGGAGCCATGGCTGATTAATCTTTGCAACCCCACTGCATAAAACAGTGAGTGCCTATAGCATGGCAGGTATGCACCAGAGGTTTGTTGAATGAATGACAAAACCCCCAGAGTCTTAAGACAAACTCTTTGCATTTATATATGATGCACTTTCAAAAATTATTTATATTTTATTGATTTGATATATATTCATATAACGGGCAATCATCCAAAGTGTACAATCAATGGTTCACAATATCATTATATAGCTGTGCATTTAATATGATACACTTTTAAATTTTTAACAGAGTAGCACAAAATGATTCTACCTATAATTAGCAGCTAACTTTTTGCCAAGTGTTCTACTAAATGAGAAAATGAGCTGCTAATCACAATTCGCCTTTGAACAGTATTTGAACACCTTACAAATAATAAAAACCAGCATACAAAGAATTTTTACACACATTACTTCACTTAAGAAATACAGATTCATTTTTTTTTTTAAAGCCTAATATCCCCCTCCTGGAGAGAAAAACTAAACAAACAGGTAACATCTGTGCATTTATGCCCAAACCAACAATCTTGACTTGCACCAAAGAGATCCACATATGTTGCCTGTGTCATCAATACAGACAAGCAGTTTCTGAGCAAAAGAGATTTACAGGCAAATGTTACCATGACAGCCTCAAATAGGTCGGCTCTTACAAAAGCAAAGTTAGTTCCACTTAGGTTGCATTTTTTCCCTTGTCACAGAAGATGATAAAGGCATATAAGCAAATTATCACTGCATTACCTGACTCGATGTCACTGTCAACACTTAGTGTCTCATTTGAAGGAAGCATGGGCCCTTTCTTGTAATGCTGCTTACAGACTTTCAAGCCAATTGCATTGTCTTCATTTTTTCCATAACCAAGAATCCCCAGGGATATGTTCTTTAATTGATGATACTATTTAAAAAATGGTTAAACAAAAACATGTACGAGTTTTTAAAGGCTTGATCACAGGTTATAGCACATGGGATGCACTTTTGTTTTCTATCACGCCCCTCGATCGGACTCCCCAAGTTAAATTACCACAAAGCCCTTTTCTCAGGTTGCACAGGAGCACAGGGCATCACAGAATGCAAAACTAAACTGACCCTTGCCTCCAGGCCCCCCTCCCACCCCCTCCACCAATGCCACACCGGCCTTCAGGCAGTAGCTGGGGCTTGCCAGGCACACACCTGCCCCAGGCCTTTGCTGTTCCCTCTGCCTAGAACCTCAGATATCGATCTGCCTGGTTCACCCCAGCAGGTCTTGGCCCTAACATCACCGTTTCAGGGAGGCCTGCCCCCACCATGCACTGAAAATTGCAAACACCCTAACCCACGTCCAGAGGCTCCCCATCTCCTTGCCTACTCTACTCCATAGCAGTTATCACTTTCAGACATCCCACTGAGTCTACATCCACACGACTCTCCTGTTCAGCTATCTGCACTGAGTGGGTGTTACCAGCCCCTATCTTCAGTCATATGACTTTACTATTCCAGGAAACTCTTGCCCAGGAAAGTAAAGGCTGTTGCAAATAAGTGTACTATTCATTTTAGGAACATCCTAAAACCCCATTTACACAAATATCAATTTGGAGATTTAGTCTAACAACTCCAAGACTCTTTGAAATCCACCTCATTCACCCCACCACCCCACCCCAAACCCTTACCTGGCTATGACAATAAATCCTAAACTATAATATCATGATTCTTACCCAATTCTAATCAAACCCTGTCCCAGCCACCCTCCCTTCCCGCCCACCCCCATTTGAAAGCTCTACCTTAAACCAGACTCCAGAATCTACACCTGGATTTTGCCCTTCCCTACCCAAGGCAGTATTGAGACTTTGTCAAGGTAGTATCTCCCCTCCCACCACCAGGAATAAGCTCAGCTTTTTTTTTTTTTTGGTGGGGGAGGGGATTAAAATATATATTTAAAATATTTAATTACTGAATCGATACAAACACTACAGCCATAATTCTGGATCAGGATCTTGGGAGCCCCTGTTTCGGCAAGCATTAAGGCTTTAGTTACTGGTTGGTGGAAAGGTCTGGGGAGGATGAGGGGGGGTTCCTGGGGAGTGGCCTGGCTCTGGGGTGGTGGGGAAGGTACCTGGGAATAAGTTCGTCTTTGCTTATCAGGTTTTTCGGCAGTGTTTTTAGGGAGCCAGCATTTGCTACTATACATTTCATTACTTTTCACTAGCCTGATTCTCTAAGACTAGTCACTGCCAGACCCCATCTAGAATAGTGCCTGGGACATATGAGGTTCTGGAATATTCACTGAAATAATGAATGAAAGGAAAAAAGAAAGAATAACAGCTTTTTCCCCCTAAATAGTGACTTCAGTCTACCATTCTGAGTCCTCATACCTTAAATTAGATAACTCACTTATCAAAGCTTCTGAGATTATAAATCTGCTCTTGGCCATTTGGTCAGATTAACAAGACCATTCCAAAAGGAGTAGGTGTGAAGGAAAAAACAGAAAAGGTAAATCTTAAAGACAAACTCAAAATAAAGTTGTTTTTTTTCTTTTTTGGTATGCTATATAGTGGGGTCACATTTCATTATTTTTCCATGTGAGTATTCCATTATTGCAGCACCATTTGTTGAGTTTTTTGTTTGTTTTTTGAGAACTGCAAGGATGGGGAATCAAACCCAGGTCTCCCGCATGGCAGGGGAGAATTCTACCACTGAACTACTCTTGTACTCCCCAAAATAGAGTTTTGATGTAGAAACTATAGCTAAAAAAATAGAAATAAATAGTTTTTGGCAGACTGAAATTTACAATAGACTATTTCAATATATGTATTTTTTACGAAGACAAGGCAAAGTATTAATTCTTAAAGTATATATATATTATTCATTCATAACGATACACTTGCCTGATTAATTGCAAAAAATATGCTCTCGTAGGCATCCTCTTGAGTATATACACTGCAACTATAGTCATCTTCATCTATCCCAGAATATCCTTTCAAAAACAAATGCTTAAAAGCAATTGTATTATCTTCTTTGAAAGCAACCACCAGCTGGTTACTTAAACCAAAACGGATAAGCTGAAAAAGAAAACAGTAGTATATTAATTTCACCATTTACCAAGGAAGGCAGTTGTTTTCTTGTTATCATGGACATCACTAAACATTTTTATTTCTCTTACATTTTTGCCCCCTAATCCCATTTGATTTGAATAACTCTTACCTATAAATATCAGCAAGAAAAATCTCACTTGTTTTATACTAATAGCACACAGAAAAAAATAACCTCATTAAGCTACATCAGCAACTCAAAATGGCATAAAATTGGAAGAAATTAGCACCCATACTGGTCTTTAATGAAAGGTGGGGGGGGAGGGGAGAAGAATCCAAACCAGTTAAGTCCAAGTCCATTTTTCATATACTTGAAATTTCAGATAGGTTTAAAATGTGGTGCATTTAGTATAGCAATAATTCACATTTCATAGATTTAACATTTAGAAGTTATAATTTTTTTAATCACAACTAAGTTTTCCATTGGGCTTTTAAGACAGTTGTTGAAAAGTGGCCATGTAGGATACGTACTCCACATAGGAGATAATAGTTATCAAGGGAATTCAGTTACTCCAGCTCTGCAGATGTTTTCTTATAAGAAAAGAGTTTCCCTCTCCAATAGCTACAGTTACGCAAACCCATGAGAGGACAACGCTTATTGTACCAATACAGTATCAAATCCATTCACTGTGAGCAACTACCTGCCTTCTCGTGATAAATCTTCCATTCAGTCTCCAAACCCGGGAGGTCCTGGCAGAAAGTTAGGAACCCAAAAGCTCAGTGATTCCAGGCTTTCACCTCACCTGCCCTAAAATTGTTTCTGCCTTAAAATTTTCTTTTGGGAATGTTAGTGGAACCCACGAAATGGGGAAAATAAACCAGCACTAAAAGTTTACAAATGACCACAAAACTACACACATAGACACACAGGCACACACATACATGCAGTCAAATATACAGATACACACGCATGCAAGACACAAACACTGACACATAGACACGCACAGACAGAGAGACAGACAGACACAAAGGCAGTGGAGGAAGGAAAGTGACATCTCTGCAGGCCCCACCACACATTCCCCTCCCCACCTGCCCATGTGATTTCCTCAGCCACTTTCTCTTCAGAGGCAGTAATGGTCAGTGAGCATCTAAAAGTTTACCTGGTTCCTTACCCTGCAACTTATTTTAACTGAATGATTTTGGCTAAGACACTGAACTAACTTGGGACTCCGCGTCGTCGTGTGTGAAATTAGGAGGTTCAACTAGATGACCCTGAGGATCTGTCATTTCCTGCCATCCTTTGGTTCAATATGACATTTGCATAATAACAAATTATTATTTGCAATTATTATATAGGCATCTCAATTAATGAGCTATTCAGATCAAACAAATGTTAACTGTTAATTAAAAACAGCAAATTAGCATAAGCTGCTTTTAGAGACATATTTTTTAGCTGTCAAATTTTGCCTGACTTTTTAAAAAGCTGAATAATAAGAATAACTACCACTTTTCAGCAATTATTATGTACCAGGCATTATACAAACTTCTATACATATATTAGTTCAATTACTGCTGTAACAACACTATAGAAATGCTACTACTGTCATACCACTTTATATACACGGAAATTGAGATTTAGCCTCAGTAAAATGCCCCAGGTCATCTAACTAGACCAGAAGCCAGGTGTGATAGTTAGATTCAGTTGTCAACTTGGCCAGGTGAAGGCACCTAGTTCTGTTGCTGTGGCCATGAGCCAATGGTACGTGAACCTCATCTGTGACTAATCACATCTGCAGTCGGCTAAGAGGTGTGCCTGCTGCAAGGAATGGAGTTTGACCATTGGCTGGGGCTTAAATGAGAGAGCGCAACGTAATACAGCTTAAGCAGCTCAACATTCCTCATCTCAGCACTCGCAGCTCAGCCCAGGCCTTTGGAGATGCAGAAAGAAGTCACCCCAGGGAAAGTTGTTGGAACCCAGGAGCCTGGAGAGAAGGCCAGCAGAGACCATCCTGCGCCTTCCCACCTAAAAAAAGAACCTCAGTGGAAAGTTAGCTGCCTTTCCTCTGAAGAACTAACAAAATAAATTCCCTTTTATGAAAAGCCAATCTGTCTCTGGTGTGTGGCATTCCAGCAGCTAGCAAACTAAAACACCAGGTCTAACTTCAAATTGTCTTTATTGTGCTACACACACAATTTCCTTCTTTTGAAACAATTAGCTTTGAGATTCTTCTGATAAAAAGGAATTAAAGTGCTAATTCTATAGAAACAGTGAAAGGTAATTATCATTGGAGAATGTACATAGATGATAATCTTCACATTCCTCAAATTCCAATTCAAAGGATGGAGTACTTGCTAAAACCCAGCTATTCTAAGGAAACTATCTGTTAAGAGGTCCCATGTCATCTGTTAAGAGGTTGCTATGCTGAAAACATCAAGCAACGAGAGGCTAAACATTCTTCTAAGCATGTGGCATCTGTTGATGGTGCCTGTTCTAGTTTGCTAGCTGCCGGAGTGCAATATACCAGAAATGGAATGGCTTTTAAAAAGGGGAATTTAATAAATTGCTAGTTTACAGTTCTAAGGCCGAGAAAATGTCCCAATTACAACAAGTCTATAGAAATGTCCAATCAAAGGCATCCGGGGAAAGACACCTTGTTTCAAGAAGGCCGATGAAGTTCAGGGTTTCTCTCTCAAGTGAGACGGCACATGGCAAACACAGTCAGGGCTTCTCTCTCAGCTGGAAGGGCACATGGTGAACACAGCGTCATCTGCTAGCTTTCTCTCTTGGCTTCCTATTTCATGAAGCTCCCCGGGAGGCGTTTTCCTTCTTCATCTCCAAAGGTCACTGGCTGGTGAACTCTCTGCTTCATGGTGCTGTAGCATCCTCTGCTCTCTCCGAATCTCTCATTCTCCAAAATATTTCCTCTTTTATAGGACTTCAGAAACTAATCAAGACCTACTCAAATGGGTGGAGACATGTCATCCCCTAATCCAGTTTAACAACCATTCTTGACTAAATCACATCAACCAGGGAGATGATCTCATTACAGTTTCAAATATACAGTATTGAATAGGGATTATTCTAACTTTATGAAATGGGATTTATATCAAAACATGGCTTTTCTTAGGGGGCATACTTCCTTTCAAACCAGAACAGTGCCCATAGGAGATGGTGGAAAAGCTTGTGGTGTTTTTTTGAAAACTGAAAAGGTAAACCAGGGAACCAACATACACATGATTATTTCAAAGTTTTATTGAGCATACTGATACACACATGGAAAAAACTGAAACACAAAGTTTTTTTTGTTTGTGAAACTTTGTGAAACTTTGAAACACAAAGACAGGAAAAAAATTTGTTAATCATCAAAAGACATAGACTAGCAGAATGGATTAAAAAACAGGATTCTTCTATATGCTGTCTACAGGAAACACATTTTAGACCCAAAGATAAACATAGGTTGAAAGTGAAAGGTTGGGAAAAGATATTTCATGCAAATAACAACCAGAAAAGAGCAGAAGTAGCTATACTAATATCCAACAAATTAGCCTTCAAATGTAAAACAGTTAAAAGAGACAAAGAAGGATACTATCTACTAATAAAAGGAACAATTAAGCAAGAAGACATAACAATCATAAATATTTACGCACCAAATCAGAATGCCCCAAAATACATGAGGAATACACTGCAATTACTGAAAAGGGAAATAGACACATCTACCATAATAGTTGGAGACTTCAATTCCCCACTCTCATCAATGGACAGAACATCTAGACAGAGGATCAATAAAGAAACAGAGAATTTGAACAATACAATAGACGAGCTAGACTTAACAGACATTTATAGAACATTACACCCCACAACAGCAGGATACACCTTTTTCTCAAGTGCTCATGGATCATTCTCAAAGACAGACCATATGCTGGGTCACAAAGCAAGTCTCAACAAATTTAAAAAGATTGAAATCATACACAACACTTTCTCGGATCATAAAGGAATGAAGTTGGAAATCAATAATAGGCAGAGTGCCAGAAAATTCACAAATACGTGGAGGCTCAACAACACACTCTTAAACAACCAGTGGGTCAAGGAAGAAATAACAAGAGAAATTAGTAAATATCTCGAGGCAAATGAAAATGAAAACACAACATATCAAAACCTATGGGACGCAGCAAAGGCAGTGCTAAGAGGGAAATTTATTGCCCTAAATGCCTATATCAGAAAAGAAGAAAGGGCAAAAATTTGGGAATTAACTGTCCACTTGGAAGAACTGGAGAAAGAACAGCAAACTAACCCCAAAGCAAGCAAAAGGAAAGAAATAACAAAGATTACAGCAGAAATAAATGAAATTGAGAACATGAAAACAATTGAGAAAATCAATAAGACCAGAAGTTGGTTCTATGAGAAAATCAACAAGATTGATGGGGCCTTAGCAAGATTGACAAAAAGAAGAAGAGAGAGGATGCAAATAAATAAGATCAGAAATGGAAGAGGAGACATAACCACTGACCTCACAGAAATAAAGGAGGTAATAACAGGATACTTTGAACAACTTTACGCTAATAAATACAACAATGTAGATGAATTGGACAAGTTCCTAGAAAGGCATGAACAACCAACTTTGACTCAAGAAGAAATAGATGACCTCAACAAACCAATCACAAGTAAAGAAATTGAATCAGTCATTCAAAAGCTTCCCAAAAAGAAAAGTCCAGGACCAGACGGCTTCACATGTGAATTCTACCAAATATTCCAGAAAGAATTAGTACCAACTCTCCTCAAACTCTTCAAAAAAATTGAAGTGGAGAGAAAGCTACCTAATTCATTCTATGAAGCCAACATCACCCTCATACCAAAACCAGGCAAAGATATTACAAAAAAAGAAAACTATAGACCAATCTCTCTAATGAATATAGATGCAAAAATCCTCAACAAAATTCTAGCAAATCGAATCCAGCAACACATTAAAAGAATTATACATCATGACCACGTAGGATTCATCCCAGGTATGCAAGGATGGTTCAACATAAGAAAATCAATTAATGTAATACACCATTTCAACAAATCAAACCAGAAAAATCACATGATCATCTCAATTGATGCAGAGAAGGCATTTGACAAGATTCAACATCCTTTCCTGTTGAAAACACTTCAAAGGATAGGAATACAAGGGAACTTAAAATAATAGAGGGAATATATGAAAAACCCACAGCTAATATCATCCTCAATGGGGAAAAATTGAAAACTTTCCCCCTAAGATCAGGAACAAGACAAGGATGTCCATTATCACCACTATTATTCAACATCATGTTGGAGGTTCTAGCCAGAGCAATTAGACAAGAAAAAGAAATACAAGGCATCAAAATTGGAAAGGAAGAAGTAAAACTATCACTGTTTGCAGATGATATGATACTATACGTCGAAAACCCGGGAAAATCCACAACAAAACTACTAGAACTAATAAATGAGTACAGCAAAGTAGCAGGTTACAAGATCAACATTCAAAAATCTGTAGTGTTTCTATACACTAGCAATGAACAAGCTGAGGGGGAAATCAAGAAACGAATTCCATTTACAATTGCAACTAAAAGAATAAAATACCTAGGAATAAATTTAACTAAAGAGACAAAAGACCTATACAAAGAAAACTACAAAAAACTGTTAAAAGAAATCACAGAAGACCTAAATAGATGGAAGGGCATACCGTGTTCATGGATTGGAAGACTAAATATAGTTAAAATGTCAATTCTACCTAAATTGATTAACAGATTCAACGCAATGCCAATCAAAATCCCAACAACTTATTTTTCAGAAATAGAAAAACCAATAAGCAAATTTATCTGGAAGGGCAAGGTGCCCTGAATTGCTAAAAGTATCTTGAGGAAAAAAAACGAAGCTGGAGGTCTCATGCTGCCAGACTTTAAGGCATATTATGAAGCCACAGTGGTCAAAACAGCATGGTATTAGCATAAAGATGGATATATCGACCAATGGAATCGAATAGAGTGCTCAGATATAGACCCTCTCATCTATGGACATTTGATCTTTGATAAGGCAGTCAAGCCAACTCACCTGGGACAGAACAGTCTCTTCAATAAATGGTGCCTAGAGAACTGGATATCCATATGCAAAAGAATGAAAGAGGACCCGTATCTCACACCCTATACAAAAGTTAACTCAAAAATGGATCAAAGATCTAAACATTAGGTCTAAGACCATAAAACAGTTAGAGGAAAATGTAGGGAGATATCTTATGAATCTTACAATCGGAGGCGGTTTTATGGACCTTAAACCTAAAGCAAGAGCACTGAAGAAGGAAATAAATAAATGGGAGCTCCTCAAAATTAAACACTTTTGTGCATCAAAGAACTTCATCCAGAAAGTAGAAAGACAGCCTACACAATGGGAGACAATATTTGGAAATGACATATCAGATAAAGGTCTAGTATCCAGAATTTATAAAGAGATTGTTTAACTCAACAACAAAAAGACAGCCAACCCAATTATAAAATGGGAAAAAGACTTGAATAGACACCTATCAGAAGAGGAAATACAAATGGCCAAAAGGCACATGAAGAGATGCTCAATGTCCCTGGCCATTAGAGAAATGCAAATCAAAACCACAATGAGATATCATCTCACACCCACCAGAATGGCCATTATCAACAAAACAGAAAATGACAAGTGCTGGAGAGGATGTGGAGAAAGAGGCACACTTATCCACTGTTGGTGGGAATGTCAAAGGGTGCAACCACTGTGGAAGGCAGTTTGGCGGTTCCTCAAAAAGCTGAATATAGAATTGCCATACGACCCAGCAATACCATTGCTAGGTATCTACTCAAAGGACTTAAGAGCAAAGACACAAACAGACATTTGCACACCAATGTTTATAGCAGCATTATTTACAATTGCAAAGAGATAGAAACAGCCAAAATGTCCATCAACTGACGAGTGGCTAAACAAACTGTGGTATATACATACAATGGAATATTATGCAGCTTTAAGACAGAATAAACTTATGAAGCATGTAATAACATGGATGGACCTAGAGAACATTATGCTGAGTGAGACTAGCCAAAAATTAAAGGACAAATACTGTATGGTCCCACTGATGTGAACCGACATTAGAGAATAAACTTGGAATATGTCATTGGTAACAGAGACCATCAGGAGTTAGAAATAGGGTAAGATAATGGGTAATTGGAGCTGAAGGGATACAGACTGTACAACAGGACTGAATACAAAAACTCAAAAATGGACAGCACAATACTACCTAATTGTAATGTAATTATGTTAAAACACTGAATGAAGCTGCATCTGAGCTATAGTTTTTTTTGTATGTTTTTTTTCTGTTTTTTTAAATATATTTTTTGTATTTTTTATTTTTATTTTTTTCTCTATATTATCATTTTATTTCTTTTTCTGTTGTCTTGCTATTTCTTTTTCTAAATCGATGAAAATGTACTAAGAAATGATGATCATACATCTATGTGATGATATTAAGAATCACTGATTGCATATGTAGAATGGAATGATTTCTAAATGTTGTGTTAGTTAATTTTTTTTAATAATAAAAAAATTTGTTAATCAAAGTTTGCCAAGCTGGGATACACTGCATGCTGTTGAATAACAACTTTATCTATTGCGTACCAGACATTGTGCCCAAAAGTCTATAATTATTATTTCTCGTTTAATTATTTTATGATGACATTCTCTTATAATTATAATTTATAATTATTTTCCTATTTAATTCCCCATTCCCCTATAAGGTAGATATTACACCAGGTTCCATGCGGACAGGAATTCTTCCCCCACCCCATCCTCCTTCTACAGTATGTATACTCAGAAACTGGAATAGTGTCTATGTCAACGTCAAAGCCAATACCGCTCATGGATATAATCCCATTTTGAACATGGTCAAAAATGATGTCGGAAGTCAAGTAACTATGCAAGTTTAAAGCTAGAAAATGTTTGAGTCAAAATCCAAATCCAGGTCTGTCTGACTCTAGAGCCTATTCCCTCAACCCCTCGGCCACATTGCTTCTCAAGCTGGAGCAGTGCCCTCTTAAGTCTAGATGTGGGGATGTTCCTCCTGTGCTCACTGTTAAGCTGAAGAACTACAAAAAATCAGAATGGGGAAAGGCAAACTGACCAACTGTTTAAAACAACTGGCTGATATTTTAAACTACCACCTCATTTAAACCCAGAGCTCATCAACTCAACTTTGAGAATGAATGAACGTGGAATCGTAATCACTGTTTGGGATCATCCCCATTAGGCATCAGAAAAAAGAAATGTCTTCCTTTCTTTTGGTCCCAGGAACAGGAAACATAGAAACAGGAAAGAATAATGGAACCTACTGCCCAAGGTTGCAGTGAGGCTTAAACCATAAGACAAACACTACACTAAGTGTTAAGTGTCTTTAGCTTTTTATTTTGAAATAATTCCAAACTTTCAGAACAGTTGCAAAAATAATACAAAACCCATACAGATAATTTTAACATATGTCCTATTCAGACACTTAAATACAACTTTTGATTTTATTTTTTTAAATGATTGACAGCAAGCTGCATCCACTAACCAGACTTTAAGATTTACTGAGAACATGATACTAAGACAGAAAAATAATTATACATAAGTGTAGCCCATCAAAGACTATGAACTTGAAACCTGTTATGAAATCAATGTAGGAGAAAATATTCTGTACCAAGTAAAAACAAGATACCACTGTGATTATGTATGAAAAAAAAATAGAGGGAAGAATAGAACTATCCAAAGAAGGTAAACATCTCCCTCAAGATTACAAATTTCTACAGAATGCAGAGAAGGAACATTTAAAGAAAAAAAAGTTTCTTTCTCATCAACTCTGAAAAAAGCTATTTATTCCTACAGACTTAAGGATGGAGTGCTAAAGGAAACAGAAAAAGTGGAGAAGGTAAAAGTGAAATTTGAAGAAAGGAACAATATTTGAGAAACCTGTTACAATTAAAAATCACACAAGTATCAATACTTAGAATGATCTTGCAGGGGAATAGAAGTATAACCCTTTCTAATTTATTAGGTGAGGCAGGATACACCCATACAAAAAGTATATTATCAGTTTATGGAAATAATTTATTAAAAGTGAAGTTAGTGATGTAAACAGCAAGGAGTACACTAGAGCACTAAGCAGGACAGAAAACCATGTGCTGACTAGGCAAGCAAAGCCAGAGGTGGAGATGGGACTTCATATAGCACCTGCAAGATGAGAAGAAGGAATCACTGGAGTTGGGAGAACAAACAGAACAGAGATGAGAATCATTGAGTTGATCCATCTGCTGGAATTTGAACAGGTAACAGTGGATGAAAACTTGTTGGAAAGACAAGCTGGAGGAAACTATGAAAATCTGTGAATTCCAGGCTACGGAGCCAAAATTTTGTTCTGTGGGTGGCAGGGGGTCTTTGGGAGTTTCAGAATGACACAATGAAGGCTATTCTAAGAAAAGTCAATCAGACAATAGCATTGAATAGACTGGTACATAATCGGATAAGAAACATAGACATTAAGACAAAGACTACTAATATCTTCCTTAACTTTTCTGTATTGCTAAACTGCAAATCCTGAGGACAGGATAATACCTAAATAGAAAGAATATGATACTAAGAATGCCAACTCTAGAGCCAGAATGCTTCTGCTCAAATCCTGGCTTCCTAAATGAGTGATCATAAGCACATTGCTTAACTCTCTTTGTCTCATCCATAGACAGGAAATAACAATGGAACCTACCGCCCAGGGTTGCAGTGAGGTTTAAACCACAAGACAAACACTACACTAAGTGTTATGTGTCAACCACAATGGTGACATATCCACAGCTGTAATACCAACAGATGCACAGCATATGAGATGCTTCATAAAGATTTTTAATTAATTAGCTAGATAAGAGTCTGCTCTGGAGAACAGAGGAGAAATCGAAAAACATGAATAGATGCATTTTTAAAGGAGGGCTCAATAGGAATTAGTAGGTATTGGGACAAAGGATGTAGGTCAAGATGATGATGTCTAGATAAGTTAGAGACTCTTGGTAACGTTTAAAATAAACCAAAAGACAAAAAGGACATTATTTCTCCTCTTTCCAAGTAATACTAACAATATGCCTGCTTCATAGGTTGCTAAAACTAAAACTTCACAATCAAGAAGGAAAAAAGCTAAACATACATGTGCTGGTTTGAAAGGATGTATATACCCTAGAAAAGTCATGTTTTAATCAAAATCCCATTTCATAAAGGTAGAATAATTCCTATTCAATAATGTATGTTTGAAACTGTAATCAAATCATTTCCCTGGAGATGCGATTTAATCAACAGTGGTTGTTAAGCTGAATTAGGTGATGACATCTCCACCCATTTGGGTGGGTCTTGAGAAGTTTCTGGAGTCCTATAAAAGAGGAAACATTTTGGAGAATAAAGGAGATTCAGAGAGAGCAGAGAATGCTGCAGCACCACGAAGCAGAGAGTCCACAGCCAGCGATCCTTGGAGATGAAGAAGGAAAACGCCTCCCAGGGAGCTTCATGAAACAGGAAGCCAGGAGAGAAAGCTAGCAGATAATGCCGTGTTTGCCATGTGACTTTCCAGCCAAGAGAGAAATTGTGACTGTGTTCACCATGTGCCTTCTCATTTAAGAGAGAAACCCTGAATTTCATTGAGTTCTTGAATCAAAGTATCTTTCCCTGGATACTTTTGATTGCACATTTCTATTGACTTGTTCTAATTGGTGCATTTTCTCGGCCTTAGAACTGTAAACAAGCAACTTATTAAATTCCCCTTTTTAAAAGTCTTTCTAACTAGGACAATAAACATTTAACAGTGGCCCTGCCTCTCGACCTTGCTTTTCTTTGCAATAACTTACCCTGAAACTTTACAAGTAATATTACATGTCATATACACTGAAAGACTCCTTTTTGAATGCCGACTAAAGATGCAACTTCAGTTATGGGAAGTGTTCTAGTTTGCTAGCTGCCGGAATGCAACACACCAGAGATGGATTGGCTTTTAATAAAAGCGGATTTATTTCATTAGTTCTTCAGAGGAAAGGCGGCTAACTTTCAACTGTGGTGCTTTCTTATGTGGGAAGGCACAGGGTGGTCTCTGCCAGCCTTCTCTCCAGTCCTCTGGGTTCCAACAACTTTCCCTGGGGTGATTTCTTTCTGAACCTCTAAAGGCCTGGGCTGAGCTGCGAGTGCTGACATGAGGTATGCTGAGCTGCTTGGGCTGTGCTAAGTTAAGCTCTCTCATTTAAGCACCACCCAATTAAGTCAAACACCATTCATTGCAGCAGGCACGCCTCCTAGCCGACTGCAGATGTAATGAGCAAAAGGTGAGGTTCATGTACCATTGGCTCATGTCCGCAGTAATAGAGCTAGGTGCCTTCACCTGGCCAAGTTGACAACTGAATCTAACCACCACAGGAAGAACCTTCTCTCAGTCCTAAAACTACACAGGGGGATTTTTTTAAGTATTTATTTTTGTAAGCCAGAAATAACACCTTTACAAGCATGTTACACTGATAACAGAATGATTAGCTGCCAGTGGGGTCCAATACCTGAAATCAGTACTGCTTTTCAAAAGGCACATGTTTTTTTTTTTTTTTTTTTTCTGCATGGGCTGACACTGGGAATCGAACTCGGGTCTCCAGCATGACAGGTGAGAATTCTGCTACTGAGCCACCGTCGCACTACCCTCAAAGGGCACATGTTTTAAATGTAGTTACCTATACAGAAGGCTACCAAAACCGATTCAGTACCACAGGGCCAAAAACTAGATGACAGCTCTGACGGCTCTTTTGATACTGATGATAAAGAGCTCAACAATATGAACTTAAGCAAAAAAGTCCAAATGCTGCCTTTATGCATTCCTGATAGTGCCCACGGGTTAGTGTTTACTTATAGCACTTAGTTACTGATACAAGGGAAATACAGCATTCTATAAGGTGGCAGGCAAACATCCAAACTGCAGATTTCAAAAGCGCATTTGAATACAGATGAGAGAGTTCAAGAACACAATCACTTTGAAAGAGCAGGCTTCCACAGGCCATGTGCCTCACTCAGATAGAGAAAACCCCACTCAGAACAGATCTGTATTTTACACGGTATTGATAGAACTGTGGACAGATGGCCTCGTGATCCTTTACAAACAGAAAGTCGTTATCTACACTGAACTTCACCCTGCAGAGTCAACATAATTTCAGGGTTTATGAGCTTGAGTGTGGACTTTGAGCACAAAAGTCAAGAGGAAGAACATGTGAAACAGTTTCATCTTGGGGTAAGGAAAAAAATGAATGAAAAGATAATATAAATTACCTGTGCGGTGACCATAACTATCTTCAAAATCTGCAATCCCAGTTTCCATGGAATCTGATGTCTGGCTCGGTATTTTTCACAGGGGTTCATGAAGTAAAATTTCAGGTCTTCCCTCAGACATTTTTCTTTCATCTCACAATCAAGATGAGCCATCGCATTTCTGCCATAGAAGATCAATTTTTAAATACAGAGAGTAGCCTGTCTGTCAGAAAGCTCCTGAAGAATACTTGACCTCTCCAACCAGTGAACTCCTTTTTTGCTTAGAAATGTAGACATTTTTTAGGACCCTTTATATTCTGCCCTTCCCCATATCCAACCATCTTGTTCAAAATGAGCATTCTCAAAAAATTATAGAAATAGGATTTTATATGCAAGACCCAGCAATTCTTATATCCATATAGCGTTCACCTGACACTAGAGTGCTACAAAAAAAGCATGTGTGAACAAAAATTAGATGGGACACTTTCATGATACTCTAAGTACGAACGTACAGTAATCTGGTACAAATTAATGGAATTAGATTGTTATAGAAGTAGAGAATATTTGTTCCATAACCATGTATTAAAAGAAGGAATATGCCCCCTATTTATATTTATATTTATATTTCAGATAAATATATCAGTGATTATAAGATTCTAAAACATAATTAAAATAGCTTCTCCTTATAAATGCCTAGTCAGATACTTGCCATCTTATACCAGTAAAGTTCTCCTTTTACTATTTCAAGGCCTCTGGATGCAGGAAAGGATACATAACTCAAATCAGGCCAAAAGGAGCCACACAAGGCATTGGTTATAATAGCTGAGTGAGAGATTGGCTTTTCCATTAATTAGTCCCCAAAATAGGGTATGCAAAATGATCCATTGGGAATACAGAAAATACTAGTGCTATTTTATTCTTGAACTTGAAAAGCAAAAAAACGCACTCTACCAAGAGTTCTATAACATATAGAATAACAGTAGTATATATTAGCATGATTTATAAATAAATATCACATACTGCTCAACTTTTACTATTGGGTATATAATCAATAAAGTTTGGGAGGCATGGTCTTAAAGCATAAGCTTTGAGTCCGGAGTTCCTGGAAGAAGCCATTTTGTCACCACATAAGAGCTTGCCAGAATGTGGACCTAACACAAGGAAAAACACACCAAGAAACAGAGACTAAATCCAATGACATTGAAGTTCCTGGATTGAGTTGTTCCTGAAGTCATCACTCTAAGACTTTCAATTTGAGCCAATAGTTTCTTTAGAGCTTAAGCTAATTTGAGTTAAATTTCTGATACTTGCAACAGGAAATGCCTTGATGGTAAATTTAATGAGTAAATTCTAGTAAGTGAAGCCAATCATTCAGTTTCTCATCTCTTGGGAAGTTTTTATAACCAAGGATCATTCTTGGGATAATTTTTCCTGAAATATTTAAATGGCATATTTTTGATACTAACATAATCTGTTATCTACTTGGACTAATAAGTTTAAAAGAAGTCCGGAGGGGAATGACTATTTTAGGATTTATTCTCAGTAACTAATCATTTTCCACTTGTAAATTTATTTTGGACCTCCTGTTCCAGGATTAGTGGGCTAGATTATTTAGAATCTTTCTGCTGAAAAGGAAGGAAGGGAATTCAGGACAAAGGGAAGAAAAAGAAAATTTCTGGATAAAATACATACTTTTTTGGGTGATGAGGGGTTGGGGGAGTCCTTTAAAAGACTAAAGAGCTACAAGAGAGTAGGGAACTCTCAGGCCAATTTTGGGGAATCTAGAGACGTAAAAGCCAATTTCCATGAACCAATACTTGGGCTTCAGTTCTATGGTCTCAAGAAAGGGGAACAAGGGGCCCAAGTGTCAAAGCCCAGCACCCACCCCTGACAAAGCCCAGCAAACCCCATAGGAGATCCTCCTCAAATACAGATGGGGTCCCAAAGCCACTCCTTCAAGAAAATAACCAGCATCAAACTGTCTTCCCGCAAACTAAGAGGACTCAGTGAAAGCCAGAGCAATTGCAAATCAAAGAGAAAATGTAATTAAAAATAGACCATCCTGAGAAAAGATGGCCACAGATCAGCTCTTTAAGCTCCCTGCCTGGGTGGGCAGGAACTTCAAACAGTGAGCCTGCTTCATTCAGGGGTCCCAGACTTGCATTCCCTCAGTCTTCTGGCAACACACAGACCTCTCCAGAGACCACCTATCTCAGGTATTAGGCCCTATAACAACAATTTGTAAAAAGCAATAACCAAGCAGCAGCATCCATAATAGCTACAAGTTAGAGATAACACAAATGTCCATCGGCTAATGGATGGATAAACAAAATCTGGCCCTATACATACAATGGAATATTAATGGAGCATAAAAAGGAATGAAGTACTGATACATACTACAGTGGACAATCTCTGAGACGTTATGCTAAGTGAAGAAGCCAGACACAAAATGTCACATTGTATGATTCTATTTATATGAAACATCCAGAATAGTTAATTCCAGAGAAACAAACGCAGATTTGTAGTGGCCAGGGGCTGGGGAGAAGGGGAAATGGGGAGTAACTGGTTAATGGGTAAGGGGGTTTCCTTTTGGGGTGATGAACTAGATGGAGGTGATGGTTTGTACAACACAGGTAACATACAAAATGTCACTGAATTATATACTTTAAAATGGTTAATCACAGATTTCAAGTAACATGACTTTTACCTCAATTTAGAAGAAAAACCAATGACCCATGTGTTGGATTATTCCATTGTAGACATGTTCTTCATCTTATTCTACAAACTCATTGTGAATAGGACCTCTCAAAGATGTTATTTTAGTTAAGGTGTGTCCCAACTAAACGAGCAAGAGCATCAATCTGGATTACTGGAGTTCTCTATTATGAAAGAAATTCAGATACAGTCAGAGAAAACCACAGACAGAAGTCAGAAGCCAGAAGTCAAAGGCACCCAGATGATAAAGGAAAAGATATCATCATATGATGCAAGGTAGGGATAAAAGCCAAGGAATCCCAAATTCCACCGGCAGCCAGCCCCACTGGACCCATTTAA